>NC_079315.1:104659531-105950031 GCF_029931775.1 Euleptes europaea
TGATGGCACTTAATACACACACAAAAACGGCTTCAAACAGGCATAATTCTTGACCACCAAATGCACAGAGGTCAGGACTTCGGAGCAAAGAGAGGCTGAAGCATGTGAAAGCAGGAGGCTGAAAAGGAAAAGGATTTCAGTCATGGGAGTTCTGTTCTCCTCCCCACGGTGCCACTATCCCCACTGTTCCTCTCACAATACCACCTCTCTGCTACTAATCCACATGGATGCCTCAGAATGTACTGAGGAGGGACTTCCCAGAACTAGCCTATGCCCTTACAGTTTCCCCCTCCAAATTCCATTTATTGATTCCCATTTTGTCACACTATCCCTCTTCTGTGCAGGTGACGGCAGGTTGAATCCAGATTGTGGTAAATTCAATTATTTTTTTAAGGCCGCCGCTGAATAAAATCTGGAACCAACGGTGGCAACCGGGTCTTAAAAAGGAAACATCCCTCAAAGCTCAGAGTTTGGACTAGAGTGCTTATGACAACAAGAAAAATAGAAGAGGCTAGAGTCTGAAAGAGGTTTTGCTATTGTGGAATCCTGATAATGAAAAGCAAACTGAAAACTCACTGACATCATGGTTTAACTCTTACTTAGACACTCAGATGTAGAACCAAGAGTTGTCAGCTGCTTAAAGAAGTTTTCAGAGGATTATCTAGCTTTTAACTGACTAATGTTTTCAAAATGTGTGGACTCGCATTTGGATGAAATCTGTACATAATACAAAAAATATAACTGGTGATGTCATGTTAACAGCCACGCTTGCCATAGATGAGCCAAGAAGTGAAGGCCTGAGGCCTCTCTCAGCCTAAGTAGTCGGCATTTTGGAGAAAGCATGTTTGTTCCACTTTACTCCCTTCCGTTACAGAGGGTCTTAAAAATCTAAGTTTGATGGAAAAGGATTATGATATTTGCTCACTGTTCCACCCCCCTGTCAGAGTATGATCAAATGTTCCAGCGGTGAAAGATAATCAGGCCAAAGAGAGGAAAGGGAAGAGACCTAAGAAAACTTTGTCTGAAAGAGGGCCCTAAAAGACGATAGGGTTGCCGGGTCCCTCTTCACCACCGGCAGGAGGTTTTTGGGGCGGAGCCTGAAGAGGGCAGGGTTTGGAGAGGGGAGGGACTTCAATGCCATAGAGTCCAATTGCCAAAGCGGCCATTTTCTGCAGGTGAACGGATCTCTATCGGCTGGAGATCCTTGACTTTATTTTCCTGGAATTGGGTTCAAATTGTTTTCCTGTTTGGACTTGATTCACCTTCGAATTAATTGGACCTTGGACGAGATTTGGAACGGTACTTTATTGAATGGACTTGATTGAACTGTGGAAATAGATACATATATAAATTTTGTGCTGATTGGTGAAGTAACCAGGCATTGGGACGCTGTATCTTTGTAACCTGCTGGAAAATCACGGTGAAGTAACCAGGCATTGGGACGCTGTACCTTTGTAACCTGTTGAAAAATTATAGCAAGTTAAGTACCTACCTTAGATATATTTTTGTTTTCTTTGTTTAATGAGGTCTTACACAAATTTCATATTAAGTTTGTGAGCCTTGGTGCTGTCCTTCTCTTCAACTAGTACCTGGAGGTTGGCAACCCTAAAAGAAGAGTTACACCCTTCTAGGCCCCTTGATTTCAATGGTTTAAGAAAGGTGTATCTCTACGTAGGATCAAGTTAATATTATACATTCAGACCTTCACAGATCTGCTCACCTGTGGCTGGGGCTCTTGATTCTCTGGATAAGGTTGTCCAGGAACACAGGGATCCCTTCCCCCATAAATTACAGGGTCATTTATTTAGTCTCTGACACTTGTGTCCCCTACTTGGTCTTGGACACTTTTGGCTGCAGTCCTAAGAATGCTTTATGAGGGAATAAGTTCCACAGAACTCAGTGACGTTTACTTCTAAGTAAACACGTTTATAATACATAAGTGGAGTGTGCTTATACAGTATATATGGCTTATAGTTGAGGACAGCGATGGTAGTACATCTGTGACGATTACATTTGCTGATCTGGACCTAGGGTTGCCAGGTCTCTCTTTGGGGGCAGAGCCTGCAGAGGGAGGGGTTTGGGGAAGGGAGGGACTTCAGTGCCATAGAGTCCAATTGCCCAAGCGGCCATTTTCTCCAGGTGAACTGATCTCTATCCACTGGAGATCAGTTGTAACAGCAAGAGATCACCAGCTAGTCCCTGGAGGTTGGCAATGCTACCTGGACCCGAATCTCCCTTTTTATGCCCTCCTTTCTTCCTCTCCCCAGCCCCCTGCCAGTCTCCCTCTCTAGCCATCAATTAAGCTATTTATGTTAGATTTTCCCCTCCTAATTTTACTGCATGTAAACTTATGATTGTTTTAATATCCGGTGGTATGATGTAATCTTAAGACGCCATCATGGTTAGATTTTTATGTAATTTACTGATGGTATTTTAATATTGCTCTTATATGTCAATTGACTGATGTTTTTATTTGATGCTGTAAACCACCCTGAGCCCTGTTTTGGGTCCTCACTAGGGAGAAAACTGGGTATAAATGTCTTAGAAAACATGCACAGCGTTGCACTGAACATCTCTTCCCTTTCTGTATTTTCAAAATTTTGCATATCTAACAACTTAATTGTGCAGATTGGGGTTCAACCCTCTGAAATATTACTTACACAAGACCTTGGTTTGGTGAGGGCTAATAAACCAAAGCTCAGTCCTGAGCAGACTGAGGTGCTACTGGTCAATTACAAAGTCACTTGAGGAGTCAGATTTATAAAACTGACCATGTCAAAAAGAATAACTGAAGCACTTTCTCCTTCCTATAGACTACCATCCATTCTGGATCAGAATGAAGGCGCGCTCCTTCCTGGAAAGGGCAAATGAGTCAAGCAGTAGACCTTTGGCCTAAATGCTATTTGGGAGCAAGTATCTCTCTTTGAAGCCTATGGGCAGAGAACTAAATTACATTAGTCTGAAATACACAAACACTGGTCAGTCAATTGCATCTTCGCTTCAATAGGCCCAGTGCTAAAAAACCCATTAGCACCCAGGCTTATCTGGCACGAGTTTGATGGCTTAAAGAATCTAGTTTAGGGCTCTGACATGGGTCAGAAAGACATAAAGCTGTCGGCAGCGACTGCGGCTAAGAAAACATTTCTGGTTAAGGGTCGTCATAAACGCTTGCCTCGTAAGCGCCAACTTCCCTTTCTGCCTCAGCGGCAATGAGGCTGCACCACGGGGTCTGTTTGAAGAGGCCTGTTCCGACTGGCTGAGCATTGGCTGCTCGTGCAGCGAGATAAGGCTTTGAATGTGGAAAGAGGGATTTTGACAGGGATGTTCAGGCCTTCTCCAATTACATTCCTCTTTTCTTTCAAACAAAATGTCCGATTCTTTTTGACTGATCGGAATGATTGCTAATTACTTCAGTAATTTAAGCCTCCTGTAGAGGTGAGCATCCAAAAGTGTCCTGTGCGTATGTCTGGAAACGCCTTATGCGTTCATCCAGAGAGGCTGCCTATTTTCCTTCATGCAGCTTTAGGAGTTGTGGTGGGGGAGTTCGGGGGGCTGCAGCGGAAATAGCTGGCTTGAAAAGCTCTATAGCAGGGGTGTCAAACATAAGGCCTGCGGGCTGGATTCGGCCCCTTGAGAACTCTTATCCGGCCCGCGAGCCAGCCAAGGCTTCCCCACCCCGATCTGGGCTGGCGAGGCATGGCCCGGCCTGACCAAGTGACATGCCATATCTGGCCAGCAAGGTGTAGTGGTTAAGAGCGGTGGTTTGGAGCGGTGGACTCTGATCTGGAGAACCAGGTTTGATTCCCCACTCCTCCACAGGAGCGGCGGAGGCTAATCTGGTGAACTGGATTTGTTTCCCCACTCCTGCACACGAAGCCAACTGGGTGACCTTGGGCAAGTTACAGCTCTGCCAGAGCTCTCTCAGCCCCACCTACCTCACAGGGTGTCTGTCATGGGGAAGGGAAGGTGATTGTAAGCCAGTTTGAGTGGTAGAGGAAGTTGGCATATAAAAACCAACTCTTCTTCTTCTTGTAACAATGGAGTTTGACACTCCTGCTCTATAGAGTGCACATATCAGTGCTGCAGTACTTTTGCCTCATCATAGATTTTCATATTGCTCAGAAATACCTCAACATCAAGATACTTGCGGGCAAATTTCACATGGGGCTGTTTTGGTATTTAAATTACAGGGCAATTGTAAGAACACATCCCTGGGAGTAAGCTCCATTGAATAGACCTAGGTAAGGTTCTGAGTATACTTGCTTAGAATTCATTTCGTTCTTTCGTTTACTTCATTTATTCCCTGCCTCCCCAATGGGGATCCAAAGTAGCTTACATCGTTCTCTTCTCCTCTGTTTTATCCTCACAATAACCCTGTGAGGTAAGTTAGGCTGACAATACGTGACTGGCTCCAAGGTCTGCCAGCAAGATTCCACAGCAGAGTGGGGATTATTATTATTATTTATAGCTTTTGCCAGAACATTGAATGGGGATTTGAACCTGGTTCTCCCAGACCCTAGTCCAACACTTTAACCACTACACCACACTGGCTGTTAGGATGGCAGTGTTAACCTATTACTGTAGGTGGGAGGTGAGGAGTAATTTAAAAATATGTTTTAAAGCCTGAAGGGCCATGGTAGTTTTATCATGCAACACATCTTAGGCAGAAAGTGTCATCAAGTCGCAGCTGACTAACAACCTCCCCTCATGGGGTTTTCAAGGCAAGAGACAAACATAGGTAGTTTGTCATTGCCTTTCTCGGCATAAAAGATAAAGGTCCCCTGTGCAAGCACCGGGTCATTACTGACCCACGGGGTGACGTCACATCCCGACGTTTCCTAGGCAGACTTTGTTTGTGGGGTGGTTTGCCAGTGCCTTCCCCAGTCATCTTCCCTTTACCCACAGCAAGCTGGGTCCTTATTTTACCGACCTCGGAAGGATGGAAGGCTGAGTCAACCTTGAGCCGGCTACCTGAAGCCGACTTCCGTTGGGATCGAACTCAGGTCGTGAGCAGAGCTTGGACAGCATAGCAACCCTGGAATTCCTTGATGGGCTCCCATCCAAATACTAACTGGGCTGACCCCGCTTAGCTTCTGAGATATTACGAGATTGGCAGGGTTGCCAGCCTCCAGGTGGTGGCTGGAGTCCCACTATTACAGCTGATCTCCAGGCGACAGAGATAAGTTCCCAAGACTGGGCTAGCCTGGGCCATCCAGGTCCGGGTGAACACATCTTTACTCAGTATTTATTTTTTTACTGTGGAGACACTGAGTCCATGGTAAAACAGGATAACAGCTAAAGTATAAATTGCCTGTGGACAGGGCAGGTTACAAATGATCTATCCGTTTTCATTTCTTCAAATAAAAAAAAGTTATGAAACAAAGCACTGTATTTAAGAATGCAGAAATGTGCTATGTTTATTTATTTTAAAATATAGTTATTTATTTAGGGAATTTAAATGATGAAAATATTGTCGAAGGCTTTCACGGTCAGAGTTCATTGGTTCTTGTAGGTTATCCGGGCTGTGTAACCGTGGTCTTGGAATTTTCTTTCCTGACGTTTCACCAGCAACTGTGGAAGGCATCTTCAGAGGATTAACTCTGAAGTTAATCCTCTGAAGATGCCTGCCACAGTTGCTGGCGAAACGTCAGGAAAGAAAATTCCAAGACCACGGTTACACAGCCCGGATAACCTACAAGAACCAATTAAATGATGAAATTTAAATTGGGGGTCACTTGGCCTCAGTGATGCAGACCTGGAGCTAGTGTGGTGCAGTGACTATCACAGGGACTCCTAGCAGTCCCTGTTTGCTCATTCAAGAACATTATCTGTAATAGCTAGGGCCTAGGCTAGGGTTGCCAACCTCCAGGTAGTGGCTGGAGAGCTCTTGGGATTATAACTAATCTCCAGGTGACAGAAATCAGTTCACCTGGAGAAAATGTCTGCTTAGGAAGGTGGGGTCTATGGCATTCTACCCCACTGAAGTCCCGCCCTGCCCCAAACTCTGTCCTCCTCAGGCTCCACACCTAAAATCTCCAGTTATTTCCCAACTCAGGCCTGACAACCTAGGCGTTTTCTGTTGCTGGGCTGCTGCTGAGGCAGTAGGGTTGCCAACCTCCAGGTACTAGCTGAAGATCTCCTACTATTACAACTGATCTCCAGCTGATAGAGATCAGTTCACCTGGAGAAAATGGCTGCTTTGGCAATTGGACTCAATGGCATTGAAGTCCCTCCCATCCCCAAACCCCGCTCTCCTCAGGCTCCATCACCAAAACCTCCTGCAACTCTACCTTCTACTAGAATAAGAGGCATGCTTAGTAACCACTCCTTAATCTGTTAATAGCCCCGCTTTAACCATTTAAGTCTACCAATCATGTGTCTTTTCAAAGAATTATTAAATAATGCACTTCATGTATTATTTTTAATATTGTTGTTTCCTCCTTAAATTTAAGTAGTAAACTGGCTAGAAATTGTTTTTTAAAAAACCCAACTTGCTCTTCCAACTTACATTGGCATGCAAAACACCAAGTTATAAAATAACTTATTTTAAATGGATTTATTTTAAAATACTTGTAGGGATGAAAAATATACCATCATTCTGTTCCAAAAATGCATGCATAATTATTCCACCAAGATGAGCAGGAACATCCATTATGACCCTCAGTAATAGACCGACTGTCTGCACGTTCAAACATTATGCTAAAGGTTTGCCTAAAATGAGACAACCCAAATAACTCAAGTGTGAAACTCCTCAGAAGCTCATCCTAAGAAATTCGCCAACTACAATAAATAAGGTGTAACCTGAAAAATTATCTAAAATGCCACGAATACCAGATTTAAAATGCTCAAGAGACTAGGGAACCATTAGAATATTTGTCTTGGGAAACTGGACTACAAAACTATGTGAAGAAATAGTATCATTTGGACTGGAATCAACAAAGAGGAATTTTCGAAGAAACTCTTGAACAGTTTAACGAAAAATGGAGTTTGTTTTATAGGTATATAGAAACCAGTAGTTGAAACTTTATAAAACGGTATAAATATTGGTTGAAGCAAAGTGAAGTTATTTTCTAGCAGAACAAGAATAAAGGTGCAATTATTGATGATAGCAAAGTGAATATTTTCTATCGGAACAAGATACTTTATTTAATCAATTAGAGAAATAGTTGTGGTAATTATGATGTAATTCCTTTTTATGTTGAAACGCTATTATTATTTTCTACAAATGTACTTTATCTGCAGACGGCCCCCTATCCTTTTTCTTTTTTTCCTTTTGTATCCCCCCTTTTTGAAATAAATAAAATATTTTTAAAAAACCAAAAAAACAAAAAAACAAAGAGGAATTTTCTATGTGGTATTAGAAGACATTTAGCATTGCATTGAATGGGGTGGGGAAGAGTTAAAGTACATGCATATGTGCTCCAATGTCTACCTGGTACATTAGAGCAAAGCGTCTTAAACTGTAGGTCGCAACCCCACATGGGGTCACTTAAATGAATGTGGGGGTCGCGAAAAATTTGATTTATTATCAGTAAACGTTTGATTTGTATACCTATTTTATATACCTATATACCCGGGTTTGCGAAAAAATTTCTCATGTGAAAAGGGGTTGCGAGCGGAAAAAGTTTAAGAGGCCCAGCATCAGAGAAAGGGAAGCAAGGGTACCCTTATTTGACTTAGATATCAAGATCCCTTTCTCTTACACCTCTTACAATGATAGCAATCATTAGAATGGATGGATGCCAAAATTCTACCTACACATGCCATGAAATGGAAGACATTTTTGCTTTACACAAGAGTGAAGGTGAGCGTACCCGCATCTATAAGATAGCAACACCATTCAATGTCAAATGCCAAGAAGTCAGAAAATTCCAAATTAAGGTGACAATTATTCCTGAGGGACACAAGGACATATGATGCTCATCCTTTTTGCCATGGAACTTGGCAAAAAAATTGACTTGGCACTTTATCCAGCCATGGATCTTCTCCTGGTGTTGTGACCATCAAGTGTTTAATTGATTTTCTTAAGTTCTACCCCACCTTTCTCCCCAGTGGGAGAAAGTCACCTTAGACTTCAGCCTAACCTACCTGTCATGATAATAAATGAAGGAGGGTGAAAACCACATATGCCAACCTGAGCCAACTTGGCCATCTTCTGGTCATGGAGCAGGGGTCACTAGGGGTGTGGGGGGGAGGTAATTGTGAATTTCCTGCATTGTGCAGGGGGTTGGACTAGATGACCCTTGTGGTCCCTTTCCAACTCTATGATTCTATGACCATACAGTCCAACCTCCAAAGCAGCCATTTTCTCCAGAGAGCTGACCTCTGTTGTCTGAAGACAGGCTGTTATTCTAGAGGATCTCCAGGCCCCGCCTGGAAGTTGGCAACCTTCTACTTATATTGATAATGATTATGCCTACCTATGGGCGCTGTTGGTTCACAAAATGCTGAGCTTACTATCTTGCGAGCTGCAAGACAAGGCCTGTTTTATGCCCTATTTTGCTTCAATGTTTCTTGCGCTGGGCAAAATGCCTCACCGATAAACCTATGAATACTGACCGCAAGCCCACGTGACTACAACAAAAAGTCTGGAATAATAATGTACTCTCCCATTTAAAAAAAAAACTTAAAAGAAAAGAGGTGGACAAAAGGCTTGGTATGACAGAAAGGAATGCTAGACATTACTTTGGTCAAGCATTTAAAGTAGTCATTAAGTTTCCATTAAGCATCAGGTTCACTTACAGGCCAACACATACTGGATATTTCCCAAGCAGTTTTAAAGATGAAAGTTTACTGCCCTTAAACATTTCAAAATAATCTATACTGGCTGGGCCTTCCTTGTTGCCTGAACAGATGTAAAAACTGTATTTCCTTTATCATTTGAATTTGACACAAGAAAATACTTTGCATCCCTTTTCATATGCTAAATCCATTAGGATTATTTTATAATTGACTTTAATGAGCCACTATTATTCTGTTCATAGCGGAAAAACATGCTCATGATAACTCCCTCCCCTGTACGCAGCAAGCTGTGCCAAATCTGAATTCTGCTTAAGCCAATAGGATTATTTATGGAAGGCTGAAAAGCAATATATGGGTTTTGGCTTTTGGGAGGTGTTTCTTCTTCAAAATTACATCGCATTAAATTACAAGGTTGATAAATAGCTACACAATCAAACATCAATACACACCCTCTCCAAGGTACACCATCCATAGAAAGGTTCCCATACCAAAGGTTCCTGAGACCCAATGTGGTATAGTGGTTAAGAGTGGCGGACTCTAATCTGGAGAACCAGGTTTGATTCCCCACTCCTCCACCAGATTAGATTCCTCACTCCTTCACATGCAGCCTGCTGGGTGACCTTGGGCTAATCACAGTTCCCTCAGAACTTTCAACTCTACCTTCCTTACAAGGTGCCTGATGTGGGGGGAGGGAAGGTGATTGTAAGCCCCTTTGAGACTCCTTTCAGTAGAGAAAAGCGGGCTATAAAAACCAACTCTTCTTCAATTTAGCTTTGGGAGGGTAGCCATTTTGGTTTGCGGTGGAAGAGCTAGATTCGAGTCCAGTAGCACCTTAGAAAACAACAAGATTTTTGGGGTATAAACTTTTGAGAGTTAAAACTCCCTTTGTATCTGATGAAGGGAGCCTTGACTCTCTAAAGTTTGTACCCCGAAAATCCTACTGGTCTCAAAGATGCTCCTGAACTCGAATCTAGCTCTTGTACCAATTTAAACCACTAAAAAAAAACAGATCACAGTGTGCCTCAAGCAGACAGCAAGAGAAATAAGGTGGCTAGCATTAAATGATTCAATAAAGTAAGCTGGATCATATACTGAATAGAAAGAAAATGTCTTTGACAGCCACTGATAGGCTGTAATTTTGTAATTAAACATCAATGTACATTAATACATTGTCCAACCTTAGGCAGATGATGAGAGGGAGGGAATCTTGGCCATCTTCTGGTCACTAGGGGTGTGTGGGGGGGAGGTAGTTGTGAATTTCCTGCATTGAGCAAGGGGTTGGACTAGATGACCCTGGTGGTCCCTTCCAGCTCTATGATTCTATGTTGGTAGCTGTCCTGAGCCCAGCTTGGCCGGGAGAGGGCTGGATATAAATTAAAGATGATGATGATGATGGTATTTTATGTTGTATTTGATAAATATAGGGCAGTTAATGTAAAATCAAAGCAACTAAAACTTTAGAACACACTTTCAGCACTACATTTATGTAAATCTGCTTTCAGAAACATAACGGTAAGTGTTCATTTAAGAAAATTAATTGTTTGATTCTAACATTTAATGTGGAAGAAGGATTCTGGACAGACCTGTATTACTACTGTAGTACTGAAAGTTATTCCGTGATACTTGGATTCATTAATCTCAACCAGTACTCTGGTAACCGGAAAAATTTTCATTTTCCCCCTCACTATGCCCCAATGTTTACCTTTCCACATTTCTCAGGCTTCCTTTTTAAAAACTTTAGAAACACTAAATTTAGACAATTACATGCCCATACCATATAATTATACAATTAATTAGTATCATTATGGGGACTGAGGTTTGAGGTTTGAGAGGGATTCAGCATATACCAAATGATCTTGCAGAATCTCAGCCATGCTTTTAGCTACATACCCATATGTTAAATAATAGAATTAATAGTAGTTAGAGACACAGGAGGGCTGACATAATTCTACTTTTCATGCATGAGCAAAATATCCAGGTTTGTATATGCACTAAATTATGACTTACCGCATCTGTGACATCTATTTCATACACTTTCTTAAATGTTTCTCGCTCAAAGAAAATAAGTTTTCCATGGCCGCCGCCTTTCTTAACAGAAGTACCAGTAACAAGTAATTTATCATCTGGGCTGAAACAGCAGTCTGTCCTGTTGAAAAATAAAAATGAATTGATTTTTTTTGGAAGTTTTACTTATGTTCTGTGTGAAATAAAGGCGGTTAGTAAAATCCATGTCAAACTTCTAACTACGTATGACAATGAAAATCACAGCTATGTTCAAAGTTACCAAACTTGGCAAAACCAACAAAATGAAATGTATTGTCAAGATTTCAGCACTGGAGGAAAAAGTCTTGCATTTAAAGAGAGACAGAAAGAGAAATCAGGAACAGTTTCAAAATCTGGCTAGCATCATTCATTCAGTAAGTAGGTCATAACATCAGTTTTCACCAACAAAATTTCCTCCTGTTTTAAGTGGCGATATGAAATTGTAAACAGGAGAGCAAGATGATTTTACAATACCGTTCTTTTGTTTTTCTTTCAAAGCAAGAAAAAATGTTCAGCACTTCAAGTACGAATAAGAGATTAATAGGGCCTTTAAAATTAATCTCAGACTTTGGGGTAAGAGCTCTTGGCAAACTGGGAGTAAAAGCAACACGATCAGATCAATATATTTATTACATTTATACCTTGCCATACTTTTCATCACAAAACTCAAGACAGTGGCTTGGATCCAGTGATACACAAGCAGAAACATAAATGGATTTAGCGCAATTCTGCTCATACAAGATACTGTGTACCACCTAGCGCTTTGCTGCTTATATATTATGGTGGCCAGAAACTCTACAAAAAAACTTGCACAAATGGAAATGCAAGTGGGAATACAGTATGTTAGACTCAGCGCAACCGGTAAGAGCTCTAATGTAAGTGAAATTTTGCACTGGATCGAACCCACTGTACACCAGGTAGCCTGTCATCCTGGCACCGAGTAGATTGAGACTTGCTTCGCTTCAGCAAGGGTGCTGTAAGACATGCTCCCCAACCATATCTATGTATTAGAAGCTGCTTCTGCAAGTCAAAGGTCTGGTGTAAACACAACACCACTTCCCTGCAAACTTGTCATGGACCAGCATTAGGGTTGCCAACCTCGAGGTACTAGCTGGAGATCTCCTGTTATTACAACTGATCTCCAGCCGATAGAGATCAGTTCACCTGGAGAAAATAGCCGCTTTGGCAATTGGACTCCATGGCATTGAAGTCCCTCCCCTCCCCGAACCCCGCCCTCCTCAAGCTCCACCCCAAAAACCTCCTGCCGGTGGCGAAGAGGGATCTGTCAACTCTAACCAACATGCAGACTTCTTCTCAGATGAGGAGGTTGAAGACTCAGAGGAGGAGGGGCTTGGGCATTTAACACCACCACAGCTGGAACACCTCCAGAAGCCCCCTTTGATGTGCAGGAGGAGCCTCAAGAGTTGTGTAACCAGCCTGCTCACCGTGGGAAACAGCCTGGCCTTCAGATTCAACCTTAGACCCTGAACCACCTCAAACCCGCTGCAGTACTCATTGCCATGATCGGGCACAGCACCTTTAAGTACCAGCAGCCAGCACCCGAAGGGGCTTGTATCTCCACCTCTTGCAGTAGCATTTAAGGCCTCAGTTCATTCACAACCTTTGCTGGAACAACATCTATGTTATACTGTTGGATCCAGTTCCTGCCTTGACTCTTGCCTCACCCCTTTGTGCAGGACAAGAGTCACTACATCCACACAAATACCACAGTTAACGCTATCCAGAATTCCTACCAGCCTGAACCCAGAGAGCAGATCTGATGTTAAACTGTAGAAGGCCATCAAAGGAAGCAAAGCCCACATTCCAGAGGCTGCCTTCCAGTGCAAAAACCAACTTTTCAGAGAGCCAGTGTTCAGACTGTGGGGGCTTGACTCCATGGCAGACTATCTGGTTTGCAAATAGAAGGTCCCAGGTTCAGTCACTGGCCTCTCCATTAAATGGGCCCAGGTAGTCGGTGATGTGAAAGACCTCTCTGAACAGCCACCGCCAACCAGAGGAGACAACACTGACCTGACCAATGGTATGACTCAGTTAAAAAAGTCACAGTATTACTATGAAGTGTTGCTACATTAGATGATCTATACAACCAAGCTGAGTAACCCAAGCAGGGTGGGTTCCAGCCTCACACCAGTTGGTAGGTTCAGGCTGTCAGAACCGGCTCCTTCTTTTCACGACTCTGCCCCTCCGCCTTGCCACTGGCCTTTGTCTACACTTTCCAGCCGCCCAAATACATTTGGGTGCCGCATACCCATTCACGTAGGGTACCAGGCATCGAAGCAAGCTTAAAGAGCATGTATTATCATTAGCTACAATGAGTACCCAGCTTGCTGGGGTAAAGGGAAGACAACTGGGGAAGGCACTGGCAAACCACCCCATAAACAAAGTCTGCCCAGGAAACGTCGGGATGTGACATCACCCCATGGGTCAGGAATGACCCAGTGCTTGCACAGGGGACCTTTACCTTTACCTTTTTACATACCTAGACAAAAATGTCTGACATTCTGAGCAGCAGAGTTGTTTTTTTTAAATTATGGAACAAAAACATGAGCTGCCCTTTTTCTTTGTCAGCCCACCAAACTGGTTTTGTGAAAGTTCAAGATCATATTACCGTAAGATCTCAACACACAACGATTCAACCCCTTTTTGGTTAGGTGTGACATGGACACTTGAAGACTGGAATTCATAAACTGGTTACACAGAAGAAAACTTATGGGATCAATATTCATTATCATCAACATAGAAAAGCCATTCAATAACAACACCCCCACCCTGGCATTGATAAGGTACTTACATGGGGAAGAAGCTAGGCAGACCTGCGACTGAGTTAAGAGGTGTTTTAAATTTCCTGACATCCCATATTTTTAAGGTATCGTCTCCTAGGAAATATAAAAAAATAAGACTTAACAGATAACAACATGGGGGAAAGCTCCTTTACAATGCAGAATTTTTTTTCCCTAATGGCTTTCTCCCAACCATTATTGAATAAATGTATGACAATAATTCTCTTCACCCCAAAAAGGCATACATCTCTAAAAAGCCAGGCTGTGCTGTGCCTTTATAGCAGGGCATATTTCACCTTCAGAATTCCACCATTAGGATTGCCAGGTCCCTCTTCGCCACCGGTGGAAGGTTTTTGGGGCGAAGCCTGAAGAGGGCGGAGTTTGGGGGAGGGGAGGGACTTCAATCCCATAGAGTCCAATTGCCAAAGCGGCCATTTTCTCCAGGTGAACTGATCTCTATCGGCTGGAGATCAGTTGTAATAGCAGGCGATCTCCTGCCACCACCTGGAGGTTGGCAACCCTATCCACCACTGACCTGGCAGTGCGAAGGCCTTATACTGCTTCTTAGACCATGGCGTCCGGAGAGGAAGGGAAGACAGGACGATAAGAATGAAAGGATCCACATGTCACCCAAAGGCCAAATCAAATCCTTTTTCTGACAAAGCTCATAAGCAATATGTCTGGTTTATTCACTGTCTGAGCATGTGAGAATGGAACCAGTGAGCCAGGCCTTTGATGCAGCTCTGTCAGCAATTCAGATAAAAACTACCCAGCTATACCATAAAAGCTAAGCAAATTGAGCCTTTTTTTTTCTTTTGGAAATGTTCAGTGATGTGACTGGCAACTCTTCAATTCTTCTTCACAGTACCAAACTGCAACCAAGGCTCCTTTGACCTTGGCAGACTAGGCCTTGACACGGTCTTCACTATGAAGAATTCATGGGATGCCCGAGGGAGAAGTTGTCAGATGAGTTGTTTCTAGTGTTTTTTTTAAAAAAACAACAACAACATGATTTTGAAAACTTTGTTCTGCATCATCTCAAACTTCAGGGACAATTTCTCATTGGGAAGGAGAGAGATGCTGAGAATATATCTAAGTGCAGAAAAAATTGTTAACAGAAAAACTTGCTTCTCAGCTCATCAATTCTACATAGGGTTGCCAACCTCCAGGTACTAGCTGGTGATTTCCTGATATTACAACTGATTTCCAGCCAATAGAGATCAGTTCACCTGGAGAAAATGGCTGCTTTGGCAACTGGGCTCTATGGTATTGAAGGCCCTCCCTTCCCCAAACCCCACTCTCCTCAGGCTCCACCCGAAAACCTCCCACCGGTGGCGAAGAGGGACCTGGCAACCCTAATTCTACATCACGTGTATTCCAGTAAGAAAAGCTTGGGAAAAAAGAGGAACAGTGAACTAAAATGGTTCTTTCTACCTTAAGTGTTTATGACATTAATTAGCAAACTAACTTTTAGCTAAAGAAATGATGCATGCTAATGAGAGAACTGGAGCTGAAACTGAGATTGACAGCATGTGAAGTACCACATAATTATTTTGCACAACGCGAGAAAAAGTGAAGCATGTCAAGTGACGTATAATGAAAAACAGCAGAAAAAAGTTTTTTAAGGTCCCACACTTGGAGCATATGGCGACATAACAGGGGCTGTAGGGGAAGGGCTGTGGCTCAGTGGTAGAGCATCTGCTTGGCATGCAGAAGGTCCCAGGTTCAATCCCCGGCATCTCCAGTTAAAGGGACTAGGGCAAGTGGGTGCTGTGAAAGATCTCTACCTGAGACCCTGGAGAGCCGCTGCCAGTCTGAGTAGACAATACTGACTTTGATGGACAAAGGGTCTGATTCAGTATAAGGCAGCATCATGTGTTCATGTGAACATACTGGACACGGGCTGGAAGTTTTAACTAGGATGAAAGGCATCAGCAAGTCTGCTGACTGGTGCAGGATACAGAGAAGATACTCTGCCAGTTTTAAAAGTGCTCCATTGGCTGCCCATGGAGAGATGCTCCTCGGCATCCACAGATAATATTAGTCAATGGAGGTTCTCAGATAATTTACCAGACGTTCTCTTTGTGTGGAACGTTGGTCTTTTTTAATGTTTATGAGCAATCTAAAAGTTTACCCACATCTGTCCAGCCAGCTTCTGGTTAGAAGTTATTAATCAACAAGCAGGAACCCGCAAGAACTTGCGGGGGGCATCTCAGTTCCCCTTCCCCACTATTTCCTCTTTCCCTTTCCTGAAAGCCCCCCATAGCCTCGCCCCTTTTCCTGCTTCCTTCTCTCCTTCTAGGCTTGCCAAACTGGAGATATCTTGGAATCAAAATGGATCTCCCAACTACAGAGATCAGTTCCCTGTAGGGTTGCCAGCTCCATGTTGGGAAATTCCTGGACATTTGGGGGTGGAGCCTTGGGATGGTGAGGTTTGGGGAAGGATATGACCTCAGCAGAGGAACTGATCTCTGTCATCAGAGAGCAGCTATAATTCCGGGTGATCTCCAGCCCCCATCTGGAAGTTAGCAATCCTACTTCTCCTGGAGGAAATGGCTGCTTTGGAGGGCAGAGTCTATGGCATTATACCCTTCTCTCCTCAATCCTCAGGCTCCACTCCTAAATCCCCAAGAATTTCCTAACCTGGAGTTGGCAACCCTATCTCCTTCCCAAGCAGCAGCCAACCCACCTTTATCTGCCCCTCTATCTTCAGCTTCCCTCCTCCCCCGGCAGCCTCTACCTAGGAAAACTGTGGCCCAATTGTGTGGTGGTGGCCTAGGGTTGCCAGGTGCCCGGTGGTGGCGGGCAAACCCCTGGCAATTCACCCCTCTGCCCACAGGCCACCTGAGGGTCAGCGGGCAAACGTGCACACACGCATACACATCGCGGCACGTCACTTCCAGTTTACAACCGGAAGTGCCGCCTCACGAGGGGCCTTATACCACTCCAACTCCCAGTTTAGAGGGACACAGTAGGGAATCCCCAAGGATTTGGGGGGGGGGCTCACTTTCCCCCACACTATTTCTTCTTTCCCTCCCCTTTGCAATCCCCATATCCTTTCCCATTTACCTGCCTCATTCTCCTCTTCTCAGCCATTCACCAGCCAACCTTTTATTCGCCTCCCATCTTCAGCTACAGTTATTATTTATTTACTTCATTTATACCCCACCTTTCTCCCCAGGGGGGACCCAAAAATCTTACATTATTCTCCTCTCCTCCTTTTTATCCGCACAACAGCCCTGTGAGGTAGATTAGGCAGGAAGTATGTGACTAGTTCATAATCACCCAGGTTTGAAACCCCATCTGGCTGTGGAAGCTTGCTGTGGTCACAAGGCCTTTGAATATAGCTTTCTTGCATTGCTGTCAGGTTCAAACTTAGTTTTGATGTGGATGAAAATGGGAAGCCTCACAAGCAATTCTTCGGCTGTTCCTCCAGCCAGCGTGGTGTAGTGGTTAAGAGTAGTGGTTTGGAGCGGTGGACTCTGATCTGGAGAACCGGGTTTGATTCCCCGCTCCTCCACATGAGCGGTGGAGGCTAATCTGGTGCACTGGATTTGTTTCCCCACTCCTACACATGAAGCCAGCTAGGTGACCTTGGGCCAGTCACAGCTCTCTCAGCCCCACCTACCTCACAGGGTGTCTGTTGTGTGGAGGGGGAAAGGAAGGTGATTGTGAGCCGGTTTGATTCTTCCTTAAGCAGGAAAGTTGGGATATGAAAACTGACTCTTCCTCTTCCCCCTCGTGCCTGCAGCTGAGCGCTGTCTCCCCACACTCACATCCAACAGACAAACTGCATCACGCAGCAAAAGATGCAGTTGGAGGGTTCTCTGGAATTCCCTATTCCCCCTGCTTTGATCCCTGTGTTTGGCAGGTGCGCTGATCTAAGGACGCTGGTGGTTACACATCTGCTTTTGTTGGTAAGAGTCCAGGGTAATACTAACATTATATAAAGCACAAATGTGCAGTTTTTCAGCGCGCATAAAAATGGCTCAAATAACCCTACCTGGGACCAACTTAGCATTTTCAATACGTGGTGTTCCTAAAAAGCAGCCCTGGATGTTGCGCATTAGAAAGTCAGAGTTTCAAAAAGATTTTGGATCAAAGTATGACGTGCGGGTTGCGTTCTGATTTATTTATGATCGGCCACCTGGCTGGCTACCTGTGGTGTTTGGGGGAAGAGTTGACAGGCGGGCAAATTGATCATGACAGCAGGATGCTGGGAAACTGAACCGCATGTTATGCCAAGGGTGGTGGCTGGGAAATTTGATGCTGAGTTGGCCAATAGAGGAGGCTGCCTATTCTTCCAGCAATTCTGCTCGAGCGAAGTTCTGGTCTAGCTAAGATGACTAGCGGGGAGCTGGCGTGGCGTAGTGGTTAAGAGTGGTGGACTCTAATCTGGAGAACTGGGTTTATATCAATTGAATGGTTGTAGCAAATAGTAATGTTTTTATTAACTGTCAGCAATAAATCATAATGTTTTAGCATGGTTTAATTTTCTCACAGTCAGTGATCCTCCTTAGAGAGGAAGTTTCTTGGGGGGAACGGTTGAGTAGATGAGCTTGAGCACTGCAATCTTGTACAATATGGTTTTTTCCCTATGTGTCTTCTCTTTTTTTTCTGTACCCAATATTGAAAATAAAAATATATTTAAAAAAAGAGAGCGGTGGACTCCTCTAATCTGGAGACCTGGGTTTGATTCCCCACTCCTACACATGACCGGCAGACTCTAATCTGGAGAACCAGGTTGGTTTCCCCACTCCTCCAGATGAAGCCACCTGGGTGACCTTCAGCCAGTCACAGTTCTCTCCAAACTCTCTCAGCCCTGCCTACCTCACAAGATGTCTGTTGTGGGGAGGGGAAGGGAAGGCAATTGTAAGTCGGTTTGAGACTCCTTAAAAGGTACAGAAAATTGGGGTATTAATACCCAACTCCTCCTCCTCCGAGATCCAGGATCAGTTGTTTCAGACAGCAACTGCACAGGGTTCTAATTCAGATCAGTTCCCTCTATATGGGGGGTGCTGCCCCCTAAACACCTCTAGAGTAATAGAGACTACTCTATTAGCTACAGCTTTTAATAGAGTATAGGCTGCAGGCATTTTTTACGGTATGGGTTTATGTGAGGTTTTATTGTATACTGTTTTAAATTTGAATTTGTAAGCTAAGCTGAAAGTGATAAGAACATGGACTGCTTTGGCCAAATCACCGTTTTAGCTATTTTTTTATTTTATTTATTTATTTGTTTATTTATTTATTTATTGAATTGCATCTAAAATAGCATTAATAAACAATCAATATAAAACCCTGTAGCATAAAATCATTAAAAATGACAATCACAAAGCAAAGATGGTGTACAGTTCTCATTGTGCTGACTGACATAAACAGTAGTAAAGAATAGTAAAGGGCTCTCAATAATTTTACAAAATCACAAAGTATTCAGTTTCACATATAACAATTTACTGTGTCAACGTAACCACACTAAGACAACAAAGTGCAATGTGTATCTATCTATGTGTCACTAACATACAACATACAAGAACATACAAAACAATATCACAATGGTTTGAAAACCAAAAATATGTTTAAGTCATCAGACTTTCATTTTTCATATAAATTCCTGATCATCTAAATGTATATAATCTTTTTCTCTTATTAATATAGCTATTCAATTTTACTTTTTTATCAATATAGCAAAACAATTTACTTGTGCCACTAAGCTGGAATGCAATGTAGCCGTGAGTCATAAAGTTGGCAATGTAAGGTATATTGCTACAATACAGAAATTGCAATAAACAGGAGACAATGTAGCTTAACAGAATGTAATGCTACAGTACAAGATGGAAATGGAACTTAGAAACGCTGTCTGGATTAACAATCATGCTTTCACTGCTCAAGACAGCTTCATCAGTCAAGATTTCCAGTTCACTGTCATTCCTTGAACACAACAACATTTGGCATAAATTTGCTCATCAGTATTAGATCTCCAAAACGCCTGGCTGGCTGTGTCTTTCTATTGTTTTGTATGTTCTTGTATGTTGTATGTTAGTGACACATAGGTAGATACACATTGCACTTTGTTGTCTTAGTGTGGTTCGTTGACACAGTAAATTGTTATATGTGAAATTGAATACTTTGTGATTTTGTAAAATTATTGAGAGCCCTTTACTATTCTTTACTACAGCTTAGTCTTATAGTATTGTGAATATACTTTGTTTGGCTGACATAAACAGGCAGCCACCCCTCCAAATGCATACCAGTTTAGCATATGGGGGGGGGGGAGGTAGGGAGGCCAGTAAAGATGACGCCCGCGGCTGTCCTCAACTATAGGCCTGGCAGAAAAGCTCTGTCTTACAGGCCCTGCAGAACTCTTTGAGGTCCCGCAGGGCCCTGATGTCACCAGATAGAGCATTCCACCAGGCTGGAGCCAGGGCCAAAATAGTCCTGGCTCTTGTCGAGGACAGCCGCACACTCTTAGGGCTGGGGACCACCAGCAAATTATCACCGGAAGATTGTACTGTCCTTAGGGGGGTATACCAAGAGAGGAGGTCCTGAAGATACGAGGTATGAGGACTGTTTTATGGATGATGAAGAAGAAGAGTTGGTTTTTAAATGCCGACTTTCTCTGCCACTTAAGGGAGAATCAAACCAGCTTACAATCACCTTCCCTTCCCCATAACAGACACCCTGTGAGGTAGGTGAGGCTGAGAGAATGTGACTCGCCCAAAGTCACCCAGCTGGCTTCGTGTGTAGGAGTAGAGAAACAAATCCAGTTCACCAGATTAGCCTCCGCCGCTCATGTGGAGAAGTGGGGACTCGAACCCGGTTCTCCAGATCAGACTCCACCGCTCCAAACCTCCGCTCTTAATCACTACACCACGCTGGATACCATTTTAAGCGTCACTATATTTTTTTAAAAGCTTCGTCAGCTACCTTGATCAGGTCTCTGGAACAGGCGGCGTATATATTTTCACAAATCAATAATAAAATAAACAAACATACGAGGGCGGTACAAAACTTTAGCCAAAGTTGCGTGCCGCAACATACACAGAGGACAATTTGGTCACTTACCCCCTCGACTGGCGAGAGCAGTGCCGTCGTAGGAAAATGTCAAGCATGAAGTGTCAGTGCCTGCAGCATGTGCCTGCCTGCAGTGGAACTTGGTATGAACCTGTTTGCAAAGGAAATAAAATATTTAAAAGCTGTGCTGCTTTGAGACTGTACGCACCTGGTTCTCTTGGAACATCAATTGCCCCTTACTGTATTTCTGGATGGGGGAAAAAAAACATAAACCTAAAGCAAGCAATTTTAAAATCAGAAGGGAGGGAGAGAGAAAAGCCACAGATGATGTCCATCAACTCTTGTACAACACCTTTTATATGATTTAACGTCTTAAAGGAATTTGGAAGGAAAGAAGTTGTACCACTTCCAAAGATTTTGTTTCATCGTCCAGAAAAATAATAATACATCTATGCAATACATTAATACCCAAGCAGAACTCCTTTTTAGGCTAGTTAAAAAGGCAGATAATGGATGACTATGAAACAAAAACCACTTTTTAAATCAGGAGACGGCGTTCCCTTTCTACATTTATAAGGTTTAAGATGGGAAAATGCATCATTTGTCTTTTAGATGCATCTTGAAAGCAAGTGACGCTTGGAAAACTGCACATGCCAAAAGAAGGAGTATAAAAAGTCTGGGTCCAAGATTTAGAAGACGGTTTTTGAGTCTGAATGCCATTTGGCTGTAGCAAAATAAAAGGTTTCAAGGACCACCTCTACTTGATTGAGTCTGCTTGGGACTTAGAAATAATTTATGCCATTTTACTCCACGTGCCCAAAGTGACGCAAGACGTGTGTGGCAGGGCGTTTTCAGCTGTGGCAGCCAGACTTTGGAATAAACTATTTTATTCCAGAAAGGTTGTTTTTTTCTTGGTGCTGATATTCTTATTGATTCTACTACTGCTTTCTGGTGTCATTGCTTTTATCAATATATTCTTATTTTATTACTGTTTTTAGGTCTGATTTTCGTGCTGTTGATATCAATTGATATAATGAGCCAGCGTGGTGTAGTGGATAAGAGCGGTGGTTTGGAGTGGTGGAGTCTGATCTGGAGAACCGGGTTTGATTCCCCACTCCTCTACATGAGTGGCGGAGGCTAATCTGGTGAACTGGGTTTCTCCACTCCTCCACATGAAGCCAGCTGGGTGACCTTATGCTAGTTACAGCTCTCTTAGAGCTCTCTCAGCCCCACCTACCCCACAGGGTGTCTGTTGTGGGGAGAGGAAGGGAAGGCAATTCCCTTTGAGACTCCCTTAAGTAGGAGAGAAAGTTGGAATATAAAAACCAACTCTTCTTCTTCCCCTTACCCACTTCATGTATTCCACTTTTGTTGCAAATATATCAATGGGGGGGATCGAAGCAAGATGTACAAACTGACCAGTTACTTGTAAAGGAAATCATTTAAAAACTCTGAATAATATTGACTGTTTTCTCATTCCCTTCCCCCCCCCCCCCAGTTACAGTAAAAGTTGCTAACTATTGAAAGCCAAGCAGTCAAAATTACTTTCTGGGGAAATGGTGACTGAACAACTGTGACAAATCTCACCCTAATAGTTTTTTAAAAAAATTAAATCCCATCTAGAACATTCATATGTCTGAAGTTTTTGTTATCTGAGAACAATAATGCAAATTGGCCAACTTAAGACAATAAATATCACTAATAAAAACAAAAGTATCTGGAAAACATTCAGCTGGCCTTTCATTATGTTTATGTAAAAATGTTAACACACATAGAAGTAGTAAATCCTTACCATTCCTTCTACATCATACTTCCAATAGTGGACAAAAAATTAACCTTTTACCTTGATAATATTTCAGAAATCCGACACTATGATATGTTCTTTTGTTAATGCTTCCTATAAATATGACTGCTTCTCATATTTTTTGTAATTGAAATATTTATACTCCATCTTTTAGTGGGAACAGTCTAGAAAACAGCCAAGAAGCTAATAGAACTATTAAAATCTACTGTTATAAATGTACAATATAAACTTCAGCAGAGTTTGCACATAAATAATCAAAATCAACAGAAATAACCAATCAACTGAACAAAACAGCCAGAGGATAATCAGAAATGTTAATAAAAACAGAGTTGCACTTACCTGTAACTGTTGTTCATCGAGTGGTCTTCTGTGCAGGCACGCATGGGACTGCGCTTGCGCAGGCCAGCCGCGGAGAACTGACTAGAAAGCTTTCAGGAGCTTCAGAACGCCTGGAGCGCTCCCCCTCCCCTCCGTCCCAGGCCGAGAGCAACGGTCCACCCAACGGTCAGTTGACGGAGGGAGGAGGGGCGCTCCCCCCTCAGTTCTCCCTTCGCCGCCGTGGAAGACCACCATAGCCACCAAGCAGTAGCCCACAGCGGGGAAAGGAGGGAGGGATGCGTGCCTGCACAGAAGACCACTCGATGAACAACAGTTACAGGTAAGTGCAACTCTGTTTTTCATCTTCGTGGCTTCTGTGCAGTCCCGCATGGGAGAATAGCAAGCTCACCTACCATGGAGGCGGGTGTGGGCTTGTCACCTAATTAAAAGACAACTCTCACAAACAGCTGTTTCCTCCCTGGAGACCACATCTACAGGGCAATGCCAGAGGTATGTGGATCGAAGGACCAGGTTGCCACTTTAGAGAAGCCTCAGAAATCTGTCATGGCAAGGAAAACAGCGAAAGAGACATGAGCCCTGTTGCAAAAGGCCTCCATATGGAGTGGACAGCATAGTTCAGCATTGCTATAAACACCATCGGGAAACCGTTTCCAAAGAAGCTGCTGGTTCAGCCTTCCATGCACTAGACCAATAGGTTGTTTAGGTGCTGCATGGAACCTGAAGGACATGGTCTTCAGGCACTTGATTGCATGAAGAGATTGCTCAGTTAGCGACTGAGGATTTAGAAGAAAACAGGTTCGGCAACGGGACCTTACCCAAGGTCGAACTTCAATCTAGGTAATACTACCTTAACCTGATGAAAAGTGATCACAGACCAATAATTTAAACAGGTTAAATGACAGCAACCAAAAACAGCACCTTAGTGGATAAAAGAAAAAACAGGTTAGATGGTGCCATTATACAAAAGGTTTAAAGCATAATGCAAAGAATAATATGGGCATTAGCGTAGGGAAAAAAATTAGACTAGCCAAGGCCCTCAAACCATTAGCAAACTGGTGTTGCAAATACTGAATAAGAATTAATCAGGAAACAGAGGGCTGAGATGACCACCAGATGTGCTTGACGGGAATAACAGCCAGGCTAGTATCATTTAATGAGTAATGACACACCCCATATAAAGGTGAAGTAAGAGGTTGCAAACCGTCTGACCCTGATCATTCAAAAAAATGACCCCACTTGGCAGCATAAGATGACTATCTGTGTGGTATGCATAATACTGTTAACAACCTTGTGACTCTAGGTAGGTCCCGTTAGATGGTTGAGATGACCACGCCACCCACTGTAGTGAAGCGACATTGTGGCAGAGAAGGAAGGGGCTATACCCTGATCAGCTAGTCTTCTTGAGAAAGTACCCGAAATCCCCATCAAAAGTAATCTACAGATTGGGAACACAAAACATTGTGGTCAATAGGGACCTATGAGCATCACTGGTGTCCTGGGTCTGTGAAGCCAGGGAACAAAAATGCAGCATTAAAATAAATGTGACCAGTGAAACTGGAGAATCTCTCCGACGGCCTCATGGCATCCAGTGTTCTGTAGGAAGCAGGGACATATTGCATCTG
The DNA here is from genome assembly GCF_029931775.1 of Euleptes europaea. Taxonomy (NCBI): domain Eukaryota; kingdom Metazoa; phylum Chordata; class Lepidosauria; order Squamata; family Sphaerodactylidae; genus Euleptes; species Euleptes europaea. Next base: position 104,683,897 of record NC_079315.1, read on the forward strand.
CACTTGAGATAATAGGACTCTACCTGGGAAAAAACCATTCCCTTAAAAAGGGAAAGCAGGGAACATAGAGTGAGGGATTACTTGTGGGTTGATGAAACCTGTCAGCTTGGGAAATCTGAGAGAGTAGGCTTCTCTCACCACCTGGACGCCCAGGAAGGAAACGTTGTGCTGTTAGGTCCTTTGCCACAACCGGAAAAACCTGGGACAGCAGGACAGGGAACTCTCCCTCATGCTATAGATATTTACATTGCCATGCTATATACACTCATAGCAGTGGCTGAAAAAAGGTACAAAATGGTACTGGATTGTCCTGACTTCCAGAAGAATAATGTGATTTCATGAAGGAAAACATTCAGGTAAACACCCTTGCACAAGTGCTTGTGAGAACCTTAGTACTGGAGAGAACACAGCACAGTTCTGGATATAGGAAGACTATGTCTTCAGGTGGTATTAGCATAGTTGCCCTGTCAGACAGGATCTGCACCACTAGTCTGGGAAGGAGCAGGAACCAAAGCGATATGCAATAGAACCAACCGTAGTAGGGGACGATGACTGGAAACATATATGTTTGTTTGTTTGTTTGTTTGTCTTTGGTAAGGTATGTTTTTTAATGTCCTCTTGAAAACCCTTGTTTTGTAAATTCAGGTACCAGAGGTCTAATGTTCTTAGACTGATGATCCACAATACACACAGAGGAGTATTCCCCAGTCTCAGAACCAAGTTGAACCCCATTAGTTGTTGGTCTTGTTTTTGTATTTTAATTTTTATTTTATTTTATTTTGAAGCCTATCGGTAGATACCCTAGGATATAGACCAGTAACAATGGTGATCAAAATTATTCCTTTTAAGAACTGATCTACATTTGCACATAAATCGTGCAGCTAAAGGGACAGAAAAACCATGGGCCCTTGAGTTGTTAAGGGCTTGAAGAAAAAACATTCAAAGTAGCAAAAAGAATGCTATCCTTTGAGTAGGGAGCAATTGGGATTACACAAATTCAACTAGCAAATCCAACGACACATAGGGCTGACAAGGTTAGAGACAGGCAAACCTGCAGGACTGGTAAAATGAATTGTCCAATAGCCAATAATCCAATTACGGATCAACAGCACCACCTGCTGACAGGAGGAAAGCAAGTGCAACAAGCCTGTAACATACTGTAACATACAATTAAGATAATTGTCCTTAGATTCAGGACTACAACCAAAAAGGCTCCCAGGCAACTGAGGAAGGACATCTGAAAAGGGAAGTATCCTGAAATGTGGGCACCTGTGGATCCATATTAAGGAGTCTGAGGTCCAGTCGGGGTCCCTTATCAGCATTTTCCTTTATCCAAGATAAAAATACATAGATTAAAATTTGCGTGTTCCTAAATAAAGGGGTTTATTTGCATTGCAATATAGAGATCTCAGCTGCAATGAACTCAATATGGAGGGAACCCAGTGCCTTGGATGGTTAAGAGCACCATTCAGCATTTAGCATAAATCTACCCAGGAGTTATGCATTTATTATCCTGTAGTCATGCCTGTTTGTCCCTGTATGAAAAGTCCTTGGGAAGTCAAACACCCTGTGAGTTGGGGACGTCTCCCCTTATGCTGGGTAAACGCAATATGTACAAGACTTATCAGTGTACATAATTTGCTTAGGCTAATTACAGCCCTAACACTGAAAAGTGTTCTTAATGGGAGATTCAGTGCTCCTGCCCAGAGTCAAAGTGGGCAGCCCCAGCAACCCCCGGATAAAAATGGGAACCTGACCCATATTAAGATAGAAGTGTCCCAGCAACTAGCAACTGGGTGAGGGATACTGTAAGAGGAATCAAGCATCCTCTTTTAGCTTTATATAGATTTCCCACCTTCTAGGGAAAAGAAGCCAAATGTATACCATATTGGTTTCGCATAACACAACTCCTTGTCAGATCCGACTTCGAATCTGAGGGAGATTATAAAATCTTCCAAGCCTATGCCATCCAGATTAAGTATTCTAAATAGAGCTGAATGACCCCATGGGTGAGACAGGCAGGAACCCAGATGGGTTACACATGAGAGGAAGCGTATTATGAGCCCTCGCTCCTTGACGCCAAGGTGACCATGTAAATTGACTTCGAGGTCGGTGGGAAGACACTTGTCACAGAGGGGATGAGTGTCTATACACCCATGGGGATATATGTATTCCCGCAGGAGCATCCCACGGAGAGGCTCAGGGAACATAAGGGGGGGACGGAACATGGCTGAGAAGCCTTCCCCACATGCTGGACAATGCTTCAGCCCAAGCTTGCTTACCCCACTAGCGACGGCGATGCCTGACGTCGAGGGAAGCGGGGGGGGGGGAGCTGCAACGCTGAGATTCCTCCCCTTCTCCGAACAGATGCCGCAGCAACAGACAGCTGGCATGGAGGCAAACTCGAACCCGCTCATCTCGGCATCGAGGAGGAATCGGTGTATGACATCGACAAGAGCCAGGTGGCTGTTGTGTTGGTGCGTCAGAGGTGAGCCAACGTCGAGGCTTTTACACCCTGAGGAGTAGGTGTTCCCACCTCCTTGGAATTGCTCGACCTCGAGACCTCTCTCTGCACGTCATGCACCTTACCTTACCTTACCTTACCTTAGGGGACTGATCCCCTAGTGCTGTAGACTAGCAGGCTTTCCACGGAACCTGTTGACATCGAGACATCATCCATGCATGTCATGGGGTCCAGAGCCCCTAGCACCACAGTAAAACGGCTTTCCACGCAGCCTGTCGACTTCAAGGTCTCATCCATGCACATCGTAAGGGACGGAACACCGAGCCCCTAGTGCAACCATACAGTGGCTTTTCTCAGCCTGTCGACTTCAAGGTCTCATCCATGCACATCGTAAGGGACGGAACACCGAGCCCCTAGTGCAACCATACAGTGGCTTTTCTCAGCCTGTCGACTTCAAGGTCTCATCCATGCACATCGTAAGGGATGGAACACCAAGCCCCTAGTGCAACCATACAGTGGCTTTTCTCAGAGCCTGTCGACTTCGAGGTCTCATCTATGCACTTCATAGGGGACAGAACCCCTAGTGCTGCAGCATATCCAGTCCTTATCACAGCCTTTGGGTTGAGACCTCTTTCCACACACGTCGTGGAGATAACCTAAGCATTAGTAAAGCCGGATTTCCTCACAGACATTCAAACTGGAGAAACACAGCCTGCATGACTTGTAAAAATGAAAAAGAGACAAGATTAAAACAAGTATCTGAAACAAAACCGACCATTAATTAGTGGCATACTTATTCTGCATTTGGCAGAATTGTCAAAGAAAGTGATATTGGCAAAACAGACATCAAATGCTGAAAGAAAAGAATTTCTGAGGTAGAAGAAAAGACACAAGTCTCAAATAGAACAAGTATTAATTTGTACCATACTATTGTACATTTGGCAAATTTGTTAAATAAAGCCACATTGACAAAAGAAAAGAAATCAAATCCTGAAGAGAAGACCTTTCTAAGTGAAAGAAAAGACATAAGTCTCTTATACAGAACACAATCATCGTTATTTTGTGCTATAATCCTTTCATATTTGGCACATTTGGTACATCAAACCATATTGGCAAAAAGGAAATCAAATCCTGAAGAGAATTTTTTTTTTTTGAAGTAAAAGAAAAAGCACAAATCTCTCAAACGTAACAACAGTCATTATTTTGTGCCATACTATTTCTACATTTGGCACAGTTGTTAAATAAGATTATATTGGCAAAAAAGAAATAAAATCCTGAAGAGAAATTTTCTCTGAGGTAACAGAAAAGACGCTCTGAAACAAAGCTAGTGTTCTCTCCACGGCGGCGAAGAGAGAACTGAGGGGGGAGCGCCCCTCCTCCCTCCGTCAACTGACCGTTGGGCGGACCGTTGCTCTCGGCCTGGGACGGAGGGGAGGGGGAGCGCTCCAGGCGTTCTGAAGCTCCTGAAAGCTTTCTAGTCAGTTCTCCGCGGCTGGCCTGCGCAAGCGCAGTCCCATGCGGGACTGCACAGAAGCCACGAAGATGAACCATTAAAACTTTGTTTTCAGCTAAATGTCATTGTTAATATTAGTGGATCTTTAACCTCCTTCCTGCAATATTAGGATATGTGAGATAATAAATAAATAAATACAAGGTCTATGATCACGATTTGATCATGTATCAATTTCCAAACCCAGTTTAGAGTGGGCCAATGGGGACGGGTACAGAGAAAGAGGCATTTCTTCAAATTCCCCAGGTTTGTTGAGAACTCCAAAAAAAATTTAAAAAAAGATTAAGGGGCTTAAAAAACCCAAATGGAGAAGGACACATCATAAGGTTACCAGTGGGAGTTGGGGGGGGCGGAGCCTGGGGAGGGCGGGGTTTGGGGAGGGACTTCAATGCCATAGAGTCCAATTGCCAAAGCTGCCATTTTCTTCATGTGAACTGATCTCTATCAGCTGGAGATCAGTTGTAATAGCAGCAGATCTCCAGCTAGAACCTGGAGGTTGGTAACCCTAACACATCATCACACCAAAGATGCTACATGTGATCCCAGCAACCCCATTCATGGAGGCTTTTTGAGAGCCAGCGTGGTGTAGTGGTTAAGAGCGGCAGACTCTAAGCTGGAGAACCGGGTTTGATTCCCTGCTCCCTTGCATGAGCAGCGGACTCTAATCTGGTGAACCGGGTTGGTTTCCCCACTCCTACACATGAAGCCTGCTGGGTGACCTTGGGCTAGTCAGAACTCTCTCACCCCCCCCCCCCGAACCTCACAAGGTATCTGTTGTGGTAGGGGAGGAAGGGAAGGCAATTGCAAACTGCTTTGAGACTCCTTTCGGTAGAGAAAAGTGGGTATAAAAACCAACTCTTCTTCTTTTGACAGGTGGAGGGGAGAAAGTGGAGATGGAAGAGGGAAGCTGTGACAAAAGGGTTGGAATGGAGGAGAGTAAGCTGTGAAAGGAGGGTTGCAGGAGCGAGAATCAGCAGCAGTACCAGGAGATTTGGGGCAAAGGAGGAAGCAGGGAGGGTTGGGGGAGGAAGGAAAAGGTGGGAACGGGAAGGGGAAAAATAGCAGTGGGGGACTGGACGGGGGGGGGGGGAAGAGAAAGCAGGGATGGCAGGGTTGGGGGTAGAGGAAGAAGGAAAGAAGCGGCAGTGACATGAGGGTGGGATGTTTCATTTGTCTTTGACCGTAAATAAAATTTAGTTCAATTCATGGTGTGGTGCCAACAAGCTGAGAGGGAACGGGGCAAGTGAGAAGGATGAGATTGTGAGTCTCTTATGAGTCCTTGCGAGTTCCCCTCTTGTGTACATATAATGACTGCAATCCAGTACATAGCTAGGTATGTTGCTCTTGAAGACAACACAGAACACTTCAACTGGTAAAAAACAACAATACTGATTAATTACTGACCCGCTCTAGCAAGTATGAGTGCATATCACTTGTGCTTAAACAGTTTTGGTCACCTATTTGCTTCCAGGTTCAGTTCAAGGGGCTAGTTGTTACCTTTAAAACCTTTCATGACCTGGGATCCACGTACCTGAAGGACTGCCTCTCCTGGTGTGAACTTCACAGTGCTTGGCATCTGTTATTTGTCCCTTCACTCCTGTTTTCCCTACTTGGCCTCCTCCAGAAACTGGGACTTTTTCTTACGTTGCACTAGCCCTCTGGAAAGGCTCTGTGGCGGGTTTGTTTTATTTATATTTATTTTATTTAGCGCTTCATATCCCGCTTTTCTCCCAATGGGGATCTAAAGTGGATTACAATATCGTTCTGCTCTCTTCCACGTTATGCTGTTTCACTATTGTCTTTCACAATTTTGTCAGACATTTCTTTTCAAAGATGTTCCTGTTAATATTTAGAGTAATTTGCTTTGTTTGACAGTTCAACAGTTTTGGCTACATTTGAGTGATAAAACACTAGTTTTTGTGGGCTTTGGGGTATTGATGCTTGGATTTTTTTAGTAGTTTCTGTTTGGATTGTTTTCTGTTACTATGGTCCTTTCTGCTGGCCACCTCAAGCTCTTTGTCTAAAACAAAAAGAAATTAAATGCTTACACATTAAAATAAAGCTAAATTGTGCCCAACACTGTGTCAGATTATATACATTTATTTATTTATAATATTTATACCCCATTTCCTTTCTTCAGACTCAAGGTGGCTTATAAAGTACACATAAGCAGGCACTCAAAACCATATCTCACTCTGCATCCTGAGAAGAAAAATGTAGTTGGTTTTAGGAAGACCATTATCCCACGGACGTCTCTGGTTTCAGTCTGCATAGCATCACTACAACTCAAACATTAAATAAAACACAGCTGGAAAATGCTCCATCTTTTCACCAGCCTCTCTGCCTAGTTTCAATATTTGCTGAAAACAAACTTCATGTAGTAGCAACATGTAGACAAAATTGTCCCCCCCTTTTTTTGCAAGAGAATCCATTAAGTTATAGCTATGCAAAGGTAGCAGCTCCTACTGCAGAGAAATATAACTACAGTAGAATGTGAACACTCAGAAATAATTTATTTTGCATCACTAGCAATTACTTCTAAAGGCACTCTCTGCCGCAGCACTACAATGTGTGTGTATGTATGTATGTTATGTATGTATGTATGTATGTTTGTATGCAATATTTTAATAGCCAAGTCGGCCAGATCTTTGGATACTTAAATCCAGTTACTGGAGCTGTGAATGGGCAAGATCTTTCTACAGCGCTATTATTTTGAAATGCCAGTCTTTAAAGGGCAAAATCTGGAATCTGAACGGCACATTCTGCCTCTGTTCCCAGGGTATGTTTCTCATTATTGTGTGAAACACACAAGACTTAATACTGATACCAACACTCTACACTTGAAAGTCATTACTCCAGTAAGTCTACAATCTCATATTTTGAGATGGGTATTCCTTAACAAAGGATTGGCCCAGTGTTGTTGTTGTTTTGCAGACCAGCCTTAACACATCAGAGCTTGGGAGCTAAACAGGGTTAGCTAGGGTCTATTACTTGGATGGGAGACCACCAAGGAAGACAGGGGCTGCTTTGCAGAGGAAGGCAATGGCAAACCACCTCTGCTTATCTATTGCTTTGCAAACTCCACGAGGTGGAACTTCATGGGTTGCCATGACTCGGCTGTGACTCAATGGCAAGACCTAGGCCAATTACATTCCTTTTTAGTACTCGCTCACTCTCTGCACCCACCCACCATAACTCATTGTATGCCAAACAGCATAACAGCAGCACATAAAATGATCCAGAGTTGACTAACTGTGATGTTCACACTGTTACCTCAACTTTTACAGATGTGAGCAGCCAGCAGAGAACACAAGGGTCTACAATACATCTCATGGAACGCAGCAGTTATTTCCCCATGGATGAGCCACTAAGCCATTTCTGTGCTCAGAGATATAGGCAGCAGTGCTCTCTCTAAGACCTTGTTATGCCTCCCCAGTTATCTTGCTTCTCTATTTCAGCTAACCATGGGTTATCCCTAGGGTTGCCAGATACCAGGTAATGGCAGGCAATTGCCCGCCAATTAAGGGGGCTGCCCGCCACCCCTCAGCTGGTCAGTGGGCAGAAGCAGGCCAGCTGAAGGGGGGTGATTAATGTCACTTCCGGGGTAAACACGGAGGTGATAGGGACGCTCTAGCACATCCTCAAAAAACTCTATGGTTTCCATACAGTGATGTTCTTGCACCGATCACCCCCCACCCAGCCCCACCACAATGAAGCTCCCGCCAGTGGTGAGAGGAAACCTGGCAACCCTAGTTATCCCACATGGTGATGATTCCCCATGGGGGACTCATTGCCAGTGAGAATGCATAGGCATTTGCAGTGGCAACAAGTGTCCACACTGAGCAATTCTGTTTTTCTCACCCCATTCCCATGTTAACCCCTCCCCTCCCCACCACCGGAGGGCTTTCATTTTTTCAAGTTGGCAAAAAGCCCACCAGCTGTGGGGAGGGGGAATGGAAGGTGTAAGGGAACAGGAGCAGAAAATGGCACTGGGGGGCAGGCCAGGAGGTTTGCAGAACCACACCTTCCTGTCCATATGTGGACTAACTCGTTTTGCCCCTGATGTTTCTGGAAATATCAAAACAAACCAGGTGTCTTACAGAGGAGTAGTGGTGTAGCGGTTAGAAGCAGCAGATCTAATCTGGAGAAGTCCCCACTCCTAAGGGAGCTAGCATGGTATAGTGGTTAAGAGCGGTGGTTAGGAGCAGTGGACTCTGATCCGGAGAACCGGGTTTGATTCCCCACTCCTCCACATGAGCGGCGGAGGCTAATCTGGTGAACCAGGTTGGTTTCCCCACTCCTCCGCATGAAGCCAGCTGGGTGACCTTGGGCTAGTCACACTCAGCCCCACCTACCTCCTAGGGTGTCTGTTGTGAGGAGGGGAAGGGAAGGTGATTGTAAGACGGTTTGATTCTGCCTTAATTGGTAGAGAAAGTTGGTATATAAAAACCAACTCTTCTTCTACAATACTGAGCACTCATCGTATTGCTTCGTCTGCTGAGGAAGGGCCGCTTCTCGCGATTTTTATGCTGGGTTTTGTTGTAGTAGGATCACATACTTATGGCTCTCTTTCTTTCGAGTTAGAATCAGTTTGCACTGGAACTCACAAAAAGTCATAACACCCCTCCCTCTTTGTTTCCCTTTATGAACTCTACTTGGGGAAGTACAAATATTGCTTTCTTAACCTGGGAAGGTTATCTGTAGCAGAACTTCAAGAAAAGCAGGCTTTCATGGAGGATTCGTTTCCCCCCTCTAACCTACACCAAGGACTGTTTGAATTATTTTCATTATGACTGGCAGACCTTGAACTTTAGAACTGCCTCTCATCACTGTATTAGTTAATACAAACAGTTGGATAGCACCTTATTATAAACTGTTTATTATATAAGAGAGAATGCATTTAGAAACATAACAGTACACTTTCCCCCCCCTATTCCGAGCCGAAGGGAGGAGAATCTGATGGTCATATGGTGCTATTTTCAGGCTACAGTTTAGGAAGTACTGAATGGACCAGATGTATACAGAAAAAAATGTTAATATTTGCCTCTGGCATGCTAAATGCAATTTTTCAGGTTCTGTAGCAGAGATCTGGCACATATAACCTCTGGAACAAGAAGTGTGGGATTCTTATGGATATGGAAACTTCACCTTGAGCTTGCAAGGAAAATATAGTGTCTATTTGGATGCCTTTCATCTTATATTTACTTAAGAATTTTCCAGATGTAGCTAGGTATTCTTTAAAGGTCCTATGGAGCCATTACTTTGTAATTTGAACAAAGGCCCCCAAAAAGGATGATCTTCCTAATTGTTAAGCAATTTTTCTTTTAGTATCAATTAATCAATCAATCAATTTTATTCATGTTTTAGTCACAGACAACAATATTCAGATTAAAACCATATACAATATATAACCCACAACACCCAAAATTACATAAATAAAAAATTTAAAATGTTACAGTCATGTATTCCAACAGAATCTTACTTTTCCGGATTATTTACTTTATAAGCAGTATGGATGACGCAATACAAATATCGAGAAGAACCCACAGAGGCCTGGGACTGCATTCCTACATCATAAAGACTTCATAATTTGTTTCCGACATGAATGACTCTCAAGTCCTTAGGATCATGCGCTCCTTCATTCCGCCCCCTTGCATGGCGTTGGGTTGAAGATTTGCTCATTTAGGAAGTCTTCAATCTAGCCACAGTCTGTCACAGCTCTACACTGGGTTTGTTTCTTGCCAGCAAACCAGGATTAAAACAATGGTTTACAGCCCCAGATTGTGGCAAGAAACAACCGAAGAATCGAAGTGTGGTGTAGTGGTTAAGAGCAGTGGTTTGGAGTGGTGGAGTCTGATCTGGAGAACTGGGTCTGATTTCCCCACTCCTCCACATGAGCGGTGGAGGCTAATCTGGTGAACTGGATTTGTTTCCCCACTCCTACACATGAAGCCAGCTGGGTGATCCTGGGCTACTCACAGCTCTTAGAGCTCTCTCACCCCACCTACCTCACAGGGTGTCTGTTGTGGGGAGGGGAAGGGAAGGTGATTGTAAGCCAGTTTGAGTCTCCCTTAAGTGGTACAGAAAGTCGGCATATAAAAACCAACTCTTCTTCTTCTCTACCCGGACAGCAAAAGAAACTGTAGGGTAGAGCAAAGGCTTCCTAAAACCAGGAAGTCTTCACTGTCCATTTGGTGCACAAGGAGAAGGAAGAAGAGAGTACAACATAAAAAAGCTCAAGGATGCCAGTGTATTAACTTCACAGCATCTGGTACCAAAACAGAACAGGAATTTATGAGAACATAAGAAAGGCCTGGTCTGGGCCCTGCCAAGCCATAATAGGGTTGCCAGGTCCCTCCTGGCAACCAGCGGGAGCTTTTGGGAGGCAGGTACAGGGGGCAGTGATCTGTGTCCCTGTGTGATGACATCACTTCCGGCACGATGCGGAAGTGCCGGCACAGCACCAGTGGGAAGCTCTAGCACTTGCCCCAAAACTCTATGGTTTCCGACAGTGGAATCAGCTGACTAGGGAGGTGGTGAGCTCCCCCTCACTGGCAATCTTTAAGCAGAGGCTGGACAAGCACTTGTCAGGGATGCTCTAGGCTGATCCTGCGTTGAGCAGGGGGTTGGGCTAGATGGCCTCTACGGCCCCTTCCAACTCTATGATTTTATTATTCTATTCAATTACTCTCCCCAAAACTCTATGGAAACTCTATGGAAACCACAGAGTTTTGGGGCAAGTGCTAGACTCTATGGAAACTACAGAGTTTGGGGGCAAGTGCTAGAGCTTTCCCCTGGTGCTCTATTAATCCACACTGTATGGTCCAGTTTAGAATTAGATATGATTTATTATTTACTTCATTTATTATTTACTTCATTTACACCCCACTTTTCCCTCTAATGGGGACCCTAAGTGGATCACTACTCTCTCCATTTTATCCTCACAACCCAGTGAGGTAGGCTAGGATGATAGTGTGTGACTGGCTTTAGGTCATCCAGTAAACCCAGATATCTCAGATCCTAGTCTGACACTCTAACCACTACACTACCTTGGCTTTCATAGGCTCAGAGTTTTTTGTTTTGTTTTTAAAGGCACCTTAAAAGGTCAGATTCTGGAAAGCAAGCAAACATACATTTTTTTTCACCCCAGAATCAAGGTTACATACTAAACCCTTGTAGACATCACATCCACAGAATCGTTCTTTGGCTTGAAGAAAAGAATTCTTACAAACAATTCAGAAGTTACATAGCTTCCTGTTGTAATATTCAACCTGTTCAACTTTGAACACTATATTACCAGGAGCCAATAAGAAGGGGAAAGTCACATCATCTTCTGCATGTTTTTATTCCTGCTGCTATTTCAACTATAAACCTAGTAAAACTTGACAATGGCATGGAGTGTAAACTTGTTCCAACAGAATAATACTTTGTTCAGAGGGCTGGCTTTCATCACTTGTGTAGCTGTTGATGTAAATGCAGACATCGTCCAGATATTAAAGGTTCCTGGTGTAGATTTAATAACAGCAGCCTGCTTATTTGGGGTTTTTCCCCCTTAGGAACTTCTAGGTGTCTTAAAAATGACATAATATATTGCTCTATGCGTGAACACTTTTTCAAGTGTTTATGAACAAACGGAGAAGACCTATGACACTTCAGCAACAATTTGTCCCCTAACAGGAAGCAGGAGCTGATGGTCAGGCTATGGGTGTCGCTTTGTGGTATGTGATCTGCTCTTCATGGAGAAGACAGCCCCGTCATTCCTTTTATCATCTCTTGCAGTATTTAATCCTGCCTGCATTTTCAGCCAGAGTCATTCTGTAGGGTTGCCAACCTCCAGGTACTAGCTGCAGATCTCCTGCTATTACAACTGTTCTCCAGCTGATAGAGATCAGTTCACCTAGAGACAATAGCCACATTGGCAATTGGACTCTATGGCATTGAAATCCCTCCCCTCCCCGAATTCCGCCCTTCTCAGGCTCCACCCCCAAAATCTCCCACCAGTGGCGAAGAGGGACCTGGCAACACTATCCCTCCAACATGATTGTTGATGGGTTCGTAGCATCACAAGAAAATTTAGGTGATTCTAGCTTGCTTGTGTTAGCATAGGTATGGCTGAATCACTGGATTATTGTAATATTAAATATACAGGTTAGTCTTGTACTAAAAGCAGCAAGAGTTTCACCTTCAAGAACAAGGGTTGGATCACAAATCAGGGATGGATCCCCAATCATCTTCTGCTTGCAGAAGGGCATCTGCTAAAAAAGGGTGTGTGAGATTTTTGCCCCTCACTGTAAACCCACGTATATTATCTCACTTGCCCCTGAAGGTCTCCCGACCTCCCCCACAAATGCAGTGGGCTGAAGCATGAAGGGGGAAGCAGGAAAGACCCATTCCCTGAGTGGAACTCTTGTAGTCCTTTGGATCCAATCCTAACAATCCGGGGCTGTGGCCGAGTAGTAGAGCAACTACTTAGCATGCAGAAAGTCCCAGGTTCAATTCCTGGCATCTCCAGTTAAAAGAATCAGATAGTAGATGATGTGAAAGACCATTACACCTTCATGTGTCCAGAGGTTACGGGTTAGATATTGTTGCAAAACAAGCTTTCGTAAACTACAACTCACTTTCGTCAGATGCATGACTGAGAGCGGATGCATGTACAACCTCCCTTCGTTCTATATTGTTGAATTTTTATTAGATATCTTTTATGATGCTGCCTTTAGTGCAAGGATAAAAATCTTTAAAATAAAGTGTCCCTCACATGCTAATTGGCTAAACTGCACATCATTCACATGCATACAGGAAAACTGTTGCTAAACAGTGCAGTGAACGAATCATGAATTTCCTTCTTGCTATTCTGATTTAACATCTGAAGCAAGGCAATTATTTTCTGCAGTGGGAAAGAGATCCCCCAATCTCCATTAAGTCTGAACGGAGTAGAATCAAATTTGCTGATAAATTCTAATTTATCAATTTCATGACGGAGCTTCCATGGAAATATTATGGCTGAAACAGAGGGGCTTTGAAGAAAGCATCAGAATATCCAGGGAGAGGGAACCATGATTTGCTATAGCTTCTAAGTCCTTTGAATTATTTATAGCTACAATGGAAAAAAAAAACACCTTTGCAGACAGAGGCTTGGCTGTTGCCACATTGTTCACAGATAACATTAACAACTTAAGATGGAAAACTTCTTTTAAAAAAAACTGCTTTACTTTATTCCATGTTGTTTGAAAAGGATGTCCAGGCATATCCACTTAAGTTGTTTGGGAACAGATGCTTATTTGTCCCAAGGCAGTTTGCAACAACTAAAACAAAGATACAACAAAAAGAGCCCTGCTGGAGCAGACAGTGGTCCAGCATCTTGCTTTGCACAGTGCCCAACCAGTCGCCCAGGAGGGCTAACAAGCAGGGCATGGACATATGAACATACATGAACATATGAAGCTGCCTTATACTGAATCAGACCCTTGGTCCATCAAAGTCAGTCTTGTCTACTCAGACCGGCAGCGGCTGTCCAGGGTCTCAGGAAGAGGTCTTTCCCACCACCTACTTGCCTAGTCCTTTTAAGTGGAGATGCCGAGGATTGAACCTGGGGCCTTCTGCATGCCAAGCAGATGCTCTACCACTGAGCCACAGCCCCTTGGAGACCAAGACCTTCAGCCTGATGTTGCCTCCTAACATCAGTACTCAGAGGATGACCGCCTCTGGATGTGGTAGCTTCCGACACACTAGATGTGTGTGGATATGGCAGTTTCTTGACCACGTAAGTCCATGTTCTAGCCTCTGCTCTCCAGAGTTAGTCCCCAGAAGGGGTGCAAGGCAGGATAACAGTTAAGGTGCCAGTCTACAAATGCAGCCCTTTGGTTGAGGCCAGTGGCAGATCTACTATGAAACTAATGAAGCTTAAGGGCCCCTAATCCCGGAGGGGCCCTGAAGCAACTTTTTGTTTTAATTCGTAAATTTTCCAACAAAACTGATGTTTTTTAAAGTGTTTGTTGTTAAAATAAGGCTATTTTAGTGATAGAATCATAAGCCAATGGGTTGAAGTACTTAATATTGACCTTAGAATATGCTTCATGTAGTATGTATTCTCATAGGTGTCTAAAATAAAAAAAATTGGACTTTGTTGGATGTTGCCCTGTCGTTGCTGGTTGCGAAGGGGCCCCCATAACAGTTCAAGTTTTAGGGTCCCAAAAATGTAGGTCCGCCACTGGTTGAGGCAAAGGAGAAAGGAGCAGCCCAGCCCCGGTGTTGGCCGGAAAAAGTTGCTCAAATTCAAGAGAAGAGAAAAACAAACTGAACTATCCAGTCTTGAGGGATTTCACCATGTTAACATTTCCTATTTTCCCAGATGATCTATGAAAAAAAGACAATCTCTACTTACATTCATATTCCTATCCCAGATCTGGATGGACCCATCCTGGCAGCCCGCGGCTATGAGTTTTCCATCTCTGTTGTAGGTGCAGCTTGTGGGAATCACTCGTTTACCTTGAGCTGACCGTGGTTTAAATACGCCTTTGTGCTTTTTGTCATTGTTAACATCCCACGTTCTCACAGTCCTAGCAACAGACCAAAATAAATAATGGTTTTACAAGGAGATTAAAACAAAAAGAAAATGATACCCTGATTACATGCAAATACCTCTTTAACAGTATAATGTAAACAAACCAGAAATATAATTCCAGGTTAAAGATACATGTATTTGATTACTTAAAAAAAAATCCCACCCTTCTACAATCCCAGAAGCACAAAGCAGCATTCACAGTTATACCCTTTCCTATTTCCCCCATATTTTATTCTTAGAAAGACCCTGTGAGGTAAGTTGATAAGGTAGTGACTAGCTCAAAGGTACATAGCGAGCTTCATAGCTTAGAGATTTGAACCCAGGTTTCCTAGTCCAACAGCATAATACATACTGCCTCACTAATTTTTAAACTGTGCCCAATGCCACAAGTCTGTCAATATATAATAATGCATTAACCCAATATATAATAATGCATCAATGTTAAGCAAAGAGAACAAGATAAGGAAAGTTTCTAATAAATTAATAGAGTTTTCTTCAGACTTCTCAATAATGTTAACTTTGAAATGTGAAATTTTTGATTCCTCCTACATTCTTATACAAAATGCATACAAGCTAAGTTGGGAGCCAGCGTGGTGTAGTGGTTAAGAATGGTGGTTTGGAGCAGTGGAGTCTGATCTGAAGAACTGGGTTTGATTCCCTACTCCTCCACATGAGAGGTGGAGGCTAATCTGGTGAACTGGATTTGTTTCCCCTCTCCTACACATGAAGCCAGCTGGGTGACCTTGGGCAAGTTACAGCTCTGTTAGAGCTCTCTCAGCCCCACCTACTTTACAGGGTGTCTGTTGTGGGGAGGGGAAGGGAAGGTGATTGTAAGCCAGTTTGATTCTCCCTTAAGTGGCAGAGAAAGTCGCCATATAAAAACCAATTCTTCTTCTTCTAGGAAGACAGTGAGTTGGATTCTATAGGATGGGGCCATAGTTCAGTGGTACAGCTTCTGCTTTGCATGCAGAAGGTTCCAGGTTCAATCCCCGGTGTCTCCAGTTGAAAGGAGTAGGTGATGTGAAAGATCTCTGCCTGAGATCCGCTGCCAGTCTAGATAGACAAATTGTGTGTTTCAATAAAAGGCAGATTCAGGTCTGTGGCAGAGCTTCCTGCTAGTGCTGGAGGCTCTTTCTCCAGAGGAAAGCTCTGTCATTAGCACAGCAGATTTGCAGGCAAAGCAAAGATTGCTGGCAAGACACAATTAAAATATCAACCCCTTGTAGTGAGGACAGCTGAACACCTATCATCTTAATGCAGATAAGCACTCTCAGAACCTGTACCCCTTTCAACAGCAATTGGGTTTGGATCCTGCTTTCTTCTGGTGCAAGGAACCTTTGCACCACAGAAAAGCACCTCCCCTAGCAGAACAGATCCAGGGGATCCAACCCATTGTGCTGATGGCTACAGTGATCACTGTTATGTTTACATGGTTGTGTACAAAGCTGACCATCTAAATTTCGTTAAATCGTAATGGTCTACTGTAGACATAGACCATTACTGTAACTGAACAGTATTGATTAAGAAACCATTCCATATTGTGCCAAGCACAGACAATATATAAAACATGAAGAATGTCATATGGATTCAATAAAAGCAGAGTGGTTTATAGTAAGCATATAGGTAAAGGTAAAGGTAGTCCCCTGTGCAAACACCGGGACATTCCTGACCCATGGGGTGACGTCACATCCCGACATTTACTAGGTAGACTATGTTTATGGGGTGGTTTGCCATTGCCTTCCCCAGTCATCAACACTTTACCCCCAGCAAGCTGGGTACTCATTTTACCGACCTCATTAGGATGGACGGATGAGTCAACCTTGAGCCAGCTACCTGAAACCGACTTCCGTCGGGATCGAACTTAGGTCGCGAGCAGAGCTTGGGCTGCAGTACTGCAGCTTACCACTCTGTGCCACGGGGTTCTTAGTAAGCATATACCCTCCAGCATTTCACAGATGAGTATAGCAATTCTTGTCTTGTGTGCTTGTGACACCTCTATTTTTCACACCAAGGACCACTGCCAGAGCGCCCCCTATTACATATTGCTAAAGACTGTTCTCTGTATTAATTTGGTATTACATTTACTTTACTGTTTCATAAATAACCTTACAAGGAAACAAACAAAGCAAAACCTTTGGTTTCTCACTGTTTCTTATGATACATATAAAAACAGCCATGGGTAAGGGAATGGGAAGGCCAGAAGAGCAAGAACTGAAATGCATGTGGACCAGCTGAACATTCCCAGACACAACAAGACTTCTGTCCTTTCACAGAACCCTGAACTCCTTCCAGATTATAATTCAAACGTCTTCTGGCATTTAATGCACAAAATGCATTTCAATAACTGGCAGACCCAGGAGATCATTAATTATAAAGAAGGAAATCGATGAGCTCTTTGGACAAAGCTGGCTTGTTTAGACTGTGCAAACGATACTTGGGATCCAAGAGTACGCGGTTTGGTGGGTCTCTTGCCAAGGCAAATGCTACTGTATCAGGGCCCCCATCCTCCAAGAAGATAAGGCTGCGACTGAGGGCCAAGAGTTGAGGTTTGAGTAGGTTCTGAAAACCCAAAACTGGGTGTACGCAATAGAGAGACCACACAGCAAAAATCCTACCAGTCATGAGATTCCAATTAAATGCCAGGAGTTGTTTGGGCTGGCCAATGCGCTTTCATCTTCACAATACATACACATTGTGCAACCTGTACAAATTTCATCTGCAACTGTTACCGCCCTGCAAAATATTCCTGTTGATAATACTCGACCTTCCCAACCAACAAAAACATCTCTTATTGCTTTGACGCACCAACAGTCTTAGGCAATTGTACTCGCTGCCTGTTATTCCAGGCAGGGCCCCAACATAATTTATCTGGGGCCAATACAAATTCCATCAACCTCTGTTGCATGGGCCCCGTTTCCAGAAAATTATTAAGGCAGTGACTGTGCTATAGCCACAACCTTTGGATTTTGCAAGAAGGTGTTTTTTCCATTGGGCTGGTTGGAGTAGTCCACAAAGTAAGCAGAATAGGACAGGTGACGTAAAAGAGGAGACAAATGCAAGAGATATAAAGAAATGTCTTCTTTCGGCAACAAGATGCTCGGACAGGGAAGTTGCAGTGGACCCTGAAGGATGTATAGCTAGAAGCAGAGCATAATCGGCTTCCCATGGTCATTTGGCTTCCAGGCTCACAAAGGGAGGAGGAGGAGGAGTGGGAGGAAGAAGAAGCAGAAGAAGAAAAAGCAGAAGAAGCAGAAGCAAAAGAGTTGGTTTTTATATGCTGACTTTCTCCACCACTTAAGGAAAATTCAGGTTTACAATCACCTTTGTTTTCCTTCCCCACAACAGGCACCTTGTGAGGTAGGTGAGGCTGAGAGAGCTCTAAGAGAGCTGTGTCTAGCCCAAGCTGGCTTCATGTGTAGGAGTGGAGAAGCCAACCCAGTTCACCAGATTAGTGTCCGCTGCTCATGTGGAGGAGTGGGGAATCAAACCTTTTTCTCCAGATTACAGTCCACCACTCTTAACCATTACACCATGCTGGCTCTCTTGGTTGACTTGATGCCCCTGCAATCCTTGTTTTGATCAGCTGTTTTGGGAGTATGCAACCAATGTGTGAATTATGGGGTTCCATGTACATAATACTGTAGTACTTGTACATGGGCTGAAAAGTGGACCGAGTGGCAGGGGATTTGGCTATTTCCCCCTCCCCTTTTACTGTATTTCCCAACATGTTTTTGCATACTGTTGTTCATCCCTGTTACCAACACTGCTCTGCATATTCCTTGAAACAGAGTAGGCTGTAAGTTGAAATTTTATTTAGGTGTCTTCCCAACAGAGACCCCAAGCAGTACGGAACTGTTTCCCCCTGGTCTATTTTATCCTCACAATAACCTTGTGAATTAAGGTAGGCTGGGAGATTGTAACTGCCCAAGGCCATCCAGTAAGCTTCTAAGGCAGAGAGTGGATTTGAATCTGGGCCTCCCAAATCCTTGGCTGACACTCTTAACCATATTAAAAATAATTTTAAAATATTTTTTAAAATTAAAAAAATAAAAATTAACCAATACACCAGGAGCTAATGGGTGTACAATAGAACTATTGTGCTCTCAATTTACCAAGATGATTGGGAGGAGGGGGGGAGAGTCAGACACTTTTCTTGTTGTTTAACACACACAACTTAATAGCATATGCACTGCTTAGAGCAAAATAAGGCTGAGGGGAAAAAACTCCTTGCACTACAACACAACAAACATCAGAAAAATCTGTCAAATTTAAATGCATGTTACAGCCTCATTTAAACAGTGCATTTAAATGCACTCTTGTGCCTATATCATGGGCTAAGAACAAAAATTAACTTTGAAAAGGCTGAAGGTCTACCCAATTACTCCTTAAATTGGAAGAACTGACACGTTAAAAACACAATGCGTACACTTTTAACATGTAACTGGTGCCCCCCTTTCTTAAACGCGATGGATTCCACATCTGCAAAACAGATTTCATGAAATGCTTCTAAGTGCCAAACAGTGATTCAAAGTAATTTTGAAAGAGATGGAAATGCACTCTTGGAAAGTAATATGGACCTATTCATGATCTAAGAATGTAAATAACTTCTGTTTAGGGTAAACAGCTGACTCTGTTATCAGGATCAGTTTTAAGTTCCTCAAATTTGTGCTTCCTTTTGACTCATTAGCAATCTAGTTCTAGTATCTCCCGTATATGGTAACAAGTAGGAGAGACATAATAAAAAGAAATATGGGGCTGTATTATGACAGATTAAGAAGATTTATAGGGCCATATTAGCCAGTTGTCAAAGTTCAGATTTAAAAAATACAGACTTGTTTCATTAAACTATCAGCTCAGGTGAGATTGGTAAATCCATGGGACATTAGAAAGGAAATATAAAAGACAAGATGAGAGACTGGTTGGGCCTGGTTGTGGGGGTGAGAACAGGAGCATGTGAGAGCAAGAAGAAAGGTATTTAGAGAAAGGCAAGCAGTAAATGGTTTGTTGGAAGAGGCATAGAACAGGATGCCAGAAGAAGAAGCAGAAGCAGAAGCAGAAGAAGAGTTGGTTTTTATATGCCGACTTTCTCCACCACTTAAGGAAGAATCACCGTCCCTTCCCAACTATACACACTGAACATGGAAAGGCAAGTTGGTAAGCAGAAGGAAAGTGTTAGCGTGTAAATACTAATCTTTTCTCAAAAAGCAAAACAACATACACTTGAATTCCCACAGATACACACTGTAGTTCCTGCTTTCAGCTGTAAAATTCAGAACTTTCCCCCACTTGCTGGTTACTTTGCAACTGCCAGCTGCTTCTTCGGCTCCCAACTGAAGACCCACTAATAAATTCCCATTTTAGAAACATCTAATGATTAGCCTGCTATCAGTTTACACATGAGCAGCCTGAATGGCCCAGCTTAGCCTGGGCTCACCAGAGCTTAGAAGTTAAGTAGGGTTGGCCATAGTCAGTACTTGGGAGACCACCAAGGAAGACTGGGGTTGCTCTGTCGAGGAAGGCAATGGCAAACCACCTCTGCCCATCTCTTGCCTGGAACGCCCTGTAGATGAGGTTGCCATGAGTCAGTTGTGACTCGATGGGACGTTCTTCATCAGTTTAAACAAAAAATATGGCTTTTGGGGGATAGCTGTGTTGGTCTGCAGTAGAGCTGCTAGATTCGAGTCCAGTAGAGACCACCTAGATTTTCAGGGTACAAACTTTCGAGAGTAAAAGCTCCCTTTGTCAGATACACAAAAAGATGGTTAACTTTTCACTTGACATGCTATTATAAGAAAAAAGGAAGCAGGAAAGGATTTAGATCCCACTTTTTTCTACCTTAAGGAGTTCGTAAGTGGCTTACAATTGCATTCCCTTATTCTCTCGACAAGAGGCACCATGTGAGGCGGGCGAGGCTGAGAGAGTTCAGAGAGAACTGTAACTGGCCCAAGGTCACCCAGCAGGCTACACGTGAAGGAGTGGGGAATCAAACCCGGTTCTCCAGATTAGAGTCTGCCGCTCTTAACCCCTACACCATGATGGCTCTTAACACCAGTGTTAACATTTACACCAACCCTAATATGCTGGAAAGAATAAATAAGAAAAGAAGTAAATGAAAGAATGGAAGTGAGACAATAAGTGGCCATAAATGTGTTTTCCAGCTTGCCATTGGCAAGTACATTTTTTGGGGGGGGGAGGGGAAATTGGTGAGACCTCAGTGTGAGGTCTGGGAGATCCCATGCTCCTTCTCGGGGATCTCATTGATGCCCTGCTGAGATCCAAAGAGGCTCTCAGTACCACCAAACCAGAGTTATGCCCTCCTAGATCCACTGAAGTCAAAGGGAGGATTGGGGATCTTGCCCCTCCCCCAGTCACATTGGGTCATGGACAATAAAATTCTCTACACAATGGAAAAAGGACTCTAGACAGAGTAAACCATAGATTTTCCATAGGCAGTAGCCACAGATTACCGGTTTTTAAAAAATAAAATAATGTGCCCTTTCCATTTAAATATCGTGCCCGATTATAAGGACGTTCCTTTGAGTATCTAGGTTGCCACACTATTACTTATTAGAAGCCCTTTAAATTTCCAGTCGTTTTTTTTTTTTTAATCTTTTTACCTGCTTGAAATAGCAGTATAGCTGAGGCAGTTGCGTGTTGAAGGTTCAGGATAGAAAAAGGGGTTGAACTGACAGGGAAAGACTGAAGTAAAAAAAATACACTCTAAAATCACAATGAAAGCCAGAGAAGCTTTTCATACTTGTTTGGCAACAGATTGTCTGGGTAAACTATGTACCAAAATCTGCGCATCTGAACAGAATTAAGATAATCTAAACCAGACTGCACAAGAAGAATCCTCTCCTAACCATATGCAAAACAGGTTAGCACAATAAAAAGAAATATCTCCCTTCCAAGACGAGAGTCTCAGCTAAGGTAACACTGATCATTTATCGTCTCCCAATTAGTTCCTCAAAATTAGGCCATCAGCAACCAGTGGTCTGTATAGCTAGGCCCTCTTCCTGTAGATGGGGGCTACGTCAATGATACACCCAGATGATCTTCTGGGCATCAGAAGATTTTTGTTTAGGTTCGGAACAAGCCTGCCATGTGGAACCTATCAGACGAAACAAGTTATTGAGAAAAGATAACAGAAAAGTCAGGAGTTGGGCCAGGTTAGAATAACAAGGAAAGACACGAGTTGCTAAGAAGCAGCTCTCCGAATTTCTGCTGCTGCTGCAGAGCTCTGGAGCAACCAAGCTCTGGAGCAACCAAGATCTTAGGAGTAGTGGAAGGAGGTGTGATCTGCTTCTTCCATCTGCGGGGGTCCAAACTGCCATGACTGCTGAATGGGAAGGGGACAGGGCATTCAGCATGTTCCTTCATTATGTCCACCGAAGCTAGCCTGGCGCCTCACGCCATTGCTTAAAGGAGCCAGCCTGAGTCAGAGGGATGCTCAAAACCAGATTTAGAGAGCCCGATTCGCCTCATTATTAATTTCCAGCTTCTGACACATTGAACAAATGTCACTTTTTGTGGAAAAAATACATACACTCTCTGCAGTTAGAGATGTGTACATGCAAGTTTGAAGAACAGTTGGTTTTTATATCCCGATTTTTTCAGCCTTTGAGTCTCAAAATGGCTTACAATCACCTTCCCTACCTCTCTCCACAACAGACACCTTGAGAGGTAGGTGGGGCTGAGACAGTTTTGAGACAACTGTGACTAGCTGGCTGCATGTGGAGGAGTGGGGAATCATAGAGTTGGAAGGGACCACCAGGGTCATCTAGTCTGAGAGAACTGTGACTAGCCCAAGGTCACCCAGCTGGCTTTATGTGGAGGAGTGGGAAAACCAGCCCGGTTCACCAGATTTGAGTCCGCCGCTCATGTGGAGGAGTAGGGAATTATAGAGTTGGAAGGGACCACCAGGGTCATCTAGTCCAACCCTCTGCACAATGCAGGAAATTCACAACTACCTCCCCCCCTCACCCCCAGTGACCCCCTACTCCATGCCCAGAAGATGGCCAAGATGCTCTCCCTCTCATCATCTACTTAAGGTCAAACCGGGTTCTCCAGATTAGAGTCCACCGCTCTTAACCACCACACCATGTTGGCTCCCAATTTGGCTCTCGATTTGATAGAGATTTGAGGTCAGAGTCTGGAATGAGAATCTGAACTGAGGCTGCAAAGCCATGCTGAATTAAGGCTGCTACAGGTAAAGCTGCTTGCAAGGCTTCCCAATGAAAAACCAGTGTCTTCTGTATTTTTGTGCGGCTGTGATAATGGCACTAGGTCATAAGAATTGCTTGGGGTGCTTGTAGACTTCCCTTAATGATATGGAAGCTGTTCTGGCAGACTCCTCCTTACGGTGATTGCTAACACTGCCTACGCTGTCACATGGGAGGAGTCCATGCTGTGGCTGCCTTCCAGAGCCAGCATAGTATAGTGCTCTAATCTGGAGACTCTAATCTGGAGAATTGGGTTCGATTCCTAACTCCTCCACATGAGCGGCAGACTCTAATCTGGAGCACCAGGTTTGATTCCCCACTTCTCCTCATGAGCCGCAGATGCTAATCTGGTGAACTGGGTTTGTTTCCCCACTCCTCCACATGAAGCCTGCTGGGTGACCTTGGGCCAGTCACAGTTCTCTCCGAACTCTCTCAGCCCTTCCTACCTCACAAGGTGTCTGTTGTGGGGAAAGGAAGGAGGTTGCAAGCCGGTTTGATTCTTCCTTAAAAGGTAGAGAAAGTCATCATATAAAAGCCAACTCTTCTTCTTCTTCTGCACCAGAACTACTGCTCCAGAAACTGGAGGAAAGCAGGCGTGAGAAGGAGCCTTGGCATCGCCTCCTCCCACATGACTGCGGTCTTTTGGTTTTGCTGAGCAGTGGAGAGAGAAGTTACATTGCAGCACCTCTCAAGCCACTAAAGAGAACAGCCTGTACCCTGCCTTGGGATGGAGGAAGTTCTTCCAGCCTAAGGACCCTTTCCTTCAACATGTGTCTCTTCCTCAAACACAATAGCCACTTAAGTTGATGGAATCCTCCTTAGGCAGAAGGAAACCTTCAAACTTTACTCTGTGGATACGCGAGCAGTGTCAAAGAGGGTGGCTACAGTTGTGCTTATTCTTGGTCACAGACTTAAAAAAAAAATTTAAAGCAAGATGCTTTCCTAACAGGGCAGACTGACCATAAACCATAACCAAATAAGGCACATCTGAATATGGTCTCAAATGGAGTGAGCTGCTAAAAGTTATCAACTGTAATTGGCAATTATTCACATTCTAGGTTTTAGCGGCTCTGTAGTCATACATACTTAGGATGAGCCAAGGAAGACAGAACGTATTCATCAGTGCCTCATGCTTACTAAAAGAAAAGTGCATATAGCAGAGCCTCCTCATTTGATTTTAAGAGGACAATTATGTATTTACAAGAGGTTTTATGGAGCGGGATCCGTTTGTTTATTTTATAGACCTAATTAGGTTGACTCAGCTCAAGGAGGCATAATCTCTAATGGACTGGTGACAAATGCAGTTGGAAAGCCAATAAAACTCCTGAGGAATGCCTCATAATAATTAATTTAATAAATATCAAGTCACATTAGAGCTGCATGGTACAGAACTATGGATCACCAAGAATTAGGGTTGCCAACCTCCAGGTACTAGCTGGAGATCTCCTTCCATTACAAGTGATCTCCAGCCGATAGAGATCAGTTCACCTGGAGAAAATGGCCGCTTTGGCAATTGGACTCTATGGCATTGAAGCCCCTCCCCTCCCCAAACTCCTCAGGCTTTATCCTTCTTTTTAAAAAACGTTATAGGGCAATTCTGGTACACCTAGTAGAGTTAGGATTTGAACCTGGGTTTCCAAGATCCCAGTCCTACAATCTAATGTTTGCCAACTAAGGCATGAAACAGTCCTGCGAAGCTATCCTAAATTATTTCTATATTCTGCAGTTTAAAAGCTGAACCTTACTGGGGGATTATTCTAAATTTCAGTGATTACAATCCAAAAATACATACAGCTGTTCCATGAAACCCACAAGTTATTTCCTCAGGATTGCTAAGGTATGTTTCTAAAACAAAATGGCATACAACAGGGGTCCCCAACACAGTGCCAGTGGGCACCATAGCACCCTTCAAATGTTTTTAGAAAGTGGGCAGGGCCAGGTGAGGCTTCTGGTTGGCCAATGGAGATTTGATTGGCTGTGCAGATTTAAAGAAACAACTACACTGCTTTGGCAGCGGCTGCCACCCCATCACAACGATCTTCACTGTGTGACTGAAGGCAAGCCGCAGAAGCCAATCTGTGGCTGCGCCCACCGCACTGTATCAGGAAGCCAAAGGGCTTCGTTGCCCTTTGGCTGACTTGCTTCTACTGTGACCAAAGGCCTATGAAGTGAGGAAGTCAGTTGAGGCTTGTAGGCTGAGATAGGTGAATAATAAATATGACCTTTGATTTTAAGCAAATAATAAATGGTGGTATTGGCTTCAGTAAATATCACAAGAAAAAAAGTGGGACGCATGCTAAATGCTCTGGTTCCCTTCCTTCCCCCTTCCTTTGCAAAAACAACAAATGCGTATTTTCTCTCTTGGGTCTGGTTTCTTTAACAAGCCTGATAAACTAACTTCATTGAGAATTTAGGTGCCTCCTTTCCTCTGTTACATTCTGATCCTATGGGGAGGGGCTGTGGCTCAGTGGTAGAGCCTCTGCTTGGCATGCAGAAGGTCCCAGGTTCAATCCCTGGCATCTCCAGTTAAAGGTACCAGGCAAGTAGGTGATGTAAAAGACCTCTACCTGAGACCCTGGAGAGCTGCTGCCAGTCTAAGTAGACAATACTGATTTCGATGGACCAAGGGTCTGATTCAGTATAAGGCAGCTTCATGTGTTCCCAAAGGCTGAAAAAGGATGGGAATCTCTGGCATACAATGTTGTTGTGGTTCTCTGTATTAAGCATTCTAACCCTATCTCTGTGTTATTGTTTTCAGAAGTCACGGTAGATGAAGGCAATTCAGTTGATGGCTTTCGGGAAATGGAGAAACTAAAAAGATGCTGCAGATCCAACTTAGGTAAAGAGGTCAGTACATCTAAAACCAATCTCCTGGATAAGGAGAATGGGACGTAATCCATCTCTAAACAGGACCCATTAAGGGTATGATCAAAGGGTAACTTGGATGCAGGAAGTTCAGCTCAGGTTCTCATCAACAATTCAGTGAGAAATTTCTCAGATGCATGGGGCAGCAAGATTGAGCCAGTCGGTTGCAAAAACAGGATGGCTTCTAATGATTCCAATTAGTTAAGGCTATAAATAACTTTGCAGCACAGTTGGGTTTAGAATTAGCTCCCCTCCCCAAGATCAGAACTTTTGAGTGGGGCGACCATGAAAAAAACCCACCGCGGGTAAGGGATAACAGAAAGGAATTTGGTTAGCAAACACTGTAGGCATTAAGCAATTTGTTGTCCCAGCCTTATATTTTGCCATGTTATTTCTCAACATCACATGCAATTATATTAACAGTGAACAGCGATCAAACGTTCCATGGGGGGGTGGGGGAGGCCAGGGTTGTGTTTTGTGGAGATACCCTCTCTGCCCCATTGTGTTCCAGGTTCATGAACACATTAAATGACATTAGAACCCAAAATAGAGAAAGCTAACTGAGGGACAGCCTTTATTTTATACAAAAAGATGGAAACGTTAAACTTGATGTGTTTATTCAAGCTACTCTGTAAGGATATTTTGGGTCTGGTTTGTTATTATCATAGGAAATGAAAAAGGAAATCTTAAAGGTGACCTTTCCTTTTAACAATGACTAGTATCTTTTGTTTATAAAGCTCTTAAGTTACTTCACATTTCCTTTAAAATCTCCAAATGACATATCTTTAAAATGCAAGTCAATTATACTGTTAAAATGTGATTAACAGCCGTTTTTCCCTAGTTGATCGACAACCTTCTCTTTTTTTTAAAAAAAAAGTGATATAGTAGTTTGAGCAGGGGTGGGGAATGTCAGGCCTGGGGCCCGTTTAAGGCCTGCGAAATCATTTGGTCTGGCCCTTAGTGGGTCCTAGCAGATCTCTACCTCAGAAGGAGCTAAGATTGGTGATCCACCCCCTCCCGCGGACAGGAATAACCTCTATTCAAGGCAGATGTGAGTTCATTTTGCCAAGAAAAGGAACCTTTTTTCTCCCTTGCGGAAGAGTCGTTAGCTATGCAGCTGCTATGACTGCCCAAGAAACTGTGTTAACCCTTTCCCACCCGGGCCATAGAGAAATGTATTCCCTCATCCGGGCCATGGAGAAATGTATTCCCTCTGTACTACAAGAGGGCTGGGGGCGGAAGTGGCGACAATGGAGGGGTTAAAGGAGGCAGAGCCAGAATGCGCGCCGGGGGGGGGGAGGAGTTCTTAGTCTGTGTGTCCTCATTTCATCCCTGCAGGTAGCAGCAACCGGCTGTAGAATCTGGCCCCGACCATGCGGAGCAGGAGCAACTCCGGCGTGAGGCTGGACGGCTACGCCCGGCTGGTGCAACAGACCATCCTGTGCCACCAGGTGGGTGAGAGCGCCACTGGTTGGATGCCTGCCGCTTGCCCGCATGGGGGGTGGTCATCTGGGGCAGCTGCCTGCTTGGGGCACGGTCGGCTAATTTTTAAGTTGATAATTTTGTATGACCCGCAAATGATGTTTTAAATATCCAAATGGCCCTTGGCGGAAAAAAGGTTCCCCACCCTGACTTAGAGTGTCCAACTAGGGCCTGAAAGACTCCATTTCAAATCCCCCCCCTACCATGAATGCTTTCTGAGGGGAGAATGATGTAAGCTTCTTTGGATCACCATTGGAGAGAAAAGCAAGGTATAAATATCTAAATAAAATAAAATATTTGGCCACTATACTCTCCCGGGCTAGAGCACACATCCAGAACTTCGTTTTTTTTCCCCTTAAAAGTGCCTGGTGCAAACAGAACTGTATCCCCACCACTACCCTGTACAATAAACGTGTGCAGTACATTGTGATCTCATTTGTGAGATTCTTGCACAATAGACAGGATCTGGAACACGCTTTTGCTGATCATGTGGAAGGTCCTTGAGTACCCAGAAGCCACCAAGAGATTCC
Organism: Euleptes europaea; assembly: GCF_029931775.1. Lineage (NCBI taxonomy): Eukaryota > Metazoa > Chordata > Lepidosauria > Squamata > Sphaerodactylidae > Euleptes > Euleptes europaea. The sequence goes on from NC_079315.1 coordinate 104,711,534, forward strand.
TAACACTACAGTCCTGGATTCCTCTCCTATTTCAGAAGAAAGACTTTCATGATTATTGTCTATAGCAAAAAGACATAAATGCTAACTTCATGCATATAAACATTTTTTACTCTAAAAGGCCAATTGTCTTACACAAAAGGATTTCCCACCAGATCTTAAGGAAAATATGCATTTATCTAAATATTTAAACAATGACCTAATGTGTCAGGGCTACTTTCTGTTACTAAAGCTAAGATGTTTTATAGTCAGAGATAAAAATTTTGGAATTAAAGTGAAATTGGGGAGGGGGTGTGGCTCAGTGGTAGAGCATCTACTTGAGATGCAAAAGGTCCCAGGTTCAATCCCTGGCATCTCCAGTTAAAGAAACCAGGCAAGTAGGTGATGTGAAAGACCTCTACCTGAGACCCTGGAGAGCAGCTGCCAGTCCGAGCAGACAATACTGATTCATTATAAGGCAGCTTCATGTGAAATTGATGTGAAAGATTAGGTAAAGATGGCGGACTCTAAAAACCAACACGTCAATTTTTAGATTGTCTTTGAATCATACTTCACTACTTTGTCCATATGAAAAAATTATTCAAATTTTAGTATACCCCCAACCCCAAATAATATTTTATTCCACAGTGTTCAGAGGTTGAAACGTTAAAGTTTATACAAAATTTAAAAATTAAGTCAACTGTTAAAAAATTACAGGTGGGATCATAGAATCAGAGTTGGAAGGAACCACCAGGGTCATCTAGTCCAACGCCCTGCACAATGCAGGAAATTCACAATTCCCTCCCCCCACACCCCTAGTGACCCCTACTCCATGCCCAGAAGATGGCCAAGATGCCCTCTCTCTCATGAACTGCATAAGGTCATAGAATCAGCATTGCTGACAGATGGCCATCTAGCCTCTGCTTAAAAACCCCCAGGGAAGGAGCACTTACCACCTCCCGAGGAAGCCTGTTCCACTGAGGAACCGTTCTAACTAAATGTCTAGATGGAAACTCTCTTGATTTAATTTCAACCTGTTGTTTCTGGTCCGACCTTCTGGGGCCACAGAAAACAACTCAGCACCATCCTCTATATGACAGCCCTTCAAGTACTTGAAGATGGTTATCATATCCCCTCTCAGTCTTCTCTTCGGGCTAAACATAACCAGCTCCTTCAACCTTTCCTCATAGGACTTGGTCTCCAGAACCCTCACCATCTTTGTTGCCCTCCTCTGGACATGACTGGAAAAAAAACTTGCTTCCTCACCCTTGTGACCCCCTTTCACAATACCAATATCCCTATTTTAATGGGAGAAAATGAAAACAGTTCCTTTCAAACCCCTATGCAATATGCCTGCTGTTGTCCCAGGAGAGAAGCACATTATTTATGTGATGCACTAAGGTTCTGTTTGCCTCCAGCCCTACAATTTAATCTGTTCACAAATCCCTTTCAGTTCATTGCACGGCCATCTTGAAACCAACCACAAGAAAAGTGCAGAGAGTTCATTCAGAGTATGCCTACAGGCTGGACAATATCCCAACATTGCTGGGGTTGGAGAGGTGAGCTACTCAATCCATATTACAGGGGGGCGACAGAATTGTGGGACTGGACAGCAGGTATTACGACGTAACCTCCATGAAGAACACTCACACATGCATGATGAAGAAGAAGAAGAAGAAGAAGAGTTGGTTTTTATATGCCGACTTTCTCTACCACTTAAGGGAGACTCAAACTGGCTTACAATCACCTTCCCTTCCCCTCCCCACAACAGACACCCAGTGAGGTAGGTGATACTGAGAGAACGTGACTTGCCCAAGGTCACCCAGCTGGCTTCGTGTGTAGGAGTGGGGAAACAAATCCAGTTCACCAGATTAGCCTCCGCCGCTCATGTGGAGGAGTGGGGAATCAAACCCGGTTCTCCAGATCAGACTCCACCGCTCCAAACCACCGTTCTTAACCACTACACCACACTGGCTCCAATATGTTGGTTTCAATAATGATAATGATATGTTGGTTTCAACATGGGAGTGCTACAGGACACTGTGTTTGTAATGTGTGCCATGATCCAGAAGGAGTGCCACAGAATTTAACTCTATATGCTCTGGAAGGTTTTGAGTTAGTGCTAAACATACAAAATGAATGCACAATAAGTCACCTTTGAAACTTTAAGGCTCTGTGTGCATCCAAGGGCATGCGGAAATAGCAACTTCTGATGTGCATAGTGAGGGTAAATTTCATTTTATATGAATGAATGAATGGTTTTACTTGCATTAAGCCATAGGCCATTACAAACATGTCAAGGATACCACAGAAACATAATAAAGGAAATATGAGGTTAATAAAATTCTGGATTGATAATAAATATATATAATAAAACTATGCAAAGGAGTAGACTCCTTTGAAATGTTGTGTTGGAGGAGTATGTTACGGATACCGTGGACTGCCAAAAAAACAAATCAGTGGGTTATAGATCAAATCAAGCCTGAACTGACCCTAGAAGCTAAAATGACTAAACTGAGGCTGTCGTATTTTGGTCATATTATGAGAAGGCAACAGTCACTAGAAAAGACAGTCGTGCTAGGAAAAGTTGAGGGCAGAAGGAAAAGAGGAAGACCCAACAAGAGATGGATTGACTCTATAAAGGAAGCCACAGCCCTCAATTTGCAAGACCTGAGCAAGGCTGTCAAAGGTAGGACATTTTGGAGGACGTTGATTCATAGGGTTGCCATGAGTTGAAAGTGACTTGACAGCAACACACACACAATATATATATATATATATATATATATATATATATATATATATATATATATATATATATATATATATATATATATATATATATATATAATAAACTATGCTAAAATTGATACACTCAGAGAAATAATAACTAAAAAATGTGGTGGTGTCCCAATTGGCCAATGGGACCTAGCAACCATTAAAATCAACCTGAAGGTTCAGCTCTCTTAGCAAGCATACTAGACCTTATTTTCTTTGCTGCCAGAGCATACAGGGAAGTCCTATAAGAAACAAACCCATTGGTGTCTTTTAACAAAAATACTAATTTCTCAGCACTAGGACAAGTGTTTAGGCCAGAAACCAACCCGGCAAGAAATTTAGCCCCATTTCCAATAATTAAGAGTAAATGCTTTCTACTGTCTGCTCCCCCCCCCCACTTTAGGTAAATGTAAGGCTCAGGCAGCAACTATGATTAAATAGGCTTAATGCCACCCACATATTGACATTAATTCAAGGTAAGTACTTATAACTCAACTGTATCGCTGCATTAGTGCATCTTTCCAAAGCTTACTTGAAAATTGCTGTCATTGACAGTAATTAAGCACCGTCTAAACCATACCAGCAATGTTGGTGAATGTCAACATTGCTGGAACATTCTAGTCCAATTAGCAAAGCATGAGGCCTTGTTTATATTTTTTGAGTTAATGGTCCAGTTAGTTTTATTCAAATAAGGGAAATTGCTCATTTAGAGAAGCCTGAGCAGAGGGAGAAATTCCTTTTATCTCTTTTGGACCCACCCACCCATCCTACCAGCCTTCCTCCCCAACAGCATTAAAGCCAAAGTGAACTCCTGTTTGCTTGACTGTGCAGGGAGAGGAGGCTGAAGTTGGTTCCCTATTCACAGTTCCTTATTCGCATAGGTCCTGGGGGCATGCCACTTGGGAGCAGCTGGCACAAGAACCAAACTTTGGACTAGGACCCAGCATGCACCATCTGGAAGGGCACAGTCCCCTGAATGTGGGGGTGTATGATATGTGGTGGTCCAATCCATATTTTGGGGTGCAGAGCTTTTGAATTGTCCTCAAAATCAGTCAGGGTGAATAAGGAACTGGGAATAGGGAACGAACTGGGAATAGGGAACCAACTTCAGCCTCCTCAGGGAGAGGAAGAGCAGAACACAGCAGCACCAATGTAGAAGTCGCTGTTTTCCACTTTCAGTCCCTCCTGGCCCCTACCACGTTCCAGTCATATTCCACTGCTGCGGCAATGAGAGTTCCAGTTCTACTTTGTAGACAACAGTTTGGATCCAGCGCAAGGACAATGCAAAGGCTACATAAGGATTGCCGATCTGCTGTGCTTTTCCTGATCCTCAGCAGGAAAGCAAAGACTATAATAATTGTTAGCTTTCAGGTTGGTAGGAAAACTGAAGAGGCCATTCCTCGGGGGGTGGGGGAAGCTCCTTAGGAGCCAGTGTGACCCCACGCTGGCGTAGGTGCCACCTTATCACAGAATAAGGTGGCACCTACGCTAACGCAGGGGCAAACATGCCAGCGTCTAGGCGCTGCTGGTCTCATCAGCGCAGCCACGCCGGCAGGGCTTACCCAAAAGGGAAAGCCCACGCTGGTGTGAGGGGGCATTCCCAGGGGTAGAGCTGCCTTGAGGCAGCTTCCACAGCCCTTTTGCTCCAGGAACTCCTTGAGCAGCAGTGGGGCTGGTGGCACAGCCTTGCTGTTCGCTATGGGGCATTTCTCCCCTTTTTTTCTTTATTTTATTTTTAAAAAATGCTTTTCCCCTCTCCATGGTGGCCGGGAAGTTTCTGAGGAGGCAGTGCGGCTATGCTGCTCCTCGCCGCTGTGGATCAACCCCTCTTTCAGGAATGGGCTGGAAAGCTAACATCAGTATACTGATTGGGAAATTCCTGGAGATTTGTGGGTGGAGCTCAGTAGGGATGTAATGCAATAAAGTTCACCCTCCAAAAGCAGCCATTTTCCTTAGGGGAACTGATCTCTTTAATCTGGAGAGCAGTTGTAGGTCTGGGAGATCTCCAGTTCCCACTTGGAGTTTGACAACCCTACAAAGCACCCAATCTCTACTTCCAATTACGGTCTTGTGCAAGCCTGCCACAGAAAGATTCAGCAGCTCCATCGCTCGTCAGGGTTGTATATGCAAGTTATTTTCATTCTGACACAGGTAGTCTGTATGCGAAGCCCTGATGAAGACTGGGGCCACTGACTCCTTCTCTGGGATAGTTGCATGGCTTCCCACTGCAACTATATGCAGCATACTAGTGCGCCTGGCACCATATTTATTTTTATTTAAAATGTTCCAAAGCCACTTCCCACCTGGCTTAGAGCCCCTAAAACGACAAACGATAAAAACATTAAAACAAGATGAAGAAAACATTACACACACACACACACACACCAAAAACACAGGAATGGGATGCAAAGATCAGTAACAGAAGAATCAGTATTTTCATCTGGGTATTGTTGCTCCCAAGCCCAAGGTTATACCGTGCCACAAGGGTATAGGAGAGACTTCACTATAACTGAAACAAAGACCTTTAATTGACCCTTGAGGAAATAGAAGAAGAGTTGGTTTTTATATGCCGACTTTTCTCTACCACTTAAGGGAGATTCAAACCAGCCTACAATCACCTTCCCTTCCCCTCCCCACAACAGACACCCTGTGAGGGAGGTGGGTCTGAAACAGCTCTAACAGAGCTGCAACTTGCCCAAGGTCACCCAGCTGGCTTCGTGTGTAGGAGTGGGGAAACAAATCCAGTTCACCAGATTAGCCTCCGCCGCTCATGTGGAGGAGTGGGGAATCAAACCTGGTTCTCCAGATCAGACTCCACCATTCCAAACCACCTCTCTTAACCACTACACCACACTGGCTCTCACACCATCTCACAGTGAGGAAAGCTGTGTTCCATGAGAAATTACAGAATCCGACTTGTATTGTGATTCCTGTCCACGTGTGCGTAAAGTGCTGTCAAGTCACAGCTGACTCATGGCTACCCCCATAGGCTTTTCAAGGCAAGAGATGAACAGATACTGTTTGCTATTGCTTGCCTCTGCATAGAAACCCTGGACTTCCTTGGTGGTCTCTCATCCAAGTACTAACCAGGGTCAAACCTGCTTAGCTTCCAAGATCTGATGAGGTCAAACTAGCCTGGGCCATCCTGGTGAGAGCAATCCTGTCCACGAGATCACCCTAAATTTCCAGAATTAAAGGTGCTCAGCAGAGACCGCAGAATACACATCTCTCAAATAATGTCCCGTCGATAGAGCAAACAAGGAGCTCTCTTGACTGAATTTCCAAAGATGGGACCATCTTCAAAATTAGTACCAAAATCAATATAGCCCCCAGCACGCCAAAAACAGCACAAATTAAAGGGATTAGCTACCCAACAGGTAGCTGGTTTTCTCCTGTCTGCACAAAGGATTCGCGAGCAGTCTGTACGTACTTCTAAGTAATGTCCTTTTAATGTAATCTGTTTTAACCGATTTCGTAATTCTGTTTATTGTATACTGATGCAAATGCCTACTAAAGGTGGTAATGATGATGATGATGATAAAGGGATTAGCAAGACTGGCTTTAGGCCATCGTTATATGTTCAGCTTCTTACATCTAAGCTGTTATCTACCACCCATGACATCAAGATGGGTAATATAAGACATCTTGCTCCCCTCCCTCATTTTCTTTTGCTTCAGCAGCCATTGGCCAATCAGCCACAACCTCCTCCTTTCCCCGTAGGGCAACTAGGCAACTCCCTTGTCTCTTAATTCCTCCAACCACTTGGCCTTCCACATCCTTCACTAGGCCTATTCTCAACCCCACCCCATTCCTACTGCTCATGTTTCCTAGGGAACGCTCACAGGTTGGTTCTGGCATAACCAGCTGTGGGTAGACTACATCTGAGTACTGCAACTGGTTACTGAATACATTTTGAAATTTAACTCTCTTTTCTCGCCTTTTCTGCCTCTTCTGTCGTCAATAACGCCAACCTTTCACTTGAAAATGCCTCCTCTTCCTAAATATCAGTCCAAGACATACCTGTGTATATAAAGACTTTAAAAGATCCTGACCCCAGGGTCAAGAGGGAGGAACATGTGAACAACACCTACACATGTAACCTGTTTGCTGGGTAAATGGTATTTCCTTAAATAGGCACACCTCTGAGAGCTGTGCCCAAGAGATGAGATGGATCATGTCTCTGTTTATAAATGAACGTTTACTACTACTGTGACTACTATTGCCTGAAAAGTTTTATTCACATGGATGGTAATGAAAAGCACCTGGAGGCAAGAGCTTGACAACCTCACAGTGAAAGATGGATTCTGCCCACCTTTTTTTTTTACCAGTTGATTGTCTTCTTTCATTTAACTACCTTACCATATTTAGCAAAATCCTTTTTGTGAAGCATTGGCTTGGGTGCTGATGCGCTTTCATACATGCTGAATAGTACACTTTCAATCCACTTTCAATGCACTACAGCGATGGTTTGCAAGTGTATTTTTGCCATTTCACACAGAAAAGTCCAGCTTCAGCGTGTATTGAAAATGGACCGAAAGTGCATTTGTTCAACATGTGCAAAAGCACAATAAGTTGGCAGTTTCTACCAATCCTCTCTTCCTGCTGCAGACCTCAGTCATTTGGGGAGGGACTGTGGCTCAGTGGTAGAGCATCTGCTTGGCATGCATAAGGTCTCAGGTTCAATCCCTGGCACCTCCAGTTAAAGGGATCAATCAAGAGGTGATGTGAAAGACCCCTGCTTGAGTGCCACTGCCACTCTGAGCAAATACTGACTTTGACGAACCAGTGGTCTGATTCAGTATAAGGCAGCTTCATGTGTTCACATCACTCCTCAGCGTTCCTTATCCCCGCCCCCAGAGCAGCATTTCATGGAGATGAGTGGGCTGCAGTGAGAGAAAGGAGGAAGGAAAGATCCACTCTGCTGATGGACAACTGAGTCTGGACCCAACCCACAAGGAGGAGGGCTTTTAATAGCATCCAATGTGTTAAAATGTTGTTATAATCTTCTTTCCTTGAAGTATCAAAGTGTCCCAACTGCTAAAGGCTTTTTTTGACCGAGCAGCTAACATTTTAATCATGACAAACCTTACAAATTAACATAAACATATGTAGTTTATAAAGACAAAAATAGCTTTACTAAACCTTTTGTAAACATACAACACTCAACAAAGCCAGAAGAGCAAGAGAGAACCATTATTTATAGTTCCTTTTGCCAGGCCGACTCACTGGCTATGCATCCTTGCTATATGCACATATAAATCGAAAACACTGAACTAGGAAGAAGTAATCTGAAGCGAACTCCAAAGGGCTCCACATGAAAAAAATCTCAAACTACACCAGAGATAGGACACATCTGACCCAATGTTTTAAAGGTTTTCGGTCTCATTATTTGAAGATCTGACTCAAAGATTTCCACATAATAACTGGGGTCCAAAGGACCCTTTGAAGACAGCCACATTTACAAAAGGGACAGCCACATTTACAAAAGGGAGGCAATCTGTTCTGAAAGCAGCCCTCTGGCAGGTGACTGACTCCTCAGAGGGATTTGGGGATTCTCTGATGTTAAACCTCAACTAGAGTACTGTGTTCAGTTTTGGGCACCACAATTTAAGAAAGATGAAGACAAGCTGGAACGTGTCTAGAGGAGGGCAACAAAGATGGTGAGAGGTCTGGAGACCAAGTCCTATGAGGAAAGGTTGAAGGAGCTGGGTATGTTTAACCTGAAGAGGAGAAGACTGAGAGGGGAAATGATAACCATGTTCAAGTACTTGAGAGGCTGTCATACAGAGGATGGTGCCAAGTTGTTTTCTGTTGCCCAAGAAGGTCAGACCAGAACCAACGGGTTGAAATTAAATCAAATGAGTTTTTGTCTAGACATTAGGAAGAATTTTCTAACAGTTAGAGTGGTTCCTCAGTGGAACAGGCTTCCTTGGTAGGTGGTAAGATCTCCTTCCCTGGAGATTTTTAAGAAGAGGTTAGATGGCCATCTGTCAGTAAAACTTCCGCCCGACTAGCAAGGGCAAGCTCTGAGTTACCAACTATCAGCCAGTCGTCCAAGTATGGAAAGATGACACATCCCTGCCAGGCCAGGTGTGTAACTCCCACAGATAAGCACTTCATGAAGGTGCGAGGTGCCGTAGCAAGACCAAGGGCAAACCGTATATCCATCATGCTTGCCATTGCAGAGAAAACGCAATAGCGTCTGCAGTCTTTGTGGATTGCAATGTGAAATATGCATCACACAAGTCCAATGACAAACCACATCTGCTCATCTAGGAGTGGCAGGACCTCGGGTAGTGATAACACATGAAATTTCTGGACTTTGACAAAGTCATCAATTCCCCAGGTCTAGAGTGGGGCGCTCCCCCCCCACACCTTTTTGTCAACTAGGAAGAAACGGGAATAGTACCCGTAGCCCCAATCCTCAGAGGGGACCTCCCGGATGGCCCCTTTCCCCAGAAGTTCCTGAACCTCCTGTAGGAGTTGGGCGGGAGCCAGCAACGTAGTGCAAACCGGAAGGAGGTAGGGAGGCAGTGTTTCAAACTCAATAAAGCATCAATGCTTTATTTTGAGAACACAATTATCATCAGTGATAGAACATCATATACTGTAACAACCAGACAACCGGTCTGTGAAACACACTTGAGCGTCTAGTAACGCCTGCTTAGGTTTTGCAGGGTGGTTGAGAGACGGTCTAGGACCCTTCCTGGGTCTAGGTCTGCACGAAAACTTCCTATCCTGCTGGGCAGAAATGAGATTGTTGGTGGAAGGTACCTTGGTACCTGTATTGCCGGGATGGTTGAGACTGCCTGCCAAAGTATCTTGGCTATAAGCTGGTACAGTAGGGGCAACGCCCAAGGACTTAGTGGTTATTTTTCTTGAGAAGATCAAGAAAGGCATCGTTTGATCGCTGAAGAGCGAGGTGCCCTCAAGGGGCGGGTTCTCGATACACGACGGAGGTGCCGTCAAGGGGCAAGGTCCTTGATATGCGACCGAGTGTCATACGGAAGGGTGGACTGTCTAAGCCATGCATGCTTCCGAAGGACTATGGATGAGGCCATGACCTTGCTGGAAGAGTCCGCAACATGACATGCTGCAGTAAACTGCTGTCTGGCGAGGGTCATGCTTTTGCTCCGAACAGTTTAGTCTGATGGGCGTTGATCCTCTGGCAGGATACTAATTTAGGGTGAAATTCTATCCCAGAGGGCATATTGGTATCTGGCCATGATTGCCATGACATTAGATATGTGAAGGCCAATGGCATTGGAAGTATAAACCTTCCTGGCTAAAGCATCCAGTCTGTGTTCCTCCCAATCTTGGGGCAAGGAATGTGAACCCGATCTATATTTGCCCGACAGGGCTTCAACCACCATAGAATTTGGGATAGGGTGCTGGTACAGAAATTCACCATCCTCACAGAGCATCTTGTAAAGGTTCTCCACTCTTTTGAGAAAGAGGGAACCAAAAATTGGCTTGGTCCAATTAGAATTGACGGCCTCCAAAATGCTTTTAATCATTGGAAGGGCAACAGGACCTGCCTCTGAGGAATGCAATATATCCATGATGGAATCTATGGGTCCTGAGTCATCAGGGAGGAAATTTATATTAGAACCTTAGCCAGACGGATCAATTGCTCCACATATAATCTCACATCCCCCGGAGGGGAGGTGATTTAGTATCCCCCACAATGTCCCCAGGTGAGGGTTGCGAGGTGCAGGATTCAAAGTCAGAGTCCTGAGTAGCCGTAGCATCGGACTCAGAATGGACCATGTCTTTTAATATAGAAGGAGACCTTCGTTGGGAGAGTCTCCTGGGGGAATTCTTGCCTCGGCAACGCACGGTTCCAAGAAGCCTCTTGGCTCCGAGAGTCATTGTGCTGTCGCTGGCGATGCCAAGGGCGATGGTAAGAGTCATCGCGGTGCCTATGTCGGAGGCAGCAGAGCGACCGACTTTGACAACTGCGGGATTGTGTAGAGGATGAGCTGCTATGATGGGCCCCTCTACAACGTCTGGATCCAGAGTAAGAAGTCGATGAGTGACGAACTGGATTGGTGGTGAGAATGTCAGCACCGACGTTGAAAGAGATCGGTTCCAAGATGTGGAGCAACATCCAAGGGACTTTGACCGATGCCGGTGATCGGACAGGCGACGGGATCTTGACCGGCATCAAGAATGTGACTGGCGTCGATGACCGGACGGACAGGCAGAGGGGTCTCGATCGGTGCCGAGTTCAAACAGCTCCTAGCAACTCGCTGGGACCCGGAATGGGGATTCAAGGCTGAATGATGGGTCGACGCCGAAGGGCTACGTGATCCAGACCGGCAATGAGAGCCAGATCCACCTCAGCAGCGGCGCTGACTTCTCCGGATTCATGGTCACTCGAACCGCCACAGCAGCGCCGACTTCTCCTCCAGCAGGGGCAGGAGGATTTGGCATAATGGAGACAGCTCCATACCTAGACTCCGCGCCAACTTCGACATTCGGAAGAGGCTTGTCCAGAGTCGGAATAGCAACATCCTTATGCAGCTGCAAAAGGAATTGAGTGTGGAGCTGTTGCTCATCCTGGGACCTGCTCTGAACAGGAGCAGAGGGGCTAACCAGGGCATCCTGGGACCCGCTCTGAACAGGGGCAGAGGGGTTAACCAGGGAATCATGAGACATATCCTCAAGCACTGTAGGCGTCATTGTTTGGCGCCAAGAGACATTGATGACGATGGATGACAGATGCCGGCTTTAGAGGTAACCTCGCTGAGGTCCGATGAAGGGACTCCATGTAAAGGCGATCAGTCCGAGTCTTCAATGCCCTCTGAGTGATCTTGCACAGCTCTTACATGAGGAAGGAGTATGACCTTCCCCCAGACAAAGAAGGCAGTTTTTGTGACAATCGGATTTAGCCATTTCAGTGCTGCAAGAACTGCAGTTCTTGAAGAGAGGAGCCTTCTTAGACTCCATAATGAAGAGAAGCTAAAGACACGTTCTCTCTCCGTGGTGGCAGAAAGAGAACTGGAGGGGAGAGTGCTTCCTCCCCCTTGGTCATGTGACTGTTGGGCAGGAAAGCTACATGCCCCAGAGGGAGGGGGAGTACTCTCACTTTAGATTTTGCTAGGAGCTGACAAGTCTTATCCGTGGCTAGACTGCGCCTGCGCAGACCCAGTGTGGGACTGCATAGAAGCCTCGCAGATGAACAATGTTTCCAGAACTGCAGCAGGCAGTAGTAGGAAAGAAAAGGTCAAAAACATCTGCTTAATGTACGGAACGTTATTAAGTCGGCGTACATCACTTCAAGCGCAGTATGACATGAATGTTATTTTCCCTAACTGAATTACATGTCATTGTTGTTAATGTTTTTCTTTTATAGCACATATGATTTAAATTTTATTTATTCTATTTAGGAGGATGGAAGGGTGTCACAAGTACAAGAAGACTAAGAATCAGTGCCTCAAGCCAGCTAGGGATAATAGGTGCTTTGGAGAAATAATTATGTTAATTCTGAAGTCGTGATTTTAAATTTGGTTTTTAATGTATTTTATGTGTTTTATCGATGTTGTAAACTGCCTTGAGCTCCGTAAGGAAGCAAGGCAGATAATAAATATTTTAAATAAAAAAAACCTAAATAATAAAACGGCATTACTGAAAATATATATGTTTTATTTCTTCTGCTGGGAAGGCCTATAAACTAATGTTTTCTAAATATTTATTTAATTTATACTTGGTATGTTGGAATGTGAGAAGCATGCATGAATCAAGGTAAGCTTGAAATTGTTAAACAGTCATGCTAGGAAAAGTTGAGGGCAGCAGGAAAAGAGGAAGACCCAACAAGAGATGGATTGACTCAAGCCACAAGCCTTCAATTTGCAAGATCTGAGCAAGGCTGTCAAAGATAGGACATTTTGGAGGACTTTCATTCATAGGGTTGCCATGAGTTGGAAGCGACTTGACGGCACTTAACACACACATTTGTATACGGCTTTGGATTCCCATCAGTGAGAAAAGTGGGGTAATTCATTAGTGAATTAAATAACCAGACAGGTCTTCGGTCCAATTAAGCAAGATGTTTCGGATGTTCTTACACAAAACGGGACTGGCATGTAAAATACTGCAGTGAACCAGCTTTCGTAGCTAACCCCCAGCTGCAAGCATATTGGACTCCAGCATTTTTAAACACGCCATAGCTTTTCTTTTTTTAAAGCTGTCTTTTGACACTTTCATATTCTTCCCTTTTCCCCTCCTGCTGACTCGGCACTTAATGCTTGATCCTTTGCACAACAAAAAAAGACGACACAAACTACTACAAGCAAGGTATTTATTCTGGGGAAAGAAGAATGTCCATGGTCTACTAATTTTACGATGACAAAAGGAGATCTGCATCTTATCTCAGAGTTCAACCAGGGGAGAAAGAGGAACATTTGCCAGTAGATGCTAAATCATGCTGACACCTATGCATGTACATCTCAATACAGAGAGATTTGACCGTGTAAAGTTTCCACTACCGCAAAATGAACTAAAGTGCAGGCCATACATCATATTGTTTTTGTTCCATAACAAATGGCATATTGCACAGTAAACTGAGGGTTTAGGCTGGAAACATTTTAAGGCGCAGAAAGGCTGACAGATCTGTTTAACACTCTCTCAACGTTTCTGTGGTCTCCAATGTACTATCCGTGGGAGCAATGGCACCCTCTGATGTGTTTCCTAGTGTCTTCCTGAAATCTCTCTTCCCGAAATGCAAGAGCCCATCCTAAGTTTTCTCCACTTCACTGTAGTTGGAGGTGCTTCCGAAGAGTCCATGAGGACCCCCTCCGGGTGTGTAGGGAGCCCCACTTTGGAAATAGCTGCCTCCATAGTGGAACCGCCCAACATTCTGTGATTGGATGCAGCCCGCCATAACAGCCATTTTGTTATGGCACCCAACATCTGTTCTCACAATTCCAAAAATGCCAAACGGTTCAACAAGGCTGGAAATCTGGTTCAAAAATGCCCAACAGTTCAACAAGGCTGGACGTCACTAGAACAAGAGCAAGAAGATGGATCTGGCTTTGCTGTGCCTGAGCTTAATTTCTTTGATATACATAAGAACATTGCACTGTATCCTAAGATTCCCTTCTTTTAAGTGAAGAATCTTCCATTTGCAGAAGGACTCTTTCAGAGACACGAAGACTCCTTGGTGGAAGGAAACCTTAGGGTCTAACCCCATTTTAAGAGACGGTGGTGTTCTGTCACAAAAAATACAGAATCTGGGTACTGATGGGGTTGAAGCACATGTTCAAAACATTGTCACCAATTTCAGCAAGCCAAAACTATGCTTAACATGCACCACCCTGAACCCAAACTGGTAAAATGCAACTAATCTACAAAAACAAATACAATTTTCTAAGACTAAACACGCACAACTTTCCAGCAAGAAGTTTATATATTCTTTTACGGGGTGAGCTAGAATATATATATATTTTTAAAATGTTCCCATGTGCATGATTTAAACATGCAGAATGATCACAAAAGAAGACAGTTGGAGATAAAAAGCAGAGACACACATGCTGAGTTTTAACAGCATTAAGCCAATATCCCCCAAGAATATTAGTTAACGTAATATTAAAAATTGCACTTCGTAAAGTTAACTATTTCTCATTTTGTTTCAGTATCAGAACAATCTATCTACGCTTTAAAACTGTATTTGCAGCTGCAAAAAACTAACAGTATTTTTAATTAGCTTACCAACATGTCATAATGGCACAGAGAATCCAGGACACAGGTTAAAATTAATCAGAAAATACACTCCAGAAGGGCTTTTCTTTCCTCTGCAAACTGCTAGAATCTGTGGAACTTAATTAAAACCAATCTTGAAAGTCCCATGAAAACATTACTATGTGTAGAGACATGGCTGCTTCTAATTCGCCAGGCTAAGCTAGAGAATGCAGTCACTCCCTAGCAGTTTGCACAAGACTTTCCCCATTTGCTTCAATAGAGAGGGCACCTCTGTACATGTACGTGGAATCTCTCCCCCTGCCCCCGGTCACCAGACTGAATGGGGAAACTTTGCATGTGTTGGAGCTCTCTGTGTACATCTGGATGAGAGGCTGGTCCCATAACGGGCAAGTTAAAATATACGCAGATGGAATGTAAAAGGAGCCAGACGCAGAAGGCCTTTAAAGTTAAAGAATCCAACATTTTAATATGACATTAACACATTCCCTTTCACACTGTTCTAGTAACCCTTCTGGAAAGCAAAGCATTAGACCAGCATTGTTTAGGACTCTATAGAAGCGGTAACTCAGTAGGAGAACACATGCTTTCAATTCTGGGCATCTTTGGGTCCTGGAGAGTAGAAAGGCTCTGGGATTACAGCTGTAGATTATTTATAGCCTCAGCACCACTGCCACAAAACGCCTTTAGTGATCTGGCCACGCTGTGGATATTTCTGAATTTTCAGCTTTCGCTCACACTCCAGCCCGTAAAACAAAAAAACACACAGGCATTATTCTGCCCAATAGTGCTGAAGAATTAGTTACAAATTTATGGGTTGGTTTTTCCCCCATATTATTTAACTTTTTTTTAGGATGTTGTCGTGAAACTGCTTAGGATGCCCACTGGAGACAAAGGCAGCCTACGAATCTCCAAGATGGAAGAGGAGCTAAGTGCATTTAAACATGGTCCACGGATTCCACCATTACAAGGAAGCTATGAGCTTTTCCACTCGGAACATAAGTTCTGAGGATATTGTTTGTGTGGACTGCCAACGGGAAGAAGCGGTTGCGAAATAAGGAACTTACCGGAGACTTATTTTGGCTTCCACTACACGGCTTCAAGGACTTTAAGTTTGACTTTCACCACTCAGCTTCAAGGACTTTAAGTCATACGGACGGTTGATGCAGCCTCAGATGAAGTTTACACATGTATTAGCATGTTAGTGCATCAATTGTACACCGTTTTTTGTTTGTGTTGTGCTCTTTGTACAATATATTGGTAGCAGCATATTTTTGTGTATGTACTCCTTGCCATAAGTGCCTGAGAATTCCAATAGCCACTTTTGGGACACTAGTCCTAGTTTCGGTTGCACAACCTCCAGGTAGTAGCTGGAAATCTCCTGCTATTACAATGGATCTCCAGCCGATAGAGATTAGTTCATCGGGAGAAAATGTCTGCTTTGGCAATTAGACTCTAAGGCACTGAAGTCCCTCCCCTCCCCAAACCCTGCCCTCCTCAGGCTCCGCCCCAAAAACCTCCCGCCGGTAGCGAAGAGGGACTTGGTAACCCTAACGCTACACTATCCTGGAACTACATGGGAATAAGTGGAGAGGAGGAGGAGGAGGAGGAGAAGAGGAACAGTTGGTTTTTATATGCCAACTTTCTCTACCACTTAAGGGAGAATCAAACCAGCTTACAATCACCTTCCCCACAACAGACACCCTGTAAGGTAGGTGGGGCTGAAAGACCTCTAAGAGAACTGTGACAAGCCCAAGGTCACCCAGCTGGCTTCATGTGTAGGAGTGGGGGAACAAATCCAGTTCACCAGATTAGCCTCCATCGCTCATGTGGAGGAGTGGGGATTCAAACCCAGTTCTCCAGATCCAACTCCACCACTCCAAACCACCACTCTAAACTACTATACCACGCTGGCCACCACACTGGCACTACACTATCCTGGAACTAAAGGTAAGGTAAAGGTCCCCTGTGCAAGCACTGGGTCATTCCTGACCCATGGGGTGACGTCACATCCCGACGTTTCCTAGGCAGACTTTGTTTACGGGAAGGTTTGCCAGTGCCTTCCCCAGTCATCTTCCCTTTACCCCCAGCAAGCTGGGTCCTCATTTTACCGACCTCGGAAGGATGGAAGGCTGAGTCAACCTTGAGCCGGCTACCTGAAACCAACTTCCATTGGGATCAAACTCAGGTAGTGAGCAAGGCTTGGACTGCAGTACTGCAGCTTACTACTCTGCAAGGGAATAAGTGGAGATAACTAAGGCTGCAATCCTAAGAACACTTCCTTGAGTTTATACCTCATTACTTCCATATAGGCTGGCTTAAGGCTAGCTCTTAAAGAATCTTAAGCCATTTTTATCCATTAAATCAAGGAGATCTTCTGCTTAAAAATAGTTAGGATGCTGTTGCTGCCCTCCCTTTGGTGCCATTTTTGCAGGAGAACTTTGAATTGTGGAGACCTGTTTTGCATGTAAGCAAAACCGTAGCGATATGTGCTGTTTATTCAAATATCTGGTATTGGCCTTGGCATGAGTTCCTCGCTACTCCAGATGCTCAGAAAGCTACAGCCTGGCCGGCATTAGCCGTGTGCAAAGCACACAATGTTTGTATAATGCTGCAATGACGCAGGAGGTATTCAGACTAATAACTTTCATCCCGAGCTTTTATGCACCGCAGCCATGATGGAAGAAGCCATCTGTATGGAGAAATGGGTAAACACCACTTCCCTGACTGAGACTGGATTGGCTAATTTCTATGATTGCAGAGATGGACAAATTGAGAGCAAATTTACTTATAAGGGATATTGTATAGGGGCAAATTCCACATCCGTTTCCCCTAGCGATCTGAACAAGTTGCCAGTGAAATATAGAATCATAGAGTTGGAAGGGACCGCCAGGGTCATAGGGTAATCTAGTCCAGCCCCCTGCACAATGAAGGAAATTCACAACTACCTCCCCCTTTCACACCCTCAGTGACCCCTACTCCATGCCCAGAAGATGGCCAAGATGCCCTCCCTCTCATGAACTGCCTACGGTCATAGAATCAGCATTGCTGACAGATGGCCATCTAGCCTCTGCTTAAAAACCTCCAGGGAAGGAGAGCTCACCACCTCCCAAGGTCTTTCCCATCACCTACTACCTGGGACTAAACCTGAGGCCTTCTGTATGCAAAGCCATAGCCCCTCCTCCTCATCATTCAAACCCAATCATGTATTAATAGCTCTGCCACCATCTTCATAACCTCGTTCTGGGTTCTGTTTCTTGATCACACTGGCGTGCGACCCAACGTTGGGAATCAGAATTTTTTAATATATGAATATCTAGACCAGGGGTCCCCAACCTTTTTGAGCCTGCAGGCACATATGGAATCCTGACATAGCCCAATGGACGCAGCAACAAAATGGCTGCCGCAGGAGGCGGAGCCAGCCACAAAATAATTGTCACAGTTTAACTTTAGTAACATAGTGTAGATCCTTGTGCTGTGGTAGCAGCTGCTGCCAAAGCAACATTTTAAAAAATCTGCACAGCCAATCAAATCTTCAGTAGTCAATCAGACGCCTTGCTGGGCGAAAGCACTGCCTTGCCCCACCCACTTCCTCAAAACACCTGGTGGGCACCAGAAGCCCACGGGCATCAAGTTGGGGATCCCTGACCTAAATATTCTGCTGTCGGTAACAGGGACGCTACAACCTAAACAGTAAAGACTTTACGCTCTAGACTCATCCCTCAGACAAGAAGTGGTAGACTAAATAAAGTGGGGAGGGGAACATAAGAAAGGCCATGCTGGATCAGACCAAGGCCCATCAAGTCCGGCAGTCTGTTCACACAGTGGCCAAACAGGTGCCTCTAGGAAGCCACAAACAAGACGACTGCAGCAGCACCGTCTTGCCTGTGTTCCACTGCACCCAATATAATAGGCATGCTCCTCTGATACTAGAGAGAACAGGTATGCAGCATGACTAGTAGCCATTTTTACTAGCAGCCATGAATACCCCTCTCCTCCACCAACATGTCCACTCCCCTCTTAAAGCCTTCCAAGTTGGCCGCCATCACCACATCCTGGGGCAGGGAGTTCCACAATTTAACGATGCGTCGGGTGAAGAAATTCTTTGTGTTCTCATGGAGAACATTAACCAGTCTGAAAGCTAACCTGAGTGAGCTAGCGGGTGGGAAGCGGAAGATCCCGTGAAGGAATTTTCTACAATAAACCAGCTGCAAGGTAACCACACTGCTGGCTCCGATGACAAATCGCAAAACTCAAGACTGCTACATTTCAAGGTTGGCTGCAATTCTATTTCTGAATTGAAGTGGGGATGGGTGGGGGGAGGAAGAGAGCAAGAGAGACTAGGGACACAGAACACCTGCTGTGCGGGAATTTAATATCACTCAGTTCCATCTCGCTTATTCACAAAAATAGTCATCACATGTGTGGTACGAAAAAAGCCAGATAACAAAACACGAAAAATCCCCAGTGATTCATTTTGTATTCCCATTTTTGTTTTAACATGAAAGCCTGAGATTTTTTTTCGGTTTTTTGGGGGGGTAACTGCATACTTTATTTTCTGTCAGGTTCTTAATGCATTTCAAATAGCGACGTCTAAAAATAAAACATTTAGCCATTTCTAAGAAACGGGCCTTCATTACTGACCCAGTCCTAAAGGATAACATGACAGAAAGTTCGGGAAATTCCACGTTTCAGGACTGGACCGTGAGCAGCTCCTCTTCAGCAAGGAGTGTAAGAAGTTAACTAGGTCAAATTAAAATAATGTTTTAAACACACGACCCTTTTTAAAAACATAAAAAAATCCACATTCGACTAAAATTACTGGAATACCATTCACATTAATGTAAGCTAAATGTGGTTGACTGCTAGCCCTTCTCACACGGAGAACACCGTTAGAGTCTATAAACACCTCTTCATCTAATAAAACTGGCTACCAGGGGTGCCAGTAAGAGGCCCCTTGTTACCTATAATTCTAACTAACAGTTGGTGCAAAGGAGTTTTTGTGAATGTAGCACTTCAAATATAAAATCGTGCTCGTTTTGTTGTTAAAAAAAACTTTTTGCTACTTATTCAGAAAAAGTATGAGTATTTCAGCCAAATGAATGTTCATTTTATCTTGAGATAATGTAAAAACACAAAACACACACATACATTTGGACTAAAA
Source organism: Euleptes europaea (assembly GCF_029931775.1). Classification (NCBI taxonomy): domain Eukaryota; kingdom Metazoa; phylum Chordata; class Lepidosauria; order Squamata; family Sphaerodactylidae; genus Euleptes; species Euleptes europaea. The sequence continues at coordinate 104,731,152 of NC_079315.1, forward strand.
CTGTTTATTGTCACATTATTTCTGGTCTCTGCATTCAAAACAACTGAGCCTCATGATACTGTAATCTAAAATCATAGAGTTGGAAGGGGCCATACAGGCCATCTAGTCCAACCATCTGCTCAATGCAGGATCAGCCCAGAGCATCCCTGACAAGTGCTTGTCCAGCCTCTGCTTAAAGACTGCCAGTGAGGGGGAGCTTACCACCTCCCTAGGTAGCTGATTCCATCTTATCCGGAGCATCATGGCTATCAATAAGCCGATGCTACGTTTGATGTTGCATTGGCAAATAGGAAAGTGGAGGGAAATTGGAGGATCCCCCTTGAGGCTCACCTGGCGTTGACTTTACTGTCCTTTAGGAGCCATGGCAAAACATTGCTTTTTACCCACGAGGCCTCAGAACTGGGAAGGGAAGCAGGGGGGTCCTGGCCCTCCCAGTGGGCAATTCTAACAAAGGCCAGGTGGTGGCAGAGGTTGAATAGAGAGAGAGAGAAAAGCCTCTGCAGGTGGCAGGAAAACAAGGTGGGTGGCACATGCCAGGTGGAGGCCGTGGGCAGCCACTGGGGCCCAGCTGGAAGGCACAGAGGCATAGGGCCTGTAGGTTAGAGTAGGAGTGTTCTACTGTTTTGTTTTAGAGTAGTTTTTACGTTCTGTTTCTAGCCTGAGGATTGATTTGCGGATATCATTTTAGCCTGCTGAAGGTCGTTTAACGCTGTTTTTATGCCCTAGCTTGTTTTAAATAGCAGCCCGAAGAGCCTGGACTAGCCTGAGCCACTCAGAACTTAGAAGCTAAGCAGGGTTGACCACAGTTAGTACTTGGATGGGAGACCACCGAGGAAGTCCAGGGTTGCTACCCGGAAGAAGGCAATGGCAAACCACCTCTGCTCATCTCTCCCCTGGAACGCCCTATGGATGGGGTCGCTATGGACATTTATGCATGGGAGGTTTTGCCTTGGATTTGCTGCTCTCTAGATGCACATTTCCCCAAAAATTCTCAAAACTCAACAATAAACCCCCATGCAGAGTTTTAAGAATTCAGGTGGGGAAAATGTGCATCTAGAGAGAGGCAAATCCATGGCAAAACCTCCCATGCATAAATGGCCTATGAGTCAGTTGCAACTCAATGCATATTGCTCTCCCCCCACCCCCTGTTTTAAATATGGATAATTCTTCTACTGTTGTTTCTACAATTGTACTGAACTGTTTTGACGTTGCGAGCCATCTCAAGCAAGTCTCTGGAGATGCAGCAAATAAAAATCCTAAATCAGTTGTGGACATTGCCTGACGACCTCACTCTCTATTGTGCTGGCAAAGTCACAGGAGTCAGTGTAATAAATGGTTCTCCTCTCTATTTGAGTAGCCCCCCAAAAGGTCAAGAGGACAGGAAGCAGAACATTTATTAATAGGGTTGCCAGGTCCCTCTTCACCATTGGTGGGAGGTTTTCGGGCGGGGTTTGGAGAGGGACTTCAATGCCATAGAGTCCAATTGCCGAAGCGGCCATTTTCTCCAGGTGAACTGATCCCTATCGGCTGGAGATCAGTTGTAATAGCGGGGAGATCTCCAGCCACCACCTGGAGGTTGGCAACCCTATTTATTAATGTGCTGATGCGCTGGCTCTTCAGAGACTTTTATCACAACATAAACCTTTTGATACCAAATCCACTAGAATCATCTGAAAAAGCCTCATGAGAGGGAAGCTGCACGTCTTATTTATTACTGAGAGCCACTTTAGTTTACAGATAGCACCATAATGAAGATTCCCCTGCCCTACATAATAATCTTCATAAGAAAGGCCAGTGAATTTTAATATGTAAACAAGAACTATTTATTTCCGAAAGAAACAAGAACGTAACTGTGGAGTACAATCATTTGCAACACTGGGGGGCCACCTGCTGGTAACTCTAAGAAATTCATTAATCCAATGTACAATGTGTCGTTAGCAGCCACGGCTGAAGTCCAAGGTCTAAAAAATTAGTCGCGTTTGCCTGTTTCACGTTTCTTAAATAAACTACGCTAAGCCAGCCAATTTCCTTGGAATTTTACAGACAAAATACCAGCACCGTTCAGACTAACCGCAAAGTTAAGATCAATAGGACTACGCTAAGTTAAAGGAAGAAAGTAGATTCCTTAGAAATGTGGTGTTGGAGGAGAGTGTTACGGATACCGTGGACTGCCCAAAAAAAAACAAAAAAACAAATAAAATCAAGCCGGAACTGACCCTAGAAGCTGAAATGACTAAACTGAGGCTGTTGTACTTTGGTCACATTATGAGGAGACAAGAGTCACTGGAAAAGAAAATCATGCTAGGAAAAGTTGAAGGCAGCAGGAAAAAAGGAAGACCCAACAATAGATGGATTGACTCTATAAAGGAAGCCATGGACCTCAATTTGCAAGACCTGAGCAAGGCTGTTAAAGATAAGGACATTTTGGAGGACAATGATTCATAGGGTCGCCATGAGTCGGAAGCGACTTGACAGCACTTGACACACACACAAGTTAAAGGACTAGACATGTGCACATGCCAAACTTTTAACAGACACCTTGGTCTTCACCCTCAGCCTAATATTAAAGCAAGCATGCTATAAGACCAAAAGTTAAATTTCCTTCTGAAACCAGCATCAGTCTCCAGATATGAGAACAGTGTCACAAATGACGAAAACAATTGATGTATGAAAACAGTTTAGTCTCAATCTGCATTTAATGTTGCCAGATGTACCTTCGGACCATACCTTAACCCACTGATCAGTCTGAAGGTACGCGGCATAATTTTACTGTTGAAGCTTAGCACGTCCAGCCCTGTAAACTACCAGGAACCACAAGAGCCTTCTGGGCCCCGTGGAGGAAAAGCATGTGTAATGAACAGAAATTTAGATGTGATGAACAGACCACAATTATTTTTTCATGACAGGTACAAACTAGGTTAGTGTCTGGACTGATGAGGCCGCCCTTCCTCAATGACACTGAAGTCTTCAGTTAACTCCAATGAGACATAACTGCTGAATGCAAGTGCCTTAATAAGCTGAGATCACTTTCTTGTCCCTGTAACTAGGATTAGTAAATGTCCGTCCGTCCGTCCGTCCATCCATCCATCCATCCATCCCCTGGTTAGGACTCCCAGTAACTAAGAACCTAATCTCATTTTATTAAAGTGCTTGCCAGAGGCAGACTAGGTGGCCAAAATGGCCAGGGAAAGGGCCACGCCTTTCCCATCACCGTGCCCCCTCTCCTGATGGAGGGATGAAGAGCAAGCTTGAAGATGGGGGGGGTACTGCTCCTCCTTACAAGCCCCACCATGGGGGCAGGCAGGGATAGGTGGCTCTCCAGGGCAGGGGCCCACTGGGATTTTCCCCAGTAAAGTAAAGGGCATGCATTTGTACATCATGATTAACTGGAGTTAAAGATCTGCATTTTCATTCTCAGGGTGTTGCATGGCGGGGGGTGGGGAGCAGGGAGGAACAAACAAGTCTGCCAATTAACCCCGTTCACTCTAGTTTGTTCATAGAGTCTGACGTGAGCTCTTCTGTTAATGTGTCTGCCTTTTTCTTATATTAGCAAAATATAGATGAACCCCCCATCTACATGGATGAATATTTATTCCTCCCTCATTGCAACTTAAAATTATTTAATTTTTTTCTCCATTTAAAATGATTGCAGAGAAAAACATAAGGAATTATGGACCTTGGTGACTTCCAGTTCTCTGAAATTTGGGCTACAAATTTTTTACAGTCAAGTTTCATTATGTTAGATTAGCAAACCTCTATCTGTGTACACATTTTGCTCAAAGGTCAGGTATATTTAAACATGCATCTGCCTGACCTACGTTTATATCCAACAGAAGACTGTAACAGCTGCTTTAAAATATTATGTTCCCACACCGGTATTTCACCAGTTATTTTTCTGTTGCCCCCTTTAAGCGTTTTTAAAACAAGCGAAACTGATTGCTTCCTTCAGAACAAAACCCACTTCCCATAGATTATAGGCTACAGTAATAATAATGGTGCTTAATTTGCCAAAGTAGTAAATGCATTAAACAAACGAACATCAGAAGGAGGCATTTGTTCCTATTAGCTGCTCAGAAACCAGACTGCCAAGAAAAATAGGAGAGTTTGGGAACAACCTTGGGATTTCTATTCCTAAGGCTGATGGAAACCAGAAGCCGTTTACAGAGACTAGCTCTCTGAGAAAAGTCATGCTTTTACAACGTTTGAGCCCCGCTCAGTAGCCAGCACATGAAAGAGCATACATTATGAACACATGAAGCTGCCCTATACTGAATCAGACCCTTGGTCCATCAAGTCAGTATTGTCTACTCAGACCAGCAGCAGTGGCTCTCCAGGGTCTCAGGCAGAGGTCTTTCACATCACCTACTTGCCAAGTCCCTTTAACTGGAGATGCCGGGGATTGAACCTGGGACCGTCTGCATGCCAAGCAGATGCTCTACCTCTGAGCCACACTGACACAAAACAGAAGATGCTTTAGAGTGGCGTAGTGGTGGTTTGGAATGGTGGACTCTGATCTGGAGAACCGGGTTTGATTCCCCACTCCTCCACATGAGCAACTGAGGCTAATCTGGTGAACTGGGTTGGTTTCCCCACTCCTACACATGATGAAGCCAGTTGGGTGACCTTGAGCTAGTCACAGCTCTCTCAGCCCCACCTACCTCACAGGGTGTCTGTTGTGGGGAGGGGAAGGTGATTGTAAGCCGGTTTGATTCTTCCTTCAGTGGTAGAGAAAGTCAGCATGTTGTGACAGCAGGTAGACTTCCCCTGACTATGGAAGATCCACTGATTTAGCAATTTGTAATAATCTCTTTTCCTTTCTGTAAAATGTATTAGGGCAGCCAGGGAATAGCTTGTTGCTGGGCAGAATATCCCTGTATGTCTGTGTGCTAAGGAAGTGGGTTAAGAGTCATGGAGAGTCAGAGTGAACTATAAACATTGATAGGAGAAACTGGATAGAACTGAACTGTACTGCGCCGCCTCTATGTCTGGAGTGCTATCAGCCTACCCTGAATGTTGATGGGTTGTCATATCTTGAATTTGGATAAATATCCCTTCCTCAGTATGATCGGGGCTCAGAGATTTTTACTCGATAGAGTGCTCTGGGTCGCAGCTGCCAGAATAAACTGTTTTCTTGAATAACGATCTGCAGGTCTCTCTCTCCCCCCACGAACCCCCGTTTGCCGTATCAATGTAAAAACCAACTGTTCTTCTTCTTCTTCTACAATAGATTTTTTTTAAAAAATGAATATACAACACTGATACAAAAAGGAAGATGCTTCATCCGGCAACCAAACACAGACCAACTCCCTCACCCTTCCCAAATCAAAGGCTGTTTCAATATACTTAAATTATAGGTTAAAAAAAAGGAAGTCTAGTGGTATCAACTCTGACCTGGATGGCCCAGGCTAGCCTGATCTTGCCAGCTCTCAGATGCTAAGCAGGGTTTGCCCTGCTTAATACTTGGATGGGAGGCCACCACCAAGGAAGTCCAAGATTGCTACACAGAGGAAGGCAATCGCAAACCTCTGTTTGTCTCTTGCCTTGAAAACCCTTCAGTGTCGCCATAAGTCAGCCATGACATGATGGGCATGATGACACTTTCCACCACCAGTGGTATCAACCAACCTCACACCACCACATGGGGCAAGACTGGGGTAGTTGGTGTAAAAATGTGCAGGCCTGCAAAAGCGTATTGTCGCCCAGGGCTAAAGAATAAGCTTCGAAAGTGACTTTCTCTCTGTTGTAGTAGAACGTGGTAGTTGCACAATCTTGCCAGGGAAGTAATAAAATGTGGATATGTACTTATGGGGTCCTGGTCGAGAAACAGGGAACCAAACCAGGCATGGGGTTCTCTAGAGATGTTTTCAGGTCAGTTAAATCTTTGCAAGGGACCAAGGGAATTACAAATCAGTGGCTGAGTGGCAATTTAACACAAATATTTCTATTTACTAAAAATTATTTATTAATTAAAAACATTTATACCTGCCTTTCCTCTCAAAGACTAAATGACAGTAAATGTAGACACATGTCCATATGGCAGGTAAGAAATTCCCCTATGAGAAGAAGCAACTTCTGGGAAGAGGTGCCTTTTCTGCTTGGGACTTTCAAGTGGATGGGTAAATCCCCCAGTGGGATTTAGTTCTAACTAGGATTTAGTATAGCCATTCACTTGCAAATGACCATATTCTTAAAAGCCATGATTATTGTCAGGCTATCCAATTTCAAGAAACCATCCATATATTTCAATGCATGCCTTCAAGTCACAGTTGACTTATGGCAACCCAGTAGGATTTTCAATGCAAGAGACTAACAGAGGTGGTCTGCCATTGCCGTCCTCTGTATAGCAAAGCCGGATTTCCTTGGTGGCCTCCCATCCAAGTCCTAAGAACATAAGAAAGGCCATGCTGGATCAGACCAAGGCCCATCAAGTACAGCAGTCTGTTCACACAGTGGCCAACCAGGTGCCTCTAGGAAGCCCACCAACAAGACAATCGAAGCAGCATTATCCTGCCTGTGTCCCAAAGCACCTAATATAATAGGCATGCTCCTCTGATCCTGGAGAGAATGGATATGCATCATGACTAGTATCCATGTCTACTCCCCTCTTAAAGCCTTCCAAGTTGGCATCCATCGCCACATTCTGGGGGAGGGAGTTCCCAATTGCTTCCTTTTATCTGTTTTGAATCTCTCACCCTCCAGCTTCAGTAATGACTCCGCGTTCTAGTATTATGAGAGAGGGAGAAAGGTTCTCCCTGTCCACTCTCTCCCTACTATGCATAATTTTATAGACTGTCCCAGCTTAGCTTCTGAGATCTGACGAGATCAGCCTAGCCTGGCCCATCCAGGTCAGGGCATACATTTCTAGAGATATGATACAAACAAGCCAAATTACTAAGGGGCCAGCTCCCAAGAATCATGTAGGCTCTATGTGTGGAGGAGACACAGGAAAAATCTTCAGGGTCGCACATACCTAACATATACATATCCCATGAAACCTAGATGCACATGTGCCTACTCTTGCCCGTCTGGCCTGTCCAGTGTTTCAGCTGCAGATAGGTTCAGTGTGGGCTTTGGGTTATATGTAAGGTCCTGTGTAGGCACAATGAGAAGGGTGTGAACTGCCTGTAAATAATCTACGAGTGTGTAGCTTTGCTTAGATGCTATTTTACAAAATGGAACCATAAAGGTCTTTTCTGCTGCTAGCTACACCTTTACCATGAATGGCAACAAGACAGGTTAGGTTGGACAATATGAGTAACTCCACTGATGCTATGGGGTAACATCACTCCTGGAAGTCACTCCAGAAAAGAAAAGAAGAGAAGAGAAGAAGAGGAGGAGGTGGAGGAAGAGGAGGAGGAGAAGAAGAGTCGGTGTTCATATGCCAACTTTCTCTACCACTTAAGGGAAAATCTAACCAGCTTAGAATCACCTTCCCTTTCCCTCCCCACAACAGACACCCTGTGAGGTGGGTGAGGCTGAAAGAGCTGTGACTAGCCCAAGGTCACCCAGCAGGCTTCATGCGTAGGAGTGGGGAAACCAACCTGTTTCACCAGATTAGTGTCTGTCGCTCATGTGGAGGAGTGGGGAATCAAACCCAGTTCTCCAGATTAGAGTCCACTGCACCAAACCATCGCTCTTAACCACTACACCACGCTGGCTCTCAAGGAACTCTTGGGAATGCTGATGAGGGGTGGAGGGGGCTGTAGCAAGAGCAGGGTATTTGTAGCAGCAGGCAGTCCCTCCCTTATATGTGCAAATGGAAGCGTCTTCCCTTTATAAGAGGGGCTATCCAGATACTGTCTCATTTTAGTTTTTTAGTTTTGACAAATAACTTATTAATATGGCTGTCTAACGATCACTTAGAAGCCAGTCTCCCAGAGAACTTCTGTATATGCTTTCTTCCACCTGTGCATATACAAATTCCACTGTAGAACACTGCTAATTCTGTGAAGAGAAGTTTCACTCCAATTAGAATGAAAAGTAGCTCTGTCAAATGACTCTCGTTAATCTATAAAAGCTCCGCTATAGTATTACATTTTACTGCACCTTGAGTCCCCATTTTGAACTTTTAAGTGGTATGTGAACCCGCAAGAGACACTTGCTGCTGGCAGTATGATTGTTCCAAATACTTTTCTTATTAAGCAAGGCAATTTTGATATCTTTGGGAACATGATTAGACATCCATTTATACCGCTGCTGACATGAGTTTTAGTCATGCGATCAGGACAGCAATTTCAGCATGGAATTGCTCGACCCCTATTTGGTATAACTACTAAACACATGTTTATAAAGAGAAAACTAAAAAGTCCAGAACAGAAAACAACTTATTTTTCACTGTCCAAAAGCTGTTTCACCAAGTAAAAATTTCCAAGCTTTTAACATATTATATAATGGTGAAATGCTTTATAACTTGTATCCCTGGGAGACAGATGTTGATATGACATCTAATCTTATTAGTTCTTGGGATGTTAAAAATGTCCAGATTCTACCACAGAAAGCTCAGAGAAAAATGCTTTAACATCTTACACACAAGATAAAAGCTCTAAAGAGACCAATAGTTTCTTTTTTTACGTAACTACCACTTTGTGTGCAGAAGGTTTAGTCCTCCGACATTTTCTCTATTGCTGCAGCTTTTTCTGACTCCTGGAGATATCCGTCAGAGGGTCTTGGGACCTGCGTGAAGGAACAGCTGTGTGGGTTGGGGGGGCTGGGGTGGAGTGAGGAGGGACACGGAGTTGAGCTTGCCCCGCTTCCTGTTCTGTATGCGAGGCTCTGATCTACAGAGTAGGTAATTTCATCCCCTTGACTCTCCTTGTTCCAGCCTGCCTGCCATCTTGGCCGTTCCTCTGTGCATGAGGATCTGGCTCATCATATACCAAACCATGATGTTAGAGAGCCAGCGTGGTGTAGTGGTTTGGAGTGGTGGACTCTGAGAGAACATAAGAAAGGCCCTGCTGGATCAGACCAAGGCCCATCAAGTTCAGCAGTCTGTTCACACAGTGGCCAACCATGTGCCTCTAGGAAGCCCACAAACAAGACGTCTGCAGCAGCACCATCCTGCCTGTGTTCCACAACACCCAAGATAATAGGCATGCTCCTCTGGTACTAGAGAGAATAGGTATGCAGCATAACTAGTATCCATTCTAACTAATAGCCATGAATACGCCTCTCCTCCATGAATATGTCCTCTCCCCTCTTAAAGCCGTCCAAGCTGGCAGCCATCACCACATCCTGGGGCAGGGAGTTCCACAATTTAACTATGCATTGTGTGAAAAAATACTTTATTTTATCTGTTTTGAATCTCTCACCCTCCAGCTTCAGCAGATGACCCCGCATTCTAGTATTATGGGAGAGGGAGAAAAACTCCCTGTCCACTCTCTCCAAACCATGCATAATTGTATAGACCTCTATCATGTCTCCCCTCAGCCGCCTTCTTTCCAAGCTAAACAGCCCTAAGCGTCTTAACCGCTCCCCATAGGACAGTTGCTCTAGTCCCCTAATCATTTTGGTTGCACTTTTCTGCACCTTCTCAAGCTCTGTAATATCCTTTTAGAGGTGTGGTGACCAGAACTGTACACAGTATTCCAAGTGTGGTCTCACCATAGATTTGTACAAGGGCAGTATGATATCAGCAGTTTTATTCTCTATTCCTCATCTAATTATGGCCAGCATGGAATTTGTCTTTTTTACAGCAGCCGCACACTGGGTTGACATCTTCATTGAGCTACCCACTACCACCCCAAGATCCCTTTCTTGGTCTGTCGCTGCCAGCACAGATCCCATCAGTGTATATGTGAAGTTGGGATTTTTTGCCCCAATACGAATCACTTTACACTTACTCACACTGAATTTCATTTGCCATTTTAATGCCCATTCTTCCAGTATGTAGAGAGAGCTCTTCACAGTCCGATTTTGTTTTAACCACCCTAAATAATTTGGTGTCATCTGCAAACTTGGCTACTTCACTGTTTAACCCCAACTCCAGGACATTGATGAACAGGTTGAAAAGCACCGGTCCCAACACAGATCCCTGAGGCACCCCACTGCTCACATCCCGCCATTGGGAGAACTGACCATTAATTCCTACTCTCTGCTTCCTATTTTTCAGCCAGCTCTCAATCCATAAGAGGACTTGTCCTCTTATCCCATGACTATGAAGTTTGCTTAGTAGTCTTTGGTGGGGGACTTTGTCAAAAGCTTTTTGGAAATCCAAATACACAATATCCACAGGCTCATTCCTGTCCACATGCTTACTGACGCTTTCAAAAACTCTAATAGGTTAGTGAGACAGGACCTACCCTTACAGAAGCCATGTTGGGTTTTGTCCTTCTATATGCTTGACAATTCTGTCTTTAATAATGCTTTCCACCAATTTATCCGGAACAGAGGTAAAGCTAACTGGCCTGTAATTTCCTGGGTCCCCTCTGGAACCTTTTTTATAAATGGGTGTTACATTGGCCATTCTCCAGCCTTCTGGTACAGAGGCTGATCGAAGGGACATATTACATATTTTTGTTAGAAGTTCACCAATTTCCCATTTGAGTTCTTGAAGAACTCTAGGATGAATACCGTCTGGTCCCTGTGACTTGTTAGTTTGCAGTTTGTCTAGATGTAGGACTTCCTGCCTTGTTACCACTATTTGCCTCAGTTCCTCATTTTCCCCTCTCCAAAATCTCTGTTCAGGAGAAGGAATCTGCCCTGTATCTTCAACAGTGAAGACAGATGAGAAGAATTCATTTAGTTTTTCAGCAATCGCTTTATCCTCCCTTAGAGTTCCTTTACTCCCATTGTCATCCAATGGTCCAACCGCTTCCCTAGCTGGTTTCCTACTCCTAATATACTTAAAGAATTTCTTATTGTTTGTTTTAATGTGTTTAGCAATACGCCCCTCAAAATCATTTTTTGCATTTCTAATTATCTGCTTGGATTTTCTTTGTTTGTGTTTGCTTCTGTTCGCCTCATTTGGGCAAACCTTCCAGTCTCTGAAGGAAAACTTTTTTTCTCTAATGGCTTCCTTCACCTTACCCATTAGCCATGGCATTGACCTCTTGGACTTATTACTACCTTTCCTGATCTGCGGTATACAAGCTAGCTGAGCCTCTAGTAATGTGGACTTGAGTAACCCCCAAGCCTTTTCAAGAGATTTAACCCTCCTGTTCCTTTCAACTTCCTCTTTACCAGTTTTCGCATTTTAGAGAAGGTCCCTCTTTTAAAGTCAAAGGTAATTGTGTGAGATTTCCCAGTCACTTTCCCACTCACATATAAATTAAATTTGATGCCATTGTGATCACTATTGCCAACTGGCTCAACTACATCCACATCCCGCACTAAGTCACTGGCAGTACCACAGAGTATTAAATCCAGGATCACCTCCCCTCTGGTTGGGTCTATGATCAACTATTCGAGGGCACAGTCATTTAGGATGTCTAAAAATTTTATCTCTTTGGCTTGACTGGAGCATACATTTATCCAATCAATATGAGGGAAGTTTAAGTCTCCCATTATTACTACTTCATTACCTTTACACACTTTCCTAATTTCATTCTCCATCTCAGGATCACCCTGAGACATTTGGTCAGGGGGCCGACAGAACGTCCCCAGTACTAAATCTCCTTTGGGGCCCGGAATTGTCACCCATAAGGATTCTGTGGATGAGTCTGCCGTTTTCATGGTCTCTAGCTTATTAGACACTATGCCTTCCTTGAACCGGGTTTGATTACCCACTCCTCCACATGAGCGGTGGAGGCTAATCTGGTGAACTGGGTTGGTTTCCCCACTCCTACACATGAAGCCAGCTGGGTGACCTTGGGTTAGTCATGGCTCTCTTAGAGCTCTCTCGGCCCCACCTACCTCACAGGGTGTCTGTTGTGGGGAGGGGGAGGTGATTGTTAGCCAGTTTGATTCTTCCTTAAGTCGGCATATAAGAACTAACTCTTTTTCTTCTTCCTCTTCCTCTTCTTCCAAGCCATTCAGATGCTTTAAAGAAGCTTCTTTGTGCTCATTTTCAATGTTCTTAGCACTCTGGTTTCTAAGGCGCAGCACTCCCCAGAGGTGGAACAACCGCCATGACATGGTACGGAGCAACCAATAAATTACAGTTTCCTACAAATGTGGAAATGACTACTTTCCAGGCTGTACAGAAGGCTTCAGAGGAGTATCCAAGCCTAAGGAACCCAGACTCACTCCCACAATGACTAACTAGTCTGCCATTATGTGTGAACACGCCCATGGTCTACATCACCTTCAGTTCGCCAGATTCAGATACAACAGCAAACAGTGATTTGCTGCAACAAGGAAGTGTGGGACAGAAATCGGAGCACGTGGAAGAGGGAAGGAGGAAGTGAGCAAGCTTGATTGTGGCTTCCCTTTAGGTGGAAGCTAGCAGAACAGCTAATGCAAACGTCAGTTAGATGTGATATCTGCACTAAGCCCCCCAAGTGAAGAAGATACCATATAGGAGTCATTGCTTAACAGATGTTCAGTGTTCAGACAATAATACTCACTAGACACCCAGTAATAGCCTTCCGTACTAAATTCTGCAAACAGAATGAGCAAGAAAAAAATGAAATACAGGATATCTTCTAATGCTGTAGCAGAGCCACGCAACAACACTCACCCATCATTGGAACACGTCAAAAACTCCTCCTTGATTTTGGGATGCCAACAGCCTGAATTAAGCATTGCCGTGTGCCCCTGGGAAAGGGAACAGAACAATAAGCACTGCAGCCACCAATATTTTAGTAGAACCATTGAGTGGCTCTCTTCATTTTTCGACATGGGGAATCGAACCCGGTTCTCCAGATTAGAGTTTGCCGCTCTTCACCACTACACCATGCTGATCTCATAAAGTCATATCAATTATCAAGGATTTCCAAGGGGAGGTCTTTTATATCACCCACTGCCTGATTTTTTTGACTGGGGATGCTCAGGATTGAACCTGGGACCTTCTGCATACCGAGCAGCTGCTCTAGCACTGAGTCATGGTTTCTTCCTAAAAGCAACAATTGTTTTCCCCCCAAGATTATGACTCTCATCTTAGGTTTAAGGATCCTCAACTCTTCTGTTCCTAGTTATAGCTTCAGTCTCACCTCCACATGTCTACGCAAGTCACTGTTCCTCTACAACAAACTAAAGATTTTTAGGGGGGAAAAGAATCACCTGAATGAGCAATTATATTTCCCCAGTCCCCTTATGTTAGGGAAAGAGGGTATGTGGTTAAATATTAAGCAAAACTGAACGAAAACCCTGTTTCTTCCACTGTGTGTTCCATTATCCTTTAAAGTCAGTCTGTCAACCTAACAGAGACGTTTCAACTGGTGGCAAGTTGCTATGGTGAACGTTTTAGAAGCTTATCTATTACTAGGCGACATGTATCAAGTATTTTATAGGGCACTATTATAACTCCACTTGCCCTTTGACTGCAGTGATAATCAGAAACATTTATAAGAGACTGCCACCATTATTTTGCAGTAAGCAAGAAATAACAACTGCTCAGTTTAAACAGTTTCCTATATACATTCTGCTAAGCCAAAAGAAACATCTTATGGACATGAAGGGCAACAACTAATGAGATTTTTAAAAACTTAACTATCTGGAAGAATGTTGTAAAAGCGTTCTCTCTAGAGCTGGTCTCACTAGTTGCAGTAGATCATTTACTGCCGAATGCCAGTTATTAATTTTAATAGCATATAAGACAGGACCACAACACAAAGCCGTCTCGACGGAGCCGTTCTTTGAGGGCAATTCCAGTGCTTCCATGGAGCCCAGCTTTCAGAGTTCCTCCATCAGCTTCAGCGCAGGAAGCAAAGGAATGTGCTCCCTCCTAGAGCTGGTCCCTTGTAGCAAAATACACAAACTGCATATACTTAGCCAGAGAGTGCAGAGAAATTTGGATCAAGGTCAGCAAATGGACACATCACACCAAGCTGCTATAGAAGTCAGTGTGAGTTTGAGGACAACTACATTTAACCACAAACACAGGGCTGCCTCTGAAAATGGCATCCCCCACTCCTTCTCCCACTCTGCAATATGTAAAGCACAGGTCCCCGATTTGTCTGAGCCTGCGGGCACCTTCAAAATGGTGCTGAGTTGTTTTCTGTTGCCCCAGAAGGTCGGACCAGAACCAATGGGTTGAAATTAAATCAAAAGAGTTTCCATCTAGATATTAGGAAGAATCTTCTAACAGTTAGAGTGGTTCCTCAGTGGAACAGGCTTCCTCGGGAGGTGGTAAGCTCTCCTTCCCTGGAGGTTTTTAAGCAGAGGCTAGATGGCTATCTGTCAGCAATGCTGATTCTATGACCGTAGGCAGATCATGAGAGGGAGGGTACCTTGGCCATCTTTTGGGCATCGAGTAGGGGTCACTGGGTGTGTGTGTGTGGGGGGAGATAGTTGTGAATTTCCTGCCTTGTGCAGGGGGTTGGACAAGATTACCCTTGTGGTCCCTTCCAACTCTATGATTCTGCCACAGGGTAGTGGGCGCAACTGCAGAATGGCTGCTACAGGAGAGAGAGAGCCACGCACACACCCAGAAGAAGTTCAAGAGCAGGGCAAAAGAGGAGTAATTTTAAAATACACGGGGAAAGAGAAGTGAGAGAGAATAAAACCAACACTGTGGTGGCAGCTACTGCTGAAGCAATGGTATTTTTAACCTGCACAGCCAATCGGGTCTCCAATGGCCAACCAGAAGACCCGCTGGTCTAGAGCCCTTCCTGGCCCCACCCACTTTCTGAACACACTTGGCAGTAGGGCTGCCAAATGCCAGGTACTAGCTGGAGATCTCTGGCTATTACAACTGATCTCCAGCCGATAGAGATCAGTTCCCCCTGGAGAAAATGGCAGCTTTGGCAATTGGACTCTATGGCACTGAAGTCCCTCCCCTCCCCAAACCCCGCCCTCCTCAGGCTCTGCCCCAAAAACCTCCCGCTGGAGGCAAAGAGGGACCTGGCCACCCTACTTGGCAGGTACCAGATAACCTCAGCAGGTGCCTTGGTGGTCAGGGGCACCATGCTGGGGATCCCTGGTGTAAACCATACCAGTGTTCAACATCTTGTTGAACAGGGCGTCAGGACAGAGGATACGCTTGACTACATGTTACAGAGTGAAAGGAGGAAGAACTCGATACAAAGCCATCATTTTCAGGGGCAGCCCTGTGTTTATTCCGCACTGCACATGGATGATGTTCCAGCGCTATATGCAAGTTATCACACTGATTAGATATCACTCCTGAAAAACACGCAAACAAGCACTAGAAAGGCTGTCTGTCTTCGGCCTCTGCTACAAGCAGAGGGAAAGGGAACAAAAATGACACTCACCCTCCCGCCAAGTAATTCCTGCTTACCTTGGTGTTTGCCATGTCCACGATATATTGGTCTCCTTTTACACACTCCATTACGGGGAAGCCATCTCGGTCAAGGACTTTGGCTTGAGAGTTACCGGAGACCACAAGAATTACATCCCCTGTGCTGCTATATTGCAGGGACCTGATCTGGTGACTGGAAAAAAATGAAGGAAATGAATTTTCCACAGGATCAAAGTAAATAGAGTATTATCTTAATAATAATTCCCAGAATTTTTTAACAATAATAATCATTTTAGAGAACAGCATAGAAAGAAACACCACCATCCTTCTTCCATGAACACCAATTAAAATAAAACAAAATAAAACCAGGTATCATACATTATGAGTAGGGTTGCCAACCTCCAGGTAATAGCTGGAAATCTCCTGCTATTACAACTGATCTCCAGCTGATAGAGATCAGTTCACCTGGAGAAAATGGCCACCTTGGCAATTGGACTCTATGGCATGGAAGTCCCTCCCCTCCCCAAACCCCACCCTCCTCAGGCTCTGCCCCAAAAACCTCCCACCAGTGGCAAAGAGGGACCTGGCAACCCTAATTATGAGACGTAGCCAGCTAAATGCAAATATGCTGGGCTTCATCCCATCCTGCTCCCCCATTGTGCTCTCTGCTTATGTAACCCCCATAAACTAATTGGTTTAGCCCAGTAGGGGTGGAGCCTATGAATGGAGGCTAACAGCAGAGGGAGAGTCTGTTTGCTGGGAAGATGCATGCAACACTAAGCTCTTATCATTAGGATTGCCAACCTCGAGAGCCAGCGTGGTGTAGTGGTTAAGAGCGGCGATCTCTAACCTGGAGAACCGGGTTTGATTCCCCTCTCCTCCACATGAGCAGTGGACTCTAACCTGGAGAACCAGATTAGACTCCCCACTCCTCCACATGCAGCCTGCTGGGTGACCTTGGGCTAGTGACAGTTCTCTCCGAACTGTCTAAGCCTCACCTACCTCACAAGGTGTCTATGGGGAGGGGGGAAGGCTTTGAGACTTCTTTTGGTAGAGAAAAGTGGGGTATAAAAACCAACTCTTCTTCTTCCAGGTGGGGCCTAGAGATCTCCTGGAGGAAATGCTGCTTTGGAATGTGGACTCTATGGCATTACATCCTGTGGGGTCCTTCCCCTTCCCAAACCCCACCTTCCACCCCCAAAATCTCCAGGAATTTCCAAAATCCAGGAATTTCCAAAATCTCCAGGAATTTCCCTTCTTATCAACTTGTATAAGGTAACTGAAATTTATATGTGTAATGTTAATTGGAAAGGGGTAAATTATATTGTTATTGTAGGGCTGAATTTTCTAAGCTGAAGCCTGAAGTCTGGTTTATTCCTTGTTCCAAGAGGACTATACTGAAAGACTTTGGCACTTAGTGGATTAGAAAAGTTGGACTTTGCTCATCTGCAATAACCAGCCGTTAACTGAATTCAAAGACATTATCTCCTGCAAGTTTTTGTTCACTGTTACACCTGTGTGTTTAGTTATAAAAATCTTGTATTGTTCTGCAAATTGGAGAGTTTTGACTTAAAGAAATGTATTAACTCATATTTCCCTGCAAGCTCTGCCCCGAATTTAGCCTCGCAGAACTCACAGGCAGAAGTGATACTCACACAAAAGGGGGAGTGACCAGCAGTTTTCAGATTCAGTCCTTAGCTGTGACCCCCTGCGCCAGATCACATGCTATTCCTGAGAGCTCCCCAACCCCCGGGAGAGTTTTTTTTTGGGGGGGGGGTCAGGGGCTACAGCAAAAAGAGGAAGCAGGAATTCCCATAAACTGAGTTCTGCTTACAATTATCTGGATTCTATCCATTGCTTGCAATCCAATAACATCTTCTAAGAGTTTGTGGTTAAGGCTCCACTGCGGCAATTCGTCTCTATCTGTTCTGTTTGTATCTCGCCCATCATGGAGCTCAGGAAAGCATATATAACGCCCCTTTTCTCTGTTTTATACCCACAGCCACACTGCAAGTTTCAGCTGAGACAGCAGGACTAGCCCAAGGTTTACTCAGTGAGATATGTACACGAGTGGGGATCTAAACCTGGGTCTCCCCAATTCTTCCTAGTCTGATAGCCTTACTGGCTTTTAGCCTGGAGAGGAGACGACTGAGAGGTGACATGATAACCATCTTCGAGTACTTGAAGGGCTGTCATATAGAGGATGGTGCCAAGTTGTTTTCTGTTGCCCCCAAAGGTGGGATAAGAACCAATAGGTTGAAATTAGATCAAAAGAGTTCCCATCTAAACATTAGAAAGAACTTTCTAACAGTTAGAGCGGTTCCTCAGTGGAACAGGCTTCCTTGGGAGGTGGTGAGCTCTCCTTCCCTGAAAGTTTTTAAGCAGAGGCTAGATGGCCATCTGTCAGCGATGCTGATTGTACGACCTTAGGCAGATCATGAGAGGGAGGGCATCTTGGCCATCTTCTGGGCATCGAGTAGGGGTCACTGGGTGTGTGTGGGGGAGACAGTTGTGAATTTCCTGCATTGTGCAGGGGATTGGACTAGATGACCCTGGTGGCCCCTTCCAACTCTATGATTCTATGTTTCCCAGTACCAAACTGCCCAGGATTACTCAGAGGAACTTTCCCAGAGGAAATGCTACAAACTCTAGTGCACGGAGGTTGGGTCTATTACTGGATATTAGCCACACAGAAAAACATATTCAGAAGCAGCATAACTTTGGCTACGAATTTCGGGGGGGGGGCATGCAACAGAGCAAATTAGTTTTATGCTCTCAGGCATACTGCTGGACACTGCTGGGAACAGGACACTGTTCTAATCTAGACAGATCCTCGATCTGATCCATTGTGACTCTTCCTACAATTATTTCCAAAACCTAGTTATAAGTATCGATCCTATCTACAAGATTTGCCTGACCGATCACTAAAGGAAGTCTTTCTGAGGTAGCTGAGACAGACATCGCGGTCAACGAAGGCTCATTGATTTGAACAAACATCTCCTCAGCACGGGGGACATTTTAGTCCTTATTAGTGTTAATCCGAAAGGGAAGGAAAGCATCTAAAAGCAAAAAAAGTATTGACAATGATTTAAGAGCAAGACGGTCAAATTACAGAAGGCAAGATTGTTTCCAAGAATTACAGAAAGCACTTACAACATTCTATGTCTCTAAGGGGAGTTTCTGATGCCAAGTTATGGATAAGCCGCAGACAATGTAATTCTGCTGGTGTTGAGGCAGCAGCCTGCCAGGCAACCGGTTATGTTTTGAGCATAAGCACATGGCTTTAAAGAAAGTGGACGTTGCTAATTTTATCTTCTTTCCTTAAAGCAATATTATTCAAGAATCAACTTTAAACATTTCTTGAGATCTGAAAATACTTTTTTGGGGGGTTAATCATAAAGTCATATTGCTAAGACATTAAGACTTTACGCCACAAGGTCCATACATTATCTGAGCACGCACCTGCGTTTTGCAGAGTTTCCTCTCCAAAGATGCTCCCAAATAGCTCTTTTACATCCTCCCCGAGACCAAAATGCACTTTAGAGATTTTATGTGAATACTTTAGAAGAAGCGGAAGTTGCCCATGTGTTCTAATTCCCACCCCAACTTCTCTTATGAAACACAACGGCAACCCACGTTTCTACAAATGGCAACTCTCCTCACAAGTGATTTTTTCCTCCAGGCCAGATTGGCCAGGGATCCTGGAGGTTTTTTTTTTTTTTTGGGGGGGTGCATTTTCTGGACGTGGAGTAGGGGTCACTGGGGGTGTGGGGGGAGGTAGTTGTGAATTTCCTGCATTGTGTAGGGGGTTGGACTACATGGCCCTGGTGGTTCCTTCCAACTATGATTCTAAAGGCAGACTACTGTCAGTGTCTCTGTCAGGGACCACCCTAATGTAGCATAGGAGGATGTGTCCTTGTTGGAGGAGGACAACCCATCCCCAAGTCCCAACTTGGAAGACCCTTCCTGTGAGGTTGGAGTCTCAGGGCCTCCCCGAAGGGATCCTAAGCCAGTACTGGCACCACCCCCAGAGCCAGAAGGGCCCTCAGGCCTAGGGGTCCCTCCATGGACCCTCCCACAACCAGACCTGCCACAGTCTCCCAAAGCACCCAGGAGTACAGGAAGTAAACGACTAGGACTGAGGCATGAACCAGGTGCAGGAGTATGCCTCTGGCAGAAGAGACCAATGAGTCACCACAGCATCTGGATCCCAGTACTCCTCAAAAAACCCCACTGCATATCTGAAATATTTGTGATCACTTCTTCAAATTCATTGCTGCAATCATGAAAACAGCAATAATTTTTTTTTAAGCAGAGGTTCTTCAGATTTTGACAGCACTACAGAAACAAGACTGGATTAAGAAATGCTGAGGGCCCTAAACTCTCAAGTTTAAGAAGCCCTGTAAGCATTACAGTATTTTGTTGTTAGCCGGTTATGTAAAACTTTGAATGTTTTAATTTTTTATTTATGTAGAGGGTCCTCATAATTGGAGGCCCTCTTGTTATGTCTTACTTGGCTTGTGCCTTGATCTGGCTATGTATACAAAGTAAGATCGAACAGAAGTGGGCCCTCTTGGCTTTCCAGGAATGAACAGGTAAGAAATGCCTGCCTTAGCTTCTATTTCCATGCCCCTGCAAAGTTATGTAGATCCACCTTTAATGATCAAACAGCTTATTTCGCTACATTCTCCCACTTTTCTCCTTCTCCTCCAGTTCTCCTCTTAAAAAAAGAAAACGGATGATACCAGTGGGACCAATCTTGGCTCCAAGCCATGGATCACGATCCACAAACAAAAGCACACATGAAGACACAGGAATCTACCTAATACTGAATCAGACCCTGTGGGCCATCAAAGTCAGTACTGTCTACTCGGGCTGGCAGTGGCTCTTCAGGGTCTCAGGTGGACATCTTTCCCATCACCTGCTCCCTGATCCTTAACTGGAGATGCTGGTGGTTGAACCTGGGACCTTCTGCACGCCAAGCAAATGCTCTACCACTAGTCATGGCCCCCACCCAACGGCGGAAGTCTTCTGCTTTCCATTTTAAACAGCTGCAGTGTTTGCAAGCCTTCTGTTCCGAAACAGCAGCTACTGAATATTTACCCGAGCCTGCGTTGAATTCTTACCATTTGTTTCTGGAACTTTTTAGGCAAACTGTGATGTAGAAAACTAGAAACTTATTTGAGCAATCTTTTCATGCATGGTACTGATTTTAAAGATAATCCTTAACTTGTTTCCTATTGCATGGTGGGAGCCAGAATGGTGTAGTGGTTGAAGTATCAGACTAGGATCTGGGAAATCCAGGTTCAAATCGCTACTCATGCCACGGAAGCGTACTCAGACTAACCCACCCTACAGGGCTGTTGTGTTATAAAACAGAGGAGAGAATGATGTAAGCTGATTCGAGTCCCCACTGGGGTGAAAGACACGATATAAATAAAGTAAGTAAATAAATAAATATTTTTTTAGATTTATCTATTTATTTTTTGAAATTTGTACACACAGCCAAGGCTGGGCTCAGAACTAAGGTGGTATTTCAGAACGTATGGGCATTTTTTGCGCATAGCAGGGATCACCATTTTCCTTTTGTGGTTCCAAATAACCTAAATGAAATCTCTCTGCGTTTGTAGTTTTCAAACAATGAGTGGCTCTTGGGGACCAGCACAAGAGTCTACCATTGCTACTAAATAATATTATTTACTAGTCAGGATTGAAAACACTGATATATACCATTCGCATGGCTGCAGAGACCGAAAAGCTTGAAGAGAAGCATCCATTCCAGCAAAATCCCAAAATCTAACGTCGTAGTCGTAGCCTCCAGTTATCAAACGCGCACCTGATGGATCCAACCCTAAAGCAGAGACCTATAAAGACAGGTAAGGATACTATTACTGGTGAATGATCCATTTCATCATTGCATGTTTCCAAACGCCTTCTTTGGTTAAAGAAGTCTGTATCAACTTTAGCATTCAGAACAATTTATTACTCCTCAGCCATGAGTCAGAAGCAGCTTAACGGCACTTAACACACACACACATTATTCCTCAGATCATTTTGTTTGATCCAGTGTTAAAACACGGAAGGAAGGCACTTCTGTGAATGGAATGAGACTTCCTCGCCCGCCCTGACATCACTGTGGCCCAAAATGAATCCTGAAGTGCGGCTCCTGTGAGAAAGGGGATCCAGAGGAACAGTGGGAAGGAAGGCAGGAAGGAAGGCGAAGAAGAGTTGGTTTTTATATGCCGACTTTCTCTACCACTTAATGAAGAATCAAACTGGCTTACAATCACCTTCCCTTCCCCTCCCCACAACAGACACTCTGTGAGGTAGGTGGGGCTGAGAGAGCTCTAACAGAGCTGTGACTAGCCCAAGGTCACCACGCTGGCTTCATGTGGAGGAGTGGGGAAACCAACCCGTTTCACCAGACTAGCGTCTGCCGCTCATGTGGAGGTGCGGGGAATGAAACATGGCTCTCCAGATTAAACTACTCTTAACCACTACACCACGCTGGAGGATAGATCACAATGGGTAGCCATGTTAGTCTCTGTAGCAGTAGAAAAGAGTAAGAGTCCTGTAACACTTTAAAGAAGAAAATTTCTGGTAGGGTATGGGCTTTCGTGAGTCACAGCTGAAGAAGTGAGTATGAAGGGGGAGTCAGAGGCATGTAGCGTAAGAGAAGAACTTGACACAAATCTACAACCATTTGCTTATCTGATAGTTTCAGAGGGTTAGCCATGTTGGCCTGCAGTAGAACAGTTAGTTTCGAGTCCAGCAGCACCTCAGAGACCAACAAGAGTTTCAGGGTATGAGCTTTCAAGAGTCAAAGCTCCCTTCGTCAGGCATGAGTCTGACAAAACATTTATTTGAAACCATAGGTTGTTTGTCCACATGTTCCATGATCCATCTGTCCTTGTATCCTGCCCTCCCAGTGATGCTGAGTATCTCCACCCCTTCATCAACGGCCTATTTGCATAACGGCCTATTTGCATAACCCAGGGAAGGAGCAAGATAGCTAAATCATGCTACAGGAAGCCTGCAAGGGTTTTCTCATTACAAATGATGGCTACACTTAGTATTATGTATGTCTGGCCAAATATTAAACTCTTCTTTGCACCAAGCGGACAGATTGTGCCATTTATTCTGAATGCTCCTTTGGATACATTTTCTTTCTTTCTTTCTTTCTTTCTTTCTTTCTTTCTTTCTTTCTTTCTTTCTTTCTTTCTTTCTTTCTTTCCTTCTTTCCTTCTTTCCTTCTTTCCTTCCTTCCTTCCTTCCTTCCTTCCTTCCTTCCTTCCTTCCTTCCTTCCTTCCTTCCTTCCTT
Organism: Euleptes europaea; assembly: GCF_029931775.1. Taxonomy (NCBI): domain Eukaryota; kingdom Metazoa; phylum Chordata; class Lepidosauria; order Squamata; family Sphaerodactylidae; genus Euleptes; species Euleptes europaea. The sequence continues at coordinate 104,753,771 of NC_079315.1, forward strand.
CCTTCCTTCCTTCCTTCCCAAAAATATATATCTTTTGTAGACCAAGTGCCAGCCCGCCAGTCATTTGCAAGATGTCTTTGCAAATTAGACCATTCCAAACAGATTGCCCTATACTTAGTGTCACAGAGGGAGACATCATCTTAGACAGTTGCTGTGTACATAGATGAAGCAGCTGTGAACGGCGAACGCAGAGAGCCTGGCTTCAAATCCATCTGCTGATTATGTAACACTTTCCTCTGCTCACCTACATGTCAAAACTGTCAGAAGAAAATTTATCCCTGCAGTTTCACTGGGAAAATCACTCCTGTTACAAGCAAGGCAACTGGGAAATTAATTAGGTTTCTGGAAAGGATCTTCAACGTGGGAAATCTTTTCTGAGACTTCTCAGCTGCACAGGAACACAGTCATCAACAGCTTAAATTCATTAGTTTGAAGAGAGACAGATGGGAGTCTTTGCGACCTGACCTTACACGAGAGCTGGAGCAGAAGCCACGGGGAACTGCGGGCCCTTAAACAGCTTGCTTCTAGGCAGCAAAGTCAGAGAGGCAGAAGGGGGAAGTAGAAAAAGTTTGGCCTGCCTGTCAAGGAACTGCTTCTTGGTATGCACGAGCAACTATCTGCTCGTGGCGGGCTGCTTTATTACTGAACAGGAAGAGTAGCTGTGATAACTCTAGCCTCGGGTTTAGAAGAAACGTGCTTAACAAAATAAAGTCAAGGAATTAGAATTATTTTATCTCTTTTTCCCCCCTCAAGTTGCTGCCGACTTACAGTAACTCTGTAGGGTTTCCAAGGCAAAAGGTGAACTGAGGTAGTTTGCCTTTGCCTGCTTTTATGTAGCAACCCTGGACTTCCTTGGTCGTCTCCCATCCAAGTACTAACCAGGGCTGACCTTGCTTGGCATCTGAGATCTGACAAGATCAGCTAGCCTGGGCCATCCAGAATTGACAAGGGTATCCAAAAGAGGTCTTAGAAGGGTAAAATTCCCTGAGAATTGACAAGGGTATCCAAACGAAAAGTACTTATAGCGGCCCTGAAGCAGCTTCCCCATGATGTAATGACATGCTGCTCTGTGTATATATGTAAAAGGTAAAGGTTCCCTGTGCAAGCAGCGGGTCATTCCTGACCCATTGGGTGACGTCACTGTTTACTAGGCAGACTTTGTTTATGGGGTGATTTGCCAGTGCCTTCCCCAGTCATCGTCCCTTTACCCCCAGCAAGCTGGGTACTCATTTTACTGACCTCGGAAGGATGGAAGGCTGAGTCAACCTTGAGCCGGCTACTTGAGACTGACTTCCGTCGGGATTGAACTCAGGTCGTGAGCAGAGCTTGGACTGCAGTTTACCACTCTGCGCCATGGGGCTCTTTGTGTATATATGAGAGGGGGCAAATGTTTATTATTTATTATAAAACATGTATTAGCCGCCTTTCTCCCTTGTGGAACTCAAGGCAGCTTAAAATATAATTAGAATTAGATAATAATGTTTGGTTATTTTACTGTATTTTTATTTCCCCCTTTTATTGTTATTTTTACTAATGTTATAGAGGTACTTGCACTGCTTTGTTATTTGATGCTGGCCAATGGGCATAACAATAAATGTATGTAAATGTATGTAATTAGAATTAGAACTCAAGGTGGCTTACAATATAATTAGAATTTCTAATTACAATACAGTTATAATTAGAAAGCTCCTCCCGTGAGAACAGCAACTGGGCGTTTACAAGCTCCCCCAAACAGCATGCAATCACATAACTGGAAAGCGTCTCCCACACTTCTGACTACAAGCGTGAATTAAAACAAAAACCATCTATACCACGGTGTCAAACTCATTTGTTACGAGGGTTGGATGTGACATAAATGTCACCTGGCCGGGTTGGCCATGCCTTGTAGCCCAGATCGGGGGTGGCTGCCTCGATGCCTGCAGTGTGCTCGCCAGCCCAGATCAAGAGTGGGGTGTGTGTGTGGCTGGTGAGCCCACAGTGGCCTCACTGACCCATATTGGGACTGGGGGGGGGCACGGCTACCTCAGCTGGCAAGCCTGCAGCAAGCTCGCCAGCCCAGATCAAGGCCACAGCTGGCTCATGGGCTGGATAAGAGCCCTCAAGGGGCCGGATCTGGCCCCCAGGCTGTATGTTTGATACCCTTGATCTATAGTATAGCCCTATTCACAAGTTACAGTGAACAATGTACTACCCGTGTACAGCACATGCTTGATTTCTCTTTATACTTGTATTGAGCAACTCTCATGTTACACTCATCGCATGTACGGCTGAGCAAGCGACTGAAACATTTTCAGATTTGAGAGCTGGACTGATTTTTTCCTTTGTTTAAGCAGGACTCTTTCTCTTTGGAAGCTAAGTCTTCTTGGTTACTAAGAGATGAAGACAAACAAATAACATTGAGTGTGGCTAAATTTTTGGTGGCTGTAGTCAAATCACGTTGTAACGCGGGTAGTAAACCTTAGGCTTCCCTTTCAGTGTGTGACGATTAGCTGTTTATGACTTTTTGTCAGGAAAAGAGTAATTAAGAGGTGTGACAGAAACCCCACATTTACCCAGGTACTGGTTCACAGTTTCATTTGTAAAGTGAACATGCATTGGCTTTTTATAAACAGATGTATGTGTGTTCACTGTAACCTGTGAACAGGGCTAGAATGTTAGTAGGATGGTAGCTTTGATCCTTGAATTCAATCTAGACATATTCTTGAACATACTCAAATTGCTCCACTCTTCTCAAGTGCATCACGTTCATGTCTACTACATTCCAACACAGTTAACATACTCATGTAACAAATGGCTAGAAGCAGTGCAGATTAAGAGAAAAATTCCTAAATAATATTTTACATCTTTGGAACACAAAGCCTAGCACTGTGCTCAGAGTGGTAAGATGTCTTTCAGCATCTTAGGTGGAAGATGTTAACACTTACTGTTTTTGTTCCATGGTGCAGTGTAATTTCATGTGAGTCGGGAATCTTCTTGACAGGATGCTAAAAAAAATAGGAGGATATTGTTAGGATAAATGTTTAGTACACAGATAAAATCCATCAAGAAGACAAAAGTAATGACTACTGGAGAATTCACAACTTTACGGTTGACCATGAGGAAATAGAAATTGTTGAAGACTTTCTATTCCTTGGCTCCATCATCAACCAAAAGGGAGACTGCAACCAAGAAATCAGAAGGAGACTGTGACTGGGAAGGGCAGCCAGCCATGAAGGAGCTAGAAAAGATTCTGAAGTGTAAGGCTGTGTCACTGGCCACCAAGACTAGATTAATTCATCCCATCATATTCCCTATTACTATATATGGGTGTGAAAGCTGGACAGTGAAGAAAGCTGATAGGAAGAAAGTAGATTCCTCTGAAATGTGGTGTTGGAGGAGAGTGTTACGGATACCGTGGACTGCCAAAAAACCGAATCAGTGGGTTATAGATCAAATCAGGCCTGAACTGACCTTAGAAGCTAAAATGACTAAACTGAGGCTATTGTATTTTGGTCACATTATGAGAAGACAAGAGTAACTGGAAAAGACAGTCATGCTAGGAAAAGTTCAGGGCATCAGGAAAAGAGGAAGACCCAACAAGAGATGGATTGACTCTATAAAGGAAGCCACAGCCCTCAATTTGCAAGACCTGAGCAAGGCTGTCAAAGATAGGACATTTTGGAGGGCATTGATTCATAGGGTCGCCATGAGACAGAAGCGACTTGATGGCACTTCACACACAAAATCCACTTCTCCAGAACAATAAAAACTACCAAAAAGGAAAAGCTGGTCAAACACTGCTTAAAACTAAAGCAATTTCCCCCATTGTTTCTCTTGAAAATGTAAGATTTTTTAAATGGCTAGCAGTAGCATTACACATCCTAAAACTGACCAAGGACAAGGGAAGGGGTGGTTGTATTCTGGCTGCTTTAACAAATCTAACACAACTGTGTGCAAGGTGCAAATTACTTTACGGCAAAGCAATTTACAACGCAATCTTATGCATGTTTACTCAGAGGTAAGTCCAAATATATTCAGTGTAGCCTCAATTCCAAAACTAGGCCTGAAACTTGACTGAAATGTGACTACTGTGTCAAGTACCACTCCCAAGCTGAGAACCGGGCTTTTCAAGGGAAGTATAACCCCATCCAAGATAGGAGATCTCTGAAGTCCCTGGTCTGCCTTTCTACTAACATGTGATGTCTTTCATAACCCCAAGGACTTTACTCAGGAGTAGCAATGTGCATATATGACACAAAAAGTTTCTGCAAGTACTTCTGTTTGGAAATAATGTGAAACTGAACACAGCAACATTTTTGGACAGCACCAAAATATATGAACCTCTCCCTATTTACATTTGGAACACTGAGAATGATCCAACTCCTAAAGCTTGTAAAATCTAAATGGTGCAAGGTACCAGAGATATCGAACTTTAAAGATGTGTATGCTGTGGTTTTGTGATTTTGATTTGGGGTCAACAAATGCACAAGGTCAGACTTCACTAAAGATGTCTACATGAAAGTTTCTGCCCTGTTCAAATAAGAGTGCGACCTCTCACATTTCATCCTCACAATTCCATGGGGCAAATTAGGCTGAGAGTTAGTGACTGGCCACAAGTCACCTGATAAACTGGGTGGTGGAGATTTGAATCCAGGCCTCCGCCATCTTAGACCAATACTCTAACCACCACACAACTCAAAGCAGGGCCCTCCAAAGATGACTGGATCTACAATGTAGCCTGTCAAAAATTCCTTCGACTTAACATGGTTATTTAGTTTGCTCGTTACAACCGCTCTGAACTAAGCTTTATTTCTCAATACCTTCCAAACTGAGTATGCTGTCTCTTTACTTGGACTGAGCTTGATCGCTGGCACATAGAGCTAGGATTAATTCACAATATACGGATCCATGCCTCAACTCCAGTTACCACCTCTGCAACAGTTGGATCCTACGCCTTCTTTCCACCGGTGGAAGGAGGCTTCTGCCAGCAGCAGCAGTTTTGCTGAATCAAGAGGAGCAATTTCGATCACTTCCCTCCTCTTCAGTCACCCATTTTGCACCAATATTCACAAGTGATGCTGGGGAGCGGGGAGGGGGGGGGGAGAAGGCAGTAAATATCACTGGGCTGCACAGGATCTAACTCATAATATACAAATCCACTCTTTTCAATTCCACGGGCAAATTCCTAGAAGCACATTCCGGTGACACAACATCAGCTGTGCCGTCCAAGGAATTCCTGAGCTTTAAACAAAACTGTTCTTTCAAAGCAAAAACTTAAGATAACAACCTCCAGGGACATCCCCTGGCATAATACCCCCTTTAAAAAACAGCCAAATATTTACAAAGATTCAATGTGACCCGTTCCGCTTCAGCAACACTAAGCTTTCTAAATTATAGAATATGCTAAAAATATCTCAAACCTATTAAAAATGCCTATATATGAACTCAAATTCAGTTGCAAATAGAGATTTTCCACTGGTTTCACTCCAGAAAACCAGGAGCATCACAGAAGAATATTTCAAGCTGTCAAGGAAAAAATTTAGACAGTGTATTGTGAGGATTTGTGTCAGTACTCTGCGCTCCTCTGAATGTTATCATAAACCCTGGCTAGTTGCTACAAGAATCAGCATTTATCTAACATTGCTAGTATTATGCAACTAACCCAGAGAACCAGAATTTCTAACATTGCTAGTATTATGCAACTAACCCAGAGTACCATGCCATATCATACCTTATTGTGTTTGAAACCCATGCCATATCATACCTTATTGTGCTTGAAATCCTTTATAATTGTATAGTGCACAGGCACGCACATGCAGTCATGTCTAGATCATGTTTTTTTTGGTAGGAGCCAGTTATAAGGGTAACAGATTAAGGCATGTGCAGATTGAAAGCATTCTACAAAAGCTAAGATTACCATCAATCAAAAGGAGGATTGAATCAGTTCTCCTTTGCACAATAATTCTGGTGGAAGGTGGACTGTGGATACACAAAACAATCTGTAGCAGGTACTGGAGCCAGTATATTACCTCCAGCATCATTGTCAATTTATCCAGCCACTGAAAGAGTTTTCCCACTCCACATGCACTATCCTGAATTTTTAGTACCTCCTTCTGTTGCTTTTCTGCTGAGAGCCAATGTAGTGTAGTGGTTAGGAGCAGCAGACTCTAATCTGGAGAACCGGGTTTGATTCCCCACTTCACCACATGAACAGTAGACTCTAATCTGGTGAACCGGGTTGGTTTCCCCACTCCTGCACACGAAGACTACTGGGTGATCTTGGGCTAGTCACAGTTCTCTCCTAACTCTCTCAGCCCCACCTACCTCATAAGGTGTCTGTTGTGGGGAGAAGAAGGGAAAGTGATTGTAAGCCAGTGTGAGACTCCTTAAAAAGTAGAGAAAATTGGGGTATAAAAACCAACTCTTCTTCTTTCCTGTGTTCTTCAGCCAAGGAACTCAGGGCAGTGGACCTAACATTCCCTTTCCCCCATGCTGTTATCCTCACAACCAGCCTTGTGAGTTCTGTGAGGCCGAGAGTCAACCGCTGGCCAAAACTCACCAGGTGAGCTTTGTGGTCACATGGGAGTTTGATCCTAGGTCTCCCGGAACACTTCAGTCACTATCCAACACCAGATGTCTTACTGCACTGGTGCAGCAATATCCTCTGCTGGGTCTTAGAAACTGAACTCACATTATAACAAAAAGAGACTTGCATTTGGATTCATTTAATTATAGTCCACTTTTCTCCCCACAGCTGGGACTCAAAGGACATCATTGGGGGTTACGGCACTTTGTATTCCCAGTGATGTATTAAGAGTATGAAAACGTTATAAAACATACTGTTCACACTTTGTTTGGCCTCTTTAGCCGTGAAGGCGTCTTCCAACCATTTATTAGCCGTGGTATCCAAAAACCCTTTTAAAGCGATGTTTTTTATAACGTTTTCAAACTCTTAATACATCGCTGGGAACACAAGGTGCGGTAACCCCCATTCTCCCCTCTTCCATTCTCTCACAACAACAACAACAACCCTGTGAGGTGGGCCAGGCTGAAAGTTGGTGACAGGACCAAGATCACTCGGCAAGCTTCCATGGCAGAAGTGGGGATTCGAACCTGGGTCGCCCAGGATCCTAGCCCTCCATTCTATCCATACTTGCAGCCCCTTAAAGATCAATTAATTTACTGTGGCATAACCTTGCATGAACCAGAATCTGCTTTGTCAGATGCATGATTTCACAGGTCTGACAAAGGGAGCTCAGAAAAGCTTACGCCACAATAAATGCAGCAGCAGCAGAAGAGAAGGAGGAGGAGGAGCTGGTTTTTATATGCCAACTTTCTCTGCCTTTTTTAAGGAGAATCAAACCGGCTTACAACCACCTTCTTCTCCCCAAAACAGACACCTTGTGAGGTAGGTGAGGCTGAGTTCGGAGAGAACTGTGACTAGACCAAGATCACCCAGATGGCTTCATATGTAGGAGTGGGGAAACCAACCTGGTTCACCAGATTAGTATCCACCGCTCATGTGGAGGAGTGGGGAATCAGACCCGGTTCTCCAGATTAGAGTCCACCGCTCCTAACCACTACACCACACTGTCTTTCAACTGCCACAAAATGGTTTTGTTATCTTGGCTGTCGCAGACTAACGGTGCAACCTGAAGCAGAGTTACACCCTTCTAAACCCACTGACTTTGACCAATTTAGAAGGATGTCCCTCTTGACAGCCACTCCTGTGGAACTTGAACGCCATCCATCACTGCAGCCTCGGCAGACAAGCTCATCATAAATCAGGGGTCAACAATGCAGGCTGCCTGCAGAGCTTTCTGGGACTCAAGCGAGCCAGGCCACATAATAAAATGGAAAGCAAAACACGACAGAATCATCCTCTCCTTTGAGCGCCAGCCCCTATCTCTTTTTATTGCTCTTACGTACTGCATTTAATTGTGATGTTGGAAAGCGCTATCAAGTTGCAGCCAACTTATGGCGACCCCATAGGGTTTTCAAGACGAGAGATGAACAGAGGTCATTTGCCATTCCCTGCTTTTGCATAACAGCCCTAGACTTCCTTGGTCGTCTCCCATCCAAGTACTAACCAGGGCCAACCCTGCTTAGCTTCTGAGATCTGGCAAGATTGGGCTAGCCTGGGCCATCCAGGTCTGGGCACATTCAATTGTATCCTCTAATGTTTTCTTGGTATCGAATCCTTTTGTCCAGCTCTACATTTTATCATTTTATCTGCTTTCATTTGCCATTCTGTGCATCCAAGTGAAAGGCTCTACGCTACCCGATTTCTTTCCGGCCCTGTAATTAGTTTAGATTAAAATTAAATTTTGGGGGTGTACATCAAAAATCAAATCTGTTCTAAAAGGTTTTCAATCTAAACTCTGGTTCTCCAGTGACCAACTCCTTGTATAATTCAAATGTCATTACACACCCCTCCCTGCTTTTTTTCAGACAAAGCTGATATCTGACCACAAATAAAGCTTTCCACTAAAACTGCAATATCAAATTATAGTTTAAGGGGTGGAATAAGATTCATGGCAAACAGATGAGGCATTAAAATGAACTCTTTGCTTAAGAGAGTATGAGTCAAATTCAAAGGGCAAAGAGGATCGGCTGTTTAAAAACAGTCCTTGTAGGCAATTACTAAGCTAAAGGAAGATCTGAACATTTAGTCATAAGCAACCTGAACAGAGTATAAGTGTGTAAGGGGTGATACGTTTCAGTTAAAATGCTTACAAGTGATGCGAATGAGACATGGAAAAAATAACTATAGGCAGATACAAATAAACCGCATACGTTTGCCTCTTTTACACCACTACTGACTTTTTTTCCTATCAGAGAAAGAAGATTTGACTAGTTTCTCTTAGCATTGTTGAATGCAAAAAAAAAACCCTTCATTAGATTTCTGCCCTGAGATCTGAAGCAGACCCATTTGGGTTACTCAGCTGAAATAAAATACTTCTACAGAAAGAAAGGGGAGGGGGGGGGAAATCAGACAATCCCTTGAATGCCTTTCAAAAAAATTTACAGCACTACGGGGAAATCGAAGCATCTTTTGTGCAATGATAGAACAGCACAGTTTAGAATATTTTCACATGGCAATCCTTGGCTATGTTACTCCAGGCTAAGACTATTTATTTATTATTTATTATTAAGTCTGCACAAAATTGCAGTGTCAGAAAATTACACAGGGGAGGGGCTGTGGTTCAGTGGTAGAGCATCTGCTTAGCATGCAGAAGGTCCCAGGTTCAATCCCTGGCATCTCCAGTTAAAAGGACTAGGCAAGTAGGTGATGTGAAAGACCTCTGCCTGAGACCCTGGAGAGCCGCTGCTGTTCTGAGTAGACAATACTGACTTCGATGGACCAAGGGTCTGATTCAGTATAAGGCAGCTTCATATGTTCATGTGTACTTTAACAGTGCAATCCTAAACAATTTACACCCTTCTGAGCCTGTTGACTTCAGTGGACTTAGAAGGGTGTAACTCTGCTTAGGACTGCACTGTGAGTAACTTATAGAATCACTGATTACATTATTTATTACATTATTTACTTCATTTACTGTCTGCTTTTCTCACAGACATGGCAAAGAAAATTAAAGCCAACAAATATAAAAAAGCCACTAAACTTTTAACAAATGTTAACAACTGCAACAAGATCCTCTTCGTAGAAATGTCATCCTGAAAAGTTCCATCCTGTACATTCTATGGAACAATAAAAGCAGACTTTTCTTGACCTTGTCAGGTAGGCTATTCTACCAGGTTGGGGCCACAACAGAGAATGAAATTGTGGAACTCCCTGCCCCAGGATGTGGTGATGGCTGCCAACTTGGAAGGCTTTAAGAGGGGAGCGGACATGTTCATACAGAATAGGGCTATTTATGGCTGCTAGTCAAAATGAATACTAGCCATGATGCATACCTATTATCTACAGCAGAGTTTCCCAAACTTTTTGAGTCATGGAGCACTTTTCAGGAGAGAAATTAGTCTCGGAGCACTAATTTTCGCCTAGCGCCTGCATACTAAATCAAATGGCAGTAATATTTTTCTTCCCAATCTCTTTATGGAGCACTAGGAGATGTTTCACGGAGCACCAAGTGCTACTTGGAGCACAGTTTGGGAACCTCTGCTCTACAGTATCAGTATTATGCCCACTGAAGTGTTTTTAGGATGGCAGCATGAATCGGTTAACTTAAATCAATATGCTGAGTGGTTTTCTGTTGCCCCAGAATGTCGGACCAGAACCAACGGGTTGAAATTAAATCAGAAGAGTTTCCATCTAGGCAGTAGGAAGAATTTTCTAACAGAGCGGTTCCTCAGTGGAACAAGCTTCCTCGGGAGGTGGTGAGCTCTCCTTTCCTGGAGGTTTTGAAGCAGAGGCTAGTTGGCCATCTGTCAGCAATGCTGATTCTATGACCTTAGGCAGTTCATGAGAGGGAGGGCATCTTGGCCATCTCCTGGGCATGGAGTAGGGGTCACTGGGTTTTTGTGGGGGAGGTAGTTGTGAATGTCCTGCACTGTGCAGGGGGTTGGACTAGATGACCCTGGTGGTCCCTTCCAACTCTATGATTCTATTCTATGCTTAGACTGGCATTAACTCTACCTAGGAGTCCACTATAAAGACTGCAGCTTGAACTGAAACTAGCAATAGAAATGCATTTAATTCATCAAGGCACCAGAGCTAAACAGAATCAGTGAACCAGCAAATTCATGAAAAACCGTGGCTAGGTGTTTTTAAATCCAAGGGAAAATTACAACACGCCTAACTTATTGCAGGAAGGACGGAAGGAAGGGCGAGACGATTTCATACGGAGCATACACAGCTGGTTCCAATCCTATTACCATTTCGATTAGTAATTCTCCCATGTTGCCCATAAATTGCCTACAATACATTAATATTTAAGTCACAGTATGAACTGTCAAACTGCAATGGATTTTCATTGTAATGTGATAGGACGACACATTGCTAAAGACTAACAATAGGTTTGTGAAGAGGAAAGATGCAAGATCTGAGCTTCAGGCATACGTCCGCTTCTGTAGACTGGGTATATATTAACATCTCTGCTCTTTTAGACTAAGAGCCCATTCCTGAAAGGGGGGGTGAAGCTCTTTAGGAGCAAGTGTGACCCAGCGCCAGCGTAGGTGCCACCTTATCACTGACTTGGTGGCACCTACGCCAGCGCAGGGGCAAACACGCTGGACACTGTTGGGGCTGGGAACCACCAGAAGGTTATTTGCAGATCATAATGCTCTCTGGGGGGGTATACCAGGAGAGGCGGTCCCATAGGCTTGAGGGGCAGCAGCCTGTCTTGATTTTCTAGTCACCTCTTTGAGCATGCTTCTCTAGCTGTCCGGTTGGTTTCCCTGTGGGCATGCGTGCAGATATTTTGGCTTCTCTTCCCTGGGTCTCCAACAGGGGCAAACTGGGAAGTGGAGATGGTCCCAGTGCAAGCCATGCTGAGTAGCCCTGAGGGGCTGTGGCTCAGTTTGTAGAGCATCTGCTTGGCATGCAGAAAGTCCCAGGTTCAATCCCCGTCATCTCCAGTTAAAGGGACTAGGCAGGTAGGTGATGGGAAAGTTCCCTGCCTGAGACCCTGGAGAGCTGCTGCCGGTCTGAGTAGACAATACTGACTTTGATGGACCAAGGATCTGATTCAGTATAAGGCAGCTTCACGTGTCTGGGTTCCACTGGCCCCCACCACTAGTGCAGCCACGCCAACAGGGCATCCCCCCCCTTTTAAATTGTAAATGTTTTAAAAGGGGGGGTTGCCTTAGCGGCAGTGGGAAAGCCTCCAGGCTGCCGTGGATCTGCCCCCCCCTTCAAGATTGGGCTGCCCACGTTTAATATTTTATTTTAAATCAGCAAGATTGAGATTTGAGAAGCATGTCTGATCTGAAAGCTTTCAAATGTGGCTCAGTCAACACAGGTCCACTCTTTCCTCCTGATTCCTCAACAGAACCAAGGAGGTGGCACCCAGAAGAAAAATCAACCTGCAGAACCCCCCAAACAAACGGTCCCCAGATATCACCAATCAAAGATGGAAAGGCTAGAGAGGGCTAGTTGGGTAAAGGCTGACATGTAGGGTGAAAGGTTTGGGCAGAGTGTCCGTGGTTGTGAGGAAAGGCTGCATTGGTTGTGGCCCAATGACCCAGGTCAGCTACTAGCCCTTGGTTTCACCTCCTCCCCAAAGGAAAGAAGCAGGTATACCTAGCATTTCCCTCCAGTGTGGTGTAGTGGTGGTTATAAGCAGTGGGCTCTAATCTGGTGAACCGGGTTGGTTTCCCCACTCTTCCACCTGAAGCCAGCTGGGTGACCTTGGGCTAGTCACAGTTCTCTTAGAGCTCTCTCAGTCCCACCTACTTCACAGGGAAGGTTGTGGGGAGGGGAAGAGGAGGTGATTGTAAGCCAGTTTGATTCTTCCTTAAGTGGTAGAGAAAGTCGGCATATAAAAACCAACTTCTTCCTCAGTGTGCCTCTTTGTCTCCAAAGACAGCATGAAGAGAAGGAATGGAGACCTTCATTCTTTATTAGGGAACCAGGCGGGGCAAAAATGGCACTCGCCTCCGTTCTCACTTCCACGAGATCAATTCCTTCTGCTTCAGTCTGAGAAGGAATACTTCCCTTGCAAATCCCACATGGCTTATCTTAAAGAAAAAGGACACAATATTCTCTCCCACTGTTAAGAGATCAGTCGATTTTAAGGGAAGAATAACAGATACTTGGGCCCAAGGCCTAGTTATTACTAAACACCCCTCTTATTATTTCCAGACTCTCCAGAGGCAGCAAGAAGCAGCCTAAATTGAAAAGGGTTCAGAAATAAAGCATGTTTATTAGACAGCTATAGATTTTGTTTCTTCCCTCAATGCAGGAGCCACCTGTCTTTGAGATGTGTTGTGTGAATGTGAGTGTGCCCCGCATGTTTACAAAAACATCTCAATCCACACCTGGTTCCACTGTAGAGATCTTTTTTGAACTACACACTGAAGACCATGTTTAGGATTAGATATAAGATGCTGAGTCTCAAAACAACATTACTTTGGTTTGCAGATTGGCAGTAATTTAATGATGCCACTTCTGGCTCGGTTTTCCTTCAAAGAGCGCAGAGCAGATCCCATTTGGATACCATGCACGGTCCCATTCAAGCAGCCTGCAAGGTCATGCCTGTTTTAATACTTCGCATTGGTATAGTGCTTTAAGAGCTTTCGGAGTGCTTCGCATAAACTTTTCTCCCGCTCTCATAATACCAGAATGCGGGGTCATCTGCTGAAGCTGGAGGGTGAGAGATTCAAAACAGATAAAAGGAAGTATTTCTTCACACCACGCACTGCCAAATTGTGGAAACTCCCTGCCCCAGGATGTGGTGATGGCTGCCAACTTGGAAGGCTTTAAGAGGGGAGTGGACATGTTCATGGAGGAGAGGGCTATCCATAGCTACTAGTCAAAATGCATACTAGTCATGATGCATATCTATTCTCTCCAGGATCAGAGGAGCACGCCCATTATATTAGGTGCTGTGGAACATACGCAAGATAATGCTGCTGCAGTCGTCTTGTTTGGGCGCTTCCTAGAGGCCCCTGGTTGGCCACTGTGTGAACAGACTGATGGACTTGATGGGTCTTGGTCTTATCCAGCATGGCTTTTCTTATGTACGTTCTCTTAGCAACCCTTCCAAAAAAAACTTGAATGGGTAGTAAGCATTATTGTCTCCACAATGCCAATGGGAAGATGGGTGTTCCTGAGCAAACAAGATGGGCCCTCTAGTGAACACATAGTTGAGGTGACATTTGAACCCAACCCTTCCTTATTAACCTTTGTCTCATGCAGCCCTATTCTATAAAGCTTTCTGTGGAAATAAGTCCCAACAAGTTCAACGGGGCTCAACCCAAATGGGCCCTCTACTACATGAGAGAATCTGACCACAACTGAAGAGAAGAATGATGTAAGATACCCTGGGTTCTCATTGTAGAGAAAGGTAATAAATGAAGTAAATAAATAAATGGTAGAACTTTGATGTCCTATAATATAACCCTGAAATGCTTAAGGACTCTAAACAGCCAATCCTCAAGTGACGCATAAGCATACATACTCTTCTACCAGCCCTGAGACAACTTTAGGCCTAATCTAGTTCCTGCAGGTACTTCTGTTAGGATCAGAAATGGTTTCCTCATAAACTTACCTATGATTTCAATGTTTAAACTAGTTTCAGAGGACAGCTGTGTTGATCTGCAGTACAACAGCTAGATCTGAGTCGAGCAGCACCTTAGAGACCAGTAAGATTTTGGGGGCATAAACTTTCAAGAGTCAAAGCTCTCTTCACCAGCGTTAGATGTGCAAGACATCTCCCTTTCATAAAAGACCAGGCTGAGGATTGCTGGTGTACTAACTCCAAGCTCCCCATCTCTGCAAATACCATTTCAATGAGAACAAATGACATAAGTTCAGTTACGTTTTCAGGGACCATATTACCAAGCAGTGTCGCGACTTCTGCTCTGCCAAAGTTCTAAAATTCTTGGATATGGCTTGGTTCTTTTGATGAGAGATGAGGGGTAGCAGATGCAGGATTAGCGAATGTATTTATATTCCTTACACAGTGACATTTAGGTTCTAGGAACCCTGCATGCCAGCCCCCAGGCTGGGGCTCACACTGCTTACATAGGTAACAATCTCCCCTTGCCGCCGATACCCCCTTCCTAACAATACCCTTAGTATATAGAACACATATCTCATGATGGCATGTGTGTTGGCTATTTATGTTTGCTGCTAGATGGGATTCCATCTTGATCCCCCACCAGTTTAATGTCACATCCATAGATTCAACTCCTGAGTTACCAGAGGTTATGAGTTGTTCCCACAGCTTGTAGGTCAGCCGCTCAGCTGTGTATCAGGGCCAAATTCAACCTTCAAGATCGACTACGGTGGGTTCCCTACTCTTTCAAAGATTATGTGAAGGGGTGGACCAAGAACACAATTGACTTTCAGAAGTGGAGAGCTTTGGAAGTAGGAATTGTATGGCACTGGTTCTCGTAGGTTATCCGGGCTGTGTAACCGTGGTCTTGGTTACACAGCCCGGATAACCTGTGAGAACCAATGAACTCTGACCGTGAAAGCCTTCGACAATATTGTATGGCACGTTAGGATTGCTGTAAAAGCCCAAAGAAGTGATGGAGGAAATGGAACACAAGATATAAAGTACCACAAGATATAAAGTACCAATGTTCTCATTTGGGAAAGAGAACAAACATGTACACCACACAACAAACTCACTAAAAATCCTTTTTTGAGCTAGCACAAGACTGTTATTGGGAATGGATTCCACGTAAGTGTTCCATGTGCAAAATAGTCCTTGCATGAGCATTCACACTAAAACTACTCCTCGTTGTCTGCTTGCACTAAGTGAAAGCGATTTTACCCCCATTGTCTTTCCCAGGGGTGTGAGACATAGCACAAGGTATTTCTCTTCTGAGCCAGTTTCAAAACCAAATTAAATGACTTCACGTGAACCATCTATTGTGGTTCCAAATCTTAAACAATGGTTCCACATTAACACACCACACCCTCATTAGCACATTATCTTGATTCTTACAGGACAATGATTTGCACATTACCTTTAATACTTTGCAGGACAATGACTCAGCTCAAACCCAACCCCCTTCTGACTATATATTACTCTTCCTACACACTTGACACTGAGAGAAACTGTCCTTCAGTGTTACTCCTCTGAAGATGCCTGCCACAGCTGCTGGCGAAACGTCAGGAAAGAAAATACCAAGACCACGGTTACACAGCCTGGATAACCTACAAGAACCATCTATTGTGGATTCCACTGCACCATATGTATGCTCTTACTTCGCTGAAATGCGTGTTAAAGTATTATGTGCTGCTGCTGTTGCGCTGCTGCTTGCATAAGTGGAACTGCGCGAAGTACATTTTCTTGTGCAGCACTGGATCCAACCCTGTGCTTCCTGCCTATTTCTCCCTTGAAAAACCAAGGCTTTCCTTTCCGTGGACACTAATCTTTAAAGCCCGAGAGCGGGTGCCACCTTTGCATGAGTCTGCAGTACAGGTGTTGGCCTAACCTAGAGTAATACTGAATCACAGAGTTGGAAGGGACCACCAGGGTCATCTAGTCCAACCCCCTGCACACTGCAGGACATTCACAACTACCTCCCCCACACACACCCAGTGACCCCTACTCCATGCCCAGAAGATGCCCAAGATGCCCTACCTCTCATGATCTGCCTAAGGTCATGAAATCAGCATTGCTGACAGATGGCCATCTACCCTCTGCTTCAAAACCTCCAGGGAAGGAGAGCTCACCACCTCCCGAGGAAGCCTGTTCCACTGAGGAATGGTTCTGTTAGAACGTTCTTCCTAATGTTTTCAGACAGAACCTCTTTTGATTTAATTTTAACCCGTTGGTTCTGGTCCGACCTTCTGGGGTAATAGAAAACAACTCGGCACCCTCCTCTATATGACAGCTCTTCAAGTACTTGGTCTTTTTTTTTTTTTAAAGTGCAGACAGGGAAGGGCATTAGTCACAGCAAACCTGCTCAGAACCAGTGTTGCGCAGTGGTTAGAGTATCAAATTAGGATCTGAGAGACCCGGGTTCAAATCCCTGCTCTGTCATGGCTGCTTGCTGCGTGACCTTGGGTCAGTCACACCCTCACAGGGTTAATATGAGGATAAAATGGAGGGCGGGTGGCATACAGCACCCCCAAGATCTTTACAGGAAGGGGCAGGATAAAACGTACTAAATAGATACTGCATAAAATATCGGAGTAGAATTCCAGATTTCACTATTACATCAGATAATTACACACAGGTAATTATTCACAAGCACTCACAACCCCCCCTTTAAAATACAGTCCATGAATGACTTTTAAAGTTTCTCTGAATTTAAGATTTCCAAACAAACTCAGTGTAGACATCGTACAAGTATTCATTAACAAATCCTCATAAATGTGATTGGAAAAGGAAACAAAAGATATTAAATAGCACTCGCATTTTTTAAATGTCACTCAAGGCGCACTCAACAATCCAAATTAAAGGTTTACATACAGTTCAATCAAGTACAGCCTCATAAAATTGCTTTAAAAAGACCTTGGTCCTTAATTTTATAGCTGCTATGTTCCTTTGGAGAAAGCAATTTGTATGATTTGGGAAAAGTCCACTATAAATGTTATTTTTGTTCATAGTGTTTCTGTATTCCTAACTTAATTAAAAAAAAAAAACCCACTTAAATTGTTGTGAATGACAACCGGAGACCTGCATCTTAAATAAATTTCCAATCAACAGGACTCTGAAGAGTTCTGAGCACTTAAATGGTCAGGGAAATAAAACTGAGGGCGGGAAAAAGAGCAACTAGCTTAAATCTGCCAACAAAGAATGTGTGTTAGGATTTAGAGGACAACCGCAAACTGAAAGAATTCCTGGGTGTTTAGAAGTAGCTTCAACGGCTGTCTTGACAGAATTGTTAAAATGTTCAACATAAGGAAACACTTCCTTCTCTTTTTCCCAAAGGAACACCTTGGTAAAAAGACACTCCCAAGAGAATAGACAAAAATTATTCTTGGTCCGAATATTGTCATCGCTTAACAATTCCTGCACCTAATGTTCAGTATCAAGCATTTTAACACTATTTGCATGCGGGGGGGGGGGGGGGAGATCTAAAAATAAGGTTCCACCATTGTATAATTACAGAGTACAATCTTTTCCATTACCTCGGGAGTCTTATCAGCCTTTTCCCCACCTCGTTCTGCTTTGTACGTAGGCCCCACGTGAAGAAGTTACAGTTCAAAACATTAGCTACAATTTTGCAAGGTAATCAAAAGTAACCTGATAAAAATTTCCTTTTATACTCAACCTCCCCTGACCTCGATTGGCCCACACCAGCCCGATCTGGTCAGATCTCGGAAGCTAAGCAAGGTCGGCCTGGTATAGCACTTCGATGGGAGACCATCAAGGAAGACCAGTGTCGCTACGAAGAAGCAGGCAATGACAAGCCACCTTCTGTTCATCTCTTGCTTTGAAAACCTTACCAGGTATGCAGCTTGATGGCACTTTCCACCACCACTCCCAGAAACTGTCTCAGGGTCTGTATATCCCCCACACCCACCTCGCTTTCTCTCTCCCCAGCAAGCGGAAATGAAAGCTAGGACCAGGAGTCCATGTAAGTTAGAAGAGATCCCGCATCCAAATTCTTAAATGCCATGATCTGCCATAGCGGTTTCCAAAATGGGCAGTACCACCCCCTGGGGGGGTGGGATTACCTAGGGGAGTACTAAGAAGCAAGAGGTGGGCCCCTTCAACTGTGTTGTTCACTAATTTACAATAGATCAAGCTATGGCACATTGCTGGCAATTTTGGTGGAAATTATCAGCATTTTTTTCCAGACTTTGAAGAGCTGGTACCACTGGATCAAGTTCATCAGTTTTGTTGAATAAATTTCAACTAAAAATTTTTAATTCGATTTTGAAAAGATGTACAATTAATTGTTACCATTTTGAAATTTTATTGTTATTATCTTCTTCAGTGAGTCATGAAAACCCCCATCT
This sequence comes from Euleptes europaea, assembly GCF_029931775.1. NCBI lineage: Eukaryota > Metazoa > Chordata > Lepidosauria > Squamata > Sphaerodactylidae > Euleptes > Euleptes europaea. The sequence goes on from NC_079315.1 coordinate 104,772,303, forward strand.
TGAATAATGCTTTTTATAGGCTAGGGTACAGGGAGCTGGGGTTGAGTTTGTGGAACCAAGGGGGTGGTGGTCTGACAAGTTTGGGAACCACTGATATATCATATCATTTTGCATTAAGGCCTATCCTACCTGGCCACTGTATTTCGTATGGAAGGGTTCTGCAATCCAGTCAATGCAAAAGAAATGTATCTCACACATGGACTCCTTTTTCTCCTTTAACAATAATTTGACTCTTTAGTATTGTAGTTTTTGATCCAGCCCTAGACTTAACTATTACTTTTTTCGCCATCATGTTGCAATTGATTTATGACAACCCATGGGGTTTTCAAGGCAAGAGACATTCCAATGTGGGTTGCTATTGCCTGCCTCTGCGTAGCGATGCCGGTATTCCTTGGTGGTCTCCCATGCATATACTAACCAGGGCTGACCTTGCTTAGCTTCAGGGATCTGATGAGATCAGGCTAGCCTGGGCCATCCAGGGCCTACCAAATCTACCCAGTCACAGAAAGTAGTCTACATATACCTTACCTACACACACACTCATTATCTGTCTACATATATATAATCCACACACACACACACTCATTATCTGTCTACATATATATAATCCATCACACACACACAATCTGCCACTAGGTGGCTCCCCTTGCTATAATTTCCAAAAGAAATTGAGAGTATATTCCAAAACAAATTACAAAACGAAAACCATGTTCAACAAATACAGCCACCATAAAAGAAATGCAACAGTATCAAAACCAGCAAAAACAACCGCAAAACAATTTTACAGCTACAGCACTATAACTTCTCACACTTCAGGGAACAATTGTCCGTACAGCCAACCCCTCGCTTTTCAAAGATGAGATGTCAACAATTGCATCAGGGTCTAGAATCTGTCTAGATTCTAGATAAAAGAGTTATTTGAAAGACTCTTAAAGATAAATGGAGTCATGGATGCTTATTAGAATTGCTTCTTCATTAGATGCTGCCATGATTCTTAAAACAGCTTAGGCATCTTCCGATTCCTCGCTGGCATGTACGGCAACAATCACATCACATTGGCATACATGGAATGTTGTGGGTTTTCTTTCCTTTTTTTTTTTTCCAGAACAGAATAAAATTTAATCTGAATTGGGTTTTCAAAGGAACCAAATATATTCATTAGCGCTGCATTCTTTGCCCACCAAAGTAGTTCACCCACATTTTGCAGTCTGCATTGGCTGATTTTTCTGCTGGCCTGATCCAGTCCTTCCATTCTTTTGGAAGTGTCTGAAGAACGTGGCGATTCCATTTGAGACAAAACTGCGAGGTTGCAGCAAAGGGAAGAAGGCTTTGCATCACTAAATGTGGAATTTAATACATGGCTGTAACACCAGGCGTGCACTTGTCCTGGCGATACATTGTTCAACCGGGTTGGAAAACCTCCATATATTTCTTGTATATTCACTGCTCCACCTTTTGCATTATCAATGTTTATCTAGACCTAAGTCGTTTTGCTGCAGGACATTTTTGAAACGTTTAAGGAGATGTTTTTTCCACTGGAATCGGAACAGCTGACCACAACGATCAACTCCTCCTGGATGCCTTTGAGTCTGGCTATATATCGTACTATGATGGAGAGCTGGTCCTTCACTAAAACATCTTGCACTGTGTCTAGCTGTATAGGGAAAAGTTAGCTTCACATACATATCTTTCGCCACTGCTGTCAGGCAAATTCCCTAACCCCCCGTAGAACTCATGTATGCAGTTCCATGGGGCTACGTCAACATTTTTGCTGACGTAAATTCATGCCAACAAAAAATGGGCGTTCCCAGGGACGAAAGGGCTTAGGGAGCTGACTAGTTTTGGGCACCACAATTTAAGAAAGATGTAGACAAGCTGGAACATGTCCAGAGAAGGGCAATAAAGATAGTGAGGGGTCTGGAGACCAAGTCCTATGAGGAAAGGTTGAAGGAGCTGGGTATGTTTAGCCTGAAGAGGAGAAGACTGAGAGGGGATATGATAACCATGTTCAAGTACTTGAAGGGCTGTCATATAGAGGAGGGTGCCGAGTTGTTTTCTGTTGCTCAAGAAGGTCGGACCAGAACCAACGGATTGAAATTAAATCAAAAGAGTTTCCGTCTAGACATTAGGAAGAATTTTCTAACAGTTAGAGCAGTTCCTCATTGGAACAGGCTTCCTCGGGAGGTGGTAAGCTCTCCTTCCCTGGAGGTTTTTAAGAAGAGGTTAGATGGCCATCTGTCAGCAATGCTGATTCTGTGACCTTAGGCAGATGATGAGAGGGAGGGCATCTTGGCCATCTTCTGGTCACTAGGGGTGTGGAGGGGGGAGGTAGTTGTGAATTTCCTGCATTGTGCAGGGGGTTGGACTTGATGGCCCTGGTGGTCCCTTCCAACTCTATGATTCTAAAGTCAGCCCCGCCCTTGGGAATGCCCTCTTTGGCGACGGAGCAAGCCCCTGTGCAGGAGCAGCACTGCTGCTGAGGGTGTACCTGGTGCCCATGCCTCGCACTGCCTTGCCACACCCTGGCGCCAGCGTAAGTGGCTCGGTGCTGGCGTTAGTGCCCATTGGGACAGTGGAAGTGGCACTTACGCCAGCACGGGTCACGCTGCCTCCAAAGACCTTTCAGCTCCCCCCCTTAGGATTGCACTGTTAATGAGGCAATTGCCATAATTAGATGATTCGCTGTTTTTGATATTAAAGTCAACGCTTCCATGCTTACTGCTCTCCACTTGACACGCTTGCTGATTTGTCAAACTGCCTCTTCAATAATAGGTCATAGTAAATTTACTAAGCAGCATCAGGAATTCTAAAACAATGTTCATGACCTTGCAGGTCACACTGTGGGCATGCAGCTTTATCTCTACCTCCCCATCCTTGCATGCCAACCAGTTTTACACTTATTCCATGATTTTCCTGGTTGTTCTTTTAAGATTGTCTCTTCTCCTTGTTTTTCGCTCAGCACACAACAGTTCAAAGTCTTTGTGCTTTAAACTAAGAATGTGAGTTCCTGCACGATAATCATGGTGCTTGCTGTTGTCATGGTGATGAATTTGTCTGCAGACACGCTTCCAGTCCTTCATACCATCCATAAATTTTCTTCAAATGCCTTTATAACTGTATGCTAAACAACTTCTTCAGAACAGTGTATGTCTTAACTTGCAATATGAAAGCCAATGCTGCTGGGAGCCATCTCTTCTGGAAAAAAATATGAGCAGAAAATCTAAGAGAACTGTCATCGAGTGGATGATTTGGAAGACAGCTGGAAAATAAAGACCTCATTTTCCTTGTGCCTCCTTCTCCTCCACCCTGTCTTTTCTTGAACATCTCAGATCCAGAGCTTGCCTTCTCAGATTCACTTATTTTTGTTTCTTCCAAAGCATATATGGCAGGAGAGCCAGCATGGTGTAGTGGTTAAGAGCGGTTGTTTGGAGCAGTGGACTCTAATCTGGAGAACTGGGTTGGTTTCCCCACTCCTAACACATGAAGCCAGCTGGGTGACCTTGGGCTAGTCACATGTCTCTTAGAGCTCTCTCAACCCCACCTACCCCACAGGGTGTCTGTTGTGGGGAAGGGAAGGTGATTGTAAGCCAGTTTGATCCTTAAGTGGTAGAGAAAGTCGGCATATAAAAACCAACTCTTCTTCTTCTTCTTCCATGCTGGGTTTCAAAGTTATTAAGTCATCCTGTGCTCCTGCCAGCATCCAATGCAGACAGTTCATTTTTAAGGCTCACGGTATTGACTGTAAATACATCAAATGACTTGACCCTTTCCCTTGTGTCCAACTTCAGAAGCCTCCTCCTCTTCTCCTGCAGCTTTCCTTTCCCACCTTGCCGTTTTCTTTTCATGACCTACGCAAAGAAGTCACTGGATTTAGAGGCAAACACGCATAGTACAGAGTTCCCCAAAAGAAAGGGGTTTCTTCCTCAGTATTATCAAGACAAACAAATATTATGAACCATTGGTCAAAGTGGTCGACAGCAGCTAAAAGGAATGAAAGACTATGGGATGTCTTTGTTCCTTCCAAAAGACTACACGGATGCACCTCTTTTCCAAAGGACCACTGGAAGGCATCAAAGGAAAGGGGACGGGTTTCTGACCAGGATATCCTTAGGACCTGTCAACCAACAGCAGTCCTTAACAGAAATTCAAGTGAGATTGCACGTACTTGAACGCAATCGGTGTTAACAGAATTTAAGTAACGACAAATAAGCACACACAAACAATATTCAACACTTACACCTTATTCTTATTGAATTATCGGCCTTAGGGGGCAGCCCTTGCTGTCCATCTAGTTTCCAAGTTGGTGCTCACCTGAGGGGCCACAGGTGGGCTGGGCATCCATTGTTCCAGTGCTGCCCTGATGTAAATCAGCACCTGCACCAACACGTTGCGTGGTGTGCCATGACAAACAGCACCTGAGCACCTCCTAACTCACCTGCCCAGCCAGCCAGCACCCAGACCCACTCCCAGGGCAGCAGGGGCCACACCCAGATGCCTCCACGGCCACCTAGGCTCTGACCAATCAGGGACAGGAATACCTGGTGTGAACCAGCTGCACCCCTGCCTTGGCTGGGCTCCTGCTTCGGCCATGTTGCTGCCTTCCTACGCTGACCCTTCCCCTATCGCATCCCGGCTGGCAGGCCCAGGCGGCTGAACCAGAGCAAAGCAGATCCTGCTTCTGCCATGATGCCTTCTTCCACTTGCAACAGTCACATCTTGTCCTCACTAGCCTCATCACGGCCTGGCCAGTGGGCTTAGGTGGCAGTGCCCCAGCTCAGCCAGGAGTCCATGGCTTCTGCTTTGGCTATACTGTGCATAGTATAGGTTTATTGTATACAGCCACAGGCCCTTACAATCTAAACATGATTGTAACAAGTTAAAAATGATAAAACTAATAAAACCCAGAAAATGATAAGATTCTCAAATTACACCCAACATTCCGTTTCTCATTAAAACAATGTATATAAAACAAGAAAGAAAAAATTCGACTCTAACATCTTTTTTTTTTTTTTAAGTTCTATTAATTTAATGGCTTTCTTTGACCTAATTTTCCTGTCCACTAAAGTGTAAAGCGTAATTTTTCAAGAGACAAAAGAATCCACATGATATAAAAAAATTAATTTATCAGCATCAGATCAAGAGCATAGAGTAGTTAACATATTGGCCAGGAACTCATTCCTAGGCTCAATATATAGAGGACAAGCCAGGACGTAATGGGGTAGATCTTCCATTGAGCTGCCGCATATACAAATACATTGAATCCGAGGTTTTTTTGAGAAGCAATGACCAAGAAGCTTTGTGGGCTGCGCTGTGTGGTCTTCTATGGGCAATGGCAGCCGTGCAGGGGATGAAAGAGGCAGAGTAAGACAAGGGAAGGGTTGCTGCCAAGATGAGAAATGCCCCAGCAGAAGAGAAAATGGTGTTGGGGGCTCAGGGGCAGGCGATCTATGGCCTACAGGGAATTTCCCCAGTAACTTCAATGGCCAGTCCACCCTCATTCCTTCAGCAATCTATTGGTTGTCCCAGGCCCAAAGAGTATCCAGCTGTCCTCAACTAGGGCCAAGGCTTTTTCGGTCCTGGTCCCAGATTGGTGGAACTCCCTTCCTAATGAGATCAGGGCCCTGTGGGACCTTGAAGAGTTCCGCAGGGCCTGCAAAACGGAGTTATTCCGCCAGGCCTATAGTTGAAGGCAGCTACGGTTTTCCATCAATGCTGGCCTCCCTACCCCCTCATCCTTCTCTGTGCCTTTATTTATGTACCATCTGATATGGGGGCCATGACTGCTTTCTCGGCCCTATAGCGGACCCTGTGTGCATAAAGGAGTGCTATCTGTTGTTTCACCCTGATTTTATGGACCCAGAATGGAAGGGCATCCTGCCTGATTTTATGTTTTACCTGTTGGTTTTATTGTATTTTGTAATAGTTATTTTACTGATATGTCGTTAACTTCCCTGAGACTGGCTTTGGCCGGGGATTGAGGGTGGGAAAAAAATCTAAATAAATCAATTGGTCAAATGTTATCTTATCCAACACATATTTAAATTGCATTGCAAGGAAAATTCAGAGCCTCCAGAGCATTGACGCATTCAAGAAAGATTCTCTATTTCTGAAGCACTGTTACAGGGAGCCTCCAAACAATTACGAATTCGGCCTTAATGTATGCCAGGATACCGGCAGGTTTCCTTGAGGAAAAGATGATGAAACCAGTATTTGTCAAAGCAAGCCAGGATTTCAGTGACAGTCTGCAAGTGATCCCTGGTATAACAAACCTCCCGCAGTTAAAAGTAAAGCCCTGGTTTCACGTTAGAGCCAAAATGAACCTAAGCGGGTAGCTGTTGACGCATTTAGGAGCATCGTTTCCATCTCACCAGTTCTCTAGAAACTACAGTGTCACCCCATAGAAACAGTTTCACATATCCTCCTTAAATGTTCGCTCTACAATAGGGGCCAATCTAATCTCATAGACCCGTTACTTGCTGATAGGGAAGGGTTACCTACCAAATCTAAGGTGTCCCACGTTATGACCACACAGGATCCAATAATTATTGATTCAGTGGCAAGCTTTTTTCAGCTCGTAATTAGAGAACGCGATTGTTACTCTGCACCACGTAACGGTGAAGTCAGGATTGAATAACCAAGTAACCAATTTAGTGGCATTTGAATGTTCTTATCAAAATGATTTTATAGTAAATTTTATCGTATGGTATCTGCATGCCCTTATACCATGATTTTACTGTAAACTTCACTGTATGATTTCCTTTTTAATGCCAATAAAGGCTTTCGTTTTCGTATTCATACAATGTCACCATTTCAGATTGTCTTCAAGGCAAGAAGTCGTTTGCCATTGCCTACCTCTGCGTAACAGCCCTGGTCTTCCTTGGAGGTTTCCCATCCAAAGACTAACCAGGGACGAACCTGCTTAGCTTTCCTAGATCTGATGCCCTCTGGCTATTCAGGCTGCTCAGATGCAGATAAGGAGCACAGTCACCAAATTAGATGAGCGAGCCTGGAAAAACTTTGCACTGTCCTGCCTGCATCCCGACCTTTCCAAGCTTGACAAAGATGCTGAAGTGCATACATCACAGTGGAAACGGCATAACTATACAGAGTAGGTTTCCTGCAGGGTGGCTTTGTCAGGGTGGCTTCAATTTGCTTGACACCTAGTTCAAGCTAGCAGCATTATGCGGCAAAACCCTTGCAAACAAAGCAGCAAATTTTATGATGGAGAACAGTGTAAAACTCTGAGAACCTAAAGAACTGACCTCATCTTCTTCCTGCATGTTATCTTCTTCTTCCTCCTCCTCCTCTTCCTCCTCACTGCCCTTGTACCCAGGAGGAAGGGGTGGTCCAATGAGTTCGTCATCTTCTGATTCTTCCACTGGTCCTTGGGGTGGTAGAGGTGGCCCAATTAATTCTTCATCTGAACTGGCTTCACTTTCACTACTATCTGAACCCCTATAAAGAATTATACAAAGTTGAATGGCATGAATATAACTGACAGCAGCTATCCAACAAGTGGGACCACTTCTGGACCATGCTTTCTCCGCCAGAATTTGCCCTCAGTACAAGGCTCAGTAAAAGGTAGATCATCTGCAAAACTCCCCAGGTCCAATCCCTGACATCTCCAGTTTAAATGATCAGGCAGTAGATGATGTGAAAGACCTCTGCCTGAGACCCTGGAAAGCCGCTGCCGGTCTGAATAACCAATATTGACTTTGAGGGACCAAGGGTCTGATTCAGTATAAGGCAGCTTCACATGTTCATGTGTGACCCTGACAGAGCAACGGTTAGACTCAGTATAAGGTGACTTCATGTCTCTAAGAACATAAGAAAGGCCCTGCTGGATCAGACCAGACCCATCAAGTCCTGCAGTCTGTTCACACAGTGGCCAAACAGGTGCCTCTAGAAAGCCCACAAACGACTGCAGCAGCACCATCCTGCCTGAGTTCCACCGCACCCAAAATAATAGGCATGCTCCTCTGATACTAGAGACAATACGTATGCAGCATGACTAGTATCCATTCTAACTAATAGCCATCAATACCCCTCTCCTCCATGAATATGTCCACTCCCCTCTTAAAGCCCTCCAAGCTGGCAGCCATCACCACATCCTGGGGCAGGGAGTTCTACAATTTAACTATGCGTTGTGTGAAAAAATACTTCCTTTTATTTGAATCTCTCACCCTCCAGCTTTAGCAGATGACCCCGTGTTCTAGTATTATGGGAGAGGGAGAAAAACTTCTCCCTGTCCACTCTCTCCAAACCATGCACTCTCTCTACATGGAAGTGCAAAATGAGGACTAAATACACTCAGGTTTGACACTCGCAAGAGATTTAGTGTCCTGAGTGCAGGGTGGCTAAGAGAGATGGATGAGTTTGTGATGAAAGGTACTTGTCTGGCTATTGTAGGGTCCATGATAGATTCTGAACTGCAGCTGCCCTTGGATAGAATCTCACCAGCAACAGGCTATGGCATCAGTGGGTACACGGCCACAGTAAGGGTACAAAGTTAAAGAACAGGAAATGATGCTGGAGTGATACCAAAGACCGGACCATGGTGGTTGCAGAATTCATACAGTAACTAAGGCCAATCTGTTTGCAAATGAGAGAGACAAATGCCTCCTCTTTGCGCACACTCTCAGGGAGCCCCTTAAAATACAAGTTGGCCCATCCCTTGCTGCTCATCTACCTTCTCCCAAAGGGATGGAGAGAGCAAGTGAGGGCAAGGAGGAGGAAGAGGAGCAGCCATCACTCACCCTCCACTACAAGTGAAGGACAGAGCAAGTTAGCATGCGGCAGGAACAACTGTTACTACTCTGCGCCAACGCTACTTCCTGGCCCTTCAACATAATAAGGGAATGGCCAGGCAAGTGGGAGGGCAATAGAGAGGAAAGGAAGATGCAGCAGGAGGCTTTTACAGGCTATGAGCCCAAGCAGGCGCCTGACTATGCCAACCATCTGCACTGAGCCCAAAGAAGGGAAGCTGCACAGAGCTGAGTGAGAATCCATCCCCCCCAAACCAAGACTGAAGCTCAAGCAGGCTGTAGAAATTTGACACAAGACACTTAACCTACTTGTCCAACACAACTCAATTACTATGAATCCACCTATCCCCCATCTCACTAGCAATACAAAGAGCATCTCGGAAAACTTAAGGCAGGGGTCCCCAACCTTTTTGAGACTGTGGGCACATTTGGCACAAAGCACTGTGGGCACAGTAACAAAATGGCTGCCACAAAATGGCTACCACAGGAGGTGGAGCCAGCCACAAAACGATTGCCACAGCTTAACTTCAGTAACACAGTGCGGATCTTTATGCTGTGAAGGCAGCTGCTACCAAAGCAACATTTTTAAAAATCTGCACAGCCAATCAAATCTCCAGTAGTCAATCAGAAGGCTTGCTGGGCAAAAGCCCTACCTAGCCCCACCCACTTCCTAAAAACACTTGGCGGGCACCAGAAAAGGTGCCGGCAGGTGTCATGGGCACCACACTGGGAACCCTTGACTGGCTTCTAGTCATGCTGTGCAGACACAAGTTCACTTTTGCAGCAAGTTTCATCATCAGCAAAATGTCATAAACAATATGTAAGCAACGGGGTATGCGATGAAACCCCAGAGCACGCAAACATAGATATGAGTTCTTCTCAAAAGATCTGGAACCACCATACTACTGGGCGAATAGTTTAATATTGGATTCTATCTAACCTTTTTTTTTTGCTAGCTGCATGAGAGCTAGGCTGAATTTCTGCACTCGTTTCAAGTTTTTAATCTAGGCATGTCTAGAAACACGAGCCAAAATGCTCCTGGGCTCATGGCTTGCAACAGCTTCAAAGCCTAAAGAGAGCCAGGCCAGGAGATTCAGAACTAATCCCGGAATGTTTTCCATCTACCTATTTAAATTGTATTTTTATACATTGCATTTTCATATTTTGTGTTTTTGTAAGCTGCTTCAAATCCCCACGGGGGAGAAAAGAGGCGGGGGGGGGGGGGATACTAAAATAAATAAATAACTACTTACCCAGAAGGTATTCTCGCAATCGTATGTGAAGGGGCAGTTGTCAGATTGACACTATCACGTCGGCTTCCAATATCTTTTTCTTTTTGAGCTGCCTCTTTCTCACGCTCTTCTGAAGAAAAAGAAAAAACATACAGTTTAATGGAGTTAGAAGATCTGCTGCTCGCTTTAAGATATCTGTGAAGATAAAGAATGCCAGTTTTTAAACTGGTAACACTGACACATGCCCAGAGTCTTCCCTGTGTAAATTTAGTTTTTGCCTCCCTTCTTTACTGCACTGCCAAAAAAGAAAAAGGAAAAGAAAAGACATTTTTAAAATCCTTAATGTATCTTTTGTAGAAACAGAGCTCCACGAATTCAATAGGTTAAGTCCACAACTTTCAGTACAGCTCGTAAAAGTAACTCAACAGATTGCTGATGGGTCTTCCATTTTGTGGAAGAGATTAAAAAGCACAACATAATATCCCCTCATATAATCAACACTCCTCTATTCTGGCAGTCCAGGTACACAACCATCAAGCGTATTAAGCCCACCATTAGGAGCTGAAAGGCACTGAGGGTAACTGTGGGGGGTAGTGGAAGGTGATGTCAGCTTATGGCGACCCTGTAGGATTTTCAAGGCAAGAGACTTTCAGAGGTGGTTTGCTATTGCCTGTCTCTGCATAGCAACCCAAGACTTCCCTTGGTGGTCTGGTCTCCCATCTTAATTCTAACCAGGCTGACCCTGTTTAGCTTCTAAGATTATGAGATTGGGCTAGCCTGAGCAATCCAGGACAGTGTACTGAATAAAATATTCAGACTTTCAGGGCAATTAAGAAGCAAAACATCTACAAAGCCTCCATATGAAACAGACTCTCTCACCCAGAATCTTCCTACTTCTTTCCACAGCAGTTCTTCGAGTTTGTTCAAACATCGCATTGAAGTCAAACGTTCGAGCTTTCTTTCCTAGGTAATGAGAAATAAAAGTTAAAGTTAAATACAAAACAAAATAATAATCCCAGATAAATGTACTAGAACACAATTGAGTATGAAAACTAAGAAAAGTAGGCTTTTATACCTCACTTTTTATCTTTAAGGAGTCTTAAAGTAGTTTACAATCCACTTTTCCTTCCCCTCCCCACAACAGACACCTTGTGAGGTAGGTGAGGCTGAGAGAGTTCTGAGAGAACTGTGACTAGCCCAAGGTCACCCAGCAGGCTTCATGTGTAGGAGTGGGGCAACAAACCCAGTTCCTCAGATTAGAGTTTACCGCTCTTAACCACTACATCGTGTTGGCTCTCCAACACCATGCTGGCTGTCCTACTAAGCAGGCCTACTCAGAATCATACTCAGGTCTACTCAGAGGGGTTTGCTCCCAGGAAAGTGTTCTTAGGATTGTGCTGTAAGTGCCTCCCCCCCACCCCCCGCAACAAGTCACAGGTGACTTATGGCAACCCCATAGGGTTTTCAAGACAAAAGGCACTGGGAGGTGGTTTGCCATTCCCTGCCTCCACATCACAACCTGGTATTCCTTGGAGGTCTCCCATCCAAGTAGCCAGGGTCAGCGATGAGAGTGTATAACTGGCCCAAGGTCACCCAGCAAGCTTCCAATAAGTGCCTTACAAGGATAAAAAACTAATGGATGCAAGAACTGACTCACGCAAATAAACGCATTCCAGCATTTATAAGATTTTTGGGCAAAACTAGACAGGACGTTGGGCGTTCATGACAAGATCCCTCAAAGTGGAGCTTAACCTTAAAAAACAGCAATAGGACAGGGGATTATTTGGACCAGAGCTGCGGCACTAGACAAGAGAATGTGTTAAACTTCTTATACCATTTCCCTGACTGAAACTGTCTCCCTCACGCTACAAGCCAAAGCATGGGGAAAAGGCAGGCACGTTCACAAGAAACAACCACAAAACATTTTGAATAGAGGACAGCTTGTCTCTCCTCCTCCTGTAAATAACTGTATGAGACAAAGAAGCCCCTAGAGATGTTAAACTGATATAGGTATACAATACACCATCAAAGACTGCACTTCTGGGCACATAGGTACTCCTTCCAGTCAAATGTGATGGCGTAACCAGTCCTTAGATTACCGTGCTCCATTTGTAATTCATGTTTAATAAATCACATAAAACAAAATGCCATGAATGGAAGCAGATTGCAAAGTGAAGCACGTATAATGAAAATACGCAGCAGAGCGTGGCATCAGCACCCTTTGAAAGCTGTATGTGCTCTACTATACTACAATCCCTGGCGTATTTCCTGTGTACCCCTCCATTGCATAATGGAGATTGTGGAGAATTGAACTGAGTGAGCAGGATCTGTACAATAACCTTCTGAACAATTATTTATAACTGATAGCATTGAAGGGACATCTATCAGTAACTATCAGCCAAGACGGCTAAATAGAACTTCCACATACAGCAGCAATGTACCTCTAAATGCCAAAAGCTAGAGAAAAAGTCTTCTCTACTCACCAAAGCCTGAGAAGCCCATTGTGGCTGCGAGTTCCGGATCAAGTCCAGCCACTGAGTCAGCATCTATAAGGAAGAAAGAAAAGTCCAGTCACATGAACACATGAAGTTGCCTTCTACTGAATCAGACCCTCGGTCCATCCAAGTCAGTATTGTCTACTCAGACTGGCAGCGGCTCTCCAGAATCTCAGGCAGAGGTCTTTCACATCACCTCCTTACCTAGTCCCTATAACTGGAGATGCCAGGGATTGAACCTAGGACCTTCTGCACGCCAAGCAGATGCTCTACCACTGGGCCACGGCCCCTCCCCTTTTGGTACACAAATCTGGGATCCGTTCATTAGATGAAATGGTGTCAGCTGGCTATAAATCCTAAAATTCTCCAACTGTGCTACGTGGAAGGATTAGTTGAACACTCCTAGTTAATAGTTTACCTATACACTGTAGCTAACGGGAAGAAATACTTTCAATAATGGATTTGTATCAGACATTTGTAAAACAGCTCTTTCAACAAAACTGATTTACTATAAAGTAGAAAAGAGCAAGAGTCCAGTAGCACCTTAAAGACTAACAAAAATATTTTCTGGCAGGGTATGAGCTTTCGTGAGCCACGGCTCACTTCTTCAGATACAGCTAGAACACTGGTTCCCAACCAGGGCTCCGCGGGCCCCCAGGGCTCCGCGAGATCTAAATTAAGGTCCACGAAACAAAGTTATAAACCCATAATAAATTAATATTTTCAATTAAAAGTTTTCTATTATAAAAATATATATTCAAATATTATTCTAAGTTTAATGTTTAACTAACAGTTATGTTTAAAGTTTATTTTCAAATTCTCAGAATTTTTATTTTGAACCTTGGGGTCCCTGCACCGAACAAAAAAGTCCTAGTGGTCCCTGGTCAAAAAAAGGTTGGGAACCACTGAGCTAGAATGTGAATCCATCTGTCTTTAAGTAGAGGAGAGATTGGAAAGATAAACTGCTGAATTACACTTGATATTCAAACTAAAGTCAATGCATTTACCTGGGCTGGATAAAGACCTTGCATTCATGGCGCATTACCAATGCTGATTTCTCCACACCCATCTCTCCCCTGGACATCACAGACTCTTCTGCATACCGCACCTCATCCCATCACGCCTGCTATTCACGTTTACATACTGTTAACATTTACATACTAATGCTTAAAGACAGATGTTAGTCTTTAAGGTGCTCCTGGACTCTTGCCCTTTTCTACTACTGCAGACAGACTAACACGGCGACCCACTGGGAATGATTTACTATGAACGATCCAAGAAAATATTGTCGAAGGCTTTCACGGTCAGAGTTCATTGGTTCTTGTAGGTTATCCGGGCTGTGTAACCATGGTCTTGGTTTTTTTTTCTTTCCTGACGTATTTTCTTCCTGACGTTTCGCCAGCAGCTGTGGCCGGCCTCTTCAGAGGAGTCACACTGAAGGACAGCGTCACTGTCCTTCAGTGTGACTCCTCTGAAGAGGCCGGCCACAGCTGCTGGCGAAACGTCAGGAAGAAAATACGTCAGGAAAGAAAATACCAAGACCACGGTTACACAGCCCGGATAACCTACAAGAACCAAGAAAAGTCCAGCAATTAAGAAGTTTCCAAAAACAAAGCTCATCGGTATGTATATTGCGACTACTCTCGAACTTCGCAAATGTTTATGGTGGGTTTGTTTTGTTTTTACAATAAAATTAGCCATAAAGAAGAAGAAAAGAGCAATGCCTCCGGAGTTGGCGACTTTCCAAAGGAAGGAAACCCCTCCGACTGCCACTCACCGCTGTCCATCCCCGGCTGCTCCATCCTGAGCGTCCGAACCTCTGACCCTCGACAGGCCCCTCTGGCAGGAAGCAGCGGCCACGGAGGTCTGGAGCCGACTCAGTAGAAGACCTTTCCGGTTGCTGGTGGCGAACGATCGCCCCCTGGCGGCCGGAGGAGCGCAATCCCCGAAGGGCTCCTCCTCGTCTAGCGACGGGTTTGGAAAGCAGAGCCCATTGAAACGAAAAAAGTAGTCTCCTTGATGTAGCTGAGGTTTACTTCCAAGTAAGGCATATGTAGCCTCTGGGACGGGTAGAGACGTGTTCAGAATCAGATTTCTCCCTGCACAATGAAGCTCACTGGCCGTGCTATCCCCAGGAGCGTGACGCGCTTGGAAGTCAATAGCCTTAAAAGGGTGTGTGTGTGAGTGTGAAGTGCAGTTAAGTCGCAGCCGGTTTATGGAAATCCAGCAGGGTTTTCAAGGCAAGAGACTAACAGAGCCAGTTTGCCATTGCCTGCCTCTGTTTTTTTTTTTTTAATGCTTTATTATTTTTTCACAAAAAAAACAACATATAACACAAAAACAACCAGAGGTTTCCCCCCCCCCAGGCTAGCTTCTCATCCTAGACATAGCAATGCATCAGCACATCTTTTTTTTTTTTTAATTGGGTGAACATACACATCTTTACCTCCCCCTCATTCCACGGGATGTACTAAAACGAATGACAAGTCAGCCCGTCATTCGTTTTGGTACATCCCTTTCCACTTCCATTACACTCTAACATTGTTTTGCATTTATTAGTTTCTAATAAAACATTCTTTAAAATTAGTCATTGTTAGAAAACCTTTCCTGCCTCTGGGTTTTTTTTTAATGCTTTATTATTTGTTCACAAAAAGTAACATATAACACAAAAACAACCAGCGGGGGGGATACAGGCTAGCTTCTCATCCTAGACATAGCAATGAATCAGCACATCTTTTTTTTTTTAAATTGAGTGAACATACACATCTTTACCCACCCACCCTCATTCCACTTCCATTACACACTAACATTGTTTTGCATTTATTAGTTTCTAATAAAATATTCTTTAAAATTAGTCACTATTAGAAAACCTTTCCTGCCTCTGGGTTTTTTTTAATGCTTTATTATTTTTTCACAAAAAACAACACATAACACAAAAACAACCCGGGGGGGGGGATACAGGCTAGCTTCTCATCCTAGACATAGCAATGAATCAGCACATTTTTTTTTCTTAATTGGGTGAACATACACATCTTTACCCCCCCTCATTCCACTTCCATTACACTCTAACATTTTTTTTATTTGTTATTTTAAAGAATATTTTATTAGAATCTTAGTCATTATTAAAAAACCTTTCCTGCCTGTTTCGTGTGCTGCAGCAAAATTAAACAGGAGCCCGATGGATGCACATTTTCCCCATCCGAATTCTTAGAACTCTGCGTGGGGGGGGCTTGTTGGGGAGTTTTGGGAATTTGGATGGGGGAAACGTGCATCAAAGAGAGCGGCAAATCCAAGGCAAAACCTCCCGGGCATAAGTTTTGTCCCACTTTTTCAGTATACACACTGAAAACTGTATTCAAAGTTTAGATCGCCCGCCCCTTCCGCACTCCCTCGCCTCCCCGTTGTCTCCTTGGCAGAAGGAAAGAGCGCACACTATAGAGGTAGCAAAACTAGGAGAGAGACACGTTTGGTATCCTGTGGACGCCGTTCTATCTTTATGGCAAAATCTTCCCCTTCTACTGGACTCTGGGGACATTTATGCACGGGAGGTTTTGCGTTGGGTTTGCCGCTCTCTAGATGCACATTTTCCCCATCCGAATTCTCAGAACTCTGCATGGGGGCTTATTGTTAAGTTCTGAGAATCTGGATGGGGAAAATGCACTTTTAGGGAGCGGCAAATCCAACGCAAACCCTCCCATGCATATATGGCTCTTTTCTACTGCAAGTGACAGACAGATACAGCCGTCTGCCAAAAACAACAACAAATCAGTGGGTTCTAGATCAAATCAAACCTGAACTGACCCTAGAAGCTAAAATGACTAAACTGAGGCTGTCGTATTTTGGTCACATCATGAGACGACAAGAGTCGCTGGAAAAGACAATTCACAGTGGGTAGCCGTGTTAGTCTGTCTGCAGTAGTAGAAAAGGGCAAGAGTCCAGTAGCACCTTAAAGACTAACAAAAATATTTTCTGGTAGGGGATGAGCTTTCGTGAGCCGTGGCTCACGAAAGCTCATACCCTACCAGAAAATATTTTTGTTATTCTTTAAGGTGCTGCTGGACTCTTGCCCTTTTCTACTACTGGAAAAGACAGTCATGCTAGGAAAAGTTGAGGGCAGCAGGAAAAGAGGAAGACCCAACAAGAGATGGACTGACTCAATAAAGGAAGCCACGGCCTTCAATTTGCAAGATCTGAGCAAGGCTGTCAAAGATAGGACATTTTGGAGGACTTTCATTCATAGGGTCGCCATGAGTCGGAAGCGACTTGACGGCACTTAACATAGGGGGTTACCGCACTTTGTATTCCCAGCGATGTATTAAGAGTTTGAAAATGTTATTGAAAACATTGGGGGTTACCGCACTTGTATTCCCAGCGATGTATTAAGAGTTTGAAAACATTTTAAAAAATACTGTTCGCACTTTCTATGTATTCCCACCGATGTATTAAGAATTTGAAAACGTTATAAAAAATACTGTTCGCACTTTGTTTGGCCCCTTTAGCTGTGAAGACGTTTTCCAACCATTTATAAGCCATGGTATCCAAAAACCCTTTTAAAGCAATGTTTTTTTATAACATTTTCAAACTCTTAATACATCTCTAGGAACACAAAGTGCGGTAACCCTCACAGATTTAAAAGGGGTTTTGGATACTACGGCTTATAAATGGTTGGAAGATGTCTTCACAGCTAAAGGGGCCAAACAAAGGGTGAACAGTATTTTTTATGATGTTTTCAAACTCTTAATACATTGGTGGAAATACACAGAAAGTGCGAACAGTATTTTTTATAATGTGTTCAAACTCTTAATACATCGGTGGGAATACATAGAAAGTGCAAACAGTATTTTTTATAATGTGTTCAAACTTAATACATCGCTGGGAATACATAGAAAGTGCGAACAGTATTTTTTATAATGTTTTCAAACTCTTAATACATCGGTGGGAATACATAGAAAGTGCGAACAGTATTTTTTATAATGTGTTCAAACTCTTAATACATCGGTGGGAATACATAGAAAGTGCGAACAGTATTTTTTATAATGTGTTCAAACTCTTAATACATCGGTGGGAATACACAGAAAGTGCGAACAGTATTTTTTATAATGTGTTCAAACTCTTAATACATCGGTGGGAATACATAGAAAGTGCGAACAGTATTTTTTATAATGTGTTCAAACTTAATACATCGCTGGGAATACAAAGTGCGGTAACCCCCATCGCTTTAAAAGGGCTTTTGGATACTACGGCTTATAAATGGCTGGAAGACGTCTTCACAGCTAAAGGGGCCAAACGAAGCGCGAACAGTGTTTTTTTATAACGTTTCCAAATTCTTAATACATTGGTGGGAATACATAGAAAGTGCGAACAGTGTTTTTTATAACGTTTTCAAACTCTTACTACATCGGTGGGAATACAAGTGCGGTAACCCCCCCGCACGCACACGCACACACAGTGACAGTGTCACGGCCACCCATCGTGATCTGCCCCCCCCCCATCCTTCGCGTTAAGGGCTATGCCATACCGGAAGTGTTGGGAAGGGCTGCGCCACGTGGGCGGCTGCTTCCCCTACGCTGCGCCGGCGCGCGCGGGGGACGCCGGGATTTGGCGCGCGAGGCCTGCTTCCGGTGCCTGGCGCCGCGGCGACTCTCCGGCGAGGCGGCTGGGTGGCGCCGCGCCTCGTGGCCGCCATGCCGGTCGCCCTCAGCCCCGCGGCCGCCCCGGGCTTGCAGGAGGCGCTGGAGAACGCGGGCCGCATCATCGACCGCCAGACCCAAGAGGACCGCTGCTACCCGGACCTCTCCGAGTTGCTGGCCGTGCCGGCGCCCGGTGAGCCCCTCCGCCGCCGCCGCCCTCTGCAGGGGTTTCAGGCCCACTCCTTCTCCCTCCGGCATGTCAAGGCCCCGCAGGCTCCCGTCCCCATGCGCGGCGGTTGGCCTTCGCCCCTCGCGTGGGCGGCGCTTTTAGTCTGCCCTTGGACGCGCGGGAGGCTTTTTGCCTTGGGGTTGCCGCTCTCCAGATGCACATTTCCCCCATCCCGATTCTCGAAACTCAACACTAAGGCCCCCCCCCCCATGCAGAGTTTTGAGTATTCGGATGGGGGGGGGAATGTGCATCTGGGGAGAGGCAAATCCCAAGTATTTGTGTCCCGCCTTCCCTCCTTTTTATCCTCACGACAGCCCTGTGGGGTCGGCTGGGATGAGAGAAGAGAAGGACTGTGGGGTAGGCTAGGATGTCCCGCCTTCCCTCCTTTTTATCCTCACGACAGCCCTGTGGGGTAGGCTAGGATGTCCCGCCTTCCCTCCTTTTTATCCTCACGACAGCCCTGTGGGGTAGGCTAGGATGACAGAAGAGAACGACTGGGGTAGGCTAGGATGTCCCGCCTTTTCCTCCTTTTTATCCTCACGACAGCCCTGTGGGGTCGGCTAGGATGAGAGAAGAGAATGACTGTGGGGTAGGCTAGGATGTCCCGCCTTCCCTCCTTTTTATCCTCACGACAGCTCTGTGGGGTAGGATGACAGAAGAGAACGACTGGGGTAGGCTAGGATGTCCCGCCTTTCCCTCCTCTTTATCCTCACGACAGCTCTGTGGGGTCGGCTAGGATGAGAGAAGAGAATGACTGTGGGGTAGGCTAGGATGTCCTGCCTTCCCTCCTTTTTATCCTCACAACAGCCCTATGGGGTAGGCTAGGATGAGAGAAGAGAATGACTGTGGGATAGGCTAGGATGTCCCACCTTCCCTCCTTTTTATCCTCACGACAGCCCTGTGGGGTAGGCTAGGATGACAGAAGAGAACGACTGGGGTAGGCTAGGATGTCCCGCCTTCCCTCCTTTTTATCCTCACGACAGCCCTGTGGGGTAGGCTAGGATGACAGAAGAGAACGACTGGGGTAGGCTAGGATGTCCCACCTTCCCTCCTTTTTATCCTCACGACAGCCCTGTGGGGTCGGCTAGGATGACAGAAGAGAACGACTGGGGTAGGCTAGGATGTCCCGCCTTCCCTCCTTTTTATCCTCACGACAGCTCTGTGGGGTAGGATGACAGAAGAGAACGACTGGGGTAGGCTAGGATGTCCCGCCTTTCCCTCCTCTTTATCCTCACGACAGCTCTGTGGGGTCGGCTAGGATGAGAGAAGAGAATGACTGTGGGGTAGGCTAGGATGTCCTGCCTTCCCTCCTTTTTATCCTCACAACAGCCCTATGGGGTAGGCTAGGATGAGAGAAGAGAATGACTGTGGGATAGGCTAGGATGTCCCACCTTCCCTCCTTTTTATCCTCATGACGGCCCTGTGGGGTAGGCTAGGATGAAAGAAAAGAATGACTGGCTCCTACACTCAGCGAGTTTGTGGCTATTTTCAGGGCAGGCCCTTGACCGAATGGTGCCATCTACCTGGTACTAGTAGTCCCTGGTTTGGAGTTCCTGGTTCACACATGCAGGGGAAATGAATTGGGAGTGCTATCGGCTGGGGGGGAGGGGCGCTAGCATAGTTTGTACCATTTGATGGGCTCTTGCTTGCCATGCCCCTTCACACTGGGGGAAAAAAACCTTACATATGGAAAATTAGCACAGCGGGGGGAAAGGTTGTAACGTAGAGGGTTTGCTCTCTAATTAGCCTAGTGAAATAAGACAGGAATCCGGTGGTACTCAGAGTCTAACAAAATATACTCCAGCAAAAGGTTTTGGGGGGTCAGCCCTCACTTTGTTAGAAGCATGAAGCATACATTCCATAACTACTCTTCCATCCCTGCTTTTCTAGTGGGTATAGTTCCCAAACTGTGCTCCATGGTGCACTTGGTGCTCCACGAAACGTCTCCTTAGTGTTCCATGAAGATACTGAAAAGACAAATACTACTGGTCATTAGGTTTAGTATATAGGTGCTTGGTGAAAATTAGTGCTCCATGACAGATTTCACTCCTGAAAATTGCTCCTCGAGTCAAAAAGTTTGGAAAACGCTGCTGTATACAAATGGGTCTTCCTCATGGATGTACACTTCATGCATCTGATGAAGTGAGCTCTGACTTAGAAAGTTTAAATCACACTACAGTGTGATTGGACTCCTTCTGCAGGCTAACATGTCTACCGATCTGGAATTATCACTCATAATTCGATACTGACATTCAGATTTTTCTGAACCTGCCCATTTGAGAACTTTTATCCCTATGGCAATGAGCTGCATAAGGGGAAAAAATTACATTTGCCTTTGTGTTCAATGGAGTGCCAGTTTTCTATCTGTAGGAAGCTTTTAACATAGGGGAACTTTCAAAAAGCAGTCTTCCACTTTGTAATCTGAGATGATGTAGGCCATTGTATCATCTCTTTCCCCTGTGAATGTGAACCAGGCCTTGTTTTTAAAATACTAGCATTTGTTCACCAGCATTGGATCAATATTAAATAGTGTTGCAACGGGTGGTCGTTAGTTTGTTTATTCTGGTTGTTTTTGCTGTAACGTGGTCGTTAGTTTGTTTATTCTGGTTGTTTTTGCTGTAACGTGGATAGCTGAGCAGATGGCCAGTGATAGATATACACGAACCTTGGCCTGATTCACCAAAGCGATTTTATTATGTTGCATTTTCTTCTTAACATTCATATCCCACCTTCCTTCCTTCATGCAACCCAGAATGGCTTACACAGGATAATACCTAGTAAATCGCCCCCTTCCAGCCACTGAGCAGACCTGTGTAGATTCATCAGTACCATGTGCTGTTTAACCAAATTGAATGTAATTGTCAAGGATAGTACCTATCTGTCTCTGTTATTCGTTCAGATACCCTGTGTCTTTTAGAATTTGGAACACTTTATGCCAGTTCTATGCCTCTATCCTCCCCTCCCCAAACTACAAACTTCAGGTTCTTACTAACTGGTTGAACAGCTGGTGCTGTGAAGCATATTGTTCTGAGGGCTGGAAGCTATTCTTCTGTTCCCATCGTTTTTGCCTTTGGGCTGATTTTTTAAAATTATTATTAAGGGAAATTGCTCATTAGATTGTATACGTTGTGATTGTTTTATCTAGAAAGCCTTGAGTGATTAGGAAATACAGTGTTCTGTAGAGGCCCCTGACAGCAGTGGCTTGGTTGGAGGGGAATGGGGTTGCTGGTGAAAGGAAAGGGGGCTAAAATTTGCTTCCTGTTTAAGAGGATACCTTGGATACCCTCTGACTCATTTGTGGACTGATGATCTGTTTTGTTAAATTTTTTAAAATCCTAGATGTCTTAGCACACTTCACTATATTCCTGTTATACATATGTAGGTCCAGAGGTCAGTTTGTCAAGCTTACGATTATACTAACAGTTTTAAGATTGATGGGTATTGATGGCATGTCTTGTCAGATATTGATTTAACTATCGCTGTTTATGACTTGTCGTGAAAACAGTAATGAAGAAGATGTAACTGAGTTGAATTTTAAAGGTCAGGTCCTAGGGTTGTAGGGAGAAGCACTGGCTAGTGGATATATTTTGAGGCAGAGGGAGGAAGTCTGTTGCGATTAAAATAAATCAAAGATTTACTGAGGCATTTTTTGTTCATTAATTTCAATTATATCACTTTTCCAATTAATTACAGGATGTCCCACAGTTTCTGGAATGTCAGATATGGATTACCCGTTACAAGGACCTGGTTTACTTTCTATTCCCAATCTCCCAGAGATCAGCTCAATCCGAAGAGTTCCTCTACCCCCTGAACTGGTTGAACAATTTGGACGTATCCTAATAGTAATAATACTAGTCAGAGGCCTGTGGATTTTCACAGGTGGGGGAAGGGGCAAGGCGGAGAGAAGCTTTGAGCCCTTGACTCGTGCTTTTTAACTGCAGTATTCTTTCCCCTCCCTTCCCTTGCCCCCCCCTTTGGGGTCTTAGTCTCCATTTATTGTGGAACAAGAATCCATGTCACTTTTCTCTCATTCCTCTGCTATTTCAGTGTGTCACTGCTGTTGCCTCAAGCTCTCTCATAACCTGCTGCAACAGTGTCCTTTCTCTATGCTGTGAAAAGAGCATTGGGCATGGGGCTGTGTGACTAGAGCGGCTGCTTCCGTTCTAGCCACACAGTTCTATAAAACAACGTTTATTTCTCAGTGTGGAGAAATTGTGTACTGGTAGCATTTCCCTTTAACTGAATGTTTGAACTTAAGTTGCATGCATAAGCTCCTTTCAATAACTTCACCAATTTAAACTGCCATAAACGAAGGTTAACGTTATTTAACTGAGTGTCTAGTTGAGTATCTCTGAGCTAATATTGGGCATAAATAGTATATAAGATGCTTAAATTATAGATTATGCTTGCACATTCTAGTCCTGAAAATGATAACTGTTCTAACTTTTCAAAAAAGATGCCAGTAGAGATAAATAACTAGAATGTTTCATAAAGGTTCAAAATGTGAAAAAGAATGTCAATTTATTAACAATGAGTAGCTGTGTTAGTCTGTAGCAGTGGAAAAGAGCATGAGTCCAGTACACCAACATTCCCCATGAGGATGGACTACAATGTTGGTGTACTGATGTACTCACGTTCTATCTGTATCTGAAGAAGTGAGCTGTGACTCAAAAACCTGGCCCTGACAGAAATTTTGTTAGTCTTTAAGGTGCTACTAGACTATTGTTCTTTTCTACTGTTCTATTTATTAATTTCTTAAATTTCTCAGACCATCTCTTTATTTTCAAGGACTCGGCTACAAGCATGCAGTTTGTTAGTTATCGATAAAGGGCTTTTCACAACTTGAAGTTATTGCTTTCCTTAAGGATGTGTTTGCTGAAAAAAATACACTTTTCACTAATATTCATTTGCACTGATCAGATTCAGCAATCATAAGCAATAAAAACACTGATAAAGGTATTGTCAGTTTTATGCTTGTAAATAGCGTAGGACTTGTACACCTCCTCACCTTTTTTCCTTTAAGTCTTAACATTTCAGATATGCAGTGCAACTGTATGATGGGAGTGTTTCCTGAGATAAACAGGGCATGGCTGACCATTGACAGTGACATCTTTATGTGGAACTATGAAGATGGGTATGTAGAGGATAACGTCCTAGAAATAAATATTTTTTACATGGTGTCATGTATGAAATCGGTAATAAAGTACATAGAGTTGGAAGGGGCCTCCAGGACCATGTAGTCCAACCCCCTGCACCATGTAGGTAATTCATAACTACCTCCCCACCCCCAGTGCCCACAAGACGGCAAAAAACAAACAAATACTTTTCAGGGTCCCTGTCCATTCTGGCTTGGAGGAAAATTGCTTCCTGACCCCAAAGTGGCGATCAGCATTTCCCTGGGCATGTGAGGAAGGGCCACGAGAGCCAAACACTGACACAACCCTTCCTGCCCTCCCTCTCATAATCTGCCTAAGTTCAGAGAATCAGCATTGGTGTCAGATGGCCATCTAGCCTCTACTTAAGAACCTCCGAAAGAGAACCCACCATCTCCCAAGGAAGCCTGTTCTTCTGTTCTACTTGGTTTGCACAAGAATCTGGTTGGTGTATAATTAAGCCTATCCCACATCAGATGCCTTGAGAAGTGATTGCACATTAAATATTTTTCATTAAATTAATTTTTCCATTGTTCTTTTACAGGGGAGATCTCGCTTATTTTGATGGTCTCAGTGAAACTATTCTTGCTGTTGGTCTTGTAAAACCAAAAGCAGGTAACAAGGCTGTCTAACAAAACTCATTTGGTCAGTCTTACTAGATATTTGTGTGCATTATTGATTTTAATTTTTAGAAATGAATATTTTTGCAAGAGTGAGCTTTCTGGTTGATCTTAAGGTAGTATAAAACACTGTTGCCATCTTTTTCTTGAGGTTTCACTGTTGGAACTAGATCAGGATAAGAAATACAATGTTTACAGAGCTGGAAGTATTATTTGATAGCTTGCTTTGGTTGGTAGTTCTGTATGTTTGATGGCATATACTTTGTATGGAGGGGGGAAGGTTTGTGGTTTGCTATTTTATTTTTTGTTTTTAACTGAAAATGTTTTTAACTACCGTATATACTCGAGTATAAGCCGAGTTTTTTTAGGCATGATTTTTGGCTTAAAAAACTCACCTCGGCTTATACTCGGGTCAATACGGTAATTTGCCTGCCAGGCTCTCTCCCAGCGCGCTCCCGGCCAGCTGATGGGCGGGCTGTCCCGCCTTATCCCCCCCACCCCACCCGATCGCGCCTTCTGCACGGCGGTGGCGGTTTCTTTCCACCCCACCCCACCCGATTGCGCCTTTTGCGTGATTTGCGCAATCGCGCCTTTTGCGCGATCGCGCCTTCTGCGTGGCGGGGGCGGTTTCTTCACCCCACACCCCACCCTGCCTTCTGCTGGATGGCGGCAGCGGTTTATTCCCCCCACCTCACCCCCACCCACCCCCACCTCACCCGGGCCGGTCCTCCCGCTTGCCAGCTGACCCTGCGGGGCCTCCTGCGCGCAGGGAGGGGGCCGCCGCCCCCACCTGCCCGCGCGCCTTCCTTGTGGGCCAGGAGCGGCCTGCGGGGCCTCCTGCGCGCCACCGCCACCTGCGCGCCTGGAGCCCGCTTAGGTAAGCTCCGGGGGGGGATGCATTTCCCCCTTGGCTTATACGTGGGTGTCTAATTTTTCCCCATTTTTGGGGTGAAATTAGGCACCTCAGCTTATACTCGGGTCGGCTTATACCCGAGTATATACGGTATTACTATTAACTGCCCTGAGGAAAGGCAGGATGTGAATGTTTTAATAAATAAATATGTTCACAGACTTGAATCATAATTATGAATTTTGAGACCACTGTGATCCATTATTTGTTTTTGTTTTTTTGTTTGTGAGGATCTTGTGTATATATATTCTGTGTGCTGGTTTATTTACAGGAATCTTTCAGCCACATATAAGGCACTTGCTGGTTTTGGCTACTCCTGTGGATATTGTCATTTTAGGTCTCAGCTATGCAACCTTGCAAGCAGGTAATTCTAATTCATTTTAAAGCTTAGTTTACTTGCAGCTCTCTGTTTTGGAAATTAACTGTGAACAATTGCTGATTGCAGTGAGTGGGAGTTGCAAAATGTAGAATAGGATGCTTTCAGTTAATTTTGGGCATTTCCAGCTGCACATTTTACAGACAGGTTGAAAGAACAATTAACAAATGAATTAGGGTGGGACAGCAATGCTTTAAGTGTTCATTATCTGTGAGCTCACTGCACCTTTTTCTCATTTCTTGAACTGGTTTTAGTTGCAGTATCCATGCCATTAATCAAGCAAAACCACAGTAAATAATTTACTTTATTTAATCAGGTTCTGGATCTCTTAATGACAGCATGTCTGGTGGAATGCAGCTTCTCCCAGATCCACTCTACTCACTTCCCACTGATAACACATATTTGCTGACTATAACTTCAACAGAAAATGGGCGTATTTTTTTGGCTGGCAAAGATGGCTGCTTGTATGAAGTTGCTTACCAGGCAAGTGAATTGGGCCAGAAAGGCATCTTTTCTTTCTGTTTGGTTCAGCAGTATGGAGAGTAGGGGATATTCTTGTTTCACTATTTCTGCTTTTATATCACTGCTTGTTTGTTTGAAAGAGAAACTAGGTTTCTAAATGCAGCAATATTAGCCTACAGTATTAACGATCCTAGGAAATATTCCTAAAGTACCAACCTGCTTTGCAAAAACTGGATTTTATTCTAAGCTCAGTGTAAATGTACACTGTGCTAGAGTTCTTAGAGTATGATTCACATGTAGCAACCAGCTGGTTTTAGTTGTGGGGATGGGCTTAGCGAAACCTCAGGTTTTTGTGCTCTTCACTTTTTTGTGTGGCTAAGAATTGTCATAGTTTGTTTTTGTCCAGATCACAAATTCTGGTTTGTTCTGTCATCCAAGCCGTAGTTTAATCCTAGCCGGGGTGGGTGGGGAGTGTACAAGCCCAAGGATTGTGCAGGTTCAATCCTGTTGTCTTTATGTATGAATCATGCCAAAGTTACAAGTATTTCTGATAGAAAACGTAGCTGTAATGTCATTGAACTATGTAATGTACCTGTTTCTCAGGGCTGTTTTCTTTCTTAAATCCTTATAACAGTTGAAACCCAAGCTTCAGATGTGCTTCTTCAGTGCAAATGCGGTTACACTCAGGTGTATTGATCAGAATGTAATGTTAGCTTTGCAGAGACATTACACTGTTGTGTCAAGAGGCTATGTGGTTGCATATATTTAGGAGTTGAGGGTCCAGTGGAAGTGGGGGTTACAAAATTAAAAATTATCTAGGCTTTGTTTCCCCATAAAATGATTTAGCTGGGCATGTGTGCACTGTTTTCCATCAGTGATGTGAAGCAAAGTATAGTCCAGTTCAGTAATAAATGTGGCTCTGCCTATCAGTAAAGGCTTCATAAAGTTGTATGTAATTCTCTGTCTCTGGATGTGCTCAGATATGTGTCTGTACTCTCTATTACAAATTCAATGTGTTGGTACAACCACACGGCTTGGGGCTCCCAGTCAACCATTTCTGTTTAAAGTGTGTGTGCGTTTGCAGATGATGATACGTTTGCTGATAACCTAATGTATCATGATTGAAAGGTTTACACTATTTTCAAACACTTCCTTATTTTTGTAGGCTGAAGCAGGCTGGTTCAGCCAGCGTTGCAGGAAGATTAATCATTCAAAGAGCGCCCTTTCTTTCCTTGTTCCATCCTTGCTTCAGTTCACTTTCTCGGAAGATGGTGAGTGAAGAAAAATATATGGAGCCAGAACACTTGGCGGTAACATTTGGGTTAGATCGGTATCAAACGTACTGCCCGTGTGCCGGATCCAGCCCCTTGAGAGCTCTTATCCAGACTGTGAGCCAGCCAAGGCAGCCACCCCCACCCCCCATCCCAATCTGGGCTGGCGAGGCATGGCCCAGCCTGACCAAGTGACATTTATATCCGGCCCTCGTTAACAATTGAGTTTGACACTCCTGGGTTAGATAAGCCAGCGTGGTGTAGTGGTTAAGAGTGGTGGTTTGGGGTGGTGGGCTCTGATCTGGAGAACCGGATTTGATTCCCCACTCCTCCACATGAGCGGCAGACACTAATCTGGTGAAACAGGTTGGTTTCCCCACCCCTACACATAAAGCCAGCTGGGTGACCTTGGGCTAGTCACACTCATCCCCACCTACCTCACAGGGTGTCTGTTGTGGGGAGGAGACAGGAAGGTGATTGTAAGCTGGTTTGATTCTTCCTTAAATGGTAGAGAAAGTTGGCATATAAAAACCTCCTCCTCTTCTTGTTGCAGGTGCCACTTCCCTTGTGAAAATTTAATGCTTTTATTTAGATCAGTGGTACTCAGTCTGCAACTTATGGAGAGCCGCATTTGCAATTACCATTAATCAGAAAAGCCAAATGACTAAAACACACACACACATGCACACAATATAACAGTGAATTAAGTGACTATAACCTTATTAATTACCAGATTACCTCTGAACACATGGAGTTGTCTCTCCCTGTCACTGTTGAACCTCAGCCAGCCATTGCATATCTGGAGTGAGGGAAAGGGCTTCCCTCTCGTGCCTCCTGCTGAGGAAAGAGAAGGAAGGCAATCAGGTTGGACGAGAGAGTGAGACTGCTAAGGTGCCTGGAGGAGCTCCAGCTGGCTGTGTAGAAAGGGGAGTAAAACCAGCACCACCCCACTATGACCTTGGCTACCATGGTGGTGGGGGTGGGGTTTTTACTCTCTCTTCTTTGCAGTATGCTGTTCTCCTGGCAGCTTCCCCAGTGCTGGGATGAGACTGTGAAGGCTGTGGAAAAGGGGGAGGGGTTGTTTAGAGAGAACGGGCCCATCCCTGGCACAAAGGAAGTCTCATGGCTTACCCATCCTCCAGTCCCGCCGGCGGCAACTGTTCCAACCAATCAATCTTTATTAAAAACAGTCATAGACCAACACAGCTCTTCGCAGTTTTCCAGTAGCAACTGTTTTAAGGAGGGAACCACTTGCCAACCACAAATACAGCCAGACAATGTCCTTGCCCATGTTTCAGGAACACGGGAAGGCTGCCACATTGGGGGAAAAGGCCATAGGTAGCATGCCAGAGAGCCACATGTGGCTCCTGAGGCACTCAGTATTACTGATTTATATTTTTATTTATATATATATATATATATATATATATATATATATATATATATATATATATATATATATATATATATATATATATATATATATATATAATGTTGCTTTCTTTCAAATTTTAAGCCATCCACCTGTAACCATTTTATTACCAAGTGAGAGAAGAAGAGTTGGTTTTTATACCCCAACTTTCTCTACCTTTTAAAGAGAATCAAGCCAGCTTACAATCTCCTTCCCTTCCCCTCCCCACAACAGGCACCTTGTGAGGTAGGTGGGGCTGAGAGAGTTCAGAGAGAACTGTGACTAGTTCCCAAGGTCACCCAGTGGGCTTCATGTGGAGGAGTGGGGAAACAAACCCGATTCACCAGATTAGAGTCCACCTCTCTTAACCATTACTCCACGCTAGTTTAACCATACAGTAAAAATGGTGCCGTGTTAATCATCTAGAACAATAACTAAATTTATGGTGAATGGGTAGATAGGAAGTTGGATAACTGTTTTGTTGTGTTTCAATAAGAAAATAGAATAAAACAAACTAGCCATCGTATATGATAACAGGCTTTAAACAAAAGACAATTTTGTATTTTTTTAACTATTCAATTTGTAGATCCCATCGTTCAGATTTCCATCGACAACTCCCGAAATATCTTATACACACGCTCCGAAAAAGGTGTGATACAGGTATGGCTTTTTATACTTTGTACTGATGCCCTTTTATGTGCACATTAGTTTCAAACTGCTGCTGTGTTGAGAACTTGGCTATATATAGAATAGTTCTAACCCAGTCTTGCAAATAGCATTTTCAGGAGTGATCACCTGCCATCTGAACTTTCTGTGTCTTATCTTTTTCTCTGGCCCCCAACATCAACGTAACCTTTTGTTTTTAGTGGCTAGTCCTTCTGATTACTTATGTGTAAATCTAGTTGAAATTATTGTGATGTACCCCCCAAAGTGATCATGGGTCTCCTCTGCTGTTTAGTTTCCGGGATCATCATGTCTTCTCGTACCTCAGTTCCTCTGTTTGGGTTCCCACATGACACATGAATCTGCCTTATACTGAATTAGACCCCTGGTCCATCACAGTCAGTCTTGTCTACTCAGACCGGCAGCAGCTCTCCAGGGTCTCAGGCAGAGGCCTTTCACCTCACCTACTTGCCTGGTCCCTTTAACTGGGAAATGCCGGGGATTGAACGTGGGACCTTCTGAATGCCAAGCAGAGGCTCTGCCACTGAGCCACAGCCCCTCCCCGCCCGTTTCTTCTGTCTCCTTATGTGTTTCCCTTTAGTGAGCGATTTGCCTTGGAATATGATGCAAATGCTTTTTTCCAGTTGAGAACTAATGCTTGCTCGCATACTTAGGCTAGATATTGCCGCACGGAGGAATAAATGCTCAACAAATATATTTTAAACAAATACTAAACACAGTATCATTAATTTACAGGTTTACGATTTAGGTCGAGATGGTCAAGGAATGACGAGAGTCGCTTCCATTTCCCAGAACAGCATCGTTTCAGCTGCTGGAAAGATTGCCAGGTAAAATGTCTTACACCAGGAACTGGTGCTCGAACTGTCTTGTCTGTCTTGTTGCGTTGTTTGGTATGATCTTTATATTTATTTATGCATATATTTATTTAGATTTTTATCTCACCCTCAATCCCCATCCAAAGCCAGGCTCCAGGCGGCTAACAACAGATCACTTGATACAGCAAGATACAATAAAACCATAAAACATATTATCAATGGACTAAAAATGATTAAAACAATCCCCACAAATTCATTGATTATTGTTACACTGACCTTCAGCATACTTTCATTGCTCGTTTTTTGGAGGCTTCAGAGAAGAGACGAAGGGAGGTGTTTTTTAGAGATGGAACTTATTTAAGTTTTAAGGTTTTATTATTCAAGACCTTAATTTAAGAACAGGGGGAAAGAAAGAAAAAAGATTATGGTTACAATTACAGCAGATGGCACTCATCCTTGGAGCATAGTAACCATTGGGCCCAACGGAACAGTCAGCCCCCCCCCCATATTATTTGATGGCAATCAAAACAAAGAACAAGGGTGGGGGGAGTAGGGAGGCCAGCACTGATGAAAACCATAGCTGACCTCAACTGTAGGACTGGCAGAACATCTCTGTTTTACAGGCCCTGTGGAACTCTAAGATCATCAGGGCCCTGGTCTCACTGGAAAAGGAGTTTCACGTGGCCGGGGCCAGGGCAGAGAAAGCCCTGGCCCTAATTGAGGACTGTCCAATACTCTATGATGAAGGTTATATGAACTACTGTCTTGGTTTTCTTCCTAGGACCATAGATCGCTCTGTATTTAAGCCGATTGTGCAGATAGCAGTGATAGAGAATTCTGAATCTATAGACTGTCAGCTGTTGGCTGTCACTCATGCAGGTAAGAACTCAGCACCGTACCCTTTCATTATTGCTCAGTGCAGTTTCGTTCTCCGATTCAGACAGGCAGCAGTGTGTCTTGCTTGATGGAGAAGCTGTCATGTACACAGTGTGTGTGTATTGGTTGCTCCGTGTGGAGGGGGTGTCCTGGCTTTATACAATCATGCCTTTGCCCTATTTCTCAAGGGAAAGCCTCATACAAATCGCTGCACATGTGGACCTCTGCACAAAGCACTCGTCTTGCATGGTGTGCAGTAGAGGGGTTCACACCTGCTCTTCCATCAAATGAGGGGGATGGCCACCTGTGTGTGAGTTGGGCCCAAAATTTGGTAGCTAAAGAGGAATTTCAGGGAGGCTGCTCAAGACACCAGACAGCTAACAGCAGTGGGCAGCAGCCTGCAAAGCAGCAAACTGAGGAAAGCTCTTTATGACAGAGAAACTGAAGTAGAAGCCCAGTAACAGGATTGTGCTAAAGCTCCCTTGGGCAAAGTGGCAGGAGGAGCTGTTTGCTGTAGGCAAGAGAGGAAGCCAAGGTGTAGGGAGAGAAAAAGTTGCTAAAAAATTGAGTCTGAAACTGCCAGTTGGGGAGGGGCTGTGGCTCAGTGGTAGAGTATCTGCTTGATATACAGAAGGTCCCAGGTTCAATCCCTGGCATCTCTAGTTAAAGGGACTAGGCAAGTAGGTGATGTGAAAGACCTCAGCCTGAGACCCTGGAGAGCTGCTGCTGGTCTGAGTAAACATTACTGACTTTGATGGACTAAGGGTCTGATTCAGTATAAGACAGTTTCATGTGTTCATGTGACTTACGTTGCTGCAGCATTGTGACCTATAATGGCCAAGAAGAATGCATGGTGGTCGAGTTGAATTCTGCCTATTGATTTTAACTAACCAGTCAGTTAATCGGCTGCTGGTTTCTTAATAGTTTGTATAACACTATGTTTAAATGAGGTGAATTAAGCAGCACCTGTGTTCTGAGATGGTTCAGGAACGAGCTAGTACCACTAGATGTTTCGTATAGCCCTGTGATGATTGCCCAAGAAATGGTGTTATGAATGTTATGGAAAGGAGATTTTCATTTTCTTGTAGTTCTAAAAAGCTTCTCTTATTTTTGCAAAGGTACTTATTGATGAGAGAGTTACTTTGAAAAATATTGAAGGCTTTTTCTTGAAAGCGTATCCTCGATGAAATGATTGAACAGTAGCCAAACAGAAATTTCTAAACGTACGATCACATCTTTTCCTCCTTTAGGTGTGCGAATGTATTTTAGTACAGGTCCATTCAAGCATCCATTCACTCGTCCTTCAGCATTAATGTTGGTTCATATCCGCCTGCCCCCAGGGTTTTCTGCTGCTTCTAATGTAGAAAAACCATCAAAGGTGCACCAAGCTCTGTATAGCAAAGGTAAATACTGAGTTTTCATAGCTTGTATAGTAAACAAAACCTTTTTTGTTTGGTAGAATGAAATTAACAAATTGTGATTTTTAAATTTGCATCTACCCTAGTTGATCAAACATATTATTATTTTGGTCAGGGGTTCTTCTGATGGCAGCATCAGAAAATGAGGACAATGATATCCTGTGGTGTATTAACCACGATTCTTTCCCTTTCCAAAAGCCGATGATGGAAACCCAGGTAATTATTTTAACATTACTATGGTAGTTTTCAAAATAGCTGGTGTGAGAGATGATTCTTTTTTTCTCAAAAAGGTTTTTTTTAATCTGGATATCTCTTTGGCTATGTTCTGGTCCTGTAAAATGTCATGGTCTTAGAATCGTAGAGTTGGAAGGGACCACCAGGGTCATCTAGTCCAACCTCCTGCACAATGCAGGAAATTCCAAACTACCTCCCCCCCAGTGAACCCTACTCCATGCCCAGAAGATGGCCAAGGTGCCCTTCCTCGCACTCCTTCATTTTAGCATCCCTCTGCTTAATGTTGTGAGAAAATGCATAAACGTGTTACAGCAGGTCCGCGTTTGCACTATTCAGGTACAAGCATACATGTCAGGGAGGGGGGATACAGCTGTAGATTCATTGCATGGTGCAAATATGCAGTCTTCGCTGCAGTTCTCATTTCCTTTGCAAATTGAGACTTTTATGCTAAATAAAGGAAGGGATCAGAACTTTTCTAATAGCAGGACTTGCCAGGGGTGGTTCGTACCAAGCTGACGGCTCATTCCTTCAAATGTCAATTAAAAAATTCCTCTGGATCTGCATTTATTTTGATAAGATATTCTTTATCGGATACACTTCTTTTTATGTTGGGTACTGTTTTTTGCTTCGGATAGCATCAAGCTCTCAGCATCTCTAGTTTTGCTTATACTTTGCACTCCAGTCCTATCTGATGTTTAGAAATGGCTGAGGTGGATGGGATGTTAACTAAATGGCCTCAAGCTGGAGCGAGTGTTCTAGTCTGTACCTGGCCACCAGCACAGCAAGGCTTCCTGTCTTCTCACTGGTGGAGGGGCGGCTGAAGCACCCTAGCTGAACCCAAGCGACTGTACAGTAGCCTGATAACCAAGTTGGACAATTCTTTGCACAACACCAGGATTAGGAGCCTCCGTTACACCACCTTTAGGCTGCCCTGTGAAACAACTGTTAATTGCCAAGGCTGTAGTGCACAGTTTGATAAGTACAAACAGTACGAATTCTCCCCTCCACATGTGTCAGTAACAGGAATGTAAGAGCAGTCTGCTCATCCCACCCCTAAACATATGACCCAGGCTCTATATACTGTATCTGTGTCAAGACATGGCAACCCATTTCCCCAGGACTGGGATGCAGCAAACATGCCTCTGTTGAGGAGCCACAGCTGATCCAAGAAAACTGGTCCAGTATTGGGTATAGATGGACCTCGCAGGATGAAAGATTAGATAACAGCTGGCTTGCACAAGTGCAGACGAGATCGCATGCCATAAGAACATAAGAAAAGCCATTCTGGATCAGACCAAGGTCCATCAAGTCCAGCAGTCTATTCACACAGTGGCCAACCAGGTGCCTCTAGGAAGCCCCCAAACAAGACGACTGCAGCAGCATTATTCTGCCTGTTTCCCAAAGCACCTAATATAATACACAAGCTCCTGATCCTGGAGAGAATAGGTATGCATCATGACTAGTATCCATTTTAACTAGTAGCCATGAATACCCCTCTCCTCCATGAACATGGCCACTCCCCTCTTAAAGCCTTCCAAGTTGGCTGTTTTGTACTTTAATTTCTTGGTCTTCAATTTTTTTATTTAGATGACCACCCATGTTGACGGACACTCTTGGGCTCTTTCTGCAATCGATGAACAGAAAGTTCAGAAGATTGTAACTCCCCTGAATAAAGACCTGGTTCCAATAACTGACTCTCCTGTAGTTGTGCAACAGCATTTGCTGCCTCCAAAGAAATTTGTTCTCCTTTCGGCACAGGTACGTGGATCATATATATTTGCTTAAAATGTGGTAGTTTGGTTGAGAAGAAGACAAAGCTCATTCATTTTATACAACATTTCCCAAGGCACCTGAACTCTGTTCAGAAATAAATGTATTGTCTAACTCCAGATGATTTTTGTAGTCCAAAACGAAACTGCTGAAGCCATCCTTACCTGGTTTGCTTTAAAGTGTAGCGGTGAAAACCAACAATGTAAGAACTGTAGAACACTTTGGCCAATAAAATATTATAGAAACCATCAACAGGGTTTTGTTCTAATTAAGTTGTGTTTTACTTTTCTTCAGGGAAGTCTTATGTTTCATAAACTCAGGCCAGTGGATCAGCTGCGACATCTTTTTGTGTGCAACGCAGGAAGTGATGGAGAAGAGATTGAAAGATTTTTCAAATTGCACCAGGTAAGAATTTTTAACTTTCTCTGAAACTGTGCTTAAAGTTATCATCTGTGTTTGAGAACGGATTGCCACCTGCAGCGTTTGCCCAACATGTTCAAGCACGAAGGTCTTCCTTGCATACTGCAAGGCAGGAAAAGCCCTGTGTATTTGCAAAGCTTGATTTGCCTCCGATCTAAATAAATGTTCAGGGGTCTTCTCGATTATGGCCACAGAATTGAGCAAGCTTTTAACTAATTGCAGTTTATCCTGTTCGTTTATAATTTTCAGAGTACATTAATACTACACTTGTTTACGAAAACAGGCTAGTGCATAAGAAGAGCCCTGCTGGATCAGATCAGTGGCCTGTCTGGTCCAGTGTCTTGCCTCTCACAGCAGCCAGCCAATTACTCTAGACTGAGCAGGGGTGTCGAACTCATTTGTGAGGAGGGCAGGATTGAGCATCAATGTCTCTTGGTCGGGCTGAAGATGGGTGGCCTCCGTGGGGGGGGGAGTCCCCATTGGGAAGCTTCCCCCGTCATGGAGGCCAGGTTTCTATAGAAACCAGTGGGTAGACCTGGCCTCCATGGGAGTCACAGTCGGAAGGCCAGGTCTACTGCCATGCAAACCAATGGGTAGACCTGGCTTCCGGATGGAGATGGGTTTTTTCCTCCCACGGAGGCCAGGTCTACCCATTGATTTGCATGGCAGTAGACCTGGCCTCCCGACTGAGACCCGCCCCCCCATGGAGACCAGGTCTACCCATTGGTTTCTATGCGCATAGAAACCAATGAGTAGACCTGGCCTGCATGGGGGGGGGGGGCGGCCCACTGGGGCCAGGATCGCACGGGAGAATGGGGGGCAACGGGGGGGGGCGGGCTTGGCTCGCGGGCCTGTGAGCAGCCCTCCAGGGGCCGGATCCGGCCCCTGGGCTGCCACTTTGACACCCCTGCTCTAGAGGGCCAACAGCAGGGCACAGAGGCCTCCTGGCACTGGTATTCAGAGGTTTGCTGCTTCAGAATTTGGAGAACTTTTCCTAATTCCTAATTGGAGGCCTAATCATCATCATCATCATCCATCTTAGGGATGACCCTTAGATATGTTCTTGGCAACTTAAAGCAGCAAAATGTTTCTTACAAGTTATCCTCTTTACTACCCAAAACGCTTTTTCAAGATAAGTATCTCAAGGGCAGGGCTTGCGTATCACTTTATTGATTTTAAAAATGTTTCTCACAGGAAGATCAGGCTTGCGCCACATGCCTGATCCTCGCCTGCTCAGCTGCTGCCTGTGATAGAGAAGTTTCTTCTTGGGCTACTCGAGCATTTTTCAGGTAAATGACCAGTCCTTGAATTCTAGAGATGGTACTTAAAAAGAACTTGATTGCATCCCAGCGACAAATGGAACTGGTTGATTGGAGAATATGAACAGTTAAAGTGAAATTATTATTGTTATTGTTATTATTATTATATTTGATTTATATCCCACCCTTTCCCAACCGAAGTCGGGCTCAGGGTGTCTAACATCAAAAATATACAGACATTTATGTTAAATAGCTATTAAAACATACTTTAAAACAATAACAATTAAAACCTCATCTTCATAAATGGCGCCAGAAAGCAAGTCCCCTCGTCGTGTGAGTAGTAGGGGGCAGAGGAAACAACAGGGGTTCAAATACTGGTTGGAAGAATTGAAAAAAGTCCCGGCGCTGGGGACGGCGGTGCTGCACCTGCTTTTTAGCCTGGATTTAGCAGGCGCAGCCTCGCTGTTCCCTGTGGGGTGAAAGGCCCTGGTAAAACAAAACAAAAAGCTGCGAAACAGATTTTTTTTGTTTTGCGGCGTGCGCGATTCAGCATAGGAAGAGGCGCCACCACGCCTCTTCCCCTCCGACTTCGCACGCCGCAATTTCAGGAATGGGCTGTTAAAACTACCATTTTAAGAAGAATCTGAAAAGCTGTTTTCCAGTGTTGCTGAGATGAATTGTCTAATCCATTAAATCTCAGGTATGGTGGAGAAGCACAGATGCGGTTTCCTTCTGCCCTGCCTCCTCCGAGTAACGTAGGATCTATATTGGGCTCTCCTGTTCCACCTAGTGAGTAGTGAATACAGCTGTGACCTAGTTATTTTTATGTTTCCTCTTCTCATTTTGGCAAGAGCTTTTCCCTTTTTTATTTACTTAGGAGATCTCTATGTTGCCTCACCAGAATCCTGCTCAGGAAATTGTACAAGATTACTGAGCAGGGGACAGAATAAAAATCTTATTCTAAATCTCTGATACCTCAAACGTGTGTGCTTGGTTTGAGTTTGGGTTGTGCCTTTTTAATCGGAATGGAAAATGTTTTCTGCGTAAAATATATCACTTTCTTTCTTTCTCCAGGTTCCCCTATGACTACTAGCAGCCCTTACCCTAATCCAAGTTTTTTGGCAACACCAATGCCAGGTATTCCCTTTAAAAAAATTAAAATGTGGTTTGCTTCCAGGGGTCTTTATTTTATCATGGCTAAGAATGAGGACCCAGCTTGCTGGGGGTAAAGAGAAGATGACTGGGGAAGGCACTGGCAAACCACCCCGTAAACAAAGTCTGCCTAGGAAACGTCGGGATGTGACGTCACCCCATGGGTCAGGAATGACCCGGTGCTTGCACATGGGACTAGAGCAACTGTCCTATGGGGAGCGGTTAAGACGCTTGGGGCTGTTTAGCTTGGAAAGAAGGTGGCTGAGGGGAGACATGATAGAGGTCTATAAAATTATGCATGGTTTGGAGAGAGTGGACAGGGAGAAGTTTTTCTCCCTCTCCCATAATACTAGAACGCGGGGTCATCTGCTGAAACTGGAGGGTGAGAGATTCAAACAGATAAAAGGAAGTATTTCTTCACACAACGCATAGTTAAATTGTGGAATTCCGTGCCCCAGGATGTGGTGATGGCTGCCAGCTTGGAGGGCTTTAAGAGAGGAGTGGACATATTCATGGAGGAAAGGGGTATTCATGGCTATTAGTTAGAATGGATACTAGTCATGCTGCATACCTATTCTCTCTAGTATCAGAGGAGCATACCTATTATTTTGGGTGCGGTGGAACGCAGGCAGGATGGTGCTGCTGCAGTCGTCTTGTTTGTGGGCTTCCTAGAGGCACCTGGTTGGTCACTGTGTGAACAGACTGTTGGACTTGATAGGCCTTGGTCTGATCCAGCAGGGCCTTTCTTATGTTCTTTACCTTTTACTAAGTATGTGCTGGTGTTTCAGGTGCCCAGCCTCCTACGGTATCGACGCCAGTGTATGCTTCAGGAGGTTACATGTCTCAGCCTGGGACTTCAGCTGGCGGCATGATGGGCCCTGAGATCGTATTTTCTGGCAAGCACAATGGCATCTGCATATATTTCGCTCGAATTGTAGGGTGAGTAATGCTTGGGAAAGCAAGTGTATGTTTGTGTGTTAAACGAGATAATGTTTGTGTCTGTATCGGGCCTGATCCAACCAAAGTTAGGCACTTTAATAAAAAATTAGTTTTATTTGTTATACCTTGCTTTTCTCGCCAATGGCGACCCAAAGGGGCTTACATCGTTCTCTTCTCCTCCATTTTATCCTCACAACAACCCTGTGAGGTAGGTAAGGCTGAGAGTGTATGACTGGCCCAAAATCACCCAACAAACTTCCATGGCAACATGGGGATTCGAACCTGGGTCTCCTGGATTCTAGTCTGACGCTAATCACTACACCATGTTGAGTTCCATTAATTTCAGTGGGAGAGAGAGCTAAACTCTTTCCCCAATCAAGTAAATGGGAAGTGCTCGTATCTATATTGTTAAAGGTATTGTAATTTTACCCTTTTTGTGGCTGTCAGGAGGTGGAATAGTTAAAAGCTTCATAAGTTTCATACTTACAGGCTTACATTTTAGGTACAAGAATATAAACAAGGATGTGTAAATTGGGCAGCCTGTTATATTTTTTCTCCCACTCTGCCCATTGTGTGAAATAGAAAGTTCATTCTTTTAGTAAAAGTAAATGTTTTACTTTGCCTGGCAAACTGATTAAATACGTGCAGCTTCTTGTGCAGCTGTTTGGCATGTGCAGAGTAAAGGAGTATTCCACTTTGTAAAATAGGAATGGCAGGGAGGACTAGGTGAAGGTGCTAAGAAAAGCTGTACACAAAGGAGTAGGTGCTATACTGAAAAATGCATGCAATGTTGTTATGAGAGGACAGATGATTTAGATCCAAATATCAGTATATTTACATTGACTGGAATGCCTAGGTTTTTAATACCACATGAATAAGCTATGAAGATTTGCACGGACATTCTGTTGTGGCTGTATAAAACACTACTTTTGCATATGACTTTCTCAGCATAGTTAACTGTTTTCCTGCCTTTCAGGAACATTTGGGATGCAAGTATAGTTGTGGAGAGAGTTTTCAAGAGCGGCAATCGAGAAGTCGTAGCTGTAAGTGCTGATGGGCGCGAATGTCTTACAGGGTTCTATTATAGATAGCCATTTTTACTAGTAATGGTGATGCTTCTATCTAAGTGGGGAAACTGTTTTGGGGCTGGAAAATGATTCATTTGTGGCCTATGAGTTGCAGCTTCTTCTAGTTCAGTGTTGTCCATCTTCACAATAGGCTCTTCTAATAACATACACAAACCAACACTTTTATAGTAGAACACAGTGACCATGGTTCAATGCAGCATCACAAAAGACAGCACTGCATCATGGTTTGATGTTGTTTTTTATTTTAAGAAAATTCTCTGGCAAATGTAGCTTGGGATTGGCTGCTAACTTTCAGCAACTAAGTAAGCATATACTTGGAACAGCATGGCATTATTTGCTGCACATTATTCAAATTAGAGATTGGCGGATGGTAAACTCGCCTCTGCTGGTTCATCCTAGTATCAAGGCCAAGCCAATTATTAAATCCAGTATAGGGATATTACATTGAATGTAAAACCACTTAAAGGGCCTAAAAGTGTAATTCCATTGGTAAATGCGTGCCTCTGTAGGCCGTGTTATATATTAGCAGGATTGAGTAGTAAAGCTTTTGCTAGGCTGTCCCAGATGGTGGTGGTATTTGCATGTTTAAATACTCCCCCAGGTCCTGAATTTAAGCCTTCCCATAAACAGAAAACTATCATCTTGACTAGCCTGCTTTCTGGCATGATAATTTTCTAAAGGAGAGTTCTGGTGGGGAGGGGGATGTAAATTTCACCTATAGCTTGAAGCACTGCTGTCCAGGAAAAAAGCTTTGTCACTTGATTCTGCATGGTGGTATCAGTTTAGAAAAGCACTTGCTCTGCAAGAGCAGGAGAGATGATCCAAAATTGACTGCTTTTCCCATTCCCTGGAAAGGTTGCATCTATTCAAAGTTAGCCAAGTTTTTTTTTTACTGTGAAAGTAATCCCTCCTCCATCTGGCCTTGTCAGCTGTGCAGCATCAGAGTTCTTCAAAGGCTTTTCTATGTTCTTGCCCCCCCCCCCCCGGCCCCCCGTGTTCCCTTCTCTGGAGAAAGTAATTCTAGTGGGAAGGGAGGCAGATCAAACAAGTCTGCTTGTGAGAGGGGAGAGTTCTTCCAGGTGTGTCATTCACTCTGCCACCAAAAGTCATGTTTTTTGTTGGGCTGCTGAGGGTTTAGGATTTCAAGAGGTGTTGCAGAAAGCACCTATTACGACCCTACAGGTGAAAGTTCCTATAGATGTCCAAAGCCTGGAATGGGACACTTGTCAGGGATGCTCTGGACTGATCCTGCATTGAGCAGGGGGTTGGACTAGATGGCCTGTATGGCCCCTGCCAACTCTGTGATTCTATGAACACCCAGAGCTTTATGCACAGTGACTTCTCGATTTCTTTAAGGGCGCCTTTGATGCCGCACAGTGTTGAATTAATGCCTGACATCCCACTCCCCTCCAGCAGCATGATTGTTAACAATGTTACTATAATTCAGCGTACGATCTCTTCCTTTTTTTTAGGTTGAAAGCAGCGTTCCAACACAGATGCTAGAATCTGTGCTGCAGGAATTAAAAGGCCTGCAGGAATTTTTGGATAGGAATTCACAATTTGCAACAATGGGGGCCCTTAGAAATCCTAGGTAAGATTAAAGTTGCTTTCTTTGTTTCTTTTCCATATGTTGTACAAGACAGAGAAACCAACAAAGTAAACTCAGAAGCTTCTGTAGCATGTTTTGTGTACAAATGGACGATTTTTAAGGTCTAATAAATTTAAAGCAGCAGTCTGTTGAACACTTAGTTGTGAATAAAGACCATTGCACACTGGAGGACTTGAGTAGAACAAGCATAGAAATGGACTAGTTTATTTGTGATATTTTATACTGTACTGACTAACCTGCCAAAGCCTTTGTCACAGCTTACAAAATATACTAAGATATAACTAATTTCATATAAAATTGTTCACACTTGTTAGAAAGAAACACTAAACTATTTTTGGTTTTTAGCTGTCCGATATAGCTTGTGTGTTATTGATTTTTTCCTAGTGACTTTTTGGAAGCTCTTTTACTTTTGCTCTGATTTATTTCGCTGCTGTATATTTTGTGCTTTGTGGCCTCAGATACCTAAACGTGTGTGTGTGATATTTTAAATATGCAGTATAAATTATTGTAGTGTTTTCCCTCCCTTTGAATAAAGCTTTGCCACACCAGCTAACCTGCAGCAGAGGTTGCTGGGCTTCATACGACCTGACGGTGGAAGTTCTCAGCAGGTGCAACAAGAGCTCCAAAGGAAGTTTCATGGTGAGGAAGAAAGAGGCCATACTTTTTTAATAGACATTGTCGCCGTAAAAATAACACTGTTTAGCTTTAATAGTAAACTGGGGTCAGTGTGATGCCTGTGGGTGCCACACTGCCTGCCAACACCTTTTATAGTGCCCGCCAAGTGTTTTTAGGAAGTAGGTGGGGTCAGGTAGAGCTTTTGCCCAGCCAAGGCTTCTGATTGCAGATTTGATTGGCTGTCCAAAATTTTTAATACTTCTTCATCAGCAGCTGCCACCACAGCACAAGAATCCACACTGTGTTACTGAAGCTAA
This sequence comes from Euleptes europaea, assembly GCF_029931775.1. Lineage (NCBI taxonomy): Eukaryota > Metazoa > Chordata > Lepidosauria > Squamata > Sphaerodactylidae > Euleptes > Euleptes europaea. Next base: position 104,814,053 of record NC_079315.1, read on the forward strand.
GCTGTAGCAATCATTTTGTGGCTGGCTCCGCCTCCTGCAGCAGCCGTGTTGTGGCAGCGATTTTGTTGCTGCGCCCACCCGGCCGTGACAGAATTCCAAATGTGCCCACAGGCTCAAGAAGTTTGGGGACCCCTGTCATAATCTCTCAAGAATTTATGTAAAGAGGAAGTCATCTCTGCACAAGAGACAGAGCCTGGTTTTCAGTGAATTATGGGCAGATCTGCTAAATCTGCTCCAGAAATATCCTGTTGAAGAATGGCCTGTCTGTTCCACTTCTGAAGCTTGACAGTATCTGTCATTCTTCTCTTGCATAGCTATCTAATTGAAATGGTGATTCTTTCTGTTTGCCTGTTTGTCCCCTAGCGAAGAGAGATGGAGTTCAGTGAGCCTTGGAGGTTCCTTCAGGCTTTGTAGTTCTGTATCTCTGTGCTGCTCTCTCAAGAAGGTTTTGTGCAAGATGTAAAAAATGAAAGAGATGTAAATGGAATAGATTTTTTAAACTTAGCTGTGTGCGTTTTCCATTTTTGCAGCAGAGGCACAGTTAACTGAGAAGGCCTCCCTACAAGGCATCCAGCAGCTTGTTTGCAAAACCTGCCAGGCCTTAGCATTGTGGAAACTTCTTTGTGAACACCAATTCAATATTGTCGTAGGGGAACTTCAGAAGGTATGTGTTTTGGCACTCCTAGCTTCTTGGCCTGGAAGACATTCACCTTTTAACAGCTGTGCAGATGAAACAAACCAGAAAGTTGTTTTAGGATTATTATTTTTAAAAATCTTAAAACAACTTTCTGGTTTGTTTCATCTGCACAACCGTTAATTGATACACTGGATAGTGCAGTATCTACTAAAGGCAGAGCCAAGCAGCCTTAAAGAAAATTTAACTGCATATAGATGACCAGTTCCCATTGATAGTGCTGCGTTGGAGGAGCTGTGGTAGTTTCCCATGTCACCTTTTTAGAAGATGACTTGCAAAGTAATCGTTGTAAATTGTGATTGGGCCTACTTGCTTATTTGAGCAAGAAGAGAGCCAGTGTGGTGTAGTGGTTAAGAGCGGTGGTTTGGAGCAGTGAACTCTGATCTGGAGAACTGGGTTTGATTCCCCGCTCCTACACGTGAAGCCAGCTGTGTGAACTTGGGCTAGTCACAGCTCTCTTAGATCTCTCTCAGCCCCACCTACCTCACAGAACGTCTGTTGTGGGGAGGGGAAGGGAAGGTGATTATAAGCCGGTTTGATTCTTCCTTAAGTGGTAAAGAAAGTCGGCATATAAAAACCCAACTCTTATTATTATTATTATTGTATTGGTTTACAGGGGACCAAACATAAACGTTGAGGTAACCGGTTTGCTAATGGAAAGTTTTTTTCCTGAATAAAAGCAAAGTGCTGTCAGTGATTGTTCTGAATAAAGCAGGGTATGCTCTGAACTTTCTAATCCTCTGGGAAATAAGAGAAAATGTGGATGCGTGTCGACTTTCTTCACAGGAGTTTCAGGAACACCTGAAGGTCACCACTTTCCGAGACTTAGTGATCAGGGACAAAGAGCTGACCGGAGCCCTCATCGCCTCCCTCATCAACTGCTACATCAGAGACCATGCTGCTGTGGACGGCATCAGTACGCATCTGCAGGACATCTGCCCGCTGCTCTACAGCACAGATGACGCCATCTGCTCAAAGGTACGGCGCACTAAAGCCATCTGAGAAGAAACAACAATTTTATTTCACTTTTTGGTGCAGGATCACAGCTTGTGATCTTCACATGTGTATACACAAACACTCATGGAGCTGCATTATACTGAATTATACCCTGGGTCCATCCAAGTCAGTATTGTCTACTCAGACCAGCAGCAGCTCTCCAGGGTCTCAGGTAGAGGTCTTTCACATCACCTACTTGCCTAGTCCCTTTATCTGGAGATGCTGGGGATTGAACATGGTACCTACTGCATGCCAAGCAGATGCTCTGCCCCTGAGCCACAGCCCCTCCCCAAAACACATGAAGCTGCCTTATACTGAATCAGACCCTTGATCCATCCAAGTCAGTATTGTCTACTCAGACCGGCAGCTGCTCTCCAGGGTCTCAGGCAGACCTTTTTCACATCACCTTCTTGCCTAGTCCCTTAAACTGGAGATGCCGGGGATTGAACTGGGGACCTTCTGTATGCCAAGCAGATGCTCTGCCCCTGAGCCACAGTCCCAGAGCTCCAGATAATACTCCTCTCCCCAACAATGTAGCTATTGTTGCTAGAAAGTATTTGGTATAGATGTTTACATAGTTCTTGCTAGTCTTATTTGTTTGCTGAGGGTATACAATGGGAAATTTGTGGACTTCACTCTATGAATCTGTTTGTCTGGCAAAAGCTCTTCTTTGTTAAGCTCTTGCTTTTATTTCCTGACAGCTTTGGTGTTTGCACACCTGCCAAGCAGTTTGGGGTGAGGGTGGGATATTTCTGTGCTTTTGTCGTTTGGGCTCTGGCTGTTATAGTTTTGGCACTGTGCTGCTAACGCTGTTGGGTTTTCTGTTGGGTTTAAAATTGTATCTTATTGTTGATTGTATGAGATTTGAATATTTGTGGAAATTTTGTGACTTCCCTTGGTCTTTATTTTAAGACTTCCCAATAAACAGACTCTGTTTTTAAGGCATTTATGTCTCTCCTCTAAATAGATATAAATGCCCTAAAACCCAGAATGTATTTATTTAAGTTTTTTAATACCATTGGTTTTTTTTTTGTTTGTTTGTTTTTTTCTAAAGTTTTTTAATTCTATTGTGAAACAAATTTGAAGTTAAATTTAGCAGCTGTGTAATTTTTGTCTTTTTTTTTGGCGCTGTATTCTGTAATAAAAGATCTCTTTCAAGTGTTCTATCTCTTATAAAACAGAACACTTAAGTATAATGGGGAAATGCTGTTCGTTCATCGTAAATAAATTACTGAGTTTTTTTTTTTAATAAAATGGAGTCATTGATTAAGTAGACAGCTAGGGTATTTTTAAATAGTTTTAAAATGTAGTGTTTCGGGTGGCAAGGCTGTTTCTCTTGAGGCTTATTTCCTATAAAGCAACTTACTTCTTTGTAGGACGTAGGTAAATTAGATGTGCATTTCTCTTAAGTGATACACGTGTCCGTGTCTGATAAGGATTTCTGTAAGGGAAAGTTTTGTTTTTCTTTGAACTTGCCCGAACTAAGATGGTGGATAATGATATTGATCTCTACCTGTCTCAATAGGCAAATGAACTACTTCAGAGGTCCCGACAAGTGCAAAACAAATCTGAAAAAGAAAAGATGCTAAGAGAATCATTGAAAGAATATCAGCGGATTAGCACACAAGTTGACCTTGCTAACGTCTGTGCTCAGTATAGACAAGGTAAATAAAACAAGGTGTTTTATTGGTAATGTCTGATGATTTATGGTGCTTTTACTGATAAGCTGCCTTGAGCAGGACTCTGGAGAGGCGGCATCAAAATGTTCTAAATAAATATAAAAAAGCAGCAAGCGGGATCAAATTTTAACTTTGTAAATGTACACTTCTCTCTGTCCTTCATAACAACTATTGCAGGACTATCAAAGAGATTATCCAAAGTGAGTGTGTGTGTAAAGTGCTGTCAGGTTGCAGCCCACTTATGGTGACCCTGTAGGGTTTTCAAGGCAAGAGATGGTGGTTTGCCATTGCCTGCCTCTGCGTAGTGACCCTAGACTTCCTTGGTGGTCTCCCATCCAAATACTAACCAGGGCCGATCCTGCTTAGCTTCCAAGATCAGGCTAGCCTGGGCTGTATTGGTCAGGGCAGAGAGTCTGCCATTGCCTGTCTCAGTGTGGCCGACCTGGACTTCCTTGGCTGTCTCCCATCAAAGTGCTAACCAGGGCTGACGTTACTTAGCTTCTAAAATCAGATGAGATTGAGCTAGCCTGGGCCATCCAGGTCAGGGTATCTAGAATAGTTGTAATTAACAAAAACAGAGACTTATGTTTTTCCTTAACGCTGATTTTTACTGTAACAGTTCCAGAACAGAAGGAACATAATAATCTTTTGCTTACAAATGATCACCTGGCTTTTTGAACTTTTGACTAAACGTATAGCGTGTTTCATGATACGGGATTTCAGATGGGAATTCTATCTTTTTAAATTATCATGCAACAATACATAATCAGGATCAGGATTCATAGCAGACAAGATGTCCATTCACCTATCTTATTACAGGTTTGATAATAGTCTCTTTGCACAAAAGTTGCCAGCATGTTTTGTTAATTTGAATTGGGTCTCTTTAGAGAATCTCAGGTGTCTTTTAGATTATAAATATGCCAGATTTAGTTAAAACTGGGTTTACCAAACTGGTAGATGCTTGAAAACATTACAGAACCATCCTGATTTTCCTAGAGTACAAAAAAAAACCTCTGGAAAATTTGGGTAGATGTACATGATGCCTTCATAGCCTAGAGGTAAGATGATGCTCTTGGAAGTGTGCCATGTATTCATACCAATTTTGTCAGCATTCTGTAATAATGTATTTACAGAATAACTATGTATTTTTTCTTTTTGGTCTCCAGTGCGCTTCTATGAGGGTGTCGTAGAGCTGGCTCTCACCGCTGCAGAGAAAAAGGACCCTCAAGGCCTTGGACTCCATTTCTATAAAAATGGAGAGCCAGAAGAGGAGGTCATCGGGCTTCAGGCTTTCCAGGAAAGGCAAGTTCTCAGGATACAGCTGGATGGTTTTGTTCAGCACAAAAATGGCAGCTGCAGTTTGATGGGGTTGTGGAAATAACTTTAAAATTAACTAGCACTTGAAAATAATTTTAAGCATATATTTCGAAGTGTTAAGCAGCTGAGGTGAAATACAGGTTTGTGCAATATGTAGATGCAGATAGATGGTTGTATAACAGGAGTAAGTGTAACTGTGCATTCCTAAGCTTTCGGTGTGGGGGAACGGCGGGGAGGAGGCACCGCTGTAGGGAGGAGGCACCACTGCAGAGTTTGATAAAATAAACATACAGAGTTGAGAGGGAAAAAAAGCCTTTTAAAGGCTTTTTAAATTGAGCTTTTTGCCCCATAGAGAAAAGCAAGGCTGTGCCTGCTCTTCTCGCTGCTGGCATACCCGGGGCGAAAGGGAACAGGAGGCTTCTAACAGCATCTTGCACTAGGGGCAGGATTCTTGACTCTGGATGCGGGGGAGTGTTCACCTAAGCAGGCAGAAGCTTTAAAAGGTGGAATCTTCCTTTGTTCTTTGTTCAAATACTTCACCTGGATGCTATGATGTATGCTGGGACTCAAACTCCTCTGCAAAGCGGCAATAAGGAGTTTGGGGAGGGGTGTTTGCTCCATTCAAGATAACTTGTAACTTAGGTAGACTCCTGTTTATGTTTTCTTTTTCTTAGATATGTATCTGTAACTGTTTGGTAATGTCATCATGTTCATGTGATGTACCAGAGTAGGACACTAGCACATGTCTTTCTATGCCTTTGTTCATTAAGAAGAAGAGTTAGTTTTTTATATGCCGACTTTCTCTGCCACTTAAGGGAGGATCAAACTTATAATCACCTTCCCTTCCCCACAACAGACACCCTGTGAAGTAGGTGGAGCTGAGAGGGCTGTGACTAGCGTAAGGTCACCCAACTGGCTTCTTGTGTAGGAGTGGGGAAACAAATCCAGTTCACCAGTTTAGCCTCCACTCACGTGGAGGAGTGGGGAATCAAGCCCGGCTCTCCAGATTAGAGTCCACTGCTCCAAACCACCGCTCTTATCCACTACACCACGCTGGCTCTTAAATGTTTGATGTTTAATCTATACCTTCATACATTTTACTTCTGTTCCAATCTCTGTCCCCGAAGGAAGCCGTAGAACAGGGACGTTTCTGCCATTATACAGCAGAGTCATATGCATATGTGGGAACAGAGTGGTAGTGCTTTCAAAGTTTCAGAAGTTGCTGTGGAAGAAATCCTAACCAGGATTCCTGTGACATGTCTCTCTTCACAGATTGAACAGCTATAAGTGCATTACAGACACGCTTCAAGAGTTGGTCAATCAAAGTAAAGCAGCTCCACAGTCTCCCAGTGTTCCCAAAAAGCCTGGTCCTCCTGTCTTATCATCTGATCCGAATATGCTAAGCAATGAAGAAGCGGGGCATCATGTAAGAAATGAGCTATCATTAACTTTGCTTGGGAATACTCGTCTTAAGTACATGAGCCAAACCTAATGGCATAAGTGGGCCTAGTTCAAAAATATTCAGAAGGATTGCATATCTCAAGTACTGTTTGTTGTTTTCTAAAGTAATCAGTAGATAATGTATTGAAATGAAACTGTTTTGAATGCTCATTCACAGATACATGCCCTGTAGGCAATGATCCAGTCATTTAAAAAAAAAAGTACATTCTTGGCACAACAGCCATTTTAATTTCACTCTCCTTTTTTCTAGTTTGAACAAATGCTAAAATTGGCACAGCGTTCTGGAGATGAACTTTTCAGTATTGCTCTTTACAACTGGCTTATCCAAGCTGATCTTGCTGATAAGCTGCTGCAGGTAAGGTAATAGGAATGCTTTGTGCATGCTATGTCCGTACAATTTTTAATTGAGCTTTGGAATTTGTACTTCAATTTTGCTTGCATAGCAGTGTTGTTGGTTGCAGAGGCCATCCTCCACAACAGAGCATGTTTCCATAGCATGTCCTTGTAGAGCTAGATGTTTTCCACTCATATAAACCTGGGCCACTTTCAGATTACCGTTCTAAACCGGATGTTATCTGTTGTTTGTCCGATTCCGAATAAAGAGATACAGGAACAGGCATTTCATACAGCTAATTTCAATCTGTCTATGAGTTGTCCCTAAGGTGCTCTGAAATGCTCTGGCCATTTCAAACAGTTCAACACTTTCCCCCCGCCTTTTTTCATGGCACGTACTTTTTTGGCTTTTTTTTAAACGTTCCAAGATTAGTGCTATAGCACTATGTATGGCTAAAGTGCTATAGCACTATGTATAGCTATAGCCCCAATCTTCGAACGTTTTTAAAAAAGCCAAAAAAGAACGTGCCGCCAAAAAAAGCAGGGGGAAAGCAGTCCTTTCAGAAGCACTCCAGCCATTTTAAACAGCACACTTCCGCGATTTTGAAGTGCAAGGAATAAGTGAAAATGGGAGAAAGCAGTTTTCATTAAGAAAAGGCTGAGCCCTGGGATGCCAGCAGGACACAAACGGGTTTGTCTGAAAACTTTTTTAAAAATCCATTAGCAGCTGGGAGCCAAAATGACACAAAAAATCTGAAATGACACAAAAAAAAAAACCATTAGCAACTGGCCGGTCAAATGGTTTATAAGGGCAGTTTGAAAGGGGCCCCTGGGCTTGCATGAGTGGAAACTGCCTATCATCATTCCACAGTGGAGGGCTACCTCCACTATAGAGATCAGTGCTGCTGAAGGAAGGTAGAGGATACAAGGCATAGTGATGTATCTTTGAGAAGCATAATTTGTAGTTAAAATGTGTATAGTACAACAAGGACTGATAGAATTTCCCCTTTTCCCTGATCCTTGTAGGTAAACTCTCCCTTTCTGGAGCCATATCTAGTGCGTATGGCCAAAGTTGATCAAAACAAAGTTCGCTACATGGACCTGCTGTGGAGGTACTTTGAGAAAAACAGAAGCTTCAGTAATGCAGCCAGAGTGCTGGCAAAATTGGCTGACATGCACAGGTAAGGTTAGCTTTTTATTAATCAGTGTTTCTAACAATGTCATTTGTGTGTGGGGTTATGGTACTGTTATCGTTTTTGCAAAGACGTCACCAGATGATACAGACCAAGTCTACTCAGCGTTGTGAGCCACTAAACTAAACACAGTCCACCAGCAATATATTATGGCCTGCAGTTACTTGATAACCCCACTCCTCAGCTATTCTGGAAGGTAGTTACAAAAGGATTTCTCTTGAAGAATGTGAATGTTTACATAAAGAAGGGCATGCTGAATCTTTAGAACATGTTTTTTTACTGTAAAATCTACAAGCATATTCGGGATGCTTTGATCCTACAATGAAGGGCTCTCCAGGGAGGAATATAAAGGTTTACCTTTATAGTATGTTATCAGATAAGAATTAGGGGAATACTTTTAAGGTGGCAAAATTTGGCTGGCTGGTCTCAAAGATCAGAAAATCTTGGTCTACACAGGTTCAAGAAGGATCATAAGCAGATATTCTATATCTTTTAGTCATCTTCATTTGTTTTATTATTTTATTCTATATTTTAGTGATGATGAATGTTTATCAATCGTGGGGTTTGATTGAAGACATGATATTTGTATTTACAACCTATGTTACACTTTTAATTCTATGTATATAATAGCATTCTGGTCTAGGACCGTAATAAATATTTCCTTACTTACTTGATAGATAACCCCTTTACTTTTGAGGTCCTAGGCAGGTAGCCAGGACATTAGGTTTATTGTGTCTCTCTTGAGCCACCGTACTTGGGGCTGCGTTTGGTTTGGTGAGCCTTGCTAAAAGCTATGAAATAGATATACAGATCTCCCCAAGTCTGAGACTCACTACCAAACATTTTGAGGTGATAGAGAAGAGATGGCAGTGGTGTGATATGCTGAGGGGGAAAAGGGCAGTCATAGAAATGAGTTCACATCATTTTTACAATGTTATATTGTCTGCTATCAGAAGAAGAAAGGATGTACTGTAGATAATGCAAAGCAGACTAGACAACTTGGTTAACTTGTATTTTAAAAGCAGAAGATTGTGTGAACGTTCTTGAAAGCCACCGTATTAAATCCCATAGTTCTTATGATTTCACAGCACCGAGATTTCACTCCATCAGCGTCTTGAATATATTGCACGTGCCATTTTGAGTGCCAAGAGTTCAACCGCCATTTCACCCATAGCTGCAGATGGTGAATTTTTACATGAATTGGAAGAGAAAATGGAAGTAAGTAAAACTGGTAAAGGTAAAGGTCCCCTGTGCAAGCACCGGGTCATTCCTGACCCACGCAGTGACGTCACATCCTGACGTTTCCTAGGCAGACTTTGTTTACGGGGTGGTTTGCCAGCACCTTCCCCAGCCATCTTCCCTTTACCCCCAGCAAGCTGGGTACTCATTTTACCGACCTCGGAAGGATGGAAGGCTGAGTCAACCTTGAGCTGGCTACCTGAAACCAACTTCCGTTGGGATCGAACTCAGGTCGTGAGCAGAGCTTGGACTGCAGTACTGCAGCTTACCACTCTGCGCCACAGGGCTCCTGGTAACAATATTAAGACATCATTAATATTGGTATACAAAAGAAATGGGTGGCATATCATTTTGGAGGCTCCTTTCTACACCCTTTTTTAGCATATTGAGAATCCCGCCTTAGTTTAAAGAAAGCTTCTAGCCCTCGTGGTTGGTTTTGAAAATCTGGGAAGCAGCATCAGCTCACCGTCTTAAAAGTGAGCTGGCCTGTCTTTTAATGATATGTTTAGACATTATAATAGATCAGATATTTTTATGATAGAACCAATTGTAATTTCTTGTTCATATTTATAATTTTAATGAAAAATACAAATATTTTTAACCAGGTTGCCAGGATACAGTTTCAAATACAAGAGGCGTTACAGCGTCAGTGTTCCCATCATACTTCAGTGCAAGATGCAATTTCACAGCTGGACTCTGAGTTGATGGACATAACAAAGGTGATCTTAAAGAAGTATTCCCAAACAGCATGCTATTGTGCAAACTGTTCATTGTCAGAATGAAGCTTCTTTTTCTGTGATAACATAGCCCTGGTCTTATTATTGTATGAGAAATGTCAGTTTGTACATTACCTATTTCCTGTTGAGGAGCTGTATTGCTATTGTATGAGAAATGTCAGTTTGTACATTACCTATTTCCTGTTGAGGAGCTGTATTGCTGAAAACTTCAGCCTTTTTAGAATACTCTGTATAAGGGATGGAGATGCATGAATTAATATTCTCATTTATTTATTGCTGCACGCTGCCTTATTAACCCATTTTTATTCCTGCATTTTATTGTGTGTGTATGAGAGAGTGTAAGAGACTAATCAGTGTTTTTTTTCTTCCTTTTTTTAAACTCCAGCTATATGGGGAATTTGCTGATCCATTCAAACTCTCTGAATGTAAACTGGCTATTATCCACTGTGCGGGTCATTCAGACCCTATCTTGGTACAGACACTCTGGCAAGAAATCATTGAGAAAGGTATGTCCAACTGGTGGCAAAGATCTTTAGAAGCACCCAACAATGCAGAGTTCATATTTCTTCATAATAAATACAAGGGGAGGAATTGTTTTTTCAGCACAGTACATGACATTCAAAAAGGCTGACCATAATTTTTGTTCCTGCAGTAGATTCTATGTTGGTGATTCACTGGACAATGATGACTTTGTTTCCTTGGGTTTGGATCCTTCAGGCTCCCCAGCCTCCTTCCCTCCTAGAGCGGCCCCAAATATCTTCTGGGGGAAAAAGCACCTACTCAGGAATGATATGTAGGGGGCGGGGGGTCAGAGGTCTGTAGAGTCAGAGTGGCAGAAATTGCCCCTCCCTCAATGGACAGAAATCCTCCATGGGATTCAGCAGTAGAAATGAGTGATAGACCTGTAGCTCCATAAGGAAATGTGGCATTCAAGATATTGTCTGCATAGCTTTTAAAGCTGCCCTGTTAGAAGGACGACAAATTCCTTGAGAGGCTTACAAAAAAAGAACTGTGGGAGTTTCCCATTAGGCTTCAATTTCTTTTCCTGGTGACGGTAATATAAACAGTATCTTGTAGACTGCATTCAGAAGCTCAACTGAGATGTCAAAATTAAATTGCGGTTTCTGGAATGTACAAACCTGGTTGACTGTTGGGCCTTGTGTGCTCTCGCTTCCTTCTCCTCCAACCTTCTTCACCCTCCACAGCATGCTGAGAATGAAGATGGAAGGTCTTCAACTATCTCCACATGTCATTTCTTTCCCAGTAACTAGAATGGTTAACTAGTATTAAGTTGTGGCTAAAAGTCTTGGTGTGCCATATAAGGGCAAGAAAGGATAAGGAATATGTATATACACACAGTTTGTGCTATCTTGAACAAGGTCCTTTTTGTGACATCTGAACGTGGTGTGAAAGGATTGTTAAAGCTTTTTGAATGATGACTAGTCTGAATAAGTATTAAATATATTTTTGGAATTTTCTTTCCTGACGTTTCGCCAGCAGCTGTGGCAGGCATCTTCAGAGGAGTAACACTGAAGGACAGTGTCTCTCAGTGTCAAGTGTGTAGGAAGAGTAATATATAGTCAGAAAGGGGTTGGGTTTGAGCTGAATCATTGTCCTGCAAAAAGTATCAAAGGTAATGTGCTAATCATTGTCCTGTAAGTATCAAGATAATGTGCTAATGAGGGTGTGGTATGTTAACACATTACTGTGTGTACATACATATTCCTTATCCTTTCTTGCCCTTAAATGGCACACCAAGACTTTTGGCCACAACTTAATACTACCGTATTGTCCGGCGTATAAGACGACTGGGCGTATAAGATGACCCCCAACTTTTCCAGTTAAAATATAGAGTTTGGGATATACTCCTCCGCAGCCGAGGCCCGCCCCTCACGCGCTCCCCTGCCGCCCCCCTTCGCTTGCCTTTTGCACAAGGGCTGGGAGCCAGGGGGGGGAGGCGGCGCCTGTTCCTGGAAGACCCCGCCTGGGGAGTTGGTCACATTCTTGGCCGCGCTGCAAGAGCAGAGCCAGACGCACCAACGCGCAGGCGGGGAGGGAGGGAGGCGGGGGGGGTGAGGAGGAGGAGGTGCGCACAGCCCGCCCGCATTCGCTCAGCCCCGAACCACCCTCAGTCTGGGCTGGAGCGCGGCGCGACTGCAGTCGCAACGCCGGAGCGGGTGGGCAGGAGCCAGGAGGCAGAGAAGGACGCGGGGAGAGCGGCCGCGCCAGCCAGCCGCCTGCCTGCCTTGCGCCGCCGCCGGAGCGCGGCGAGCGTTTCCCTCCGTGCGCCCCGGCGCGCCTGGCTCTGACTCCCAGCCGGGCAGCGAGCGCCCTTGCCGGGCTCGCCTCCCCTCCCTCCTCCAGCGGACATGGACAGAGCGGAGGCGGCTCCCCAGGCAGATTCTCCAGTCCGGCTCGGAAGTTTCAGCACTCACCCTATAAGACAACACCTGGCGTATAAGACGACCCCCGACTTTTGAGAAGATTTTCCTGGGTTAAAAAGTTGTCTTATATGCCGGACAATACAGTAGTTAACCATTCTAGTTACTGGGAAAGAAATGACATGTGGAGGTAGTTGAAGACCTTCCATCTTCATTCTCCGCATGCTGTGGAGGGTGAAGAAGGGTGGAGGAGAAGGAAGCGGGAGCACACAAGGCCCAACAGTCATACCACACCCTCAAATAATAATTAGCACATTATCTTGATACTTACAGTTACATTGTCTGTAAATGTCTTGCAAATGTGCTGATGAGCTTGGCGTCCCAGGCTTCATTATTTTTGTGACTTACAGCCCATTCCTGAGGTTGGGGGCCAAATGTGCTTAGGAGGGGGCGCAAACCCTACCCCAGCGTTTGTGCCACTTGTGCCATGCAAACTGGCACAGACACTGGCTTAGGGGCACTTACGCCAGCCCCTCTGGACTGCAGCAGCAGCGCAGCCCTCAGACTCTGGTGTGGCCTCCCGCTGATGTCCTCCCGGTGCAGATCTTCACTCCACCATCCTGGGAGGCATTCCCGTGGCATTCCAGGGGGTGGAGCTGCATTTTAAGCAGCTTCCTAACCCCTTTCAGCCCGGGAACACCCCCTAAAGCAACGGTGGTGCCGCGCCACCTTTTTGATGGCACAGCGTCACTGTTATCTGTGGGGCTTTTCCCCCATTTTGGGAGTTTTAGAAATAAAACCCCCTTTTTTAAACCTCGCAATGGCCACAGAACCTCATTGTTGGTTTGCACTGTTAGTTTGCACTGCCAGAATAGTGTTTTATTACTCAGTGTTTACAGACGGATATGTGTTTATAGCAGCAGCCACCTATTACTAAGAAATAAAAAGGACCGTTGTATATTATGTTGAAAAGAAACAGGAGATACCGACATGTCTGCCTGAGCAAACTCTCTTTTTCTCTTTCAGCACTGAGTGACAGCGTGGCTATGAGCCCTGCAGACAGGATGCAGGCTCTTAGCCTGAAGATGATAATGCTTGGCAAAATCTATGCTGGGACACCTCGCTATTTTCCTTTAGGTATACAGTTCAAAGTACTGGTGCTTTGAAGTAGTAAGTTATAATGGCCGATTAAGAGAGACCAAATGTCTTCTGTCTCTAGAAAAATACATGGGCAGAAAAAAGGAATGGACTCTATTTTATACATATGCCTTCCCATACATGCAGTTGAATTGTCACTCAAGGTTGGAAAAGGCCTGTTTGGTCCCAAAAATGGGCACTGCCTTGGTGAAGAACTCAACCCAAGGAGTTAGACATCTTAGTCCCAGTCTCCTTGACTATAGGGTCATGGCTTGCTGCTCATGCAGGTGAGGCAAGCATTCTGTGGTAGAGCAGAAGATCCCAGGTTCAATCCCCCGCATCTCCAATTAAAAAGACCAGGTAGGAGGTGATGTGAAAGTCCTCTAGCTGAGACCTTGGAGAGCCGCTGCCAGTCTGAGTAGACAGTATTGAACCTGATAGACCAATGGTCTGATTCAGTATAAGGCTGATTCATGTGCGTTCATGTGTTTGGTTGGGAAGTTGCATGGGCTTTATTTCTATTCAGGACTGGCTTAACTTTTTGGAAAAACGTCCGCTGAAAAGGTCTCCATTGCGGTTTACTGAAGGAAGGTGATGTGCAATTATTTTATTATTTTTAGAAGCTTGCAGCGAAAATTGACATCTTGTTTTCCCTCAGATTTTTTAGTGCAGTATCTGGAACAGCAAGCTTGTTCCTTGAACTGGGATGTGGGGTTTGTAACCTACACCATGCAAGAAATTGGCGTGCCACTCCCAAGGCTTCTTGAAGTGTATGACCAGTTATTCAAAGCACGGGTAAGTAAAAGTTATTGGACATTGTAGGTTCAGCTGTTCTAAGATTTCTTAGTATTGCTTGTTAAGAAAATGGACTATGTACAGTGCTACTTATTTTGTATTGGGTCACTTCCATTGTATTTTCAGTCATTGTAAGAGATAGGTTAAGATGAGAGGTGATGACTGGTCTAAGGTGACTCAGTGGGCTTTGTGAGCTGGGGGTTTTGATCGCACGTCTCTCCAGCTTAGTCTAACACTGATCACTGCATCACTGTGTCAAATTGCTAAAATATTTACCTAACAGGAAAACTCTTTGTAGTGTTCATCACACCTTTTTATGATCTTCATTTGTGAAGTACCTCTTATGGATAACAAAATCCTAGTATCAATCAATCAAAAACCTTTAATGGCATATAATAAGTACAAAATTAAATTAAAATGTCAAACATCAGATACACACACAAATTAGGTACAACAATTTACTCCCAGTTCCCTTTTTTGCGAATCATTAGAACGTTATTAAGGAATTTGGCAACCTCCTCAGTTATGCCTGGAGAAGTATCTTTCAGTATATATTGTTCTTTAGCTTGATCCCACCAGGTTTGTAAAGACAGGGTCAATATTTTTAAGCCGTATATCTGTATAGAATGGGCAATGGAAAAGGATGTGCCAAATTGATTCAACACTTTTCAGTGCACCAGGGCAAAGTCTGTCATCATAGTCCACTTTTTGGAATCTTCCAAATAAAACTGCTGATGGCATAACATTGAATCTAGCCAGGGAAAAAGCTCTACGCAGATGTGGATTTTCTAGAAGATGGAAGATATGAGGCTATGCTACCTGCCTTCAGTGAAAGCCCTAGCCTTAATGGGGAACAGCTTGTACTTTTAAGGCAATTGAAATTCAGCATCATTACTGTCCCTTTCTTCAGCTATTCAGAGACTGGCGAGGGCTGTGTCAAATCTCACGTTTCTGTGGGCGAAGTGCAAACTTAACTTATAATGAAGCTGAACATGTAAATAAATTTAGCACAGAGTCCACCCTCCATCATTTTTTCGCTGCAATAAGAATAACTAATGTGTTAGCTTACTCTTGTGCGTGGTGTGAGAGCCTGCGTGGTGTAGTGGTGAAGAGCGGTGGTTTGGAGCGGTGGACTCTAATCTGGAGAACCGGGTTTGATTCCCCACTCCTCCACATGAGCGGCGGATGCTAATCTGGTGAACCAGGCTGGTTTCCCCACTACTACATATGAAGCCAGCTGGGTGACCTTGGGCTAGTCACAGTTCTCTTAGAGCTCTCTCAGCCCCACCTACCTCACAGGGTGTCCGTTATGGGGAAGGGAAGGGAAGGGAAGGTGATTGTAAGCCAGTTTGATTCTTCCTTAAGTGGAAGAGAAAGTCAGCATATGAAAAACCAACTCTTTTCTTCACTTTGTTGATTAATCATGCGGTACAACTTTTCCCCCCCCCTAGGACCCATACTGGAGCAAAATGAAGAAACCTTTGCACCTTCTGGAATGCATTCATGTATTATTGTCAGGCTATGTGCAAGATCCTAACAGAGTGCTTACCTATGAGAGGTAACTTGGGTTACAGTAAAGCATGTTCTAGTAGCAAGTGAATAATGCAAGTACAGAAGTTACGTGACCAGGTGGGAGTCCATTAGCCTGTATTTTGAAAATGTGCGCTATGTATAATTTCACCTAAATTTGGGGAATGTCGCCATAGCAAAACCTTACTGAACCTCACTAAAAGCCATTATTGATAAACCCTGTTGCGGGTATTTGCCATGCAAAAGGTTGCAATGTAAATATCATTACTGCATCTTGGGTTTTGTATTACCCCTCCCCTCCTTCCCAGATCACCTTTTGGCCTTATGTGTGTCTTCCACATCTCTCAGGTGAAGGCATGGAATGAACACACCTTGGCTCATGCATACCGCCTACTCCACTGTTAGTAAGTGATTTGAAAGGACACCTCTGCTCCCAGAAGCTCGTTATAGCTCCAGAATTAGGAAAGCATTCCAAGCTTGTAGTCTCTATAACCTAACACTAAAACGTATCTTTTCTTCTTCCTCTCTAGACGGAGATTCACAAACATTTGCTTGGATGCTGTTAGCGGTTACCTTGTTGAATTGCAGTCCATAAGTCCAACACTAGTTGTACAGACCATTATAGGGAATTTTAAATCTCTACAAGCCAAGTTGGAGCGACTTCATTGACTACAGGGGTGCATAATTTTATGCATAACTGCTTGTACAGATGGAACGAACTGTGGCTACACTGGAATGTTGAAGGACAAGTGCTTAATAAAGAAGCCGGGGGGTGGGGAATCACGCTGTTGCTGAATTGGATGGTATTGTGTTGTATATTTTTAACTAACCTTCACATAGCAGAATGTATAAAAGGTAGATTCTTTCTTTTCAATAATGCCAAAATTTTCTAACAGTGAAACAATTTTATATGTTTTGGATTAAGACGCACTATGTAATCTTGCCCTCATAATTAAAATTATTTGTAAAATTGTTTTCTTTTCTTAATTGTGAATGTCATATGCATAGGCACAATTGTAGAAATCCTCCATTGTAGTCATCATTGTTTGGTGTTGAATAATAAGGGTGGGCTTCTAAGGGCAACTCATATAAAACAAGTGATCACACTGTTACCTTGATAGGTAGCTTGTCCTGGTTTTAGATAATACCTAGACAGTTGCCAGATTGCACTGAAAACTGCTCTGGTTTTTAAATGCCCCACTGAAAGAAAGGGGGCAGCCATCTCTCATGCCCTTTACTTGCTATAAAAAGTAGGAGTCAAGGTGTGCTATACAGCAGGAAGAACAAGGGAGAAAATTCAGTTGCCTTATTCCTCAATTCAGAGGGGCATTTAAGGATATGATGCAACCAGACAACTCCCATTTTTTCATCTTTAGCTAATCTCTGATAACTGCTTATTCATCTGTGTGGCTTCTATGCAGTCCCACATTGGGACTGCGCAGGCGCAGGCCAGCCACGGATAAGATTTGTCAGCTAGCAAAATCTAAAAGAGAGTGCTCCCCCTCCCCTTGGGGCATGCAATCTCCCCGCCCACGGTCACATGACCCAAGGGGGAGGGAGCACTCTTCCCTCCAGTTCTTTCTGCCGCCACAGAGAGAGAACGTGTCAGCACCTCTCTCTAGCCATGGAGCCCAAAAAAGCTCCACTTTTCAAGAAATGCACTGTGTGTGGTACTAAGATGGTGAAGAATGATACCCACACTGAATGCCTCCTTTGTCTGGGGGAAGGCCACATTCCGGCAGCTTGTAAAAGTTGTTCCAAGCTCACCAGCAAGGCCTTGAAGGTTCGGTCGACTCGGTTACTTTCTCATCTCTACAAAGAGTCGCTTCGCCCACAAGGTCGTTCTGCTGAACCGGGTACTTCGACCGGTAAGTCCCAATCCAAAGTGGGACCCACTACAAAAAAGTCTAAAAAAGGTGGCCCTTCTAAGAAGCCTTCCTCCGTCGTTATTCGGCCAGCAACGTTTATTGCTCCGGTTTCGCAAGGTGGCCGTGGCTCGTCGCACAATGCGTCCCGCTCAAAATCGCCTCGGCATCGATCACCTTCGAGGTCGCTGAAGTCCCTTTGACGCCGGTCGCCCTCGGCATCCCCTCGACGCCGATCCCAAGCCAAGTCGCCTCGCTCGCCTCGTCCGTCTGAGCCGTGAGCTTCCGACGAAGCTGCACAGCAGCCCATTACCATCGAGGACTTGCCTCCTTGTTCCCTGGCTACCCCCTCGGTTCCGTGTCCGAGCAGGGCCCAGGAAGACTCGGCTGAGTTCAAGCAGCACCTCCTTCACCTCTTCAAAGATGTGCCTCCGGTGCTTGCAAAGTCCCCACGGCCTGATGATAAAGGGCCTCGGGCAGAACCTACAGAGCTCCAGGTCAGTGCCGATCAACCTACCCATCCTGTGAGTGTTCAACAGGACTCCCAGAGTTTGGTTGAAAGGAACCAAGCAGAGTCTCCAAAGGGTTCGTCCCATCTTGAGCCTGGCCAACGGCCTCGGCGTCGATCAACTTCTTGATGCCATTCTCTATCCCCGACTTCGTCCGGACCCAGTCGGCGTCGGTTGAACTCTCGCCGTCGCCGATCTACCTGTCAGAGCCGATCTTCTCGGCATCGAGCCGATCGTCGGAGTCGATCCGCTTCCTGTGAACGCCGGTCATCTTCTTGTTGGAGCCGATCCCGTCGTCGGAGCCGTTACTCCCATCGGAGCCGATCCTATCATCTGGGCCGTCGGAGCCGATACAGTCGTCTGCGGCGATCCATTTCTCACCGCTCCCGATCTCACCGGTCTTCATCCAGACAGTCTTCTTCAGGTCACAGCCGTTCATCCCGCTCACGTACTCCGGCCGTTCAACAACACCAGCCATCATCTAAACAGTCAGCCTCCGGACATTGCCGTTCACTTCACCCACATGGTCCAATTGTTCAACCTCACCATTCAGCCAAACACAGGACATAGCCGTTCACTTCATTCATGCAGTCCGATCAGTCAGAGGCGCCGCTACTCCTCCAGGAGCTGGTCTCCCTCTCGTCGGTATCGAGAGGTTTCTCGATGCCGATATCATACTCCTTCCGTCTACTCGGGCTCTTCGGTCGACCGTCATCATCTTCACCGACGCTCTCGGTCATGTTTGCCTTCTGGAGGCTCTCGTCGGCGTCGACACACGCTGTCTCGCCGTCCTGAGGACCATTCCAAGGATTCTGTTTGTCCAAGGCAAGAGTCGCTTCGCAAGCCTCCCTTATCCAGGTCTCCTTCTATGTCAAGGGACCCTGATCCATCCGAGTATGATGCTTCCTATTCCCCGGATGAGGAATCCCGCACTTCAGCTCCCTCACCCGAGAACACTGTTGGGGACTCTAACCCGCTCTCTCCTGCGGGAGATGTCCGTTTATATGCGGAGCAGCTTATTCGCATGGCGAAAGCTCTCAAAATTGAGTTTAAGCCGGAGGACGCCAGCCCTATAGATGATATTATGGATATCCTCCATAACCCTGATGTAGGCCCTGTGGCCCTTCCTATGATAAAGAGCATTCTGGAGGTGATCCGTAACAACTGGGCTAAGCCTGCTTTGGTCCCCTCTTCCACCAAGATTCGCAGGGAAGGTTGAGAATTTCTTTACCAGCATCTCCCTCCTAATTCCGTAACAGTGGAGGCTTTACCTGGTAAATATAGGTCTGGAGCACACTCCTCCCCGCAGGATAAGGAAGGCTGTAAACTAGATACCCTTGCCAGAAAAATTTACACTTCCTCTGCGGTGGGCCTCCGCATTTCCAATTTCCTTGCCATCATGGCCAGGTATCAATACTCCCTCTGGGATCGTATATCCCCTCAAATCTCCATCCTTCCCGACGATCAATGTCCCTCGGCAGTAGCCATTCAGTCCGAAGGCATGTCCCTCGCAAGGCAACAGCTTACAGCTGCACGCCATGTGGCGGATTCCTCTAGTAAAGCCATTGCTTCTACCATTGTCATTCGTAGGCATGCCTGGCTGCGCCAATCTGCTCTCCCCTATGACACTCGAGCCCGTATTGAGGACCTTCCTTTTGAAGGGACGTCCTTGTTCAGCGACCAAACTGATACTTTCCTGGATCGCTTGAAAAAGAACAAAACAAATGCCAAATCCTTAGGGATTGCTCCCCAAGCTCCCGACTTTAAGCGGCGTTATTTTGGCTGTCAAGCCAACCAATCTTCCTGCCCATATCGTTTCCAGGGTTCCTTCCAACAGCCCTCCTTCCGTTCCACTTTTCCCCGCCCGCAGCAGGACAGGAAGTTCCCACCCAAATCAAGGGTCCGTAAAGGCCCCAGAGGGTCTCCCGGCCATTTCAGCAAACCAAAGCAGGCATGACTAGACGTGTCTGCTTGTTTTTTTGATCGCCTGTCGGCTTTCTACCATTCACGGTCTGCTATTACCACTGATGTTTGGGTTCTCAAAATAATAAATGTTGGTTATTTCATAGAATTTGATATGTTACCTCCATACAGGCCCACGGGCCGTTCCTTTTCGCCGGCCCCAGACCTACTCATACAAGAGGTCGCCACTCTTCTGTCTAAGGGAGCCATTTCAGAGGTTGCACCTTCAGACCGAAATCGTGGGTTTTACTCCCGCTTTTTTCTTGTGGATAAAAGGGGGGGGGAAGCGTCCTATCCTGGATCTCCAGGACCTTAACGCCTTTATTAGGACCAGGAAGTTCCGTATGCTCACGCTCCCAGAAGTGCTTCCTCTCCTGGATAAGCATATGTGGTTCGTAGTGTTAGATCTCCGCGACACTTATTTCCACATCGCAATTCATACTGAGTGTCGCCAATACCTAAGGTTTGAATGCAATGGAAAACGTTACCAGTACAATGTGTTGCCCTTCGGGTTGTCCACAGCCCCCAGGACCTTTACGAAGTGCCTTGCAGTAGTGGTAGCTCACCTTGCCCTGAAGGGTTACGTAATATTTCCCTACCTGGACGACTGGTTGGTGGTGGGTCTGTCACAATCGGAATTAGCCACACAGGTGGACTTAATCCTCTTAGTCCTCAACAACCTGGGTCTTTTGGTTAACTTTTCTAAGTCTAAGCTTGTACCTGCGCAACTACAAACCTTCATTGGAGCGCAGTTGGATGCTGTCCAGGCCAGAGGCTTCCTCCCTGTACAGAGAGCTCGCACCATTCAAAAAATGGTGGCTAAATTCACAAAAAAACGGTTTCAAATGGCCCATCATATTCAGAAACTGTTAGGCCTCATGGCCTCTACCACGGCCATGGTAGAGTTTGTGAGGCTCCGTATGCGCCCGCTCCAAAACTGGTTCCTCCGGGTGTTCAGGCTCAATGTTGATCCCCAATACAAACGCCTTTCCGTCCCCAGATATGTTATTTCCTCCTTACAATGGTGGGCACACGATGCCAACATCCTCTCAGGTGTTCCCTTTCAGCGCCCTTCTCCTCAGAAGTACCTGTTCATAGACGCTTCCCTGTCAGGATGGGGGGCTCATTGTGATGACCTTACGGCCCAGGGTACTTGGTCTTCCCTAGAATCCCGGTTGTACATCAATTTGTTGGAGCTGTGTGCCATCCGTCTTGCTCTGTCTTCATTCACAGGGCACCTGGACGGACAGCACATTCAGATCGCCACAGACAGCCCCACTGCCCAGTTCTATATAAACAAACAGGGCGGCACAGGGTCCGTTTCGCTCCCCAAGAAAGCCAGCGACATCTGGGAATGGGCCATAGCTCAACGCGCTACTCTTGTAGCGATTCACATTGCAGGGAAGAGCAATACACTAGCAGATACTCTGAGTCGCCTTCCCAATCAAACGCACGAGCTCACCCTGAGCAGCGATTGTCTCCACCAAATATTCCGCCTGTGGGGCATTGCAAAGGTCGTCGTGCTTCTCAGACCCTCTCGAGGTGGATCACTTCAACCATCAAGATGGCATATGAGTTTGCTCACCAGGAGTGCCCTCTTATGATCAAAGCACATTCTACCAGAGCGTATGCGGCTTCCATCGCCTTTTCCTCTAAGATAGATCTTCGGGGCTGCTACCTGGTCCATGCCCTCTACATTTATGAAACACTACGCTATGGATGTGGACTCAACAAGAGATGCAGCCGTGGGACGTGCCGTGCTGCAGTCTTTATTTCGGTGACTGTCCCACACCCACCGTCCTGGTAAGCGAGCTCGCTACTCTCCCAATGTGGGACTGCATAGAAGCCACGCAGATGAAAAACAGAGTTTCACTTACCTGTAACTGTTGTTCATCTGGTGGATCTTCTATGCAGGCACACATCCCTCCCTCCTTCCCCGCTGTGGGACCTCTCCGCTAGACCAGTGGTTGGTTCCGTGGCGGCAGGTTGGAGAACTGGAGGGAAGAGTGCTCCCTCCCCCTTGGGTCATGTGACCGTGGCCGGGGAGATTGCATGCCCCAGGGGGAGGGGGAGCACTCTCTTTTAGATTTTGCTAGAAGCTGACAAATCTTATCCGTGGGTGGCCTGCGCCTGCGCAGTCCCAGTGTGTGCCTGCATAGAAGATCCACCAGATGAACAACAGTTACAGGTAAGTGAAACTCTGTTTTTTAAAGTTTCCCTACTTAGGAGTAACCTTGTTTGTTTTCTATGGGACTTCCATAGGATTGAGCTGCAATTCTGTTTTCTGATTTTTTTAGTTTTTTGAAATCTACCCAACTGTTTTCACCAGCAAAGTCTCCAGGTATATACAATCTAAGGATGAAAGATGCAAAAAAAATAATAATTTTGGTTTCCCTGTTCAGTGCCTTCAGTTTTATTCCTTGCCTTAAGGCTACCTCTGGTCTTTCATTTCCCTGCTGCCAAGGAATGTGTAAAAAGTGCATGAGGCCAAAGAAAATCTCTGGTGCTTGGGTCAGACCCACAGTTCACATTGGCCACTGAACTTCTGGTGTTTATTTTTTGTCTACTTTTTCAATGTAATTATGTCTACTTTTTTGTCTACTTTTTCAAAGCAATTATGTATTTTTGACTTTACTATCAAAGTTAAATGCTCACGTTCCAAAAAATTGAAAAGCAGTTATAATGGTTATATATAATGGTTATAATGATGGATCATTACCTGAAGTAGATGAAAGATAGCAGTTGTAGCATTCATACCGCAATCCAGAATGGGCTGTGGGCTAAATGAACTCTGCCTATACAATTCTGAATCTAGCCGTCTTTGGCAACGTGTGTATCATTCTTGGCAGAGAATAAAGTAAGTTTTAAAATAAATTGTTGAATTAAACTGTTAAATAATTTAATTTATAATAATTGTTGAATTAAATAAAAAAGCAACAGCTACTGACTAAGGATATGTTACTGAATTCCAGCAATCTTGCTACCTTCTTAAAAGAAAGAGCTTTCCCCTATCTCGTAACTGCTCAGACTATTAAACACAGTGCAATACAAAGGGGGGGGGGGAGTAGTGTCGCTGTGGCCAGGGACAGTGCAGCCACACCACCTCCAAAGCAGTTTGCTGTGCCGAGGCAAGCAAGACACCCAGGAAAATTCCCCCAATGCCCGTGAAACTGCATACAATTTCACAGGCCATTATTTTTGCTTGCTTAAGTTCCCGCTAGCAAAAGGGGGCATTCCCTGGGCGAAAAGGCTTGGGGAACTGACTGATGTCAGCCCCACCCCTGGGAACGCCCCCTCTGGCACCAGTGCCAGCCCTTGCCCCGGAGGAATGCTTCCTGGTGCTGGCGTAAGTGCCCATTTTGACGGCGCAAGTGGCATGCCAAGGTCAAGATGCCTCCAAAGCCCTTTTCCCCTTAGGATTGCACTGTTAGGCTCTTCCATAGTTCTTTAAAGTGGAAGCAAAATTCAGCCTTCCTTCTAAGCCTTTGGCAGGCTTTGGGGGAGTTTCTTTGGCATTGCTTGTAATTCCCCAATGAAAGCTGCTTTTGTGCTTGGGGGAGGAGGCTACATTAAGGATTTTGTGCAAATAAATCCTACCCAGGCCTGGAAGTTAGTTTCACTAAAGTGGATGACACAGCAGGGGCTTTGGCAACAACTTGGGCTGCAACTGTCAGTAAGTGCAAGGCTTCTAGAATATAGAGCGATGCAAACAAACGTTAGACTGCACCCCCTAAAGAAACCTTAAATAACAGCGTTTTTACATTATCTTTGCTTATTGCCCTTGTCCTCTGCCAAAATTTGCAGCGTAAGCTTCCAGGAACCTGTTGGTTTGCATTACTCTGCACTGTCTAGTAATGTTGATAATAAATATGATAGATGGGGCTGAATATTATTAATTTACAATACTGAGAAAACATGCTTAGCTTTACAAGCCAGATGCGTGTGTGCTTTATAGGTAAAGGTCCCCTGTGCAAGCACCAAGTCATTCCTGACCCGTGGGGTGACGTCACATCCCGACGTTTCCTAGGCAGACTTTGTTTACGGGGTGGTTTCCAGTGCCTTCCC
The DNA here is from genome assembly GCF_029931775.1 of Euleptes europaea. Taxonomy (NCBI): domain Eukaryota; kingdom Metazoa; phylum Chordata; class Lepidosauria; order Squamata; family Sphaerodactylidae; genus Euleptes; species Euleptes europaea. The sequence goes on from NC_079315.1 coordinate 104,837,946, forward strand.
CAGTCATCTTCCCTTTACACCCAGCAAGCTGGGTACTCATTTTACCAACCTCAGAAGGATGGAAGGCTGAGTCAACCCTGAGATGGCTACCTGAAACCAACTTCTGTTGGGATTGAACTCAGGTCATGAGCAGAACTTGGACTGCAGTACTGCAGCTTACCACTCTGCGCCACGGGGCTTTATAAGCTTAGATAAAATCAGATGGGCAGCCCCGTTCACCTGTTGCAGCCAAACTAAACCGAAGTTTTAAAATTTCCTCCACCATGAGCTTTCATGAAACAACTCATGTAACACTCTTGACTCAACAAAAGTTTGGGCTTGGCACAAATTTAATTTTAAAGCCCCATTGGACTGCTATTGAACACTGCAGAGGGCCTCCAGTCTAATACTGGAGGCGCTCTGCATAGCGTTCAGTGGCAGTCCAATTAGGGTTGCCAGCTCCGGGTTGGGAAACACCTGGAGATTTTGGGAGCAGAGCCTGAGGAGGGCAGGGTTTGGAGAGAGGAGGGACTTCAGTGTTGTAGAGTCCAATTGCCAAAGTGGCCATTTTCTCCAGGTGAAATTAACTCTGTCAGCTGGAGATCAGTTGTAATAGTGGGAGATCTCCAGCTACCACTTGGAGGTTGCCAGCCCAAAGTCCAGTGGCGCTTTAAACTAAATTGGTGCCAAGCATGAACTTCTGAAATCAATGGGGTTAGGATGGAATAACAGCACAGGATTGCACTGCCCAAGATTGCACTGCCAATCCCAGGGTGTAGATGGGAGGTTTTGCCTTGGATTTGCCACTCAGATTCACATTTTAGAAGAAATTAAGACATTGAAGAAAGCTGATAGGAAGTAAGTAGATTCTTTTGAAATGTGGTGTTGGAGGAGAATATTACGGATACCCTGGACGGCCAAAAAACAAATCAGTGGGTTATAGATCAAATCAAGCCTGAACTGACCCTAGAAGCTCAAATGACTAAACTGAGGCTGTTGTATTTTGGTCACATGAGACGACAAGAGTCACTGGAAAAGACAGTCATGCTAGGAAAAGTTGAGGGCAGAAGGAAAAGAGGAAGACCCAACAAGAGATGGATGGACTCAATAAAGGAAGCCACAGCCCTCTGTTTGCAAGACCTGAGCAAGGCTGTTAAAGTTAGGACACGTTGGAGGACATTGATTCATAGGGTCGCCGTGGGTCGGAAGCGACTTGACACCACTTAACACACAGTCGGGCCATTTGTGCACGGGAGGTTTTGCCTTGGATTTGCCACTCTATAGAGACACATTTCCCCCATCTCAATTCTCAAAACTGCATGGGGGGGGGTTATTGTTGGGAGTTTTGAGAATCTGGCTGGGGGAAATATCCATTTAGAGCAGTGGTTCCCAACCTCTTTTTGGCCATGCCCCACCTAAGCATCTCTAAAACCCTGTGACATCTCTAAAACCCTTTTTGGCCCTATGCCCCCCCCCCCGTGACATATAATCTTTATTATTCAAAAAGTGAACTCCTATTCACATGGAGGCTTTCCCTCTCCACTGTCACCAGCTGAGCGCCGTGTACATTCTGATTTTAATTTTACAAATGTGTATGTCACAGTATATATTTATATACTGTATATGAGGCCCCTAGAACCATAAGAGATGCAAACAATTCACTGTTAATAACTCATTCTCGAATTGCCCCCCCTTAAAATCAAATTGCCCCCCTGTGGGCGTGTCCCCCACGTTGGGAACCCATTTATTCATGGAAGGTTTTGCATTGGATTTGCCACTCTTTAGATGCACATTTTCCCCCACCCAGATCCTCAAAACTCAACAATAAGCCATGCAGAGTTTTGAGAATTCAGATGGGGAAAATATGCATCTATAGAGCGGCAAATCCAATGCAAAACCTTCCAAACCCGAGACAGAAACCCCCCCCCCCCCGTGTATTTCCGCCCGTGGGGAAAAGCGGGCTCGAGAGCAAAAGAAGAGGGGAAACTCCAACCGCAGGCAGCGTTGCGCATGCGCCTCCCAGGTCGGAATGGTAGCCTGGGGGGCGCATGCGCTGTCGCTCGCGCCGTCGCCGCTCCGCCTACCGACTGGTCGCCTGGGAGGCGCCGAGGCCGCCGAGAGGAAACGGCCGTTGACGCTGAGGGGACGCCGGCGGGCCTGGTGGGTCAGCCGCGTACGGGAGGAAGAGAGGGAGGGAGACCCTTCGCCTTCCCCGGGCAGCTTCAGGGGGGCGAGGAAGGACACCCCTTCCCCTAATCCCCCTTCACTCTCCGGCGGTATTTAGCTTCTTTCCTGATTCCATGGCGCGGGGGAGGGGGGGGATAGAGGGATCTTGCCAAGGAGGCAGGCAGGCAGGCAGGCAGGCAGGCAGGGAAAGCGGGTCGCCTCACGTCCTCCCTCCCCTGAGGAGACCCGGGTTGTGGCGAGAAGCTGCTCTCTTCCCACTGTCTCGCAGGCGAAAGGAGCAAAACCTTTTTTGTGGTGGGGTGGCAATGCATTTTTAATTCTTTGATTCTTTAAATTTAAATGCATTTTTAATTCTTTACATTTAAATGCATTTTTAATTCTTTAAATTTAAATGCATTTTAATTCTTTAAATTTAAATGTATTTTTAATTCTTTAATTCTTTAAATTTAAAATGCATTTTTAATTCTTTAAATTTAAAATGCATTTTTAATTCTTTAAATTTAAATGCATTTTTAATTCTTTAAATTTAAATGCATTTTTAATTTTTTAAATTTAAATGCATTTTAATTCTTTAAATTTAAATGCATTTTTAATTCTTTAATTCTTTAAATTTAAAATGCATTTTTAATTCTTTAAATTTAAATGCATTTTTAATTCTTTAAATTTAAAATGCATTTTTAATTCTTTAAATTTAAAATGCATTTTTAATTCTTTAAATTTAAAATGCATTTTTAATTCTTTAATTCTTTAAATTTAAAATGCATTTTTAATTCTTTAATTCTTTAAATTTAAAATGCATTTTTAATTCTTTAATTCTTTAAATTTAAAATGCATTTTTAATTCTTTAATTCTTTAAATTTAAAATGCATTTTAAATTCTTTCCTGCATAGCCTTCGGTGGAGGATTTTAAAAGAAACAAACAAACCACATCCTGTTCATTTGGGATGGGTTGTTGTGGCAATAGGCGCAGTGCATTCCTCAGGAGAGTGACTTCGGTCTAAGGTGGAGGGGCTGTGGGCTCAGTGGATGGAGCATCTGCTTGGCATGCAGAAGGTCCCAGGTTCAATCCCCGGCATCTCCAGTTAAAGGGACTAGGCAAGGAGGTGATGTGAAAGACCTCTGCCTGAGACCCTGGAGAGCCTTCTGGTCTGAGTAGACAATACTGACTTGGATGGGCCAAGGGTCTGGTTCAGTATAAGGCAGCATCATGTGTTCAAGGCCGTTCATTTTGATGGGTTTAGACTGGAGTAACTCTTTTTAGGAATGCACTGGCAGTCTTCCCATTTAAGGATGGCCTTCTGGCTCTTTCCTGAGGGTTGGTGGTGTCAGATCATTGCATATCTTGCAGATGTCCCCTTCTTTATCAGGGAGAGTTCATGTAGGGGAGGGGCCATGGCTCAGTGGTAGAGCATCTGCTTGGCATTCAGAAGGTCCCAGGTTCAATCCCCAGCATCTCCAGTTAAAGGGACTAGGCAAGTAGGTGATGTGAAAGACCTCTGCCTGAGACCCTGGAGAGCCGCTGCCAGTCAGAGTAGACAATAGGGACTTTGATGGACGAAGGGTCTGGTTCAGTAGAAAACAACTCCATGTGTTTTCTGAAAACTGGTAAATCTCTGCCCATGTTTCTGTTTATTAGAGATGCTGTTTGAAATTTGCGTTCACAAGTATCCATTGCCAGTGTTGTCCTTTGGAATTCAGCTCATTCACTCCCCAGGTTCTCTAGAAGTTTTAAAGTGCTGATTGGATGGGCAGATGGATGGGCAGATGCCATCATGTCTGTTCCTGAGCACTAAGGTACTGAATGGAGCCTTGCCAGCCATTGCATGTTGACCTGGCTTACTTTAAACCACTGATAAACAGAGTATAGATGTTTTGCCCATGAACCTGTAATTTGAAGAAGGAAAAAAAACAACTTATTGGTTTGGGAAAAAGCAGAAAAAGAAAGACTATTTCAGAAGCAGTAAAGAAAGCAGATTTCTGCCTTCTGCAAAGTGCAGTGATAGAAGGGACTCAGGCAGTAAATGCTGGTATGGAAATAGAGATCTTAGACATGTGTGCCCATTTAAATCTGTGGAATTTGGGAAGCTATGAGATTTCTGGGATCCTTAATGAAAAAGCTGTGAATAGACCCTCCTAGCCCTGTTTTTCCCCGTATACACAAATAACTGCATTTCCTTTATTTCCTTTTAATTTGATTTGAGAGCATTTCTGCCCCACATTTTCCTTCCTAATATGGCTCCCAGAACAGGTTATAGTGGGTGTAAGATAGTATTGGGCCCAGGTTCAAATCCCATTCTGCCATGGAAGGTTGTTGGGTGACCTTGGGTCAGTCACAGACATACTATCAACCTATCTCAGGGTTGTTGTGAGGATAATATGGAGGACAGGAGACCGACGTATGTTGCTTTGAAGAGATAGGCAGGGTATTAGTGAAGAAAATAAATAAAAAATGTGTGGTCAGGTCACAGCCAACTTATGGAAGCCCTATAGAGTTTTCAAGGCAAGGGGCAAATGGAGTTGGTCTGCCATTGCCTGTCTCTGTATATCAACCCTGGACTGCCTTGGTTGTCTCCCATCCAAGTACTAACCAGGGCTGACCCTGCTTAGCTTCCAAAATCTGACAAGATCAAGCTACCTTGGCCATCCAGATCAGGGCAAATAAATAAAAAACAATTATAAAATTATGACACATATAATACCCCCTCCCCCAAAAGACCCACCCACACTATATAAACCAATCAGCTAAATAGATAAAAAGAAAGAATAAGAAAGCTGGCAGTTCTCGATACAGTAAAAAGACCAATGCCAGTAAGAACATCTTTAGCCACCAGCATGAACAAACTGAAGGTGCTCCCAGATCAGGCACACACAATGAAAAGCCCAACAAGACAAGGGTGTTGTAGAGTTGTGGTGCACATACAGAGTCTTTTTCTCGAGTACATACAAAGGCCTTACTAAGCTGCATAACTGCACAGCCAAACCACACTTATCAGACTAGAGCAGTGGTTCCCAACCTTTTTTTGACCAGGGACCACTAGGACTTTTTTGTTCGGTGCAGGGACCCCAAGGTTCAAAACAAAATTCAGAGAATTTGAAAATAAACTTTAATCATAACTATTAGTTAAACATTAAACTTAGAATAATATTTGAATATATATTTTTATAATAGAGAACTTTTAATTGAAAATATTAATTTATTATGGGTTTATAACTTTGTTTCGCGGACCTTAATTTAGTTCTTGCGGACCCCTGGGGGTCCGTGGACCCCCGGTTGGGAACCAGTGGACTAGAGTGAAGAGACTTCCTGGGCAAAAACTATTGGTTACTCATATTTCATATAGATACATTTCTGTATCTATACCTGCTGAGTTATTTATTTAGTATACATTTATCCTGATTTTCTATAAACCCATTGTATATAGGATGCAGGGCTGTCTCTCCCCCGCCCCCGTACCTATCATCAATATGGGGCCAGCGGGAAGAAGAAGAAGAATTGGTTTTTATATGCCGACTTTCTCTACCACTTAAGGAAGAACCAAACCGTCTTACAATCACCTTCCCCTCCCCACAACAGACACTCTGGGAGGTAGGTGGGGCTGAGAGAATGTGACTGGGCCAAGGTCACCCAGCTGGCTTCATGTGGAGGAGTGGGGAACCAAATCCCGTTCACCAGACTAGCCTTCGCCGCTCATGTGGAGGAGTGGGGAATCACTCTCAAACTTGGTTCTCCAGATCAGAGTACACTGCGCCAAACCATCGATCTTAACCACTATACCATGCTGGCTCACTAGCGTGGTATAGTGGTTAAAAGTGGTGGACTTTAATCTGGAGAGCCTGGTTTGATTCCCCACTCCTCCACATGAGTGGTGGACTCCAATCTGGTGAATTGGGTTGGTTTCCCCACTCCACATGAAGTCTGCTTGGTGACCTCGGGCTAGTCACAGTTCTCGGAACTCTCAGCCTCACCTACCTTACAAGGTGTCTGTTGTGGGGAGAGGAAGGGAAGGAGATTGTAAGCCGGTTTGATTCTCCTTAAAAGGTAGAGGAAGTCAGCATATAAAAACCAATTCTTAGACTCATCATTTTAATATTATGATTGAAGAATATCTGAAAGTTCCTTTTATGTGCAATACGTCATCACCTGAGCAACCATTTGAACAGAAGCAACAGATCGTGACTGGCCCGAAGCAACTCATTGAGCATCATGGCCAGGCCTTGCAAAGGATCTAGATGGAGCAAAGATGCCACAGAAGGGTTCCAGTTGGGTGTGTGCGTGCTTGGAGTCTACAGGTGCTAGTAAGCCCCATTTACTTTGCAGGTCCAGGATTTTTTAAAAAATTACTTTATTTATAGTCCACCTTTCTCACTTAGACATAAGGCAAGATTGTACAGTGTAAGTCAAAGCAATCAATGGGATGAGACATCTAATAAGCAATGTAATAGGACTAGGATTACAGCACTCTGAAAAAAGCATTACGTATTAGGCGTGTTGTGTTAAACAGTATGGAAAATGGTGTTACAGAGATATAAAAACAAAGCAGTAAGAGAATAATACAGCAAACAGATAATACCTGCTGTACAATGTGGTATAGCTCAGTCCTGTTTCCTTTTATAAAAGCGCCTTCATAAACCATTTTTTTCCTAATGGTCCCATTTCCATTTATAGAAATGCCCTGCTGAACCATTCTGCTTTGCATAGTTTGTGGAATGACAGAAGGGTGGGACCCTTCCCGACCACCTCAGGCAGGCCATTCCACAAGGTGGGGATCACAATAGAGAATGCATACGTATGGGCAGTTGTTAATCTTGCCCATTTGCAGGGAGGCACCTACAAGAGGCACCTCAGATGAGCAAAGCTGTTGTGAAGCATCGGAGCCATTGGAGTTGTGTATTTGAGCCACCCATGGCTGGCTGGATTGAGGATAGCCACATAATGCCAATCCAGGCAATATGGGGGAGCAGCTAGTAGACTATTCTCTGTGCTGAGAGCCAGAGTGGTGTAGTTTGGAGTGGTGGACTCTAATATGGAGAACCGGGTTTGATTCCCCACTCCTATACATGAAGCCAGGTGGGTGACCTTGGGCTAATAACACGCTCTCAGCCCCACTTACCTCGCAGGGTGTCTGTTGTAGGGTGGGGAAGGAAAGGTGATTGTAAGCTGGTTTGATTCTTAAGTGGTAGAGAAAGTCGGCATATAAAAACCAAGTCGTCTTCCTCCTCTTCCTCTTCCCATGAAGTCTCTGTTGTGGCTTGGAGTTGGGACTGGCACTCAGTCTCTCACTAACAGCCCCTGCATGTATGGACTGGATCAGTTTCAGATATGATGATACCAACCATCACATTTTTATTTTCAAAGAACCGTATTCTGTAATTATGTCAAATGATTGAAATTGTTCTTTGGATTTGAATTTCAAAAATTTAAATGCATTTAATACTTTTCTAGGTATGTTGGCAGACTTCCATCCAGGACTTTTACTTATTAAAACTCTTATGGTTGTCCTAAGTATTAATGATCATGGAAATTAAATTAGAAGTTCTAGCTTCAACAGGTATCAAGCAAAGGAAGCCCTGGCCTCGAATCATTTGGCTGGGACAGGTAATAATTTACTTCATTTTTATGTGACATACAGTAAGGGGCGTGGTTCTACCAAGTAAATAACTTTTGTTTCATTTATTTCAATGTTGCATGCTTAAGTCTTCACCATTGAAATTAATGGGACAAGTGCTTCGCTTGGACTAGGTTGTGCACTAGGTCTGATTTTGTCGTTTGGAATTCATTCTGTTAAGAACAGGTACAAAGTTATAGATTATTTAGGAAATCAGATGGCACAATAATGTCATTATGTTGCTGCTACTACTTAGGTCCACAGGAGTAAAACTGCTGGACCTATCATATATGTGTATATCTGTTCTGTATTACTACTGTTGTTATAGTGTCATCCTAAGAAGGTTTTCATATGATTAAAAGGCATCAACCATGATGTAGCAATTCCATTGCATTCTCAGTGAATGTAGGCTTTAACATTTTCTCTATGGCCAAGGAATTATCTATGTGGCAGTGGGGAACTTTCATGTATGTGTGTGGGACATTTCTTTTTAGACTTACAGAAATAAAATCACAAAATTAAACATCAACAAAACGTAATTCAATGTCTTATGCTTAACCATAAAAAGAGCCTTGGACTACATTATGTTTATTCAGACAAAACTAGAGAACAGAGTCCTGTATTGACACTGTTATTATTTTTATAATAGGAAAAAGAGGCGGTGTTTCTTCTGGATGAGAGAAACATAAATGAAATTAACCTGCTTTCAGGAAAGACAAAAAAGAAGATCCCTCAATTATATCCCTTGCTGAAAAATGTTGCTGTCTTAACAGCATCAAGAAATGGTTAAGTATTAGTACTAAAAGTTTGTACTGTTATATATTTACATTTGTTTAACTGAAATTAAGTATGTTTATAAAAACTGAAAGCTACAATAGTAGCTGAAGTGGAAAAAAATATCCCAAAATTGTTGCATTATTTTAAAAGTCTTTTTTTCTTATTTGGAAGGAGCTTGGCTGGCAGGGTTGCTTAAAACAGGAGAGCTCTTTCTTTGGAACAAAGACCAAGATGATCTAAAAACTATCCCAGCGGTTGAGGAATCTAAGAAAGCAGTCATAGCAGCACAAGGTAGGAATATTCATGCAATATGGTTTTAAGATTTTAGTTTTGCTTATGAAGTAACAAATAAAAATGATTGATTTATTACCTAAACTTTAATCATAGTCATGTTTAGAGCAAAGAAACATGGATTCCTTACAATGCTTCATTTATTTTATTGTGGATAATATTTACTAATATTATTCCTGACCTGGATGGCCCAGGCTAGCCTGATCTCATCAGATCTCAGAAGCTAAGCAGGGTCAGCCCTGGTTAGTATTTGGATGGGAGACCACCAAGGAATACCAGGGTTGCTGTCCAGAGGAAGGTACTGGCAAACCACCTCTTAGTCTCTTGCCATGAAAACCCCAAAAAGGGGTCGCCATAAGTCGGCTGCGACTTGATGGCACTTTACACACACACACACATTCCTATTAATGCAATATAGGAATGAGATGCTAGATCTGTAGTAAAATGTATGCTGTATATAGCAAGTGCCCCAGATTTAATCTTTTTGCTACATCCTGCATTGGGCGGGGGGGGGGGGGGGTTGGACGAAATGGCCTGTGTGGCCCCTTCCAGCTCTAGGATTCTGATTCTGTGGAAGTCAACAAGCTTTTAAGCTACTTTTAATAGTATTTAGTAACAGCTAGTATGCTACCAACATATTTCATACAGATAATATAAAAGTTGAGAAGCTGTTCTGACATGCAACATTATTTTCTAGAATGTTCGTCGAGGCTGTATCTATACGTTTCTGATGATGGGGAAAAACTGCTCCTTGCTACTTCCATTTGTGTCTTTCTGTGGGAGAGCATGGAATGTAAAAATACATCTAAACATTCTTTAATGGGACAGTGGTCACAAATTATTCCTGAAGCATCAGTTGCATTGCCATCTGTTGAAGAGAAAGAAACTGCAGTGAGTGCTGAATTCATCCAAAACGAGGTAAAATAAACACTCACTCTCGTGATCTTAATTGAGTATGGTCTTTGTGACTTACTGTACGGGCTTCTGATATCAGCCCTATAGATGTGACAGTGGTTGAAATGTACTATATATTTGCTATTAGCTACCTTCTAAATAGAACACGAAAGAAATCACGTCACTTCTGTACGCTGTGCTGTTGGCACAACATTAAATTTCTAGCCTTCCCAGGCCCTTATCTCCTTTGAAGAATTGTAATATTAAACATACAAAATGTTCAAAGAAAAACCAGGGTAAATAGACGTTTGCTACAGTGTATAAATTCAGAGTGGATACATGTTTAATTGTGTGTCTGAGCCCATTCATGTATAAAACTGGGGTGATGTGTGTGTCTAACTATAACATCAAAAGATAGGAACATGCTAGGGGATTTTATCAGCAAAGAAACTACAAAATGCATCACAATGACTGGCCAAATTATCTACTATGTTAGATTTTATTTATTTATTTGGGCTTTTATTGTTAAGGCTGCATTTCTCTTCAAAGGGACCCAGCATGCAGCAATAATATATGCACAAATCAACACCAACTACTTGCTACCTAACAGTACTTCTATAAAAGTACTGTACACAACCTCAACGTTCAGGTATGTGTATATGTGTGGGGTTAAAGGGAAGTACTGTTAGTACATGAAAATTAATGCCATTGCTGCAATGACAGTGTGCCATTGTGATTGGTGCACGGGCAGAAATAAAAATGCCCTTTCCTATCTATTTTTTCCCTGGCTGGGATCCTGCCACAATATTTTATAACTTTCCCATTCTATATTAGCATGAGCTCATTATTTTTGCAGCTTAAACTATTAAGTTTAAGACATGTAAGCTTATGTAATATTCAGTGTATTTCTCCAAGTGAGTTTTAGGAATAGTTTTTAGGTAATTTGAACTTTGGTTATAGGTATCTCTCCAAGAATTATTATTAAACATTATTTTGATTTATTGGCAGATGCTGGGTGACTGCTGCTTATGTTGTTTTGCATTTTGTTCTGAGGAGTGTTTGATACTAACATTTTTAGAAATTCGGTGGCAGGAGAACAGTGTTAAAAGTGCCAGGTAAGTTTTGGAAAATATACTAAATTATAACATAAACTTTTGAAGCCTCATATTAAAATTTGGAAATTTACTGTGACATGTTTTGAATAACATGCAGGTACTTTTATGAGTGAAAATGCTTCTGTATGCATGGTTAAACATTCTCATACGGGCATGAGTAGAATGAATTGCTAGATGACCGTGTGCATATTTAATCTATCTGTATATTTTGGCATACATGCTGTGTATCCTAGCATTTAACAATTGGTCTATAATGTTTTTAAAATCCAGTTTACAGAACAGTGGGTTTCACTGTTCATTTTACTTCTGTAAGAATAGCTGACTGTGGCCACAGAAGTCCATACCCTGATATTTCCTTTGGTATTTTTTCATCTCTTCTGTGTAGTTCTTCTCCCTGTCGGATACATTGGGCACAGCAAACTTGCTCTCTGCCTACTCTGGTTCCCTGTTGTGAGTCAATGAAATCAAGAGGTGCTTTGCTGATTGCTTTTTCAAGTGATGGCCTTGTACTAGCAATAGCTGTCAATCAGAAAGATCCACAGGTATGAACATTGCACAATGACAAAATTGTCTTGTTCATAATATTCAGGCTATTGATGGTGAGACTAAACCACTGTAGAATTACATCTGGCAAAGATTTTAGTAAAGGAATAGTAGTATATTTTATAGTACGTACATTGCTTCAACATTTATATTCAGCAAGTGTTAATGTAGATGTTATATTGATTTACTAGGTTTGTGATAAGAGCTAGGAACACGCTCAAAAGACAACCCCCTGTCAAGAAGTTGAGGTCTCTCAATTTCTTGGATTGCATGATTTTTTGGTTCAGGCCTGGGAGGCCTATGAATTTTGTGTTATTGGGATTTTAGACCAGCAAAATAAGTTTCCTTTTGAAAACTGCTTCTGTGGAGGGAGTAAGCCCCAGCTGGTGCTAGTTAACCTTTCCCCTTTTTGGAATGCAAGGCCGTGCATTGCCATGGTAATTAAATGGTCAGCCATCATGACAATGTCCAGGTGCAGGTAGTTCTGCAGGCTTCCTCACCTGAACACATCTCTGAATGAGTCAGCAATTCTGACCAAGCGATTAATTAACAGCTAAGTGCTTGCGTTTTCTCAATTGGCCTCTATGAGCTCATGCCACTGAGAAAACGAATATAAGGACAAACCAACCCTTGAGAAAACTATGCATGCTTTGGGGGTACAGCAGGAAGGCTGTGCTGGCTGCATCACAACCCATTTGATTTTGGCCCTACGGGGAAACTCTGGTCAATTTGACCTGCTTGGAGAAACCTTTTGGACAACCTTTTGAAACTCTTGAATGCTGGAAGCATCTTTGGAACTTGGTAACTATAAACCTGATGCAAGAAACCTTTGCCTATCCTTTTGAATTAAAAAGGCTTTTGAATGTATTAGCTAGTTATGCTAAATAGTTTATTATTTTCTTGCTTAACACTTCATGACTTTTTCTTTCCTGTAAACCAGCTTGAATCTTATAAATAAATTGTTAGCCTTTAAATGGCTTGTGTCTGTGATTTTGGGATTCCAAGCCTAAATTCTAAGTGCCTTTGTGTGAGTGTAAAAACCACCTACCAAAAACCTAAGACATTTTGGGAGTGTAATCTTTCCCTGGAAGGCCTCTACCTTGCAGGGTAAGCGTTGCACTTAATTTTGGAGTGAGTTGGGAGAGGATTGCCCTTATCCTCCCCCTGGAGCTCAATCTTTTGAAAGGGCTGGTGGCAGCTACTCCTTGGACTTGGGGCGAAAGCCTGGAGTTCAAGGTTTTGTCTTTTGGAAAACTTTTGACCAAACCAAAGCAGCCTCCAACTGGTGGAGACAGGTTGGGGAGCTCTTTGACACCCCCCCCACACATTTTATGGTGCTATGTTTACATGCAGTTTGACTATAAATGCAGTTTGACTATAAATGTTTCTTTTTAAAAAAATTTCAGGCAACACAGGTTTTGTTTATGAACACCATGAATTTCGTTACTGTTTCTGGTAGCGTTAAGGGTTGTGGTAGCAAGAATCAGAACGTTCCATCAAAGTTTATAAGGTCAGTATCTTCTCAAAAAGTAAACCCCCCCCCGAAGAGATTAAAAAAAAAGAACCCTGCGCTGATAGCTGGATGCTTATTCCTGAAAGTGTCATTTGTTGTTCTATTCACAGGTCCTACTGGATTGCTAGCATGAGCTGGACCCCTGATAGCCTGTTCTTGGCTTGCATGTTAAAACGCGGGTCATTGATATTAATGACGTGTTTGGGTGAATTGCTGACTTTGGTTACTTTCGGTTGCTCCGTAGAGTTTGGACCAGCAGAATTTATTCCTTTGCATCCACTAGTAACATACAGGTGAGAAAAATCAAAATATTCAGGAGGTTTTTTTAAAAAAATCATTTGATCATATCTTTCTTTCCAACACTTTCTTCTGTTTTAAATGTCTTGCTTTCCAATTAATTCTTTTGCTTTTTTCTGTGTCTTTCTTCTCAATATCTGTTTCTCATTCATAGTTCTCTTCTATTTCTTAAATGGCTTTGCCCTGCTGAGCAAATGACATCATGTAAGTATAACATATTTACATAACTATTAGGACCAGATGTTTTTAATATAGTCTTAAGAGGCTGTCAGTAATAATAATAGTCATGACGCAATAGCAAAATGAGGAATGAAATAAAAGTTTGATTTAAAAAACACAGTATAGTTCTGTAGAACTACTGAAGCATTATTTCAGTTATTCTTTTCAGATAATGAAATAACAGTTTGTGAAATAAGTATTAAAAATGTGAGATTTCTAGAACTGCAGCCATACTACACAATGCCATGTGGAGGTATTTTTGTAGATACCGGACTTTCAGCGTACCAATAGATGATTTTTGCATGAATAAAATACTAGTTCAGTCTGTATACGGACTTTTATTAACTTGGCATTCATATCCTTTCTTAACATTAAGGGTTAAATTAAGTGTAGCAAGAGACCTGAAGCAATGGGAAACAAAGATTGCAGCAAACATTGTTAGGTACAAATCTGCATATGCGTGGCTGTGCCTTGCAACTCAGACACAGCATTGGTATCTTACACTGTGTTGCCCTAAAATATCTTGTACTTGTAGAGTGAAAATCTTCTCTTTGTGTGTATCTAATGTATCCGTAAAGCTTCCTGTCCCATGGTAGCTTACAGTATCTTTCTCTGTCCCCAAAGGGATCATAAACTGAATGATATACTTGGATGGCAGGGTAATCCTTCAACCACTCTTCAGGTTGCAAAATTTTGTTTAGCAGCAATGAAAATTCGTCGCCTTAGAACAGCGCAATTGACAGATGTGTCCCAGCTGTAATTCTTTTTAAAAATGTTTTTAAAATGTTTTAAGACTCGGACTGTAATTCTTTGATTGTAAGAATCTATTAGTCCATGCTTTCCGTTTTATCATGTTTTGACTGGCTAAGTGCCACAAATAAATTATCTATCTACTTGGATGGCAAGAGAACGCAAGAAGGGCAAATTAAAAATATATACAGCACCTCATCGACTTAAATAATTTTGCCATAATTCATACATTTAGGCTTTCACTGTCTGTACCTGGTCCTTTTGTTCATGTATGATTATATAGATCAGTATGAAACCTTATCTAGTCGTGTTATAACCAAAATGAGTTTGTTTGTGGTTGTTACGTTCTTTTGAAGTACTCTTCAAATAAATTTATGAACTGTGAAGTATTAGATGGAATCAGGACTTCTGGCAAAATACCAAATGATTTCCATACTAAAATCAAGTTTATCTGAACCCTCTGCCATTCTAAGTGGCCTGCTTGGTTGATATCCTTCTCTATCACGTCTCCCCCCCCCCCCCATGTTGTGCACAATGGCATATTTCTTTAGGTGACCAAATACTGAGGGATTTACCACATTTGTAAAGAAAACCACAATTGAACTGTTTCTACTGGCTGTTTCAAAAGTATGGTTTTAATTATTTTGCTAAACAGCTCAGGCCCATGGTTTGCTGGGAAGTGGATAGCATCATTAGGGCAATATAATGGTGTAGCAAAAAAGAGGGTAGAGATCAGGAGAGTGGCCTGTTATGGCAGTGCAGGTTATAGAACTGCACGTTGCAACCCAGTGGTGATGTTAGGCTGCATTGGGTGCTGGAGGTCACTGTGTAAGTGCAGCATGGCCTAGACTGCTGATCTCTTGCTTAGTGAGAACGGCTTTCTGGTTCAATTTGTCCTCTTGGGGCAGCCTTGCATACTCGCAATATAAGTAGCCTGGAGACTGCTGTGTTGCTGGATGTCTGGCTGGAATAAAAGTGGAGTCTTGAGTTGCCGTGGTCTGGCACAGGGATCCCTGACATAGTGAGCATGGGTTCCGTGGCACCCACCGACACCTTTTCTGGTGCCTTCCAGGTGTTTTTAGAAGGTGAGTAGGGCCAGGTGGGGCTTTTGCCCAGCAAGGCTTCTGATTGAGTATTGGAGATTCAATTGGCTCTGCAGGCTTTTAAAGAATTTTGCTTTGGCAGCAGCTGCCACCACAGCTCAAAGATCTTTACTGTGTGACTGAAGGTAAGCTGCAGCAGCCATTTTGTGGCCTGCTCCGCCTCCTGTGGCTGCCGTTTTTTGGCAGCCATTTTGTGGCTGAGCCCATAACGCTATATCAAAAATCCAAAGGTGCCTGCAAGCTCAAAAAAGTTGGAAACCCCGGCCTAGTACATTGGAAATCATTGCAGGGAGGAGGGGAGGTGCTGTTTATATTTGCTGCTCCCTAGATTTATATTTTATATCTGCTGCTCTGGATGATCGTCAAGGCGTTAATAAGTTATCCACTGCTGTTTGTGTATTCAGAGCTTCATGTGTGCTACTGACAGGGGCAAGATCATGTCAGCGTCCAGAAAAAAGTAAAGTTTAGCTAAATTTTAACAGTCCCCCCCCCCAATAGAGATACTTGCGCACTGGAATATCTGCCTGGTTGCAACCTTATTATAAAAACCAAAGAGACTTATCTGAGAAGACTTGATGGCCAAATGTTAATGGTGCATCTTCAAAATTTCTATCAAACCAAAGGAAAACAGCAAGTTCAAGAGAGATGTAAATATCCTTTTTTGCTCTTGAGACTATATCCTGCAGGTCCTTGTGCATGCTTCATCGCTTTCATGATTTCCATTGTGCTTTTTTTTTGGTTCACGTTTTATAGTTCGTGGTATATACGTTGCCATGAAAGATCGCAATGATTAAAGCATCACTGGGCACAGCAGAATTAGCTGTTTTGTTTTTTCCAACATTGTGGGTTACCTTGTTGTGTTTATTGTACAACTTTTAATACAATGGTGTGTGTGTGTGGGGGGGGAATGATCCAAGCTGCATAGAATCCCATGGAGGTCTATTCAGTGGTGCTCACTCCACTGTCCATTTTTAGGATTGTACATCCGATCCTTCTCCAAAATGTTGGAGCTTTGCACACAGGAGGGGAGAGCCTGGTAGGGGAAGAGGCCACCACTACAGCAGTCCCCTACTTCTTTTTTTTTTATTATTATTTTTTGCCATCAAGTCACAGCTGACTTGTGAGTGACCTTGTAGGGTTTTCAAAGCAAGACACCTTCAGAGGTGGTTTGCCATTGCCTGCCCGTGCTTAGCTATCCTCTAGTGGTCTTCTGTCCAAGCACTAACCAGGGCTCACCCTTCTTAGCTTCCAGGAGAGCCAGCGTGGTGTAGTGGTTAAGAGCAGTGGTTTGGAGCGGTGAACTCTGATCTGGAGAATCGAGTTTGATTCCCCACTCCTCCGTATGAGTGGCGGATGCTAATCTGGTGAACCGGGTTGGTTTCCCCCCTCCTCCACATAATGCCAGCTGGGTGACCTTGGGCTAGTCGTAGCTGTCTCAGCCCCACCTACCTCCACAGGGTGTCTGTTATAGGGAGGGGAAGGGAAGGTGATTGTAAGCTGGTTTGATTCTCCCTTAAATGGTAGAGAAAGTTGGCATATAAAAAAACAACTCTTCTTCAAGATCTGAAGAGACTGGGCTAGCCTGAGCTATCCAGGTCAGGGCTTCTAGCTAGAAGAGAACAATCAATGGGCCATCTTATACCCTGGCAGGAACTTGGGAGGGAGACAGAGACTTTGATATGCCAAATGCTCGAGCACGTTTGGGCTACTCTGTGGTTTTTGCTGGCATAACTTAATGCTGGTACTGGGGGGGGGGGAGTTTTCCCAGGCTGAGGTGTTGACTGACTTCTGACCCTGGACGTCCTCGGTGGTCTCCCATCCAAATACTAACCAGGCCCGACTCTGCTTAGCTTCTGAGCTCTAATGAGATCAGGCTATCTAGGTCAGGCCAATCCCCTACTACAGGAGAAGAAATGGATCTGGAGGAGGACTGGATCACCCCCTGGGTGTGTTTGCATGGTAAGAGTAGACTGTATTTGCTGATTTCTTTTCCTGATTATTCCGTCTTTCATTTGCTAGATCACACCTCGCTCTGATCCAAGATTCAAATCACTCCCATAATTCATCAGCCTCGGAAGGAGACCATATGAGGCAGATGTTTTCCGTAACATCCCATCCAAGGTTGCCTTACCTCATTGTCTCTGATGGGTACAACATCACGGTTCTTAGATTTTGCGACGGTTTTTTGCCATCTGCATTTTTGAGGTCATTGCTGCTTGACTCAGCCCAGAGACTTGAAAAACTACGCCACAGTCTGATTGTATCTAAGGTACTGTTGCTTTGCTGGCTCCCAACTGTTGTGGAAGGTTATAATTAATGTCCCCAGATTCTTGACTGGGAGTGGTATCCACACATGTGAATGCCTTGAGGCACTGAGCAAGACTATGTCCACTGCACCTTATGCTCTGCCCCTCCTGCAGCCTCTTAGGTCTTTTATGCATGGCTGTTTCACTCGCCATCACCCCTCCTAGGACTTCGGGTCTTTGTTTTGATTATGCATGGCGTTTCTGACCGTCAGAGGTCACCTCGCTCTCCCCCTGCATTTCCTCGCATTTTCCCCACGTTTACAAATTTGAGATAAAACAGGTCTCTCAAAACGTGGGGAAACTCAGGGGGAGAGCAAAGCGACCTCTGATGGTCGGAAATGGCACGCATAATCCAAACAATCTTGCTCTCTCACTGAATTAAAGGGCTGCTGGTGAAAGTAGATAGCGGAGATGGTGACCTGTAGAGGAACGTAAAGGGAAGTGCTGCACCTTCACAGAGCTGTGGCATGATAAAGGGAGGGATGGGGATGGGCAACCCAACTTGCACTAAACCTGCATAAAGGGTGCCATTTTAGGGGGAGGAACATTTCTCAGCTAAGTGAGAGAGCACTAAACAATGGTCCGTAACAGACCAACCCCTTCTGAAGCCAATCTGTTCCCAGCCAAGAATGTCATTGCTCTCAACCCAATCCAACAGCCTCTTTAATAAGTAGGAGGAATAAACCCAACTTGCAGTATACCTGCCTATTGCTGCTAGCTGCTTTTCCTCATCTTTCTTTGGAGGTGAGAATTCAATTGTGTTACCATCTTCTCGTTCTGTCCTTTCTTTTTGACAGAGTGGAGTCAGGTTTCACTGTATTGTTCAGTGGTAACTACTCCAGGGACAGCAGAAGCCAGGAATGAATGGAACAGAGAAATGCAATAGAAGTTTTTTTTTGGGGGAGGGGCACATTACATATTCCATCTTGCCCGTGCAACTTTGAGGGATTTTGTTTTTAAAGCAAGTATTCTAAAGAACCTCACAGGCAGCCAGTGGGCTGCCGGCTCCTTACATTTAGACATAGGCTCAAAGCTACATTGCTTCCCTAGGCAAAAATCAGTTTTCTGTCTTCTTCTCTCTGCAGCTTATGCTGTGCAGGTGGAGGGTGAGAACGGCTGGTTTTCCGGATAGCAGACCCTTTCCCCTGCTCTGTAAGTGAATAGTCAGGAGAATGGGCCGCAGCTAAAAACACACACACAATATGGGAACACATCTGCCCCATATAACCTGGAGCAGTGGAATTGCTCTTGCATTTCCACTGGAAGGTTTTTCAGAGTAGCCAAGGCTCTCTTGCATTATAGAGCCCTAAGACAGGTACTTATACAGCCTGATGGACTGGATCGACCTAGTTAGACAATTTAAGTGCTGTCCTAAACAGAGTTACACTCTTCTATTGACGTTAGTGGTATTAGTTCATCTTCTGTCTTCGGTGCAGCCCCACATGTGGGACTGCGCCTGCGCGCAGGCCTACCACCAGAAAAAACTTTATTAGCCTTAAGCCTCAGACTGGGGATGCCCCTCCCACCACAGGTGGGGCCGGTCTTCGCGCTGGAATCGCCCACATGCTACTCAGTTCCTTTTTTGCCGCCACCAAGATAGGAGCTTTTTGCCTTACCTCAGCTTTGCCAGTTCTACAAGTTCGTAAGTCTTTGGTCGCCACCTAGGCCCGCCTGGCCGGCTTCCTCCTTCCCCGTTACTCGTCGATCCTCAAAAAAAAAAAAAAAAAGATTGAAACTAAAGGACGTAAAAAGAAGAGTAATAAACAAACAAAGAGCCCTTCTCAATCCCAGTCCTCTCGTCTGTGCACTGAGAGCCGTGATGGCCCCCAAGACCCCGTTTAAACTTTGCACAAAATGCTCTGCAAAGATGCCACATTCCGACCAGCATGAGCTTTGCCTAAGTTGTTTGGGTGAGGGGCACAACGTCTCAAAATGTGCGATTTGTCAAGGCTTCTCCACCCGGTCTCGCAATGCTCGCGTGGACCGGCTGAGCGCCGAACTTTGGAAGAAGGCTCTGACCGCCCCCTCCCCATCAATGGGCTCCAGAACCCCGGGAGGCGCGCACTCTGTACACTCGGCACCGACACCCGGTCCCAGCTCGGCACCGAAGTCTCCGGATCCAACCCTCTCGGATCCGACCCACGTGCCAAAGAAGCACAAACACAAGACCTAACACCTTGACAAGCCTTCCGGATCCAGCCGCTCGGCGTCTAAGAAGTCCGCCTCCACCAAGAAGACACCGGATCCGAGCCACCATCCTTCCACTCCGGCTCCCCTCTCCAGTGTTTTTCCGACCTGGAACTGGATCCCGCCGAGGACCCTCTTCTGATTTCGGATCCGACGCTACCGGATCCGACGCTCCTGGTACCGAGCCCTTCAGTACCACAGCAAATCCTCCAACCGGCACCTTTGGCCTCCGCTCCCTCCATCTCTCCGGAGCTAGTCAAGGACTGGATAGAATTTTGCAGGTTCAGACAGATGTCTGCACAGGGAGAGCCGGTTGTCCTGAGAACATCACAACTTTTTACTCCGCTGTCTCAGAGGTCCCCCAGACCAGAATCAGAACGCGGCGACTCAGAAACCAGAGGCTCCCCCGGGAGCTCTGAGGAGGTCTACGAACCATCCCCTGATGAACCAGTAGGCGACACAGAGGCCATCTCTCCATCAGAGGACTTAAAACTCAGAACGGAGCTGATAATCAGGATGGCCGAGACCCTTGATATTAACATCTCTACTGCAGTCAACAAGCCGAAGGATAAAATCCTCAGCCGCCTTTACTCCGACTCTCCCGGGATCTCTGCCTTCCCAGTCGTGGAGATTGCTAGCTCAATATGGACTTAAAACTCAGAGGACTTAAAACTCAGAACGGAGCAGATGATCAGGATGGCCGAGACCCTTGATATTAACATCTCTACTGCAGTCAACAAGCCGAAGGATAAAATCCTCAGCCGCCTTTACCCCGACTCTCCCGGGATCTCTGCCTTCCCAGTCGTGGAGATTGCTAGCTCAATATGGAAGAAGCCTGCATCGTCACCTGCGTCTTCGAAGAAGATTGAAAACCTTTACAGGATAAAACCTGAAGCAGCTGAATTTCTTTTGGTACACCCCCCCATAGTAGCAAGCGAAATGCAATCCAAACAAAGAGGGCCTGCACTCCACACCTGCAGACAAGGAAAGCAAGTGTTTGGATCACCTGGGTAGGAGAACCTACACCTCTTCAGCCCTAAGCTTCCGCATTGCAACTATGAAACAATTATGGGGGGGGTACCAACTCTTTTTATGGGAAAAGGCAGCCCCTCACATCGAGCTCCTCCCAGAAGAGTCCAAAAATGCCTTACGTCTAATCCAATCAGAGGCTACTCGCCTCTCAAGGCAAGAGATAAATGCAGGTAAACATGCTGCAGACGTAGCAGCCAGAACCATGGCTTCATCTAAGAAGACACGCATGGCTTCGCTCCACAGTTCTTCCGATGGACACAAGATCTCTCATCGAGGATCTCCCCTTTGAAGGCAACACAGTCTTTGTGTCTACTACTAACGAGTTCCTCACTAACCTGAAAAAAGATCGCCAGACTGCTAGATCCTTGGGAGTAGCTCAACCCTTCCAATTCCAGCAGCGGGACAGGGCTCAGTTTTGTCAGCAGACCTTCAGCTCATCCTCTTTCCCTAGATACCAACGATCCAGCCGTATCCTCCACAGGGAAAATTTCAACAGACCAGTCAGCAAGGCCACCACAAGCAGTCCTTCAAACCTCGGCCCAGCCCCAATATCCAACACAAGGATCAGAGACAATCTGGTCAAAAGTTCTGACTATCTCCCCAGGCCTGCCTGGAAGAGCTGCCTTTCCTGGACAGGTTGGCTAAGTTTCAGGAGGTCTGGAGTTCCATATGCTCAGACTCCTGGGTTCTGAAAGTTATCTCTGAAGGCTATCGCCTGGAGTTCAAGTTTACCCCAGTTTGTTCCCCTGCCTCTTTAGCAAGCGATAACCCGTTTCCCGAGTTTGCACCCCAACTAGAGGAACTCCTCCAGAAAGGTGCAGTCGAAAGAGTTGTTCCACCCTGTTCTGGTTTCTTCTCAAGAATCTTCATGGTCGAGAAAAAGGATGGGGGGTCCAGACCCATCATTTACCTCAGGTTGCTAAATAAATGTTTAAGGATTTCAAAGTTCAGGATGGTCTCCTTACCCTCTGTTATGGAGCTTATCACACCCAACACTTGGTTTGCGGTTTTAGACCTCAAGGACGCATACTTTCATGTGTCCATTCACCCTGACCATAGAAAATTCCTCATGTTCCATTATGGTTCAGAGTTCTTTCAATATACGGTCCTCCCATTCGGCCTTGCAACAGCCCCCAGAGTCTTCACAAAATGCGTAGCAGTGGTTATGTCTTCAGGAACCAGGGTTGTACTATCTACCCTTACCTCGATGACTGGCTCCTCACAGCCACTGACCCAGATACCCTCTCCACCAATTTACAGCTGGTCCTAACCACTTGTGACAAACTGGGCCTCAAGGTCAACTTTAAAAAGTCAAGGTTGGACCCCTCCCCCAAAGCCCAGTTCATTGGGGTGGTATTAGACTCCCCTGCGGGTAGAGCGTTTCTCCCCCAGGAAAGGGTGATGGCCATTAAGAACCTAGCTCACCATTTTATGAGGTGCAGACATCAACCGATAGTCTCTATCCAGAGGTTGCTAGGACTCATGGCGTCGACCACAGCGGTTACCCCGTTTGCTTGGCTACACATGAGAGATTTACAAAATTGGTTTATAAGGGCATACGACTACTTCCGTCACTCTCAGTGGCACAGACTTTCTGTCCCTAGAACGATCCTAAGATCGTTAGACTGGTGGCTCTCTGAACCCAACCTTTTGAGGGGTGTACCCCTGGGCTACTGGACTCCAGAGTTCTGATGCCTCCTTGGAGGGTTGGGGGGGTCACTGTGGGTGCCATTCCATCCAGGGAAGATGGAGTGATGGGGAAACATCTCTACATATTAACATGCTGGAATTAAGAGCGGTGTGTTACTGTCAGGCCTGTATCTCGGTTTCTATGTTTACTTTCGTTTCTCTGCTGCACTTCTCAGACTCAAGGACGATTACACATACCAAAGCTGTTTGAAGTCCTGGGAACACAAATCCTGGGAACTGTTGCTCTGTTTATGTTCTATAATCTCCTGCCATTTCTATGCTTCTTAAAGCCAAATAACGGACAGCTAACTCATAGCTGTCACCCTGCCTTTCATGCACTGTATTGCCTAAATGACCAGTAAAGCCATCTTCTTGGAATCTGATTGTCTCTGTGGTGATTTCTGGTTCGATGGGTCAAGAGCTGACAGTTACGTACTTATCTCCTTTACAGATTTCCTCCGTGGCTCCAGAACACTCCTGCAGTCAGACCATTCCTGTACGGTGTTCACATAGCCGGAGTACACAACACTTGGGCAGACTCCCTCAGCAGGGAATTTCTTACCAATCACGAGTGGGAACTACAGGACGTTTTCCTCCGGCCCATTTTCCACACTTGGGGTTTCCCTCAAATCGACCTCTTTGCCACCAGAGACAACAAGAAGGCGGAAAGGTTTTGCTCTCTGGCAGGGAGAGATCCGGACTCCTTGGGAGATGCCTTCCAGATCACCTGGACCAACTCCCTGTTCTATGCCTTCCCTCCATTCCCTCTACTAGCGAGAGTTTTAGGGAAATTGATAGTGGACAACACCGACTGCATCTTAATAGCCCCTCGGTGGCCATGACAGATCTGGTTCACCCAACTGACACACCTAGCCAAGGGGAATTACAGGACTCTACCTTGCCACCCGAACCTCCTTCGCTGGGGCGAGTTAACACACCACGATGTAGAGAGGCTCCATCTTACGGCATGGAGAATCCTACCCACTCGCATGTAGGCCTTTCCCCTTCAGTGCAAGAGGTTATCTTACAGGCCCGGAGGCCCTCAACTTGCTACTCTTATGACACGAAGTGGGAGAGATTTCGGACCTGGTCAGAAACCAAAGGTTATTCACCTTTTCTGTGCCCACTCCCCAAGGTCCTTGACTACCTTTTAGACTTGACCACGAGAGGCCTCTCGGTCTCCTGCGAGTTCACCTCGCAGCCATTTCAGCCTTCCACAATAGGGTAGAGGGCTACACTACCTTCTCTCACCCCTTGTCCAAACGGTTCTTAAAGGGCCTTACTAACTTGTTCCCTCCAACTCCCAAGCTAACCCCTCAGTGGTCTCTGTCTATGATACTAGCAAAACTTACGTTAGGCCCCTTTGAACCCATGAACCAAGTTCATTTATCGTTCCTGTCGGCCAAGGTAGCCTTCCTAGTTGCGGTCACCTCAACTAGGAGAGTCGGGGAGTTAGCGGCCTTACGCGTTGATGAACCTTTCCTCAGAGTTTACACGGACAAGATCGTCCTTCACCCCAGCATTAGGTTTAAGCCTAAAGTTATTTCTGCTTTTCATTTGGCTCAGGATTTGGTCTTACCGGTTTTTTTCCACACCCCTACTTCCCGGGCGGAAAAGACACTTCACACGTTAGATTTGAAAAGAGCCATTCTTTATTATATTGACAGAACCAAACACTTTAGGAGGTCCAAAGCACTGTTTGTCTGTTATCAGGCCCCAAGAAGGGTTCCCCAGCATCTGCCCAGTCTATAGCACGATGGGTGGTCTCCGCAATCAAGATTGCCTACCGTCAAGCACAACTCCCATGTCCCCTAGAGATCAAGGCTCATTCCACTAGGGCACAGGGTTCGTCTGCCGCTCTCCACAGAAGGATCCCGGTTGGCGAGATCTGTAAAGCAGCCACGTGGGCGAGCGAGGATACATTCGTGAAACACTACGCACTCGACCTGCAAGCGAGAAAGGATGCAGCAGTGGGCAGAGCAGCAGTTCTTCAGTCGTTATTCTCATAGTCGACCCCACCTCCTAATGGGTAAGCTAGTTAAAATCCCACGTGGGGCTGCACCGAAGACAGAAGATGAAAACAGAGTTGCACTTACCTGTAACTGCTGTTTATTGATGTCTTCGGTGCAGACACACATCCCTCCCTTCCGACCCTGCTGTCGACCTAAAAAAAAAGAAAGAAACAAAAGAGAGGAAAGATGTTTAGTATATGTTCACCTTTACTTACCTGCTTCAGAATTGGTTGGCGGCGGGCAAGGAACTGAGGAGGGAGGGGGATGCCCCGCCCAGTAGCATGCGGGCGATCCGGTGTGAAGACCGGCCCCGCCTGTGGTGGGAGGGGCATCCCCAGTCTGAGGCTTAAGGCTAATAAAGTTTTTTCCGGTGGTAGGCCTGCGCGCAGGCGCAGTCCCACATGTGTGTCTGCACCGAAGACATCAATGAACAGCAGTTACAGGTAAGTGCAACTCTGTTTTATATGTAACTTTGTTTAGGATTGCACTGTTAGTTTCTTATAAAATGTTTATTTTCTGGTTAAGTAGGTTATATGGTGTTTCGGTGTAGAAGAAAGTATTTGAATATTTTAGTTTTCCAACTTGCAGTCTAGAATAAAATTATCTACAAGGCTCATAAATTCTATGCTTCTCTTTTGTTCTCTGGGATCTTTCAGAGTAAATACTTATGGATTGATATATTTGTTTTAATATATTATCAGTGTGATCCTAAGCACCCTTCCAAGTCCATTGAAGCCAGTGTGATTGCATCGTGCGTTTCCTAGCTTGTCCTTCTCGAGTCTGTCTAAAATCTTAACCAGCTGTCCTGATAATATTTCAATTGTCACAGATTCCTTCTCCCTAGTCCTGTCATCTCAACCTGATGCATATGAACTAAGAAATAAACCTCGGTTATTTTAATGGAACTAAGAATAAAGTTTGCATGAAATTGCAGCCTCATTTGCATCTAAAATATAATTAACAATAGTTTATTTCCTAATCTTTCAAATCGTATTGCCACAGCTAGTAAATTTGCTTTCAATTTTTATTTTTGCTCTTTGTAATATCCAGCAAACCATGATAATTGTGTCCCTCCTTGTATATGATTGGCAATATTTCTTGTGATCTTACCATGATGCTAGTCACAACATACCATTCATGCACATCTTTTATTCAGAAGGGACAAACTTACAATGATATTACTGTGTTGTCGTTTTCAGCCTAAAGGAAAAAGACTGCGGCTGCAATCACTGTCCTCTTTAAGATTTAGTATATTACAGAATCATCAAAACCAAAGTTCAGCCTTCTCCACGATTCCAAAATTTCTCCAAGATGACAAAGGAACAGAACAAGATGGGAAAGTAATAGGCTTTCAGGTATTCAATGTTTTGTTTTTAAACTAGTCTGTTGATATATGTATAATGTAATTTAGGATTATAGTATGTGAAAGCGATTATATTTGGTCTTCTGCATAGCAAGATTTAATATTTTATCTCTGGGGTTTTCAGTTGTTTCACCAAAGACAGTGGGTTAGATCCTGCCTAGAATTTCTACAGATGTAGGAGGTGGGGTGGTGGTGGTGATTTTTGCTTATTCCCTCCTCCTGAAAGAGGCCTCTGATTTACCCCCAAGCTATCTCTGCGGGTCACCCATTCCCTCAGGAGTAGCATTTCAAGGGACATTTTGGATTAACATGGGGGTGGGGAGATATTGGTGAAAATGGTCCCTCTTCCTTGGGCTTGAGGAAATTATAGGTAGGATCCAAGTTAAACTCTTCCCAAAAATCAGCCATTATGTGGGAAAATGCTGTGGCGAAAAACTATACACCTCTCAAGCTACTCATTTTTAACGACCCAGTAAGCCATGATAATGATCAGTTATTCATTATTTGAAACCATGTATTCAATATTTGTGTGTGTGTGTGTTAAGTGCCGTCAAGTCACTTCGGACTCATGGCGACCCTATGAATGAAATCCTCCAAAATGTCCTATCCTTGACAGCCATGACTGTCTTTTCCATTCAATATTTACTTTTCCTAAAGTATTAAATGTTCCTTTTTCATGTATTTCTGTTATTGTTATTTTATTTTGTCTAAAAGCCTGTGTGCTATGTTGGGGAGGGGCCATGGCTCAGTGGTAGAGCATCTGCTTGGCATTCAGAAGGTCCCTGGTTCAATCCCCGGCATCTCCAGTAAGGACCAGGTAGTAGGTGATGTGAAAGACCTCTGCCTGAGACCCTGGAGAGCTGCTGCCAGTCTGAGTAGACAATACTGACATTGATGGACCAAGGATCTGATTCAGTATAACTCAGCTTTATGTGTCCATGTGTGTGTGACTTCCTTGAATAAATGAAATGATAATGATCAGTTGTAATATGCAGACCAATGAAGTGTCCACCCCACTCGGTTCTGAGTATAGAAGGGACTTCCTTTACTCAGTTTTGTTGAAGTCCTTTTAAACTATTTACGTGGTTCACTTCATTGTTCCCCTACCTTTTTTTTTACCGTCAAGTCACGTCTGACATATGGTGACCCCTGGTGGGGTTTTCAAGGCAAGAGACGTTCCGAGGTGGTTTGCCGTTGCCTGCCTCCACATCACGCCCCTGGTATTTCTTGGAGGACTCCCATCCAAATACTTGCCAAGGTCAACCCTGCTTAGCTTCTGAGATCTGACGAGAGTAGGCTAGCCTGTGCTATCCAGGTCAGGGCTTATTGCTCCCCCATCCTACAAGAAATGTTCCCTTTGAATATTCTTGAGTTTGCAATCTTCATTTCATATTTCTTTCAAATTACAGTTACTACAGCATCAGAGTTCTTTAGTATGGTTCTTTTTCATTTGATAACTCACTGACATTTTCTGGACATGTAGATATCTTCAAAAGATAGCTTTCTGATGAAGTATGCTGTTTCTTCTTAATTTAGGATTATGCTGAAGATTCTGATGAAGACAAGCAGTTTCAGAGGCATTCTTTTGTTTTTGGGAGCCAAAACGCTGATACCTGTTTAAGTGACGAAGGCAGGTTGGAATTTGCCTCAATGTTTGACACCATTCATGCGATGGACAGAACGGCAGAAAAAGATGGCATATCTTTAGAACTGAACTATATCCAAAAAAATCTGCTTGCAGCTTGGAGAGTGGGGATTTCAAGAAGTGTGCAAGAAAGAGATACATTGCTAAGTTGCACTACACGTTGCATTATGCACTTTTTTGGCACTTTACAGTATGCAAAGCTGAACTTTGCAAATTTAAATAACTCTTTCAGGGATAATCCGTGGATCCAGTGTGTCTTAAACTGTTTTCAGCAGTTTTTGACTCTCCTGAGTTGGGATGGTATGCACAGGCAGACACTGGGACATTTGCTCAAGCTGACGTTGCATACCCTAAAACTAATGCTTGCTGAACAGCATGGTCAGGTGTTTCCTAGTCATCTTTTGGGAGGCTTCTCTTTGCTGAAAATGGTTACTTGTTGCCTAAATGGCAAAAATGTGCCTCAGTATGAGATACTCCCAGCATTCCTGGATGTTAACAGCAACGTGGAGCTGGACTGCTTAGTTATGCCTGTGTTTCAAGCTAAGGATTGGAGCGGCCATCAAAATTATTGTGCAGTGCATTCCATACTTAAAAACTCTCCAACAGTAAACCTGGGAGGGAATCCAGAAAAGAGGTAGGATTGTTTTCTAATCTACACAAAGTGCTTCTTTTAAAATTGAGTTTATAATTTAGTCTTTAAAAAAAGGTAAAGGTCCCCTGTTCAAGCACTAACTATATGGTTCTTTGGAATCTGTCCATTTGTGTGATGTCTCATAAAATGAGGGTTGCAATATATATAAAGACAAGAGGGCATCTGTGAGAACTCATGCAGGGTGGGAAATCACATTTTCTGCTTCCCCTCAACTGTTCAGTCTGGCTTGCTCCAACCCCAGCTCCCTTCTCCACCCCTCTTACTGCCTTTGTCCTTTTTGTCCTGAATGCTTGCAGGTGAGTCTATTAACTTGGAGGGAGTGCCCCAAAGTTGTGGTTTTTTTTTCCCCTCCCAAACTAAGATTTTTCTGCAGGCTTGGAGTTCCCAAATCAAGTTGCAAGTATAATATGGACTCAAATGCAAGAGCAGGTTCCCCCCCCCCCCAGTATGCCATCAAAAAAGAGGGGGCTCATTCTTACATTCACCTATGAGTTATAGTTATGTCCAGGGGGGAGGGAATAACATTTTAAAGGGGTCATTTTACATTCAGGGTAGCCTACTTTTTGAGTAAATATGGTATTGTTTTAAGGCATTATTTCATGTTTCATATAATATGCTACATAAGCTGTAGCAGCATCCATCGCTAATCTTTGACCAAACTGACTTGTGATACAGGTCTTGAATCCTTTTTGAATTTCAGGTTAACTGTACTGTGGCAATTACTCTATCAGCATGTCCTTTGGTATCAGGCACAGCTAAACAGGAAAATGCTTATCTCAAGGAAACCACTGTCTGAAATACAAACTGTACACAAAGAACCAATTATTGAAGCTCTTTCAAGTCACGTCCAGGCCATCTTACAGTCTTCAGGAGAGAAACTGGACAAAACACTGAAACTGAATTCTGTGGCTGGTCGGTACATTGCAAGAAATTACACTCAGTTGATATTTAGGACTGATCGATGTATCTTTTTTCCTGAGGCCCTGTATGTAACCGTCATTGGTCAAAAGATCACTTAATTACATACTTATTTTAGTGTTTTAAGCATGAGGCATTCACTCATTCTGTTTTCCGCATAAACCAAAAAATATGCCTCTGGTTAATTCTTGCAAAGTGAACTACCCTTGTAGAGAGCCAGTGTGGTGTAGTGGTTAAGAGCAGTGGTTTGGAGCGGTGGAGTCTGATCTGGAGAACCGGGTTTGAATCCCCACCCCTCCATATGAGTGGTGGACACTAATCTGGTGAACTGGATTTGTTTCCCCACTCCTACACATGAAGCCAGCTGGGTGACCTTGGGCTAGTCACACTCTCTCAGCCTCACCCACCTCACAAGGTGTCTGTTGTGAGGAGGGGAAGGGAAGGTGATTGTAAGTCGGTTTGATTCTTCCTTCAGTGGTAGAGAAAGTTGGCATATAAAAACCAACTTCTTTTTCTTGTAAGGTGTTAATCACTATTAACTCTTACATGTCTCTAGGGTACATACTCCCCCTGCAACAGACCAGAAGCAGGGGTGGTGGCAGGACTGGAGAGAAGACTTTAAGAGGATGGCCCCTACTTATTGCTAAGCATTTGTTAGTACCACTGTTGAGAGAGAAGCTGTGTCCACACTCAGCAAAAAAAAATAAAATCCAGCTGTAGGACAGAAGCCTGCCAGGCTCCTGGGGGCGATAAACTATTTCTCAATAGCCACTGCTAGAGACCCAGTGAGGCCCCAAGATTAATAGGAGAGCTGGCGAGAGAATTCGATCCATCAGTGCTGTCTCAGCACCTCCAACCCGCATCACCGTTGAAAGCTGGATATCACTGATGCCATCTTCCTAGACCTAGAGCATCAGCAGCAATGTTGGTTGCAGGACTGAGGGGAGGACTCTAAAGAACACCTGCCCCCACGTTGTGCCCTTCTTATTGGATTTGTGTTTCTGAAGAAGACAGGATATTGTTTAACTTTTATGACAGTCTGAAGTCATTTTCAAATCAGTCTCATTGGGTGTTCCCCCCCACCCCAACTTTGAGTTAGTTAAAGATTACCTACCTCAATATCTGATTAATATAATAGTTTTTTGAGGCAAAAGAGGGTTAAGTGCTGGATTTTAGTGCTTTGTCTTCTTTCTTTTTTTAAGGTGAAGAACAATTTCTGATAGGGTCTTATAGAGAATCTGTGGAGATATGGGAGAAAGCTCTTCAGGAAACCAAAGAAAAAGGTAATGTGGTAGAAATATTCAATGCCTAAGCATCATCCTTGTTGAGAAGATGTAATGCTTTTTGTCTGTTAGCAGAGATCTCTTATAAATCTGATTTTTAAACAAATTCAATATCGTATTGAACTATTGGTGCACAATATTGTCGAAGGCTTTCACGGTCAGAGTTCATTGGTTCTTGTAGTTTATCCGGGCTGTGTGACCGTGGTCTTGGTATTTTCTTTCCTGACGTTTCGCCAGCAGCTGTGGCAGGCATCTTCAGAGGAGTAACACTGAAGGACAGTGTTCTTCAGTGGAGTACTTGAGAAAATTAGTAAATTTTTTAATCCTGCCCTCGTGAGAAGCACGAGGCAGCATTCATGGTACTCACTACTTGATTTTCCCTTCCTCATTTTTTTCTTATGGATGTCCCATCAGGTAGGCTAGGCAGAGAGAGTAGAGCGGCTGACCCAGGGTCAGTCAGTGAGTATCATGGCTCAATTATTCTCCCTGAAGGGTTTTTATGCTTCATTGCTATTTCTTATTATTTTTTTTAATTAAATGTGTATTTTCTAAACAACATAAAATGACACATGCAACAAACACACCTTATATATAAACCTTGTTCAATACTTGCAACAAGATCTCCATCAATTACTGTTTGGAGCAGATCTGGGTCATTCTATACCTACTTACATCAATCTAAAAACTCATCCTTAAATCTTAAGAGAAAATAAGTCTGTAACAAAGTGAAAACAATCTAGGTATATGCTGACACCTTCATCCAAACTATTTGAATTGTGTTACTTGATTGTTGTTATGTAGTGCAAGTACTTTATACTAAACCTCTCATTTGACATCATTAAAAATAAGTAACACTACATATTTATTATTTTAAAATACAACAATATAAACTTTACCTATCAGAATAAAAAAATTCTGTAAGGCATGAAATATAAACTTCTAAGTATTTATATCTATCTAGTATATTAGTCTAAACTACAATATATCTGTTTTCCTTAATATATTTAGTTGCTTATCATTATTTAATACTTACAATTACAATTCCCTTTAGGGAGCTCTTACACATATACTGTTGTTTATTAATTGTGTATTGCTGGTGGTGGTGGTGGTGGTGGTTGTGCTCTCAGGATTGTGTTGTTACTGTTTTTTATGATGTTTTACCTGTTTTCATACTGTGAGATATAAGTGTTTTAAATATATATATATATATATATATATATATATATATATATATATATATATATATATATATATATATATATATATATATATATATATATATTTGTACTGCTGTTCACACAACAATGTTTTACCTTCTAGTTCTTTGAAAAACATCCTTTGAAAATATTCACAATATTTATTTCTTTTTCTGTGCTAGTATATCTGCCAGGGATGGGTAGAGCTTTTTCTTTCTTTCTGCCGCAGCTGACAACCTTGGCAACCTTGTAGCGTTTTCAAGGCAAGCGTTGAGAGGTGGTTTGCCATTGCCTGGTTTGGCGTCATGACCCTTGGTGGTCTCCCTTCCAAATACTGACCAGGGCCAACTCTGAGAGCCAGCGTGGTGTACTGGTTAAGAGCGGTGGTTTGGAGCTGTGAAGTCTGATCTGGAGAACCGGGTTTGATTCCCCACTTCTCCACATGAGCGGCGGAGGCTAATCTGGTGAACTGGATTTGTTTCCCCACTCCTACATACGAAGCCAGCTGGGTGACTTTTGGCAAGTCATTCTCTTTCAGCCCCACCCACCTCACAGGGTGTCTGTTGTGGGGAGGGGAAGGGAAGGTGATTGTAAGCCGGTTTGAGTCTCCCTTAAGTGGCAGAGAAAATCGGCATATAAAAACCAACTCTTCTTCTTCTCTTTCTTCTTCCGAGTTCTGACGAGATTGGGCAAGCCTGGGCTATCCAGGTCAGGGCGGGTAGAGTTTAATACTCATAAATGTTTGAGCTCATTTGTGTGTGTGTGTGTGTTATCACTTAAACATCCAGGATTATATTTTAGTTCTGGAA
Organism: Euleptes europaea; assembly: GCF_029931775.1. NCBI lineage: Eukaryota > Metazoa > Chordata > Lepidosauria > Squamata > Sphaerodactylidae > Euleptes > Euleptes europaea. Next base: position 104,870,312 of record NC_079315.1, read on the forward strand.
AATTCTGTTTAATGTAGGAGGAAGGAGAACACCTTTTCTTCAAACTCGATACTACCTTGCTATATTATATTGTCATCTGTATCACTACAATCTAAGTGAGGCTCAAGGTCTGTGTGATCATCTAGTGTGTGAGCTCCTAAACCGAACTAATATTTCTGTAAGTAAGAAGGACAATATCTCAGGTATGTCAATTCAGAATATCACAGTTGAGTAAAACAATTTATTGATGTTAAATTAATACAGGGCATGTAGTTTGTCATTTATGCCATTAAAAATTATAATATTATTATTACGGTCTTTTAAAAAGCTGTTCTCAGAACAAATGCTTTTTATCTTTTGTATAGTGGGAAAAGGTTCTCAGTAGACTCAGAAGGAGAGTCAGCGCTGGGTAGGGGTTAGAAGTGGCAGACTCTAATCTGGAGAACCAGGTTTGATTCCCTACTCCACATGAACAGCGGACTCTAATCTGGTGAACTGGGTTGGTTTCCCCACTCCTCCACATGAAGCCAGCTGGGTGACCTTGGGCTAGTCACAGTTCTCTCACAATTCTCTCAGCCCCACTTACCTCACAGAGTGTCTGTTGTGGGGAGGGGAAGGGAAGGTGATGTAAGCCACTTTGAGACTCCTTAAAGACAGAGAAAAGCGGGGTATAAAAACCAACTCTTTTTCTTCTTCTAACTCTGCTGAGGATTGCCTTGTTGAATCCTTAATGACTTTTGACTTATGTAACTCCCATTATGTTTGGTACATGCTATATACCTTTTCATTATAGATGCTGAACTCATGATAGGAGCTGTTCATATGGAGGCTATCCTGGCAGTGGTTCAGTCCTTGGCACGATTCATGGCAGCCTACTTTACTAATGAGCCACTTTTTGTGCTTCTTCCACATAACGTTGGTGTGTTACCTCCACTTCACATCAGGCCAGGTATTCTGTCAGTATTGTTACGTTTAGTCTCTTAAGACCCCACTGTCCAGTTGGATTTCAGCACTACTGAGTATAGAGAATTACAGAATCGTAGATGGTTTTGGTTATAGGGGTTTCGAGAAGAACAGCAAATCTTACAACCGTGAAAGTTCATGGTACATTTTTGTCCGCAAATGACATTCTGCATTGTGAAGATTTCGCTTCACACTTTCCTTCCAAGTAAAGAGGCATAGGACTGAGCTGGAATCCATCTAGATCAGTTACCCAGAAACAAACCTAGGGATGGTAGGGCTAAAAACTTCTTTTTTTAAATCCTAGAGAGGTATCCTCGTGTTGTCCCACTGCAGCATTCCAGAATCACCAGTGCAATTAGGGATCAAGGTCTTTCTTCTGTCTGGACAGCCGAATACTCTCTTGACTTGTTTCTGATCGGCGGGCTAATTCCAGAAGCTGTGTGGCTGGCACATAAGCTTGGAGACTGGAAGATGTCTGTTTCAATCGGCGTGGCTTTTAATCAGTATTGTCAAAGTAGCAATGGCTTTTCGAGGTGAGTCTTTTTTATATAAACGATGAAACTGGATTCTGCCGTATTATTTTATTACCTGCCTTGTTATAGAATTTATCAAGCCTCTGAATGTAAGACTTTTCATTGATTGCTTTACAATAATTTCTTTTGTTGATTTTTAAGGTGGAATTGTCTTACTGAGTAGTTCTCCTTTGTGCCCGCTGTCCAGTTTGATGGGACACGGAGGAATTTCTAGAATTTGTTTCAGTTAGCACAACTAACTGAGCATGAGCTGAGAAGCTGCGCACGTACTTTCCTGTTCAACACATGAAATAGTCAAGTCAAGTTTATTGTATAAGGCCATTACAATCTAAAACAGTATATCAATATAACAACAGGTTAAAATGTACAGAACCAGAATCATTAAAAAATACAAAAATTAAGAAATTAAAACACTCCCATTTGGCTCTAACCAGCTTCACCACCTTTCGTGATTTGCTTCGCCCTGATCTTCTTGGTCACCAGGCCATACAGTACCATTTTGGGGGAAATGTAAGGGTCCCTATCTGATAACAAATAGATTAATCTGTCAACATCAGATGATAATTGTGATGCTGAAAGAATGCTTGCCCAAAGCTTGTTCTGGGGCTCAGTGTATAAGGCCAATAATGGGGGAGACCTTCTACTGAGCCACCACATAAGCAAATGCGTTGAGCCAGAGATTTTTTTTTTTTTTTTTAAACGGCCTTCAAGGAGCTCCGTGGGCATAGTTTGGAAATGCCAGCAATGTAAGGGCTGCTCTGAGGCTTTATGTTACATGAAATAGTAACAGAGGATCATCCTGAGCAATCATAGAGTTGGAAGGGACCACCAGGGTCATCTAGTCCAGCCCCTTGCACAATGAAGGAAATTCACAACTACCTCCCCCCACACACACACATCCAGTGGCCCCTACTCCATGCCCAGAAGACAGCCAAGATGCCCTTCCTCTCATCATCTGCTTAAGCTCATTGAATCAGCATTGCTGGCAGATGGCCATCTAACCTCTTCTTAAAATCCTCTAGGGAAGGAGAGCTTACCACCTCCCGAGGAAGCCTGTTCCACTGAGGAACCGCTCTTAACTGTTAGAAAATCGGTGCCTTAGTTTCCCATTTATTTCCTTCTTTTTCAAAGTTGGTTATGTGGTTATACATTTTTGTTCTTTCCAAGAGCTACCCTCACCCTGGATTGGGGCTATGGAGATAGAGTTCCATATATGAGATGCCACTGCAGAAAAGGCCCCCTCCCTCTTTGCCACTATGAGGGTGGGGCACACAGTGAAGGACTTCCACAAATAATTGGTGGGCAAGTACATTTGGGAGTGTGTGGTTCATAGCCTGGAACTGTGTGAGGTTTTAAAGGTAACGGCCAGAGCACTTAGCTGCTTAGAAGGCAGCCAAGACAGCTCTTCCACTACCAGCAGAATATGTCCTTAATAGCTAGAAGTGGTCATTTTGCACTGATTGAAACTTCTGAACAAGTCTTCAAAGGCAGCCCCATGTAGAGCACATTACAGTAGTCCAGTCTGGATGCGATCAGAGCTTGGGTAGTTGTGGCCACATCATGCTTGTCAAGGAAAGGCCTCAGCTAGCAAGGAACTGGGGGATGTGGAATGGCATAGTATAGCCCGACTGTGACTGTGCATACACAGATCCCATGTGCCATAAAGACCATTCAGAGAACAGAAGTTACCTTACACACTTTTCTTGATATTCTTTCAGGTCACACAAATTAGATCCATGCTTGCCACTGTATTTGACTCCAACACACATTTTTCAAGAAAAATTACGATCTTTTATGGGCCAGCCTGCCAGCGTGGAAACCTCAAGTGAGGGAGAATTGAAATACAAACAGTTTACAGGTGTGTGATCTCTACTTCTGGATTTGTTTTATATTGATTCTCTTTTACATAGTTGAGCAAATAGTTCTGCAAAATTATATGCAAATGTTTTTCCTCTTCCATGGTCAGGGTTGGCCAAAAATGCTAATGCCTTCTGTTCTGTAGCCATTTTAGGTTTCTGCAGCAATATATTCCTATTATTATTCTGCATGTTTTGGGACTTACTTCTGACTGAGGCAGTGAACATTTCTGGGTTGAACCACTTTAGACTGAAGGTGGAGAGTCAAGTGATGGGAGTATTCCTCTGTATATTTTTAAAAAATTGTATTCTCTGTGCAGGGAACTTATTTATGTACAAGACCATTTGATCACAGAAGCCTTAACTTGCATTCTGAAGCAGTACAATCTAAATATAACTCTATCTCCTCTTTGAGATCTGGGCCTATATGATATTACGTTCCTATTTAGGCTGAAATCCCTCAAAGCTATGTTTAGGCAGGAAAAAGAAAACAGAAATGGACCCAGAGATTGTTTCTCCCATGTGCACTCATAACTTTGAGGAACCGAGCCTAAGAATACTTTTGTTGTTTTTATCACTGGCCAGTGATTGATCTAAAGTCACTTCCACGTGGTTTTTTTTTTAAAGTTTATATAATAAAAGCGTGCATTAAAAAGCATTGTTGAGATACTGGTATACCAAGCCTAAGATAAGGACCTGAAATTGGCAGATGAATAAAGTCTATAAGTGGATATCTCGAGATAAATGTTGGGAATCTAAATTTATAAAGTGCTGTTTTGGGTCACACGTGGAGTCTGACTTCTTGACAGAAGAAGACATACAGAAACAACTCAGTAAAAATGCATCTTTGGTATGATAAATGATTTACTAAATTTAGCAGTACAAGTTGTTAAGGAACACTAAAGCATTTGCTTTATTACTTGTCTTTTCTTCAGATCCTATTGAGGAAGAAGATGCAAATGTGCTTTTTAAATCAGTTGAAGAAATACTAAAAGCAGCTGTTATGGCAGATGCAGATATTCTTTCGGAGATATTGCAGCTCTTGATGGACTGTGCCAAGGACCTTAGCAGAAAGTTCTACAGTTTGGTGCCTGAGAGCTTATATCTTCCTGCACCACCCTTGTACTGTCCTCAGCCAGCATTTCTGAGTGAAGTAAGTATCTTTAGGAATTGTATGCAGAGAGCTGAGATGTTAAAATTTGGCTTCAATTCCAGTTTAGACATTAACTTTTAAAAGTAGTTTGGTTCAGACACTTTAAACTTGTTTAGATACATCTGCTTTAGAATAAAGTATTTTACTTGAAATGGTACACTAACTCTTTCACTTAAGGAAAATATTATTTTAAATTGTTAATTTTTGAATTTTAAATGATTTTTACATACAAAACATTAACCATGCAATTGAAAGTAAAAGATACTGAGAGAAGGAATATTTACAAATATTATTTACCCCAAGTAATAATGCATTATTCAGAATCCTCAGTCATATTTGATTGAGAGAATGAATTTAAAGCCAGAAAGAACTCTTTATACACTTATTTGCATAGAACGAATTGCAAACACTGATGTTGCTAATTGGTGTAATTCAGACCTTGTTATCTTTTATCTTCCCCAATATTAAATATTTTGTTTTTTCAGAAGTCAAAGCTTATTGATAAAGGGCCCAGCTTTTTAATTTTACATGAATTATATGAATGCTGATTAATTTCTTAGGAACAGTGTTTAAAGATATGAGCAAAATTAACCACAAAACATTTTGCATGTTGCTTATTTTCTGAAATACCTTTAATTGTTCATTTTGGTAATATGAGAAGGACCATGGTGAATAACCCCATGTATTGAATGTTTTGCATACCTGTCCTGGTGCCAGTGCAGGCTTCAGAGAGGTGCTGTGGTCCAGCGCAGGAGCTCAGATGGGCACATGGAGCTCCCCTGCCTAGTTAGCATAGTTAGTTCCACAGATTGAAATTAATAGTGACACTGGCTTATGCAGGAGATCAGTGGTCACATCAATATATGCAGACTGCAGTGAAGAATGTGCACAGTATATGTTTATTGCGCTGAACTGTGATACTCTTCTAACTTTAAAATTTTGCAATATTCAGGAAGAATGCACTGATCTGCCACTAAGAATAGAAAGGGAATGTCGGCAGAAAGTTTCTGGGGTGGTTCAGCGAATTCTTCTGCTTTTCCAGGCTGCTCATTGTTCTTTCCCTGCTGCTCAGTGGTATATTGCGCAACTGAAACGGGCACGAAAAATAATGCAAAAGGTATATTAATGAAGTTGCTTTTAACTTTACCCATGTTGATGCTAACTTACTGAAAGCAACATTTTAATTTTCAGAAATGTATAATATGCTCCAGATATACCTGGAGCAGAGGTGAGCATTCGCTACCACTCAAAATAATTTGCTGATGTTGTGTTCCAATAATTTCAATTGCACAGCAGGTTACCTAAAGTCTTCAGAGTCTTCAGATGATTTGAACTCCTTTCTGCTAAGGAAATGTCACATTAGCCATGTGCCTTTTTGTTCTTCCAGTCAAGGATAACAATCGGTATCCTTAGCTTGGAGTTCACTTTTAATGACTATTAACTCTGGGACAGGTATTTAGCATCTCTCTTTACTGTTCCTGTTGGACTTTGAAACATAATTCTAAACATTTTGAAATCATTTGTTTGTGTGGTGGGGAGGGAGGGGAGACTATCCAGCTTTTCTTGCCACTTCACCGATTATTTATTTGAAAGATTTTCCCAAGCTTTTTGCTTAAACAGCACTTCAGGTGGCTATCAGTAATAAGAGAAAATAACAGTGTTAACATACAGAATAGTGACCAATTAAAAATTTCAGTAATCCAAAATAAAGCAAAATATATTAAAAGAGGAGAGCCAGCATAGTGTAATGGTTAAGAGCGGTGGACTCTAGGAGAACTGGGTTCGATTCCCCACTCCTCCACACAAAGCCTGTTGGGTGACCTTGGGCCAGTCGCAGTTCTCTTGGAACTCTCTCAGCCCACACAGAGGCAGGCAATGGCAAACCACCTCCGAACATCTCTTGCCTTGAAAACCCCATGGGATCGCCATAAGTCAGCTGTGACTTGATGGCACTTTCTGCCACCACATATTAAAAGAAGCAGTTATCTATAGACTCTATTAAATCTATATTATCTATAATTGAATGTGATAAAAAGCATAAAATTTAACATAACAAAGTATATACTTTGGGAATGTTTTAAAGTCAGTGTTTTCCTAATGGGCTTAGGATTGCTGCTGAATTCTGCCTTTCAAAATGAGAACTGTTTTCCCCTTCCCCAAGTGACCTTATTGTTTCAAAAGAAGGTGAAGAAAGGAGCATGTCATACACAAGAAATACTGGCTTCACCTGTTGTTGTGTTCCCTGTGCCAGTGGCCTTCAGTCTAGGGGTCTGGATCCACAATTGGATTGTGGAATCCCACCTGTTGGATTGCAGTCCCTTCTTAAAGCAGCTGTTTTTTGTTACTTTTTAAAAGGACATGCTGGTGTATTTGCAAGATAACAAAGGCACCATTCCTCTTTTCCTGTATTTTGCGTGCGCACTCCATGAGGTCTCAGCAGTGGAGAGGGTACCTGCATTGCTCTGACGCCCCTGGCTTGTTCCACACTATGATATATACCTACTGGCACCCAGCTTGGGTTTCTTGTACCTGGCTCTCATGGTCCTGGCCTTGAGATTGTTGAAATCATGACTCTGGTTCCCGCTTCTATCACATGACTGCCTTGAGATTGCTTATCACAGGCTTGCAACTCAGGGTCCCAATCTCAGGCAGATTTCCCATATAGTCCTGAGCAAAGCAACACTATTCTCTGTTCATTGAGGTCATTTGATTTAGAAGGGTATAACTGTTTGGGGCTGCACTGTGAAAAGAAGGGGAGTGGGCTCTCAAGTGAAAGTATCTAGGAATAGATGTTCTAACATCACAAACTAAATTGTCCTCTCTATCTTTTCTTATCCCTTCCACACTTTCAGATTCGCAAGAAAGGCGGTCTTCCATCATTAAATACACTTCCTGAAAATTTGCTTAATTATTCTAAATCTCGTACAGTATTCTTTAGACCAACGTCATCTGGAGACAGTGGATTTGATGATATTTCATGTAGGACAATAGGTTTGTATCTGCTGAAATGAACAAAGCGATCAAGTTGGAGGGATGAAATCTGTCCCATAACATCATTTGTGAAATTTTATTCTAAGGATACTGTCTGCTAGCCTAGCCTAGGAGATGGCAAAGACCATTAAGCCAGCTCCATGTCTGTTTCACTGACAGCATCTTGTAGAGAACTGTCTTTCTTTTCCTGTGACTTATGGTTGTTTTACCACACATTATATCATGAAAAATAGTGTATTATTTATTTTGCTAAGAAGAAGATGCAAACGAAGAATCAGGTTCTCAGCCCTAGTGCTTTCTATTTAGAGTATTTCAAATAATGGATGGGTACATCAAGTGGTGTTTTTAGGTATAATGGGCATTCACTGTAACTATAAGGAGACATAGTGAACACGAGCAGCTCAGTCCTCTAAGGAAATAAAGAATCCCTTTCTGGTAATAGTTAAGTAAAACACTACTGAAGAACCAGGGCATTAGGAAGTTTATTGCAGACCTCCCCAAAGTAAATATAACCGAATCAACATAAATTTTGACATAAAGATTCCCCCCGCCACCCCTAAGGAAATGTCATTTTATGCAAGGTTATCATTAGACACTAATGTTAATACAGCACCTCATGAACTATAGCAGAGGTCAGGCTGCATTATTTTACCTCATATTTACCACTGGGAGCACGGTCTGATTAACCTAAGTATCTGGAATTTGTAATAAACAATTCATAGTGTAATACTAAGCAGAGTTACACCCTTGTAAAACCAGTGAAATCAATGGGCTTAGAAGGATGTAAGTCTGCTTAGGATTGCATTGTTAATGACTTCCTCCAAGCCAGATTGGCCAGGGATCCTGGAGGGTTTTTGTTTGTTTTTTGCCATCTTCTGGGCATGGAGCAGGGGTCACTGGGGGTGTGCGAAGGAGGTAATTGTTCAGGGTGTTGGACTAGATGACCCTGGAGGTTCCTTCCAACTGTGTTTCTGTGATCTATGATCTACTTCATTAGTTTCTGTGTACTAACCCAGTTTTGTTATAGGAATATCTGTAGTGTTTTAAGTTAGGATTAATAGTATATTTTCTTTAAAATTCAACCCTATTTGAGATTTCTTGACAAAGCATGGTACCATAGGGATTTGGGTAAGCCAATAGCATTCATTAAAAGATTCACAATATAAATTTTCTTTTAAATACTGCTGTTTATAACTGAAATTTGTGTTTTGCATCCCTGTTTACTCGCTTGATGAAATTTTTGTGTGTCTGCCTTTCTTTCACAGAGTGCTTTAGGGAATTGTGTGCATTGTGTTGGATGCTCCACATTCGTGAAAGGTTGTCGGACAGTTGCAGGCGGTATCAAACTGCAAGAGAGAATTCAGAAAATCAGAAGGTAATTACAATGGCATAGGAATTTTAATCCTATCAAGTCTGATACTTTCTTGTTTCTTTGTTTCCCCCTGTTCTTAGAGATATTGAACAATAAAACCATAAAACTTAAATGACCCATCTCCAAAAACACCTCCCTTCCACTCTTCTCTGCAGCCTCCAAAAAACGAGCAACAAAATAAGTAAACTGAGGGTCATAGTCCTCTAAGAAGAACTTAACCTTTTGCTCCAAAGTTGCTCAAGAAAATGTGGACCATTTCTTAAAACATAGTATAATCCATTTTAGCCTAAGTTGGTACACATAAGGATATTGCAAAAGGATATATACCAAGGAGTCCACTGACTGTAGAGGGCAGGGACACAGTCGGTCTGAAAAAGGGATCCTTAGCATACGGCCCAGCAAAACCATTGAAAAAGGGCAGTTAAATCTTGAATACATAAAGATTCTACATAACTTTGGACTAACCAGAGAATTCAGATAGGAAGGAAGATTACCCTTAGATATCAGGCCCAGGGCATGTGGAGAACATGTCCTCCAAGCATCAAAATAAGTGTAACTCTTATCTCTAGCATAGGTCAGTTTGGCCACATGTCTATTAAGCTAAGACCAAACTCATCTCGAAGGGCTGACAATGAATAAAGTCTGATACAGTATTTCAGTTCCTCGCTCATCTTAAAATACTAGTGAATGCTGAAGTTCAAACTGTACATGGCAGTGGCTGAACCATTTATGCCTCAGTCATGTATGGAGCGGGGAGACTGGTTCTTAGAGCAGAAGGAATGACTGAATGGGAGTGTTGCTTTCCCCTCCCACCCCCACACCCGGCATTTCCTTCCTAGCGGGTCTGACTTCCAGTATTGGCGCCCAGCTAGGGAATGAACTGCAGGTAAGCAAGCCACGGCAGCTGATTGTGGGGAGATAATTTAGCCTTCCTCATCCATGTGCATCTTTTCCTCTTAGGTTGAGCTCCCCAGCCTCCATTTTATATTTGATTGGGACAGACCCAGGTTCAAACATATGGATCTGATTTTTGAGACTTACAGAGCAATCCCGTGGGGAGTTACTCCAAACTGGGGTAGTTCTGAATTGGATTACAGTGTAAGACTACCAGTCTTCAGATCAGCTCTTAGACAATTTACTTGGTGCCTTGTCTTTTTTAAGGAAAGCACAACTCCTGAATTTGATGCTTGCGTAGTTGAGCGCTGTCTGAATGGATTGGAATGGGCTTGCCGAATGCTTCCCTTTGCTAGGTTCATGAACATTGAAGAACTTGTCCAGGATATCATTCTGAGCCTTATTGGAGAATTGCCACCAATCCAAAAGGTAAGCCACAAGGTAAAGAGCGCTACAGCTTAGCTTCCTTACATTTCCCTTTTCCCGTTAATAGTTATTTTTTTGTTAAAATAACTTCCCCAGAAATACTTTAAAGTGATCTCAACATTTATGTTTTTGTACAGGTGGCAGAAATTTGGGTGAAAGCATTTCCTAACCGTGAAGATGTAAGAGTCCCATTAAGGGATAAATATAATGGTCTGCACCAGCGACTTAGACATTGTGTAGTCAAAGGTAACATACATGATGCTGAAAGAAACAGCTTGGACTGATAGCAATCTAGCATTTTCTTTAAAAAATTAGCTTTCCTTGGCAAGTGGAAGTATTACAGTACTGACCAAGTTGTGGCATTTGCTTCTAAAATACTGAGAAAAACTTTTGTATAGTTAGAATCATAGAATCATAGAGTTGGAAGAGACCACTAGGGTCATCTAGTCCAACCCCCTGCGCAATGCAGGAAATTAACAACTACCTCCCCCCCACATCCCCAGTGACCCCAACCCTCCCCCTGCCATGCAGGATCCCAGTTGTTCTAAATGTTAAATCTGGATGGGATGGAATATGTTTTCTTGGTCTAAAGGGGGAATATAAATTAAGTACATATGAACATATGAAGCTGCCTTATACTGAACCAGACCCTTGGTCCATCAAAGTCAGTATAGTCTGCTCAGACCAGCAGCAGCTCTCCAGGGTCTCAGGCAGAGGTCTTTCACATCACCTATTTGCCTAGTCCCTTTAACTGGAGATGCCGGGGATTGAACTTGGGACCTTCTGCATGCCAAGCAGAGGCTCTACCACTGAGCCACAGCCCCTCCCTTAATAAATAAACGCATATGGAATAGCATTGTGGATCTGGTGCATTTGAAACTGATGCTTAGATTGTCGCCATGCAGTCAGGTGTGATGGCTAATCAAAATAGGCTTTGTAGAAATAATGACAACAAATCCTCTGTGTGTCTTTCTGGCCAGGCCCTGGTGGTGAAAACATGATGTCTGCTGTTATAGAGGCTGCTCATAAAGTGAATCTGAAAGCATTAAAGCGTGTGATACGGAATATAGGGCCAAATCAAAGAAATATCTGGGAGCCACCCGAAGAGGAGACCCAAGATCTTGGAACTTGCTGCTATGATGGATTATCTTTGGGAACGAGCCTAAGCAGAAGCACTGTCTCTGATCTGGGGAACCCTCAGGTTTACAGCGATGCTGAAACAGGAGACTCCGTCTCTGAAGCTTTGCTGATGGAGGAAACAAGAAAGAGTACTCCTTCACAGATGCAGGAAGATTACAGGTAAAAGTTTGTAGTATTTCTTAATGTAGAAGAGGAAGAAAAGTTGGCTTTTATACCCCCATTTTCTCTGCCTTTAAGTAGTCTCAGACCGGCTTAACAATTGCCTTCCCTTCCTCTCCCCACAACAGACACCTTGTGAGGTAGGTGAGGCTGAGAGTTTGGAGAGAACTGTGACTACCTCAAGGTCACCCAGCAGGCTTCACGTGTAGGAGTGGGGAAACAAACCCGGTTCTCCAGATTAGAGTCCACCGCTCTTAACCACTACACCACGCTTAGCTTAGTTCTGCCTTCCATCCTGTCGTTTGTATTAGAGCAGCCACTTTAGGACAGTCTCATGCTGCTCTAACAAGTAGCCCATTTAACGGTTCTTCTCCGCCTTAGCTAAACCTGTGCTTGGGGATTATGTGGAACCCCAGAAGTGAGAGCACTACCACCCTGAAATGAGTCTGATGCAAGACCCTTTCTAAAGAAAAATGCTTCTTTTCTCTACTTGAAGTTACATTTTTAAATCAAATCAATAATTCCTTGCAATTTATTCCAAAAGCTGCCTTTATATTGTTGCTTTGGGCTTCCATTCAGTTTGAATTAACTTGAAAGTCATTATTTGTGCTGTGCAGGACTAGTTTAATGTAGGAGTTTCCATTACAGCTGTAAAGGAGAAGCACCTCCCTCCTTCCTATAGATATATGAAGTACCATTTTGTGGGGAGCCCACAAGGTGCGTTTCATTCATTGAGTCGTGTGCTGAAACCCCCAAGGACCTTAACATTTAGAATACTTGTCAAGAACAGGTGAGGTGCCAGAAGACTGGAGGCGGGCAAATGTTGTCCCCATCTTCAAGAAGGGGAAAAAGGAGGATCCGGGTAACTCATTCATTCATTCATTCATAAACCTTTAATGGCATATAAATTGTTACAATTAATACGAACAATGGTCATAAATCTTAAAACCGATAAGATAAAATCATAGCCAGTATCATCAGATATCAGAGGATCCGGGTAACTACCGACCCATCAGCTTGACTTCTATACCAGGAAAGGTTTTTGAACAAATCATCAAACAGTCCTTGAGCATTTAGAAAGGATGGATCTGATTATTAAGAGCCAGCACGGGTTTCTCAAGAACAAGTCATGTCAGACTAATCTTTATCTCCTTTTTTGAGAAAGTTACTACCTTGCTGGATCAGGGGAATGCTGTAGACATAGTTTATTTAGATTTCAATAAGGCTTTTGATATGGAACGAGAAATGCTTGATGTTCAAGCTGGTTTCAGAAAAGGAAGAGGCACTAGAGATCATATTGCAAATATACGCTGGTTACTGGAGCATACGAGAGAATTTCAGAAGAAAATCAGCTTGTGTTTCATAGATTACAGCAAAGCTTTTGACTGTGTGGATCATGAAAAGCTATGGCTGGTTTTAAAGGAAATGGGTGTGCCACTACATCTGATCGTTTTAATGCGCAACCTGTACTCTGGACAAGAGGCCACAGTTAAAACAGAATATGGAGAAACAGAATGGTTTCCAATTGGCAAAGGTGTCAGACAAGGATGTATTTTATCTCCCTATCTCTTCAATCTATATGCAGAACATATAATTAGGAAAGCAGGATTAGATTTAGATGAAGGTGGGGTGAAAATTGGAGGGAGGAACATTAATAATTTGAGATATGCTGATGACACTACATTATTGGCAGAAAATAGTGAAGATTTGAAACGACTACTGCTAAAAGTTAAAAGAGAAAGTGCCAAAGCAGGACTACAGCTGAACATCAAGAAAACAAAAGTAATGACTACAGAAGAATTACACGACTTTAAGGTTGACAATGAGGAAATTGAAATTGTTCAAGACTTTCTATTTCTTGGCTCCACCATCAACCAAAAGTGAGACTGCAGCCAAGAAATCAGAAGGAGATTGAGACTGGGAAGGGCAGCCATGAAGGAGCTAGAAAAGATTTTGAAGTGTAAGGATGTGTCACTGGCCACCAAGACTAGATTAATTCATGCCATCGTATTCCCTATTACTATGTATGGGTGTGGAAGCTGGACAGTGAAGAAAGCTGATAGGAAGAAAATAGATTCCTTTGAAATGTGGTGTTGGAGGAGAGTGTTACGGATTCCGTGGACTGCCAAAAAAACAAATCAGTGGGTTATAGATCAAATCAAGCCTGAACTGACCCTAGAAGCTAAAATGACTAAACTGAGGCTGTCATATTTTGGTCACGTCGTGAGACGACAAGAGTCACTGGAAAAGACAGTCATGCTAGGAAAAGTTGAGGGCAGCAGGAAAAGAGGAAGACCCAACAAGAGATGGATTGACTCAATAAAGGAAGCCACGGCCTTCAATTTGCAGGATCTGAGCAGGGCTGTCAAAGATAGGACATTTTGGAGGACTTTCATTCATAGGGTCACCATGAGTCGGAAGCGACTTGACGGCACTTAACACACACACAAGGCTTTTGATAAGGTTCCCCATGATATTCTTGTTGACAAATTGGGCAAATGTGATTTAAATCCTGTTACTGTTGGGTGGATCTGTAATTGGTTGACAGATCACACCCAAAGAGTGCTTGTTAATGGTTCCTCATCCACTTGGAGAGGAGTAACTAGTGGAGTGCCTCAGGGATCTGTCCTGGGCCCTGTGTTGTTCAATATCTTTATCAATGATTTGGATGAAGGAATAGAGGGGATGCTTATTAAATTTGCAGATAATACTAAATTGGGAGGGGTAGCAAATACGGTAGAAGACAGAGCCAAGATACACGATGATCTTGACAGGCTGGAGAATTGGGCTAAAACCAATAAAATGCATTTCAACACAGATAAATGTAAAGTTCTGCATTTAGGTAGGAAAAATCAAATGCATAATTATAGGATGGGGGAGACTTGTCTTAGCAGTAGTGTGTGCGAAAAGGATCTTTCAACACAGATAAATGTAAAGTTCTGCATTTAGGTAGGAAAAATCAAATGCATAATTATAGGATGGGGGAGACTTGTCTTAGCAGTAGTGTGTGCGAAAAGGATCTGGGGGTCTTAGTAGACCAAACACTGAACATGAGTCAGCAGTGTGATGCGGTAGCTAAAAAGGCAAATGCGATCTTGGGCTGCATTAACAGAAGTATAGTGTCCAGATCACGTGAAGTGATGGTATCGCTTTACTCTGCTCTGGTTAGACCTCACCTAGAATATTGTGTTCAGTTTTGGGCACCACAGTTTAAGAAAGATGTAGATAAGCTGGAACGTGTCCAGAGGAGGGCAACAAAGATGGGGAGGGGTCTGGAGACCAAGTCCTATGAGGAAAGTTGAAGGAACTGGGTATGTATAGTCTGAAAAGGAGAAGACAGAGGGGATATGGTAACCATATTCAAGTACTTGAAGGGCTATCATATAGAGGATGGTGCCGAGTTGTTTTCTGTTGCCCCAGAAGGTCGGACCAGAACCAACGGGTTAAAATTAAATCAGAAGAGTTTCCATCTAGACATTAGGAAGAATTTTCTAACAAAGCAGTTCCTCAGTGGAACAGGCTTCCTCAGGAGGTGGTAAGCTCTCCTTCCCTGGAGGTTTTTAAGCAGAGGCTAGATGGCCATCTGTCAGCAATGCTGATTCTATGAACTTAGGCAGTTCATGAGAGGAAAGGCATCTTGGCTATCTTCTGGGCACTGGGTGTGTGTGGGGGAGGTTGTGAATTTCCTGTATTGTGCAGGGGGTTGGACTAGATGACCCTGGTGGTCCCTTCCAACTCTATAATTCTAAGTACTCTTAATGGGCGTTCCCACTACCAGACAATAGCTACAAGTATTTCTAATTAAATGGTCCATTGAGATTCAGTTGGTCCATATGACATCTGTGCACTCCTTACACAAATTTTGTACTGTACAATAAACAGTGAGTGCTGAATGCAAACTCACATAGTCATGAGACACTTCTCTCTGGCAGTTCTGTTTGGTCAAATCCAATCCCCTTCTAGCCCTGACTTGGATAGCCTCAGGCTAGCCTTATCTTGTCAGATCTCAGAAGCTAAAAAAAGTCAGCCCTGGCAAGTATTTGGATGGGAGATCTCCAAGGAATACCAGGGTCATGACGCAGAGGCAGGCAATGGCAAACCACCTTGGAATGTCTCTTGCCTTGAAAACCCTACAGGGTCACTATAAGTCGGCTGTGACTTGACGGCACACACACACACAAATTCCCCACCCATTCTAGCTCCTGAACCCCTCCATGGGATCTGTCTTCATCAGAATCTGTGAAGACTGCCACACTTCACAAGGGTGGTGTAGGTATTGGCTGGAAATGTTGCCAGACTTATTGCAGCTAGAACGTCTGTTTTTATTTTCTTTGTGGGTCTTTGTTTTATCTCCTTTGCCCTATACCTTTGTCTGTTCTTAGAATGCACTCTTTAAGATTGCTCCAATGCCTCTGGGATGCAGCTTTTGGCCAGCTTTGTCATAAGGACATAAGAAAAGCCATGCTGGATCAGACCAAGGCCCATCAAGACCAGCAGTCTGTTCACACAGTGGCCAAGCAGTTGCCTCTAGGAAGCCCACAAACAAGGCAACTTCAGCAGCATTATCCTGCCTGTGTTCCACAGCATCTAATATAATAGGCATGCTCCTCTGATACTAGAGTGAATAGATATGCATCATGACTAGTATTCATTTTGACTAGTAGCCATGGATAGCCCTTGCTTCCATGAACATGTCCACTCTCCTCTTAAAGCCTTCCAAGTTGGCAGCCATCACTACATCCTTGGGCAGGGAGTTCCACAATTTAACTATGCATTGTGTAAAGCAAGACTGTTCAGCTAAGTACTTCCTGTAGGTGAGGATGGTGAGGAGGATAGGGGGCTGTTTGGAGCCAGGACCACTCTCTGGAATGCTAGAAGAACATTTTTTGTTTCACACATATAGCCTGTCTGTTGAAACAAGGACCAAGAGGCCATTCAGGGCTACAGAGGGTTCATTCCAAGTGGTGGCTGGTATCAGGTTCCTCAGAGGGAAGGGGGCCATCTGTGAAAACAGCCACACACCTTTTGAACTATTTAAGGGGGGGGGAAACTAATTGAAAGCAGAAAACGTGTCAGTATGGGCTTAGTTGCTTCAGAAGGAAGAGGGTTCGTTTCTTAATGAACCATCCTTTTAAATCCTTTGCTTTGATTTGCTTTCTTGTAGGGAAATGCATAACTGTACAGTGGATTTGACAGGCTATAAGAGCATTCCTGAAAAGTTAAAGGACTTCAGTGTGAAAGAAACGAACAGCAAAAGAAAGACCGATAAAGTCCTCCCTGATCATCACGTTTTGCCTGTGGTTGGTATATGGGAATTTGAACGTGATGATGATGAGTACATGAAGTTCTTAGACCTCTTTTTGACTTATGTGCTTGAAAGAGATCACATCATTCATGGGGTCGCAGCAGTTCCTTTTCTGAAGAGCTTTTCAGCCCTCCTTAGGGAACATGAACTGAACTCCCTACTTTTTGATGTTCACACAACACTGAAACGTCGACAGAATAGAACTAAAAGCCAGAATGTTTTTAGAGCTGGTTCTTCCTACGCTCTTATTTTGGAGCCCAGTAATTCTAAACCATCTTCTTTGTGTGATGAAAAGAAAAAAGAATTTGAAAAACTCACGTTGCCCGTCTCCGTTCAACAACCAATAGAGCCTTCTGGCCGTGACTCAGTGACGAAATTCGCCTCAAAAAAAGGATTATTTGGTCTAAGCCCACAGTCGGTTTATGGAACTAGTTCCAGTAGAGGAATAACACGTACGCCAGTATTAAATCAGCGTTTATCTGACCATGCTTCTTCTATCCTCCAAACACCTCCAGTTCATAAATATATCTACAAAGCCATTCAGGTGACTGATGATATACGAAGAGAGGAGTCTGCTCCAGAAATAACGAATAAATTTGACAGTGTTGCCCGCTTGCTCGAATGGATGATCAGATGGTCTGATAGGCAGTTGCTTTATGGTCGGATCTCAGCAGACCCGCTTCAGGAGCGCCGGCCAACAATGCATGTGAAAACGTCTGCATCCGCCATCCTTGCGTCATTCTGGCTTCTGGAACGACAGCACTGCAGTGAATCGCAAGATCAAAATGCTTGCTTTGGGGTAAGCAAGATAAATTTATGACAGTACTTTCATTTTAAGTTATTTTCTGGGTATGTGAATTTGGAAATTAAAAAAAGCAGAAGCTGGGGACCTATTGAGGAGGGTGTGTGACTCAATGGCAGGGTATGTGCTTGGCATGCAGAAGTTCCCAGATTCAATTCCCGGCCTCTCCAGTTAAAAGGATCAAGTAGCAAGTGATGTGAAAGACCTCTGCTTGAGACCCTGGAGAGCAGGTACCAGTCAAGAGTTGACAGTCTTGATCTTGATGGACCAGTGGTATGATTCAGTGTAAGGCAGCTTCATGTATATGTGTGTTCATATGAGGAATCGGGGGGTAGGGGGAGACACACAAAAGTTTTACCCTGTCAACCAGAATCTCTCAGGACTTCCTTAGTTCTCAGGAATTTGAGCAGGCTGATTCCCCTTCCTCTTTCTTGAATACACACTGCCTTATACTGAATCAGACCTTCAGTCCATCAAGGTCAGTGTTGACTGCTCAGACAGGCAGTGGCTTTCCAGGGTCTCAGGCGGAGGTCTTTCACATTACCTACCACCTGATCCTTTTGAGATGCCAGGGATAGAACCTGGGACCTTCTGCATACCAAGCAAATGCCCTGTCACTGAGCCACAGCCTCTCCCTAAAAGTTGGTCTTCAATCCATTTTCAGCTGCTGTCAGTATTTTGTGCCCTTGGAGCCTATTTTGTCCTCACCAGGCTGGTTTGGGTTTTTTCCCCTTGAGTTACTTTTACTAAATCACATTTTCTTTCTGCATACCCTGGAATTCCTCTGTGTAGAAACTCCTGCCTTGTTTGCATATGGTCCTGTTGTGCTGCTTTTGTGATTTGAGACCACTGTATTTACCTTTAGATATATGGACCAGCCAACCGAGGAATCCCACACAACCCAGAAAGTTTTCCCTCCAGGATTCTCTAAACTTTTGGATATGTCTTCCTTGCCTTTTCCCCCTTTTCTGCCTTAGCTGAATCTCATCTGATCTCAACAGTTCATTCTTTCTAGGGCAATTTAGGATCCTTCCCCCCCCAGTTTTCTTTTGATTAATTTACAATGTAGTTTTTCTGGATATATGTAGACACCCTAGCTAGTTTGTGGGTGGCTTAGTTTTGTGACTTTTGTTATTTAAACAGGGGCCAACGAGTTTACCATACAGTATATTGTGGTAATTATTGTTTGAATCATTTGTAAGTTGCATTCTGTACCACACAGTAACAGACACACAATACATCATCGTCATCAATATATCTAATTCTCAACACAGCCAGATCTGTGAATACTTAAATCTGGAGAAAGACTGATAAAGGCTCCACCCCCAAAAGCTCCAGGTACTTCCCAACCTGGAGCTGGCAACCCTAGTTGGCCTATATATGATATTTTACTCCATTCAGTAGGCAGCATAAGAGAATATAACCGGGGTTTGTTTGGACCGAGTTCCATAATTTAGGAGAACAGACATCTAATCTTCGTAGCAAACAAATACAGCAGAAGGGTCAGCTGCTAAAGGCTGAATGCCCTGCTTGGGCTAAAGGCCAAATGTTCTACTTTGGTCTATTATTGTTCCAAGGCCTTCCAAAAAGCTCCTTTATATTGGCTGTAAAACGGTATAATAGAAAACACTTATTAACCTTGTGAGTTTGCTGTTATGTAATTAGGAGATAGGCAAGGAATAGTTTTTCAGAAATATGAGACTTAAATATGTTCCAGGAAACTTTTTCCCCCCATTATTCTTATGTGAAAAATATCCTCTTGGGATTCTCTTGCTGTTAAATGAAGGTGATCATGCACTTTTCTACAGACTCTGTATCAATACTCTTTTGACCTACCTGAATCACTTTCCAATGTAGATGCCCTTTGGCCTATTGAAGGGAAAAGCTAATTTCTGGAATGAATTTCTTTTCTGTCCCGAGCATATGACGCTCTTCCACTCTTTTTGCTGGATGGGATATGTGAGGTTCTGAACAAAATGGAACCAAGGGATAGTCGCTAGGATTTTACTAGGCTGCCTAGGGCAAACTTATATTTCCTCCTTTGTGAAAAGGAAGGCCACAAAGGACCTGTGGGATTCCCTTTACCCTTTACAATATTGGCACATCCACATTTCTTTTTGATTTTCACAAGAAGCTTACCGTATATACCCATGTATAAGCCGACCCGCGTATAAGCCGAGGTGCCTAATTTCTCCCCAAAAATGGGGAAAAATTAGGCACCCGCGTATAAGCCGAGGGTCGGCTTATAACCCCTCCCCCCCCCCGCAGGCTTACCTGACAGGGCTCTCCAGCGGCGAGGGTCCGGCGGCGGCGCGTCCCGGGGGGGCCTGGGCAGCCTTCCTGCGGCTGCAGGAGTCTGCCCAGGCCGCTCCCGGCGGGAGGAAGCGGCGGCGAGGCCCAGGGGGACCCGGAGCAGCCTTCCTGCGGCTGCAGGAGGCTGCCCAAGGCCCCTCCCGCCCGAAATAAATGGTGGGGGGGGCGGGAAGGGCCGGGGCAGCCTTCCTGCAGCTGCAGGATGGCTGCCCATGGCCCCTCCCGCCCGGGAAAAATGGCGGCGGGGGCCGGGGGGGCCTTGGGCAGCCATCCTGCGGCTGCAAGAGGCTGCCCAAGGCCCCTCCCGCCCGAAATAAATGGCGGGGGGGGGAAGGGCCGGGGCAGCCTTCCTGCAGCTGCAGGATGGCTGCCCATGGCCCCTCCCGCCCGGGAAAAATGGCGGCGGGGGCCGGGGGGGCCTTGGGCAGCCATCCTGCGGCTGCAAGAGGCTGCCCAAGGCCCCTCCCGCCCGAAATAAATGGCGGGGGGGGAAGGGCCGGGGCAGCCTTCCTGCAGCTGCAGGATGGCTGCCCATGGCCCCTCCCGCCCGGGAAAAATGGCGGCGGGGGCCGGGGGGGCCTTGGGCAGCCATCCTGCGGCTGCAGGAGGCTGCCCAAGGCCCCTCCCACCCGAAATAAATGGCGGGGGGGGCGGGAAGGGCCGGGGCAGCCTTCCTGCAGCTGCAGGATGGCTGCCCATGGCCCCTCCCGCCCGGGAAAAATGGCGGCGGGGGCCGGGGGGGCCTTGGGCAGCCATCCTTCCCTCCTCCCTCCCCCGTATTGACTCGCGTATAAGCCCATTTTTGGGGCTGAAAAACTCGGCTTATACGCGAGTATATATGGTATTTTAGATACACGTCATAGTTGGGTCTGTTGTAGTATAGTAACACACTGATTGGAGATACTTATAGCAAAAACAATCATGGATTTTTGTTGTCGTTCGTTTAGCATATTTACTCTTTGGCTGAGTGCCAAGGAAAACATAGACTGTTAAATAATCAACTTGCCTGTAAAGCTGTTGCTAGGAAATAACAAACATTCCAAGAATTCAGGAGTTCTTGCTGTGAAGCATTTTGACGTTCCTGAAGACTTGAGAGAGACTAGGGCTATGGTATTTATTTAAGAGAAGTCTTTGTGTGTAATCTTTCTAATTACATCCTGATTTTGTGGCTAGTCTGTGGAGGGGGCAGGGAAGAAGCTCCCTTTCTTGGCCACTTGTTCTGCCAGCAATCTTTCTAAATTGTCTAGGGATTGCAGTGGCCAGCAGTTGAAAAATCTGGCTATTGGATGGATCCCAGCAATCATTTCTGCAGAGGGGGTAATTTTTGCCTTCCTGTTGCAGAATTCCAACTCCCCCCTCATTGCTATTCCTTGGGGTCCCTATCCCCAGGAGCAGCCTTGGGGGGCATTTTGGGCTGCAGTGGGGGTGGGGGGCATGGAAGTCAATTTTTATCAGGATCAAAGCCATGGTTTGCATTTGTTTTCCAAACAAGTTTAATACATCAAAACAGAACAACCCAGAGGCAGACTTCTTGAAAAAGAAAAACTTGTTGAATTTGCCATACTAAGATCCAGGAGAAATTATTTAAGATGTAGTCTAATTAAATAATTTGATCAGGGCAAATCCATCACATTTGATCTTAAAGATATCTCCTTCAGCCAGTGACACTAGATGTCCCTCAAAATGCAGGTGAGGATTGGCTGCCTGTGCAGGATCTTCCTTTGGCCAGTGAATCTCCCTTGCTTGGATCCACGCTGATGTGCTGAGGGGCAATGCTGCAGCGACATTAGAAAAGACGTATTATTGTGGGTTATGTTTTTTAACATATAAGCCTTATGTGGTTATTTTTCAGAATCCTAGGAAACCATGTGCAAGTACCCGTTCTTCAGGTGTTCCGTCCAAACTAGAGAAAGAAAGTAGTGTGGATACGGGCTATTCTCCATCAGTCGACACGCCAGTTGGTGTCCGAGGCAGAAATGCTTATTGTGAACCTTATGAAAGGACTTCAGGGTAAATAACTGAATGCTCACTTTGGTGTAGGAGTTGAGAAAAGCAGGAAGAAGCTAGCAATTACATGAAAAAGGGATTTGAGGTCTGTAATTTTTGTAATCTTTTACAACATACAGGAGTACCCATGAAAAGCAGCCTGAGAAGAAAGAAATTGATTTCAAGGATCATTCTGTAATACATGACACAAAGAATGGAGGAGGAGATTTTGTTGAAGGTCTGATAGAAGTGGGAGGATGCCTACCAGATGAAGGAAACGTGACGTCTGAAAATGGTTATTTAAATTAATTAAAACAATACAGATTTTCAGTAACCTCTGTGCAGATACACATGGAATTAAGATTAGTCTTTACATGTTCGATTCAGTACCATGACCTCCTGTTAAAAATGCCTGTTTATCCATTACTGGTGCTGGAATCTCACAAAAATCAATTTTCCCACAGTTTCATATTTAGCCTCTCCTAATTAAAGCCTAAGCCAGTTGTTCTTAAATGGAAGATCTGGTGCGCTTTTTAAAAAAATATATTTTTTATTAAAAATTTTCAAAAAAACCCCACACATAACATATTCATTCACATACATAGAGTATAATCAGTCTTCTAGGGGATTCGTTTTGAACTAACCTTTCATATCAAACTGGAAATTTGTTTAATTAATGATCTTTCTAAATCCTTTATCAATATTTCCACTGCCCTTCAAGCTATCTATCAATGCAGTACTTATATCTGGTCCACTTTTGTGCGGTCCTTGAAAGTAAGATGAAAATGGGAAAATGGTAAACAGCTGGAAATTTGTGAAGTTCCTGTCATATGCTGAAAAGGCAGCATGCTGTTCCATTGCAGTTTTATCTTTTCAACAGTGCAAACTGAAAGGAAATTTCACAGAAATTCTTGACTGTATGCATTATGCTGCTACGGGGTGTAGCACATACTGTTGTTAGATTACTACCACGGAGGCAAATACAATGGTTGAGTTTTAATTCGGGGGGCTTTTCAAGTATCCTCCGACGTGGGAGAAAGAAACGTGGGAGTCCTGCAAACTGCAAGTCATGTCAGAATATGGTTCTTAATGTATCAGTTTTACAGTGCATTCCTGGGGCGGGGGGAGGGCGAACCGTTGCAGCCGGGACGACGCCACCGAGAAGCCTCCTCAGAGGCTTCTTGGCCGCCGCAGAGGGGAAAAAAGCTTTTTTTCCAAAAGGAAAAACAGGAAAAAAGGGGAAAGCGGGCTTGTGCCACCAAAAAAGGTGGTGCAGGACCGCCACCATCCCGAGAGGCATTCCCAGGGTGAAAGGGGTTTGGAAGATGCCTGACGACAGCTCTGCTCCCCAGAACACCCCGGGAACACCTCCCAGGATGCTGGTGTGGGGATGTGCACCGGGAGAATGCTGGTGGGAGGCCCTGCCGGTGCCTGAGCTCTGCGCTGCCGCCATAGTCCAAGGGGGCCAGAGTAAGTGGCCCAACACCGACATCTGTGCCAGTTTGCATGGCACAAGTGGCATGGATGCTGGCGTAGGAGTTACACCGGCTCCTAAGAGCATTCCTCCCCTTCAGGAACGCACTGTAAGAGCCACTGACTTAAGTATATAAACGCTCTTAGAGGACATTGCATCCCTGCATATAGCAGCAGGGGAATGGGTGGGGAAGGGATCCATCCCCTTAGAAATGTGGTTTCTCATATTAAGTTCCTTTTAATTCTTTAGAGTTCTCCGAAGAACCATTTGCAGCTTCAAGGAGTCCCACCATTTCTGTCAGCATTAAGTCAGTTCAACCGAAAAAGGCAAGTTGCTATCAAGTGGACAAAGAATCCACATCTGAAGTCAGCCCCCAGTATGACACTAATCAGGGGAGAAGGGCAGCACAGTCAGGGGACTTCATACATTCTCAGACTGCTTGGCGAATCACTCGCTTTGACAGCAGCTGTCTGGCCAAGAAGAAGGGAATGCATAGGATTGCCTCCTCAATAGGGTCAAAGATCTCCTAATACATTTTCAAGAATGGGGAGGTGTCAGTCATACTTGGTTCCAAGGCTTTGAAAAATAATTAGAAAGCTTTACAAATTGTCAGAGAGAGATAGTGGAGTCCTTTCCAGTGCCATTTGTGAATAACATAGGGGAAGCCCTGAACTCATGGCAGCAGTCTATGTAGTTGCCGATGACTCCACAAGGGATTAAATGCATTGAAAATCTAGTAAGGGATTGGCCTTTTCAGTGCAGAATCTGCCTTAAGTGATTGCTGAAGTATTGGTACGAGGATCTGACAGCTGAGGTCTCCCCAGAAATAAATACCTGAAGAAGAGGGTTAACATGTCAACTCAGGAGACAGCTATCATGGTGGTCTTATTTTACATAGTTCTTTGTACAGGTTTAGGAGGAACAGATGTTTGAAGCGCTAAAACGTAGATGTCGGATCAAAGGCTAGCCTCATCGAATGCCTTCCCTGTGCAAAAAAAAGCGTGGGGAAATATTTAAGGATGTCTTAGAGGAAACTGAATGGAGAACTCCCACAAAGCCAAACAAAGTTACATCTGAAAATGAAGTACCAGGCATTATTTTTATATCTCAAAGTTCTATTTTCAGTCCAGAGCCAAAAAGGAAAACTAATCCAAGTAGCAACAGGCTCGTAATTTGGCAAGTTGAGCTCAAGCATGCCCCAGTCCCCTGGGTCACTCCAAAAATTTGGCGCATCAGGGATGGCTCAGGTTGTTCTAGACAACCCCCGCAGGCGTCCAATGAGTCTAGTGTATGATGTCCTATTTATGTATTAAAATGAATATTAAAATATTTGTAAGCTTGACTTTTCACCCTAATATAAGGACTCAAGGTGGCTGACGAACAGTTGAAGACACTTAAAATGCTTTTTTAAAAATTGCAGCAACTTTCTTCATCAAGTGAAGAATGCCCACAGGCAGAACCATTAATGGAAATGTTGGAAGGGGAAATGACCAACATAAACGGGTGAGATAAACGGCATATCTATTTTAGCAGTGATATTGTACCAGCTAATTTATGATGTGTGTTTTCTTACCTGAGTGCAATCCAGCTTTATTAGCCTCATTTGATTTTTACATATAATACGAACTTGGTGTTTTAAAAACAATGAACCAGCAGAAACAGACAGTCACCCAAAGATAACTTTTTACCATGTTCTTGGTACTTTGAGACTAACCTGAGGCTCTTTTTTATGTTACTATTCCTTAAGTTTGGGTCTGTGAAAAAGCCTTGTAGGCAATGTGCACACTGAACTGGGTGTACTAAGAGATTTTCCTTCCCAAATACTTCCCTGTTTGTTTATATTGATTGATTGATTGATTGATTGATTGAAATATTTATTCTCTGAGGATCAGAGGACATCTTATGAGCGGGTGTTTCCGTTCCTATTCTCAGGGATAGGCAGGTTCTTTAGAATTTTTTTAACTTCCTGTCCCGCACCGGAAACGCTCTCCCAGTTCTATTCCTGCTTCAGAGGGAAGAGCAGCTTCGCCAGCGCGCTCCGCAGCTATTTTGGAATTCAAACCTTTCTACTCCTTCTTGTGCATTTCCCCCCTCCCTCCTTCTCATTCCCCCCCCCATCTTGGTCAGTCCGCTCCCTTGTCCTCAGCTTTTCCGCCCCGTTCGACTTCCCTCCCGTGCCTTTCCATTTGTTCCCCTCACCCGGAAAATGGCGGCAAGCGAGGAGTTCTCCGGAGAGGAGCTCCTGTCGCGAGATGAGGCGGTCACCACGGAGCTCTTGCCTTCCCGCCAGAATAAAGCGGCTGGGGTGAGCGACGGGAAACCGCGGCGGGGGCCCGCGGCGGGGGCGGCAGCAAATCGGCCGAAAAGGAAGCACTCAGAAGGAGCGGAGAAAAATGGCGCGAAACAGTCGCGCCCAGACAAGATGGCCGCCGAACCTCCCCGTTCGTCCCTGGTGGGTGACGAGGGTGAAGGAGATCAGCCACTCCGTAATGTTGGCTCCGCAGACAGCTCTACTACGGACGTCGGACCCGGTATTGTGCACCTTCCTCTTTCCAACCTATCGGCGGGGGGGGGGGGGACAAGCGAGCAGGGGATGTTAGAGCTTATGCGCAGGGCGATAAGGGAAGAATTCGCTCCTCTGGGGGAAATGTCTTCCAGGGGCCCTTCCAGCTCTAGAGCCTCCTCCCCTTCCAGAAGCTCACTTCGCTTAGAGCTAGCAATCCAGGGTCCCAGCTCTGCCGGGCAATCTAGGGCAGCTGGGAGGTCCCAACCACCCCACCTGGAAAAGGCCACTAGTCAGCATTTTTCTTCCGGGGAAGAGGACGAAAGAGAGGAAGGGGAATTTTCCTCTGGAGAGGAGAAAGAAGGGGGGGGAGACAACCCAGGAGTCTCATCCACGATTGTTTGCTGGGGAAGATTATCAGCATTTCCTTTGTAAAGTTATGTCAGCCCTTGATCTTCATGAAGATGAAGACACAAGAGGCTATTAAAAGCAAGGCCAGGTTTAGGGGCTCAAAGGAGTTCTTTACTCGGCTACAGACTAAGTCATATTCAGTTCCCTTTCCTGAATACTTTGAAGATTTGGTCAAGTCAGAATGGCAAAAGCCTATGTCCAGCAAGCAGGTGCCAGCTTCAATTAAAAAGCTATACACCTTGGAGCCTAGGGCCATGAATCTCCTGCAGGTTCCCTTAGTGGAAGCCCCCGTGACAGACCTCCAGTCCTCAGGCTTAATCTCAGAGGATGGAGCTGGCAGTATTAAGGACCCACTGGATAGAAAGATCGATTATGCCGCCAAGAAGGCGCATGAAGCCGCCGCATTGTCCATCCAAGCGTCAGCCACATCTGCATTGGTAGCCAGAGCCAGCATCATGTGGATTAGGAAAATTATTGACTTACTTCCCCCAGGTAATAGAAGGATTTTAGACGGTCTAAAGCGTCTTTTAAACGCCTCTAACTTCATGGCAGATGCTACCCTGGACTCCTTGTCCTTCTCTGCTAGGTCCCTAGCAGCATCCTCTGCGGCCGGAGGGCCGCTTGGATCAGATCCTGGTCGGCCAAAGCCATACTGTTGGGGTACCCATTTGAAGGTGGCAAGCTGTTTGGTCCCAAACTTGATGACATCCTTGTGGAAACCAAGGACAAAAAGAAAGCACTGCCCAAGTACATTAAAAAGGATGGGAAGCCATCCTTTTCGCATTTCTTTCGACCCTTCAGAACGTCACATTTCCTGGCACGACCTAGATCAGATGGCAGAAGATCCTCCTGGAATTCCGGACAGGGTTCTTTTAAAAAAGGCTTCAGGTTTGGAAAAGTTGCTTCTTTCAGTGGGCAAGGACCTGACAAATCATCAAGATTCGGGGACAAGCAGAGAAAACAATGACTCCAGCTTGGCCCCAGTGGGGGGGCGACTACATCTATTCGCAACAGCATGGAACCCCTCTGCAACAGACAACTGTACACGGCAACTGATCTGTCATGGATACAAAATAGAATTTCAAGCCTTTCCCCCAAATCGTTACCTGGTTTCTCCAATTCCCCGCAACCAAGAAAAAGCCTTAAGGACTCAAGCAGCAGTTCAACACCTGTTGGACATACAAGCCATAGAACACGTCCCAGACTCAGAGAGATGCACCGGGATTTACTCCTTCTTTTTCACGGTGCCAAAAGGAAACGGAGACTGGAGAGCCATTTTGGATCTGAAATTCCTCAACCGATTTGTTCTCAAGAAGCACTTCAGAATGGAAACACTCATATCCATAGTGGAGGCCCTTCGTCCTCAAGCCTTCCTAACATCCATAGATTTAAAAGAAGCGTACCTGCACATCATGATTCATCCATCTCACCACAAGTACCTTCGGTTCACTCATGG
The DNA here is from genome assembly GCF_029931775.1 of Euleptes europaea. Taxonomy (NCBI): domain Eukaryota; kingdom Metazoa; phylum Chordata; class Lepidosauria; order Squamata; family Sphaerodactylidae; genus Euleptes; species Euleptes europaea. The sequence goes on from NC_079315.1 coordinate 104,898,028, forward strand.
CCAGTCTCACCTACAGTTCAGGGCACTACCCTTCGGTCTGACGTCAGCTCCGAGGGTCTTCTCCAAGGTCCTGGTCAACCTCGTGGCGATCTTGAGAGAGCAGGGGATTCACATTTTCCCCTACTTGGACGACATCTTGGTGAGTGCCCCCTCGGAGTCGTTAGCGAGAGACCACACACAGACGGTCATCCAAACCCTGACACATCACGGCTTTGTTGTGAACATGGACAAGAGCCTTACCTCTCCTACCCAGTCGATACATCATCTGGGTGCAATCATAGACACGACGCAGAACAAGTTGTTCCTTCCCAAGGACAAAATCATCACCCTGAGGACACTGGCCAAGACCACCAGAGCCTCCAAATCGACTGGACTCTCGACTCTAGTAAGACTCCCAAGGCCTCATGGTTGCGTGCATAGACATGGTACCATGGACTCGACTTCACATGAGAGCACTTCAATGGTTCTTGAAACCTTTCAGATGCAAATTATACAGAAAAAGAATCCATGCCTCGTGCTCACGGACCAGGTCAAGGACAGCCTACGATGGTGGACCAAGGGGCCCAATCTGTCCCAAGGCCTTCCTAACATCAGGGACTCATCGATCCAGTTATTTACTGACGCGAGTCTACTGGGATGGGGGGCTACCCTCCAACAACACATTGCCCAGGGTCGGTGGAACCAGGCAGAATCTCATATGCACATCAACAGATTGGAACTGAGGGCGATCCACAAAGCCCTCCTCAAATTCCAACCACTAGTAGAGGAACAACATATTCTGGTGAGAACGGACAACGTCTCCGCCAGGGCTCATCTAAACAGGCAAGGAGGGTCTCGTTCCTCCTCCCTCCACGCGGAGTCCCTACGCATCCTCAACTGGGCCGAGGTTCACCTAGCCTCCATAAAAGCAGAGCACATCCAGGGCGTCCTAAACTCACAAGCGGATTGGCTGAGCAGGCATTAAGTGGACGAAGGAGACTGGTCCCTGAACAGGGACGTCTTCTCGTCCTCATGAGGTTCGGCAGACCAACAGTGGACCTTTTCGCCTCGTCAAAAAATCGACAGCTAAAAAGGTTCTTCTCAAGGTTCGAAGACCACGAAGCAGAAGGGACAGATGCCCTGGAAGCCCCTTGGCCGAAGGAAAAACTTTATGCCTTCCCGCCTCTCCCAATTCTGCCAAAAGTCCTAAGAAAAATCAGGATGGAAAGGGCTCACGTGGTGTTGATCGCCCCGCACTGGCCCAGGCGCCCCTGGTTCCCTGCACTACGGCAACTGTCCACTCAACAGCCGTGGGAACTACCAGTGACAGAGGACCTACTTCACCAAGGGCCCATTCTGCATCCGGATTCGCCGTGGTTAAAACTGACCGCCTGGGACTTGAAAGGCAGCGGATGCTGAACCTGGGATATTCCACAGAAGTGGTATCCACCATGCTGGAGGCAAGAAAATTGTCAACTAAATGTATATATAATTTTACGTGGAAAGCCTTCGTCCGCTGGTGTTGTAGAAAACATCTGGATCCTCTAAGTATCTCCACTCCTTACAGGATGGCGTAGACTTACACTTAAAAGCCTCCACTTTACGTAGACAGGTTGCAGCAATTGCCACGGTAATTACCCATCTTGATGGATACGTCACTTCCCGACACCCACATATTGTTACCCTCCTGAAGGGAGTTACATACCTGTCTCCTCCGACCCTGCATAGATTTCCGACGTGGCGTCTAAATGTGGTGCTAAAAGCCTTAACCAAGCCTCCTTTCGAGCCACTAAAGGAGTTGCCATTATCCTTTCTGCGCATGAAGGTTCTATTTTTGGTTGCAATTACCTCAGCCAGAAGGGTTTCGGAATTAAGGGCACTTTCCTCTAGAGATAGCTTCTGTGTGTTTCATGCAGACAAAGTTGTCCTTCGACCGGACCCCACCTTTGTTCCAAAGGTAAACACTAGTTTTCACAAACAGCAGGAACTGGTGTTACCTTCCTTCTGTCCAAAACCAAATCACCCAAAAGAAAAAGACTGGCACAACTTGGATGTGAGAAGAGCACTTCGAATTTATTTAAAACGCACTAAAGCATTCAGACGATCGGAATCGCTTTTCATTTCTATATCTCCCCCAAATAAAGGTCTGAAGATGTCAACTACTTCTATAAGCAAATGTATCAAACAGTGTTTACAGCTTTGTTACCAGCATGCCCATGTCCCCTGCCCGCAGGGAATAACTGCTCATTCGACGCGTAGTGCGGCCACTTCAGCAGCATTTGATACGCACGCTTCAACAGAGGAGATATGCAAAGCGGCCACTTGGACGACCCCTTCCACTTTCGTGCGATACTACACTTATGCGTCGGCGGACGCGTCCTTTGGAAGAAGAGTCCTGCAGCAGGTGGCGAAAGGTGCTTGACCCCACCCAGAATTGACAGCTATTAAACATCCCGCTCATAAGATGTCCTGTGATCCTCAGAGAAGAGAACGGAGCCCTGGCTTACCTGTGAGGGCTCCTTCTTCTCTGAGGGAAGAGGTCATCTTGCCCACCCAGGGCGAAGACAGAGCGCCAGTCAAGCACCAAGAGAAGCGCATTGTCAGAAATACTCGCCACTGCAGCCATTTTCTTCTTCCTGATGTTCTTTCCCAAGTCTTAACATGCCATGTTGTTTGTATATTGACGCCGGTTATGCAACAGTTAAAACAGTTTCATAGCGGCGTTAGATTTAACGCTTGTCTCCATTGCTGTTCCTGGTATTACATGATTAATGTTATTTGTTATTGTTACATGTTTCTTCTTTCTTTCCTGTTATCCTTACTTTGGAAGTCCTCGAACTGGGAGGGCGTTTCCGGTGCGGGACAGGAAGTTAAAAAAATTCTAAAGAACCTGCCTATCCCTGAGAATAGGAACGGAAACACCCGCTCATAAGATGTCCTCTTCCCTCAGAGAAGAAGGAGCCCTCACAGGTAAGCCAAGGCTCCGTGTCCTGCCTTTCCTCTTGGTCCAAGGCAGCTGACAATAATAGTTAAGACATCCTCAGCAAAAGCCAGAGATACACTCTGCCAGGGAAGCTTGCTGCATGACTTTGGGCCAGTCTCTCTCAGTGTAAACTACTCCACAGGCTTGCTGTTATGAGGATAAAATGGAGAACAAGGAGAGGAGAACAGTGTTGTAAGACGTTTTAGGTCCCCATTGAGAAAATAAAAATAAATACATTTGTTCCAGTTCATATAAAAAATTCTTAATCTTACAGTTTCTTCTTGAAACTTCGAGGTTTAAGCATTAAAAATTATTGCCAGATTGTTTATTTCTACTTTCTGTTTGCTGACAATTAATATTCTTATTTCAGTCAGTAAAACTGAGTACCGAGGGTTGGTATTTCAGACTGCCTTTTTTTGTTCATGTTTTATTGGCACATGTCACCAGCCTGAAAGAGCAAAGCTTCAAGTACATTTGTGGTCTCTTTGTTGTTCTCATATCACAGTGGCAGAATTTTGCAGAACTACCAATCAGTCCTGCTGCTTTACTACAGGTTATTGTGTTTCTCTTTTCTTCATTCAGCAGCATTATTTCTTAATAGTTCCATTCCTTTGTATTTTGTGATTTTTGGCAAATTAAATTGTTGCATTTATTTTGGCTAAGCATCTAATGCCTTGCATTTGTGTGAGTTATCTGAATAATTTAAATGCTTCTGCTTCAGTTATTTGCTTAATAGCTATGGAGACCAAATGTAAACAACCAACGGTTGTGATCTAGGTTAACAGTGTTGCTTTATAAGTTAAAATGCTATCGTAATGTGACAGAATGATTTCTTTGCACTGTAAGTAACGCTTCTTTAATTTGACATAACAATCTTTAAAACAATTAATGTATTCAAATCAAGATAGAAAGGGTCTCACATATCTTTCTCTTTTATTGCAAGTACTACACGTGGGGCAATTCCTAATGACAATCCTTGTTCATTCGTTCCTGAAATGAAGGCAGAAACTCTTAGGTAAGTGAAACAAAGTTGATCTTGTTTGTGTCCGTAATGCAGTCTGGTGGCCATTTCATATGATCAGATGAAGTACAATTAACAATGATATATTTTCTCTTGAAAAGCTTGTGCCCACTGTCAGATACTATCTATCAATTTCAGAGTTGTCCAATTTAATTAAAACTAATAGCCGTATATTTGTATTGTACAAAGCTTATTTGCAGTATCATTAAATCTAATTTTGGACATGGCCCTAGCTGGGGATCATTAAATCCACAGATTTGGGCCATGTACAAACGAGGGAGATCTTTCTGCAAACTTGGGGGAATCCCCAGGTTTGCAGAAACAAAATCTTTAAATTGTAAAACAGTAAAGTGGGAGAGAGATATTTCCTCATGAGATCTTGGCAGTCATTTTCAATTGCCTTGACAACTCTGGTAATCCAAAATTGCCACTGCAGTTTCACTTCAGTTACTGGAGGTGAATTGGAAAAAGGCAGGCAGGCAAGCTAAGGCAAGGAAAGAACATAAAAACCATGCTGGATCAGACCAAAGCCCATCATGTCCAGCAGTCTGTTCACACAGTGGCAACCAGGTGCTTCTAGGAAGCCCAAAAATAAGACAGCTGAGGCAGCATTATCCTGCCTGTGTTCCGAAGCACCTAATATAATAGGCATGCTCCTCTGATCCTGGAGAGAATAGACAGCTGAAGCAGCATTCTTCTGCCTGTGTTCCACAGCACCTAGGCATACTCCTTTGATACTGGAGAGAATATGTACGCATTATGACTAGTATCCATTTTTACTAGTAGCAGTGGATAGCCCTATCCTCCATATACATTTCCACTTCCCTCTTAAAGCCTTCTAAGTTGGTGACCATCACCACATCCTGGGGCAGGGAGTTCCACAAATTAACTATACATTGTTTGAAAAAATACTTCCTTTTGTCTGTTTTGAATCTCTCATCCTTCAGCTTCAGCAGATGACTCCGTGTTCTAGTATTATGAGAGAAGGAGAAAAGCTTCTCCCTGTCTACTGTCTCCACACTATGCATAATTTTATAGACCTCTATCGTGTCTTCCCTTACCCACCTTTTTTCTAAGCTAAACAGTCCTAAGCATTTTAACCACATCTTATAGGGCAGTTGCTCTAGCCCCCTGATCATTTTGGTTGCTCTTTTCTGCACCTTACAAAGCTCTGCAATATCCTTTTACAGGTGTGGTGACCAGAACTGTACACAGTATTCCAAATGTGATCTCATCATAGAGTTGTATAAGGGCAGTATGATAGAAGCAATTTTATTCTCTATTCCTTATCTAATTATGGCCAGCATGGAATTTGCCTTTTTCACAGCAGCGGCACACTGGGTTGACATCTTCATCGAGCGATCCACTACCACCCCAAGATCCCTTTCTTTGTCTGTCACTGCCAGCTCAGATCCCATCAGTGTATATGTGAAGTTGGGATTCTTTGCCCCAGTATGCATCACTTTACACTTGCTCACATTGAATCTCATTTGCTCTTTTAATGCCCATTCTTCCAGTTTGTAGTCATCCTTTTGGAGCTCTTCATGGTCCAATTTTGTTTTAACCACCCTAAATAATTTGGTGTCATCTGCAAACTTGGCCACCTTGCTGTTTGCCCCCAACTCCAGGTCATTGGTGAACAGGTTGAAAAGCACCGGTCCCAACACAGATCCCTGAGGGACCCCACTGCTCACATCTCTCCATTGTGAGAACTGACCATTGATTCCTACTCTCTGCTTCCTATTTTTCAGCCAGCTCTCAATCCATAAGAGGACTTGTCCTCTTATCCCAAGTTTTTGAAGTTTGCTTAGCAGTCTTTAGTGGGGGACTTTGTCAAAAGCCTTTTGGAAATCCAAATACACAGTGTCCAGAGGGTCATTCTTGTCCAGATGCTTATTGACACTTTCAAAAAACTCTACTAGGTTAGTGAGACAGGACCTTCCTTGGCAGAAGCCATGTTGTGTTTTGCTGAGCAGGCCTTGCCCTTCTATATGCTTGACAATTATATCTTGACAAGGTCATTGTTGGAAACCCTGCTTCAGGTGCCCCCACCTTCTAAGATCAGGCGAGTGGCAACCCGGGAGAGGGCCTTCTTGATCATGGTGCCAAAGCTCTTAAACTCTCTCTTCAGGAGATTTGTCTGTCGCCTTCTGTTGCCATCTTTCACCAGCAGGTGAAGACTTCTTTGTTTCATTTGGCATTCGCTCAGTGATCCCTCCTTCCTAACGAATGTTTTTATGTTTTCTATGTATTTTAACTGTTTTGTATGTTTAAAAATGGTTTTAATGATATATGTTTGGAAGGGGCTGATTTTAATGGTTTTATAATGTCATAATATTGTGTGTGTTTTAAATTGTTAGACTGTTGGACAGCCCTTGTGCGGGATATAAACTTTGTAAACGAATAGATAAGTAGAAAATCTGGAAATGTTTTGTCAATGTTTTCAATCAGTCATAAGTCTTTGTCTCCTTGTCTCTACAGTGTAGAGATCTCAGTCTCAGATGACCAGCCATCTTTCACTGTTGTGTCAAGTGTTCAATCTAGCAGTCCTGTTGGTTCAATGAAAGAAGAAGCTGATGCCAGAGATCAGCCATCTTTCACTGTCGTGCCAAGTGTTCATCCTAGCAATCCTGTTGGTTCAAAGAAAGAAGAAGTTGCTTCAGCAGACCCAGCACCACAGCCATTAAACATTTCAGATACTGTCAGGCAAATGCTTCAAGATGAAATGTTTAAACTGGTTCAGGTAAAAATGCTGTACAAAACAAAATAAATGCAAATGCATAAGAACATAAGAAAGGCCGTGCTGGATCAGACCAAAGTCTATCAAGCCCAGCAGTCAGTCCACACAATGGTCAACCAGTTGCCTCTAGGAAGCCCACAAACAAGACGACTGAGGCAGCATTGTCCTGCCTGTGTTCCAAAGCACCCAATACAATAGGCATGCTCCTCTGATCCTGGAGAGAATAGGTAGGCATCATAACTAGTATCCATTTTGACTAGTAGCCATGAATATTTCTCTCCTCCATGAACGTGTCCACTCCCCTCTTAAAGCCTTCCAAGTTGTCTTGTAGATCCTGCTAGAATAGTTCACCAACATCAGTGGAGCTACCGGAATGACAGAGGCCCCAGACTAAAGACAGTTTGTTGGTGGTGCTTCCATTATTTTTTATTTATTCATCACCTGTGCCTTGTTTTCCTTCAAAGAGGGTTTCTTATGGTTCCTTGGTCATTTCTTATTGATGTTGTTTATAGGTCAGACACTTGGGCTATAATCCAGTGCATGCTTACCTTGGATTAAGCCCCATTGAAAACAAAGGATCTTATTTCTGGATAAACATATCCTAGGATCTCGCTGTTAGTATATCATGTGCCTTCAGGAAAAAAACCAAAGCTGACCAGTGGGTAACAATTCTGAATCTGCAATTGCTATCCTTAACTTGTAATACAAACCAAAACTGTCGTCTTGAAAGGATAATAAAGTTAGGGATACTTAGAACAATGCAGGATATTATTCAGCTGCCAATTTCATCGTACCAAAATAAAGGTATTAAAACTTCAAAGAGAGTTTTGCGTGATCTCACTATGTAGGAAATAATTTTGGATGGTTTCCAGAAACAGTGTATTAGACTAGGAACGGGCCAGACAGTGGAGCAGGGGTGCTCTTTCCGTTGCTGTCTGTTTTATGATCCTTACAAACCACAAACACTTTATGTCTGGATTTTAGCCAGTGCACATTTTAGTGCATTTCTCTGTTTTTTGTTTCTGTTCTAGCTTCAGCAAATTAACTTTATGAGCCTCATGCAAGTGGTGGGGTCCTCCTTTGCCAGCCTGCCAGATGTGTCTCGTCGTTTGCAGCAGCCACTGCCTTCTCACTTGGGGAGGAGCCAGGCTTTAGATGCTGCAGGGACTTACACTGATCGGTGCCCCCCAGAGCATTCAGCAGATGGTCCCGCAAAAAGAAAGATGCCCACTCTAGAAACCACTTCACTTTCTAACAAGAAAAGCTCCAGTCCTCGGGAAGAGAACATTCTGCCTGATCAAAACGATAGTGAAAATGTGCAAGTAAGCAGAGATTCATCTTTTTAGAATAAAAAAGGTATAATGTGGGGTTTTAGACATAATTATCTGCATCGTGTGTCTCATTGAAACGCTATTATGTTGTTTTTTCTTGTAGAACTTTCCTCAAACTGGTGGTGCTTCAAGGTTACCCGAGAGCCAGTCGTTTGGAACAAGGATGATTCCACCCTTTCAGGATTTGCTTCATCAGGTTTCACCCAGCCCACTGCCCCTACTCTCAGCTTCCCTTAATGCGAAAGAAACCCCTAGGCTTATTCCACTGGTGAGACCCTCAAACAGTGCAAATGGATTTCCTTTGCTTAAACTTAAACCAAGCTATCAGTTCCAGGCACTGAATATCTGCCCAGTAAAACTTCCAAAAGATTTCAGCAGATCATTCTCACAACCCCGAGAAGCCTGGGGCCCGCCTCCTCTGGCGGAGAATCCTCAAGGTTCACAGACACCACTGCGCAAAAATGAATCGACAGGGTACCTAAAATTGAACCCTAATCCTGAAGTTGTAAGGCAAGCACAAGAGGAGGGGAACAAGTGCCAAGACGTGATGCATGAAGGACCTGCCAGACATCTCCATCTGCCTGAATATGAAAGAAAGGAAAACGTGGCACCTTCCGACCATCTTCATTCACATTTAAAGGCTGAAAAACCACTGGTGGACCACGAAATTTCCTTGCAAAAAACATACGAAAATTTTGCTCAAATTCCCCTACTGTGCCTGAAGCCTTCTTCACAGTCCAGGTATCCTTCGCTTTTAAGTCCTGTTACATTGACGTCAAAGGCCATGGATTCCAGAAACCCCTTATGGCAAAAAGAAATGCCATTACTCTATACTAATTTACCTCCACTCATCAAGGTAATGTATTTATTGAGACATGAATAATATATATATTTTAAGTGTGTATTTCTAAGCTTGACTGCTTCCTGTACTTTACGTTCCAAATGTTTTGTTGTATCCTACTGCTTATTTCAGCTGGTGTGGAGCCTTCACAGGGGAAAATGGCTTATCCTTCAGTGAAAGAAGCCTCTGCCCTTACGTGGCTTCTGTATGGCAGCAGGCCCTCAGGGTGTCTTTGTTGCTGTGGCAGCTGATGTTTCAGCACAGTAGCAACAGGGCTTCCATGAAGTGGGTTTCCCCTCTCCCCCCCATGCCACTGGAGGACTTTTTAAGGGTTTTTATAACATTGCTAATTGACAAATTGGATAAGCTCCTATGTGTTCCAGGCTCTCTCTCTCTCTCTCTTTTTTAGAGGAAGATTCCAGCCCCTTTCATTGCAGAGATATAAGGGGGAAGGCATATATCTGAAAGGAAAAGTTTCTCAATTCCTGATCCTTCCCCAGAAGCCCCCCAGAGGTGCTGGGGGGATGGCCTCTGTGGGGGACGGGTAGGAAAAATGGCACCGGTGTGGGTGGGACTGGGGAAGATCCGGCTTTTCCCATTACACGGCAGCTACCCTGGCTTTGCTGTGATCTTTCAAAACAAAAACAAAATAACAGTAGTAAAGCAGGTTTAGGAAAGATCACAAAGAAGCCAGTGGGAAAGCAGGAAGTGCATGAGAGCGCCATGATGCTGAGTGGAAGCATGAAGTTTCCCATCAGTAGCAAAGTTGGACCAAGTACGTGTTGTGGAAGCAACCTTGACGGAGCAGAGCAAGAGGATCCATCCTGTAGTTCTTTGCTTTCATTTTATAATAACAAAATATGAACTTCTGTAACAGATCTGTTCTACTTGTCGCAATTGTCCTGCAAGTTTGGTTTCATAACTATCATGTTCTGTTTCCTCTCCTTAACAGTTTCAAACACCAAAACTCATCCCGCTTCAGAATCTTATCGCGTTTGAGCAAAGCCGGCAAATTGTTCAAGCCCCGCTTATCGGATGCGAAGGCCATCCTAAACAGATCCAGTTACTAAAAGCTAACGTGAAACCCTTTGAAGCAAGAGAAGACAGGAATAATAAAACAAGGTAAGGCCGAACAGCAGCCTTTGATTATACCTACTGAAAAGCAGAAACCAGCATGGTGTAGTGGTTAAAAGCGGTGATTTGGAGTGGTGGACTCTGATCTGGAGAACCGGCTTTGATTCCCCACTCCTCCACATGAGTGGCAGAGGCTAATCCAGTGAACTGGATTTGTTCCCCCACTCCTACACGCAAAGCCAGCTGGGTGACCTTGGGCACGTCACAGCTCTCTCAGCCCCACCTACCTCCCAGGGTGTCTGTTGTGGGGAGGGGAAGGGAAGGTGATTGTAAGCCGGTTTGAGTCTCCCTTAAGTGGTAGAGAAAGTCGGCATATAAAAACCAACTCTTCTTCTCCTTCTTCATATCGTCAATTTCCATGCACTTGCCACAGTCAGAAAAGGGGCATATCTGTGAATTGGAGGCTGAACTGCATATTACGTTGTACCACACTAGGAGGGCTGTGTTGTCCTGGGAATCTATGTTTGGATTGCCCGGTGGGTAATTTAATTTTAAAAAGCAGCCACAAGAGCTTGATAGTAGATTGGGGCTGCAATGCTGAGAAAGGGGGAGAGCAAAGTATCCTCTTCCTCTGCTGGGGCTAACAGCAACCTGGAAGGGCAGCAGTCTCAGGAAAATGGTGTGATCTAAATTTCACTTCAAGCAGACCAAGCTGAGTTTCAGTTTTGTTTCTGTTTGAGTTTCTTTATTTTAAGAGCAACTCTCAACCCCCCTGGCGCAGAGTGGTAAGCTGCAGTGCTGCAGTGAGAGCTCTGCTCACGACCTGAGTTTGATCCTGCTGGAAGTCGGTTTCAGGTAGCCGGCTCAAGGTTGACTCAGCCTTCCATCCTTCCGAGTACCCAGCTTGCTGGGGGTAAAATGTAGATGACCAGGAAGGCACTGGCAAACCACCCCGTAAACATAGTCTGCCTTGTAAACATCATGATGTGACGTCACCCCATGGGTCACCCATGCTTGCACAGGGGACTATCTTTACCTTTTACTTAACCCTAGAGAGTTTCAAAGAGCCCCGTGGCGCAGAGTGGTAAGCTGCAGTACTGCAGTCCAAGCTCTGCTCACGACCTGAGTTTGATCCCAACTGAAGTTGGTTTCAGGTAGCCGGCTCAAGGTTGACTCAGCCTTCCATCCTTCCAAGGTTAGTAAAATGAGTACCCAGCTTGCTGGGGGTAAAGGGAAGATGACTGGGGAAGGGAATGGCAAACCACCTCATAAACAAAGTCTGCCTAGAAAACGTTGGGATGTGACGTCACCCCATGGGTCAGGAATGACCCGGTGCTTGCACAAGGGGACCTTTACCTTTAGAGAGTTTCAAGAAGTTGGGGGGGGGGAGATGGACCCCTAGAAAGACTGGGCAAGAACTGTTCAAGCCTATCTCACAACCACATCTTGAATACTCCACATATATAACCTGCTGTGTGTAGGGAGTAATGTGCAGAGTTCCTTTTAACCACCATCTCTGGCAACGTACTCATGTACAAAGAAAACAATCTGAGTGTGTCTTAGAGCACGTGCCCTTGCCTGCTTTCATGCTTCTTAGGAAGAGGGAAAGATGGAAGACCTCTGGACAGGCCAAAAACTACTTTGTCTGTCTTTTTCCTGGCCTGGGTGCAGGAAAGGGAAGATTGGACTCACCTGTCAGGGAATAGCTTGGTGGTGACTTGAGTTTCATGTTCCTACCAAAATCCCAAGTCAGATGCAGTGGAAGCCTCCTAACTCCCTTATTGGCATATACAGGCTCTCCCTCCTGCAAGCGTCCTGCATGTTAGAGTAACGGGCATTTTAGTAGCCGTATAATAGAGAGAGTCTCCTTAAATCAAGAGGCAGTTAAAGTGTTAATATGCTGGCAGGCAGAGAAGGCGCGTCAAGAAACAGATCAAGGAGAAAGAAGAAAGGAAGAAAGCAACCGTGACTTTCCAACAAACTGATTCCATCCTTCCACCCGGCATTCCAGAAAAAACAAAGGTATAGTGCTATGGAGATGCTCATTCATAATCTTCTTGTTGGTTGTCATCTGTTTTAAAGTCATGATACCCTTCAGAAACAGTGAACTTCTAGGCAGTTCTTCTCCCACAAATTCCTTTTCACCCTCCAGTTAGAACATCTGTTGTACCCAGTATCCCAGAGTTAATGCCAGATATCCTCCCTTCAGCATTCCTTCCCAGGCCTTTTTCCTTGCTCAGCGTCTTAGCTCCCTTAGCTCCCTTCCTATCGCTATGCCCAGAACAGCTTTTCACAATAGACTGACCTCCTGTAGTGAGCCTTTAGGAGGCAAGGGAGGGCATGAGAACAGGGCAGCACAACCAATGCATACTACAGTGTACCATAATGATGGATTCCTTGATGCTGTTCCTTGATGCTATTCCTTGATCTGTGTGCCAAACTAGATGTGACAGTGAGAATATCCATGAATGGAGATCCCCAGCATTTTTTTTAAGTAGAGAGGCACATAAAGACTGAATTGGCTGAAGGCTGCCGTGTAGGATAGTATGTTTGGATGTGACCCTTCCCCTTCATTGCGGTGTGGATCAAAACTGCCCCCCTCAGGATCCTAAACAAAAACTCCCAGTCCTGGGCACAGAAAGGCATCAAAGTTGGGATTGGAATAAACAATGCACATTTTTTGGTAAAATAATAATAATAATCAAAAAATCCCTGCCCCCCTCAGGCTGATGCCTGTCTTTTTCCCCCCTTCCAAAGCTCATAACGGTCAAGGGGAGAACAATCCGTTTTGATCAGCCAAATTGGCTTAGGAGGGAGTGAATTAACCCTCCCCCCTATCAGTTCTGATCCAAATTGAAACCCCCTGCAGCTGTTGTTTGTTGTGCTGGAAGGTCCATTCCAGGATCTTCCGACATAGCATCTGGTTCAAACAGTATGCAGACTGATAAGAATAAACCCCTGTCCTTTCCCCAAAAATGATGGTGGGAATCAAAGAAGCAAATTAAGTTTAGTAACGTTATTAAAATGTTATAGGAAACTTTAGCTCTTATTTCTGGGTTAATTCTTTAAAGGACATTGTATGTTTAAAGTACATATTTACTTAAAGCTGTGGCATGATTGTTTGCACCTTTACTATACTTAAATGAAATAACACTACAGCTATACTAGGAGCTAAAGACCAACTCCATTTATTTAGTCATATTTATTTTCCTGTTAGGATGAGCAAGTAGAACCCCACTGTGACCTTAATGACGGCGACTACTTGCTGGGTGAGTATTTCAACAGGACTGCCTCAAAAATCATCCATGCCCAAGGCAATTTTATAATCACCAGTAGTCCCAGTCATAGCCATTATAGTGGGTGAAAAGTTGTAACAGGTTGTTGGAGCTGTGGTTTCCCATCCAAGTCCTGACCTTGCTTAGCTTCCAAGATCTGACGAGATCGGGCTATACTTCAGCTGAAGTACAGCTAAAGGAATATAATTAGCAATATTTGTTGAATTATTTTCTTATTTATTTCTGTCTTTGATGTGGATAATAATTATATTTTCCCCTCCTTTAGACCCAGAGGCGGTTATTTCTTCAGCAGGACTACATTACTTGGCTTCTGTAAGGAAAAGGCCCACAGATCTTCAAGACGCTAGTACAAATACAGATCCTGGTAAAAAAATCTGACAGAAACCATTGCGTCTCTGTTTTTTACATCTCTGAAACTCTTGTGATTTGTTTTCCTCTAAGATAACTTGCTTCAAAATTCCTTCTAATAGTTGAGTGCAAAATGACAGGCAGAATGTTTTTACAATATTCAGTTTTGTTTTCTTAAGGTCAGATACTGTCAGATCTTTACCTCACGAATAACTCACCTTTGACAAGCAATAGATTGTTTTGATCTTCTGTTGATTGATCTTGATTTTTCCCCCCTTACCAATCAAGTTCTTAAATCACATCGGGACATGCAAACTGTCTCAGAAGAAATAGTTTCTGAAACGGACAAAAATCAGCCTATCATCTCTGTTCCGGCATCAGGTGCGCTTTTTCTGTCAGTCTTTGTGTTAATTGCATGTACCATTTAAAAATACTAGGATGTTATGGGTTGGATCCAGACACCTTTTTTAAAAAAAACACCAACCATGCCCAATTCTCCTCCTTTCTACGGCCCCTGTCCCATGTGGCTTTCGTTAGTGCATAGTCATTTTGGGTGGTCAGTAGGGTCCCCTCCTCCTTTTTCTGCCAATGGAAAAGCTAGTTGGATCCAACCCATTATCTTCTTCCAGGAAATTCTAGCCAAATTTCACTTATGTAAATCTAAAAACAAGTTTATCATATGATCATTAATTTTTCCAAAGACATGCTGAGGTTTTGGTTCTTTGAATTCGTTCAGCTGAGCTCAGAAAAGAAAGATTTTGAGCTATTTTAATTTGGGGGTTCTAAAAATGTAAAGGTAGAGGAGTAATGTAGCTCCTGCACATGATATCTTTTCATATTCTGGATGTTCTTCCAGGAATTGGAACTCCCCACTTGCTAGAAAGTTCTGCCATTAGATTTCAGTTTCTTGATTGTTAGAAACATAATAAAGTTTTTCTGAATAATATAATCACCAAATAGTATTTTTTCTGGTAGGACCAAAAGGAGTGAATCACATTATCTTTGTTGTAGAGACCTACATCATTGGTGGTTCTTTTCCATACATATAGTACGATAGATAAGACTGACTGGAAAAATTCTTGATTCGGTTAAGCTTAACTATAAATTTCCTGGTGGCCTTGAGTGAGCTGTTCAATTCCATTTTATCTATTTTAGCTTATAATATGAAGATGATGGATACTTACAGTTCAACGAACATTTTCCTGGAAGTAAGCTATATTGAACAGATCTAAGTAGGATTCTGAGTAGACCTGCTTAGAGTTGCTCTCTAAGCCTACCTTATAAGGTTAAGATTACTGAGATGTTAAGTAGGAAGTCCTTCGAGCACTTATAACATAAGTATTGTGTAATTTATTTATTGACTCAATAAAGGAAGCCACAGCCTTCAATTTGCAAGATCTGAGCAAGGCTGTCAAAGATAGGACGTTTTGGAGGACTTTCATTCATAGGGTTGCCATGAGTCGGAAGCGACTTGACGGCACTTAACACACACACACTGTGTAATACTGTGCATTGCTGAATTTTGTGTTATTGTGATGTAAGTGTTGTTATGCTACCAGTCCAGACCCCTGGTGCATTGAGATCGCATTACCTTTTAAGTTGTCTTTTGAAAGGGTAATAATGATGTGGCTTGGAGCAGTGTTGTGAGGGGAATAAAATAAGGCTGTAAACACAGCCAAATTCTATACAGAGTGCCACCAAAGTAATTAGTTGTAATCTACCTAAAATACTGATTTGTTACAGGGATGTCTTTTGGACAGTGCTGTAAATATTTCCCAGGTATTCAACAACACTTACAGCTTGGACTCCTTGTGGTTTGTCCACAACAGGTCCAGTATGTCTAGGGTTCCATATCCGTTGAGCATTTTCTGTTCACTAATACAAGCTCCTACAGTTAGCGAATGCCTTGTACATGTGCAGAGCTTTTGGTCAGGTGAAAATATGAGTTATAGTATTTACAATAATCCTATATTCTTATCAGTGCTGTTGTTACTGTTTCAGATAGGCTTTCTAGCATGTTGTGGTATTTACTACATGTGGTGACTTTGATCATTTCCTTCTTGTCTCACAGAATCATTGCCTTCATATGTTCCTGAAACGTTACCACCAGATCTGTACTTAAATCTCAGATTCCCCACTGAAGCCACAGAGATGCCCTTACCATCCTCCTTCTCTAATACTACATCTGATTTGGTCAGTAATGAGAAATATTTGCTGATAATGCAACAGATGTGTATGTGTGTCTCAATAAGCCAGCTTTAGGGAGAGAGCTACCATACTGTAACTCAATTAAATAAGTAGCAACGTTAATTTAATGTAGTTTATTGGCATAACATTGTTCTTTACATATGGGTTAGATTGGACGGAAGTATATCAACGTGATTGATATAGAAGATGACGACCTTCTGAAAAACTTGCCAGAGATATCTGATCCTGCAGTGAAGGACATTACCCGGCAGCCTGAAGTCATCCCTTCTGCAAAACTGCATCACATGGCAGCATCTGTTACCAATGCAGTCCCACCCGAAGAATTTGAGAACAAAGGTGAAAATCCATCATTTCTGTTTTGTGAACTCTTCTTTGGAAAAATATATTCCTTTAAAAGAGTTTTCTGCTGAGAAATCTTCCCAGATTCTCTCTGCCAGTCTGTTCTTATCAGAAATAGTATCATTTGGAACCGGAGAATCGTAACCAGAGCTCTGGTCACAGAACAGATTTCCTGCCCTCTATCTCCCTTCCCGCTGCTGCCTCTGCAATGAGGGATCCTCGGGAATGGCATGCAATATGTTGAGGGGGAATCTGCAGTGAGAAGAGGAGAGCAGCAGACAACGTCACTACCACTTTTGTCAAGTGGAAGTCCTCTTCTGCTTGTGGGATAGTCTAACCCTCTGTTTTCATTGTTGTGTGCTGCTTTAAGTGTCTTACATAAAAGCCACTGGGATAAATGGGCAAAACTTGTGTTGTAGTAAACGTTAAGATGGTTTCAAATGGCAGTTCTGGCTCCAAGCCTTACCATCTACATGTAATTTAAAGGGCATACGCTTCAAACGGAATCACTGCAAGCACCACTGGAGAATCTGGAGGCAGAAATTGCTGGTGATCATCTCACCCTGAGTCTGCTGCAAGAGGACTTCAGCACTAACTCCTCCCCAGGACTGTTAGCCAAACAAATCAGCAGACAGCACTTTTCTGACAAGCTGCACGAAATGGATAAGCAGCTACTAGCCCTACAGAACATGGCAGAAAGAATGGAGCAAGAATTCAGAAATACTAAACTGGTACGTTTAAGCTTTATCCTCTTTCCTCTCAGAGGTCGTTCTCTTGTCCCTTGACGTATAGGATAAGAATTCAGATTAAATTGCACTTTCAAATGGAGGAAACATACGGTAGGGGTCAGGGTGCTGGACACAGGAGTGTTCAAATCCTTGCTCAAGCCCTGAAGCATGCTTGGTGACCTTGAGCAAATTTTAATAAGGATTATCACTCCATTATCAGTACAAGGATTACAACTCTACAGACAAGGGATCTAAAATCAGTAGCAGCCCCCATATTAAAAGCATAGTCCCAAGAGAAGTATCTGGCCGTACCTGTGCATGTTTTCCCAACTCAAAAGTCTTCTGGAGGTGAAAACAAAAATCAGCGTAGAAAGGTGAACTGCTGTTAATTGTTCAGGGTACGGGTAATTTTTTCCCCTGTGTTTGGGGTTGGCTAGACCTAGGTACCTTGGATGTGTAGTCTTTCACTTTCTTGTTAATTGGCAATATAACTGAACCCAGTATTCTGTAATTACATTCTTCTTTTAAGAACAGTGAAACGTGTTAGTATTTTATATGAATGAGCACAGAGCAATTTACTCTATCCTTGTAGACAGAAAGGACGAAGGGAGCTTTGACTCTCGAAAGCTTATACCCTGGAAAATCTTGTTGGTCTTTAAGGTGTTACTGGACTCGAATCTTGCTTGTATGCTGCAGACCAGCTATCTTATAGATAAGAGTATTATAAGGTGATGCAAGTTGGGTTTTTCTTTTACATATTTTAATGCTCCCAATTATATAGAGGGTTGAGGGTTAGTTGAATGTGGTTTCTCTTTTTATCCAGGTGCTAATGTGAACTTTATTTTGCTTACGCGAATGTTTACCATACGTCACCATAAAGCAGCCATGTATTAATAGAGTGTGGGGCATACCTTTTGTGCTAACTGTGGCTATTTGTTTTCCTAGAAGTGATCTCCTCATGCATAATCGGGATACAAGACCAACAGATTCTAGAAATCTAGAAGCATTATTAGTTAGAATGGATTCATTCTTTAAAGTGGAAGATGTTTGATAGGAAAATGTTTTTGATGGTAGTCATAATGGTAGGGCGGGAAAGTAGGAGGTATGGCCGGGGCAGGTGGGTGTGAAGGAGACACCGTTTTTGCATATATTTGGCTTTGGTAAGGAAATATTGGTGTGTAAATGGTTAAATCTCTCTGCTAAAAGAGTCTTTTTTTCCCCCAGCTAGTAAAATCGCCACTAGATGAAAATGGAGGCATGGGAGCTGATCCAGGAGACTATGAAGTTTCCTTCTATGCACCAGGTGTTAGAGTCTCCAAAGAAGGTATGTGATGTTGAGCTCCCTTGTTGAACTATGGGCAATTAAACGTCAGAGGGGGAAGGACACGGGCGTGCCGTGTGGGTGGGTGAGAAAAAGCTTTGCTCCCAGTGACAGTGGGATAGATGGGAAAGAACAAGTTGTTTTAATAACATCTTGAAATGAATAAAAGGGTTTGGGGAGCATTAGAAAAGCCGTACAAAATCCAAATGAATTAAACTTTGCAAGATGACCTGAATTTACTGAATTGCAGCTAAAATTAGAGGGGAAAATGTGTCCGCATTGTTTTTCTTCTAAATTAACATATTTGGTCTCCTTGTCCTTCTGTTGAAACAGAACGTTATTCAACCCATGTGATTGTGGAGGATTTCACAGAGGAGGAGGACTATATAAAACCAGAATCTTCTCAAAGCAGCCACATTGCCTTGCGATCTCCCTCCGTTTCTCATTCAGCATCAGCAGCTGATCTTCCCAGTGTCAAAAAGTCATCTTCAGGTACCATTCTCTAGTGGCTTGTGTTTTTTACTTTCGGTGATTCCATATAAATGTTTCTAGCAAACGTTGGTTCATCTGCGTGGCTTCTATGCAGTCCCACATTGGGACTGCGCAGGCGCAGGCCAGCCACGGATAAGATTTGTCAGCTTCTAGCAAAATCTAAGAGTGCTCCCCCTCCCCTTGGGGCATGCAATCCTCCCGCCCCTCGGTCACATGACCCAAGAGGGAGGGAGCACTCTTCCCTCCAGTTGTCTTTCTGCCGCCAAAACTCACCAACAAGGCCTTGAGGGTTCGGTCGACTCGCCTGCTCTCTCATCTTTACAAGGAGTCTCTTCGTCCACAAGGTCAATTTGCTGAGCCTGGTCCTTTGACCGGTAAGCCACAATCCGAAGCGGGTCCCCCAACAAAAAGATCCAAACGGGGTGGCCCTTCTAAGAAGCCCTCGTCGGTCGTTGTTCATCCGGCAAAGTTTATTGCCCCGGGTTCGCAAGATGGCCGCGGCTCTTCGCGCCATGCGTCCTGCTCCAGATCGCCTTGGCGCCGATCACCTTTGCGTTCGCCGAAGTCTCTTCGACGCCGATCACCCTCAGCATCTCCTCGACGCCGATCTCAAACCAAAGTGTCTCACCCATTGGCGTCGCTCTCCTCCGAAGTAGCTGCACAGCAGCCCATTACCATCGAGGATTCACCTCCTCATTCCCTGGCTACCCCCTCGGTTCCGTGTCCGAGCAGGGCCCAGGAAGACTCGGCTGAGTTCAAGCAGCACCTCCTTCATCTCTACAAGGATGTGCCTCCGGTGCATACTGATGATAAAGGGCCTCGGGCAGAACCTGCAGAGCTCCAGCAGTGCCACTCAACCACCCCCTCCTGTGAGCGCTCAACAAGACTCCCAGCAGTCAGTCAAAAAGGCCCAAGTGGAGTTGCCGAAAGGTTCGTCCCATCTCGAACCTGGCCAACGGCCTTGGCGTCGATCGACTTCTCGACACCCCTCTCGAAGTCCGGCTTTGTCCAGGTCCAGTCGGAGTCGGTCTACTTCGCGTCGTCACCACCCTACCCGTCGGAGCCGATCCTCTTCTCGACGTCGATCCGCTCATCGGAGTCAATCTGCTTCCCGCAGACGTCGGTCATCCTCTCGTCGGAGCCGATCTACCCGTCGCAGCCGTTCTTCTCGTTGGAGCCAATCCCATCGTCGGAGCCATTCCTCTCGCCACTTCCAATCTCATCGGTCTTCATCCAGACAGTCTTCTTCTGGACATAGCCATTCACTCTGCTCACGTACTCCAGCCGTTCAACAACGCCGTTCATCATCTAAACAGTCAATCACCGGACATAGCCATTCACTTCGCTCACGTGGTACAGTTGTTCAACCTCATTGTTCATCATCCAAACAGCCAGCCATTCAGAGGCGCCGTTACTCCTCTAGGAGCCGGTCTCCCTCTCGTCGGCATCGAGATGTTTCTCGACGCCAATATCCTACTCCTTCTGTCTACTCGGGCTCTTCAGTCGACCGTCGTCGTCACCGTTGCTCCCGTTCACGTTCGCCTTCTGGAGGCTCTCGTCGGCGTCGACACACGCCGTCTCGCCATCCTGATGATCATTCCAAGGATTCCGTCCGTCCAAGGCAAGCGTCGCTTCGCAAGCCTCATCTATCCAGGTCTCCTTCTATGTCAAGGGACACTGATCCATCCGAGTAGGACACCTCCTTCTCTCCTGATGAGGATGAGGAATCCCGCGCTTCAGTTCCCTCACCCGAGGACACTGTCGGGGACTCTAAACCATTTTCCCCTACGGGGGACGTTCGCTTATACGCGGAACAATCCACATGGCGAAAGCTCTTAAAAATGATTTTAAACCGGAGGATTCCGGTCCTATCGATGATATAATGGATATTCTCCATAACCCTGATGTAGGCCCTGTGGCCCTCCCTAAGTTAAAAAGCATTCTCAAAGTGGTCCTTACCAACTGGGCTAAGCCTGCCTCAGTCCCCTCGTCCACCAAAAGAGTAGAGAATCTATATAAGATTCGCAGAAAAGGTGGAGAATTCCTCTACCAGCATCCCTCTCATAATTCCGTTATAGTGGAGGCTTTGCCTGGTAAATATAGGTCAGGAGCACATTCCTCTCCACAGGATAGAGAGGGTCGCAAACTAGATATCCTTGCTAGAAAAATTTATACCTCTAGTGCGGTAGGCCTCCGCATTTCCAACTTCCTTGCGGTCACAGCCAGATATCAGTACTCCCTTTGGGATCATGTATCCCCTCAAATTTCCATCCGTCGTGACGACCAGCGCCCTTCGGCGGTAGCCATTCAGTCCGAGGGCATGTCTTTAGCAAGGGAGCAGCTCACGGCAGCACGCCATGTGGCGGACTCATCCAGTAAAGCCATTGCTTCCGTCATAGTCATCCGCAGACACGCTTGGCTATGTCAATCTGCGCTCCCCTGTGATACTAGGGCACGTATCGAAGACCTTCCATTTGAAGGGACGTCCCTATTTAGCGACCAGATACCTTCTTGGATCTCTTGAAAAAGAATAAGACAAATGCAAAGTCTCTAGGGAATTTCCCCTCAGGCACCTGATTTCAAGCGGCGTTATTTTGGCCGACAAGCCAACCAACCTTCCCGCCCATACCGTTTTCAAGGGTCTTTCACACAACCTTCATTCCGCCCTTCCTTTCCTCGCGCTCAGCACAAAAGGAAGTTCCAAAACAAACCTAGGATCCGCAAAGGTCCTAGAGGGTCTCTGGGCCATTTCAACAAACCAAAACAGGCATGACTAGACGTGTCCGTTGGTTTTCGTAATCGCCTGTCTGATTTCTTCTATGCTTGGTTTGCAATTACCAGTGATGTCTGGGTTCTGAAAATAATAAATGTCGGTTACTTCATAGAGTTTCTTATGTTACCTCCACATAGACCCTTGGCCCGCTGTCTGTCACCGGCCCCAGACCTACTTGTACAAGAGGTTGACAGTCTCCTCTCTAAGGGGGCTATTTCAGAGGTTCCATCTGCCGACCAGAACCCCGGGTTTTAATCCCGCTTTTTTCTTGTGGATAAAAAGGGGGGGAAGTGCCCTATCCTGGATCTCTAGGACCTTAAAGTCTTTATTAAGACAAAAAAATTTCATATGCTCTCGCTCCCAGAAGTGCTTCCCCTTCTGGACAGGCACATGTGGTTCGCGGTGCTAGATCTCCATGATGCTTACTTCCACATCGCGATTCACACAGAGTGTCGCCAATATCTGAGGTTTGAATGTAACGGAAAATGTTACCAGTACAATGTGTTACCCTTCGGGTTATCTACGGCCCCCAGGACCTTTACAAAGTGCCTTGCAGTTGTGGTAGCTCACCTTGCCCTGAAGGGTTGTGTAATATTTCCCTACCTCGACGATTGGTTAATCGTGGGTCCTTCTCAATCACAGTTGGCCACGCAAGTGGATTTAGTCCTTGCAGTTCTTAATAATCTGGGTCTTTTAGTTAATTTTTTTAAGTCCAAACTTGTCCCTGCACAGGTACAGACCTTCATTGGATCGCGTTTGGATGCCCAACAAGCCAGGGCCTTCCTCCCTGTTCAAAGAGGTCGCGTCATCCAAAAATTGATGGCCAAGTTCACTAAGAAACGCTTTCAGACAGCCTACCATATACAGCAGTTGTTAGGCCTCATGGCCTCCACCACGGCTGTGGTGGAGTTTGCACGTCTTCATATGTGCCCACTCCAAAACTGGTTCCTCCGGGCGTTCAGGCTCAATGTTGACTCCCAGTACAAACGCCTATCCATCCCCAGATATGTCATTGCTTCTCTGCAGTGGTGGGCGTATGACATCAACATCCTCTCAGGCGTCCCCTTTCATTGTCCTTCCCCTGAGAGGTTCCTGTTCACAGATGCTTCCCTTTCTGGATGGGGTGCTCATTGTGGTAACCTTACATCACGGGGTACATGGTCACATTTAGAATCCCGGTTGCACATAAATTTATTAGAGCTTCGTGCCATCCATCTCGCTCTGTCTTCATTTGCAGGGCACCTGGACAGACCACATTCAGATCGCTACAGACAGCTCCACCGCCCAGTATTATATAAACAAGCAGGGTGGCACAGGGTCCGTTTCGCTCTCCAAAGAGGCCAGCAACATTTGGGAATGGGCCATAGCTCATCATGCTGCTCTCATAGCAATTCACATCGCAGGCAAGAGCAACACGTTAGCGGCGCTCTGAGTCGCCTTCCCAATCAAACGCACGAGCTCACCTTAAGCGACAACTGTCTCCACCAAATATTCCGACAGTGGGGTTACCCGCAAGTAGACCTTTTTGCAACACACCTCAACTTCGTGTGTCACAGGTTTTATTTGAGGGCGGGAGCCAGCCCGGGCTCATTGGGGGATGCCTTTCAGACGATTTGGAACGGGGCTCTCTTTTATCTCTTTCTCCCATTCCCTCTACTTCACAAGGTCCTAGCCAAGTTGAACCACAACAATACAAATGCCATCATTGTCACTCCGTTTTGGCCCAGGAGGTTGTGGTTCGCAGTGCTCATGTCACTTGTGCAAGGGAACTACATCCTTCTCCCAAAGGACCCCTCCCACTCCCCCCCAGACCTACAACTCGCTGCCTGGAGGGTGCAGCCCCAGGGCAGTGGTCTGACAGGGTAGCTAAGGTCTTATTGCACTCCTTAAAGTCCTCCACGAGACGATCTTATGACGCAAAATGGAGACATTTTTCTGATAGGGCTAAGGTTATAAATATTTCACCAATCAATTGCCCACTGTGTTGTGTTTGATTATCTGCTAACCCTCAAAGATGATGGTTTATCTAATTCATCCATTAAAGTTTATTTAGCCGCAATTTCAGCTTTTCACCCAGATATCGACTCCTTTTCAGTCTTTTCTCATCCCTTTTCCAAAAAGTTTTTGAGAGGTCTCACTAATTTGTATCCTCCCGTCACTCTGCCCGTTCTTCAGTGGAGTCTTTCCAGTACTTTCTCAACTCATGAGACCTCCATTTGAGCCAATGGCCACCTGTGAAATGGCTCTGCTATCGTTTAAAACAGCCTTTTTGGTCGCAATTACCTCAGCAAGGAGGGTGAGTGACTTATCAGCACTCTCACACTCCCCTCCTTATACTAAGTTCCACTCGGATAGGGTGGTACTGAAGCCAAAGATCTCTTTTTTACCCAAGGTAGTATCAGCCTTACACAGGACATTGTCCTACCGGTTTTTCCCCTCACCCATCCTCAGATGCTGATAGGGCGTTACACTCCCTCGATGTCAGAAGAGCCCTCCTGTTTTACATTAAGAGGTCTCAGAACTTTAATAAGGACTATAACCTTTTTGTTTGCTTCGGGCGACACCGTAAAGGTCGTCGTGCTTCTCCTCAGATTCTCTCGAGGTGGATCACGTCTACCATCAAATTGGCCTACGATCTTGCTCACCAAGAATGCCCTCCTATGATTAAGGCACACTCTACCAGAGCGTATGCGGCTTCCATCGCCTTTTCAAAGATAGAGCTCTGGGACATCTGCAAGGCTGCCACCTGGTCCACTTCCTCCACGTTTATGAAACACTACGCTGTGGGTGTGGATTCAGCGAGAGATGCAGCCGTGGGACATGCCGTGCTGCAGTCTTTATTTTGGTGACTGTCCCACACCCACCGTCCTGGTAAGCGAGCTCGCTACTCTCCCAATGTGGGACTGCATAGAAGCCACGCAGATGAAAAACAGAGTTTCACTTAGCTATAACTGTTGTTCATCTGGCGGATCTTCTATGCAGGCACACATCCCTTCCTCCTTCCCCGATGTGGGACCTTTCCGCTAGTCCAAGTGGTTGCTTCCGTGGCGGCAGGTTGGAGAACTGGAGGGAGGAGTGCTCCCTCCCCCTTGGGTCATGTGACCGAGGGGTGGGAGGATTGCATGCCCCAAGGGGAGGGGGAGCACTCTCTTAGATTTTGCTAGAAACTGACAAATCTCCGTGGCTGGCCTGCGCCTGCGCAGTCCCAATGTGTGCCTGCATAGAAGATCCACCAGATGAACAACAGTTACAGGTAAGTGAAACTCTGTTTTTCTCTATACTGTATAACAGCTGTATTTCTATAAGGGCTAGTTTACAGCTGGTGAAAATCATCCATGTGTGCAGCTGGTCTTCTTTGCATGGCACTTCCAACCTGACTATTTCATTAATGCGCGTTGCAGGAAAAGCCAAAAACGGTGTGAACCAGTGTGCTGTAGTAGATGGCGTAGGTTCAGATCACCATGCAGCCGGGAAGCTTCCTGGGTGTCCTTGGGCTAGAACATTTATTATTACGGTCCTTAGACCAAACATAAAATTTTTGCAGTTGCATTGCCTTACCCAAACCGGCAGTATAAAACAATACATTTTGGTTAAAACACTCTACAAAATATTACTCTCTTTAAAATGGTTAAAAACTAGTCTATAGCATAAATTTAAACAATCAGTCCCATCTACAATTTTTCATTTCTGTTCAGATTTTCAAAAATTAAATAGTATTCTGCAAAACTTGACCACTGACTGTTACCAGAGAAAATTCATCCTTAAGAAGGATGTTAAATTCTGACAGATTCAGGGTAACTAGTACTCTTTCTCAAAAGAGGACTGTCCTTGGGCTAATGCAAACCTTTCTAGTTAATCTCTTTCACTGGATTATTGTGATGATAAAAATGGAGAAAATCCCATGGATGCCATCATAGAACCATCCTTGTCCCATGGATTCCTCCATGTTCCTTGGGGGAACATGGGATATAACTATAGCAATGATAATGATCCCAGATCTACAGGTTATTTATTCAAGCAGGAAGACCATCGATTCTTATGGCACTGTATTCTTATCTGTACCTATGGGGAAGAAAAAATCCCTTTAGTTTCCACCTCCAAAATCTGTAGACGTCCCAGTTCTGTGTGCTTTTGGCTTTGGTTCACCTTGTTTATTCAGTTTGCGGATTTGTCATTAAAATATCAGTTTCCTCAGCAGTATCCAGGCTTGATGCCTTTAGTGTACAACTTTGATTCCCTAGAATGCCCATCTCAGGTCTCCTGTGGTAGACTTAGTTGCAGAGTATTCCTTCTTGTTCAGTTACTTGTAGTTTGTAATTTATGTACTGTGATATTTAATTAAAAGTAAAATGGCCAAAGCAGTTAACAGGGTTTGCCCTCCATAATCCCCCATGCAAGATGCTTTGCCTTATTTGTGCTCGTTATATTGCTGCAGTTGGAACCTCAGTGGCACTTTACCACAGATAAATGGTTGATGGGTCACTGGCACATAAGTTAAGTGATTTTATGTGCCTTTTTTTGCCAACCCCAAGATCTGAAGAGTTGGTCCATTTGAACAAGAATGCCAGACAAACTGAGGGTTACTATTTAACATAACCTTAAGTAACTCAGGTTCATTCACTTATTCATCTTCCAGAGTTAAATATGCCATCAAATGTCAGCAATGCCCTTCCACTCTCTACATTGGATAAACATGCCAGTCCCTACACAAAAGAATAAATGGATGTAAATCCAACATTAATAACCACAGCTCTCAAAAACCAGTGGGAGAACATTTTAATCTTCCAGCTCATTCTGTTGCTGACCTAAGAGTGGCAGTCCTCAAACAAAGAAACTTCAAGGGGAAATTACAGTGCAAGATTGCTGAACTTGAGTTCATTCATAAGTTTACAACCTCTGAATAGGGACATAGGATTCTTAGCTTACTACAGATGCTAATTTTCTGCTCCCAAGCATTTCCCCTCTGCTCTAATCAAGCTGATTACAATCTGTGCTGTACCTTTGCACCCTTTACAAGCAATCTTTACAACATTCCTCCCACCTTCTGACTGGGATAAAAACACTCGTATGTCCACTCCAATTTGTATCTGACGAAGGGTACTTGGACTCTTGGAAGCTCATACCCCGAAAATCTTGTTGGTCTTTAAGCTGCTCCTGGACTCAAATCTAACTGTTTATTTGTCCTGTCAGTAGTGGGTAAGTAGTATTTCTGAGTGGCAAGCAGTTGCTTTTGAAACTTTCTGAAACAGAAGTTGGGCAATTTTTAATATATATTACTATCTCAGCTCTAATATTCGTTGTCTGGGATGATGCAGTGATCCCTAACATGGAGACAGTGACTATGTTGCCTCCTTTGGGAACCCTGCCATAGCCTTCCAACCTCTTCTGTGAGCATCAGATTGTCTAACGGCATAAAATTATTTCCAACAATATATTTAATTGATAGAATATAAATATAAAGTTCGTAACCGACCTACTTAATTCTAGCTTTTAATAGAGGAGATATTACTCGTATGTGCTTATGAAGTGATCATATAGACCAAATTATATATACTATATTATATGTTATCATAAATTACATTACACTATAAGGGGTGCATCTCAAACTTAAGATATGTCATTATTGTACTGACAAGACTTGGATACAGGAACTTTAAACTTTTTTTCCTTTTCCCCTGCCCCTTTTTTATTTCTGTACCCTATAAAATTCAATAAAAGATCTAAAATTTAAAAAGAAAGAAATAATCTTTTTCTGGGTTTTCCCCCCCTAGATTTGTATACTAGACTTGAAGAACTGGATGAAAGGTATGTATTGGAAAACGTTTAACACCATACTGTAATTAGAGGTGTGTTTGATGAACTGGTCCCCTCCCCATCCCCCATAAAATTTATATACGCATGTATTTGACATCCAGTAACATCCCATTCTGATCTCTTTTTCCATCTCTCAGTGCATTTATGACTAGTTCTTAGCTGATGAATTGGCATGTATTGAACCATATTCCAGTGTAGTGTCACCACTGTTGTGGGAAACTGTCCCAGATCTGTAGGTTAGTGAAATGTTTAAGAATAAGGCTTTCAATTATTTTATCACTTCAGCAATGAAGTGTATGGAATGCTTCCTAGGTGATACTAATTAGTTATATATGTAATATATATTCTCTTAGCTAAGTTTTGATGTCATATCTATTTTGCATATTTTTCTTCATAAATTCATAAATGTAATACGAAATAAGACATTTAAGATTAAATAAATAAATTTTATTTGCGGCTAGTATGCCAGATAAAACAGGTAAAACAGAAACTGACCATACAGAGTAGATGTTTACAACCAAGGCAACAAAATTAGGAATCACCCAATTTTACAATTTACAATTCTACTTCATTGCTACTGCACAATATTTTGCGACCTGGGTGGTAAAACATTTAAGATTATTAGTTGCTTTTCTATAAATCACATAGCCATGGCAACTGAAGTTTTTGCCCTGTTAATTCAAAGAGTATGAATTTCAACAGCTTGTAGTGGTCACTGTCAGTGTGAGGCAATCATTACAGCCCCCAAAACTGTTCTTTGGTTCTGGTAGTACGACCAAGACACAGAAGAATTCCTCTTCTCCCTGCACCTCCCTTCCACCTTACGAACTGCTGCTTGGCTGTGGTGGGCCCACAAGAAGGAAATTTTAAAAAGTCTCCCCCCCCACACACACAGCACAATAGGCAGTGGTTGAACATCACTTGGTGTACTCTGGGAAATGTAGTTCCCACGATGCCCAGCATCTAATGTCTTGTGTTCTAGGAACTGCAGTTCCCACGGAGCACCGGGCATGTAAGATTGAGTTCTAAAGTATTCAGCAGGTGGAGGAGAAAGGAAGGAGACTCTTTTTTTTCCCTTTTACAAGCCAAATGGCCCATTGCTTGCCTCCCCAGACCCACACAGAGCAGCAGCAGGGAAGAGGTCAGGAAAGTCAGGACCGCTGGCTCTTTTGATAATGTCATTAAGAACACCATGGAAATCCAAGCACTTGGGATAAAACTTGGGGTTAATTGGCAATAGCTTGTTTTAGCTAAGACTGATTCTGATCCCCCCCCCCAAAAATAACACAAATAGCAATACTGCAGCCTAAAAAACAAAAATGAATACAGTCAAACATTGTGTCCATATCAAATGGGACACAATCCCGCATGCTGTCAGGCTGTCCTAATTCTAGTGAACCCAACAGCGTTTAAGAAGCCATCTGTACATGGCCTGAGTTGATTGGAGGACTGGTTCTTTTCCTTGATTCCAATCACGTGATTGCTTTTTCCAGTTTTTCCAAAGATCCCTTGCAGATTACTGGCTTGAGCGGCGTTACTGACATCATAACCGATCTCATAACGGAAGGTGGCATATCAGCTGCAGAATTGGGCCTTACAAAAACACAGGCCAGAAAAATCTCCAGGTAATATTACGACTTTTCCTGAGACTGAGTTGCAGTCCTCAATAGCCACACACTCTGTTACTTACTTGTGATGCAAGAAACTGTTACATGAGGGGTATCCGCAGATCACATCTCACTTGTCCTTCATTTATATTTATAGTAATTGATAGGAATATTTTAATGGCTTTGCCATATTAATAAATCTGATCTGTTCATTTATATTTATACAAAGTAGCGTTGTGGCATTCTACTCACAGTACCTCACTGGTGTCTGTCTGGGGTATTCATAGTTTTCTCATCACAGGTGTGCCAAAAGCAAAGCAGATACTCATAATAACACTCTACATGCTTTTGCTCATGGGCATTAATAACCTTGGCTGGGGGAAGTACTTCTGACTTGTTTTTTTTTTTTTTTAAGATTTTATTTATATAATTGAAGGGGTACAGGAACAAAAAAAGGGGGGATAAGTATTATAAGTATAAAAACAATACAAAAATAAGAAATAAATTCAAATGTACATTATGAAACATTCTCTAAACTGAGAAAGATAAAGTAAAAAAGAACTAATACCAGGTGTCGATTTATTATTCTACTTATGTTAATATTCTATTATGTGATCTGAAGTTACTTAACATTTTTTTTTATAACGAGTTAAATGATACATAACCATAGTACATAACCATCGTTTTCAATTAGCTGGAATTCATATAAATGTAAAATGACACCCACTTATCATGAAATTGCTCAGTGGATTCACTAGATTTTAAGTTTATCTCGAAAGTCATCTTAGCCATAGTGGCATAATCCAGTAGTTTTTCTTTCCAGTCTTCTATTTCAGGTGTTTGAGCTTGTTTCCAGGTTCTTGCAAGGACCGTTCTTGCTGCTGTAGTAGCATATTTAAAAACATCATGAGATTTCAGAGACAGGTTTGGTGGCACTAAACTGAGTAAATAGAATTTAGGGTCAAATGTTAACTTAATATTTAACATTAATTGAAGTTCTTGGTGAATTCTTTTCCAATATGTTTGTAACTTTGGACATGTCCACCAGACATGAAAGTAGGAACCGTCAGTGTCTTGGCATTTCCAGCAGGCACCTTTTTTTCCAGGAGTAGTCATCTTAGAAAGCATGTTAGGAGTCAAATACCATCTATAAAATGTTTTATACCAGTTTTCTTTCACTTCTTGAGAGACGGTATATTTCATTTCGGAAGTACAGAGTTTTTCCCATAAATCCATATTAATCATTTCTCCAAAATTTTGCATCCATTTTATCATGTTGATTTTCACTTGTTCTTCTGCTTCGTATTTCAGAAGAAGCTTGTAGATTTTTCCTAATAAGTGTGAATCGTTTTTAGATATTATCTGCTCAAATTCTGTTAATTCACGAAATGGCTGAGGGTAGAAACAATCTTTTTGTAGATTGGACCGCAATTGTAAATAAGTCAGCCAATTCAGTTTTTGAAATTTTTCTTGAAGATTGGTCAAAGTCTTAATTTCTCCTGTAGACTCAATCATTTGATTATAAGTAAAGTGGACACCCGGTTTTAGTTTAACATTGTCATGATAAGCTTCAACTGTGTGAGGGTCTGTATGCCTTGTGTGCTTCCCCCCCCCCCCCCCCCCGGACTCGTAAAAGCATCCTGATGTTCCTTGGTTCAGGCGCAGCGTCTGACGGGCCCCTGATTGGAATGTCTCTCCCTCTTCCCACCCCCTCCCTTGCTGTTACTGACTCCCTTCCACCACTGTGGCCTTGGTGTGTAGATAGTACTAACAAGCTCTGAGTTCTTTTGATATTTTGTACCGTGCACAATTATCTCGTAGGTTCCCATAATATACGGTTGACATCTGCTTCCCTGTAGGGGTTATAATTCTGTCTTTGAATCTGAATTCACTTGCAACTTTTCCAGTGTAAGACTTGTACCACCTGAAGCTTTCAATAAAGATCCTTGTTTCTGCATGACAGCCTGAGCAAGTGATTTTATGGAATTTGCACAGGGAGGTCAGGGACTCTCACATTAAGTTGCAAGTCTTGCCGCGTTGACCTGCTCCTGTACCGTTCCTGGACAGTTATGGCAGGCAACGGGGATGACAATGGCAAGCCGGATGACGGCGACAAGAAGGACGATGCTGTACCCAAAAAGCCTGATCTACCCCCTTCGGAAGGGAAGTCGACTGGGAAGACGCCCAGTGGAGCCGACGCCAGGTCAGGTTTGGGAACAAGGTCCAAGCAAACTCGCTTGGAGAGCTGGCTGGAAACTCCCCGGCATTGGTCGCTCTCGAAGAGCGACACGCAGTCAAGACGGACTGTGGTTCACGGGTTGGGGTTCGAGGACGATCCCGCCCGAAAGGAAGCCCTGCTACTTCACCAGATGGATGAGGAGCGGCTGCGCTGGCAGACAGAGCGCCAGGAATTACTGGAACGAATGGATACTATGCAAGCAGTGATGCTGGAGATGGCCCAAGCCATGGATGAACTGAAAGTTCAGGCTCCACCCGTGGCTCCGCCGGACGGAGGACAACAGCCACCCCCCAGCACCTCCCATCCGTCCCACTCCACCGGCTCGCAGAGATTTGAAAATCACGTATGACGGGTCGAGTGACCAGCTAACGTTTTTTATGGTGCAAGTGGACGTTTTTATGCGCGAACAGGCCCGGACTTTTGCTTCGGAAGATTCCCGGGTCCAATATGTGGCTTCTCTCCTACAAGGGGAGGCGGCCGCCTGGATGGTACAGCAGTATGAACTTCGCTCCCCGGTCTTGCGAAGCCTCGATGACTTCATGGTCGCCCTTCGACACCGCTTTGAGGACCCGCATTTGGGTGAGCGAGCAAAGACTGCCTTGCAACAACTGCGCCAAGGGACTAAGACTGTCACGCAGTATGCAAGCGAGTTCCAGTCGCTCTCGAGTCGAATTTTGGATTGGAGCGAAGCTACCAGGGTGCAGTGTTTCCGCGAAGGATTGAATCCGGAATTGCAACACTGGGCTTTCATGCAGGGCAACCCTCCCGATGTTGAAGGTTGGGTTCGCCATGCCGCTGACATCGAAAACCGAAAACAACTGCTGCTCCTGTCCCGACAACGCACCGGACGAGAGACCAAGACCCGTGGAGACAGACCCGGCGGTCCGAAGGACTCTCGACCCCCCTCGGGGGGAGGACCCTCCATGGTCGAACGCTGCAAACGCTTTGAGAGCGGGGTCTGTCTCGTTTGCGGTGGAAAAAGGACACTTTGCTTCTCAATGCCCCTCACGACCCGGGCGTCCGGGACCGCCTCGTCCGGCAACGACCGAGCCTGAGAAACCCCCTCCCGAGGGGCAACCTCGCCGCCGGAGTGGCGCACCGAGCCGACGAAGCGCACCCTCAGCCTTGCAAGCACGCTCCGAGGTCACAGCTCCGGATTCTACCGGCCCGTCGGGGTCACGGATTACAAATGAAGCCTTTGACTCATCGGAGTCACGGATTACAAATACCGCAACTGCTTCCTCCAGCAAGGAGGAGGACTGGGACCTGCCGGCAAAAAACGCCGTCGGTCTGCTGTAAGGGGGTCTCCTCAGCAGACCGCTCCGAACGTTGTGCAAGGAGCTCCACTAATGGTAAGCGCTCAAGAAGACAATGTGTATGTAAAGGTCAAACTCTCACTACCAAAAGGGGGCCCACGTTAGAATTCACGGCCCTAGTGGATTCGGGTTGTGCCCGCACCATGATGAGCGAAGAGGCTGCCCAACTGTTGCGCGTTAAGCGGAAGCGGTTACCCGAACCCATCCGCTTTTCCCAGATGGATGGCAGTGACTTTAAGAAAGGACCCGTAACCCACCGCACCGCAGCAGTCATCATGGCTATAGGGGAGCATTGGGAGCGCCTTTATTTTACCATTGCCCCCATCGTCGCACCTATTGTGTTAGGGATGAATTGGCTGCTGGGGCACAATCCCACCATAGACCGGGTTGAGCGAACGCTCACCTTTCCCCGCAACCCGTGTGAACTTCATGATAGAGACTGAGTACTGCACACCCCCGCAGCCGCCCTCGTAGGGGCCCCTTCCGTCGGGACTCCGTTGCCCCAGCTCCCCAACGAGTATTCCCAGTTTGCCGATGTGTTTGACGTGCGAGAATGCGACGAGTTACCCCCCCACCGGGAGACGGACTGTGCCATTGAGATAGTGGGAGATGGCAAATTGTCCAAAGGAAAGGTTTACCCCATGAGTCCAAATGAAAAGGCAGTGTTGCGGGAGTATTTGGACACCAATTTGGCGCGGGGTTTCATTCGCCCATCCAAAGCTTCATACTTGGCCCCCGCCTTCTTTGTCAAGAAAAAAACGGGGGACTTGAGACTGTGTATTGATTTTCGTAGACTGAATGCAGTCACTCAGTCTAATGCCTCTCATTCCAGACCCTCCCTCTCATTCCAGACCTTCTCGCACAGTTGAAAGAGGGCCGAATCTTCACCAAATTGGATTTGGTGGAGGCCTACCACCGAGTCCGCATACGAGAAGGGGACGAACCAAAGACTGCCTTCTCCAGTTGTTTTGGAATGTTTGAGTATTTAGTGATGCTGTTCGGACTTTCGGGGGCTCCGAGTGTGTTCATGCAATTAATTAATGAAGTGCTTCATGATTTATTGTTTCGCGGGGTGGTGGTTTTCTTGGACGATATTCTCATTTATACGAAAACCATGGAGGAGCATGTACAATTGGTGCGAGAAGTGCTGCAGCGGTTGCGCGAGCACAAACTGTTTGCCAAGGTTTCCAAATGTGATTTCCACCAACCCTCCATCACCTTCTTGGGGTACGTTTTTTCCCATCAAGGCTTGGAAATGGATCCCGAAAAGGTTCGGACGGTAATGGAATGGGACCCCCCCACCACGCGCAGACATTTGCAGCAATTTTTGGGCTTTGCTAACTTTTACCGGAACTTCATCCCCAACTTTGCCCAAGTGGCGCTCCCCCTCACTTCGCTCCTGCGCACGAAAGGGAAGGGAGCGGGAGCCGCCTTGCCCTCGGCTCGGTTGCAATGGACTTCGGACTGCCAGCAGGCTTTCGATACGCTCAAGCTGCTTTTCTCGTCCGAACCCGTTCTTGCGCACCCTGATTGTGAAAAACCTTTCGTGGTCCAGGTCGATGCCTCTGATGTAGCCATGGGGGGGGGCTTTCTTGCAACGGGATGAGAACGGTCAACTGAAACCTTGTGCCTATTTTTCAAAAAAATTCTCCCAATCCTAAATCAACTGGGCCATTTGGGAGAAAGAAGCCGCTGCTGTTAAACATGCCCTCACCATTTGGAGGCATTTTTTGGAAGGGGCAGAGATCCCTTTTGAGGTTTGCAGCGATCACAAGAATTTGGAGGCTTTAAAGGGGGCTAGGAAGCTCACCGCGAAACAGATCCGGTGGGCACAGTTTTTTGCCAAATTCCGCTTTGTCCTGAAACATGTGCCAGGGAAGGACAATGCGTTAGCGGATGCTCTTTCCAGGCTCCCCCAGTACAGCAATGACTTTGATCGGCCGGTGGATTCCCTGTTTACCCCTGAACAGAGAGGGGAAGTCTCGGGACTCGCAGTGACCACCCGATCCCAGTCCCACCGCCAGGATGTTCCTCCCCTCAAGGGAATCCCGGAGGCCTTCCTGCAACGTCTCCGGGACGCTTCTCTGAGGGAAGCGGATCAGCAGGTTCTCCCCGCACAGCTCAACCAGCAGGGCTCCTTGTGGTTGCAGGGGGGTAAGGTTTATGTCCCCGAGGTACTCCGAAAAGAGGTACTGGGACTGGTTCACGGGGCCAAACTTGCGGGGCATTTTGGTTTTGTAAAAACTTTTATTTATTGCGGCGTCAATTTTGGTGGCCAGGCATGAGGGCTGACGTGGAGCTGTACGTGCGCAGTTGCCCCATTTGCGCCACAGCAAAAAAACGGATGGGGAAGCCTCCCGGACTCTTAAAGCCTCTGGAAACCCCGACCATGCCCTGGGAAGTGATCGCCATGGATTTCATCACGGATTTGCCCCCAAGTCGGGGGAAAACTGTACTGTGGGTGATAACAGACTTATTCTCCAAACAGGTTCATTTTGTTCCTTGTACAGGACTACCGTCGGCCCAGAAGTTGGCTAAACTGTTTATTAATCACGTGGTGAAGCATCATTCGATTCCAAGGAAGGTCCTCTCCGACAGAGGGGCTCAGTTCGTAGCCAAATTCTGGAGGGCCTTCCTAAAAGTCATGGGGGTGGAAGAACAGGGACTCTCCTCAGCCTATCACCCCCAGACTGATGGTCAGACCGAACGGGTCAATGCTGTAGTAGAATGCTATTTAAGGTGTTATGTCAATTAACCCCAGGACGATTGGGTGGACCTACTGCCTTTTGCTGAGTATGCCTACAATAACGCCCCCCATTCTTCCACAGGTTTCAGTCCTTTTCACGTGGTTTATGGAAAGGACTTTGGACCCTTTGGTTCTCCTAACATCACTCCTGAGCTTGAGGGGGTGCAGGAGGTTCAGGATTGGATTCAAGTAGTGCAGACCACTTGGCCCTGGTTGCAAAAGAACTTGGAGAGGGCCAAGCACAAGTACAAAGACCAGGCCGACAAGCATCGGTCTCCGGGGTGGGAACTCAAGGTGGGAGGTCAGGTTTACCTTTCCACCAAGAACCTACGGTCACTTCGGCCTTGCAAAAAACTGAGTGACAAGTATGTAGGTCCTTTCCCCATCACCCGGGTGATCAATGACGTCACGGTAGAATTGGAACTCCCCAAGTCTCTTCGTGGGGTGCATCCAGTGTTCCATATCAGCCTACTTAAGCCGTACGTCGCTGCCCCTCAGTTCCACCCCCTCCCGAAGGCTGAAGTCCCTACAGTTGTGGGTGGGGAATCGCATCTGGAAGTTTCTAAAGTACTGGACTCTAAACTGAAAAAGGGAAAGTTATTCTATTTGATCCGCTGGAAGCACCTGGGGTCAGCCCAGGATGAGTGGGTGGCTGCTCCCCATGTGGCGGCTCCCCGTCTGGTTCGAGAGTTTCACTCTGCCTATCCTGACAAGCCTCGTCCACCCGGACTCGGGGAAGGGGGGCCTTAAGGGGGGCAGAATGTGAGGGTCTGTATGCCTTGTGTGCTTTCCCCCCCTCCTGGACTCGTAAAAGCATCCTGATGTTCCTTGGTTCAGGCGCAGCGTCTGACGGGCCCCTGATTGGAATGTCTCTCCCTCTTCCCACCCCCCTCCCTTGCTGTTACTGACTCCCTTCCACCACTGTGGCCTTGGTGTGTAGATAGTACTAACAAGCTCTGAGTTCTTTTGATATTTTGTACCGTGCACAATTATCTCGTAGGTTCCCATAATATACGGTTGACATCTGCTTCCCTGTAGGGGTTATAATACTGTCTTTGTGAATCTGAATTCACTTGCAACTTTTCCAGTGTAAGACTTGTACCACCTGAAGCTTTCAATAAAGATCCTTGTTTCTGCATGACAGCCTGAGCAAGTGATTTTATGGAATTTGCACAGGGAGGTCAGGGACTCTCACAAACTGGTGACATTATAGATGGTGGAGAAGGGCTTATTCTCTTTTTATATTTTTTCCATACTTTCAATAGCGCTAATTTAACATCGCAATCTTCTGGGGCTTTATCCTTTTGAATTTTGTTGTAGAATCCCAGAGAACCTTGTGAAAACCTTGTCCAAGGTCGGCTCGTTCTAAATTAACTTGTCTGGTTTTAGGATATTTTATCCAATCTATGATCCAGGTCAGGCAAGCAGCATGATAGTATAATTTAAAATTGGGTAATGCTAGTCCTCCTCTTTTCTTTTTGTCTTGTAACACTTTAAATCTAATTCTCGGTTTTTTGCCATTCCAGACAAATCGATTGATTTGTTTTTGCCAACTTTCTATTGTTCTATCTGGAATATCAATCGGTAAGAATTGAAATAGAAAGTTCAGTCGTGGGAGTACATTCATCTTAATCACCGATATCCTGCCCAACCATGAAATGTTCATTTTAGACCATAAACTCAGGTCTCTTTCTATTTTTCCCCAGATTTCCAAATAGTTTGACTTTAAAAGTGTCTTATTTTGTGAGGATATCTTAACGCCCAAATATTTGACTGATTCCTTAGCAATATGACAACCAGTGACTTCTTTGATATATCAAAGGATTCGTTTGTTTTTTGCATCCCGTTTCAGATGCTCCAGTGCAGTGAGCGGGCGTTCACGTCGATCAGAACAGGAAAAAAAAGAGTTACAGGCCTGGATGAAAAGAAAGCGAAAGGAAAGACTAGATGCGTATCTGCAAAAGCTGGCTGAACAAAGAGAAAAAGAGCACGATCCGTTTCAGTTGAGAAATAACTCGGTAAGATTACTTGCTTTTTAAATGCTTATTTTACAGTGCAATCCTAAAAGCAATTTCCTGGGAGTAAGGCCTATTGAATACACTTTACTTTGAGTCTGAGTTGACCCACTTAGGAATTCTCTTACTGTAATAAAGTGCACATATTAACAGCTGCATTCTAACTTAGGGTTCACAGGTTATTATTTACATGCCTACTGTTATTGGCCCTACATTCTGCACTCCTCCCCCATCACCGTAGCCCAGATCCAGAAGAATTTGTTCAGCTGAGGCCAGTGAAATAATTACGGTGGATGGATTGGATCCCATGTCAATGACATGGGAGGGGGGAATCCTATAAAGCCCAATCCAAGAAGAAGAGGAGGAGGTTTTTATATGCTGACTTTCTCTACCACTTTAGGGAGAATCAAACCAGCTTACAATCACCTTCCCTTCCCCACAACAGACAACTTGAGAGGTAGGTGGGGCTGAGAGAGCTCTAAGAGAACTGTGACTAGCTCAAGGTCACCCAGTGGGCTTCATGTGTAGGAGTGGGGAAACCAACCCAGTTCTCCAGATTAGAGTCCACTGCTCTTAACCACTACACCACACTTAGCTTAGTTCTGCCTTCCATCCTGTCATTTGTACTAGAGCAACCACTTTAGGACAGTCTCATGCTACTCTAACAAGTAGCCTATTTAACAGTTCTTCACCAGATTAGAGTCCGTCACTCATTTGGAGGAATGGGGAATCAAACTCAGTTCTCCAGATCGGAGTCCACTGCTCTTATCCACTACCCCACACTCTCTTTAGTACTGGCCTGTGCGCCAACCGTAAATGTAAATAATGTGGGAAACTTATGCATGCATTTCATGCATAAGACAGCTAGTTTCCCACATAAGACAGCCAGTTTCCCACAGCCAGGCGCAGGCCAGCCTGTGCCTGCACAGTCCCATGCTTGCCTGGACAGAACACTTGCTGAACAGCAGTTACAGGCAAGTGCAACCCTGTTTTCGTCGTCGTGTCTTCAGTGCAGTCCCATGCGTGCCTGCACAGAAGACACTCGATGAACGACGGTTACAGGTAAGTGCAACCTTGTTTTATCCGGGCTGTCTGTTGATACTGAGGAGGGAGGCGGCATGCATCTTCCGTGTGGTGAACAGAGTGTTCTGAATGCTTGCTAGAAGGGGACGATAGCGTGGTAGTTCCAGAGGGTTGTGCCAGCTTGGCCTAGTCAGAGAGTCTCAGGTTACCAAAGGCTGGAGCTCACAGGAGGTTGAATGCAGGCACTGGAACCAGCATCCTGGCGAGGGCTGAGCCACATCAAGGTTAGTCTTGCTGGTCTGTTGTAGAACCAGCTAGATTTGAGTTCTGGAGCACCTTAGAGATTTTTGAGGTCTAAGCTTTGACTCTCGGAAGTTTATACCCTGAAAATCTTGTCGGTCTTGAATGATAGTCTAGTAGCTTACCAAATCACTGTGCAGCTGTGTGAGAGAAATAGCGAATGGATTTTTGGCTGTTTACAGTGGAAAGCACAGTTGCAGCACATAATAATCTCAGAGAACACCCATGCCAAAATTCCTGTTAGCCAGTGGCTGGCTGCACCAATGGCTTCCGTTCTGCCCAGTTCCAAAATCCTAGCCCTGGAAAACTGCTTGTAATAAATGTATAACAACAGTAATAATATTTGTTTGCTATTTTTCATTTTTGTTTCTATAGCAGCTTGGATATACGTCGCGGGAAATTAAGTTTCAGCAAAAAAAGAAAGAGAAAAAGGACAAGTAAGTGTTTTCCCCCCACCTCTGTTCTAGCTTTATCATTTTTTGTTGTTGTTCTCTTATTTGTTCAACAAGGAGCATCAGGTGCTAGTTCCTTATGTTCTGCTGTGTAATTCATGTCACGTGTTGAGAGAAGGGTGGGCGTATATGTGTCCCAGGACCCTGCTTGTGTGGAGGAGAGGAGTGAGAGTGGGAAGGTCCCTGGTATTTCTAGCAATGTTGACAGAAAAGATGAGCTGCAGGGACCTTCTTCCCACCCACCCCACATGTTCAGTGGGTCCAGAGGTTCCTAGCACCCAGAATAGGATGATGTGGACACATTCCTCTTGTTCACCCCTTCCTGGAAATCTGTCTCCACTCTTTGTCATTTGACCCTGGTATAGCCAGAGAGATGTTGGCTTGGGAAAGTGGAACATACCGGGGGGGGGGGAGTGAGAGATGAGAACACTGAATGTTGGAGAGCCAGCGTGGTGTAGTGGTTAAAAGCGGTGGTTTGGAGCAGTGGACTCCAAACTGGTTCTCTAAATCTGGAGAACCGGGTTTAATTCCCCACTCCTCCACATGAGTGGTGGAGGCTAATCTGGTGAACTGGATTTGTTTCCCCACCTCCTCCACACGAAGCCAGCTGGGTGACCTTGGGCAAGTCACACTCTCAGCCTCACCTACCTCACAGGGTGTCTGTTGTGGGGAGGGGAAGGGAAGGTGATTGTAAGTCGGTATGAGACTTCCTTAAGTGGTAGAGAAAGTCGGCATATACAAATAAATACAAATACCTTTGGTTCTTGTAGGTTATCTGGATTGTGAGACCGTGGTCTCACAACCCGGATAACCTACAAGAACCAATGAACTGTGACCGTGAAAGCCTTCGACAATATTTACAAATACCTTTATTGGCATAATATGTTTGAAGGAATATACAAGGTTGGCATATAAAAACCAACTTTTCTTCTCCTTCAAGGCTCTGCCTGAAAGCTAATTGACACATCTGTAAAAGCATTCTCCTAGTAAAATTCCATGGGTCTCGAATTTATGTTGGCTTTTACTATGGAAAGTTAGAAATTGTTTTTCCGCCAACGGACGTTTAGGTTTCTGCAGCCGATTGACAGAATATGTCACTAAAAACCCTTTGGATTACATTATTTATTTAATAGATGCATAATAGCTTAATGGGCTATTTTTGTTGCTTCTCTTCCCCCCTTAAGAGCCTTGTTGTCTGAGCATCATAATCTTAGAGTCTCCCAAGCTCTCGGCCTGATGCAGGAGCTGTTATCAGACAAAGTGCATTCTGGATCACTGTCTAAAATAAGGCCCCCTCCAGAGGTCAAGAGGCCGCGCGTCTCTTCTGCTGGAAGGTAAAGTGTTTACGTTCTCCACCCCCTTCTGGTGTCCCACATCTACTTATTTCAGGTTGACCTAGCGAGAACGGGATTTTGTCCCCTGCAGGGATGTGTGATTCTGATTGGAAGACAAACACGCCAGGGTGATTAAGGATGGTTTTTACCCTGCTCGTACCCTGCAAAGTGGAACCCAAGGTGACTAACGTACATGTCACACTAAACAGATTCTACAATACAGCAGCACTAAAAATCTCTCACAAAACATGTCTCCATTCAAACCGATCATAGTCCTTCCCCCTGCATGGTGGAATTTTTTTCAAAGGCTCAAGCATGGGGTGAGGGGTGGGGTGAGCAGCTGGTCTTCCTCGGCCCTGGCTGGAACTCTTTCTCCTCAGCTGTGTATTCCACCTTGGAGTCTATAAGGGTTTTTTTGGGAGTGGCAGCTTACAGTATTAATTTAAAATATAGCAAATCTATCAATGGAGCTTCCGTTAAAATGCCTGTCTTGACTATTACAGAAAGCAACAGCCCATGATAAATAATTAAAATAGCTATAAACGGAATGAGCAAGGGTTAAAAACCAAAAAGGCCAGGAGCCACCAGATGTTAAGACAGTACCAAATGACAAAAAAGCAGCAAAACTCAAAGCTGGGTGAATAGAAATATTGAATGTCTGAAACTCAGAAGCCTGAGTGCCAGTCTCTGGGGAAGTCATCCTGTAACAGAGGTGCCACTCCAGAGAAGGCCCTGTCCAGATGATATGCTTCTGAATGGCTTGTTTCTCACGGCAGGCAGAGATTAATTGACTGGAATGGCTTTCTAGTTGTGCTAAACTAGAACCACATTGGCCAGCTATCAAGAATTGCTTCTGAGCAATCTCTCTTTCGTTGAAACTATGAGTATTCCACGTCAGTGCATTATACGCCCTCTGGCTACAGTTGTCAAACTGCTCACTCTAGGGTGGTTGGTAGGCTCTTCTGCGCTGTTTGGCGCTAGTAAAACCTCTAAGAAAATCTTGTCTAAAATAATTGTAGCCGTAAGGCCTTGCTCCTAGCGCAGCACAGAGGAGTCTTGCCATTTGCCTTTTGGCAAAGTCTGAGACTCTCCAAGACAAACAGTGTAAAGATTGTTGCCCCAGGGCACACGGCAACAGGCACCCACTTGCATCCTGTGGCTTCCAAAAAGGAAACAGGATCGTGGACTGTGTGACTAATACGTGTGATCTGTTGCTGCATGTTTTTATCTTGCTCTTGCTGCATTATATTTTTACTTATCTAATACCATTTCTTGCATTGTTTTAAATGGCACAATCAGTAATTCTGCCTTGTTTCTGATTTCTGCAATCTAGTCCTATTAGATTTCTTAGTGCAAGTCAGTGCAATCAGCAGGATAAGGAGCCATCATGCAATCCTCCTTGAGTCTGTGAGAAAGAGGGATAATAAATAAATAATTCATTAATCATTCCAAAATTAATGGCTCTGTATTTGCAGCGTTATGGGTTTGGGTTGTTCCCTAGATCACTTTTGGCATTACTTGTGTTGTACAATGGTAGAAACATGGCGTGTCTCTTATAGATTCTATCAAACTGCAAGGAACAGCGTCGCTTCCAGAACCGGTCTGAGTCAGACAAGATCCTTTTCCAGTCTATCTTGCAACACAACTGAGAGGAAAGGTAAGAACTTCAGGACCTGATTTTGCAATTGACATACATCCTTAGGTTGGAGAGTAACATCACAGTCTGCTGTTCAAGTGTTTCCATGCTGGGTGCTTGGACACAGCGGGAGGAGTCCATGCCCCATTCAGGGGACAGTCACAACCAGCAGATTACATTTTTGGTGGGCGGGAGAGCGCACCAGGTTCTATGAGGCTCAGAAGTGCACAATTAGGGGATACCCTGACAACGTC
Organism: Euleptes europaea; assembly: GCF_029931775.1. Lineage (NCBI taxonomy): Eukaryota > Metazoa > Chordata > Lepidosauria > Squamata > Sphaerodactylidae > Euleptes > Euleptes europaea. Next base: position 104,940,238 of record NC_079315.1, read on the forward strand.
TATGCTGACTGTTGTCTATTGGAGGTACTGAGTTATCAGCACAACTTAAGGCAGGTGAGGCATCCCGAAGAACTCCCTTCACCGCTGTCGTCCTGCCTGTTAGTTAAGAGGCTGTGCTCTTAATGCCTCTGCCTGCAAAGATCGGTGGCTGTGCTCTTCTATGTCTTCTGAGGCTGTGCTCTCTATGCCTCTGCCTGCAAAGACCGGTGGCAACCAGAGACAGGGTTTTTTTCAGTGGTGGCACCTCACCTTTGCAATTGCCCTCGCCTGGCATCTACCTTACTTTCCTTTAGGCGCCAGGCTAAAACAATTCCCTTTTTTTACCCAGGCTTTTAGCTCTTCTGGCTGTTTTCTGGCCAGAGGACTCTTTTAGGATGCTTGATGTGACTGTGTGACGCTGCGTTTGCTCCCTGCCTTCTCTTCTAATGGTTTCATCTTGTTTTAATGATTTTGTTGTAAGCTGTCTCGAGCGGGCCTTTGGCTAAGTGGCACACAGATTTTCTAGATAAATAAATCTATCATGACCAGGGAGACAGGGAAATGCTTTCCCTTTCCCCATCTGTTCCGTAAAAGGAGCAGTTTGTGTGTCTCATGGCTGTCTTTGCTGCTTCAGGCCTACCATCCCGAGCTCCTTACATAAGAAAGGCCGCAGAAACCTCGCAAAGGGAGTTGTGGTGGAAAAGCAGAAACCAGAGGCCAGCCTTGAGAAGCAGGTTGGACTTGGAGAGTCAAGGTTTGTGACTGGAAGAAGTCCCTGGCTCCTCCTTGGTGCTCAGATACTTGGACAAATGTTGAACAAACAGTTTTTATACATTTGTTGGAATATTTATACCTGCTTCGCCATGAGTCAGAAGCAACTTGACAGCACTTAATGCACGCACATTATTGCCTTTGAGCCATTGGATGGATTTGAATGCTCCAGATGTGCCCTGAGAATACCACTTGGTTATTTTAAATATATATATTCCCCAGCTCCAATGAAGCAAATCTTCAGACAGAAATGGAGTTTCCTTACATATAGTCAGCTTATCTGCTACTAAACTGGGATGGGAGACAAAAACTCCTAACAAGGTGATCAGCTAGGCTCAGTTGCGGTATCCACCCCACCCCCCCACGGATCATCACGGAGAACTCTTGACAGCTCTGAGCACCATTTGGAGAGATCTATGTGAGAATAGTGGTGGGCAAAGAGCCTTGTGCTAAGTACCCTTGAACCTTGGATTGGGGCCTTTGAATTTGTACAACAGTTACTGCTATAGCGATTATTTTGGATGTTATTTTGAGGATCAGCCTGTTAGAACTTAAGATGAGGATGGCATGGAATGTCTTCTGCCCTGGAAAACTATATTCTATGGTGCTTATGTTATTCCTCCCATTCACTTGCAACCACAAGTGAAGAACTGTAGACCTACCCCTAGGAACACTATGACATTTAGGACAATGAGTACAATTAATGCATATATAGCTTATATAAATAATAAGTAAATCTAAGTTGTGGAAACAACAAGGCTGCAGAGCTAGAATGGTGAGACTGTTGGACTAGGACCAGAGAGATTCAGGTTCAACCCCCCACTGGCCCAGAAAGCTCACCGGCTGATGTTGGATCAGTTACACTTTGAGGATAAAACGGAGGAGGAAATCGCTATTGTAGCCTTTAGGTTTGGAATTATTAATAACTAGAAAGAATGGAGGGAAATAACTGCACCTAAAACCAGACTCAGCAACAATCATTCATGTACTCCCCCTACAGCTTCTGATCAGAGAAGGTTCACATCTACCGACATCACAACTCAGGCAACCGAGGAGAGTGAAGAGGAAGTGAGCGGTTGGAGCATCCCCGATGAGATCCAGCGGATGTTGTATGGCAGTTCCCATTTTCATTTAGAGGTAAGAGTTGGAAATCATATGGTAGCGCATCCTGACATTGCATTTTCCAATAGCCTAAGATCAAACACCCGCTTTGCATGCAGAAGCCCCAGGGTTAAATCCCAGGTGTATCTAGTTAAAGGATCAGGTAGGAGATAGAGGTCAATATTGTCTGCTCTGACTGGCAGCAGCTTCCTGATGTTCCAAATGGAGGCCTTGCCCATCTAAGTAAGATAGCTTCATGTTTAACCTTTGTGTTCTCATGTCCACCTTTTTTAATGGTACGAAATGCAGGCTCAAATAGTTCAGAAGGAAATGAGCTGGATTCCCTGTGTAGAGTTTGTCCAGACAGAGCCTGCTTTAATGTGTTATAGTGTTATAGGTGCTACTGGACTCTTGCCCGTAGTGACTAGGGGTGTGCAATCACATATTGCCAACCCAATACAATATCACCTGTACATATCCAATATGTTAAATAATAAATGTATAGGGAAGGATTGGCAATATCCAATAACGTGAAATGCTCTCCTGATAAATTCTCAATATTCTTCTCCCTGTAAATATTAGAAATATCTGGAATCAGGTTGAGAGGCCTTTTGCTGTTGACAAGGGTCCATGGCCCACCAACCCACCAAATTTTAAAGGGCCATTCAGTTCAGTGAGGAAAACCTGGCCTCCAGAGGCCAGATCTACCACTTACTGGCAATAATCACCTTTTCATTTATTCTCTGATTGCCTCCTTAGGGTCCTTTGCCTCCCAAAGACAGTTTCTCTATGGTTAGCATTAATAACTTGGACAGTGTGTCTGAAAGCACCAGCAGCATCCTCAGCAAGCTTGACTGGAATGCGGTGGAGGCCATGATAGCAAATCTGGAAGAAAAATGAAGCCACTTTGAAGGACATGCGGATGCCTACTATTTGGGAAGGTAACTCGTTAAATTATAGGGGAAATGTACCACTGTGTTCACAGTGGGGATGCTACAGGGCAAATCCTGCACAGAACACACTATTACAGAGAAATCCTAAATTACAGAATCCTAGCCCTCCATATATGAAATTGACTCGTGGAATTATGCAGGATGACGCAATACCATGTAGGTTTCTTGGGAAATACAGATGTGAAATAAACCTAGCAAACAAGACTCCATGTATTACTGTCATTTCTTAAAGTAATGTGGTAGTTAAAACGATTGTGGATGATTTTAAAAACTACAAATGTAACATGATTCTGAATTATGTTTTATAATTATTAAATAGCAGCTTGCTTTTAATAAAGTCTTCTGCATAATTGTGAGCAGTGTTTTTTAGAGGGGGAAAACAGTAGATTCTGCTACAGACTGTTTCAAGATGGCAGGGCTGATATTCCTTATCCGAGCCACTGAAAATAGCACTCCAAATATGAGGCCAGAGTAAACATTTCAAAACAAGCTTGCAGATAACATCAAATTATTTAGGGTGGGTAAGACAAAAACAAATTGCAAAGAGCTTCAAAAGGATCTATTCAAACTGGGGGGGATGGGCATTGGATATTAAAATACCGAATGGAATTCAGTGTGACAAACAGGACACAGGGTCTTATTCCAAGACACTGAAAATGAGCTCAGTCTGCAAGCATCTGAAAGACAACTTGGTGATCCAGCATGGATTTGTCCTCAACAGGTCCTGCCAGACCAACCTCATTTCCTTCTTTGATCGATTGACGAGCTTACCTGGATCGAGGGAATGTGGTTGATGTTGTTTACCTAGATTTCAGTAAGGCTTTTGACAGGGTTCCCCAGGATGTTCTGATGGGTAAACTAGAGGACTGTGGACTGGACTCTAGGATAGTTAGGTGGATAGGGAACTGGTTGGAGAACTGCACTCAAAGAGTAGTTGTCAATGGCATTTCATCTGAATGGAGGGAGGTGTCCAGTGGGGTGCCACAGGGTTCGGTTCTGGGCCCGGTATTTTCAATATTTTTATGAATGATCTGGATGAGGGTGTGGAGGGACTACTCATTAAATTTGCAGATGACACTAAATTGGGAGGAGCAGCAAACACACCAGAAGACAGATAGAATTCAATGAGATCTGAACACACTGGGAAAGTGGGCAGATGTGAACAAGATCCAATTCAACAAGGATAAGTGCTGAGTTCTACATCTGAGTAACAAAAATGAGGGACATGCATACTGGATGGGGGAGTACACTTCTGGGTAGCAGTGTGTGAGAACAAGATCTTGGGGTATGGGTGGACCGTAGGGTAAATATGAGCAGCCCGTGTGATGCAGCGACAAAAAAGCTAATGTGATCTTGGGGTACATCAACAGAGGCATGACATCAAAATCGCAAGATGTCACAGTTTCGCTCTCTAAGTATTTGAAGGACTATCACTTCGAGGAGGGCAGGGAGCTGTTCCTGTTGGCAGCAGAGGATAGGACTTGCAATAATGGGTTTAAATTGTGGGTGGAAAGGTACTGGCTGGATAGTAGGATTTTTTTTTAAAGTAAGAGTTGTTCGACAGTGGATTCATCTGCCTAGGGAGGTGTGAGCTCCCCCTCACTGGCAGTCTTTAAGCAAAGGCTGGACAAACACTTGTCAGGGATGCTCTAGGCCCGTGTTGGCGAACCTATGGCACACGTGCCGACTCCGGCACGTGTAGCCCTCTCTGCCGGCATGCGCGGCTCACCTGACTCCGGCACGCGGCCCCTTCCTCTCTCAGCTGAGCTGCGGCTGTGACTCAGTTGAGCCACGCGTGCCGGCCCACTCGGATCTTTGCAGGTCGCCGGGAGGAGGAGAACCCGCGGGACTGCCAGCAGGGGGCAGGGGCCTTCCCCTGCTCGGGCCTCCCACTGTCCCCGCTTGCCGAGCGGCGACAGCAATGCTTCCCCCCCCCCCCGGTGATATCTGTCCACCGGCGCCGGAGTGCAGGCTTCCCCGGGCAGGGAGTGAGCGGGAGCGCGAGGTGCAGCAATGCCTCTAGGCCTGAAGCCGACGTGCAGCATGTGTCGCACCACCTCCTCCATGTGGAAGAAAGCCGGCCAGGGCGAGATCCTTTGCAACAACTGTGGGGCCGGAGGGGCCGCCTACGCCACCACCTCGGCTGCTGCGCAGCACAGCAACGGCGGGAGCGGCGACGGAGGGAAGCAGGTGAGGCTTCCCCACCCCATGCTGCCGCTGGCCGGGCTGGAGCCCCGCTCTGGAGGAGTTGGCTTGGCTGGGCCTCTCTTGCCCAGAAACTGCCGCGTTGGCCAGTTCACTTTAGGGCGAAAACGCATTGGGGGGGTGGGGTTTTTTTTTTGCCTTGGATTCGCCGCTCTCTGGATCCACATCTCCCCCATCTGAATTCTCAAAACTCTGCACGGGGGGGCTTATTGTTGAGTTTGGAGAGTTTGGATGGGGGAGATGTGCATCTGGAGAGGGGCAAATCCAAGGCGAAACCTCCCCCTGTGTGTTTTCACCCAAAATTTATTCTGGGTTGCTGCGTAGTAAGTCGAGTTGCTTCTGCTAGCACGAGTGAGAAGTGCCTTCCGCAAATGGTGGGAGGATAAAGGGGAAACGCTCTTCTTCCCCCCCAGGGCGCATATTCAAGTATTGCAGCCCCAGCGTATGTTTGTTTACTCGGAAGCTGGCCCTCCCACAAGTCCGAAGGGCTTCCTCACAAGTATCTGCTGAAGCTGGAGGGTGAGAGATTCAAAACAGATAAAAGGAAGTATTTTTTTCACACCACGAATAGTTAAATTGTGGAACTCCCTGCCCCCAAATGTGGTGATGGCGGCCAGCTTGGAAGGCTTTAAGAGGGGAGTGGACATGTTCATGGAGGAAAGGGGTATTCATGGCTGTTAGTTAGAATGGATACTGGTCATGCTGCATACCTATTCTCTCCAGGATCAGAGGAGCATGCCTATTATCTTGGGTGCTGTGGAACACAAACACCCAACAAAAGGATTCTTCATAATAAGCCGTACAATAGTGAAGAAAATTTCATTTTTAAAAGATCCCATGATCAGAATACTTACACTTGTTTTAAAAGTATAGTAATTCTTATTGGTAGTGAAGTGTGCAATGTCCACAAAGGACTAAAATGCTGTTCAGTTCTTTTCTTTAATGTATATAAGTCGCCAAAAGCTAAGCAACTTGTTGCATGATTTAACTTTCCCGTTCAGACTGGTAGGACAATTCTGAACATTTAAGAATTGTGTGTGTGTGTGTAAAGTGCCGTCAAGTCGCAGCCGACTTACGGCGACCCCTTTTGGGGGTTTTCATGGCAGACTAACAGAGGTAGTTTGCCAGTGCCTTCCTCTGCACAGCAACCCTGGACTTCCTTGGTGGTCTCCCATCCAAATACTAACCAGGACTGACCCTGCTTAGCTTCTGAGATCTGACGAGATCAGGCTAGCCTGGGCCATCCAGGTCAGGGCATTTAAGAATTACATGCTAAGAATGTTCTATTTTCTAAGAATATTTCTTTAATACAAGAAAAATACATTTTAAGTTTTTTCAGCTGTGAGTAAAGGTCCATGGGTAGAAAACACAATGCAACGTCGTATTTTTTTAAACTTAAGATGCCAGGCACTGAATCTGGAATCTTGTGTATTTTAAACAAGGGCTTTACCACTAAACTACACCCCCATGCCATCTCCACACTTTTTGGTTCTCTATTTCTACAGAAAACCTACCTTCCAATAAAAAGTTGTTTGTATCATTGAAAGCTCTGTTATTGTTTTTCTTTTAATGCAAAATATGTGAATGTATGAGTTGTTTTTTCTAAACTAAAACCTCAGTATTCAGTTTAAATTGCCGTATTGGCACTTTGCAACCCAAAACTCACTTATTTATTGCCGTTTGGGCACTCAGTATCTATAAAAGGTTCACCATCACTGCTCTAGGCTGATCCTGCATTGAGCAGGGGGTTGGACTAGATGGCCTGTATGGCCCCTTCCAACTCTATGATTCTGTCATTCTATGGTTTTATCTAGGCTGAACAGCATGGAGAACAAACAGATTCCCCTGAATGGGAAAAAGCCAGCTGGCCATTCTGGTCATTTCAAGTGCTGCTCTAGGATAGCCTGTATCAAAGCATTAGATACAAACTATTGAGTTAAAATGCATTGTAGTGTATTACAGTTGTTTCTTTAAAATTATATCACCACGAAATAGCTGTTATGTCAGTGTACACACCTAATAACATCAGCAATCTCTTTCAACAATTGATCTTCATGCCATCATGTTTGATTTTTAAGCATAAGTTTGCTATTTTGTGCCACAATTGCAAATAACACTACCTTGACTTTCTGTCAGTAGCTGGTTTTATCATTAAAAGATATCTATAGAACCAGGAGTCCGATTGTGCAAGCAGTGTGCTTTGGTTACCTTTAAATGGAGCCACTAATCACAAATAATGAAGGTAGAACCATGGTCACAAGAGAATTCCAACCCTGGGTATCAAGGACCCAAGTACATCTTTAGCAGCCTGGCTTCTATCCCAACTCTCCAGAAAAGGTCTACTACCAAAGGATGAAAATTAGGGGCAACAGAGGATGACCCTTTCTATAATACCTACAACTGCAAGAATGATTTCTATGTGTCTATCCAATGGAATACTGGATATGAGTATGGCACCTAGAATCTTAAGAGGGAGATCAAGAACCCAAATGGAGGGAAGATGACAGGATATGATGTCGGTGGTGGAGAAACTATGCAATGATTATAGAGCTTGGATGATCAAAGAAGCAAGAACCTTCTATATGCAGAAATATACATTATGAGAAGCAAGTTGTAGTGATTTGAGTCATTCTTACAAAACGTTTGCATGGATTAATGGAAGTAACTGTAACCTTGGGTTTTTCTTCTTTCGGTTGCCTTCTTTTTCCAGATACTACAAGGGCCCACCAATAGGTTTTTGCCCTCACATAGAAGGAATTGAGCTGGAATCATTAAACTTGGAGAGTATCTTGGGCCTTTTCAACATAGTCACCCTGTAGAGTCCCACATTTCTCCAACCAATAGTGCTGCTTTGCAGTCCCACCTTTGTAGAACATCTCATCCTGCTTTGCAAACCATTGTTCCTCAGAACAAAAATGCTGGCCCCACCATGACTCCTTCATTTTTAGAAAGAGGAAGTTTGAAGGTGCCTGGTCGGGTGAATAAGGAGGGCGCAGCAAAGAGCTGGTCACCACACTGCTTCACACGAGTCAGTGTCTCAGCTTTGTGAGCAGGAGCATTGTCTGCCAACAGCCAAACACCTTTGGTCAGTCTGCCATGGCGTTTCTCTTTAAGAGCATCCCAATGTCTTTACAGGAACCCCCTATATTATGACCCAGTAATGCTATGACCATAGGTCAGGTAATCAGTGAGAACACCATCAGAATCCCAGAAGACAGACGACGTGACCTTTGCAGAAGGTTGCACACAGGCCTTTGGGGGGGAGGTGAGGTGTGCTTCCACTCTTTGACTTTTTTGTCATCTGATGACAATGGAAGTACTTTCATTTGACTGACACATGGCCAACACAGTGGAATCACAATCCAGCCATTGTTGCCTCTGAAAAGGAGTGAGCAACTGCGGTACCCACCATGCTAAGACCTTAAACAGATGAAGGTGGTTATGTAATATGGCAGACACTGACCCATAACTAATGCCCACTTCAGCCGCCATGGAACGGATGGTAATTCATCTGTATTCCATAACTAGCCTTTCTACTTTCTTCACTATGTCAGCATCAACTGCAGAACTGGGTCTCCATTCTCTGGGCTCATCTTGCGGCCTTGTGCATCCACATTTCAGATGCCTTTTCCATGTTTTTACATTGCTTAGGGATGGATATTGTTTCCCCATAAACACTTTCATTTCCTCATAAGATCTCTGTGGCTTCTTTGCCTTTTAAGTAGAGGAACTTGATTACTGCCCTGTATTCCATGTTTCAGTAGTGTGCCGCCTTCGGTCATTCTGGCAGGTCTAATTCACAAACACTTCAACTCGAAAAGACAAAAATTGGAATATAAGTTGACAAGACATGGGACAACATACCATGCAAGTTTCATGATTCCAGATCAAATCCCTTTATGTGAGCGCAAAAACATATTGATAGGCCCTCATATTTTGCTCTCAATTCAAAGTATATAAAATTGGTGCCTTTCAGGACGCACTGTGATAGGTCTTCTGTTCCTCTTTACAATCTATGCAATGCAGCCTGTATTTTTTACATTGTTACTCAGACACGACTCTCTAGTGATAAGGATTCCTTTGGCTGATTTTACAATGAGATGGGCATGGAGTAGGGGTCACTGGGGGGTGGGTGGGGGGAGGTAGTTGTGAATTTCCTGCATTGTGCAGAGGGTTGGACTAGATGACCCTGGTGGTCCCTTCCAACTCAATGATTCTATGAAAGATAATACATGGTCAAAGGTACAAAGAAGTCAATCCATTATCAAGGTAAGATTTGGTAATTAAACCCACAAATACACAGATTACATCCCATTAGACCAATGAAATTTATTTACACAGTTTACAAAAGTTCAAACCAGTGCAGCTTGTGAATCAGACATCTCCTTCATTGGCCAATTGAAGTATTTAGAGGTATTCATGATTGTCATGGTGTCTTCAAAGATGGCTGATGGATGCCAAGTTCCATTGGCCTACCTTTGTATGTTGGGTAAGTAGGATCTTGTCCTCCAGCATAGCTATTAATCACACATTTGAAACAAACAGTATATCAAGTTTTTACATTTCTAAGTTGATTTACCATTTCTGGAAGCCCTATCATCATGGTCTTTGTTCTGATCAATTAATTGGAGCGTATGAGCATCTTATTATTGCAGACTAGTTGGAATACGGCCCAACTAAGAACAATGTAGTAGCTCTTGTCTTCAAGCTTAATCATCTTAAGCCAGGTCTGAGGCCTTTGCAAACACTGAAAATTGGATAACAAGGACTAGTGGGTTACTGCGGTCAGAAGGCTATGAAGGGCGTTAACCAAAGTATGAATACTCCAGGCCTTGATGCAGCCACATTCTGTTACTAGGTGACAAATATTTAGCAAGGACAGCCTTTCCTGATAATGATCTAGCTCAAAGTTTGGAAGAGATAGTAAAGGTATGTCAGATCTGAACTGGAAAGGACATGGTTTTCTCATTAAATACAGGTAAAATATGTACCCAGCCCTGCCTGTGATCTAAATAGTCAAAACAATTTTAATGATAGTGAACATATAGGGTTTCCTCGTTGCCTGGGGCACAAGGCTTGACAACCATAATTATTTAATTTTTGTCTGCATTTATCTTGCCTACACTGTATCCTCCATCATCCCCAGACTCTTGAGTAAGCAACAAGACATATGATACTGAATGCAAAAATCATGGTTAACCAAAATATTGATGGCACATTGTTAGAGACATGTACAAGCTCTTGCATAGCAACTTGGGAGTGAAGAAATGAGATTCCCAGAAGCAAAAGGTTCCAAGGAAATGTCTGACAAACACCCAAACAGCACCAACCTTCAGCCTTTTTGAGATCTATTAGAAACAGACTAAATCGTACAGTATGGGTCCATGAACATTCATGAGTACCACGTATCCTGGGCCAAAACAGACATAACCATCGGAACCAACATACTTCCAACCCTTTTCGGTATTATTCCATAGCAACACCCTAGAAGACTCCATAGCAACACCAATTTGCCAACATCTCAAAAGCAAATAGTGTGACTAGTAGCAGCCAGGTTTGTATACGGAACAGGTAAAAATATCTGTTCAGTGATTTTCAGTACACAGCTTTTGCTTTCCTGTCTTAAAAGAGACTGGCTTTGCTCCAGAGAAATATCCATCACACCCTGGTTAAAACAAAGAGCACAACGAAATGAAAAACGTTTCATACAATAATTATTAAATAGATTCTGAGGAATTATTAGTCATGTCAGTTTAATTTTTGAATTTTGTACAAGAAAACTTTTAATATAGCTGTGTTACTATACTTCACAGGATCAAGTAACACACAAGTTCCGTAAACGGATGTAATAAAAAACCCCACCCCACCATATATTAAAATCTTATAGAAGGAAAATAAATGCACCCAAATCTTTAACACCTGCCTTTAAATAAGTTCAAATGCACAAAAGGCTTTAAAATAGTCCTCTTCTGTTTTTGATTATGTTACTAATTTCTTCTGTTTCTGTCACTATACAAAAAAAAATCAACTTCTTTCAGCTACCCAGAGAACAGGATTGCTTATGAATGGCTTCTGACCACACAAATTGAAGCGAGCGCTTCAGAGATAGCTTAAGCATTTTCAGTGTATAAAAAGTGGAAAAAGATTTCAAGTAATTAAAACTCTACAGCACAACCAAGTGTTCCCCAACCCAGCTTTTAAAAAACCATTTTACGAAGGAGTACCGATTGGTTACAAATCCATATTCGCTTTCCGAACATTCGCAGCAATGGAGTACCATAAGTGCAGCTAAGGTTTTTTTGGTTGTCAGCTATAGAAACTACGGCCAGCAGGATCTAGGTGCACAGGAGGTGCTCCTGATCAGTTGTTGCCCTTCGTGAAACTCCAGTGTCCTAAAAACCAAGTGAACCTAATTACTCGAGTGATGGTTATTCTCCCTCTCCCCACCCACCCCCATTGCCGTATGGACAGCATTAGAAAGAAATTGAAGCATACAAGGCATAAACTAGAGTTTCTTTTTATATCAAAATGTACTCTTGAAAATGTGTTTGGCACAGTGCTAAATCATATATAGTTAATACTAAATATTGCAGGATACAATAAAACCCTGGAGTTAACTTGTGTTTACACCCTTTTAAGGGATAAAAATAAAAGATACCAATTATTCAGAAGTCAGCCTATACAAACTGTATAAACAATATTTATGTCTTGCTTTGAAAACCACCGATATAGTAAATTTTACATAAAAGACTGCAAAATAATATAAATGGATTTAAACAAATCTTTACAATAAGAAATTCAAATGGAAACAGACAAGTAACAAAGAGAAGTAAAAAAATTTATTGCAGTATTCGTTCCACCAGATTTGCTGGGGATCCCTTTTCTTGTATTATTCAGGGTGACCTAATACATCAAAATCTACATTTACAAAAACTCCTCCTGCAGATAGGTCATAGATACTGCATGCTTTTTTCCCCCAACAGAATAAATTATATATCCAGGAGATTCTGCCATTTTACAGCCTGGAAAAAACAAAGCTTCCCTGGAAAACTGGGCTAAGCTAAAGAAAGCCATCCGCTGCTAGGTTAAACTCCAAGAACACTTTATTAAGAACATTAACAGACTAATTTCCAACATTCACTTGTTTATTTTTTTTAAACAGAAAGGTTTTTTTTTCAAGATATAAACAATTTTTGTTAAACTATTATACAGTGGGAGTAAAAATGAACTGAGAAGTTTCTGCTGCACAACAGCGAAGGGAGCTCCCACAAAAATGTTTACCAAACATTTTCCTTCCGTTTCCTGCATCCCAGGTGTCATTCTTACTCTTCATTAAATTGATTTTTTTTTTTTGCCAGAAAGTTGGTATTTCAAGTTTTTTCTCTGTTATTTCATTTCCTGTAAAATTTGGCTGCATGTACAAATGCATTAGCTGGAAGTTCCATCCTTGGCGGCATACAGCGATCGTAAAGTCTGAACCACTTTATTAGTCAGCTTATTAGCACTCGTTAGAGCAATTTTTTTGTAAATAATGTCTGACTCTTTAATAGTGTCTACCCAAGGCACCAGTTTGCGACCGTCACGGCGCTTAGCCTCAGTCCAGGAGCCACTGTAGGAGCCCGCCATCCACTGAACACTGAAGCCATTGCTGGTTTTCTGTACTACTCGTGCAATTTGCGGCCGATCTTTGTACTTTGGACAGCAAATAGCGATGACATCCATGACATCAACACTTTCATTCATCTGTGCTGCCAACTCCGTAGAGTCTGAATTTCGTTTTGACCTTCTCAATGACTAAAACATTGGGAGGGGAAAAAAGACCAAGTGTTACACAAAAGAACTTGAGTGAAATTATTGCTTTTATTGCTTTTAATCCCTTGACGCCGGGAGTTGGGATTTCCCGGCACACATTCCATTGCCGGCAATGAGACGCACCGCGACCGCCAGCGCCAAGGGGTTAACATATGCTTGCAAAAAAAAAAACGGAAAAAAAACTCACATATTTTAATTTGTACCCGTGTCTTTTAACTCTTATTGATATATAAAATTATATGTACAAATGAATCATAAAGCTACATAAAAACTTGGCAACAATAAAAAGGATACACACAATACATTCCAAAGAAAAATTAAAACTTTTTATGCTAGATAAAATCTCTTCTTCTAGGGGTAATTTTTTTATTGTGTTTTCTGTTAAAACTTTCTACAAAAAAGTTGTATAAACGGTTAAGAATTTCTATCTACAATTTTTTTTCATATGGATTACATTACTCAGTGTACACATTTTATTATAGACTGACATTTAGAAGCACATAAAAATCATTTTACGTAATACGCTGCGAAATACGTTGACTCCTCCTCCGCCTCACCCCTGAAGTGCCTCCTCCTCTATCCTCCCCATCACTCTCATCATCCTCTGTCTCAGCTGCATTGTTTTTAGGGCTGCCTCCTCCAAGCAGCGAGGTAATAGCTTTGTTACGAGCGTTCGTGCTGGCTGACACTTCACCATCCTCCTCTTCTTCGTCAGGATCCAAGTGTTCCATCAGAAGCTTGAACTGTAAAAGGGATACCGGAGGTTAGTCGCCACTTATCACAAAAACAGAAGGAGAGGTCCCAGAATCATGGCCTGCAGGTGCTTCTTCTGCAAACAAAGCAGGGCGTGGTAAGCATCGAAAGGCTGTGATTTTTATTTTCTTCGTTAGCTCGGGTGAATTAGAATGTTTCCCTGAAAACAAGTTGCAAGTGGGTAGCCATGTTGGCCTGCAGTAGAAGGGCAAGGTTCGAACCCTGAAGCATCTTAAAGACCAACAAGACTTCCATGGCATCAGCTTTTGAGAGTCCAAAGCTCACCTCAGGACTCTTAGAAAGGTGGAAATCTTGTTGGTCTCTTAAGGTGCCACTGGAATCAAATCTTGCTCCCTAAAAAAAAGTAATTAAATATTAAATGGTTCACTAGTTTTAGTTTTCTACTAACTTCCTGGTAAATTCAAAAGTAGTTCCACAATCCAGAAAATTTAACACAACATTGGTTCTTGTAGGTTATCCGGGCTGTGTAACCGTGGTCTTGGAATTTTCTTTCCTGACGTTTCGCCAGCAACTGTGGCAGGCATCTTCAGAGTAGTAACACTGAAGGACAGTGTCTCTCAGTGTCAAGGGTGTAGAAAGAGTAATATATAGTCAGAAAGGGGTTGGGTTTGAGCTGAGTATTGTCCTGCAAAAGTATTGTCCTGTAAGTATCAAGATAATGTGCTAATGAGGGTATGGTATGTTAATATGGAACCATTGTATCCTGAAGTGATCTGTTAATGTGTGTAATCCAAAACTAATCTGTATGGCTATTGTTGAATGTTGTCTTTGTCTGGAGGTGTTTCAGGGCAGGAAGCCAAGCCTTATTCATTCTTAAACTCTCCTCTTTTCTGTTAAAGTTGTGCTGATGTTTGTGAATTTCAATGGCTTCTCTGTGCAATCTGACAAAATAGTTGGTAGAATTGTCCAGTCTTTCAGTGTCTTGGAATAAGACCCTGTGTCCTGTTTGTGTCAGTCCATGTTCAGCCACTGCTGATTTCTCAGGTTGGCCAAGTCTGCAGTATCTTTCATGTTCTTTTATCCTTGTTTGTATGCTGCGTTTTGTGGTCCCGATGTAAACTTCTCCACAGCTGCAAGGTATACGATATACTCCTGCAGAGGTGAGGGGGTCTCTTTTGTCTTTTGCTGATCGTAGCATTTGTTGTATTTTCTTGGTGGGTTTAAACACTGTTTGTAGGTTATGTTTTTTCAAAAGTTTCTCCATCCTATCAGTGACTCCTTTAATAAATGGCAAGAATACCTTTCCTATGGGAGACTGTTTTTCTTGAGTTTTCTGATTTTTGTTTGGTTCAATGGCCCTTCTGATTTCATTCTTGGAGTAGCCGTTTGCTAGCAGTGCGTGATTTAGATGGTTAGTTTCTTCCTTGAGAAACTGTGGTTCACAGATCCGTCTTGCACGGTCCATTAATGTTTTGATTATTCCTCTTTTCTGTCGGGGGTGGTGGTTGGAGTTTTTGTGTAAGTAGCGATCTGTGTGAGTTGGTTTCCGGTAGACCTTGTGACCTAACTGAAGGTTTGATTTACGGATGACAAGGGTATCAAGAAATGGGAGTTTACCCTCAATTTCCTTTTCCATGGTAAACTGAATGTTTGGATGGATATTATTAAGATGGTTTAGAAAGTCCATTAATTTTTCTTTAATAAAAATTAATGGACTTTCTAAACCATCTTAATAATATCCATCCAAACATTCAGTTTACCATGGAAAAGGAAATTGAGGGTAAACTCCCATTTCTTGATACCCTTGTCATCCGTAAATCAAACCTTCAGTTAGGTCACAAGGTCTACCGGAAACCAACTCACACAGATCGCTACTTACACAAAAACTCCAACCACCACCCCCGACAGAAAAGAGGAATAATCAAAACATTAATGGACCGTGCAAGACGGATCTGTGAACCACAGTTTCTCAAGGAAGAAACTAACCATCTAAATCACGCACTGCTAGCAAACGGCTACTCCAAGAATGAAATCAGAAGGGCCATTGAACCAAACAAAAATCAGAAAACTCAAGAAAAACAGTCTCCCATAGGAAAGGTATTCTTGCCATTTATTAAAGGAGTCACTGATAGGATGGAGAAACTTTTGAAAAAACATAACCTACAAACAGTGTTTAAACCCACCAAGAAAATACAACAAATGCTACGATCAGCAAAAGACAAAAGAGACCCCCTCACCTCTGCAGGAGTATATCGTATACCTTGCAGCTGTGGAGAAGTTTACATCGGGACCACAAAACGCAGCATACAAACAAGGATAAAAGAACATGAAAGATACTGCAGACTTGGCCAACCTGAGAAATCAGCAGTGGCTGAACATGGACTGACACAAACAGGACACAGGGTCTTATTCCAAGACACTGAAAGACTGGACAATTCTACCAACTATTTTGTCAGATTGCACAGAGAAGCCATTGAAATTCACAAACATCAGCACAACTTTAACAGAAAAGAGGAGAGTTTAAGAATGAATAAGGCTTGGCTTCCTGCCCTGAAACACCTCCAGACAAAGACAACATTCAACAATAGCCATACAGATTAGTTTTGGATTACACACATTAACAGATCACTTCAGGATACAATGGTTCCATATTAACATACCATACCCTCATTAGCACATTATCTTGATACTTACAGGACAATACTTTTGCAGGACAATACTCAGCTCAAACCCAACCCCTTTCTGACTATATATTACTCTTTCTACACCCTTGACACTGAGAGACACTGTCCTTCAGTGTTACTACTCTGAAGATGCCTGCCACAGTTGCTGGCGAAACGTCAGGAAAGAAAATTCCAAGACCACGGTTACACAGCCCGGATAACCTACAAGAACCAATGAACTCTGACCGTGAAAGCCTTCGACAATATTTTTTTTAACACAACATATTCGGTACAGCAGATACCTCGTCTTTCAATGGAAACTGAAATACTTGAAGAGTCGGTCATTAAAGTGACATCCAGTAGACCAACAGCACGTTTCTCCCACAAAAAGAATTATTACGAATTAGAACCACCAGCTCCCCTTTTTTAAGGTTTCAAGAGGATGCATTAGGGCTTGGAAAAGTTGAAGGGAGCCGGACACACACACACGGGTCTCTATATCAATTCGCGGCCACACAGGAACTACAGCACTACTTTCTCAGGTTCTACCTTAAAATGGAACCTCCATCATCAGAGGCATACCTCTGAATACCTGATGCTGAGTAGTAATTGCAGAAAAAAGGTTGTAGCCTCTGTGCCCCGTTGGTGGGCCATCTTGGGAGTTATCTGGGGACCAGTACAGGAAACACAATGCCAAACTAGATGGATCTTTGACATTATGTTCTTATAACCGCCTTGGGCACATTTTACCTATTAGAGAGTCTTTTGAAAGTGGTACCAAAATAAATAAATAAACAACCAATCAAACAGTCTGATTTTCCACTGGTCTTATGCATACTTCATCAAGGCACGCTGAAGACCACGATTTACAGTGGGAGGAGGTCAAAGTTGTTCTTCTCTGCTACAAAACAAAGCCAACCTCTCAACATGTTAGTTGCAACCTTCCAAATAATGAAAACTCATCATTTGTCAAATCCTTTGATAAAGGAAGTTGAACTTCTGTCATATCTCACAACTTACATCTAAGTACTGTTTAACTATACTCCTCTTCACTTCTTCTGTGAGCTTGGAATTAGCCATATCACTTCGAAGGAAGTCCAACGTCTGTTTTGGATGGAAGTGAACTCCTGTCTTTCTGTTTATCGCTTTGTCATACACTTTCGCCGATTCAGAGGGGGAGTATTTCTGAATTTTACTAACATGGGGGGAAAAAACAACAGTCAGAAGTTAAGAAAACTTTCCAGCATCCATTGATAAAACCTATACAGTTGAAGTTATTCTGAATTCCCAAATTGCTAGTGTCACAGAAATACAATTTTACGCTTACAAGATTATGCTATATGTCAGCATTACACGGAACAATCCCTACCAGAATTTCAGGAATACGGATTACAGAGAAGTCTGTACATGCAATAAGCAAAACTTATCCGTACCTATCAGAAAATCCACAGAGGTTTTTCAAATGCTGCTTTAACATCAAAAGCAACAATATACCCTGGGAGACATTTGCAAATTCAATTAGAGGGGCTGAATTGTCTGGCAAACACTTCATGACCGCGTTTATATCGTTCTCTTCATCTGAATCTGACTCGGAATCTGCACGTTTCCGCAACTTCCGGGGCTTGTGGACTTCCTCCTCGCTCTCGCTGTCGCTCTCGCTGTCACTTTCACTTTCACTCTCTTCGTCAGATGAAGGCTTCCGCTCTTTTTTATACTTCACCATAGACTGAAAGAGAGTGGCCAGCACCATTACATACTTAAAAAAAAAATCATTTGAAGATCAGTCTATAACTTAATGGTTCTAAAATCATGAAATATCAAGTCCTTGATTCTGAAAAATTCAGATACAAAAATTCAGGAAGGCACCCTAGAACGCACGTTGAAGTTCATATAGTATTATGTTTTTATTAAATACACTGGATGTGTCCACTAAATGTGTTTTATTACTGGCAGTCCGTTGCAGCATTTCTGTTCAGTAAAATTCAGCTACTTTCACATGGTAATCCGTGAAAGAATCTGGCCTCAAAAGCCCAGTTTCAGGCATCCATCCAGTTATAGAGGCTTTCTAAATACTTTTCTGAAAGACCCAACAAAGAATGCAACTGGACGCTTTGATAGACAAACCATTTTCACTTGATAAAATTAGACCACACAGGATTCCCAATCAATCATCTCTCGACAGGCGGCATTCCGATTTTCTAAACGCGTTTTCTGAATAAAATGTGGCCAGAAAAGCACATCAGTCTTTCCCGCCAGGTGGCACTCTATTGGGAACATTATTTCGGTCATGTGATTCACACATGCATCCTTGTAGCATGGGGCTGCACTATTTAAATGCAGGCCCCAAACTCCTAGAGCTTATGTGAAGGTTACCTTTAAAAAAAGGTAAAGGTCCCCTGTGCAAGCACTGGGTCATTTCTGACCCATGGGATGACCTCACATCCTGATGTTTACTAGGCAGACTTTGTTTGTGGGGTGGTTTGCCAGTGCCTTCCCCAGTCATCTTCCCTTTACCCCCAGCAAGCTGGATACTCATTTGACCGACCTCAGAAGGATGGAAGGCTGAGTCAACCTTGAGCTGGCCACCTGAAACCAACTTCCGTTGGGATCGAACTCAGGTCGTGAGCAGAGTTTGGACTGCAGCTTACCACTCTGCGCCATGGGGCTCCTACCACTTTTAAAACATGCCTCTAAAGCAGCATTGCAGCTATAACAATGCCTGCCCAAGGTTGATGATGCTTAATAATGAATTCCAAACAATGTTTCAGAAGTGGTTCACAGCTTCGAAAGACATTTGTGAGGATAACTCTTAACAAAAATAAACTGATAATAAATAATAATATTAATAAATTGATAAACAGTATGCATTAAAATACTAAGATCCTGAAATGATCCACCAACAAAGTACTCTACAACTTCCCTGCAAAAATGTAGAAATGTGGTACCAATCAATGATTTATGTGAACAGATGAATGTGTGCCGCTCCCCGAGTCCAAAGCACTTCCAAGTTCACTGGGTCTTTTATATATTTAATCTATTTGTATCCTGCCTTTCTCCCAACGCAATTACAAACAGCAAAACAAATTAGCCCTCCCTCTCACTGCAGTCTTCTCCAAACATGACTAGCAGCTCTTGTAAGTAGAACAGCAAATGACACAAACTGCTTATACCGAACCTTTCATGAACTTAGGAAGAAGAGACTCCATAGATGAATCTCACTAGGTACCATCTAGAACTCCAAGGAGTCGCATAAATACACGGGCTTTGGAATTCTATTATTCAGGTTCCAAGCCAACAAGAAACAACTTCAGCTCTGTGCGCCCCACCCGCCTCCCAGTGCACCGTCCCGACGCGCCCAGCTGTGGGCGTCCCGCCCGCCTCCCAGCTGGCCGTCGGGGCAGGGAACGCCGGCTCACGCCGTCCCGACGTGCCCAGCTCTGTGCGCCCCGCCCGCCTCCCAGCGCGCCATCTGCCCGGCTCTGGGAGTCCCGGATGGACCGGGCTAGGGTCCATAAGACGCACATTCACTCCATAAGACACACAGACATTTCCCTCACTTTTGAGGAGGAAAAAAGTGCGTCTTATGGAGCGAAAAATACGGTACAACTCGCAACTGTATATTGTCCAAGGAAAAGTTGGACTCCAGACAAATTTATAAAAATTTGGCTCCTATTAAATTCTGGAATTCGTACTGCAAGATTTGTGGCATTTTCTGGAAAGCAGCAAGGTGTCATGCCAATCTGGCTGTGGCACACTGTGTGACTCAGAAGAAGAAGAGTTAGTTTTTATATGCCGACTTCCTCTACCACTTAAGGGAGACTCAAACCGGCTTACAATCACCTTCCCCTCCCCACAACAGACACCCTGTGAGGTAGGTCGGGCTGAGAGAGCTCTAAGAGAGCTGTGACTAGCCCAAGGTCACCCAGCTGGCTTCATGTGGAGGAGTGGGGAAATAAATCCAGTTCACCAGATTAGCCTCCGCCGTTCATGTGGAGCAGTGGGGAATCAAACCCGGTTCTCCAGATCAGATTCCACCGCTCCAAACCACCACTCTTAGCCACTACACCATTCTGGCTCAGACTTCTGCCTGCCCTGTAGTTCAGCACATTAAACCTTCCCAAGGTACAATGTGAGGAATCTGTATTATTGACCTGACCTTGCAAACATGCAAAATAGTGGAACTCCAACACTTTTAATACACTTAATGCATTCTGAATGACGGAAGACCCACTTTGGGCACTGGGAAGGGTAGTGCAGGAGAGGTTATTGCCCAAGAAAGAGATTAAAATGTAATTCCACTTACCTCTTTAAATGACTGGAGAAGGTTACTACCAGAAACTGATAATGTAATGTCTATATGGTGCATTATAAAAAGTGGCTCCTCCTGGGTTTGGTAAGGAAAACAAGCTAGATTGTCTGCTATATACAAGAGCATATTCACCTCTGTTTTCTGTGAAAGTAAAAAAAGAAAAAAATATTGTAACCTTCATTGCTATGCTCAGAAGGCTGGATGCCCCAAGTTCTCTTCCTTGAATATAAGATGCCTACCCAAATTCAAAACTGATTCAAAATTCAAAACTAATAAAAGGAAGTAGTTCTTCACACATCGTATAATTAAATTGTGGAACTCCCTGCCCCAGGAGGTGGTGATGGCTGCCACCTTGGAAGGCTTTAAGAGGGGAGTGGACATGTTCATGGAGGAGAGGGATATTCATGGCTACTAGTTAAAATGGATAGTGGTCATGATGCATACCTATTCTCTCCAGGATCAGATGAGCATGCCGAATATATTAGGTGCATTGGAACACAGGCAGGAGAATGCTGCTGCAGTTCCTAGAGGCACCCAAGTGGCCACTGTGTGAACAGACTGCTGGACTTGATGGGCCTAGGTCTGATCCAGCATGGCCTTTCTTATGTTCTTAAATTCTGAACAGACACAACCCTTGGAACTTTAACCAATAAAACATGCACCAGAAAAGCAGGCATTCTTTCTCTTGATGCCTCTGGTCATACTGACCAGGCATGGAAGTAAAAGAAAAAACAGGCACTGGGCCAAACCAGAAGAGGGGCCCAGACATGAAAAAAACCAAGGGGGACCGGAGGAAATATAAAAAATTCTGGGGGGAGGCTGACTTGCCTCCCACCTCATCTTCTTGTTGAGAGAGGCCAGGAAAGAAGTCTAACCTCAGACCACTTGGCAACTGCCTTGGGCAGACCTAAAAAAGTCTCTTCCTTAAGGAAGCATGCATTCCAGGGTCTGGGGATGGGGGGAGGGAGAGAGAATTCAGGCCTTATCTTAACTCTGAAGCCAAAATTAGTTTGCACCCCTTGTAGCCCAATCCAAAACAGAGAACAGGGAGCATATATTTAATACTGGATCAATGCAAAATAAATGGTTGTCCAAGCCATTTTAACAGGCATAATTTTAAGCCACCCAAAACCATCACAAGCACTGTAGAAAAGAGCATCAAAGGCTGGTGTTAAGACTCACAGCTGTGTCATCAAAGAGGTTGAGTAAGGAAATTAGAAAGGCTCGTCGGTGTTGCCGGTTCCCTCGGATCATGGAGTAAAGATGTGAGCACAAAGCACTGCTGGATTCATCCTGCCTAAAGCCCCTCACAGGATCCTTCTGACAGCTGTTGATTGCCTGCTGGACCTGGTAAGACATCTTCATACCAGCCACAGCTTTCATCTGAAATCAGAGGGGTGTACAATTAACACAACTTGAAAGAGGACGGTGATCTGTGTAATACAGACACTTTGGAACTTAGCGGCACTATTTTATTTCCATCTTCCTCAACAGGTTTCTGTAGGATGATTTTTAAAAATTTCACTTAGTCACCTTCTACAAGAATCAATAACAAATTGTGCACAGTTTCTACACGCTGATATGATAGATGGACTCAGGATAATTATAAGTACATTTTCCTTTTTATTTTCATTTTGAGATTTTGTTGATGAAGGGTTTATATATTTGTTTACTTCCTTTATTGATTACCCCGCCTTGTTGCCCAATGGGTACCCAAAGCGGGTTAACATCATTCTCTTTTCCTCCATTTTATTCTAACCGCCACCCTGTGAGGTAGGGCTGAGAGCGTGTGACTGGCCCAAGGTCATCCAGCTAGCTTCCATAACAGAGTTGGGATTTGAACCTGGGTCTCCTAGATTCTAACCCAACATTAGACAGAGTCTAATGCAAGAACCCATATTATGGTTAAATTCATGCCCCTTGATTGCACAAAATTTTTGTTACAATTGTCTTTTAGCCAATTCTCCATTAGCCCTTTTCCCCTCTTCCTTTTCTACATTATTATGAACGTACCTGACGTCTCCATTTTCTTTCTCTACCCCATGCTACATGCTTTCAACCCCCTTATTCTCCATACTCTACAAATCACTGTTCTCAGAATCCTGTTAGTTTTTTCTGTCTTCAGTCCCACAGGCCTTTCTGCAGCCCCAGTCTTCAGCTCCCTTTCCCTGTTTTCTCTCTCTTTCATCGTTTTTTTCCTGGCTCAATTTGAGTCCTCTTCCCCCTTGTTCAGTTCAGTGGCAGAAGAACACAAAGATTTCAGTCTCCCAGCACAGCATATACCAATGGGATCTTGGAGACATATGAGCTGTGCAGTGTGACCGACTGGCTACAACAGGAGGAAAAAACTGGTGCCAATTTCACCAGGTACTTCAAAACCCAGAAAGAAGAGGAGTGGTTCAGATGTAACGAAGCAGGTATTCCCCCCACACTTGGCTAGCCTTTACTGAGCCTGCAGTGCTTCTACAAGGACCGGCAAAGGCCCACAAACAAACAGTGGAAAGCTAGAATTTCTCCAACGGGCTGTAACTGGACTACATTATGCAGGCCTAGCCTTATGCATGATGAAAGGGATGAAACTGAAGAGGCAGAAGTTGAGGCATACTACCCAAAAAAAGTCTCCTGTGCAAGCACCGGGTCATTACAGACCCATGGGGTGATGTCACATCCTGATGTTTACTAGACAGACTATGTTTACAGGGTGGTTTGCCATTGCCTTCCTCAGTCATCTACACTTTACCCCCAGCAAGCTGGGTACTCATTTTATCAACCTCAGAAGGATGGAAGGCTGAGTCAACCTTGAGCCGGCTACCTGAGACCGACTTCCATCGGAATCAAACTCAGGTCATGAGCAGAGCTTGGACTGCAGTACTGCAGCTTACCACTCTGCGCCACGGGGCTCCCTGTACCATAAAAGGACCTTACTATATCAGATATGTATCCTTATTTGCCAATTGAACTTATGTTCTAAGAAAAGTATACAATATGCCTGGCCAGTTATTTCCCCCTAGAGGATGGCTGTTTTGCAGACGATTATTTATTTGCAGGCATTTATTCATACAAACACATACATATATATACATATGTGCGTGTGTTAAGTGCCGTCAAGTCGCTTCCGACTCATGGAGACCCTATGAATCAATGTCCTCCAAAATGTCCTATCTTTAACAGCCTTGCTCAGGTCTTGCAAATTGAAGGCTGTGGCTTCCTTTATAGAGTCAGTCCATCTCTTGTTGGGTCTTCCTCTTTTCCTGCTGCCTTCAAAGTTTCCTAGCATGATTGTTTTTTCCAGTGACTCCTCTCTTCGCATAATATGACCAAAGTACGATAGCCTCAGTTTAGTCATTTTAGCTTTTATAGTCAGTTCAGGCTCGATTTGATCTATAACCCACTGATTTGTTTTTTTTGGCAGCCCAAGTTGTCTGTAACCCTCTCCTACAGGCTTTCCTCCCATTTCCTGAATAAAGGATGATACTGAATGATCATATATATATTCTGTGCCTTGGCACTTCAAAGATGTGTACATTTGTACAGCCATCAGAATGTTCAGCAATGAGTGTTCTGAGGCAAGGAAAAATAAACAGAAGTGTACATACATGAATAAATCCAGCGTATTTTTTGTCTATCTCCACCAGCTGCTGGTCAGCTTTGTTCCTCATAGATGGCTCTGGGTCAGTGCCCATAGCTATTAAATATGGCACACACTGGAAAAGAGACAGAAATATGACTGTAAGATCTCTGCACGTGCCTGTGCACATCTGCAGTTTTCTCCCATGGCTGACAAGCTGCAAGCACTCGTTATAAGCCTGAAAGCCATGCAAAAAGAAGTCCACGGGAGGCAAGTTGAATACTATAGAACCACAGCGTGAATGCTTTGTAATTTAATACTTGATTTCCAATAGTTAACTATAACAAAGATAATTTAAGAAGGCCACTCGGTAAATTAAATAACGACACCATGACAATTGTGCTGAAATTGAGGCAAATGTTTATACAATTTTTTTTGCTACGTGTTAGCAACCGAAGATTCTAAGGCCAACCACACACAGTTAGCATTATTGTCTATAGAGTTGAAAGAGACCAGCCCTTTTTCTCTAACATACTTGTATTAAAGTGAACCAGATAATTCTAAATAGATAATACGCTGCTACCTTGAGAGCTTAGCACTACATATAAAACACATAAGCCCATACCACATTTTCCCAATATAGGTAACGTATGGTAACAAGGGCCCAGCTTTCATAACCTTGTGTTGCAGGCTTTTATTCATACCCAAAAATGAATGCAACACACGGCTCCGAAATGGATTTAACGATACATGCAGATCTGTCAATGACAGTGATGTGAAAATAACAGGACCAAAATACCATGCAAAATAGCACCTCATAATTTTTTTAAAATGTAATTATCCAGCCATACTGCCAGAATATTTAGATGTATTGCTCAGCCTGGCAGGTAAAAGAAAGATCCTTGCCAACCATAAGGGTTTCACAAGCAATCAGCTTTATCCATGAGACTTGGGGTTATCACTTTTTGGAATTCGGCTGACAGCTTCAGTTCTGCCGCCCTACAGGAGACGTCCTAACAGTTCTTGGGCCAAATTTGAACTTTTATATAGAAAGTTTCTCGCCTCATGTTAAATTTTTTTGGCAAGGACGAATATACAAATGGACTAATCTGCCAAATAAGTAGAAGAACTGACTTAAGCCAAGTTGAGCCACTGATCTGTCTAGTCCAGTTATTATCTACTCTGACTAGCAATGACTTTCCCTCCCTTTCTGTAATTTTGAACTTGTGTTTATTTTACTGGAAATGTGCACAGTAATTAGAATTGTTAGATCTGTTGGTGCTCGCAGAAATGAGAGAACAGCTAAAAACAGTCACAATGGCTTTTAAAGGGAAGGTGAATATAATTTGCAAAGACACCAAAGCCAAAGATTGTTGGGATATCTAGTTGGGATAAGGAGCTCTGTGGGGTAAAGGAATTTCAGCAAAATGGCTTACCAGAATATTCTTTCCCAAGATTGAATTAGTGTCTTTAAAGAATTATTAGACCCTTTCATAGAGGCATCGTTCTGTTGAGCCACTGAATTCTACTGAATATCCAGAGAGGCCTCAGAACATGAAACAGTGGAATCAGCTACCTAGGGAGGTGGTGAGCTCCCCCTCACTGGCAGTCTTTAAGCAGAGGCTGGACAAGAACTTGTCAGGGATGCTCTAGGCTGATCCAGCATTGACAAGGGGGTTGGACTAGATGGCCTGTATGGCCCCTTCCAACTCTATGATCCCATCTATGATTCTATGCTGTAAAAAGACAACCAAAAAAGCACACACTTGTCATTGCATACCTGAACTGGATGGATAAGACCCTGGTTTAGCGTCAGTGCAATAACGTTGAGAGCAAAGTGACGCACGCTGGACTGCGCATGAAAGAAAGCCTCGAGGACCTGCTTCAGATAGAGTTGCATGATTGAGCTACTCATCCCTGAGGAAATGTCACCCATTTCTTTCAGATCTTCCTGCTTTGCCACCTTTTTCCCTATAAAAAGCAGAAACCAAACTTTACCATTGATCAACACTTTTTAAATCACATAATCTATTTCTGTTTTATTTTTGTGCAATACTGAACATGTGTTCCTAAAGTCAGAGATGGACCAATGGAAGAGCTCGTAATATATGTAGCTTGTATTACTATTTAGCTTGTATTACTGTTGTTGTCATTATGGGCACTGTAATTATTGCAAGTATTATTGCTGTATTATTGTTATTCTTAAGGTCTGTGACTATAACATTAATAAATTGACTGACTGACATGTAAACACCTCCCTGACCAAGTGTATGGCCAAGATTCATGCATGAACAAGCAGAGGACTTGCAGGAGTGTCTCATTTCCCCCTCCCCACACAGTTTCCTCTTTCCCTTCTCTGAAACCCCCGGTCGCTTCTTCCTTTACACACGCAGTAGGACAAGGTGGTAGAATCACAGAACTGAAGAGTGGATTGTGCTGCTTCAGACCTCAGGACACGGTTTCCCCCAATGTTCCCTCATGTAAAAGCTCCATTCAAAAACTCCTTTTAAAAACTTCTTTTTTTTTCCCAAGAAAAAAAAAATTGGGAAATGCTCTAGCCCAGGGGTCGGCAAACTCATTAGTCAAAAGAGCCAAATATCAACAGTACAACAATTGAGATTTCTTTTGAGAGCCAAATTTCTTAAACTTAAACTATATAGGTAGGTACACTGTTTATTAACTTAATAAAGTTTAATTAAAGTTTTAAGTCTTAATTAAACTATAGGTACACTGAATAAAACTTGATATCATACTTAATAGTGATCTTATTTATTGATAAAAATTAAATTGTAAGTCCCTGCCATTTCCCCCTTCCCGTCCGGAGTCCTCGTCTGTAGGCCTGGTCTACCACCATAAAAGCCTATTGGTAGACCTGGCCTCCGGCTGAGTCCCATTGGGAGGCCAGGTCTACCCATTGGCTTTCTTGGCAGTAGACCTGGCCTCCGGAGGCCCATAGAAGCCAATTGGTAGACCTGGCCTCTGAAGGGGGACTTTTTCCCCTCCTCGGAGTCCAGGTCTACCGCCAAGAAAGCCAGTGGGTAGACATGGCCTCCCAATGGGACTCAGCTGGAGGCCAGGTCTACCAAAGGAAGCCCACCCCGCCCAACAGCTGATAGGCGGGGGGGGGCAGGAACCGCCGAGCCGCCCGCCCAGCAATTGCGCGACTAGAGGGGAGGCTTTAGCCTCCCAACCATTGAGGGCAAAGGAAAGGGGGACCTTGCCATTCTCCATGGCGGGGGGGGGGACAGCGCGCCCGCTCGCCTGCTCTCTTGCGCTCTCGCTCTCTCTCAGGCATGCCGGCTCCGCAGCACGGCTGCCGGCGCGAGACTAAGTTTGGAGAGCCGCACTCAACGGGCCAAAGAGCCACATGCGGCTCGGGAGCCGCAGTTTGCAGACACCTGCTCTAGCCCATCTCCTTCCTGGCTGTGTGTTTATTACTTGCAGGTAACTTTAAAAATGTGATCCTACACCCACCATCTAAGGGGTACCGTCCACTTCAACATTCAATCCTTTGCAGCACATTTTTCTGTAAAGCTTTTGATTAGTAATTAATCTCTCCGTGTGTACATAGAGATGGACCTGGAAACGGACTGTTGGTACATAATGTATTCATACTCAATACAGTAATGCTCATCACTCACATTCTCTGTCTGCCTGTTGCATCCGTGTATCTTCCTCTTGAAGGTACGTTTGGAGGTTTTTTAGCACTTGGATTTTTAAATTTACCGAACAATTTTTATCAGAAAGGATGTTGTTATACAGTGTTTTCACCTCCTGTTCAAACATTAGACCCGGGTGTTGTATAAATGCAAACCCTGAAAGAAAATAAGGAGAGAAAACCCTGCTTAATAAATCTGGATGATTCCTTAGCTCTTAAGACAGCTGACTGCTTTAAAATGTAGTACAACTAATAAGCCACACGCATACTTAAAGGCAAATTGATTTTGCCCAGATAAATCTACAAAACAGTAGGATAAAGACAGCTACATACAGCAAAGTGTACTTCAATATTTACATTAAAATAGTGACACTGCACTTTAAACGCATTAGTTTTTCCTATGAAGTTCCCAACTACCGTATATACTCGGGTATAAGCCGACCCAAGTATAAGCCGAGGTGCTTAATTTCACCTCAAAAATGGGGAAAAATTAGGCACCCACGTATAAGCCGAGGGGGAAATGCACCCCCTCCCCCCCTCGTAGGCTTACCTGACCAGGCTCCAGGCGTGCAGGCAGGTGGTGGCGGCCTCCTCCCTGCGTTCAGGAGGCCCCGCAGCGTCAGCTGGCAAGCGGGAGGACCGGCCCGGGTGAGGTGGGGGGGTGGGGGGTGGGGGGGGGGAAGAAACCGCCGCCGCCCAGCAGAAGGCGGGGGTGGGGTGGCGGGTGAAGAAACTGCCGCTGCTGCGCAGAAGGCGCGATCGCGCAAAAGGTGCAATCGCGCAAAAGGCCCTGTGGGGGGGGGGAAGCCGCCACCGCGCAGAAGGCGTGATCAGGTGGAATGGGGGAAAGAAGGCGGGACAGCCCGCCCATCAGCTGGCAGGTGGGAGCGCGCTGGGAGAGGGCCTGGCAGGCGAATTACCGTATTGACCCGAGTATAAGCTGAGGTGAGTTTTTTAAGCCAAAAATCATGGCTAAAAAGCTCGGCTTATACTCGAGTATTTACGGTACTACATTGTTGGTGGTGGAAAGAGCTGTCAAACTGAAGTCGGCTAATGGTGACTCCTCGTGGGGTTTTCAAGGCAAGAGATGAACAGAGGTGATTTCTCCCTTGCCTGCCTCTACATACTACTACTACTACATTAACCTAGCTGAAAGTACCAACATTCCCAAGGAATGCTGCACTGGCAAAACCCCTCTACCTGCGACATGCTAAGTATTCACACCAGAAGCAAAACAAAACTGCAAGCTTTTTGTAAATTCTTACCTAGACCAATAATGGCTTTTGTTTGTACCTCCTCATCCGAATGTTTGGTAAAATACATCAGCAGTTCAAGTACTTTGTCCTTAATGTTAACCTGGTTACAGGAAAATAGTATGGCTAGTTAGGGTGGGAAAACTGGAAACGTTTCAGTTCCTTTTAAAAATAACCGCCCATAACCCAAAACACATACCTAAAAAAAAGTTTGGCTGCCATTTATCCCAAGGATTTCAGTCCATCCGAACTTACTTTCAAAATATGCAACAGTAAGCAAATAAATACAGCACGTTTTTACCTTGCTGTTGCCTTTAAAATCTTCTTGATCGAAATCGAAATGCCGACACAAGGCCCCCACAGTGAAAAGGGATCTAAGGAGTGCTGGTTTATTTGCTGTGAGTACCGTGCTGTTTGGGTCTTCCTGATGTTGACTTTTTAACTTTGAAAGTGCACCTGAAGAAAGGACAAACTGTTTTCACAACTGGTCTCACATGAAAAAATTTTTTTGGCAGCTGCTATTTTTATCCGGACCTTTTCCTATTTAACTCACCGTAATATCTATTAAAACAGGCCCAGACAAATTTATAATTCTGAGTGACCTTGTTCACGACAGCCCCAAGACAACTAACGCAGTGCTGCACTACCTGGAAACAAAGCAGAAAGTGTTACAATTTCCTTAGGAGCAATATCCAGGACATTCCAAAGTAACAGGTTCTGAGTTTAGAAAGTGTTGCAGGTTCTAGTACTTTTATGAAAATATTTCCATAAATCAGCAGAGCTTGGGTCCCCACCATGGCACCTGCCAAGACCTTTTCCGGTGCTCAGAAAGTGTTTTTGGAAAATGGGAGGGGCTTTTGCCCAACGAGACTTCTGACTGAGCACTGGAGATGTGATTGGCTCAGCAGATTTTTAAATATGGTGCTTTGGCGGTAGCTGCCAACACAGCACAAGGATCTTCACTGTGTGACTGAAGGTAAACTTCGGCAGCCGTTCTATGGCAGCCATTCTGTGGCTATGCCCACCACAATATATCACGATTTCAAAGGCATCTCCCAAAGCTCAAAAAAGGTTGGAGACCTCTCCAACAGAGTGTAACTATATCATATATAAAACATATGGCACACCAAGGGGGAGTGGCTGTGGCTCGGTGGTAGAGCATCTGCTTGGCATGCAGAAGGTCCCAGGTTCAATCCCTGGCATCTCCAGCTAAAGGGACCAGGCAAGCAGATGATGGGAAAGATCTGAGACCCTGGAGGGCCACTGCTGGTCTGAGTAGACAATGCTAACTTTGATGGACCAAGGGTCTGATTCAGTATAAGGCAGCTTCATGTGTTCAAATGACAAGTCATATCTGCAGATTAAATTAACATGACCACCTTACATAATTACTTCTCAACATTTCAACAAGTTGCTTGTAAAGCAATCTAGGCACACGATTAAAACAAAAAGACCAGCTTGAAGAAGAAATTGAACCTTACTGTCATGCCGTATTTGATTATAAGCTTCATGAGATCTTCTTCAATAGTAGCAAGGAAGGTCTCACTCGGATGCTCCATCAGTGGCACTACCAACTCCAGAATTTTTGCAACATTGCAGATCACCACAAAGTCGTTCTGAGTCTGTAGGAAAGCACATTTACACATTTTAAACCATTTAAGATCTTGGCTATGCTTTCAACTACTGTACTACAGCAGGCCTCAGGAATACAGCGTTCATAAAATCCGTTAAGGCTGTTGCATAACATATAAAGCATGCAAGCTTGCGACAGAATATAGATGGACTGTGTACACAGACTAGTAAAAAAAAACATGACAGGCAACACCAACAGGGTACAGTTTATATCCTAGAAAATGAAACGCGGCTCAGTAGTGCGTATCGATTGAACAAACCGCACGGCATGAAGAAACGGTGCACCGCCTAAAGAAAGTGTGCGCTGTGCTCAGTGGGCTCTAGTTATCCACACTGCTGCAACCAAGCGAGGGAGTGTAAAACACATCTTCTAACAAGGAGTTCAGCAGCTTGAAACCTTCATTTTACAGTCTCCCATCTACGCAGAAAAGTTGGAAAACATGTTTATGCTTAAAACGGCCTGCTGTGTGTCTGCTGCTTGACAGTTACCGTTGACAAGACAGCACCGTGGAATATTACTCAGTTATTTCATACAGCGTGATTTTTTTTTCAGCTAAACAGTTCTGGTATGGCCATTCTTATGGAGTGGCAACAGAGACCATGTGGAAGACAATGAACTGTGTGCGCCCTGGCCTGTAAGTAGTCATTCTGTGGTTCTTTCAGGAGCCACTCCATAAGTTAGGCCACACCAAAGCAGTACATCTCTACATCAGCGGCGTCAAACATAAGGCCGGTGGGCTGGATCCGGCATCTCGAGAGCTCTTATCTGGTCCGCGAGCCAGCTGAGGCAGATGCCCCCTCCAGTCCCAATCTGGGTTGGTGAAGCATGGACCGGCCCGACCACATGACATTTATGTCATATCTGGCCCTTGTAACAAATGAGCTTGACTCCCCTGCACTACAAGGGCGGCATTCAAAAGAAAGGAGCCACTCTGATGCTAGCTTGCGGAGTGAAACCCAATACCATCCCAGGAACAGAAAAAATTCTAGCAGGGATTTCAGCGGGAGGTTGCATTTCTCAAATGCAGCCACTCCGCGTGGTAAATTAAGGACTGCTTTCTCCCATATGAACCTGTCCGACATTCTGGTTATCTTCGGAGGACCACCATCTGAGGCTACCTGGCTGACAACCTGAGAAAGGGCCTTCTCAGTCTGGGTGCAAAACCTTGGAGATTACTCCCTAGTGAGATTCGTCAGTCTCCCTTCCAGCACTGTCTTCTGCCAATGGGTGAAGACTTTTTGGTTTTGTTTGCATATCCCCAATAACTGTTATTGGCCCTTCTCCCTGGTTGTTTTTTGAATTGAATCAATTAAAATATATTTTATTTTAAATGCAGTTTTAATGTTGAAATGTCTCAATGTTTGCTGGCTTGAGGACCCTATTTGGGTAGACAGACAGCATGGAAATGCTTTCAATAAACAAATACATGTTGCCTCTACCCTTACTAAACTCTCTCCAATTCCACAAACACACACGTGTACACATTTTGTGGTCACAGCAAGTATGGGATTTTTAGTGCAGAATTCCACAGCTGCTGTAATCTTTTCAAGTCAAAATCATACTCCTTCAAAGAGATCTACTATTAATTTATTTGGGGAGTCAAAGAACAAGTTGGTGACTGTGTGTGTGTGTGTGTGTGTGTGTGTGTGTGTTAAGTGCCGTCAAGTCACTTCCGACTCATGGCAACCCTATGAATCAATGCCCTACAAAATGTCCTATCTTTGACAGCCTTGCTCAGGTCTTGCAAACTGAGGGCCGTGGCTTCCTTTATTGAGTCAATCCATCTCTTGTTGGGTCTTCCTCTTTTCCTGCTGCCCTCAACTTTCTAGCATAATTGTCTTTTCCAGTGACTCTTGTCTTCTCATGATGTGACGAAAATACGATAGCCTCAGTTTAGTCATTTTAGCTTCTAGGGTCAGTTCAGGCCTGATTTGAACTGATTTGTTTTTCTGGCAGTCCACGGTATCCATAATATTTCTATCCAGGAATAAAAGTTCCAAAGATATTGTGGGTCATGCATAGTACACACACCCCACAACAAATCCTGCACGCCTTTAAATGTTGCTCCCACAGCAAACACACACAGGGCTTGGGACAGATGTGTTTAGAGATGTTCAACCAATCAGGAAGCCCAGAGATGCAGAAACACACCTGATGTATAGTTCACACTTTACATGTTTGCTAATGGAGAACATGGGCGTTATGTGCAATTACAACTGCTCTGTAAAGTTTGGAGCTGGAGTGAAAGAACGAAGGAACATTTCAGGTTTCTGAAAGGACTCATAGGTGGGGATAACACTGGACATGCTTTTCAAGGGTGAAAAGAGAGGACCAGTGACCTAAAGCCACAATTAATCCTCAATGCAACAAATGCGACACAGATGCTTTCAACCACCATTTCGATACAGGCTGAGTATCCCTTTTCCGGACTGCTTGGGACTAGAAGTGGTCCGTATTTTGGATCTTTCCATATTTTGGGATTTTTGCATATACATAATAAAATATCTTGGGGATGGGACCCAAATTTATTTATGGTTTATATACACTTTAGACACATGGTCTGAATGTAATTTTAAAAAATAATTTTAATAATTCTGTGTACATTGAACCCTCAGAAATCAAAGGTGTAACTATCTCACCAGAATACCTATACCAGCTGTTAAACAAGAGCAACAAAAACAACTAACAAAGGCAGGTTTTCAGTCTCTACCTACAATGCAGGTGAGAGGAAACACTGAAAGCAGGCAGCACGGATTTGCCTGCATGCCGGCTCGAAGGGTCTGGTTTTTGGATCGGTCCGGATATGGAATGTCCAGATAAGGGATACTGTACCTGTACCAATGTACCAGAAGCCAAGTAGTGAGTTTTTTCATACTTACGCTGCACTTAGTGGTAAGGTACGGCTGCATGGTCATAGCATGTTTGACCATTAACTGGGGCCTGATTTTGCTGAATAAGAACAAAGTGGTTATGCAAGCTACCAACCGATTTGGATTCACACCTTTGTTGTCTGAATCTGCAAAACGAGAGGGGAAAACAGAGATGATGAGCGACTTTTACATCAATGAAGTGTCAGAGCACACAGCAATTGTACTGGGTAGTGCTGTCTGTGGTTTGTAAACCCTGGATATAAGATGATCAGGTAAGTCATTAAGCACTATAAAAGGGAAGCTACTTACAAGTTTGTACTACCTACCACATTTTATCCCACCCTTTTCTCAAGAAGCCCATGCTTGCTTATATAGGTTTCCCTCAAGTGGTAATAAAAACTCAGCAATGAAAACTAGCACTTAATTTTTGAGTACGAAAACGGATGCTATAGATCATTTGTACCTAACCCACGGGCTCCTAAAACCAAGGCCATTGCACCTGATTTATACATGAAGTTTAATTTAAACGAGACCCTGGTCATGTGCAAAGGGTGCCATCTGGGTAGAAGTACAACACTGATCTCTTGCTGTGCTAGCCCTGCATGTGTAGCGGTTTCAGAGAGATGCTGAGGACAGCACAGCCAAGTTTTTCTACGCTGCCAGCAATTTAGCCTTGGCGTTTGGATTCACTACTCTACACCACAGCTGTGCTGTGCGCAGTGTAGTAGTTAGAGCAGCGTTTTTCAACCAGGGTTCCCCGGAACCTTAGGGTTCCGCAAGAAATCACTAGGGGTTCCGCGAGAAATAGTGATGAATAGGCTAATCATATGTAAATCATATGTAGGGGTTCCCTGAGACATTAATATTATTTAAAGGGTTCTGCAAGGGTAAAAAGGTTGAGAAACGCTGAGTTAGAGCATCGGACTATGACCTGGGATGACCAGGTTCGAATCCCTCGCTCAATCATAGAAGCCTGCCAGGTGACCTTGGGCCCGTCACAATCTCTCAGCCTAAGCTATCCTCACAGGGTTGTTGTTGTAAGGGTTAAGAGGAGCAGTGGGGAAATGATGTGAAAAGCCACTTCGAGTCTCCGATCAGAGAGAAAAGCGGGATATAATTTTTTTTAATTCATTTTTTGGATAAGATGTTAGAGACTGGAAG
Source organism: Euleptes europaea (assembly GCF_029931775.1). Classification (NCBI taxonomy): domain Eukaryota; kingdom Metazoa; phylum Chordata; class Lepidosauria; order Squamata; family Sphaerodactylidae; genus Euleptes; species Euleptes europaea. The sequence continues at coordinate 104,974,888 of NC_079315.1, forward strand.
AGCCATAACTGATCTTTGTTACCCAGTCCTTTGAAGATCACTGTGAATTCAGTTCTGGGTGTGTCCAACTAATCCAACTTGGTTTCAGTTAATAAAATAGGTACAACACGAGGTTGCTGTGTACTACCTTTTTACGGTGGGGATAAGACTAATGGCTGGATCACGTGACCATTTTGCCCCCACCCCCGGAGAACCTCTCAGCTATATGATGGCATGGGCCATGGTCACACTGCTAAAACCATTTCCACCAAATGTACGCATCAAATGCTGAATTCTATAGGGGTCTCTAAATACAAACAAATGCTCCTAAACAGCAAAGAATTAAAATGCAAATAAACATTTTTACCTGCTAGAGATTCTTCGTATTTTAGAATGTGTTCAACCAAATTATCCACCAGCTGAATACAGGCTTTCTTCACAGGCTTATAGGAAGCATCTTCTTCAGACTTCAGCAACTGAATTCAAAACAGGCAAATTTTATATTGATGGCTGAATCTAAGAATATACAAGCAGTCTTCCAAAGCATACAAAGACAATGAAAAGCTGATTCACAATGACCACAGTTAAGATTTAATAAGTTGATAATATGAATAACTTGCACGTAGATATTACCACTATCTGCACAGTCAATAGCTGCAAAAACTGCCTCTAATTCTCATCAATATGAAGCACAAAGCTGGTGACAAATAAGTGTTTCAATCACTTCAGCTTACATGCTTGTCCTGAAACGTTTCATTTCAAACACACACGTAAGCCCTGAACATGCGACCCCCTCCACGCACTGACTGAACGAAGGAATGTGCAGAGTGACAGTGGGCACAAGCACGATGCCCCCCCACCCCCGCTCTCATGGGATCACTGGCTGGTTGAACACAGTACCTATGCATGGAGTAAGCATCCATGCCTAAGCTCCACGCCAATGACTGACAACATTTGGAAAGTAACTCACAAAGTTTATTTCCTAGGTGGGTTTTCTACAGGCATTCTATCAGTTTTCAAGAGCCGAGACTTCAGTAAAGGAGTAGCTTACAAGTGGAGAAAATGTTGTAGCAAGATTCACTTAAAGCATACCAAATTTTAGAACATACCTAAAGAATGGACTGCATATTTCCTGAAAATATATCCCCCCCTTTTTATATACCCTTTAAATTGAACCTGCAAAGCATTTCCTTGCTTCCAATGGTGGGTGGCGAACTTCTTCCAAGCTCACCTCAGATAGAGCAATTTGAGAATAACCAAGCAATTTGAGAATAAACTGTCAAAAAATCTCATTTTATTTGATTTAGAATACGAGTTCTCGGCTTGTAACTATGTCTATCGACTGTTGGTGTTGCCAGGAGAGCCACAGAGTTCTAAAACACAGCAATGTGGTAGCAGCAACCAAGGAAGGAAAATTCCTTGCAGCTACCCCCACCCCCAAATCTTTCTTCCCCCTTCTTCCTTCTGCCTCAAGCATACCTCCAGAAAATCTGATAGTTAAGGTCAGGCATTCTGCACACTACAATTCTCAGAACACACTTGGGGAAGGGGAAAGAAATGGAGGAATGAAAACAGGCAGAGGGATGACACTGTAAGAATGTTTGCTCTTTCAGACAGCTGCCTGCACCCCCTCACACTGCTCCCCATAAGAGGGGCAGATACATTGAGAGGGAGGGGGTGGAAGGAGTGGCGGGAGAAATTGTTTGGCTGCTTCCTTTTAGTGTATTTTATTATGTTTAGTTACTGTCCTGGGTCGATGGTTGCTTTGTAAGGTGCCTTGGGAACATATGACTGAGCAGTGCAAAACAAATTAGTGAACCAACTATCAAAAAGGTTGCCAGCTCTACTTTAAAGTAAGCAGTATCAACAGTACTACTTACGTTCTGAAGAAGTTGTTCAAACCAGTCATACCCTGTATCTTTACAAGCTGCAACCTAAAAAAGTAAAATACATATTTGAGAATACTTTTTAAAAGTATGATTTAAACATTAATATTAAACTAAGTAATTTAATATACAGACTCCAAGTGCTTCCTACCCTTACCACTATTATTTTAAGGTTTCCATCTCTTTAAGTCTGTAACTGTAACCTTTACTTAATCTAACCCTGCACTAAAAGATCTTTGGAACAGGGTCAGCAGCAGAAGCAACAGCTCCTCTAACGAGGGGCTTTTCTGCTTGGGAGTGAGATTTTTTTTCCCCAAGCCCCCTCTCCTGCTAGTCTCCCAATTTGCACACACACACACCCCAATCCTGCAAGTCTGCTGACCCAAACAGGACAACTTCAGGAAGCAAAGAAAGCTGCAGTAGAGAAGGGAGGTGCTAAAGTTGCTTTCCCCTTGGAAGGGAGCTGTGGCTCAGTGGTAGAGCATCTGCTTGGCATGCAGAAGGTCCCAGGTTCAATACCCGGCATCTCCAGTTAAAGAGACTAGGCAACTAGGTGATGTGAAAGACCTCCGCCTGAGACGCTGGAGAGCCGCTGATGGTCTGAGTAGACAAAACAGACTTTGATGGACCAAGGGTCTGGTTCAGTAGAAGGCAGCTTCATGTGTTCACATGACTTCACTTCTGATCCTTAGGATACAAGTCATGAAGTTTGATTATCCAATTTCAATCCAACATGTGAGGATTTTTTTTTAAGGAAATGTACCATGTGGTAGAGAGAAGGGATTATAAGTTTAAATATGGGGGGGGGACAGAATAATGGTATGCTACACACTACAGCGTTTGCTTGAATGTTATATTGGGGGAGCTCTCAGCCAACTACTAGGGAGAAGGGAGCTTAGCTCGTGCTTCAATGCACCGACATCACAGGTCTGAACTACGCCATAACCACGTTAGACACAGCACCCTCTCTAGTGCTACCTGATAAAGAACATTCACACTTTCACTCGTACCACATCAGTGATATTCAGTATTTTCCTGGTCATTGCTTCTTTGTCATTATGAGGCGTCGGAGTAAACCACAGCTTCTGGAATGTTTCATTTACCAGTTTCTGGAGAGAAAGAGAGATACCTAATCAATGGCTAAATCAGCTTGCAAAAAAATCTCTAAATACCCCCCCCACACACACACAAAAGACCCCTCTTAGTTTGAATAAATTTAGCCTACTAGGAGCATTTCTGGGAGAAACTCAATTCAAAAGCATAGGTATTCAGTGGGGCAGAATCCCTGCATTCGAGGAAGCTTTGACAGAAGCAGTCTAAACAGTGGAAAAAATTATTGCACCTTAATGCCTTCCTCGTCGTTCACTCTGCGAATCATTTTTACACACATTTCTGTAATTTTGGGGAATGTGGGTTGTTCAATGCAGATATCTCGAAGAATCTTTATCACTCTCTTTCTGACACTAATACCAGTATCCTGTAAGAAGAAAAGGGAAGTTAACTTTAACTGTTTTTAACAATAGTGTGATTTATTAGGCTTTTGTGTTTTTTTGGCCATCTTCTGGGCATGGAGCAGGGGTCACTGAGGGTGTGGGGGAGGGAGGGAGTTGTGAATTTCCTGCATTGTTCAGGGGGCTGGACTAGATGACCCTGGTGGTCCCTTCCAACTCTATGATCCGATGATTCATTAAAGCACCTTAAAGACTAGCAAAATTCATTCCAGCATAAGTTCATTTCATCGGATCCTATATCCTGAAACTATTCACTGATCTTTAAATAGCAGCTAGGTTTCAAAGTCAAGCCTTGTGAACAGAGCACCTTCATTTCACTGTATTCATAAAGAGCTACATAAAAAGAAATTCATAAAAATACTAAAAATTAAGAGTAACTGTACCAGTATTCGCTCAATCAGCATGTCATAATACTGTTCAGCAAGCTGTGGTCGACAAAGCACAAACCGACCAAGTAATTCAACGGCTGCTTCTCGTACACTAGTGGAATTATCCATCAACCGTCCATGAACACCACGTTGCATATCCAGCTACAAGCAACAGGAAAATACAAAAAGTAAAGTAAGAAAGAGCCAGAAAAGGTGGTTATGAGAACAGAAGAATGTATTTATGTTTGTACGGTTAAACAAACTGTTTCCTTTTTTTTTTTTTTACCCTGGCTAGAATGCTGGGGTCTACAGCAACAACCTCAGACAAACACTTCATGGCTTTTGTTCGAACAGCAATTGCATTTTCACCAAGCACACGCAGAATCTAATAAAAACAAAAACAAATCGCATTTTATTGCATTTGGAAAAAGATCAGACAACGTTTAACCAACAAAAATGAAGTGCACAGGGGGTGGGGGAGGGGAAACGACACATGCTATAACCAAAATAAAATGAAAAAACCAGCTATCGGAAATCTAACATAACTGTACAAATGGGAGCGCTCCGCCCGGCATGGCTGTTGCACCACCACTGTTCAAGACCCACGGCAGGTCAATAAATCTTAGCTGTACTCAGTAGCCACCCCGTTCATTATCTGTGGCAGTCACCAACCCTTACCCCTCGAGAGTCCTCTGGTTCGCACACACAGACAAGCCACAGTGGAGGGGTAGGGCTCTTACGTCCTGTGGCCTCCAAACCCAAAGGAAGCTGCATGCTATCACCAGTTCGATTACTTGTGTTAGGAGCAGAATTTTGGGTATCTTCAACTCCCCCAGGCTTGCCAACAGTGGGAAAGCAGGTGTGTTCCCTCTCTCGTGACACTTACCAAGAATTAGGTCACTGGGTGAAGCTGGGAACAGAGGGGACCCCTCGTGCCCTATAGCACAGGCAGCATCTTGCATGGCTGCAAAGCTCTGGGCATAAGGGCAGGTCTGTGCTGTGAGTACAGAGGGAACCAGAGACCTGGAAAGCTGGGTGACCCATCCCTCTATAATCTGATAATCACGTGCCTTCGAAAAGTAGCTTTGTGGCAGCATTTGTTACAGTGAATCTTGGTTCCCGATTTCCGAGTGGGCAAAGCAGAAATCAAAAAGGCAAGGCCTGGCCCAGGACGTCTTTGCCGTGGCTGGCTTAAAAGGAATAGGGGCACTTGACCTTCAAAGTGGATTTGAGGCGGTGGTCTATAGTCTCCGAAATGAACAGAAGCTGTGCATCAACAGTGCCAGGTGAATTGTATCCAAAGTGAAGTAATACATGCGTATGATGCTTTCCTTAAACAGGAACCTAAGCAATGGGTTCTTGTAATGCCATGACTGGAAGATAAGCCAGAAGAAGACTCCAAACATCCCATTATTTTCAGTCCCCTTTTCCTATCCACTCTATTCAAGAACCCACTGTATACCAACCAATTGCATTAAGTAGGAAGATAGATATCTATGGAGTCTCAGTCCGGCACCCCATTTGCACATATTTGCTCATATTCCCCTGAAATACATAAAACCACCCACTGAATTATGGCTATCTTCCTGGCAAAACCATTCACTGCAAGCAATCTATTGAAATGGTTTTCAGTTTAGAGTCATTAAGCTACTCTACAGTGACTAATGAAGATAAAGTTTGTGAAGCCATATTAGGAATGAAAATAAACATATGCAAAGCCCATTGGAAGGTATCCATAATTGTCTTTTTTTCATTTATCTGTTATACCAAAAAAAAGTACACAGATGAAATATACTTAGAGCAGGAGTGAGATGCATGCAGGATAAAGAAAAAAATGTTTATGAAACTGACACAGAATTATGGAAGCATGTGGTGGTGTTATGACCTATTAAATACCTGCGCTCAACAATGAACAGATATTGCACACTACCCCATAAGCGTTTGGAACCAGGAAACCAACTGTATTTCACTAAGACTTCTGGCACAGTTTACCTGTGTCAAATAAATATCGAAGCTCTGGGCAAACGGCCTCATAGAGGCCAAGTAGCGAACAATCAAGCAAGCATCTTCATAGTCCACAGTATCAGAGTTCATCCTGTAACGAAGCAGCAGAAAGTTACTTTAGTATATGCTTCTCAACAAACACCACCAATAAGCAAAAGCCAAATATAACCAGGCTTGGTGAACTCACTTTAATGTACTGAACTGAGAGGGTGCAATTCTAATGATTTTACGAAGAAATTTTTTGCGACTTTCTGCTCTGTGCATGATTTGTCCCGTCGACTCAACTTCTTTTGCATGGTGCGTTCCTTCAGACGAATCTTCGTCCTTTTGAGACTTCATTGCTTTCTCAGTCTCCATCGTAGTGTCCCGAAACCACTGAGCTATGTAAAATTTCCGAGAAAACTAGAGTGGTAGGCGAGGAAGTGGGGAAAACAACAAATCAAAACATAACAAGAAACAGAGGAAGAAGGTCAAAGACTGTTCAGAAAAGTCACACCAAGTTCCAGGGTTATTGATAACAATATTTTGCAACATATATTAATACAATGGGTTTATTTAATACAAAGTCAATGACAACTTTGGGGAAGGGCCATGGCTCAGTGGTAGAACACCTGCTTGACATGTAGAAGGTGCCAGGTTCAATCTCCAGCATCTCCAGTTAAAGGGATCAGGTAATGTGAAATACATCTATCTAAAACCCTGGAGAGCTACTGCAAGTCTGAGTAGACAGTACAGACCTTGATGGACCAAGGGTCTGATTCAGTATAAGGCAGCTGCATGTGTCGTTGCTCACAAGCCAATTGTATTCTGAACTGCACATAGTCAGGTTGGATTTACATAAACAATCACATTCACACACAAAAATATCTCTTTTTTTATTAATGTTCTTTAACTGGACCATGTATTTATAAGAGAGCATTTAAAGTAAGAAATTTTGTCCTGTTTTAAAGATTTGTGCTGAGCTTGTTAGATCATCAGAGCTACCCTTCCCCTCCCTAGAGAGGCTCTATCTACAGAGGAAGACCGCTTGCACTGTAGGGAGCAGAGCCAAGAAGAATTAAGCAAGAGCAGGAAAGACAAAATTATTCCCTTCTTGTGCTTTTAAACCTGACTAAAAAGTACAGATGTTCTGCTCTTTTGAGTAGCTTTACAGGAGTACCTAACGTTGTTCACTTATGTGCAGGCAAATGAAGCATATAAACATATTAAAATTAAGTGACCATAATACGTATGAGGAAGCACAACCCCCACATCTGCTCCTCATACTTATGAGTCCCATCCGAAAATGAGAATGCTGTTGACCTGTGTGCTCTCCAAATACCTGAAGGAGCACCCAGTCATAGATGTGACTACCAGCAAGTGGTGTTACAAGTCTTTTCTTTCATAGGATATACACCGCACTCATGCAAATAGAAATAACAGCTGCCACTGCACTGGAAAAAAATGTGCATCCTCCCATTTTTAACATGCCACTAGCAAGGAGAGAGGAAGAATTAATCACTGGCATTTAGGGTCTCACCTTCTTTTAAACAAAGCTTAATTTCTTCTGAATTAGTTCACAAGTCGTGTGTTAGGCTAGTAAAATTACTGTAATACAATATCCCAGTATTGGCATGATCTTTTTAATGAAATACATGTTACACAAATTGTATTCTCACAACTGAGACATACCATTAATGAAGCATCAGTCTCCGTATTTTCATCTAAATAATCTAGCAACGCCTTTTGCAGCTGCTGTATTTCATCTTCCCCTCCTGAGACCTGTAACAAACAACCTTGAACTTTAAAGCCCATCTTGTCAACATCCCAAAAAAAAAAACTCTCATAGCTTTGTGTTCAATACATGCTCAAATTACTCCGTACAGAGGAACACGTGACACGGTCTGTTAGAAGACGGCTCACTCATAGCCATGACTCAATTTAATTACAGAACAAGAAGACATTTCGGCAGTCGATTAGCTCTGACATGAATGCAAATAAATCAATATGCATCAAAACACCTTTTAACTTATTTTGAATATCTTTCTCAAGCCACCAGCCTTCAGGGAACACGGGTAGCCACAGATAATTAGCCATTTGGAGGCACCAGCTCATACAAATGGTACCTCTAGGTGACCTTGACAATACTGTGACTGGTAGTTGTAATAGCATGAGGGTCATCATACCCATGAACACCCGCAATACAGACGACTATTTATGTTGGCTAGCCTGAATGCCATCCCATCAGGGGAGTTAATGGGTCATTTAAATAGGGTACTGTACTGTGAGAGAGTATGTCAATGTGGTTCTGGCTAAACAGACACTCTTCAGCACTCCTTGTTTAGCTGTGACTTGCTCAACGAGGATAGACAGATGGATAAAGCCTTTTATTGGGGAATCTGTCTCTAAACTGGATAATACGAGGGCTCTTTTAGCAGGGGTGGATTTTAATATTACATTGGCAGTTGCCAAATTTCTTTCCCAGTCAATTAAGATTAAAAAAATCCTAATTTCCTTATGGGCTATTCAGATAGTTCCTTTTTTCTTCCTTTTTATTTTGATCTTAGTGTGACATTGTTCAGGGCCGAATTGGCCATATGAACAATATCATTAAAGTAAAGTATACCCATGAACAAATCATGACTGGATTCAGCAATTTGACAGTGGAAGACACTGATGGTTAGAGTTTTCACACAGTCCCCTCTGCTCAGCACTGCCATCTGACTCCAAGAAAGTCAACCCCCAGGGCTTGCAAGACCCACACAAGTTGGGTTCTGCAGTAAAGAGGGGGAAGGGGATGAAATTGCCCTTCATGTCTCTGCCATCAGTGGAGCTGCGCTGAAGAGGGGGACAGCCAGCTTCCCCCTCTTCAGTTCAGCCCCCCTCCCCCCAACACGCGTGGCTATTACTATGTTCAAGTCCAGGGTTTACATGGCACTGCTGGGGGGGAGAAGGATGCAGATCACATCTGCAAACACTATGTTTATGGGCCAGTGGATCTAACCCCACGGGGTGCAGAGTTTTGCACTTTTCTCTTAAAAGGTTCATTGATAAAGGTACCTCTTTATTAATAAAAACACAAGAGATCCAAAGAATGGTACCCTGACTCCCTAACGGAGGATCAGTTTCCCAGACTCTATAAAGCAGCAAAGAAGAGAACATTTTGATTTTAGCAGACACAGAGACCAGGTCTCAAGATGCTGTTTTTACGTAGTTGTTTAGAACAGCATGCTGTAAACTTTTAAAGAAACCAGTCTCTGTTACTATTACTGAGAGGTGCTTAACTGACAGGGGAGTAAAAAAGCTTGATTCAAACCTGTTTCAAAATTCGGGCTATCGATCCCTGATCCATTTTGCTAGTGACGGCATCCTTCCTCAATCGTGCGGCTACAGTTCCAAGATAGTCAAGTGAGGCCACCCTCAAAGCCATCTCTGTAGATTTATTACTAAACTGATGGACCTAGAAACAACAACATCACCAAGTTAACAATTAATTTTTGTCTCTCCAACACTTTTAACAAATAATTGCTTGACCCTACCCTAACTACTTTTATAGTAATAAGTCACATTATTTATTTAATATCTTTGTTTAAATTCTAGCCCACTTAAACCCAAAACCTTAAGGCAAGCAATAATACTGCGAGTTAGTATGAAACAGTATATTAAACCTGTTTTGGTATCAACAGCAGGTCATCTTTTTGGAACCTAATAAAACTATGCTGTGCTAATGACTGCATTTTTTTTGGCTGGAAGATGAGTTTGCAGGAATTCATAATTTAGAAATCTGATTATTTAAAATTCCTTCAAAAGTCCCCATCTATTTGTTATGACTGTAAACACCAAACACATCAAAGCCAACTGGCACTGGTACTTTACTGTGATTCTCTGGGTGAGAATTGAGGGGGACGGGAGAAGCCATGCACACGTGTCTGGCAACAGGTTGGGTTTGTGTACACTTTCCCTTAACTGCCATTATATTTAACACCTGAATGCCGACTATGACAATGTAGACTGTTCATAACCTAGTACATATGTGGATATTAGGGATGTGGCTTTCAAATTATTTGCCAATAAATAATATCCATGAAGTTAAGAACAGTAATTTGGGTCCCACATAGCCTTGGTTCCACTTGAACTGCACCTTCTTCGGTGCAGGGGCTGTCTTCCAATAGCAGAGTGCATTCCTCTGGCTCTAGGCTCTTTTCAGTCCATTTAGACATTGATTTCACATGAGTGGAATTGCCCATGGCCTATGACAACAGAGGAAATGTCCCCCATGGAAAAGGGCTCAATACAAACAAGCCAACTGTTAGCTCCTCTGATCTACTATGTTTACTGTGTTACTAAAACACAAAGTGAAATGAATCAATCCAACAAATACCTGAACAGCAGTGATAGCAAACTACAACAGTCAGGTTTTAAGGTAGGCTACAAACTAAAGACACAAGGGAATAAAGCAAGTGTTTGCCAAATGCCTAAATACCAACACTACAGGCAGCGAGCAAAGATTTTTGAGCAACATTTCAAGGACCTGATGCCACTTGTAGAGAAGGTCCTATCCTGTGTCACTGCTCGCCTCTCCTCCAAGGCTGACCTGGAGAAAGGCCTCTTATGGAGATCTAAGTGTACAGCATGTAGATGAAAGTATTCCCTCCACTGCATTGGAAGTCTTGTGGTCTAAACAGACCTTTTAAAATGTCTGGTGGAGATGGGCCAAAGATTCAGAGATTCTGCCTGCAAATATGTAATCACTTACAAGGATTAGCCATCTTTTCTTGCTATGAAAAGAAGGCTAACAAAAAAGTGACAAAATCTATCCAACAACAATATTTGAAGACATGGATGGTGTTTCTATAAAGACAGGATTAACCCCAGGAGACCATCAATAATGTATGTCTGTATTGGCCTGAAGATTACACTATGCAAGAATATGTGAACATATATTACTCTAATAATATAGTCAAGTCATTAATTAATCATAGGATCACCATGAGTCGGAAGCGACTTGATGGCACTTAACACACACACACTAATTAAAGGGAGGCAGAATTACTGCTTTGAAAAATCCAGGTGCCTTACCAATAATCTCCCCAATAAACTAAGCAGCAGCTCTGCAGCTGGCCACTCTGGTTTGTTGACCGTGGAAAGAAGATCTTGAACAAAGTTCTCAAACAATGGCCTATAATCCTCTTCACCTTGCTTGCTACCACATCTGTTTGAAATACAGTGAAAAAGTGAAATAAGGCATAAAATCCAGATCACAAAATGTATAGTGTTACAGACATAAACCAAACCATTCCTATGTTTCAAAAACAGAAAAAATTAAAAACTCAAAATATGGTACTTTACATGGATCCCACCTAGATTTCCACAGGCACAGGTTGTGATTTTCATCAGTTCCTCTCTTGTGCAGCTGCCACAAATGCCCCCCCCCCCAATATTCTGCTCATGAGAGGGATTCTCTAGAAATAGTTGGAGAAAGGATTAGAAGTTGCCCAAGGGAGTGGAGGTGGGTAAAAATCCCCCCCGTACCTATGGAATTCTATGTGGGATCTGAATAACTGGACTCTTCCATTGTCTGTTGAATATTGTGTATGTTTAAGGCAACTTATTTCCTGGCAAGACTGCTTAGAATTCGTCGCAAATCTCTCTGAACCTCAAGTGTGAATCCAAAGAGTAAAATAATGTCATATCTGGACTACAGTGTTAGATGAACTTATTGACCGTCAGGCCTCTGGATAGTTGCAGATTGCGACAGAAGAAAATGGGGTATTTTCAACAGATGGGCTGAGAAGCTGATTAAAAATTGCACTGATTATTCCAGTTTTCAGCTGGGCAAAAAAGACTATAGAATATGGATTTCTGGTTTCAAGAATGTTATGGCAGTCTTCAAATTACTGCCCGGGGGGGGGGGGGAAGGTGTGAGAAGAAAAGAGATGAGGTGGGTGGGGCCTTTACAAATTATTGCCCAACTATGATTCCACAGTAGCTGTCTAATAACTTTCAATAGGGGCATTTTCCATGCCTTTCTTCTTTGCGTGTAATTCAACCACAATGCTACAAATTGGACAATTTGCAGCCTTAAATCAACATATTTTTGGAAGCGTCATCTAAGGTGTTTTGCTCACGTTGATCTGCTCAGTTAGCTGCTTCAGAAGGGTAACTAGTAACCTGTTCTAGTACAACTGTGGGGGGGGGGGAAACTTATACAAAGAGGGATGAAGCAACAGCTCAACTAAGCTTTCCAGAAAGGGCCACATCCACCCACATTCTTCCCTTACTGACAGCCTATCTTCTGAAGTCTCATCAATATCAGAGATTCTGATCAGTGAAGCAGCTTTGGCACATGGGATCACGATGCCTACATGAACAACTGGAAACACAAATCCCTTGTGCTATAGCCAATCCTTTCATCCCCCTACCACAGCACAGCCTCTCACAAAAAATAAACCCATAAAGAAGTAAAAATAATTAAATTACTGCTTGCCACCATCAATCCCTGCCCAAATTATCCGCTATCAGACTACAGTATCCTATGAGAAGTACACAGCTGGATCTAGCAGAGAAGCCCTTACGTTTAAGAGCTCTCAACGATCACTGAAGAAACATCCATGGTCTGTTCCTTAACATTAAAAAACCCAGATTGTTAAAGTTTAAGTGACTCCCTTTAACCATACTGCCATTTAAAAATTCTTGGGACATCTAATCTTGATCTTTGGCCATTTATGCTTGGTAACCATTGTTCAGGAAGTGTTTGCTCCACACCCCACCCCACAAGAATCCCCTCAAAGAATGCAAAATCACAGCTGTTAGCTATGCAAACGGAGGTTGCTAATGACTATGCAAACAAGGAGCGGGCAAGTGGGGGGTGGAATTTCTCCTTTTGCATCAGGACCGTGAATAGTCATTTTTAAAGGTCGCATTTTTAAAAAGAGCTTTGAGTGAACTTCAAAATTGACCCTGAATAAATGGCCTTTCAGTAGACTGGGTTCCATGTCTAAACTGTCTGAAAAAGCTCAAGCCATTTCTTCAGCTTCAAGCCCGATTCCGTAATGGACATATTACAGTTTCACGAGACAAAACCTACAACACATGAGCAGTTGCGTTCTACTCACTTCTTAAGGAAAATTGAAAGGAAGTTTTGTGCTGTTCTCATGGCTGTTTCATATGAGTTCGTAATTAGGACATCCTGATCCACCTAAAAATGGACAAACAACTGGTTTACCAAAGGCACATTGTGATTTCTGTGAGACAGTGTACATGCTAAGGACGTACACTTTCAAACGTTTAAGGCACATCTTACCTTCTTATTTGATTCCTCTTCAGAGTTTGAGTCCTTCTCTCCCGATGGTAGATGTACAACACACTGAATAAGTTGTAGCACCAGTGCAGTCACCATCTGAATATACATAGGCTCTCCATCAGTATCACTGCTGTTCAATCTGTTGAGAAAACAAGTTATTTATTATCCTCGAATGTAAACCCAACAGCAAACACAGCACTGAAATTGTCAAATTCGCTTCAGCTGTTAACACACCTCGTATCTTATTTACAATACAGAGAATTTTAATTGCATTTATAACCAGGAAAAGACTTATATACGAAATATGTCGATTACCTCTTGAAGAGAGGCTTAGTCCGACAAAAGCTGCAGTTACACCGAATCACAACATAATGCAAGCATTCCTGCCAAAACACTCTTATATAATCCTACTGTTCCAACAATGCCCATTATCCCTTTGATGGGTAAACCAATCTCAGAGCTTACAGAGAGACAGAACAAATTCATGATGGGTACTGAGCATAATAATATATGACACTGGTTTTCCCTTTTAAGATTTTTTTGGGGGGGAAGGCCCCAGTAGCCATATTTTTCCCATGGCCACGGCAGATGTCCTGAAATCCTAGTGCTATCACTCTACTCATGTCTTATAATCTTGTGCAGAAATCTGAAAACAGCACAGATACTATGCAGCACGGTTAACATGCTTAAGTCCTACTCATTTCAACAGGGGGTACTTATGCACAGATCTAGCATAGTTTTTTCCTAAAAAAATTCCCCCCAAATATCTGTAAGATACCACATAATCTAAAATAGGCACAGTTTGTGCTGTACATTACCTGAAATTCCTCAGACTTCTTTTGCTGGTTGGTAGTCTTGCGAGTGATGTGAAAATTTCTTCTAGTATCAATTGCCTATGCTTTTCATATCTTGAGAAGACCTGTTAGTAAAGATTTTAAAATATTTTAGAACACTGACTAGTTTTTTGCAAGAAAACAATCACTCCTCTAGAGCAGTGGTTCCCAAACTGTGCTCCATGGAACACTTGGTGCTCAGCAAAACATCTCCTAGTGTACCGTGAAGTGAATAGAAAGAAAAATACTACTGTCATTCATTTTGGTATAGAGGTGCTAAGTGAAAATTAGTGCTCCGTGACTGTGCTCCACGGAACACTTGGTGCTCCGCAAAACATCTCCTAGTGTACCGTGAAGCGAATAGAAAGAAAAATACTACTGTCATTCAGTTTAGTATAGAGGTGCTAAGTGAAAATTAGTGCTCCATGACTCAATAAGTTTGGGAACTACTGCTTTAGAGTAGGCTTATCTTATTATTTATATATCTTGAGCAGACTGAATGGGCAACTTTGACAAAACAGCTGCCTAAAGTTACTGGAAACTCAGATTTCAGGACAAATTAAATCCCAGTTCTGAAATCTACAAATGCAGTTAACACTGACATTTCCTCCTACTTCCCCATACCACCCATATGAACTGTGGGAGGGATCATCTCTGGGACTTCTTTCTCCAGTCTTGACATGGGGGCAGAGGATGAAATAAGAGATGATGAGGATTCCACCCCATTGCCAGTAACCTCTTCTAACTGCTGAATGAGTGACACACACACCGAAGCCTGTTTTGCATATGGATGGCCCTTCACTGGGAGTTTAAAAAAATCAAACTGAGAGTATTTAAAGATAGCCATATTTCAATAAGCATTTTTAATTTGGCTGCCTGTTGCTTGGTATTCATGTGACAGTTAACAAGCAACCAATGAGCAGGAAGCCATTTACTCCTTTTGGAGAAACCTAAACATATAAAACTGTGATTGAACACCATACATCACAATTACTTTAAGGGAATTATTTTAGTCAAATTAGCTGTAACATTACACATAGTTCTACTGAGAAGCTGTTCTATTCATGATTTTACTACATACATAACGTTCTTGACCAAAATACTGCTGATGAGGGGAAATTCTTATTTATAAGTACATTCCAAAGAGAATTTTTTAAATGACGTGTTTCTCTGGTATGGTTAAAATGCAATGTTACTGGTAAAAATTGTAAAACTCATTAATTCTCATTTTTCACATAAACATCAGTCATCCATTTTTAAACACTCAATATTGGTTAAAAGGGTGCACTTACTGCAGTGACTAGCTTGATGGCACACAACTGAAGTTCGCTGACATTTTCTACAAAAAAAGGTGTAATCCCCATTGAAGAAACCTGTCAATGAAAAAAATTAAGCAACTGTGAATGCTAATTATTCTTGGTAAATACACATGAAACCTGCTTTAAACAGAACAGGTACTCTCACTAACATTTTACTTCTCTGTGGTGATCAACTTCTGACACAAATTACAGTTAGTTACAGTTGCAACTGAAATGACTAGGGATGAAAACTAAGGTACGAGCCAACTAAAACACCCTCTTCTCTTCTCTGTGCAATTTTCATTACCTTCAGATAAAACACAGATTCATGATGTGATGTCAAGGCTATAGTGTGCAATTATTTTAAGGAGATTAACGCTGAAAAGTTACAGATGTTCAGAAGACCATATACATGGTAAGCAAGTTTCCACTCTATGCACAGCCCAGGATTAAGTTTCTTGATGGGCTACAAACCTCCACTCAGAAAAGGAGAAAATCATATTAATTCTACTAGATGTTATTTTCTTGTATATGTCTCTTTTTTAACATTGTGCTACTCTGTGGATGATGTTTCATGAAGGCCTATGGCCACATACAAATAAATTCTTCTACTACTACTACTACTGGTAAGCAAGTTGGATAGAGTAATTGCATTGGACTACTCTGTAAACAATGTGCAGTTACTGATACTTGGAATTATGTATGCTATATTTCTTTGTAGGACAAGCTTTTAAAATCTTTAGCAGGTTAAAATTATGGATTATTCACTACAGAAAACACTGTCCTGATCACTTAAAATAGCCACGAGATAAGAACTTTGGAAACACACTGAAACATTACCAAGATTCAATAAATTGACTGAACTTACCTGAAGAATAGTGGTGTCAGTAAGAAGCTGGATCTCCAATAATTCAGCCAAACTGCTAACAATATCACAAACTTTGTTGTACAGCATCACTATTACTCTCTGTTTATGGGTGGAACACTTGGCACGCTTTGCTTTTGAGCTTAGCACACCACCTAGAAAGTTTTCAACAAAGTTACTCTTTTAGAACTTCAAATACATAGAAATCATACAGTACACAAGTTCTCAAAAAAGTAAATATGGACCATAAAAAGAAATACATTAACTACTTCACACTGTGCGTGAAGGAATGTCTGGAATACATCTAAAATAGCCTTAAATGATGCTTTTACAGCATTATAGGTATCATTGCACCAAAAGTCCCCAAGGATCCCACATAATCTGTAAGTATTGCCACCCAAACTAGGGCTCTCTTGTCAGAACTGGCAGGGCAAACGTGCAGAGTACTTGAGGAGTTGCCCTTATTATAGCTGTCAATGGAAGTCTCCTCAAGTACAAGGCTCTGGACTGCAGTACAAGCAGCCATGAAGCAGGCAAAGGGGAGATTGGAAAGTAAGGACAAAAGATAGAAAAGATGCTGTCAATGAAGCTGAAGGTCAAAGAAAACAGAATTAGAAGATGGCAGGTAGCCTGATTTCCAAGAACCGGCTACCACAAAGTCACTGAAAACTCTGGTAGCGGTACCAAGTTTGACTGGAAGGCATCATTAAGTCAGAAACGGAAGGCAGTGGAAACTTTAGAACAACGGGCATGTGGATTGGTAGTTGAAAGGAAATAAAGGGCCTAATCACTGTGGTATAGTTATTCTGGTAATGTTTAAAGAAGCGACACGAGGAGCAGCCATGGCTTAGTGGACAGCATCTGCATGGTACACAGAAGGTCTCAGATTCCATCCCCAGCATCTCCAGCTACAATTATTAGGCTGCAGTTAATACAAAACACCTCTACTTGAGACCCTGGAGAGCCACAGACAGATAGAGGAGACAATGTTAACTCTGACAGACCAATAGTCCGACACAGTAAAAGACAGTTTCTTGAGTTCACGTGAGCAGACTTAATGATATGATTTCTCCCAATGCAAGCCTCACTAGCCATTTTGGAGCAGTGGTACCATCACAAGAAGTGACCTGTAACCATCTCCATACATGATGAGCTTTCTTCCTGTGCTGCTGCTGGCAATGAGAGGCCAGGTAATAATAAGCAGCACAGTCCAAATGCTTACACTGCTCATTCTCTAAAATGTCATTTAACTGTATATGCATTTTTAATTTAGCTGATTTTTATTTCTACCCAAGTACAGTAGAGCTGGGGTTTTTACTTTACATTTTGACTGATTTTGCTTACATTCCCTCTTTAATCTTCTTTGCACTGAGGTCTAAGGAAATTTGGCATGAGGAGTACAGAGATAGATAGGATGGGTGGGTTGGTGCCAATAAAGTGGCCTTTAATAGACAGCCTACAGGGGATATATGATCTGTTTGTACAACCTTCTACAACTGCGTACAATTACAGAAAAGTTAACAATACATCAAATAATTTTCATACTAACCACCATGAGGATCCAACCGATAAACAGGATCATATTGAGGATACAGAGTGTTTTGCAAGTGAAATTTAGTGTACTGAATGACTCTTTCTATTACGTCTTCAATATACACGGCTTTGGGCATATTGGGGGATGTCATGATGTTGATCGCTGTAAGGCAGGCGTCTGCAGATTTTGTGACTCTCTCCATAATCAAGTCTCTCCACAATCTTTCCTCGTCTTCAGTGTCGTTATTCTGCAGAGAAAATTCAGAGTGCTGAGTAAGAATACACTTTAAAATACATTCATAAAAAAACACAAGCAACTAAATTTAAGGATAATAGCGTATGAAAAGAGTATACTGCTTTAATAAAATATATTTTCCATTGTTATTATAAAGGCTTCACTACCCAGATAAAAGCCAGGATAATCTTTCAATTTTGGGCACCGCAATTTAAGAAAGATGTAGACAAGCTGGAACGTGTCCAGAGGGGGGCAACAAAGATGGTGAGGGGTCTTAAAGACCAAGTCCTACGAGGAAAGGTTGAAGGAGCGGGGTATGTTTAGCCTGAAGAGGAGAAGACTGAGAGGGGATATGATAACCATCTTCAAGTACTTGAAGGGCTGTCATATAGAGGATGGTGCCGAGTTGTTTTCTGTTGCCCCAGAAGGTCAGACCAGAACCAACGAGTTGAAATTAAATCAAAAGAGTTTCCATCTAGACATTAGGAAGAATTTTCTAACAGTTAGAGCAGATCATCAGTAGGCTTCCTCGGTAGGGGGTCAGCTCTCCTTCCCTGGAGGTTTTTAAGAACAGACTAGATGGCCATCTGTCAGCAATGCTGATTTTATGACCTTAGGCAGATCATGAGAGGGAGGGCACCTTGGCCATCTTGTGGGCATGGAGTAGGGGTCACTGGGGGTGTGGGGGGGAGGTAGTTTGGAATTTCCTGCATTGTGCAGGGGGTTGGACTAGATGACCCTGGTGGTCTTTTCCATCTCGATGATTCTATTATTCTACTCTGCTTTCTGTCGGATGCCACTCTTTCAGACAAATCCAATCAAAGTTGGGGGACCAGTTTTTGTTTTGCTAGCCCTGCTCATCGGCCTTTAGCAGCAGCTTGTGATGTCAGCATTAGCATGTGATAATGTTTACCTGGAGGCCACTCGAGTTCTGCAGATCAAGCTGTTAAAGACACTCAGAAAGACTTGGATGGGGCTTACTCTTATGGTTGGCTGGCAACCATATCCCAACGTGATCTCTATGTTGACACAAGTGGGTGATGCACGCACAGTTAATGGCAACAGCATGCATAGTGTTTGGTCTCTCTGAAAGGCAACTGCAACTGGCTCAGCCCCAGATCCAACAACCAGCACATTATGCTACAAGAATTGATGATGACCAGTTGGAGGTCCATGTTGAACGTGAAGAGGTCAATTGGACATCATGCTAGGAGATCAGCAGAAGGAACCCTGTGGGCCAAACTCCTTCTTTTAAAAATGGGAGATGGCAGCAAGCCCACATAAAGATGCAGACAGACAGCTTTGTTGCCAAATATCCCTGGTAGAAGAATGACACCTTGCTCTTTAAATATCCAATTCAGCTGGCAAGATTTACGTTTTTGTTAATTTGATGGTTCTTCAGAATGAGTCAGGTGACAATAAACTTTTCAGGCAACAGGTGGGTGCAGAAGAATTTTTTGCCGATCTTCCCTCCACTGCAGTTCCTTCCTCCCCTTGCAAAGTCACTTAGAAGGGTCAAGGGTAGGGGAAATATTTCTACTGATTCCCTCTTCCACCAGGGATGCTCTAGGCTGAACCTGCATTGAGCAAGGGGTTGGACTAAATGGCCTGTATGCCCCCTTCCAACTCTATGATATATGACAGAATCATAGGACTAATTGTACCCAGCAATGGTATGTGTACACAGGACCTACTACGATAACAGAGATGGGAAACGGCAGAGGTCCCTTCTGTAGACAATGCTCCTTTTATAGTGGTTTAGTAATGAACATTTTAAAATAAATATTGTAGGCTCTAGGGCAAGGATAGGATGACTTCTGACCTGGCTGGGCTTTTTTTGGTAGCCAATATTCCTGTAAACATTTATGCAATACTTAAATTAGCAGAGAGAGCTTCTAAAGAGATGAGAGAAAAATAGCGGTAACAAATGTGCAGCAATAACAAGCAAGTACTGTGGAGTGCAGTGAGAAAGAGGTGAGAGAAATGCAGAAGAGGGGGAGAAAAGGGGACACGGCAAAGAGAGAGCGAGAACAAGCAACTATGTGCTATGAGGTACAGATAGAGAGGCCAGGGTTAAACAGAGATAGGCTCAGAAACACCTGTGGTGGTGCAGAAAAAGATGGAGAAGAAACAAGACTATGGGGTACAGAACATAGGGGGAAATGGACTCCTCCTTAATTAAAACTAATAAAAATACTTTTTTGCGGTTAATGTAACGAGGAAGTAAAAGTGGCCTTGGAGTTATCTGAGTTGCACACATCTGAATTAACAGCACGTCCATCTTTATGTATCACAAGTACATGTTAGGAGTTTGTTTTCAGTGAGCCAATCTGCCACATATCATATTACCCTATTGGAGCGCCATCTCTCTCTGTGACAGGCTCAGTTTTTGGCACAGTAGATTGCTAAAAAGTTGAACCAACTACACTGGTACTACCCACATGCAGACTCAGAGGCTGCCTTCAGATGTCCCATCAAAGCTCCAACTAAAACGCAACTGGGCACAAACATCATGTGCTGTTCCACTCTCATGCTCCCCCTGCTCCTTCCTCCCTCCCTCATGTATGGACCTTAGTTTGCAAACTTCCCAGTCTGTAATTCTAGGCAGACTGTGTAAGTGGCCAATTAGCCTAAAGGAATTCAAAGCGAGGCCAGGTCTTCTAGCTCACATCTTGATTAGTCAAAAGCTTTAGACAAATTTGTATTTTACAAGCTGCCTTTCTCCGTAACTAATTCTATTGATGGGGTCACATTGCAGAGTTAAATTTATACACCTTCTAGGCAAAAGATGTCAAGTAAGAAGGCAAGCAATTACTAAAACAGAAGCATAGTTCCAAGCATCCTTATGTATGATAACAGTGAGTTCCCTTCTGCATATACACAACGAGCCCAAAATGTGCTGTCATCCATTAGTGAGAATAGGGTGGTCCACTTGTACATGTTCCCTTAACTGAACCTATAGGGGGGTGAGTTCAGACTTCTTCTGTTCTTTAAGATTTTAACTATTACACAGAATTTCTGCTCATTTCAATCATTGTTGCCAATTCAATACACTGTATTTAGTTACTATGAATAGCCACATGATGGCAACAATGAGCTTATTTAAGACAAGAGTCCAGTAGCACCTTAAAGACTAACAAAAATATTTTCTGGTAGGATATGAGCTTTCGTGAGCCACAGCTCACTTCTTCTGTGCAAGTGGACCACTTCTTCTGAAGAAGTGAGCTGTGGCTCACGAAAGCTCAGAAAATATTTTTTGTTAGTCTTTAAGGTGCTACTGAACTCTTGCCCTTTTCTACTACTGCAGACAGACTAACACTGCTACCCACAGTGACTTATTTAAGACAATGAAAGATACTTAGGACTTCCAAGCAGAACAAACATATACTAGTTTTGACAAAAGAAAGACATTCATTCATAGCAAAGCTATTATTGTATTTTTCAGCTTACTGATACAGGAATATAGGCATGCCCTAGCAGCCTTTATTATTTCACAAATTAAAACACGGCTCAGATATACTTTAACTATATACTATTAAAAGCTAATATAACTATTCACTTGGAAAGTGCTGAACTCATCTACAGCTATGTCCACACTACAGCAAAGGAGAAATATTTACGACATTTCCAACAGACAGAAAATTAAAACCAATAAATTAAAATAACTAATTTTAACAACTCACGTGGTTGAGCAATGTGGAAAGCTTTGAACCATCTTGAATATTCTTCTCCAAAATGTTTAAGACTTTCACTGTTTTTTCCGTTGAAAGCTAAAAAGAAAATAATTCATCCAAATGGATAAGACAGTCTTTATAGGTTTGGTGTGGAACTGAAACTGATGCTAATACTGGTTTTGCCTCAAATTCACAGTCTGATTCCGAAGCACAGAGGAAGCTGCTTTAAAGATGCCACCTAGGTTATGGGTCCAAATTAGAGATTTTATTTGAAAAAACCTGCTTCCTGGGTTCCAGAAGCCCTGATCTGGATAGCCCATGGTTGCCCGATCCTGTCACATCTCGTAAGCTGAGCAGGGTCAGCCTTGGTCATTATTTGGATAGGAGACCACCAAGGAATACCAGGGTTGCTAGGCAGAGGCAGGCAATGACAACCCATCAATATCTCTTTGCCTTGAACCCCTCCCCCCTGCCGGGTCACTGTAAGTCAGCTGTGACTTGACAGGGGGGGAAAGTAGCCAGAAAGGCTATTAAATGTCAGACAAGGAGGAGAAACATCTATGCTGATGGTGCACATACATTTGCCCTATTTTGGTTATATCAAGTCTCCTCAAGATTCAAATCATCTTGAAGGCTTCACAACTCCTCCAGACCTAACATGTTTGCCTTCTTGAACAATCCTGTGTTACAGTCTTCATTTTAAAGGCATCAATAACCTACCTTGTCCATAATGCCCATTGCTTTAATTTTGGCAGATTCACTACCCAATTCACTAAGCTGATGTTTTCCCAGTAGTAACTCTTGAGGCATTTCATCATCATCACCTAAAGGGAGAAAAAAAAATTCTTTTCAATATAGCTGTACTATATATATCCATGATTTTCAAGAATAAGCTTCAGTAATCCCACAGTAATGCATTCTAGAATTCTATTTCTCTCCACATTTAACTGATAGTAACAGTAGCCCACAAACTATGTTTATCTGCAACCATCATGCAACAGCTTAAAACAAAATATATGCAACAAAATTGTAATGTAGAGCTATCATCTAGGGAATGCCACCTCAAGATTTATCTCCAGAAGATTCTATCTTTAAAATGACTTTAAAGTATTAAAAGTATATTTAAAGTATTAAAAGTAAACACAGTGTTTAAGTCAGCAGGTGCTAACTTTCCAGGCAGGAAAGTGGGGAATGGGGGTGGAGGGAGAATGCAAGCCTTCTCGAGAGGGGCTGTGGCTCAGTGGTAGAGCATCTGCTTGGCATGCAGAAGGTCCCAGGTTCAATCCCCGGCATCTCCAGTTAAAGGGACTAAGCAGGTAGGTGATGTGAAAGACCTCTGCCTGAGACCCTGGAGAGCTGCTGCCTGTCTGAGTAGACAATACTGACTTTGATGGACCAAGGGTCTGATTCAGTATAAGGCAGCTTCATGTGTTCAAGAGCACAAAGTTGACAAAACGTGCACCATGAGAAGACAGCTTTGAGGAACAGAACGTCAATAGGTTGGAAGATGAACCTCTCCTATTTCAAGTCTCAGCAACCACCACTGAGAATGTATGACCTAGCGATCATTTTAAATTTCCTTAAATTACTTTTTCTATAAGTTCTGAAAATGTTTTTATTTGTATTTTAAATGTATTATGTAGGTGTATTACAATTAGGGGCAATATGCTCGTTAAAAAAAAGAGAATGTGAAAAAATATTGTCGCTTGACACAAAGATTATGCCAGCAAAGATTCAGAGTTCAACAGCCTTTTAGAATCAACCCTTGAAAATAATGTCCTGCCATGTACATAGTTCCGTTCACCTACTAATAAAAAAATACATCAACGTCTCATTGGAGCAGGGATTATGGTTACTTGCCAAAATTGTAAATAACTCTAAATACTTGGCACTTTTGCTAACATGCTGTATCAGGCTGATCAATTGTCCTGTTCACTCTCAAATGGAATCACTTATCTGTTGGTAACATTTCTTTCTAGGATTCGAGGTCATTAATCATTAAAGGAAAATGGAGGACTTTCTAAGAGTCAGAGCCTAAGGATACTAAAATAAAAATTGTTAAGATGAGCACAGGGGGCTACAATAGAAAACAGTGCTTCATACTAAGAGACATTGAGCGATGATGACATTGAAGGAAATGCATAAAGACTTTTTTTAATTACCAAATGAGGTAAAATCCATGTCTTCCAAGTTGTCCAAAATATTTTCTACTGAAGCAGTGAACCTCTTAAATGTAGAAGAATCCATCATTTCTGATTTAAAAAACAACAACAGAAAATGTAATATATTGCATCCATGTACAACACATAATAAACAATTTATGGCAAGAGCATTAAAAGCAGCAACACACCTTCCGGTGTTAGCTTTGGTTCATAAGCTTTTCTTTTCTTCTGTTTTTCTTTCTTCTTCATTTTTCTAGCCACTTAAAAAAAATAAAAAGGTGTAACATGAAATTTCTGCAGAAAATGCTTTTCTCTGTGTCAACATGCTTTAACCCCACGACAGCATTTGAAAACATTTTCCCCCTCTAGCTAGGCCTAATGTATCTGTATTACACGAAAGTGGACGAGGTTTTAGAAACACTTTTAGACAAAATTTAGATTAAGAATACTAGTGAGAGAAGTTGATGATCACCTTCGCTGAGGCTAGGAGGAGGGGAATAGTCATCCACATCTGAGTCCTCTGGACTGCGGTTGCGATATCGACTGCTTCCAGAGCTCCTCCTTCCTTCGTGGTAATGACTACCCCTTCGATGATCTCCAGAACCTCGTCTGTCATGCTCTTCATACTCCCAAGCTTTATCTTCATTTCTGTCTTTCTTATGCCTTTTACGAGAAGCTAGGAGGTGAACAGAGCATTATGAGAGCTAAGCCCAGTTTCAAAGTAGCTCCACACGTTGTCAGCTATGAAAAATACAGAACACACACTTCAACTGGAACCTTGGAAGGCAAATGTATAAAAGCCAACATTTGCTGAAGCCCAATAAAAGCTTCTAGAAGTGTGAAAAATGATTTTAAAAGCATTTCAGTCCATTAGTACTTACACATGTTTATTGTCACCATGCTCTAGCCCTAAAAGGCAGCAGGCCAGCCAACAGGCAGAGGTTCTCTCCCCACCCGTACCCTTCAACCATCTTAGTTTTCTCTGGCAAATATAGTCCTAGCATATGCCTGACACTAGGGCTGTAACTCAGACATCACACATATGGAAATAATGTTAAGGAAAAATATGCAGAAACTTGCTTGTTGCTGGGCTTTCACATTTACCTTTCTTCAACATTAACTATGTAGTTACCCATGACATACGCATTCACATCCATGGATTAACCAAAGTTAGTCCCTCACCCCACCCCCTGGTTTTATCCTGGTTTAGAATCCTGGGTAGTGGGCTGGGGGAGGGATGAACTTTGGTAAATCCATGAACCTAGAGTGGTACACCATGGACAACGGGTGTTGGTGTTTGTCCTTAATTCTCCTCACAAGAATGAAGGGGTGGGGGGGAAGAGCACATGCAACCCAGGCAAGCACATTCCCCCCCTTAACTGTGGTCACATATGATGTCTGGATGTAGCTTATTCCACCAAGGGAGCAGAAGAAGGAGAAGAAGAGGAGGAGGAGTTGGTTTTTATATGCCAACTTTCTCTACCACTTAAGGCAGACTCAAACCAGCTTACAATTGCCTTCCCTTCCCCTCCCCACAACAGACACCCTGTGAGGTAGGTGGGGCTGAGAGAGCATGACTAGCCCAAGGTCACCCAGCTGGCTTCATGAGCAGGAGTGGGAAAACAAATCCAGTTCACCAGATTAGCCTCCACCACTCATGTGGAGGAGTGAGGAAGCAAACCTGGTTCTCCAGATCAGAGTCCACCACTCCAAACCACCGCTCTTAATCACTACACCACGACTAGTAAGGGAGAGGACAAGGAGGGGAGAAAGACAGAGATCCTCCATGTACTTGTTAGCTGCCTACCCTGCAGCCACAGCTATCTCTTAGCAGGAACAGCCACAGCACGGCAAGTGTTCTTAAGCAGGGAGAAAGAAGGAAGGAGGGAGGAACGGCAAATCCACATCCCTAAAAGTTTTTTTTTTCATATCAAAGCAGCATTTCCTCTGTTCAGCACTGCTAAAAATTAATCTTTTCTGTTATTAAATGCTTGTTCAGCCTAATTATTTCTTCTCCTAAGTACTGCAAGTATCGCAGCAATTTGCTTTCTGGCTTTACTCTCACAACCTTTGGACCACAGTCCAAGTAGTTATAAATATGCTCACAGTCTGACCTCACTTGCTATTTTTGCTGAAGAAGTTCCCACTGTTGCTTAAATAGGAAGCTTTTTTTTTACATGAAAAAGTAACAGCAGCTCAACTGTGCACACATTTATCAGATATGTGCCCAAAACTTCTGTTCAGGAATTCCACTGCTCATAACATTTATCTCCCTCACAGTATTGAGCACGTTACCTCTTCTCTACTTATCACTGGCTCCCAATCTCATTGTGCATTCACTTTAAACTTTCAGTTTACTTGTTGGTTTACATTCCAAGCTCTCAAAAGTCAGGGCCTGTCTTTTCTCCTCGATATGCTCCAATTAGGGCTCCTTATTCATATGACCCACTCATTATAAACCAAAAAAGTGTGGTTTCCCATCATACTTCTCCAGCCTCTTTCTTCTCCAGGACATAATATAATATAATACCTACTTAATAAAATTTACAAATACATTTGTAGCTATTTTCCCCTCATGCCCCTTGCTCAGTCATCATTCTCATCAACTGCTTATTTATCAAGCAATAATAATCATAAAAATACATTTATCAGTCTGAAAAGTACATTTTGTAGCCCAAAACTCTTATTCTCCATTATTGCTATCCACTATTCCCTTTATCTTATTTTGTTTCCAGTATGTGTTAGGTACTGGATGAAACAATATCTCCTGTAATCGCTGATTATACCACAGGAAAAGAGATGGGGCTGAGCCTAAGCTGAAGCCCATACTAGAAAGGAGAGTGTTTGCTCAAGCCCCCCAAGTGAGAGGAAAATAGAATTACCAGGATGTACTTCACTAATGCACTAGTAAGAGGTGGAACCAGTAGAGCCCCTTCAACTGGTTTGATTTGGCTGTTGCAATAGCCTCTCTATAGAGCAGTACCTGTTGGACCCACTTGGCCATGGTTACCTAGCTGGACAGCTCCTCTGCCGCTTCACCAATCTTGCCAGGAACCTGCTTCTTGCTCTGACTGGACAGCTCCCCTCCCTCAGCAGCCATGCCTCGAATACCATCCCTTGTCTTCTTGGATCTGCCTCACAACCAAGACAAAAATCTGAGGCACCTGGCTTCAGCGTTGGCAAGAACAGGGTAGCAACTCAGGAGGAACACAGGACCTTTTTTTCTGGGTGGGTTTTCACTGCTGGCATCCCTCGTGTATCAGCCTACTGCTGGGTTAAGAACTTTGCTTTGCTCTCACCCTAAGGGTATTTTATACATGTATGAAAGTTTTCAAAAGCCATGCACAAGGGGCACATCAGGCTTGAAAGGAGGAAAGAACAGGGAAAAACTCTGCCTCAAGCCCTAGCTGTTCCAAGCACTCCGCAAACTGAAGTTATTTGGCTTCTGCCTGGCTCTGCTCCCTCTAGCAACGCTCTGTTGTAGAGAGCCCCAAAGCGCAGCTCTTCACTGAGCCATGCTGCGAAGGCTTCTGAAGAGCCGCATCCCTTCCAAATTACTATAATGCTGGGGGCCTGCATTCCTGTCCTACAGCACTGTAGCAGGCAATTCTAGCCTGACCCAGGAGAATTCATCCTTCTGCTTTTTGGCAGCGCTGTTAGGGAGGCACTAGACATAACATAATCAAGATTAATGTATCACCATGATCAAAAATGAGAGAAACATTCGCTACTCACTTTCAAAAGCCTCTTCGCTGTCATTGTCTTCATCTGAACTGATTTCAGCATATTTTGGTTTCTCGTTTACAGTGCTACGTTTACGTTTGTTCATTTTCACTCGTTCGCAAAGAGGCATGGTGGATTCAATTTCTGCTAGCAGTTCAGGAGGTAATTCCTTTAACACTGACTGATCTATGCTACCTACCAATGAAGAGTAAACTGTAAGTGAATACAAACCTAAGGACACATCAATGTAATGCAGATATGAATTTAACATTTTTATCCTGCTTTTCACATTCTTTTTTTCAGACTCTTTTCAACTGGATGGTTTACAAAATATAAAAAAATGTTTGAAATGTAGACCACTTTCCATATTGTCACTCAGAAGGCCGAAAGTTCCATGCAAAATGAACACAATATAAAATCAGCTTTCTATCAAATAACTGATCACCCTAACTCAGGTGCTTGCTTCAGTTGGTCTTCATAAGCACAAAATACAGCATTTCCCCCATAGCTGACCAATTCTTCATTTTGTAAATATGCAAAACAATTTTGTGTGTTTGCCAGCAGGTGGAGCTAAGCTTGAAGCCATTATCCCATTTACAGATGTCAGTTATTTTGACAAGATTCACACTCTGCCTTACAACAGAAAGCAAGTCCTCATTTGCATCTACCGACAAGCAACTTTTATAACGGTCCCGCCCTCCCCCTAAATGCAGTCAAGAACCCAGCTTCACAGTTGCAATTAAGTGGCATCACACATTTGTCACAGTGAAGAACAAATTATTTAAGGCTCTCTCACCAATCTACTCTTCAAGGGTTACATTTATACATAGTGAGCTGAAATACGTCACTATGTATACAAGGGGCTTTTCCCACACATGAGCAACTCCATCTGAGCAAGCGTCAATTACATGAACGACTATCCATCTCCCTTCTAGTAATACGTAAGTAAAGAGATGCAGAACACTGCTCCTCTGGCGAAAGACAGCAGTTTTTCTGATTAACCTCTTCTCTGCCTCTGTGACTACCTGATGCATACAGCCACCTACTTGCCAAATGGACAGTTCAACCATTAAAATATGCATACTATGTTGTCGTGAGATACAGAATTGCTTATATTCTCACATTTGTTTTCCAAGACTTTGCTCCGGTTATGAATTGAAGTTTGAGAACCACTTAAATAAATATTATCTGACTTTAGTACTGTATTGTTTATCGGTAAAAAGATGCCTCATTTTTCAAACTCTTTTTCAAGCACAACTATTAAATACAAAAATACCTACAGTTCTAGCAACAGTGACTATACAATAAATGCTTTTCAACAGAATTATTGCCAGTATACTCATTTTTCAAATCAAAATAGATGGAAATCATTAGCAGATTGACAAAATTAGCCACATTCAGCTTGTATCTTATGGATCATTACAACACAAAGTGACATTCTGCTTTGAAAAACAAATACATTTTTAAACAAATTAGATTAAAAGTTACACATTTATGCCATTCCCCTGCCCTGCAAGGCATTTAACTGAGAAAATCATTACTGAGTCCACACATGGGGAAACTGGCTAAATTACAATCACTTCAAAACCAAGAAACAAACACAAACACAAAGATAAAGGTTAAACGTTCTTAGGGCTGGTTCAACATTTACATTTCTAGGTTGTTGATACATATATTTAAATTGTAAGAATAAATAACAGAGTAATCCAATAAATATGTACTGTACTTTACAGATGAAAAACACATTTATCTCTAGTTGTTTAAAAACAGTAACCTGCCTGATCTCTACAAATGTACAATTTGAACAAATATTGCTCAGAATTTCTACTCTTCCAAGTACACCAAACCAAGATAGATGACAAACTTAATAATTTTGAACAGACCAAATGGTACATTTCTGAAGACATGATTGAATCTATTAGAACACCAAAATGCCTTCTGGAGACTGCATATGATACACAATTCAAACACTTTGTACACTTTAATATGGTTTAAATTAATTTCAACAATGAGAAGTATAGAGAAACAAAAACAACAACACATTGAAGAGTACGCACAAATGTTCTTGGGAGGATAAAGCAATATTTCCAAGATGTGACAGTCTCCCTTTTTTTGCCCAACTAACAGTAAATGATGCATACATGTACCTTAATTACAGTATCTTAACAGAACACTGGGGTATGACTGACCACCACTGAAATGAAGAGGAAAACTGACTTCAAATGAATTTTAGAACATCTAATATACTATTTTCTGTATGTATAGGAAAAAAATTGCTAGAATTGCATCAATTATATCTCAGTGGAAAATTTGTGTGTGTGTGTGTTAAGTGCAGTCAAGTCGCATCCGACTCATGGCGACCCTATGAATGAAAGTCCTCCAAAATGTCCTATCTTTGACAGCCATGCTCAGATCTTGCAAATTGAAGGCTGTGGCTTCCTTTATTGAGTCAATCCATCTCTTGTTGGGTCTTCCTCTTTTCCTGCTGCCCTCAACTTTTCCTATCATGACGGTCTTTTCCAGTGACTCTTGTCGTCTCATGACGTGACCAAAATACGATAGCCTCAGTTTACTCATTTTAGCTTCTAGGGTCAGTTCAGGCCTGATTTGATCTATAACCCACTGATTTGTTTTTTTGGCAGTCCACAGAATCCGTAACACTCTCCTCCAACACTTAACTCCCCAAAATAATAGAAACAGCGCTTGTACATTTAAGAAACAGATGTCCACCAAGTTCTCAGTGGCCATTTTGGAGGTTGCTAGGCACCCACAACAATATTCCTGAGCCTTCCAAGCGTTAAATTCCGTAAAGCAGAGCCATGGGAGGGAACGGATGGGCTTGGAGACCAGAACAATTTGGGACAAGGTCCTGTTCCTCTCTTTTTGTCCCTTGGTGGAGAACTCACAGCAAACAGGCCAATCAGCGACCACAAACACTCACTACCCAAACACAACACAGCTCAGTACCAGCACAACTCAGCCAGTTGATTTGAGACTCCTTAAAGGTAGGCAAAACCAGGGTATAAAAACCAACTCTTCCTCTTCTATTGTGCTTGACCATTTAACTGACCACCCCTCCAAATAGCAAACTGCACACACTGACAGCATATACACCATCCTGCATACAGGCAGCGTGCACATTCCACTCTGTTGATGCACATACACCTGCTCACCCACTTGCCTCCTACTACAGACTTGGATCTAGAATAGCATTTTTACAGGCACAAGGTTTTCTGCAGAGTGTGACTTTCTCACTCTCCCCCCTCCCTGGCAGCCCAAAATGCCCCCCAAATCACATTCCAGTGGGACAGGGGACCCTCAGGAACAGGATTTTTGGGGCATTTCAGGCTGGGAAAGGAGGGGTAAATATATACCATGGGCAGAAATCCTTGCATCTACAAAAACACTAGTTTGGATCCAACTCTTGCATACCATTCTCTTCTTACACTGCTCTCTCTCTCTCTCATATTCATTCATTCATATATATATATATATATATATATATATATATATATATATATATATATATATATATACACACACACACACACACACACACACACACACACACACACACAGAGAGAGAGAGAGAGAGGGGGGGGGGAGGGAGAGAGAGAGAGGGAGGGGGAGAGAGAGAGAGGGAGGGAGGGAGGGAGGGAGGGAGGGAATAGATATAGATTACACAGATACAGATAGACACACACATACTGGAAAAATATTTGTAACATATGTAGTTTAAACCCTTAAAAAAACCTTGTAGGCTGGCATCCCGAGCATGGGTGTTCATTCAGATAATCTTGAGCCCAAATTAAACCTGAAATTAACTATTTGGGGTGAGCTCGGGGATATCCAAAATCAGGAGTAGCAGTAATTTATCTCCTGGGATTTTAGGAATGTTTGAGAGAGGCAGCACTAGCAGGGAGGGAAAGAGAAGCCACGCACCTGGTCCACAGCTGGTCTGCACTGCACTTGCCCCTTAAACTTCAAAGAGTCATTCTTTTCCAATGGGAAGACCTGGTCGCTGACCTCTGGAGGCCAGGTCTCCCCCCATTCAAAACAATGACTCTCTAAAGTTTAAAGGGTTGATGCACCAGGGCCCAGCTGGTCTGTGGCAGACCAGCCATTCAAGCTTTAAGAGGCCCTAATTTTCAATTAGGGTAGACCCGGTCTCCAGATTTCAGGACCAGTCCTTCCCACTGGAAGCCCTTTAAACTTCTTTGCACCACAGACTACCTGGGGGTCAGAGCGCACATCCTCTCTCCCACTCCCTCTGCTCCTGCTAGCTCATGGGGCATTACCGCCCCCCCGAAAGGTCATGATTCTGGGGTACCAACATTCTCAAACCAGAAAACTGCCCGAAACTGGCTCAGGAATGGTATCAACACTCTGGAAGTTTCTGCAAAATGAATATCATGCCCTTTTAAAAAACAGACAAAAAACTGAAGTGTTTTTTGAAGCATACACCCATAATCCAGAGATCAAGTTCAGTGCTTCAGACTTCCATTTCTCAAAACAGTCCACATCCATAATTGCACAGCCAAAAGTTTAAAAAGCATGCCACGTCATCTGTGCATTGAGGTGGAGCAATTTAAGAAGTGTACAATACGCCACTGGATGAGTGAAAGCATTTAAGATACCTCAAACACAGCTGTCTGAACATAGGCCCTACTCTGTAGTGAGACAGAACACCCAAATATATTATACAGTGTAATACGAAGAATAGATTCATTACTCATAAAACTGAACTGACATCTCAAAGCAAAGCCCACCCTGAAATTATGTGCATAATGCTGATTTCAGCTACATCTAACAACTGGCAAATTAAGTACATATATCTTTCGTATACATCTTATATTGAGATACAGCCATTCACTATTTGCAGTTGGCATATTCCTGCCCCTCCACCAACTTAAGGGGCTTCGCTGTGATTTCACATTGAGCTTCAGAGGCACTCAGTATCTCCAAGATCAAGATCTCCTTCAAAGCCCCAAACTGAGAACAGGGTCAGGCTCATCCCTACAGTCTCTCTTCCTGGTGGATGAACCCAAAGCATGGGGCAAGGCGAGGGACAATCCATCTCCCAAGCTCCAAAAGACGGCAAGGCCTGATCTCTGTTACATTGTGTGGAGAACCACCATGTTTGTCCCAATTCTGAAGATCAGAGGCTTGTCACGCTTGCCAGTAGAAGAAAGAACATTCGCCATGGTGACCGTGAGGAATGAATTCATGTTCAAAATCCTTTTAGATACAAGTAGCGCAAAGCACACACTTTCTAATGCAGACAAGTTCCAATACATTTGTAAGATACAAGTTATTTAAATCATTATAATCATCTAGTACCAATAGAACAAAGATGAAGTTTGCAAAAAAAAAAAAGACTGATCCCTCATTTCTACCCCAAATAGGAGGACCATCTTATCACCTTGACCTACTAACATAATGGATAAAAGTTTGAGTAGTCTTACCTTTGTTTGGTCTGGATGACTTGTTCTTGTTAGATTTGAAACAAGAGCTCCTAGATTTGTCTTCTCTGTCCTTAATAAATTTTTGTACATCATCCAAAGAAAGCTTCTGCAGAACAACAACTGGTTTAGCTCCTTTGTTTAGATCCTCCACTAGCCCAATCTTCTCTACTTTGTCCTTTGGTTCACCCTTAATTTCCGATTTCCTTGAATCATGCATGACATTGCCATCTTTATCCCGCTTTATTTTTGGAATGATAAAGTGTTTCAAAGCCCCAGATCTTCCCCCCAACAAATAACTGGGAAATCCTGCTTTGCTGTCAGTATGTGCTTTATTACTATCCAGTTTGCTCTTATTACCATCTGTCCTTCGTTCATCTTTACTATTGGGCGACTTGAAACCTGGTCTGTCCGGTCTTAATTTACTAATATCACTTTTACTTTCTTGTTTAATGCGAGGGCTGTCAGGTCTTGATCTCTGATCCCCAGAAGACAGCCTATCCCGGGACTCACCAGACACATGTCTGTGTTTTCTATCCAGTCTTTCAGCTTTTGTGTTATCAGACTTAATGACATATTTAGAGTCGTGCTCAGTCTTACTTGAAGACCTCAAATACTCAGGTCTTTTTAGCTTTGAAGAATCTCCTCTATGTCTCTCAGATTCACCCCGGTCCTCAGATTTTTGTTTAAGGTTATCATGATCACGCCTTAATGAGTCAGAAACAGAACGTCCATCTGGTCTCTGTTTTAATGCATCAGGCCTTTCAGATTTCACCCTGGAAGGATCAGATTTCATGTCCATTTTGTGTTTAGATAAATCGGGCTTCTTTTCTGAAGAGGATTTACCAGAATCCCGCCTGTTTTCATGCCTGTGTTTTGGGGTTTCTGGCCTGCCTTCATTCCTCTGCTTTGGGGTTTCTGGTCTGCCTTCATTTTTCTGCTTTGGGGTATCCGGCCTCACTTCATTTTTCGGTTTTGGAGTCTCAGGTCTTTGTCTTATATCCTGTTTGCCATTATTTTGCTTGCTCTCGTTTGGTTTTACGTCCGTTTGCCTACTTTCGTGTTTGCTTTCATGTTTAATTTCTGTCTGTTTGCTTTCACTATGTTTTGTTTCTATCCGTTTACTCTCATTTTGCTGCACTTCTGCTTGTTTGTTCTCATTGTGTTGTATTTCCACCTTTAAACTTTCGGAATCTGATTTTTTCCTAGGGGTTTCAGGATGGTTCTCAGATTTTAGTTTAAGTACTCCGACATCCTCTTGGGAAACAAACACAGAACCATCATTACACTGCTTCATCTCTTCAGGCTTTTTGATGATGTCTGAATCCTGAGTTACAGCTGCCTGAGAGTCTGCCCGTCCTGCTTGCTGAAGATCAATACTAACCATCAAGGCTGGCCTTGACCCATTTCCCGCAGAACCTGTCTCCTGAGAAGCTGGTTTGTTTCCTCCAGTAGCACCTCCAGCCTCCTGTGGATAGGAATCTTGTTTTCTTTTCTTCAAAGGTTTATCTGCAGATCAAAGGGAGAATATGTTAGTGTGCATCATACACACGAATTAACATAACGCCATACATGGAAAAATATGTACATTATAGTAGGTTTACACACTAATTCAGAAGTCATTGCTACAGTACAGATAGCAACAAAGTAATACACTATAGTTTTGAGCCAGCTGTATAAGGAAAGTATTCTGGAGTGAACCTTCTACAGACCAGGGAGAACAAGCAAGCATTTTCCAATATTCTTTTAGTACGTATTCTTTAGAAATAAATAAGGTGATAAATTATTCTGTCTAAAAGCAACACTGTGCATTTATTATGTCAAAACTTTCAGTATCTGTCCGCTTTTCTTGATCTGAATGCCGCAGCTTTATGTTGGTTAATTTTTGTAACCTTAATGGGCTAGATCCTAGCAGCTGTTCTATTGGATGACAAGGGGAGAAGGGGACCACAAACCACCCAAAATGGCTACTGTGGGGATTAAGGAACCTGTATTGATAAAAGCCTTGTTGGATGGGGAATGTAGTGAGGAGAACTGGGCAAGATTGAGCAGAAAAACTGGCTATATTCAATATGAATACAACGATATCATAACTGCAGTTCTAATATTTGTGAACTGAATGATAAAGCACAAACAAAGGTTGCAAAGCTCAAGTTCAAGGCTTCAATGAAGCTCCGCTCTATAAAGTGTGCAGGAGGGGGAAAAGGCCAGGAGTAGGGGAAAGAGTTCCCTGCTATAAGCCACAGTTTCCCCTTATAGGCAAGTAGGCTCACTTTACAAAAAAAGTAAATTTTAGCTGAGCATGCCTATAGTTGAGGCAATCCTTGGAATTCAAAATATAAGAGGAGAGTGTGAAAAGGTTAACTAGCAGCATTTCGAACTATCAGTTGGCTCCCAGTAATGAAACGCAAACAAACAAAAAGCCTAAAGAGGCTGAGCAGAGACAATCCTCACAGTTTAAGAGCTGCCTTCATGGAGCAGACTAAAGGTCCATCTAGACCAGCCTACTGTATCCAACAGCAGCCACCCAAATGAATCTTCAAACAATTACTGGGGGACAGGAAGAACATTCCACGCAGTTTAGTTTCAGCACGACCGCTCAGGTGAATTTAAAACGGTGGGAGCGGAGAGATAAAGACCATTTGATAAACACAAGCCAGGAAGGCAGCAGCAACATCCAATGGTGCAAAAGCTGGCACTGAATATTACAGTGGTTTAAGAAGGAAGAAAGAAAAAGAGAGAAAAACCACCAGTCCCTGAAACCGAAGGGGCCGTCCCCCAACACACTCTTAATGGAAAAAACTGTGTAGCCTTCAGCTAAGGTCATGATATGTGGCCTGCTGATTGGTGCTTTCCCAATCCACACTGTGATCAATAACAGTTTTCAACAAGTTCGCTTGTAGTATATGAGAGAAACAAACCTGATTTCAAGCCAGGAATACATATTACACTAAATGTAAATATACACAATACACAGATTTGGATGCATGTTCAGTATAAGAAAAATTGTTTAATATTAATTTGTAATATTTTCACTGACTATAAAAAACTTGTATATACAGCAGGATACACAACCATTAATCCATAAACCTGAATTGAACTACAAAGCATGTATTGTGGCCTGCCAGGTACTCATTCCCACAGCCTTTGGTTCCTACAATCCCTTACAGCAGTAGTTCCCTTTTCAGTGTGGTAAACCACAAGTCCAAATTTGCTTGGTATGCTGACCCATCCAAGGCTGGCCCAAGGTTTTTTGGCACCCTAGGTAAACTGTGACCTTGGCATCCACCTATTTTAGCATTCCACTTCCTACAATGGCTAACCAGATGTTTTTGAGAAACCAACAAACATCACACAAAGGGCATAGCTGCCCCCACTATGAACCCCAAACAAATGTCATTCCAACATACACAGCCTTTGCATATGGTTACATTTCAGCCTTTGACCACCCTCTTCCTCTCCTGTAATTCCCCCTAAGATTCTAAGCAACCTCACTCTAGTAACCATCAGGACATGTTTTAGTTGATCAAATACCAACTCATGTACAACATGGAAGATTCTGTTTCCAGGGTCAGATCTTGGTTTCTAAAACACAAAAGAGAGCAATAGAAAGGAGGGCTGGCCCATGACCCACTTTCAGAGGCTTCTGGGTCCCAACCCACAGGCTGGGAAACAGTGCCTTACAGCTAAAAATCTGCTGATGGCTTGCATTCACAGCTTGGTGGGTCACAATTTGAGTAGATGTTAAATAAGACTGGCAAGTGCACACACATCCACTCATTCATGATATTACTTGTCTTCCCAGCATTTATGTGTTTGGATTCCCAAATGGTGATACGTTGTACTAGCAATAGTAGTTATTTATCAGTATTCCATAACAAAACTGACCATAAGGAAACATTTAACGTTAGTAAGCTAATGAAGCACACTTCAGTAAAAATGCTGACACAACCTTACACAAATATATTCTGAAAGACAATCTAGTGATTTAATTGGAAAGGATGGAAGTCTTTAAATGTACATAATAAACCTCCTTATCAGAAGGCAGAATAATACAGATATCATCAAGCAGTTCTCTTTGAACCACAAAGGATCCTGTATGATTGAATCACTCATACCTATTCATACATATAGCTGGAAAAGTGAGTCTTTGGAATTCTACATATTTAAAGATGGCAAAGATAACATGGACAACATTGTAACACAAACGAAAGTAACATGGCTAATCTTTTTTATTTACTTACATACATTCATTTTGCACAACAAGAATTAGAGCAGACTGGAAATCTTTAGTAATTTCATGCATTTGGAATCCTGAATAGAATTTGGTACCTGCAGCAGAATGCGGCAACTTCTGCAGAAATCTGGAATTTACACTTTGTGAAAAAGCTTGAGCACGCTTCAAAGCCACTACCTTTTTGCATGAAGAACAAAATGTGAAGACAACTCTGCATGCACAAAGAGTCCACAGCCTATTAAACAGTGCTTGTTATTTCTGAATGGTATTTATAGCTTTTCCTGGTGCTTAATTTAAATCTACATTTCACTAAGTCCAGTGCTTCTCCTAACCTCAATGAATGAGGAATTACAGAAGTCTAGTGTTCTATACAATAGTGCATGCACATACAGCACCTTGGAACTATGTTACTGTTAATAAATCCAAAAATGGCATTAGCCTTTTACCCACATTAACTCACCCTGAGTCTACAAACTTAATCTTATAGTTAAGTGATTCTGTCTAGTCAGTTCCCAGCATATATTCACACACTGTTCTCCCACATGTACTTTCAGACATGCTTTATTTCTTTGGAGATAATTTTGAATTTCAACTTATCACTGGAAGCTGATCATGTCCTCCTAGTTTTACATCATTCCCAAATTTGCTACATCTACTGTCCACCCCTTGATCAAGGAGATTAATAGATGTATTGAACAGAAGTAAGTGACCTCACTAACTCATGCAGAATGCTGATAGTTGTCCAGTTTCACGTTGATACACAAGCTTCTTTTTGACACAGGTTTTCAATCAACTACTTATAATCTTACAGTACCTTCTTCTAGCCCATGTTTCCCATATATGTACTTCTGCAATGCAGAAATATAAAAAGTTTGTTCTTCAAGGCACTAAACTTAGTTTTTTGTGACAAATAAAGCAATAAGGTATGGTATTATTTGTCTTTAATAAAACTAGGAATGCTAAGATTTACTTATGTACCTCTAAATTACCTCTAAAAGCTCAATTTAAAAGTTACAAAAGGTTTTTTGGGGGGGCCCATTCTAAGAATCCAGACTCTCAAAGGAACCGAGAATAAAATCACATGCTTCCCAAAAAGCAGGATTTTCTATTCAGAAAAAAACATTCCTGTATTTAACCATTATTAGCAAAGGGCTAATAGAGTGGGTAGGATCCAAATAATCACAAGCAGTGTTATGCTTGCAGAAAAGGGCTTCCTTGCCTCCTTTGTCCAGCTGTATTATAGCAAAGGTTTTTCCTACAGAAACAGTCCTTCAGGACTGAGGTGGTTTGTAGTATATGGGGGCTGAAGCTACAGGGGAACTCCACTGAAGCCACAGAAACCCCTCTACGCTCAGACGGAAGCTGTTCCTCACACAAGCAGGGGTAAGAACCAATCCAGAGGTGTCAGGGGACAATTCACCGCTATTTCATACACTATTTTGCCAAGATGAAGATGTAATGCACAAATCTTTTTTCTAAAAACATAAAACAGAATGCCCGATATATCCAAGTGTAAGGATATTTCCAAGAAACATCTGAGTAACATTCTTTAGTAGAAATATCAGTCACAGAAGAAGAAAAATACAGTAGTTTTGCATACACAGAGGTAGCAGTGGGACTGCCACCACACCTAAGCTATACTGGGGCCTATGAATGGAAAGCTCAACAGCCCCTGCAACAGGTCTGTTGTTGTTCACATTAAAAGCCTGGCCTTCAAGGATCAACAAGACACCTGCTTTCCCACCTGCCAAGGCACCTAAGCCTGCCCAATCATTTATCTCTGCCTTACTCCAGGCCAACCACCGATTCCTATCACAGCATCTGACACACCCACTTGCTGTCTCCCTCTGGCCCAGCAGTCCCCACTGCTCCTCACCACCACAGTTTCAGGGGCTTCAGTATCTAGTCAGAAGTAATGCACTTCCCGTTAGTATATGGGCCCCAGTAAATAAATAAATCAAGCCAAATCCTGATACAGGGCCTGGGTAGTCAATACATGTTATGGTACGGCAGCAATGAAAGCAATGCAAAAAGCAGGATCCTCCTAGGCAGAAAAACACAAGATGTATTTGAGCTAGACCCAAGATTAAGTTTATCAAACTGTCCTGCAGGCAGCCTTTTCTAATATATGAAACCAAGTGTGACTCATGCTTAAAAAGAAGGCCAGTAGCTATGCTCAATTTATTACTATTTACTGGCAGACAGAGCTGAGGAAGTGAACTGCTCAGTTGTTGATATAACATACAAACTGGACAACAACAGCAGTGTCCTCAAGGGGCCTTCAATGCAGAACCTGAGGTTCCAGAAGCTTTTGGAGAAGCATGCCTTTATACCATCATTCATTCATTCATTCATTTATTTAAATGGTATTCATGCCCAAAATACTTTTTGTATGTTTATACCTCACTAATTTGAAGTGAGTTATTTTTTCCTCTATCTATAAAACAGATGACACAGAAGTGCTGCTGAAAGCCCTTTAACGATAAAACATTAACTAGGCTACAAAGATACTCAGATACTAAAGAAGCAATAGGCACTTCTAGATCTATTTACTGAAGCATTACACAGTGTATACTGTAAACAGCGATCATGTAAATAAACAAATAGTACTGCAATACCACAACTTTAAATATTCAACTATTTCTTGTTTTACTGTTAAAATCTTTAGTAACTTGCATTTCTATCAGTCCTATCCTATCTCCCGTTTACTTGGAAAAATCACTAAGTTTGACTCTGCATATGAAAGCAACCTACATTTCTCATGAACCAAAAGCAATCAGTTGCACTACATCTTTACTCTCAAGAATTTCAGAAATTGCAAGTCGTGATCTTTTTCTAAGAGTACAAAATAAATGGTTCAACTTTCAAGGACACCTTTGAGAAAAATGTGTATTAGCACACGTATGCAATATTTTTACCTTTGTCTTGCACTTCTTTTGAAAATCGCTCCCTTTCAATAGCTGATTCACGTTCTATCCGTTCAATTTCAGCCAACGCATCCAATTCTACTTCATCGTATGGCGTTATAGTTCCATGTTGCGAAACCTGTTGATGCGACTGTACCAAAGGATTCTGAGGTTGTTTTGCAGAAATTGAAGTGTTCGGTTGTAAAACAGGCACTTGTTGTGCCTGGAGGAATGCGGTTTGTTCATGCTGTGGCAAACACTGAGCAGCATTTAGTGGGCGATTAATATCCTGTGGAGTAACGGGGGTTTTAGAAGTCTGTCCTGGATACTGAACGTTAAAAGAAATATCCCCTTCTGAAACATTACTGTTTTCCAGAGAAAGTATATCGTCCTGCTGGTCCATATCTGAAGATCTTACGCGAGTGAGTCTTAACGTAAGCTTAGTAGAGTCCTTGGATGGAGAGCTAATGATATCATACATTGCAGCCTTTTCATTCTGGTCTTTTTCATCCTTGCCTAACTTCATTTTCTTTTGTTTCTTTTGCTTTCTTTCTGGAGAATCTAATAATATGTCTGGGGGAACATCTCTAGGTGATGAGTAAGGTGGAGGCTGAGATTGAAGTATTAATGGTGGTCTTGATCCTAGAACAATAATTTAGAAAAACTGAACAGTTATGTTGGTTCATATGTTTATAAAAGCACACTAAAATAATCTTTATTAATATTTGTATTTTTACAGATATTTTCACATACATAATAGAAAAAATTAAGTTTAGAGGGATAGCTCATAATCCTCATTAATACAAAGCCATAGTAACTGCAGTAGAAGATGCCTTCTACCTCTTATCAGTTTGGCAATCTAGTAAGAAAGGTATCACTCTAAAAAAAGGCAGAAACTATTTTGACACCATGCATCTATATCAGGCCAGGGCTTCAACTAATAAAAGCTATTAGTTAATTAAAAGCCCATCAAGGATAGGTCATATCCAGAGTTCACTAGAATCCAGAGATAAAGCCCAAAAACGATGAGTAGCAGACAGGCAAAATGCACTACAACACACACTCACACAGTATCACAGAAGCACCCTGCTCTGAAATTTGCAAAAAGCCAAAACACAAATAATTCAGGAATACTTCATGTGCAAGCAGTAAGTGATCTTGTTTTTTAAAACATATCAAGTAGAGCATTTGCTTTCATTCGTTTCCAGCTCCTTACATAGATTAACCACATGAGTCTTATATACTTTCTACAGCTGGAAGCATTATTTTCTACTTACAAGCAGCTGGAAGTATTTTTGCCACATCATTACACATATACTATTGTTTAGAACACTTTAGTTCTAAATACAGAATATTCTCTCAACATCTTTCACAAGAATAGGCAGAGTGATTGCTATTACATCCTGCCAGTAACATAATGCACATTTTCATTGAGGAGTGAGGGAGTGGATGAGTCCAAAATTGAACTGGTTTGTGCCTATCATGAACCGTTTGCGACATTTTAACTGTGCATTAGTCACCCTTGTATCTAAACAGGTGTCTACGAGACACAAGACAGCGAAAAGCAGGCTTTTCCACTGAAGTAGAAAGGTGAGAAG
The DNA here is from genome assembly GCF_029931775.1 of Euleptes europaea. Classification (NCBI taxonomy): domain Eukaryota; kingdom Metazoa; phylum Chordata; class Lepidosauria; order Squamata; family Sphaerodactylidae; genus Euleptes; species Euleptes europaea. The sequence goes on from NC_079315.1 coordinate 105,016,444, forward strand.
GCGATGTCTCACAATACGCTACTGTATTTTCAGCTAACCAAGAACAGCAATAGATAATTTGGATTAGAAGCATGAGAAAGTTTATCATGACATCCAAATGCAACCATATTCATCAACACCTTAACAATACACAGGTAGATTGTGTTCTAAAAACAACAACACAGAAATCATTCTTCAACTGATGTTTCTTCAAAGAAATATCAAAAAGGGAATGGTGATAAGATCAGAAACCAAATTCACATTAAAAGCAAAGAGTCTTTTTGTGCCCCCTCCCTCATTTGTCTTGCTTTTTACATTCTGTCAGCTGTCTTAACTTGGCTGCCTTTTCCCTGTCCTCCAGCCTGCATCTCTGCGACACTTTACAACTGTTTGGTCCTGCATGAAATATGAATGTTTGTCTAATCTGAAGCACTGTCATTCTGATTCTTACATAATGCTAGAACTCCCAAAGCTTTTATGCACTGGGGTATGTTTGGTTCCTGACACACCATCACAGAAAATGGGCCAGTCCTGATGCCCCCCCCTTTAAAGACTCAGTATTTCAGAGTAGTATACTTTATCCACACTATTCACTCATTCCAAACAAAGAACGTGTGGCAGTTTGACTCTGACATGAGCATCATGTCAAAACATCTTTGGCTTCTCAGACGAAACCACCGAAAGTAAATTTTGGACTGGCCGGAGAGGAAGAATGCAATCTTCTGCTAACATTTGTGAATCACCAGTTAAATTTTATTTTTGCTCTGCGTCTTTGGTGTTTGCTTGTTTTTAAATGCGTTGGGGTCATGATTAGACAGGTACATTTAGCAAAAGTTAAAGGAGCACCATATCAAGTAACAGCACTCAAATGACATGTGAATTCATAATCAGGAAATAATTATCTTTATCAGGGATTGTATTTATTTAAAACATTTATTAGCCGCCTTTCTCCCTTGCGGAACTCAAAGTGGCTTACAACGCCAATAAAACATTATAAAAACACAATAAAAACAACAGTCATAAAACCCATAAAGTCACAGTTTAAAAACTCAAATTAGGACTGCCAATAATAAAAGCTAAACCAATCAAAATGTATTCCTAAATAAAACCATCTTCAACTGCCTCCTGAAGAATGACAATGAGGGGCCCAGGCACACCTTCCTGGGGAGGTCATTCCATAATTGTGGGGCTGCCACGCAAAAAGACTTCTCTTGTGTACCCACCAAATGACACCAATTGGTGGGACAGTCAAGGGGGCATCTCCCCATGATCTGAATTCCCAGGCAGGAATGTATGGGATCCTCATGACCGTACCACTTTGAGTTAGGAGCAGTTCACCAACTGAACAAGCTGAAATCAAGGCATTCCCTTCCTCAGAATTTTTCAAAGACAATATAATAAAATGCTTTCAATACAGTTAAGCCTGCCTAAAAAGGATGTTCAGTAACACCGCCTACTTTGGTTCCATCTAGAAAATGTTACAGAAGGGTTAGTAGTGAAGGGGACTACTTCCCTTCCATAAAAAAAGCACAATTAAACTCTGGCTGGGATGATTACAGGTCGTCTCTTCTTCTTTTGCAGATGATTGTACAATTTAGTAAGGTTGAGTTTGTGAACAGGCATCAGCTAAATTATAAGAGTGTTTTAGAAAGAAGCAGGAGTCTCTTTTTCTAGATATTTCACCAGGTATGATGATATACCTGAAAACTTCTATGAGGATTTATCCTTAGCTAGGTATTTCACTCAGACTCTCTTGTGAGTACGAACATTTTCTTATCAACTCTGGCTTGCTTCTTGGGCCTCACCTTCATGGCTAGCCACTCAACATATCCAACTACAGGGAGTTTCAGCTTGTTTGGTATCAGCAACTTTCAGGTACAGGAACAATGCAAAGTTGAAAAAATTTACTGCTTCATCAATAGACGTTCCACTAGTCAAGTAATAGCTCTACAGCACTTTGATATACAGACTTCTTTTCCCTACCCTTTCCCAATAGACATGTAAGTTACTAACATTATCTTCTTTTAAGATGATGCTCCTTCATCTCTGAGACACTGCGCAGTCTCTACCGTTGAATTCAATTTCATTGTGATGCCTGGCTCCCTTCCTCATCCATAAAAGATTGGCAACATGGCACATGCTTTGAGATCCTAAGAATGTCAGTCTTGCCACTACACAAGCTATTTCCACCAACTGAAGAAACGGTTCGCTCTGGATAGTGCCTTCATTTTTCTTTCCCCCTTTAGCCGGGAATGGTTCTCAACTGGAAAGGACCCGTGGAGCCCTCACCTAGCATCCAGAAATGAATCCAAGATCAATTAATGTTCCATCTGCACACTAGAGTCCAAAACTCGTCAATTTTTCTGTATGAACAGGTCTTTATTCTATGTTGAGTTTGCTTTGAGGAATCTTTCATCACATGAGCTTGTTACCAAGATGTTCCAATGGGCATGTTGTCCAAAAACTAGTATGGATGGTCCCTACATTATTTAGCTACATACCTGCTAGCTATTTTACTGCCTTCTTGAATCACAGAACTATCAATTCTTTCTTGAATACCGTGAAGGTAAAGTGTAACAAAATACTTTGTACTCATATATGTATCAGAGGAATATCTAGTGGCAAAGTTTAATTGTACAAAGGGGGGAAAATTCACCAGGTTCATTGGTTAAAGATTTAGCTGCTACAGAAAATATGATAAAAGGAAGTCCAGGCCTTAGGCTGCAGTTCAGCCTTCAAATACAGGATTCTCCCTTTAATCTTTATTGTGATAAAACTCCCTGACCATTCTTCATCTTCATCAACCGTTAATGACCCTAGCTCTTGAAAAGGTATAGTCCCTATATCAGGGGTGGGGAACCTTTTTTCTGCCAAGGGCCATTTGGATATTTATAACATCATTCGCGGGCCATACAAAATTATCAACTTAAAAATTAGCCTGCTATATTTGGTCAAACATTTAGCCAAGGGGCACGACCGGAGACGGCTCCGAGTGCCTGCCACATAGAGCGACTCGCTTTTGAGCTTTGCTGTCCCCAGCTGGGCCCAAGAAATTCAGGCAGGGAAGCATCCTTCTGAGCTAGAGATCTGCCAGGACCCATGAAGGGCCAGACCAAATGATTACGCGGGCCTTATACGGCCCCCGGGCCTGACGTTCCCCACCCCTGCCCTATATAGTCTTTACTACACGCTTAGTAACTGTACTGAAAGAAGTATTTCCATCATTCTAGATATCACAGAAGATTAGTAGTTTTGCAATGTACCAACCTCATGCAGATGATCCAGCTTCAACAGAATATAAAACCTTGTATTCAACCTACAGTTTAAGGCAAAGCAAGTACTTCATGTAGGCTCAAATACCATATAGAACTTGAACACTGAACCTTTCTTTCCCTGCATCCGCAGATACAGAATAAATGGCTCATGGTTCAAACATGCTAAAGCAGCCCTCACACAACAGTGCAACACATACCACTTTCCAAAATAAATACATCAGCTGAACCAACGTTTTCCTTCATTTCATCTCTCACCTGGGATTTCACTCACCTGATAACCAATCCTTTACAGCAACTAGGGCATTTTTTATCACTTCTGAATGGGTGAACAGTGACTATTATTCTTTAGACTATACAACCCAAGTCGCCCACCAAGCATATGCTCATACGCTTAAATTCAGTAAGTGTTTTCAATAGAAATTTTGAACCCTGGTCACCAAGCGAGTGATGGAACAACTCTGGAACATTTGTGATTTTTTTGACAGAAAAGGAAAAACTTAAAGTGAATTTTGGGTGCACAGTTTTCTGAACCTTCTAGAACAAGTATATTTTTAATTTTCTATAACTCAGCCATTCTAAATCAGATGTTTTTGAAGTGTGGTGGATTACACTGTTATCCAGGTACATTACCAAAGCCTAATTGTATTAATTTGTGTTATGAGTAGAATTTTCAGCACTGTAAAGGTAGAAAGTTGAAAATGACACACATTAACTATACACGTACTCCCATATGTCAGTATAGTATGTGGAGATCTGGTAAGATAAAAGTCATACGTTCATGGTATTAATCACCTTGAATCCTTAGTTATGGTGATTAGCTAATGAACACGTTTTTTCTTTAAGGTGTCTGTACAAACGCATCTGGCAATGTGGTTATTATGCCAATAAAGGTTCATATATGTGTGTGTGTGTGTGTGAGATTAGCTAATGATTCTTCTGTTACTTTATTCTTTGACATCAAAATAATCTGCCTTTTAAATAGTAAAATTGCTACCAAAGCATCAACATTAGCTCCAGGTTAGTGAGTGTGACTGATAATCCAGGATGCTTTGGTTACCTATAGAGACTTGACCACTCAAAGCTTCCTTCTCTGTATATTACCCAGAACTGATCGGCATACATTAGGAACTGCCTTCCTTCTTATGCTCATTCTTCCCTTCATGTCTCTGGTCAGCTTACAGCAGATTCTTAATGGCTCCCCAACGCACCAAATACAACAAAAGGAGCAAGAAGAGAAGCATACTAGGTATCAGCTCCCCAGGCACACAACACTCTTTCCTCAAAGGTTCAAAACCCAAACCTGTCCGGATTCCAATGGAGAACAATTTTGTGGCCAAAGATGATAAAAGTTTTTTTTTAAAGAAAGTTTATAACAATATATTTTATTTAAATTGTTGCCACCACCTGCATAAGATAATAAGGCAAATAAAACATCTATTCTTCTTTACAGAGCTCAGAAGCCACAATACTGCTGGAAAGCGGATTAAAACTCTGCTTCTAACAATTAACTAATGTCTTCATGTGAAAGAACAGCAATGCCAGCAGTCTACTGCCTCAGTATATATTTGACACTGGCTTGTCACCCATTCACACTCATTACTATGGATAGCACAAATTACATATAGAAATTTTACTAAATGCACAGTTTGGTTCAACTGAAGACATGGGAATCTTACAACTTTTTCATATTGCAGCATATAATAGCAACTGTCAAGCAGACCATTCATCCACAACTTTGTAAGTGGTCAGAAATATATTTCTTTTCCACAGATGTGATTATTAAGAATTTATGCTGTTACAAAGAAAAAAATCAAATATTTCTATCTAACTGTTTCCCCTATTTATTGATTTTGCAGCATAAGGACAAGTAAATGCTTTCCCCAAAAAAATATCTCTCTTAAGAAATGCTTTTCAATCTCATGGCATTCAGTGACATCAGAACTTAGGCCATGCTGATGGAACTAGAAATCACTATTTGGGAGGGCAGTTGTTTAGGGTCACTGGTAAGTTTTGGAGACACTGTAGCATGGGGTTTTCTCATTACTAAACCCCACACAGCAGTTTTGAAAAGCAGGTGACCTATCAGCCATCATGCCAGCCCACCAGGACCTCAACAAATCTCCTGTTTGCTTTGTCTTCCTAGGAATACAAAACACAAACAGGAATTATTGAACAAACAGCAGGACACAACATATGGTCTGTGGTCTACATGTTACTTCATGGATTACAAGTTTTTAAGAGATAATGGGATGGATCATACCAGCTTTTCTGATGGTGTAAGAGGGAGAAGGGGCGCCTTTTCACCGCAAAAAAAAGCTATGCCAGGGATCATGGGACCTGAGAGATGAGGCTGCGGGGGGGGGGGGACTGAGTGAGATCAGCCTCTCTTCTTGTGCCAGCAGAACAGCTAGCAGGATCCAGCCCAAGACATTTATTGAAGTTAATCTGGATATGCCATTAAAGGTTGATTGATTGATTGATTGAAGTTAATCTGGCACCTTCCTTATAAAAAGCATAAGCTGCCATTTTACTTGCAATGATGTAGAAATTCAACAGGTCAGATCCCATTATACCCTCTTTCAGCATACTCCCCAAAGAGCGCTGCACTCATCTGGAACCAACCTGCTGGCAATCCCTGGCCCGAAACATATCCAGCTGTCCTCAACCAGAGCCAGGGCTTTTTTGGCCCTGGCCTGGTGGAACTCTTGAGTGAGACCCAGGCTCTGCGGGATTTAGTTCAATTCCATTGGGCCTGTAAGACAGTTTTTTTCCGCAGGGCCTATGGTTGAGGACAGCGACGGTTCTACATGGGAGTTGGGCTCCTCCCTGCTGGGCCCGCTTAAGGGTTATACCCGTTAAGTTGTTGCGTCCCCTGTTGTTTCACCCGTAGGACAAAGGGGATTACCATCTTGGCATCATCTGTTAGTTCTCAGATTTTCATTGTTGTTTGATTTTAATTATGTTTGATAATTATTCATATATGGCTGTGTATTTCTATGATTGTTAGCCGCCCTGAGCCTGACCTTGGTCGGGAAAGGGCAGATTAGAAACTGAATAAATAATAATAAATAACGCATCATCATTTTATCATATGGTACTTCAGATGACTAAGGCGTAATCGTGCATTTAAATTATGCTAAACACTCAGATGTGTGGCTAATAGTTTAATCTTCCATGTGGACAATATGTTCTAATAATATCCAGATTAGCAATTATAAATGTATCACTTCAAATGCTTAATAGGTTTTCATTTAGGAGACCAAAGTAATGTTTTAATAATGCAAGAGAGTTTTCTGCTTTCATCTTAATTATCCACCTGTTCTCAACTTTTAGCTTAGGTCTACAAGTGTATGACAGAGCTAAAAAAATACCTTTAGGTGTTCCATCACTTCCAGCAGGAGAGCACACTGATTGTGGAGACCTCAAGGAGAATGATGCAGCGTTCCTTATCGAAGAATCTCCATCCTAGAATCATATTAGCCAGTAGTTAGAAAGAGCACTTCTGCAATGACTTCGCATTTTTGTTTTCTATTAAGTGATCGCACTTACTACTAGTAAATAACATTTGCCTTTCGTGCAAGGAATTAACAAATCCCCAGAATTTAGGGAGCTTTGCACCCTCCCCCTTCAGGAATGCAGGCAAAGATGTGTTTCTATTCGGTTTCGCACTTGTTTGCAGTAATGAACAGGTGCATCATAAGCCAATGTCTCTGCAGCTCCTGTATCATTCAGCCAAATAATTTATAAAACTGAGAATTGGGACAACGCCAGAGCTTAAAGTTTTAATAACATGTAATGAATCTTCACCTCTCTAAAATTCACACACAATACGAGCACCTCAACAAAGAAACATTTAACTCCTGTCAGTGAACTGCGCCTCAATGGTAAAAAAAAAATGTGGCTGTAGAATTAACTTCTGTTAAGGTATTTTAAAAATTAAATAGTAGTCTGTTACATACTTCACTGCTTATTCTGTGCACCATCTGCAGGTAGTCTTCACTGGAGCCATGTCTAGAATTATCAGTATGATGATTGGCTGAACTTCCAGACAACTGACTTGTAACCTTATTTTCATGTATATTCCTCATTCCGCCTGAGACAATGGGACTGGATACCGAAGCTGAAATAAAAAACATCCACTTTTAATGTCTTTTAGTCACTGTCTTTTTAAACCATTTTTAAGATTAATTGGCCTCTTCTAGCTTTCCCTTTTGCTCCACATTCAGACATCCTTAAGAAAGCTTTCCTTCTCCAGGCTTCCCCCCATTTCTACTTCACATCTCTCTAATCACATATATAATTTATTAACATGCACCCTTTATCAAAGCCCCCTTCAGGCCTAAGGCAGTTGGGCAAATCTGTTACCACCATGGAACTGAAATGTATGAACAGTACAGGTCTACATGTGTTGGCCCCTTCACAAACAAGATATCCAGCATGTGTACACTGGAGAGGCCTTTAAGACAAGTCAGGCACTTGGGGGGAACTTAATTCCACTATAATGTCTGTATGAGCTGTGAGCTTGTGATTTACAAAACTGTTAACGGTCCACTGATTAATGAAAGGCGATGTTTCAAAAAAGGAAAGCAAAAATGGAGACGATTCAAGTAGTTGATAAAACCAGTGTCTTTTCTAAAAATGCTGCTTCGACTGGACTAAAATTCAATACACAAGCTCTATCAAACATTTTGTTTTCTCCTATTTAATACAACCCCCAAACATTTCTACTAGAAACTCCATCTTACTAATTACAACAAAGGATTGATGGGGCCCAGCCAATATGCTCATTACAGTCCAAACATCTGCAGATTACTCCAGTCTAAGCCAGCTGAAATCAACCGGAATAACAGTTATCTGGGAGAAAGGCAGGCTTATAGATGCTGTCTTGCATAGCGCATGGATTGTTCTGTGCAACTGTTTTACCCCCATTGATTCGGATTAATTAATTAGCATGAGATCGTCTACACTTAAGCTCCCAGGCCTTGATATCGGACTTTGCTGAAAAGTTATTTATGTCTTGATGCTTTTCACTTATGAATGTAGGAAACAGCTTTTTGCACTGCAACATGAATACCGCACCACATTTATTAAACTATATGCTTTTAGGACACACTGAACGGAAGCCTATATTCATAGTAAAATATGTTACAAAAACATTCATGCATCATGTTTTCCTCACACTTCCAAATCGGTAGAGTATCATGTGAAACAACTCCAAGGGTTCTCACAAAGCTTCAAAAAAAGTATTCATATGAGTAATCATTGCTTATAAAAACAGAGTGTGTGTGTATGGAATCACAGATATAGTCCCACAAGTACTCTTAGGTTTGGGTTTGTTTGTTTTTACTGCCGGTAATTTTGGATTGCACTTAATCACAATCCAGAAGCCAGAGTTAAACCAATCCACAACACAAATAAGGGGAAAATATCTGAGAAGTGCTGTTGAGAAGATTGATTTTATTTTTAGAAGATATCCTTATACGTTCTGAACTTTACAGCCGTGGGTTTTTTCAAAAAACACATTCAAACAGAGCTAATTATCCCATGGCCATTTTATGCAATGCACTAAGTACACACAATGTAGAATCTGCTAACCACCACCATGTCCATAGTGGCCTGTATTTGACCACCAGGTCTGAACTCGAGGCTCATGCGCTCCTCCCCTTGCACACTGCAACGGAAGTAACAACAGCAACACAAAAACAAAACCGGTACGCTATTACTTAAACAGGAGGAAGCCTTGGATTTTACAACACTACTGAATCTCCTAAAGAAGGGGTGTCAAAGTGGTGGACCGCGGGCCGGATCCGGCCCCCGGAGGGCTGTTCACTGGCCCGCAAGCCAAGCCGCCCCCCGTCTCCTGCGGTATCCTGGCCCCTGTGAGGGCCAGGCTTGCTTTCCCCACCACCACCCCTCTCCCATGCGATCCTGGCCCCGGAGAAGGCCAGAAACCAATGGGTAGACCTGGCCTTCGTGTTGGGGGAAGCTTCCCAATGGGGACTCCCCCCCCCCCACGGAGGCCACCCATCTTCGGCCCGACCAAGAGACATCGATGTTCAATCCGGCCCTTCTCACAAATGAGTGCGACGCCCCTGTCCTAAAGAGTTCAATGAAGCTTTAAACCTCTTTCCTACATGATGAACGTGATTCTCTGAACCTGAGCAGACAACAAAATTATCTGTACTTTGTCACAGCATTTGTTTTGCCTTATGCTATCAATCAAAACATTGTTAAAGTAAGAGCCTTAAACAATATATTTATGTAATAATAACTTTCTTTTCTTCACCTTGGCTCTATATTATGGAATGGATAGAGACTGCTGGAAACGGAAATGGTGTGATAAATTTCAACCCATAGGTTCTATTCAGAAGTCACCAAAACTGTTTTAAACAGCTGTGTGAAACAGACCACAGTTTGACGGTCAATCCCAGTTAACTTTGCTGCTTGCCTCCTTTCCAATCATGGCTGCCATCCTAAGCTCCCTTGCATTTCCCAGCCACAATGAAAAATCACAGTCAGAACTTACAACAGTTAACAAGTTTGGGAACAAACTGCTTAGAATCTAATAACAAACTACAGTTTGTTGGACAGCCTGCATTTGGGTATCATAATAAAATGGAGTTTACTCAAACCACCGTTTATTGTGATATCTGAAAGTAGCCAAAGCTTATAATGGTTTTGTGTTACTATAATTAAGCAAAATTAAACAGCAATAAGCAAAATATACCTATTCATTATAAAGAAAGGGACAGGTTCATTAAAGAGATAGGTTTGAGAAATTATTATGAACATGCTGGTTTAATAATAAGAAGAAAGATTTATATGTGTGCACGTAGTGCATTGAAAAAACAACAACAACCCTGAAACAATCAATTGTTTTATCTCAGAAAGAGTGAGAGTGTCTTCCTCTCTCTCATTTTATAATCCCTGTGAAAGAGCTGTAATAATCAGTCAGGTCAGTTTCTAAAAAACCTCAACTGGCTTACATTTGTATATTTTCTTGATTTTTTCCTTTACCAAATTATGATGTTATGCTGTGAGAAGCAGCTACAATTGTATTAGAGAGTATCAGAAATCGATACAGACTAACGTAATGTATTCAGTGAAGCCCCAAGCAGACGATATTTACCTTGCTGCATTTGCGGGTGCGGCGTGTAACTTGGAGGATGTGAATATGGCAAGTATCCTGCAGGGCTTTGAGGACCATACGGACTAGGCACTGGGCTGTTTTGTGGTGCCATAAATCTGTTACCAGAACTTGACTGTGGTGGCACAAAGCGACTGAAAATAAAATCCAAATATAAATATTAAAACAAATATAAGCATTGTTTTCCCTATAGTTACATAAACCAATTTCAAAACCAGAAATGATTTGATATGGTAAACACAAAACACCATCACAAATCACTGACTATGATTTCAACAGACTACGACGACAAGCTTTTGTTATTTTCTTAGCTGAGGTCTTAGATATAACCTGTCAACCTCTGCTGAATGTCAGTATTTACAACTGCAACTTCCATTGGTTGTTGGCCCTACAGCACTGAATGTTTCAGAATCTCCCTTACTCTTGGAAACTCTTATTAAATCAATGCAGAAAATGAAACCTACAATATCTGTTTATAAATATTTGCGGTTGATTAAGAAATATGACAAAGTCTCAGAAATGAACAATAAGGAGCTGGATCATCCTATTTTGCTAAAGGAATGGGATATAGCCCTAAATTTTATATCTGTTGCTTGTATGCACTTCAAGCAGTGCATTCCTGAGCCTGAAGGGCGAAAGCCCTTAGGAGGCCAGGAAGGTGCTGTGTCAGCATTCGGGGGCCCCACGCCAACGTCCGAGCAACTTACGCCAGCGTGAATGACCCGAACACCAGCGGGAAAGCTCAGACACTGGTCGCTGCCACAGCAGCACCACCCCGGGACACCAACGGGGCCTTCTGCTGGCGTCCCACCGGCGTCAAAGCCCACGCCGGTATCCCAGGAGGCATTCTCGAGGCGTTCCAGCACCAGGCTGGGGGAGGAGCCGCCTTTAGGCAGCCTCCAAAGCCCTTTCAGGCCGGGAATGCCCCTTTTTATTTTTTAGAGATATGCCACTTTTTTAGATGCCATCTCTCCCATGCAACCCTATAAAGGGTTGCACAGATTTTTTATGCCGCAAGGAGGTAGAGCAGTCGCGCTGCCTTCTATGACCGGTGCAAGCATTCCTCTCAGGAATGCACTGTTACTCAGCTAAAAATTATGTTTAAGATATACTAGACACCACTGTACCGTTTTAGTAAAGGCCTGTCTAACTGCTGGTGTTGCTCTTAAACATATGGATTGGGCTTATCCACTTATTCAGTCTTTTTGGGAGGAAGTAATTTTGTATCAGAATATTCATTGATCTTTGAGAATGCCTTTAAACAATTTACTGGTTTCTTGGAGGCTAACTGGTTGTAAATGAAAATATACTCTCCGTGCCCTTGTCGTTGCTAAAAAAAACTTGTATTACAATACTGGAGAGAGAAAAAGCCCACCTCCCATAACCCAATAGATTGATGACCTTACAACCTTATCTACATTTGAACCTTATCTACATTTGAACATACGGACATATTTTTAACTATCTGAAACGTCTTGTCATGGGCTATCATATGTGAACAGGATTTTGATATGAAAGCATGTCCCATTAGGCTTCATGAGGACAGAAATATGTTATAGAAATGATGTCATTTCATAGACTGGAACACCTGTGACTGCATTAAGCTCAAGGCTAGTAACTTGCTATTAAAATCATTTCATATCATTAGAGGTCACAGCTGCAGGGATGCCGATTAAGCAAAACATACAGCTGGATATACAGCTGGACAAAGATAGACAAGGTCATATCCATTAACTATAACAGATGTCAGTCAAGGTTACAGTACCATTTATACTTGAATAGCCTATTGAACTACTGACTAAACTAGCTATGGTTTATTTATAGAATGCCTTAGCTAAGGGATACTGGAACTAAAAGATGACTAAACCAGCCCATCTACAAGATAAATGGCTCTGGAAAGGTATAAATAGAGATCTCTCTCTGACTACAGGTTAGAGAGTTGGCAGAGAGCAACTGAATGTTGCTTGGCTGTTGGCTCTCCCAAACATCCGCCAAAGATGTAAAACTAGGAAGGCAGGGGGTTGAAGGAAGACGGCTGGACGCTGTCTGACCTCACTCCCTACATATGTCTCTTGCGTGAGACTAAGAGTGAGACTAAGAGAGAGGTTCCTGATGGTCTGAACATGCTGACCTATGGACTTCCTCCATCTACCAAGAGATGTAAAAGCCTTGGCAGCCTAGTCCTTGCGTGGATTAGGAAACTGATCCTTGTGTGGATTAGGACACATTTATTCTTGTCTCTGTTTCTGGAGAACTCTTACAAAGAGAGTTATTATGCCACACAGTCTGTCTCTCTGAAGACTGATTGTCTGGAATAACTGTCTGTACAGATGCTTCATCTTGAATATGTGATGAAGACTCTTATGCTCTAAGGACTATAAGAGTATGGATCTTACCATGATTGAATATGGTGACATTGAGAGTTCATTTGTTCTAACAAGACTAATGTCTTCTCATAAGATCTGTCTTATATACAGACTTCCTAGTTCTGACAGACAAGATGTAAATGCAGCTTCTCTAAGAAGCCCACTAACGGAGCATATTCCAGGGGTTTCTCTACACAGGGAGAGAGCACTGAATATACTCTGCAGTCAGTTCTAAGACTAACATCTCACACAGAACTGTCTGACACACACATGCATATATAAACATGCATCACAGCCAACAATGGCTAACACATAGAATTACTCCAATTGAAATACATATAATTGGAAATACATGGATGGAGATCCATGGAGCTCTAAGCTCTTAAGCTGAACTATATTCAATACTCTCTAAAGATTGGCACTGCCAGAGTGATTGTAGAATAGAGTTTATACTCTACACATAATGTTAAGCTTTACACATAGCTTCAAATACTGATTAATTACAGTATAGTTAAACCATCAAAGTGGCTCTTAGCTATACAGTAAAGCCATCTTTGAGTATGGTTTTCACAGAATCTTTTATAATCTCAAACATATAGAGACTCTATGGTTTTATGCCTTCAGTCACAAACAGACTGATGTTAAGAGCTATAGAACCAGCTCTAACATGAAACTATGGAACCAAAGAGATCTCTCAATGAAATAACAGAATAATACTTAGAGGATACCTGAAGGAAATCTAACTATTCTAAATGAACTTATAGACTCCTTACAGAAACTCTGCAATGACATAACTGAGTAAAGTATGTCTTATATTTACATAAAATGAAGTAGAATACTTATTCAATGCACTAACCATTATTTTACAAGATTTCTGTAAACTGTATTATTTCTTGAATGAAATATATACTTGAGAAACTCTCATATAGAGTCATAGAGATTGTTGATATTAATATTGCTTGCATACATAGAATGACATTATTATTCCTGTTGAACTAACTAATATAGTTCTTATTTCTGTAACTGTTTACATGCATATACTTTATGTGAAATAAATAGTATTTTTATTCAAATATTCTTTTCATATTTTTACTGGAACAATTCAATAGAAAGTCTATCTCGCGAGAGATAGAAAGTGTTGATCCCTGCTTAGTGGGTAACGGGCTGAATAGATACAGCACTTTTTAGGAAGGGGTCAATTCTAGGAGCTGGGTACCTTAACGGCACGGACCGCGACAGTCTTATAGATGCCTATCCATAGACTTGCCACCATTGTTGTTATATTTTGTCATTTTTTTATTCTTTTCTGTTTGAGCCTTGCAAATAAAAATACCATCAAAAATCATGGTATGATGCATCAGCAAAGGCCAAGGTGGAAGGAGCCCTGAAGAAACACTGTCCTCCAGGATACGCAAATGCACAGGATGGACACAGGGAGGGAGAGGAAGGTTTGGTAGATGCCTGACACTAGCTAAGTTTGCAGGAAGGAAAGGGGACAACAGGGGAGGTTCAGGGTCCTCTGAGGGGTTGGGGAGATTCAAACCTCACTGTGCTCCTGATAAAGTTGTTAGAATTGCTACTGGCCATCAAATTAGTAATTGAGCACATGAAAAAAAAAGTTATTTTCTCTCTGTTTTTGGTGAGACTAGCCTAAGGCCTTTCAATGGGAGTCTGAGAACAGGTATGAGAACAGGTATGTCATTCATGGTGGAGAAGTGTCAAGAGGTCGCAGCCGGCTTATGGCAACTCCATAGGGTTTCCAAAGCAAGAGCCATCCAGAAGTGGTTTGTCATTGCCTGCCTCTGCATAGGAACCCTGGACTTCCTTGGTGGTCTCCCATCCAATTACTACCCAGGGTGGACCCTACTTAGCGTCTCAAAACTGACGAGATAGAGCTAGCCTGGGCCATCCAGTTCAGGGCAGTAGGTATTTATATACAGGTCTCTCGTGTTCAAAGCTCTTTATATACATCACCTTGGCAATGCTTACAATAGCTCTATCAGTATTACCCCTGTCAGTATACCCCTATCCAGGATGGACAGGCAGTAAAGTTAAGAGAAATTTTATTTGAATCCAGAATTAACTTGCTTAATTTACACTGCTTGCTAATCTTTATAATAAACCTTTTTGAAACCCATTATAAATGTGAGTGTTCCAGCTGAATATGTTAGCCAGAAAGGTTGTGTCTTATTCCCTATACTAAGAAGGGAAAAAGCAATGAAGAACTGCAAGACCCAGAAAACTAATAACATATTTGCCATTACCCTCTTTACATTTTATTTGGAGCCATTCTCATGGCCACTTATTAGATCATAAATTGCACTACTGTTCTTGTACATGTCTGTCTTAGCAAACTGTAATAACTGATACCAAGCATTCTCAAATCACTTTTCAAGTTAAAACCGTACTATTAAACCTTTATTATAAACTGAACACCTAGACCTACATATGAAACATACAGGGGAAAACTCCAAACAACTCCATGTGACAAGTTACCTGGAAGGGCTATGAGAGATAGTGGTTTGCTGATAATTGGAAGATGCAGGACTACCGTGCATGGAATTCTGAGAAAGTTTGTACTGCGGCATCATCATTCCTAAAAAAGAGAAAAAGAGAAAGTTGTCCAGCTTGTCCAGGAGAGAGTGGCCTATAAACCCAATAAATAAATAAATAAATAAATAAATAAGACATATGCATATATATTCTCACTGTTAATTTAATTTTGTTTTGTCAGTATCCCAAATTGTCACTTTTATGGCGCTATATTTACAAACATAGTCATTATCCAGAAAAGCACATATCTGCAAGTTTCAATAGCTGCCTGACTGTCCTAAATAAAAAAAGATTTGGCTTGGGATCAACCTCAGACAGCTCTAGTCTTCTGCTGATTAACATTTAGTGCCAACATTATGCCAGGCACTGTAGAAAAACACATAAATGGATCCCACAATCCATCAGGGGAAGACAATGACACTTGGGGACTTTTTCCTTGTCCCTCTTCCCTTACTTTCTAACTTCGGGAAACATTATTCCCAGGTTCTTGTAGGTTATCCGGGCTGTGTAACCGTGGTCTTGGAATTTTCTTTCCTGACGTTTCGCCAGCAACTGTGGCAAGCATCTTCAGAGTAGTAACACTGAAGGACAGTCTCTCTCAGGGTCGCAAAACTTGTGCGGACTAACAACCACAAAGTCTACAGTGGAGGGTGGTGGACTTCCCCTTTCTGCCTCTTTCATCAGTAGAACTTTGGTTACTTAAAAGGAAGAAGGGACCAATTTTATTTCTTCCCCCTTCCCCACTGCAGCCTCCCAACCTGTGTAGCTGTGTAACCTGTCCGTGTAGGTCCCATGATCCTTGTGACTAAATATTTCAACTCGATGAAAGGAACTTCTGCCAGCAACTGACATGCTTGCTTGTTGGAGAAGCAGCAGTCATTTGTATAGTCTGATCTGAATTGGTTTCATGCCCTACAACAGTGTGTCTAGGATGCGCAATGTTACTGTCATGTAATAAAGCAAAAGCAAGTATAGTTCGAATTTATTTCCGTTTGTCCCATTTACACGGTTACAAAGAATAGAATGCAATCTAGTTCTTACATAAGAATTATAGTAAAAGGAATAAAAAAAAGAACTCTCACCACTTTGTACCACATATCTGTTTTGCATGCTTTTCTCCCTGAAAACATTAGGATTCCTTGCCAAGACAGCCTGCAGCAAGACTGGTATATCTCCTTCCGGATCATCGCTGCCAAGGTTATCTTTCAGTTCTCTGAGATTTAAAAAGACAAGTTCATAAGGAAATAGGCTTTTAAAATATAGGATGTCACCAAAACAGAAACATCTCTAATAAATTACCATCAGCCTATGGAAGGGGATAACACCCCTCAACACACACACACACACACACACACACACACACACACACACACACACACACACACAGAGTCTTCCATAACAAGAGTTTGAAATTTTTCCCCTACAAAGAGTGATTCCCAAACTCTTTACTAAAAAGTCTCACTGATCTTCATACTCGTTTGTTCAAACAACATTCAAAAGTGGCATTTTTACCCCATACGTGCATTGTTCCAGGAATCTACTATGCCTGTTAAGAACACGCTACTGATAATATGGCCATCTGGAGAAATGGGAAAGTATATGCAATTGCTTGAATTGTGAGATGTCATGACCATAAAATAATGTGATAATGGTGAGCCTCAAACCGATAGTTTTGTACACTGAATACTTTATATTTATTTATATGCTGCCTCTCCAGAAACCTGCTTCATGCGGCACAGGAAGTAAAAATAATACAAAAATAATAAACACAACAGCATAAGAATTACGCAGTAACAAAACTATAAAACCCAATTTTTTATTACTTTCTACCAGTATAGTTCTAATATCATTGCATGCCTGTAAACTGTTCATAAACAGTGACAGGCCAAAATGTCACAACACATCAGATCATGTCTTGATCTTCACTCCTATTATAGAGTGAGACTGGGCTAGTTTGTTCACCTTAATTTCCCAGTTGCTATTCATGAGCATCAACACCCTTTTTCCTGGATCAACAGTCAAACCCAAGTGTTGACAGAGAACACATCATATACAAACAGCATTCTGAGAGATAGTAGCAGGCATTTTAAGCATTGCAGTAATCCACTGCTGATTCTTGGTGCATCTTTGCTAAGCCATGTTGCACAGCCCACTCTCCGAGATCTAGTATGTCCTACCCTGCAAATAATGAACAGAATCCAGTTGAATTCTACCTATTTGCTTGCCGCCTCTGACCTATGCCTGTCCAACTTATCCTGCAATTAGCGTCCAAGTCCAGTATTGCCCTTCTGGTATTCTTCCCTGAAAACTGTGTCTTGATGAGAAGACACCTTTCCTGTCCCAGTTCCCTGTACCATACCTGCATGCCAACTATGTCAAATTATTACTGTCAGAACTCTTCTTATCTGGTCCCAGATCTGATCATGTACTTGATCAAAAACCTATGGACAAAACCCCAACTGGACTTTTGATCAGGCTACTATAATCAGATCTAGATCCCATCCCTAGAACCCAGCTGGCACAGTGTATAGATCTCCACTCAGATCAAACTTTTTAAAAGCATATTAAGATGATAATCCTGTAAATGAAGGCACCTTTCGCATACCACAAGCAGCTCAAAATACCAAAGCTGATCGTTCACTAATACTAGTGTAATGCCAGTTCTATAAAGTCCAGTGTCATAGTGTACTATTATTTTTCTCACCTTCCTTTCCTTTTCACCAGGTAAATAAACCAAACAACACACTCATTCTTGCTAAGTGTTTTTTTTTCTTGAACAAGTGATATCTTCCATTTTAATACCTTCCCATTTTAGAACTTTCTAACCTTGACAGTCGGATCAAAATTCTTGTCATCTCCCCAATTTGTGTCTACATAACCGACAAATTGGCAAACAAGATTTTGTAACAGGTGGTAGGCTCCTAACATCTATTACAATTTAAAAATGTTCAGGTCCTGTCAAAACTGGTTTGTTTGTTTTTTTGCTTCTTTGGAAATAGGTTCTTGAACACAAAGCCCAAAATGAAAGTTACCGTTGGTCTCAAGCCAAAAATTTTTACCATAAGCTAATGATTACCAACTGCTGAAAGATACAGAACTACATATAGTTTGCTCTACAACGTTATACAATTTTATACACCCAACCAACTATTTGGCATTCATATGCAAAGTATCAAAAAGTACATACATGTGATCTGTTGACACCTGGTTGAGGCTGTGTACAAGCTGTGAAACCAGATTTTCATCCCTACATGCCAAAAGACAGTTCACCTCTTCTGCAATCCGTCCATTAAAAAGCAGGCTTTTTGTAGTTGTAGCAGGTAAAGGCGATGGAAGAGGCAGCTGGTTCAAAACTGTTTTTAAAAGGGTAAAAAAAAATCCAGTTATTCCACCATAAAATTCTCACACTGCCCCACCCCACTAGCACTTCTATTGCTGCCTTGATGCAGCATGACCCATGGTTGAGCAAGCATCCAGGAAAACGTCCCCATGACATCATGAGTGACTAGCAACACAATTCCCCCCACCAACTCCTATGCCCATGGTTATTAAAACATTTATTTTCCGACCTTATTTTCCTTCAGTACCCATCAGGTGATGGAACAAGACCTAGTCCTTGAATACTGGACACCTGCCAACCCTCTTCATGAACATCCCACTGCACAGACTTGCTTTAGAGAATGTTTTACACTTTTCTCAACCCTCCATGGTCACTTGCCTTGAATAGGGTGAAATATTTGTTTTTTGGTAACAGGGTCACAAAAGTGACAGTGCTCCACCAAACAAAATATTGTCTGATCTGAAATGCCCTGAGGAGCCTTGATATAGTGATATGAGAATTCTGTAGGAGACCTGTGATGTCTACGTACACACTTAGGCAGGAGCTCCGGTAACATGCTGCCACTTTTCCTCAAAGACACAAGAACAACTGGAAAATTTGATCCTGTCTTCCATCCAAAAATCTGTACTTAAATGTTTACATTGTAGCAGAACCTAAGCCATATTGTACCACACATTAAAGTGTTAAATATGGCTATTTCTAACTTCCTATACAATTCAAGCATAACTTTTTGTCAGCAACTACATACCATTAGATCCAAGAATGGGACACATATCCTTCTAATAACTCTGTCTTATAACAGAGAGATATCTATTCAGTGCTTAAAGGGAATATAAAGATAATGGGAGTTTTAAGTTTTAAATTTTTATTTCAACAGCTTACATAGAACAAATACAGCAGATCTGTCACATTAAGACAGTCAACTGACATAACTTCTAGCAACACAATTTAGTGCATCTCTACATAGTGATTTCTACTATTGTAACTGATGCATTAAAAACTAAGTATTGTTATGACACAACTGTTCATAATAAAGTCTAGCTACGTAAAGTGAAAACAATGGTGTTACTTCCATTGTTTTTAAGTTGTATACATAAAAATTTAGTTTGACTTTTGCTTCTGCTCAGACCAACATTCAAATAAAAGCATAGCAAAAAAAAAAAGGAGCGACTTGTCTTGTAAGTAGGAAGTATAGGTAAGGTTTTCCATCCCCTTTATGAAGGGAGGCCTTTTTTTAATGCCTTGCGTGAAACCATGCATTCAAAATACAATACTATTGAACTGAGGAGGAAACAAGAAGGGTACTTACGATCCGTGAGACTAGCAATCCCTGCAAGAGTAGTGATGGGAACATGAGGCATATCCCCATTCATCCTGAAGTGCTGGGATGGTAGTGCCTACACACAGATTTCAGTTCAGGTGCCAGCTATCATTACTTCCCATCTCCCAAGAGCTGCAACGATACAAATAGAGAGATCCCGTTGGCACAGGACAGCCCAAGACCTGCATTTGCGGCTAGTATGCCAGATAAATCAGAATCTGACCGTACAAAGTATACGTTTACAACCAAGGCCAACAAAAATTTGGAAATCACCCAATTTTACATTTCTACAGCTCAAGGGAGTACATTGAGGTGGTGTATCTTCATCGCTACAGTGCAGTATTTTGTGATATGGGTGGTGATTGGTGAGCTATCTCCCAGCAAAAAAAAAATCACACTTTTGGTCCATTCACCCTCATTACCAGCACCCATTTCCCTAATCAAAGGGTCAATAATATTGGAGACTGGCATGTGTGGAGACTGACCAGCACAGTTAAAACCAACAGATAACAACAGAGAAAGGGAACAGCATAGTAAAACTAAGTATGGAAATAATGACTTTATCAACTCAAGAGAAAACTGGCTGAATCTTATTTAGATAATTTACACAATTATATGACACATTTCCATGCCAGGCATGCTCAAAGAAGCTCAAATAACTTTCAGGATAAATTTACATAACCACCATAGTTACAATTAAATGAAACAATTTTAGCTAAAAGCTAGGGATGAATTTACTACTAAAACACAGTTTGGAATGAACAGGTCATCTGTTGATGCTGGAAGGCCTACAACTGAGGAGAGGGGGCGTTAAACAAACTGTTTGGGAGCAGCAGATAAAAAGTCCTTTGAACAGGTCCCCATTAAACATACATGTGACAGTTCAGGTTCCTGCAGCCGAGTCTCTTCAGCCAACATTAACATTATTAGCAGCAACCTATGATTGGAGAAGGCCCTTCGGGTACTTTGGACCAAAGCTGTTAGGAGTTTTAAAGATTAAAACCAGGACTTTGAGATGGGCCTGGGAATTGACTGGCCTGAAAACAGACTGTGGTAGCCAATATAATTCATTTGACATGTCCATGGTGACAAGCTGTAGTTTGCATTCTGGCTGCTGAATTTTGATCCAGCTGTAGTTTTCAAAAAGTCTTCAAAGGCGGTGCCACGTAGAGTTCACTACTATAATCCAATTCAAATGTCACAAAGGCACATGAAACAATAGCCAGGTCGCTGCCATCAAAGGCTCCATTTTGATTGCCTCTCTCTTCCCCACATCACATTGATGCCAATACCAGCCCTTCTCTGCCAGTCACACGAGGCCCGAAAACCTC
Source organism: Euleptes europaea (assembly GCF_029931775.1). Taxonomy (NCBI): domain Eukaryota; kingdom Metazoa; phylum Chordata; class Lepidosauria; order Squamata; family Sphaerodactylidae; genus Euleptes; species Euleptes europaea. The sequence goes on from NC_079315.1 coordinate 105,037,756, forward strand.
TTTCGAGCCGTCTTCAAAACAAGGGCTGAAGCCCAACAGTTGAATCAGGCAGACATCCAACTTAAAGTCATAAGAACATAAGAAAAGCCCTGCTCGATCAGACCGAGGCCCATCAAGTCCAGCGGTCTGTTTACACAGTGGCCAAGTCAGACTCAGTGGGGGGAAAAGGCAGCTTCAAAAAGAAATCAACCTCTCCCTCCTGCCTAGTCACTAGACCATTAATCAGAACCTTCCAATAATTAATAAACACTTATGTACAAAGGATACTGCTGCATTAACATTCCTGCCAACAAAGAGACCGACCTTCACATCAGCATCTTCCAACTAAAAGGTTTTCCATTCAAACTGATCCTGAATCACTTCCAACAGCCCCAGCTCAATGACAGTCAGTACAGTTAGACTGTTGTACTAGGAACCAGGAGACCCAGGTTCAAAGTCCCAGTCTGCCAAGGAAGCTCGATGGGTGACCTTAGGCCAGTCACATGCTTTCAGCCTAACCTACCTCACAGGGTTGTGTTGAGAATAAGATGGAGGAAAGGGAAACAATGTAAGTTGCTCTGGGTCCCAAGGCAGGATATAAATGACGTAAGTAAAAAAAATACAATGAAGAACGGGTTCCAACAAGTTCTGGCCCGCACTAAGATGTCACCTCCTTCCCTACATTTAGAAATGTTTCCTAGACTTGGCTACTCCCCACTTCAGCCTTTCATTAGACTTACATTAGCTTACCCTCCCCTTTTCCTAAGTCCACGAAAAAGGAACCTTTTGGTTTCAGTTCAAGGCCCAAGCCCTGTATCTGGAGGCAGAATACGTCCCTAAAGCGTGCTTCTGATCTGCTGCAAACTTCCCATTTTTGTGCAGCAATGCATCTGCCAGGACATCACACTGACCTTGCCTTCACTTTTTAGGGCTACTGTCTGCCCAGGTTTCTGGGACCCAGACTGAGGATTTAGATCTCTGTTCAGAACCTGCACAGGTAAGTATCTACAAGCTTCTAATGTTTTCTCGTCTAAATTTTGGGCCACTTGCTTTCTCCCTCTTGAGTGGTGCACGTTGCAGAGTGTTTGTGTGTGCGTTTGTAACACCCACCTCTTAACACAGGAAATCTACTTTTTAATATTATTGTATGTTTGACATTACTGTGAATGCTTGACTATATTAATTCTTCCTCTCAAAGCTAATCTCCAATGTCACCAAAGTTCCAGGTGCCCATGATCTTTCCAATCCTGCATTCAGCCTTGCCCCCTTGATTTCTGCTTGTGCTGGCCTTTACCCAGATTTGGTGCATTCCTTTAAGGCAGGTGTAAAATTTAAGCCAGCCGCTCTTTAGCATGAAATGGGTGGCAGAAGGAAGATTTTCTTCCTCATGGTCAGGGTGCCCTCATGAAAAGCTGGGACCAAGCTGGAAAGAAAAACCCATTCACATGAAGCTGCCTTATACTGAATCAGACCCTTGGTCCATCGAAATCAGTATTGTCTACTCAGACCAACAGTGGCTCTCCAAGGTCTCAGGCTGAGGTCTTTCACATCACCTACTTGCTTCGTCCCTTTAACTGGAGATGCCAGGGATTGAACCTAGGACCTTTCGCGTGCCAAGCAGATGCTCTACCACTGAGCCACAGCCCCTGTGTTTAGACATTCAGTCTAAGACATATATGCACAAACCACACAGATATTAGGGAAACCTGCATTCTGTAGCAATTTACATGATGCGAACTACGTTTTCTTCTAGCTAAGTAGCATTCCAGACCACCAGTAATGCCATCCTGTGACACGTGGAAAACAATAAGTTTTATAGGCCAATAAAATATTTCAGTGTATCTGAAAAGTAGAAGGATATTTTAAACACCACTAGTAAGCCCAGCACAATGATTTCTAGGTTAATTTATTAATATGTAAGACCAGATGTTACTTAATAAATTATGCATGCATTAGCTGTGAATTATCACTGTAATAAGGGAAGTTAAAGTATCTTTCACACATTAGGCTTTGTAGGTGTACACCTAAAAATGGAACATGAGACCAACATGTGTCTGCAATCTTTTGCATCATACACACACATTTGTCAGGGATTGGCTCATTGATGCACACATATACTTTGTCACAAACTTGAGTATGCATCTACATAATGAATAAAATCAATTACTATGTGTAACTAATAACCAAAATACCACATACAGCATGAGTGTCCTTTAAAATGAAAGTTAAGAATGAAGGGGCTTTAGAAAATCCTGTAAATATAAAGGTCTCAATTCAGCAGTGTATACATGCAGCCCTGTAAAAAAAACTAGGATAACCAGCTGCTTAGCTAGAAGGAGATCTGAGCAAGTTGTATGCATTATGGATCCTAGCTAGATTGAGACAATGGTTGGTTAAGTTTTTATTACTGTTCCAACTTTCAATATAAAAAAATTTAATATGTCTGGCTTAATAGATAATTATGGAATAGCAATCTAGAAAAAAAAACCTCCTTCAGTTGTTTCACATAATTCTAAGGAATCCGCTTTTTAACACCCATTAGTAATTGAAGGCAAACAAAATAGTTCAGGAAGAAATGTGAAGTTAAACAAGGTGCACTGTTTTAGCGTTACAGGCAATGTAACAATGCTATCCTGTACAGTACCTAATTTAAACCTCAATCATGAACAATTACCAGATGATGGGAGAGTACTTTTTATACAGATAACAACACTAACAATATTATTTGGTACAAATGAATGCACTCACTGGGGTAATTTTTGAGCCAGCTTAGCATTAAAAAAAATTCTAACACAGAAGCCAGAAGTTATTTTACTTTCTATTCATGTACCAATTTTACAGGAAAATATTTAATGACTAATTTCTTTTCCATCATATCATGCAAATATACACAACGTAATGGTCTGTACAAGTGCAGAAGGCTATTCCTGATTTTTCTACACACAAACCTACACTTGTCCACAAGAGGGCGTATAGCATATTCTAGTAACAAAGTTGCTCTTCAGCAATAATTCTTGTATTACTTTTGTGTCAGATTCTGAATGCAACAGGTAACATAAGAAAATACCACCGGCTAACATTTAAACAAGACAGTGGTGAAAAGCAGCATTAATGCAGTCATAAATGACAAACACTCTTTAGCGGATACATCTAAATCGCTAAGAACAAACACACAATTAAGTCATGAATTCAAATTAATTTCCCCGATTGTTTAACTTCATACATTTCCTAAAAGCAAATACAAAATTAGAGATTACATGAATTAAGACAAACTCTGCAAACAGAGTTTTTGTATCAGCCACGAGTATTATCCAACATGTTGTGCCACATAATCCACGACAGACTGGAGCCACAAACGCAGCAAAATAGTTGGTTGTTAACAAAATCACTTACTCAAAAACGAAATACCCAGAACATCGTAAAAGGAAGCTCTGGGTTGGATCCACATTTAGGAGGTTGCACAACCGGCGCAGCCTCGCCTTTCCCTTCCAGACACAGCCCCCACCCACCCACCCCTTGGAAATGCTCTGCTGACAAGTCAGGGACGCTTATAAACCGAATGTACCAAGGGGTGCGCTGGGGGAACAGAAGGAATCCAGCAAAAATTGCTTCTTCCCTTTATTCTTCTATGAACGAAGCAAACCTCAAGCCTAGTCTGCTGTGCATGGCCCAAGGGAAGACATCCCCTCCCTGTGCCACAGCACCTTTTATTTACAAAGGCTGGCTGCCCTGGCACTCAACCTAGGATTTTGGGAATGCATAGAGGGTGGCTGTGGGAACAGACAGTGAGGAAGATCCTTTTCTGAGAACTCCTATCACCTGCATAATTCATCCACGTGCTATCAGCTGATAATTATTCATAATTTCCTACAATAATTTATGACCGTCACTTATACTGCTTGATCTCAAGTCAAATGTTATCCCCATCTTTTATATATTTTATTGCTTTAGCTTAATTGTATATAACAGGGATTCGTTTCTAAGGAATGGTAACATATCTGTATTAAACAAATTCAAAGTTCACTTTATAGAAGTGTTTGCAGTGTACTTCCTTGTACAATTTCACAGTCAGGGGGAAAAAAGTTGTAAAATTCTTCCCTAACGGAAAGAGCTCCTCATTCCAACACTCTTCCAATACAAATGACTTACTAAAAATATTTTGAGAACAAGTAACTTCAAAGATGTCCTTGATGGGCTTGAACAGGAACTTAGCTAAGGACCAGTTTCAAGTCTCATATTGAAAATATATGGACAGTAAAGAGACTTACTAAGAAACCCCACTGATGCTAGAATGCGAGAGCTGAATCCCTTCTTAAGGCTTTAAGACTGAATACAACTGTAGATGGTCCTACAGAGTATTTCACCAAGACTCTGATCCAGCCCATTCTGGAGAGAATTAAGGAGCAACTTATGCACATGATACCCAGCTACGAACAAGTCGCCTGCTGCTGCTTTCTCTGCCCTGGCTCAGAGCGTTAAAGTGGTGGTCAAGTGGCTGAAGGAGAACAAACTGAAGTGGAATTCAAGATAAGACATTAGTAATACGGCCTAGAAGAGCCATTGCTTTAAAGGAGATTGCTCTTCTTAACACTGACATTGCGCTGATTTTGCTGAAAGACTCTGTTAAGAACCTGGGAGTCTAGTTGAATCTTGATCTCCTGTTGAAGAAACAGGTGTTCAACAGCAAAAAAATTGCTTTTTCCCAGCTTTATCTGGTTAGGAAGCCGGTTGCCTATTTGCAAACACCTTATCTGGCCACACTAAGACTAGATTACTGTAACATGATGTACAGGGAGCTGCCCTTGAAGATGATCCAGAAGATGTGGCTCATCAGTTATCTGGGGCTAGACAACTGCACTATGTCACTCCTATAACTGTCTGCCAATTAGTTTTCCGGTCCAAGTCAGGTGTTGGTGGCTACCCTTAAAGACCTTGGCCAAATAAATTGGTCAAGGCCTGCTATAATAAGCTTCAGTCAGTGCTACCTAATTCTAGCATTCTTCAAACAAAACTTCTCTTCCCAAACTTTTATAATTAAAAAAACAACTTCCCCATTAATATGTTTTCTTTGGCCTTTCTTCCTAGGATGGTTCTCTAAACCTTTGATGTTTACTGCCTTTTTGTACCTTTGAGTTCAGTGTGTTGTGGAGATGTACAGCCAGAACTGTACACAGCTTTTTAAAAGTGGTCAAACCACAGATTTAAATATTATATTTTTATATTTCCTTTTCTCTGAGCTTTGGACAACAAACATGTTTACCCTGTTGCATTTTAACATCATAACTACCTTACAAGAAAGGTTAGGCTGAAAAAGAGTTATCTAGTGAGCTTCACGGAAGGTGTCTTTGAACTTATGTCTCTCTGTGTTCTTGGTATAACACTATAACCCCTGAACCACACCGACTTTACAATGACATTATACTAGTGTTCTTTATGGATAGGAGACACAAGAGAATACCAAAATGCGCTAAAATTGTGTTTTCTGCAGGTATAAGATTTGAGGACTGCAATTACTTTTTCTTTTCAGATGTCAAATGTGACTGATAGAATTCTAAGGGATCTGGAGGTAGTTACTAAGAATATTTTGCATAAGCTATTTATTAGTTTATTTTATTTGCATAATAATCACAACAATGCCTGACAGTAACCTGTAATATATTTATCTGAAGGGGTTCAAAATGGCTGAACCAATTACCAAGCTTTATTTTTAAATCAATGAACCTCAAGTACAGTGTTCATCGCACAAGGGCTTTTCAGTTTCCCCCTTCTACCAGTAACCCCCTATACTTCCCACCTCTTTCCCCCAAGTCAGCAAATGCTCCAAAGCAGCAGTCAGAAGGAACCCCACAATGCACGTGCAGAAATTATTTGTGATAAGCATCTCAGGATTTCAACCAGTGTCTGGCCCATGTTTAAACCAGAGTTGTTTTTAAAGCTAGAATACCTGAACTGGAACAAAATCTAAAATTTTAAATGGATGAACTCTCCAGTCTGTACATTACCCAAAAATTAATTTTACATTTAAACAATGAAGGATGCAACTATCTAAAGTTCAAGAGAGTAAGAGAAAAGTTGCTCAATTTCAGACCAACTAAAACAATCAGAGGAAGAAAGGCAGCATGGTATAGCCCGATCTCGTTAGATCTCGGAAGCTAAGCATGGTCAGTACATGGAAGGGAGACCTCCAAGGACGACTCTGCAGAGGCAGGCAATGGCAAGCCACCTCTGCTTCTCATCTGCCTTGAAGCCCTATGCTGGGGTTGCCACAAGTCGGCTGCAGCTTGGTGGCACTTTACACACACGAAGTAATCAGCATGTTTTCTCTAGTGCTTCCTTTTATTCACACATATTCACAAAGCATACATATCCCAAGCTTTAACAATTTGCCACTTACAAGAAAATTACACACATGTAACCATATCTACAATACTGTTCCTTCACTGCTATACAAGAAAGCCATGTATCCTATTTAAGTTCTAAGCGTCGGAGCCCTGTGGCGCAGAGTGGTAAGCTACAGTACTGCAGTCCAAGCTCTGCTCACGACCTGAGTTCGATCCCAACGGAAGTTGGTTTCAGGTAGCCGGCTCAAGGTTGACTCAGCCTTCCATCCTTCCAAGGTCGGTAAATTGAGTACCCAGCTTGCTGGGGGTAAAGGGAAGATGACTGGGGAAGGCACTGGCAAACCACCCCGTAAACAAAGTCTGCCTAGTAAACGTCGGGATGTGACGTCACCCCATGGGTCAGGAATGACCCGGTGCTTGCACAGGGGACCTTTACCTTTAAGTGTCAGAGCTCCACTCCCTGCAATCAATAATTCCATAGTAAAAGGTAACCATTCCTACTATTTTTAACCACAACATAAAACATTCACAAATACACAGATTTGAAGTTACTTGCCAAGTTTTATCATCAATGACTTCCAGCAGGTTTCTACAAAAAATTCCATACTATTTATTTTCTACCTAGATTTTATCTGTGCCATGTAATCATTAGAATGCAAACCCACCAAGTTTCACACAAAATGACAATGTTTTACAATGTCTAGTATGTCATATCCTGACCTGGATGGCCCAGGCTAGCCTGATCTCATCAGATCTCAGAAGCTAAGCAGGGCAGCCCTGGTTAGTATTTGGATGGGAGACCACCAAGGAATACCAGGGTTGCTGTGCAGAGGAAGGCACTGGCAAACCACCTCTGTTAGTCTCTTGCCATGAAAACCCCAAAAAAGGGGTCGCCATAAGTTGGCTGCGACTTGACGGCACTTAACACAGTATGTCATATAAGCCAACACTTTCAGATAATGTATAATGAGATCTGCCAAAAGATTTGCCAAAAGTCACACCTAAATCCAGGTCCATGGTTGAATCTGGTTTCAAAAAGAACAAACCTTTCTCCTTTCTTGCCCTAAGGCTGCAAAAATATTCACTAGAAAGAAAGCCCTGTCGAACTGTGTTAAATTGAGTAAGCATCTTTAAGGTGACGATGTAAACTTATCATGCGGTACAAGAGTTCTCAACAGCCGTCGCCATTAATGGGTCAAATAGCACAATGGGCAAAAGTCTGGGTAAAAAAAACACCAGTTTATCTTGCATACTCCTATGTATATTTCTAAATTGATACCATGTAAATAGAGAAGAGAACACAGCTCAATGGTGGATTACATGCTCTGAATGTGCAGGGTTTGAAATGGAAGCCTTGGTTACTCACCGAGAAAGAGCCTTCTCGGTGAGTAACCAAGGCTTCCTTCTCCTCCTAGGCAAGGGCATCTTATGTTTGGGACTTTCAAGAGCTTCCCCTTTTGGGTGGGTTAATTTTCATCAAGTACATTTTGGAGAACTCTGCGCCCGAAGGCCGCTTGTGCGGAAGACCAAGTATTAATTCTGTAATGCTTTACAAAGGTGTTGATGGAAGACCAGGTGGCCGCACGGCAGATTTCATCCACTGGAGCTTGTCTGCTGAAAGCTGCGGAAGTAGCCGAACTACAAAGGGAATGGGCTGTAATGCCCTCTGGAACTGTGACCTTAGCGGCTTTGTAAGCTTCCACAATGCATCGTCGCAGGGTGTAACTTATAGCGGCAGAAGCTGACATTCTTGAGCCCTTGTTTGGGTTAGCTATGTTAATAAACATGGAGTCTGACTTCCTGAACTCAGCCGTTCTGGAGATGAACACGCGGATAGCCCTTCGAAGGTCCAAGGTATGCCAGGTTCTCTCTGTTTGGCATGATGGTTTGGGGAAGAACGAAGGCAGAGATATTTCTTGAGCTCTGTGAAAGGTGGTGTTTACCTTAGGTGAGAAGGTAGGGTCCAGTCTTAGGACTAGCTTGTCCTTGTGGAAAGTGCAGAGGCCTTTATGAACTGATAAGGCTCGAAGCTCTGAGACTCGCCAAGCTGACGTGATCGCGGTTAGAAACAGTACCTTCATCCGAAGGAACCTTAAGGGAATCTTTCTCAGTGGTTCGAAAGGAGCTGATGTAAGGGCTTTTAGAACCAGATTAAGCTTCCATGTTGGGAAACAGTGAATTGTTGGAGGTCTTATTTGGGATACACCTTTTAGGAAGGTGGCGATGTCTCGGTGCTGGGACGTAGGTATGCCTTGGATGAATGGAATGACTGTGGATATGGCCGCAACTTGCCTTCTGAGAGTTGAGGCAGACAGCTTCAATCGTACCCCCTCCTGCAAAAACTCCAGGATTTTGTTGATGCCTGGGTTGAGAGGGTCGACCTTTTTTCTGTGTCCCCACCGCACGAAGGCTTTCCAAGATGCCGTGTAAATGCGTCTGGTTGACAGTTTGCGCGCTTCCAGGATGGTATTTACGACTTCTTCTGAGTAATCGCAGGCTAGCAGCGTTCAAGACCCATACGGTCAAACAGTACCATTGAGGCTTCGAGTGTACTAGAGGACCCTGTTGGAGCATGTTCCAGGTGGTCGGAATTCTCCAGGGGTCCTGGACTGACAGTCTGAGTAGTGTTGTAAACCAGGGTCTGCGTGGCCAGAATGGTGCCGCTACCAGAACCCTGGCTTTCTCTTGTTGGATCTTGCGCAGCACTCTGGGAAGAATTGGAGTCGGAGGGAAGGCGTACAGCAACTCCCAGGGCCAGGGATGTAGAAGGGCATCCGCTCCCTCTGCCCTTGGGTGGAAATATCTGGTGAAGAAGCGAGGGGTCTTGTGATTGAGGGCTGACACGAAGAGGTCGATCGTTGGAGAGCCGAAGTTAACCAGGTCATTTGCCTCCTCACTGGAATACGTGCGCTCGTCGCACCTAGCGGTCGAAGGGGGGGGGATGCCACCTCCCGCCGGGAACTCTCTTACCGGTAGCTGTCTCAGGTTCAAAGGCTGCCTCACGTCCTCAGGCTGAACCGGGACCGACTGCTCGGGAGCCCTCAAGTAGGCGGATCTAGATGAGCTGACTCTCGGTTTATTAGATCGTCTTTTTCTTTTGTGCGATGGCGGAGGCACGGTTTTTGGCGCGGCTTTTCGCACCTTTCTTCTTTGCACCGGGGGCACGGGTTCTTCCTCCCCCTCCGTCGCGTCTTTCTCCTTCTCTGATGAACCGCTGCACCGGTCATCAGGAGGACTCTGGGTGGAATGGACCAGCCCACCTGATTGGTAATCCTCCACCGAAAGGAGGTTGTCCTCTCTCCCCGCTGCCGCGTCGGCCATCTTGGCTTTTTAACAAGCCGATGCCAATACCAGCTACAATCAAATGGAGGGGAAGGAGGATGGGGAACAAGCAAGACAAGACACGAAACGAAACGGGGACTCACAGAGGGATCAACAACGAGGAGAGACATACTCGGAACAGTAGGTATAATCGTTAGTCTTAGGAATTAAGCTGGAGCTGTCTGCAGTCGCTGCTCTCCAGACAAAGGCAGGACGAAAACTGAGGATAGTGGGCGGTTCTCCCGCCAAGGAGACAGGAAAAATCGATTTGGTCCTGCCTCCTGGAAAGAGCGGGAAAACACCCACACATAAGATGCCCTTGCCTCGGAGGAGAATCAGTCCTTTGCGTATCTCAGCAAAAGGACTGGTAGTAGCAAGACTCAGAAAAACCTATCCCTGGATCCTGGGAAAACTGCTGCCAGTTACAGTTGATTGTACTGAACATGGCTCATAGTCCAATTGCACATAAAGCAGCTTTATATGGAATTCATGTTCAGAGTTGTAATGAACAACGTGTGCGTTGCTTCTGGTTCTCAGAGACCACCTTTTACTTCATATGATCTGAGTAACAATTCTTGCTATATTCAGTGCAACTGTCTTTCACAACATCCTGAAGGGATGATGGATCAGTGAAAGGGATGCACTAACCCTGCCACCTTTTTACCATAGGTCATTCAAGGCAGCCAACCCATTTCAGCACCAAAAGTGGGTTGGAAACTGGATTGAAACAAGCCCAGAAAGTTCGTATCATCCAGGACTGCACAAAGAAGCCACCAAAACCAACTCAGAAAACCAAACTAAAGAAATGTACCCATCAAATAGCTGGGAAGAGTTGTTTAGATCCCAGGAGGTGCCTCACAACTGCCTCTTTTCCTCAAAGTGGCAGATAGTACCCACGAGACTCAATAGTTTGCACCTTATCAACTAGATATTATTAGACAATATTGACAAGCATACAGGCAGTAGATCACATCTCTTTAAGAACCCCAGTAGACTGAGCTATAGGAACACTGTGCATCTATTCAGTTCCCAAACAGGAAAGTGATTTTAACCACAAAGCATTTTCTGCCAAGGATAATATATGATAGTCTTAGGGATCAAAAAAGCAAGAAAGCCCCTTAGTACTTAGAAAAAGTCTGCTTGGTAACACAGATGTATTAGAGGTAGAGGTATAAGCATTCTTTACCACCATCACCACCACTGAATAAACTTTCAAAGGGGCTCTAGCCAGCGTTCAACTGTACGTGTTCTAGTTTTCCTTAGCTTGCATTCTGGTCATTACCCCAACTGCTTTATTGTCCCAAGCTCTCTGGGAAAACCAGGGAGCCAATATGGCTCATCATTTAGGAAAGGATGACTAGAAGCAACTGTGCTGACTGAAGGAACCATCTCAGTATTCCAGAAAATAACTAAGACAACAGAACAAGCATCAACCACATCTGGAGGAAATTACTCCAGTACCACTTGAAAACTAATAGATTCACCAGGAGTGGGAGAAAGCATCTTAACTTGTCGCCTACCTCAAGAGGATAGGAACTGCAGAATATTCCTTAAGGATAAACCCTAGGGGAGCTGTAAAGAAAGATCTGCCTCATTATTTTTCAATAATGTTAACTGGAACCGAATATAATCTCCCAGCCCTTGATAGGACCATAGCCTGGCCAAGCAACCAACCCCATTCATGGAAGAGGGTCTGAAAAGAAAGCAGTGCCTCTAAACCTGAAGCCCAGTGCTAGTACCTCCCCCCAGCACACAGCCCTGGCAAACCTGCCCTTCTAACAGTCTTGTAAGCCACCATGGCCAAGCCCCACTTGCTGGAGACTTCAAAGGACCCACAAGGAGACTGCAGAGTGCCAGACATAAATGCAAGCAGGAGCCCCTTAAGAAGCACTCCTTACCTCTAGAAGGGTTGGACCGGGCTGGATCCGAACCCACTTCAGCACTTTACAGATCTGCCTGGCTCTAGCAGCCATTGGGCCAACTTGACAGACCTGGAGCTATCCAAGGTTCTAAAGTTTGCCTCCAGACGTGCCTGATTCTTAACTGTCCATTTCTGGTGATGAATCTGCCCTTTAGTCATGATACTAGCCATGATGCATACCTATTCTCTCCAGGATCAGAGGAGCATGCCTATTATATTAGGTGCTGTGGAACACAGGCAGGATGCTGCTGCAGTCGTCTTGTTTGTGGGATTCCCAGAGGGCTTCCTTGTTGGCCACTGTGTGAACAGACTGCTGGACTTGATGGGCCTTGGTCTGATCCAGCATGGCTTTTCTTATGTTCTTATGGGTATTCTGGTAAGAACATGATCCTAGCCTACAGGCACCCAGCCAAAACTGGACACAAGCAAAACAACCCTTATTTAAAGTATTTATATCACAACATTTTCTCCAATATATCACAACAACAATTAAGTTGCACTTCATCTAGTACAATTCTAACCTCCTGCTGCACTTACGGTCAATTATAAACTAAGCTTTTATAGGAATTGAGTCCGCTTCATAATATGCATCAGACAAAGTGGACTCTGCCCATCAAAAGCTTATGTCACAATAAATGTACTTCAAGACTGTTGTTATTGCTACTCCTCTGTAATTCACCCCATGTGAAAATGCTGTATAGGAGATTATAAGTAATACAAACAATGATCTAATGGAGTTGGTGAACACAATTTCCTATCAGAAGGAGAAGTGTTCAGTAGATAGAGAGATCCATAGTCAACTGTCATCCTTCAATGAGCTCTGAATCACAGCAAGGCTTCAGCACATCCCAAAGTAAACTAATGAGGACAAAAAAAAACCCAGAAGACAGATCCAGTGATTTTTTTAAAGGTACCGTACTTGAGGAACTAAATAATGAATGGCCTAACACTGTTTTCAGTAACAAACCAGTTAATGAAAAGGTTTATAAAAAGGTTTAAATATTCTGCAAATTAAAAATAGGTGAATTTAAATTGCACTGCCTTTACTCATTAACATCCAGTGTTTATTTTATTGTATTCAATTTATACCCGGCCCTTTCTCAACCTAAGACGGGCTCAGGGTGGCTTTCAACAATATATACATACATGAATTAAAATACAATTTACATATATACATACATTTAACAATATATACATACATGAATTAAAATACAATTAAAATACAATTAAAACATGAATTAAAATACAATTTACCACCCATACAATACAGATTAAAACGGCCATCCAATTTATACCTACTACTAAAATAAATAAAGGCGAGGAGCCCATCATAGTTAGTAGGCAGAGGGCCCAAAGGTAGTAAAATAAGTGAAAGAGGGGGAGAAGGAAAAGGAGGCCAATTTATTGATTGAACCGTAGCTGCCTCAACCATATGCCTGATGGAACATCTCCATTTTACAGGCCCCAAGGAACTGAGCTAAATCCCACTGTCTCACTAGACAGAGAGTTCCACCAGGCTGGGGCCAGAGCCGAAAAGGCCCTCGCCCTGGTTAAGGTCAAATGAATAGTCCAGGGCCAGGGACCACCAACAAGGTGCTTTCTGACAAGCATAAAGTTCATTAAGGGTGTGTGTGTATCAGGAGAGGCAGTCTCGCAGATACAAAGGTCCCAGGCCATTTAGTACTTTGCAGGTAAGTACCAAAGCCTTGAACTTGATCTGGTATTCAATTTGGAGCCAGTGCAGCTGGAAGAGCACAAATAAATTTAAGCACAAAAATTATTACCTATGAACTTTAATATATTGGTCAAGATTAAACTGGACAGGAAAAGAAGTAGGTGTATCACTCATCTTTTGGACAAGTGAGCCAAAGCGAAAGACTAGGCATATAACATGGCAATGATTTCTCATTTAAGGCTTAATTACAGAAAAATTCCACTCATAAAAAGTAAAGAGGGGTATCTTTGGTGCTTAACAGGTACCCTTTTTCCAAGGAGTGAAAATCTAAACCTGGGGAAGGAGATTATGATAACTAAAAAGTTCCAAAGAGGAAGGATTCTTTATCCCATATGAATGCAATCAATTTGCAGCAATCCCTTCCCCTCGAGCCATATTTTCAATTTTAAAAGTGGACTGAAAATCTTAACCGCTTAAACATCACATATGATTTAAAACTAAAATAACCTACTGACAGAAGTAACTTCATGGTATAGTCTGCATTCATCTTTGACCCGATTCACATACAAATAGCAAGCCAGATGACTGCTTGAAATGCAACAATGTAGACACAGACTCATGCAGAAAGCCACTTATGTGAACGTGGATTCACAAGAACATGACCCAAGTCATAACAACTGGTGTCAAATTTCAGCTTATTATCAGGAGATACTGCCCACCACCACCACCCACCCACCCACCCACAACTAGCCATGTTATTACTTATCACCAATAATGTAATAATTTACAGAACACAGCACAGGAGTTTGATAAAGGCACTGTGTTATTTAAAAAAAAAACAACCCCAAAAAACTAGGAAGCTGTTAGTGCACAAATTGTGGAAGGCCATAAAATGCTTTATAGTGATACTGAGACAGGAAGATTTCATGAGGAGGAGAGGTACTACCCACCTACTATATTAAACAGTACGGTTTGTGAATAAGGGTAGAGAAGAAAGCAAAATGAACGTGTGCAGAGCTTAAATTAATTGCACATAGATTCTATATCAGTCTTCAAGACTGGCCATTACCGAATACATATAAGTCAACCTCTCAGTTGACTTGACACACGGACTCATAGGTCACCTAAACACATTCCAAATCCCTCTATGTGAAGCATCCTTGTAGATGTAGCTTTATCGAGCCTTATACAGAATTATATGAAACAGTTTTACTGGTATCTATCAACTACTCTCCTATACCTAACATATGGTCACTTTTACTCAGTAAGCAACAACTTCTTTTTTCCATACAGGTTTGGAAACAAATCACAGCTTACAAGAACTACTGCCAGATCACAGTTAAATGCTAATCCAGTATGTTCAGCAATGCCCTCTGGTGGTCACTCAGAGAGAAGATCCTAGAATGCATAGGAAAACGCCTCAGTATATGCATGTCAAGGGATCAGTTAAAAACACAAGGGAAGGAAAGGATTTATTTAAAACAGAATCTGGCGAATATTCAAAACTCTTCCACATTTTTTGTTTAATGACTTCCTCAATAATATTCCAAAAATTTGCTAACATATGTAGCTCCAATAAAAATACATAAATTTAACAAGCTCATTAGGAACAATAGTAAGAACCCTGGTGTGAAGATTAAAATTACTGTTGTAAGTGCAAACAACTGGAATATGGAATAGCCACAGCACAAAGCTTCAGATTTCCCCCCTATGTATCCATTTCAATTTTATAGTGGTCTGTGGTACCCTTTACATGCCGCACAGAAAATGTGCAGAAGAAAAATCTTCATGCGGACAAGTGATTTCACTGGTTCTTGTAGGTTATCCGGGCTGTGTAACCGTGGTCTTGGAATTTTCTTTCCTGACGTTTCGCCAGCAACTGTGGCAGGCATCTTCAGAGTAGTAACACTGAAGGACAGTGTCTCTCAGTGTCAAGGGTGTAGGAAGAGTAATATATAGTCAGAAAGGGGTTGGGTTTGAGCTGAGTATTGTCCTGCAAAAGTATTGTCCTGTAAGTATCAAGATAATGTGCTAATGAGGGTATGGTGTGTTAATATGGAACCATTGTATCCTGAAGTGATCTGTTAATGTGTGTAATCCAAAACTAATCTGTATGGCTATTGTTGAATGTTGTCTTTGTCTGGAGGTTTTTCAGGGCAGGAAGCCAAGCCTTATTCATTCTTAAACTCTCCTCTTTTCTGTTAAAGTTGTGCTGATGTTTATGAATTTCAATGGCTTCTCTGTGCAATCTGACAAAATAGTTGGTAGAATTGTCCAGTCTTTCAGTGTCTTGGAATAAGACCCTGTGTCCTGTTTGTGTCAGTCCATGTTCAGCCACTGCTGATTTCTCAGGTTGGCCAAGTCTGCAGTATCTTTCATGTTCTTTTATCCTTGTTTGTATGCTGCGTTTTATGGTCCCGATGTAAACTTCTCCACAGCTGCAAGGTATACGATATACTCCTGCAGAGGTGAGGGGGTCTCTTTTGTCTTTTGCTGATCGTAGCATTTGTTGTATTTTCTTGGTGGGTTTAAACACTGTTTGTAGGTTATGTTTTTTCAAAAGTTTCTCCATCCTATCAGTGACTCCTTTAATAAATGGCAAGAATACCTTTCCTATGGGAGACTGTTTTTCTTGAGTTTTCTGATCCTACACCCTTGACACTGAGAGACACTGTCCTTCAGTGTTACTACTCTGAAGATGCCTGCCACAGTTGCTGGCGAAACGTCAGGAAAGAAAATTCCAAGACCACGGTTACACAGCCCGGATAACCTACAAGAACCAATGAACTCTGACCGTGAAAGCCTTCGACAATAAGTGATTTCACTATTTGTTAGTATTACATATTTTGTGCAGTTCATTACACAGGCCAATGAAACTATACCTGTGGAACTGAACTCTCTACCTTACTTGCTTAAGGATACAAAATATTCTTACAGGATATTTAGCAATTTCTTTTAAATTTTTTATATTGAATATCTGAAACGTAAAATATTAATATTAACTAATTCCATTAATAATGTTGGAACGCCCTTTTAAATAAAACACACAAGGCAAATTATGAAATAACACTTTAATTATTCTATTTTCAAAATTTAAAATCATGAATAAGACCACTTAGAATGTGTCCACTTCAGTTTCCAAAATACTTGGAAGTCCAAGTACACCTCACACTCACTGATTTGCTTCTACAACGCATTTTCAAGTTTGCAGCTATTAACTGGTCAAGATTCTCAATCATACTATGTTTATCAAGAAAGAACACTCAGTTTCTACAATTATTACAGTATAGACCTTGGAAACATGAACCGCAGCAATTAACAATGTTCTGATAATTCCAGATCAATATTGTGATCGTTCTCAGTTAATAATACCCAAGCCTAGAAGGCTATTTATGCTATTGACATCTGGTGGGAAATAGAAATGTCTAAAGAGGTTTAATTATTACATGTTGCGCTTCAATTTTGAAAAATCCTTCAATGCTCATATTTTTTCCTTTAAAACCCAAGCATACACCGAGTGCACAAATGCGTGAACTTGGGAACCATCTCCTTGTTGACAAATTGTCTCTGTGCTAGTGATTTACACTACTGTGGAAATCCAGTAGAAGACTATTAAAAAAAATTAAGCTGCCTTTCTACCAAACCTAGGATCCCCAAGACGGTGAATAATACAAACATTAAGATTAAAAACACACATAAATACATAAAAATTATTTAAAATTATTAAAACAGAACACATACATGGGAAGACGGTTCAGTGAAGGTACATCAAGCAAAGCAAAATAGTCTTCATCTGCTATGGAAGACAATGATAGAAAGGGACAACCATATCTACCTGGGGAGGGAATTCCATAATTTTGTTGACACAACTCAGATTGTGGGGGCGCCCAAAGCAGGGCCTCTGAAAATGACCAGAATGGTCAGGTATATTCATATGGGAGTAGACAGTCTTCAAAGTATACTGGTCCTGAGCAGCATAGCACTTTAAAGGAAACAGAATCTTGAACTGAGCCTGAAAGCAAGTAGGGAGCCAGTGTAGGTATAACAAGACTAGACTGATATGGTACCCCTATGATCCACTCCTGACAGAATTCTGGTGGCAGCATTTTGCAGCAACTGAAGTTTCTGGACACTATTCAAGGGCAGACCCATGCAGAGCGCATTGCAGTAATCTAATCTTGATGTAACCAGAGCATGCACCTCTGTGGCAAGATCTTTTTTTGCGCAAGTTCACCAGCCAAAGTTGGTGAAAGATGCTCCTGGCCATTGCTGCCACCAGCTCCTCCATCAGGAGGCCTGGGCCCAGCAGCACCCCCAAGGTACAAAACTGCTCCTTCAGGGGGAATGCAACCCCATCCAGAAAACGAGATACCTCAGTTCCTACGTCAATCCTTCCTCCAACCAGGGTCACCTCCAATTTGTCAGGATTAAATTTCAGCTTATTAACCCTTGTCCACCACAAAACTGCCTCCAGGAACCCAGGGATCTGCTGGAAGTGTGGAAGAGCACTATCATCTTCATATTGGTGACAACCCAGCCCAAGTCTCATAAGAACATAAGAAAGGCCATGCTGGATCAGACTACGGTCCATTAAGTCCAGCAGTCTGTTCACACAGTGGCCAACCAGGTGCCTCTAGGAAGCCCACAAACAAGACAACTGCAGCAGCATTGTCCTTCCTGTGTTCCAACGCACCTAATAGGCAGCTCCAGATGACCTCTCCCAGCAGCTTCATGTCGATGTTGAAAAGAATAGAACACAAAAAATGGAACCTTGCAAGACCCTGTAGGCCAAAGGCCAAGGGGCCAAGCAGCTGTTCAGAGGAATACTATGATCAATAGTAGCAAAAGCCACCGAGAGATCCAGGAGAATCAACAGGATCTCACTCTTTCTGTCCATCTTCCAGCACAGGTCATCCACCAGAGCAACCAAGGCTGTTTCAGTCCCATAGCCAAGCCTGAAACTGATCCAAACTATCTGTTTCATCCAGGAACTCCAGGATTGTCCAGCCTCCGCTCAATCATCCACCCTGCTCAAGAATGGTACATTCGAGACTGAACAATAATTATTTGAGCATCCTAGGTCCACAGTAAATTTCCTTAGGAGTGGGTGTGCACCACTGCCTGTTTCATTTACGGTCTGCCTGACCCAGTCTGTCAGCACCCCCCACCCCAGCAGATTTAAGCAACCTGGACAGGCAACGGTCATGCAAACAGGTAGTAGGAAGAAAACTTCCAAGAATCCTTTCCAAATCCTAAGGCTGAATAAACTGAAAGGTATCCCAAACAGCTGGGCAAGCATGCACCCTGACACCATCTGATCATATCACCACTAACGTAGAGTCCATGTTAGAATGGTTGCAAGAGATTTTATCTGCAAGAGCAAAGTTTGCAGCAAGCATTTCTGGAGCAGTTTTTATATGCTAGGAAAGCACATGCATGTTTACTGGTCAAACTGTGATTATGGTTGAAAAGACCTGCAATGCTGCTTTGTAACAGAAGCTGTTAACAAGACTACAGGAATCTGCTTTCTTAGCAAGTTATTCTGTTGCTCCAGAGCAAAGATTTCCTAGCAGTGATGACTCTATAAGATAAAGACTAACAGATAAAAAGCAACACAACATATTTTTGTACCTGGGGTGTAGAGGAGGAAGATATTAATTACATTTATGCAGATACTTCAAATCTGAAGAGTCACAAATTGGATATCTATTCTACTTTCCAGACTGTATTCTATAATTTGCATCAACACTCTTTCGTGCAAGCTATTCTAGAATTCAAAGAAACAGATACAAGTTTCAAAGTTCCATATACTACACTGCAAAAAAGCTATACGTGTCTTGTACTTTAGAATTCTGCAGAGATAGGGCTGGACATAAATTTTCTGAGTGGAGAACAAATACAGGAAAAGTCTTGTGCTTTCCCACTCTATGATACAAATGCCAATAATTCTTCTCCTCAGTGAAAACATATATATGGCTATATTCAAAATATCTAATTCTCAACATAGCCAAAGCCATGGATACTTTAATCCAGAGACTGGAACAACACACACACAAAAAAATATTTATACAAACCTCAAAAAAAACCCCAAAAAAACCCAGGTATGTAGAAAAATCTGAAATCTAAAAAAAAGCAGTGCCTGTAGCTTTATGAAATAACTGCACTCTCAGCGGCCATTGTAGTAGTTGCTAGGAAACCCCAACAATATTGGCAGCCTTCAAACCTTGGTTTCTGTCAGTAAAAGACGGGGGAGGGACATGGCCTTTTTTGGCCTTTGAGGGAGGATTATCACCAGCAACCACCATGAGACTTGATAAAACGCATCTTGCATGACTCACTCAGGACTGGCTGCTTGCTACTGTTCAACAGCAGCCATTCCACAAAAGCTGGTGTGGAGCAGGGATTAAGAGTTTCAGACTAGGATCTGGAAGGCCTGGTACTGAATCCCCACTCGACCATGGAAGCCTGCTGAGTAACCTTGGGCCAATCACACATTCTCAGCCCAACCGACCTCACATGTTGTTGTGAGGATAAAATGGATCAAGAAGAGAATGATGTAAGCTGCTTTTAGGTTCCCGTTGCGGAGAAAGGTAAATGAAGTCAATAAATAATAAATATACATGAAGATGGGTGACAGATAGAAGTGGAGGGGGGAAGGAAAGAAAGATACAGGAGGTGGTGAGGATATGGAGTGTGGCCAGAAGAAGGGAAAGAGAAATATTGTGGGAGGGAGATACAGGGGAGAGGTACATTGTTTACTCACCGCGAAGGTCATTTCTGCTCTGAAGTAGAAGGTCATCTTGGAACTTTGGGTGTTTCTTGTCCAATTGCTTGGAGAGGCAGGACTAAATCTTAAAGTAACTTCCTGTCTCGGGGCGAGGAATGCCCACACTTCCAGTTTTCTACTAAGAGCTCACGATAGACAGTCAAAACAGGTGAACAGGTAAACATAACATAACAGCTGAAAAAACATGAACTGCATATTGCCTATGAATGTTACGTTCTTCTAGTGCCCACTAAGTGAATGCATATTATATAACTAATGTAGCTGGCTGACGTACGAATAGCCACCCTTGGAAGATGAGAGACATCTCCGGGTGGGCAAGATGATCTTCTACTTCAGAGCGGAAAGGACCTTCTCGGTGAGTAAACAACGTACCTTTCCCGCTCTGAAGGAAGGTCATCTTGGAACTTTGGGATGTCCAAGAGCCATTATTTTGGGTGGGAATCTGAGTCCTCATCTTCCACTATGTGTTGTAGTATGCGTCCCCTTGTTGGGTGCAGTTAAGGAGATGAAGAGAAATTCAGTTTTCCTGATGGTAGCGGTTCTGGAGATATACACGTGTAGGGCCCGGCGTAGGTCTAAGGTATGCCAAGTTAGTTCCCTGGGGTTGGGGCAGAAGGAAGGAAGATTGATGTCTTAGGCCTGGTGAAAACGTGACTGTACTTTTGGAGTGAAGGAAGGATCGGTTCGGAGGACCACTCTATCTTTGTGGAAGACGCACAGATCCTTGCAGATGGAGAGGGCCTTCAGCTCTGAAACACGTCTAGCGGAGGTGATGGCCGTTAAAAATAAAGTTTTCATTCTAAGGAATTTTAGTGGAATCTCTCTCAGTGGCTCAAAGGGCTTGTTGGTCAGGCCGTTAAGACTGTATTAAGCCTCCAAGTAGGAAAACGATGTGTCACCAGAGGAGTGGATTGTTCTACTCCCTTTATGAAGGCCTTGACCTGTGGGTGGGAAGACAGCGGAATCCCATCCAGGGAAGGACATATTGATGTGATGGCCGCGATCTGTTTACGAAGGGTGGCGGCTCTAAGATTTTGACAAACGCCATCCTGTAAAAATTGGAGTAGTTGCGGTAGAGATGGGGAGGTAGGGTCGGCATGTTTGCAGTGGCACCATCTAGCAAAGGTTTTCCACGTGTATTTATATATTCTATTGGTAGAAGGGCGTGTAGCCTGTAGAATGGTGGATGCAACTTCTTGTGATAGGCCAAGGGCTAAAAGCCTGTCCCTCTCAATCTCCAGGCAGTCAGTTGAAACCAACCTGGGTCCGGATGAGATATGGGTCCCTGCCTGAGAAGGTTGGGAGTTGTTGGAAGATGCCACGGAGACTAGACGGACATTTCCATCAGTACCGGGAACCACGGATGGCGCGGCCAATTTGGAGCTATTAGGATAATCTCCGCCCTCTCTTGGCGTATTTTCCGTATCACCTTCGGTAGGGTAGGTAGAGGTAGGAAGCCGTACATGAGGCCCTGTGGCAATGGAGACAGGAGAGAATCTACCTGCTCCGCCTCCCTGTGGAAGAATCTGGAGAAGAAACGGGGAACCTGTCGGTTCTGTGCGGTGGCGAACAGGTCCACGTCTGGGAATCCAAATAGGTCCGTCACTGATCGGAACGTCTGGGGATTTAGAGTCCACTCGCCTTTGATGATTGACTGGCAACTCAACCAATCCGCTTCGAGGTTGTGGACACCCTGAATGTGCTCCGCCCTCAAGGAGAGGAGGTGTTTCTCTGCCCACGATAAGATGGTGGTGGCTTCCTTGTTCAGTGCTCTTGATCTTGACCCGCCCTGCTTGTTGATATGGGCCTTGGAGGCCATGTTGTCCATCCTTATAATAATGTGGTGATGTTGCAGGATGGGCTGGAACTTCAGGAGAGCCAGGTGCATGGCCCTCAGTTTGAGGAAGTTGATGTGCATCTTGGACTCCGAGGGGGACCAGATGCCCTGGGTGAAGGTACCTGAGACAGTTGCCCTCAACCCTCAAGGCTTGCGTCGGAGAAGACCTGTATAGGTGCTTCGTGTAGGTACGGTTGACCCGATGTCAGGTTGTTGGGGTTGGACCACCAAAGGAGGCTGTTTCTGGTTTCCGTACTCAGGTTGATTCGTTTGTCTATCTTGTGGGCGATAAGAAGCTGGAACGGTTGAAGTGTGTTCTGTAGGGGCCTGGAGTGGAAGCGAATCCATGGTCCCAAGCCGATGCAAGAAATCATCGAACCAAGAAATCTTGCGAGGGCCATGAGTCGACGATGTGGAGCCCTGGCCATTGCTCTTGCTGTTATGGCCAGTTTCGTCGCCTTGTCCTGGGGAAGAGATACTCTGTTTAGGTTGGAGTCTATGATGGCTGTGACGGGGTCAAGGAATTTTTGGATTTATTGATGATGAACCCGTGAAGTTCGAGTGACTCAATTACTCGATCTGTGTGTTCGGAGGCTAATGTAATAGATGGAGCGCAGATCAGAAGATCATCAAGATAGGGGTGCAATTGAATCCCCTCTCTTCTAAGCGAGGCTACAATGGTGACTAGAATCTTGGAAAAAACACGTGGGGCGGAGGCCAGACCAAAAGGTCATGCCCGAAACTGAAAGTGTAGGTCCATGTAACTGAACCGTAGTAACCTCCTATGAGATGGGTGAATTGGCACATGTAGGTATGCCTCAGTCAAGTCTATTGAAGTCATGTGGGTGCCGGGGAGAAGAGCCTCAATGATGGACCTGAGAGTTTCCATGCGAAATCTTTTCTTCTGGACGAAGCTATTTACGTATTTGAGGTCTAGAATCACTCGCCAGTCCCCATTCCTCTTTGGGACGGTAAAGAATAATGGAGTAGATTCCCATGGACCTCTCCAAAGGTGGCACCTCCTCTATTGCCCCAATGTCTAGGAGATGTGAGATGGCATTCAAGGTAATCTTGTGTTTTTGGGGTTTTTTATAAACTGGGGAGGTTAGGAACCTGTCTTTGGGTAGTGTTCGAAATTCTATGAGGTAGCCTGATTGAATGGACTGGAATACCCAGGCGTCCGCCTGAGAACTGATCCACTGTGGGAGGAACCCCTGAAGTCTGCCTCCCACAATGGCATTCTTACTGTTTGTTTCCTCTGGGGAACTTGTCCCCTTTGAATGACTGGGAAGGTGGTGGACGTCCGAACCTATTAAACCTCCCAAAGGAGCCACGCTGAGATGACCAGGAAGGACGCCTCTGATCTTGCCTGAACCTTGAAAGGGTGTGGGAGGAGCAGAAAGTTTGAGGATACTGAGTTTGTCTGGTATCTTTTCGCTGGTTCTTAAGCTTGGTGTCGACTAGCATTTTGTCTAGTCTTTCCCCAAATAATTTGCCTCCCTTAAAAGGATGAGCTAGAAGTATGGCCTTAGACCAGTAGTCAACTTGCCAAGGTCTGAGCCATAGAACCCGGCGGATGGCTGTGTTTGAGGCTATTGATCTGGAGGCGAAAATGAGCGCATCAAGGGATGTGTCTGCCATAAATAAAGAGGCCTGCAGATCTCTGGATAAACCTTCAGCTACCCTCTTGTCAGCGATGGGAAGAAGCTTTATTAACTTTTTTGTCCATGCGTTAGTAGCACGAGCCATAAGGGCCGTGGTGGTATTGGCCTGTATAGCGAATGCGGAGGCCTCGTGGACCTTCCTAGATAGGAAATCCATTTTTCTGTCTAACATATCTTTGATGAACCCACCCCCATCCTCTGTAAAGAAACCTGAGGTTTGGAGCGCGGTTACCGCAGCATCCACTATGGGGAGCTCTAACATGTCCATGGCATAGGGAGCCATGTCGTACAGTTTCTTGGCAGAGCCTGAAAACTGTTTATTGTGGAGGGGCTTATCCCATTCAGCTCTTATAAGGTTTTCAAAATGTACAGGTAATGGAACCTTAACAATGTGAGAGTCTCCTTGGGGAAAATAATCCTTGGAGCCCCTGCGTTTTATTTTTGACTGAGGCTCCTCCTAGGTCTCTGGTTCACTTAAAAGATCTAGGGCGAATAATGCCTTGGCTAAGAGTGACTGGTAGTTATCATGGTTAAACAGTCTAGGCTGTTGTTCCTTAGTGGGGAGCTCTTCATTAGAGATGAATTCTCCTTCTTCCAAATCCTTGGCTACAGACCCCCAGCTGGCTAAGGAATCATCATCCCTAATAGACAAATCAGGCCTATTGGGCTTAGCTTTGAGGGCTGCCTTAGTTAGCCACTGGGTGGTAGATCGGCTGCAGCCTGGTTCTTCCTGTGAGGGGGAAGAGGCTGTAGAGGAATGGGAGGCAGATTGGGAAGCTGATTCGGAACTATGGGAGTCCCCATGAAACTCGACAGCATTCCCTCCCTTTTGGGAAGTTAGGATCAGGGCTTGTAGCCTGTGGAAATGATCCTCAAAGGTATTTTAAAGGTATTTTTAATACCTGTTGCACCCGTTCTTCAGCAACAGGGGTATTATTTGGGGCCCCACTCTCAGCCGAGGGTGGGGGTACTTTACCCTTTGACGTCTTGTCTGCCCGCTTGGTAGAAGAGGAACTGGCAAGGACCTTAGAGGTCGAGGCGGCACTCTAAGATGGCGGCGGCGAGTTGTCCTTTTCCCGCTCTTTTTATCCTTTGCCTTCCCAGCGGAGCCGCTTGCCGCGCCGTCTTTAGCAGGCTTGGGGGGAGGCGGTGGATCTTCCCCTGACTCCTGCGCCGAGAGTCAGCCTGGGCGGCTGATGATGGGAATTGCTCTCGCCTGACTGCTGAGGGCTGTGTCCCGATCGTTATCGGAAAGAAGCTCAACTTCTTCCGAACAGGCTGCGGGGGCGTCCATCTTGGTTTTTCTCACTCTCTCAGCGCTGCCCTTTCACCGGAGCAATTCGGCAGTAGCCGCTAAGGTCCGGGCGGGCGCGAACAAAAAAGGAGACACGGACACGAAAAACAGAGGGAGGGAGGGGAAGGAGAACAATTGGAAGGAAAGGGGGAGGAATGAATGCTCAATCTGATAAGGTTAAGTCCCAGCTAAGGCTGGGTTATCCTCTCTCCGCAAAGGCAGGAGATAAACTGGAAGTGTGGGCGTTCCTCGCCTCGAGACAGGAAGTTACTTTAAGATTTAGTCCTGCCTCTCCAAGCAATGGGACGAGAAACACCCAAAGTTCCAAGATGACCTTCCTTCAGAGCGGGAAAGGGTGGTGCCCCCTGCAACTCCTTGTGGGTTCTGCACTGTGCAGCTGGGCCACAGTTATCCTAGGTAAAAGCTGGCAGAGAGAGGGAAAGAGGGAAATCTGAATATTGGGGGGGGGGAGGTAGGTTGGCTGAAGGGGTGGGAAGGAGAGAAGAAAGGAACAGGTGCAAGGATATGGAGGCTTTCAGGAAAAGGAAAGAGGAAATAGTGGGGGAGGGCAAAATGAGATGCTCCCCCGCATGTCCTTGTGGGGATCCCTTGTTTGTCCTATTCTAAAAGTCTGTTTTGTCCCATTTAACATCAGCCAGTTTTTAGTTTAATGGTAGCAAATGAACTGTGCCTTCAGCAAGCATTCTCCAAGGCTGCCACTGCAAGTCTCAGACCCTCTCATTCTGGGCTGATCAAGCTGAATTAAGTAAAAACATTTCCCACAGTCCAACTTTTGTGTTGCCCTGTAGCTTGTTCTTATTATACTTCCCTAGTAACCAGGTTGTTTGCCTATGTGAAAATATTTGGCTACTAGTTGGTGCAGAAGTAGTTTAATCAGTGAGATACATTTCATGTTCCACATTTTGAGGGTTAGTAGTTATGGGATTGCAAGATCTCTCTCTGTGTGTAAAATGCCATCAAGTTGCAGCCGACTTATGGCAACCCCTTTTGGGGGTTTTCATGGCAAGAGACTAACTAAGGTGGTTTGTCAGTGCCTTCCTCTGCACAGCAACCCTGGTATTTCTTGGTAGTCTCCCATCCAAATACTAACCAGGGCTGACCCTGCTTAGCTAGCCCAAGCTATTCTAGATTGTTAGGTAACCCAGCATAATGCTTCGCTTTTCTATTTAACCATACAAAACCCATCTTCCAGCAGCTAGAAGGTCCCAATAGTTTTCAAGTCCTTTCAAAAGAGATCAGACAACTGACAGACTCCAAAAGTAGAAAGAGCATGTGCCGATTATCCTTTTTCCTCAGAAAGAGGTAAGTCATGATAGCAAAAATCTAAGTTAGAGAACAAAGAAAGCAAGCATGGCCAAAGCAAACACCGGAAGCATCTTTTAGTCAGGAGAATGTCAACTACACAGCAAACTAACTAAAATCCATACTACTGCAGCATTTGTAGCATAACATGGTAAAACATGTCTATAATGCAAATTGTTTTTTGGCAGGCAGACTTTCTCTTTCAAAAGAGCAACCAAGAACATGTTGTGGTTCAGACGTTAAACTGAAAAGTCAATTTTAAAACTATAACAACATTAAATATACATTTGTAGGAAATATGAAACATAATATTGTGGCAACTTTTTAAAAAAATAAACACAAAGTATACTTTAACAAGCCTGTTTAAAAATGCAACCTCAGATCAATACAAGTTGTATTAAATTCTCCTTAGAATGTGTGAAAACATTCCTAGGCTAATGGCCAAATTAAAACCTCACAGGAAAACTCTGCAAGTTTCATTGAGAACATAGCTCTCTCTAACTAGATAGCAAAAAAAATAAGGTATATGTGCACATCAGCTTGCAGTTTTCTCTCAAATATTGGGTATATTTACAACTTTGCTTGTACAGATATATTAAATGGGGTGAGATATGTGGAACGGATGTCCTTATAAAAAAGACAATATAATAACACATGTTCTACTGTTTCCACTGTGTTCAATTGGCAGGAAAGCAGACGTTGAGAGTTGGGGATACCCAAATTCTCCCTTCCAGTAGCGCTGAGAGCAGGCAATTAAAATGGGCTAGGGTGAA
Source organism: Euleptes europaea (assembly GCF_029931775.1). NCBI lineage: Eukaryota > Metazoa > Chordata > Lepidosauria > Squamata > Sphaerodactylidae > Euleptes > Euleptes europaea. The sequence goes on from NC_079315.1 coordinate 105,064,671, forward strand.
AGCTCTGCAGTATTCGGGGAATTCTAAAATCTAAAGATAGTTTGCCAGCACAAAGTTTTGGCTATGATTCCCTACCGCCAAACAGAAGTATGCCTGAGCTCTATCAGCTTGAAGAGCTGTATCCCAGAGTCGTCGTTTAGGTATTTCTTTCGCTCCCAAGAACCTGAGATGGCATACTGCTAAGGGGGAGAAGCCGAGAAGTTGCATTTTATTCTCAACCAGATCCACCCTACCTGAGTGGTAGCTATCCAAAAGAATTAAGGGGGTTAAATCCAGCCAGGTTTTAAGGTTTGCCTTGAGACAAAAACATATAGCTTGATACCAGCTAAGAGCTTCAAGTGACATCTGCCCTGATTCCATTCTAAGAATTGCATTTGGCGCACAACAAGGATCACCAAAAATGCATTTAAGGAATTTGAGACTGAACTGCTTCCAAGGGACGGATGTCTTTGTAGAAACAGATTTGTGAACCATACAGAAGTTGAGGTGTTACTTTACCTTAGAAAACTTTAATTACATAGGGACTATGTGAGTCCTCTTTGTAGTAGAAAAATCTCAGAATAGCTGATGCAAGTCTTTGGACACTCTCGACAACCTGGGTCACCTGAGCCCTCCACAAACCTGTCGATTGAAACACTACCTCTAAGTCTCTTAAGATCTTTACCTGCTTTATATTGTGTCCTTCGATCTGCCATCTATGTTTAACATATCTCTTGGTGAAGAATCTTGGTCTTTTGGAAATTTATTGCTAATTGCTCCTTTTTGCAGTATGCAATAAGAGCCTGAAGGGCTCTTCTACACACTACACTTGTCAACAGCCTAGAGAAAAGTGTTGTGTCGCTTTAACAGAGGCTTAATGTGCAGAAATGTGCAACTGAAGTTTTTTAAAGGAATGGAGGTAATCAACATCCCATTAAGCCTCTATTAAAAGGGATCATTTTCTCCAGGCCCATTGGCAACCCTATTTACAACACACATTAGTTGACCATATCACTTGAAAACTGCTGAAATATAATGTAAAATATAATGTCCTCCTTACAATGCCCTATCAACTCTCTGGTCATGCCAAAATAAAAGCTTCCCAGAAACATTGAGAATTGTAAGCAAGTGGTTTAGAAGATCATGTCAGGTTGTATTCTAAGAACAGAAAATTTTCCTAAGGAGAGTTTATGTTTTAACAGGTACATTACTTTAGCACTGCAATTATGTAGAAATGACAAACTATAAATACAAGTGTACATTTGATCAATTATGTGTTCTGTTTTGTATTTTAAATTCCCTATTTTTAAAAAGGGCAGAGCAGTAGCAGTGGCAGCAGCAAAAAGATCAGAAACATGAAGACATCAGTACATCCTCACAGCTCAGTGATTCTCTTCTACCAATTTCATTTTCCAAGTTAGAATATTTTCCTCATGCATTACAGACTTAGTATTTACTGACAAATGACTGCAATTTCTCTTCTATAACAAATGACAGCAGATCCGTGAAGGAAATTAGGACACACAAATTTCCTAATCAGATAAACAATATTAATTCACTGGTGACAACAGCAGCAGCTTCTCTTCAGTCACTATCCTGACCTATGTACAGCTATCAAATTCTAACTCTCCCTACTAATACACCACAGGAGTTGTAAAGATAATAAGAACTCGGAAGAATTTCCTCAAGCCTTGCATGAACCAGCAGTAACACACACAATACAGTGTTCACTTTAGAAATGTTTTAATTAAAAACTCAGTATTTAAACACTCTGTAACATAAGGGTTTTCTCCATTTAATGTAGAAACCTAACAGTGCATTCCTGAAGGGAGCGGACAACGACAAATGCTCTTATGAGCCAGCATGACCTCTACACCAGCGACCGTGCCACTTGCACCATGCAAACTGGCACAGACACTGGCGTTGGGCCACTTACTCTGTCCCTTTTGGACTGCGGCAGCAGCACGGGACTCAGGCACCGGCAGGGCCTCCCACCAGCATTCTCCTGGTACAAGTCCCCACACTGGCATCCTGGGAGGCGGGGGGTGGAGCTGCCCGTTAGGCAGCTTCTAAACCCCTTTTGCCCTGCTTTTCCCTATAGAGGGGAAAGTCTTTTTTCCTTTTTATTTTGGAAAAAAGCCTTTTTTCCTCTTTTTAATTTTGGAAAAGTTTTTCCCCCTCCACGGAGGTTGGGAAGCCACTGAGGCGGCTTCTCAGCTGCGCCATCCTGGCCACCACGGCTTGCCCCCCACTTCAGGAACGCACTGTAGCTGTCTAAGCAATGAAACCACCTTCAAGCACACGAAATGCACTTCTCAGTAACAAGTTAAGGACCTGGCCTTCATACTGACCAAAGAGGGAAAGCAAAGAGAAAGTGAAAAAAGGTTCCAATGTCTTCCTATACATCCACACTTTATTCTCAAAAAAAATTCAAGACAAGAGATGTGCTGTCCAACTCACTAGCATAAGTCAGCAAATGCAGTTGTGCAATACAAGTTTTATATCAACACTGAACTGCAGCCTGGTTTCTTATACAAAGCTACTAGGAAGTAAAAGTAAAGAAAATATTACTTCTCAAATATGCTTATGGTGATGCTGAATAAGGTTTTGTTTGTAGTGGGCTACAGCCCGTAACAAAATGCATCCAAAACGTTAGGAAGAATTCTTCATGGACTATTACAGGATTAAAAACCAGACTTAAAAAGTATTAGCAGAGTTTGCAGACTGTCTTTATTCCACCTTCATTAGTGAGCTAGAACACCAAGTACTGAAAGTAAAATTGCATTTCCCACCTAGTCTCTCTCTGGGATTACTATATAAATGGCAGTATAGGATATAAATAAATAAATTTAAATTGCTGGTTTACGGAGATATATTGTATCTACCATCCAAATATGCTAACAGCGTTGTCTGGAAGTCCAACGGAGTAAAAAGCTTTCCTCACTGAGCAGTAAGTTCTTTAGAATGCCCATGTTGTACGCGCTCTACCTTAAGAAAAACATTAGCAAGAGAACTGGATGTGCTGAAAGATTTTTGTATCTGACTTGAAAACCCCACTAAAAACCCACTGCATATTAACCCCTTTCACTGTCCCTGGGTCTGCCATATTTAATTTATTTGCATATATATAGTATTGTTATCTCAATCAATCAAATTTATTTCAATACAATATCAGCTCTGAATAAAAGTCAAAGTTAGGTTAAAATAATAAAATAAAATAATAAAAGTTGATGGTTCTGGGAAGGATGATTTGAAGAAGAGAAGGAAAGATCTTCTATGGGGAAAGGTTTTCAATCAGCCGTTTACGAATCCCACTAGACCAGAGGCAAAATTTGGCTACTTGAGTGGTTATCTCCCAAGAGGAGTCTGCTAAAAGAAGGGAAACATTAGCTTCTTCTGGTCTCCCAGGAAAGGATGACAATATGGGGAGAATGTACTGCGATCTTATGTCATTGTAGAAGGGACATTGCAGCAGAACATGCTATATTGTTTCCACTTTCTCTGTTTTGCATGGGCATAATCGTTGATGAAAGGGAGTGAGGAGATACCTGCCTTCCAGGAGAGCTGAAGGTAAGTTATTGAAACGTGCAAGAGTAAAGGCCCTTCGATATTTGGATAGTTCTAGGAATCCAAGATAGTCTGCAAAAATTAAAAATCAATTTTTAAAAAATTTAAATCAGATTTTTTAAAATAAAATGCTTTTTGAGGGAAAACCAATCTAAAGATAGTTATTCATCATGAAATAAGGATTCGTTTTTAATTATGTAGTATGCAATGTTTAAATTTTTTGGTAAATGAATTCTATTAATCCATTCACAATGTCATGCTCTTCCAGAGGTTTCTGTAAGATTATTTGGGGCCATTTTTCTATGTTGGTTTGCAGTTCTCAAAACTGTGAATTTGAGTCTGCAGAGATAACTTCACAGCAAAAACGTTATAAAATAATTGTACAGGGTTGAGAAAAATACTTTAGTCCCATTGTTCCTTTGCAAATCTATGTACACAGAATCAACCCCTTACCTCTTAAGTGACAAGTTTCAATAAGTTCAATTAACAGAAGATTGTTTGGAGTGGAATAGATCTGCACACAGAGCTAAGTGTGAGGAGGGAGGGGTAAGCAATAAAAATGAAAGTGAAACCTTTTGAGCAGAATACTCCACAAGTCTTGGGATCTTTGTGTGTATAGCCTGAGGTTTATCGGATTATTCTCTCCCTAGAGGAGAAAACCTATAATGGCAGCAGGTCATAAAAGAGACCCAGGCATGAATGCAAAATTCAAACAATGCAACAAAGAAATGCTGTTTATGCAGAAAACCATGATTTAAATCTAGTCTTATTGACTAGTGATTTAAAAGATGGTTTAAATCAAATCCACCCTAGACCAAACTACACACAAGGTTAGGTATCTGTGCTCAGATGTCCCTGGCATAATAAAATAGCCAAAAAAAAAAACCCTCACCCGATGTGGCACTGGGGAATGTATGTTTCAATTGCTAAGTGCCATTTCTCAGATCAAAAATTATATTTTTGCTGTGGTTAGCATTAGGTTATAAGCTAGAGGAACACACCATTCCTCTGATTTCCTCCTCAAAGAATTCTGGGAAAGCCAGTGTGTGATCTGCTCCCTATACCCATGGAACACCACCACCCACCCACCCCGCCCAGTTCTCCTGCATTTTCATCTGAGAGAGCCAGATATGCGTCACTAACAATCAGGGGGCTTTGTCCTGGGGGGGGGGGACCATGTGATCTCACGCTTCTGAATTTACTACAGAATTCACCCTCTTCCCTGTATGTATTCAAAAATTTTGGACTCAGTAATCATGTTCATTTCCTTTTGCTTACTAGGAAAGAGCACGAAGGAATAGCTCCTGAAGGACCAGCAGCATGGGCATTTTATTGTCTTGTGAGAGGAAGGAGGACCGATCATGAGACATTTATTTATTTATGTGACTTTCCTAATTTGCTCTGCTGGAACATGACTAGCAATCTCCTGGAGTACAAACAGTTGCACCCATTCCTTTAAACCATGAGCCACAGCCTTGAAGACTCCTGTGCCTTGGTTGAGAGAGTTGAGGGAATGTGTCACAATCGAGAGACTGGGCCACCATTGTTCATTTGCTGCCGGAATGCTCCAGGTTGCTCCCTGATGTCAAAATGCATACCTTGCCGAGCATCAGGCCCCTCTTCTGTCTAAGAATCTGAGGTGAGTAAATTGGAGTCTGCAGTTCTGCCCTGGAGATCTGCCACATTTTGCCCCTTGAAGGTACAGGGCTCTCCTGCAACTGGGCTTGGGCACAAACAGTACAACTTGTGTCCTGAAGCGGCAGCAACCTGTTTGAGGCCTCTTCAGAAGAGGAGAATTCTGACATCATCTAGGCTGAAGTGGCAAAATCCGTTCCAGTTTAAAGTGAAACTGTTTTAAAAATCTAGCACACGGGCAAGAAAAACAGCAATAGGATGAGAAGGAAGCTAAAAGAAAAATCAAAATGAACCTGAAGAAAGGGACCTAAAAGAACCTACCCTGTGCACTGCAAAAAACAGAACTCTCCCAGATCCCTGGCAAAGGCAAGAAGTGAATTGGATAAGGTGCCTCCCAATGGGGAAGTAGAAAGCTGAAAACTGATCGGTCTCCTAAACCAGACAGGCACACTAAATGTTCTTCAGGGATGCTCCGCTCCTCTGAATGAGGCCTCCACACTAAACAATATTTTTCCCTTCTAGTAGTCTGCTTGCTTTTCTACTACTATGACTATTTGATACTGTACTGTCCAGTCTTTCAATCTACCAGTTTTATTAATTTATGTAAATAATTTGGCCCAACACAGATTAGCTTAATATATCAGAAGGTACTGTGTCCTCGCCTGGAGCCTTGCCATTAGAAAAACATCACTCCTTTTCTGTAACAGGAGGTCAGTGAGTGTTCTCTGCTTCTAGTAGTTCAACTGTAAGCCTCTCAGACTTTTAAATAACCAATCATTAAATATTTCTGCAAAATACCCTTTGAACGGATGAGTATAAGTATCAAATTAATATTTCAGCACCTGTAGCCCATGTGCTACCCAGCCCCCAAATTTTCTCTTTTCAACTATGCCTAGGCTCATATTTGAAACTATACTTCCTTTTCCCGGAGTAGTTTCTTGCCAGTTTTATTGTAAAATCGCCACATCCAATACTAATTTTTGAAAAATATTGTGAAAAGAGCCTTGAATTACTTACCGTGAAGGCTCCTTCTGCTCTGAGGTACGGAGGGCATCTTCAGCTCGGGTTATTTTCCTTTCCTTGCTAGGGAGGGCAGGAATCAAAAATACTAGGCCTTCCTGTCTCCTGGGGGAAATGACCCCCTCCTTTCTGAGAGCTCCAGTCATTGAAGAGCAAAATCATAAGGTAGACAGAAGAACCTAACTAGAATAACTGAACTTTCCATGCATTTGAACCTCATGGAGACGTTTAACAACAAGAGGCAAATAAACTCCCCTGAAAAAACGTTATTATAGTAACTATTCCTCTTTCTGTCTTCTCGCTTTCATTCTTTTTTACAATTGCAATTGCAGGTACCATCGGGAGGGGAAGACGTCCTCCGTACCTCAGAGCAGAAGGAGCCTTCACAGTAAGTAATTCAAGGCTCTTTCTCACTCTGAGGCAGGAGGGCATCTTCAGCTCGGGACGTACCAGAGCTACTTAGGAATAGGGAGGGATCGATTAAGTATCCTGCACCTCCTGAAGCACCCTTCATCCAAAGGTGGTTGTTTCCTGGGCGAACAGGTCGACTCTGTAATGCTTGGTGAAGGTGGATACCGACGACCACGTCACCGCCTTACAGATTTGTTCTAGTAACATTCTTTGGTTAAAGGCTGCTGAAGTGGCCGCACTCCTGATGGAATGGGCTGTGATGTTGAGTGGTGTCTGGAGACCAGACACCCTGTAGGCATGCGAGATACAGCGGTTGATGGTGTTGCAGATTGCAGCCCTAGACATTGCTTTCCCCTTGGGGGCAGTCAGAGTTATGAAAAGGGAGTCGGAGGCTCTATTATGTTGTGATGCCTAATATAAATCCTCAGTGCCCTTTTGACATCCAAGGAGTGCCGCTCCTTTTCATGCTGGCTCGAGGGGTGAGGAACGAAGGTGGGTAGCACCACCTCCTGGTCACAATGAAAATGAGAATTGATCTTTGGCACGAAAGAGGGATCAATGCGTAGGATCACTCTGTCCCGGCAGAAGACGCACAAATCGGGTCTGATGGATAACGCTCCAAGTTCTGACACCCTTCGTGCTGAAGTAATGGCGGTCAGAAAAACAGAGTTGCACTTACCTGTAACTGCTGTTCATTGACGTCTTCGGTGCAGACACACATGTGGGACTGCGCCTGCACGCAGGCCTGCCGCCGGAACTTTTTTACTAGCCTTAAACCTCAAGTGGGGATGCCCCTCCCCTTGGCAGGTGGGACCGGCCTTCACACCGAAACCCCCGCGTGCTCCTGGGCAGGGCATCCCCTCCCTCCTCAGTTCCTCGCTTGCCACCAACCAATACATATGATAGAGCAACAGGTAGTCATGCCCCGTACAGGCAAAACTACAGACCCAACAGGTCAGGGAAAGCTGTAAACGTGGAGCCAAGAAAAACTCCTCTTGTCTGATTAAACTGTCCCTCTTATTAATTCCCCCCCTTTTTTTTAGGTCGACCACGGGGTCGGAGGGAGGGATGTGTGTCTGCACCGAAGACGTCAATGAACAGCAGTTACAGGTAAGTGCAACTCTGTTTTCATCTTCCGTCTTCGGTGCAGCCCCACATGTGGGATATTAGCAAGCTTACCCATCAGAAGGTGGGTGTCGATCTAGGAGAACAACGTCTGAAGCACCGCTCTGCCCACATCCGCATCTCTTCTGGCTTGCAGGTCCAGTGCGTAGTGCCTGACAAACGTGTTTTCACATGCCCAGGTCGCCGCCTTACAGATGTCACCGATCGGGACCCTTCTGTGGAAAGCAGCGGAAGAGCCCTGCGCCCTAGTGGAATGGGCTCTAATCTCCAGTGGAGATGTTACTCCTGCCTGTTTATACGTGATTCTAATCGCAGAAACTACCCATCGAGCTATGGACTGGGATGATGCGGCTTTGCCCTTCTTGGGACCTTGGTAACAAATAAAGAGTGAATTTGATTTTCTAAAGAGTTTGGTCCTATCAATGTAGTAAAGTATGGCCCTCTCGAGGTCTAAGGAGTGGAGGGTCTTCTCTGCTCGAGAAGTTGGGTGTAGGAAGAAAACTGGTAGGATCAGGTCCTGGGCCATATGAAAACTCGAGATCACCTTAGGTCTGAAACTAATACTGGGGTGTAGCACCAACTTCTCATTATATATTCTGAGAAAAGGGCTGTCAATTCTTAAAGCCGCTAGTTCCCCTACACGTCTAGTAGACGTAACTGCGATGAGGAATGCTACCTTGGCAGAGAGGAATGACATCTGTGCATGAGCTAATGGTTCAAAAGGGTAAAGCATGAGTTTTGCCAATAGTGGAAAGGGACCACTGAGGTGTCAGTTTGGGAACGGGGGGGAAACAAGTTACTGAGCCCCTTTAGGAAACATTCAGAAAGAGGGTGTGAGAAAACCATGTAACCCTCAATCTTATCATGAAAGGCGGAAAGGGCAGCAAGATGCACCCGCACAGAAGATACCGTGAGTCCTGTCTTGGTCAGGTCCAGGAGGTAGTCTAGAACTCTGGGGAGTGGGTATATATAGGGAGACATACCCTTGGATCTAGCCCATCTATCAAACCTGTCCCATTTCCTATCATAGGAATAGCGGGTAGAGGGTCTCCTGGCCTAAAGTATCACCTCTCTCACTGGGGAGGACAAACCTACTGTTGGATGGGTAGAATCCTCCATGCTGCAAGATGCAGCCTGCCCACATCGTGGTGAGCTAGGTCCCCCCAGCGTAACAGCCCCAGGTGGTTGGGAAACGAAATGTGAACCCCCCGTGCCAGAGATACCAGTTCCGTGAACCAAATCTGGCGTGGCCACCTGGGGGCGATCAGGATACACGAGTGCTGTCCGCTCTGATCTTCCCCAACACTCTTGCTAAGAGGGGAAACGGGGGAAAGGCATAGAACAGACCGTCCGACCATTTGATTTGAAACGCATATCTCGGGGACATCTGATCGTTCCCTGCTAGAGAGCAAAAACTGTGCTAGCCTATCTAGGAAGGGTAGATCTCCTTGGCTAGCTTGTGGTGGTGGTCAGAACTTTTGGGTATGCTGCCTCTGCTCCTTCTATTGCGGACCAGGGGCAGGTCTTTGCTTGAAAGGAGGCTTGCGTTGGCTTTGCTGGCCATGTTGATAGAACCTTCCTTGTGGAGGATACGGCTGAAAACGTTGGTAATGCTGGGTTTTCTGTTACTGAGATCCAAAGCTCTGATGGCACTGCTGGAATCTGTCATGGTGAGGCTGGAATGATGGAGTGACTCCTAGGGATTTTGCTGTCTGACGGTCTTTCTTGATATTTGTTAGGAACTCCGTAGTGTTGGCTGCAAACGTGTCACCCTCAAACGGAAGGTCTTTGACCTGGGATCTGGTATCCATGGGCAGTGCCGTGGTGCGTAGCCAGGAGTGGCATCTCAGAGTGATGGCAGATGCCATGGTCCTGGCTGCAATTTCAGCTGCATGCTTTCCCGCATTGATTTCCTGTTTGGACGAGTTGCTTCCGATTGAATGAGTTTTAGGGCAGACCTTGACTCATCAGGGAGCAGTTCAATATGGGGGGCGGCTTTCTCCCACAGGAACAATTGATAGCTTCCCATAACCGTCTGGTAGTTCGCGATTCTAAAATTTAGAGGAGCTGAGGTGTAGATTCTCCTGCCCAGTTGATCCAGACATCTACTTTCTTTGTCTGCAGGGGTGGAGTGCTGTCCCTGTCTTTGTCTGGCTTGCATCTCCTCCATGACAATCGAGGATGGGAGCGGATGCACCATCAGGAATTCTGCCGATTCCGGTTTGACCCTATAAAGGTTCTCAATCTTTTTGGAAGAAGGTGGAAATGGAAGCTGGTTTCTTCCAGACAGACCTTGTGACATCAGCTAGACCCTCTAGAATTGGGAAAGCGGTGATACCCAGGGAGTCTGGGTAAAGGCGGCTGAGGATCTTATCCTTTGGTTTATTGTCTGAGGTGGAAATATTGATGTCTAAAGCCTCCGCCATCCTGATCATCTGTTCAGTTCTCAATTTCAGATCCTCAGAGGGGGAAACTGCTTCTGTATCACCTACTAGCTCGTCCGGGGATGGCTCAGAAACCCCTTCTGAACTTTCAACCGACTCTCTGGCCTCAAAAACCTCAGGATCAGACTCTACCCTAGGGCTCCTCTGGGTGAAAGGAGTGAAGGGTGATGGAAGCTGTGGGGTCTGTAGGACCACAGGTTTCCCTTGAATATTGAGCTGACGAAATCTACAGAACTCTATCCAGTCCTTTACCAACTCAGCCGAAATAGTTGGTTGAGTAGAGGAAGTGGACGGTTGAGGATTCTTTCTTGGATCCGGTGGGGTGGGATCCGAAAGGATCGGATCGGGGGGGTTCGGATCTGTGGGAGTCGGATCCGACAGCAATAACGGGTCGTCCAGTGGGTTTATCTCGATATCCGAGAAGCATTGTAGAGGGGAGCCCGAGTGAAAGGAGGGCATCCTCGGTACCTATGGAGGTAGCGGATGGGAAGGTCTTGGATCCAGGGTCTTCCGAGCCGGGGTGGTTGACTTGGTGGAGGGACCAGATCCGAGGTGCTTTTCCTTATGTTTGGTTTTGTGCTTGCGCTTCTTAGCCACATGGGTTGGATTCGACTGGGAGGTCGGATCCGAGGATTTTGGATCTGAGCTGGATCCGGGAGTCGGTTCGGAGCGGGCGGACCGAGTATCTCCGGGTGTCTTGGAACCGGCTGACAGGGAAGGAGCCGTCAGGACCTTTCTCCATAGTTCTGCATTCAGGCAATTAGAGCGGGCGTTTCGAGCTCGGGTGGAGAAGCCTTGGCAGATTGCGCATTTTGACACTTTATGCCCCTCGCCCAGGCAAATTAGGCACAGCTCGTGTTGGTCCGAGTGCGGAATTTTTGTGGCCCACTTAGGGCACAACTTGAAAGGGGTCTTCAGGGCCATCACGGCCCTCAGCACGCGGCCGAGGGGATCGAGGCACAGAGGACTTCTTCTTTCTGGGTTTATCCTCTCAAACGTCTAGATCTGAAGCGGGCTGGCTAGGCGGACCTAAGCGGCAGCTCCGGATAAGAAAAAACTCAGTCGAAGAATCTTGAAGAAGATTTCAGGAAAAGGCGAAGAAACGCTCCGTTCTTGGCAGCGGCAAAGAAGGAACTGAGGAGGGAGGGGATGCCCCGCCCAGGAGCACGCAGGGGTTTTGGCGTGAAGGCCGGTCCCGCCTGCCAAGGGGAGGGGCATCCCCACTTGAGGTTTAAGGCTAGTAAAAAAGTTCCGGTGGCAGGCCTGCGCGCAGGCGCAGTCCCACATGTGGGGCTGCATTGAAGACGGAAGATGAACAGGGCCTTCATTCTTAGCCACTTTAAGTCTACCACTCTAAGGGGTTCGAGCGGAGGTTTGGTAAGGGCCTTTAAAACCGCACATAGGTTCCAAGTGGGGTATCTGTGTCTGACAGCCGGCGAGAAGGATTCGACACCTCTCAGGAATGCCTTGATGTGAGGGTGGGCACTTATTGGATGGCCTGACAAGCGGGGAACGAGGGTGGCGATGGCAACCAATTGGAAGAATTGCCGCATAGTCGAGACCTTGAGTCCCAATTTTCTTTTATCCCAGAGGGAGGATAGGATGTCTACTACTTTTGGTTTGAGAGGGTCCACGGTATTGCGGTTGCACCAAGTTGCAAAGGCCTTCCATGTGGCCCCGAAGATTCGTTGGGTGGATAGTCTTCTAGACGCGAGGATGGTGTCAACAACGTCAGAGTTGTACCCAAAGTTCAACAGCCTACGCCTCTCAATAGCCATACAGTCAGGTGGTACCACCCTGGGTCCGGGTGGCAGATGGGCACCTGGAGAAGAATGTCATGCCTGTTCGGGAGACACCAGTTGGGTTGGACATCTGTCGAAGAGCTGGGTACCACGACCGCCTTGGCCAGTCCGGAGCCACGAGGAGTATGGTGGCTTCTTACATACGGATGCATCTGAGGACTCTTGGGATTAGAGGAGGCGTAGAGGAGCCCCGGTGGCCAAGGGGACATAAGGACATTCACTTCCTCCGCCCCGGTCTGACAGTACCTTGAGAAGAACCTGGGTAGATGCGAGTTGGATGGAGTCACAAACAGGTCCACTAGGGGTTTTCCGAACTTGAGGCAGATTTGGCTGAAGACTTCCGTGTTCAGGGACCACTCGGCTTCGTCGAGGTGTTGACGGCTCAGCCAGTCCGCTTGCACATTTAGGGTGCCCTGTATGTATTCAGCTGTAATTGACGCTAGATGGAGTTCTGACCAATCGACGATCAGCGATGCCTGCTTGTGGAGCCTGGACGACCTTGAGCCGCGCTGTTTGTTGACGTGGGCTTTGGCCACCACGTTGTTGGTCCTGATCAGAAGATATTTCCGGGATAGTTGAGGGCCGAAATGCAGTATGGCCTTGTGAATGGCCATAGTCTCCAAGAAGTTGATACTCTTGCCCATCTCTAGAGGTCCCCAGACCCCCTGAGCCGGTTGGGTTAGGAATGTGGCTCCCCAGCCCATCAGTGAAAAGCTGGACTGGTGGATCATGCAGGAAAACCAGGCCCCCCGACAGGTTGGATGGGACAGTCTACCATTTCAACCCTAGGATGGCCTGGGTTGAAAGGGTCAAGAGCTTGTTTCTTTCGGATGATGTCCTGCTGATGAACCCTGAGAAACCACTGGAGGGGTCTTACGTGGTATCTGGCCCAAGGGACCACTGGAATGCAAGCAACCATGTGGCCCTGTAGCTTGGCTAATGCCATGAGCCGAACCAATGTGGAGGCCGAGGTCCTCTTGGCCATGTTGGAAATGGAGATCACCTTGTCCATGGGTAGGATGAGGCGATTGGAGAGGGTGTCGATGACCACCCCTAAGTGAACCAGTCTCTGGGATGGTGTAAGATGACTCTTTTCCCAGTTGATCAGGAACCCGTGCTCCTGGAGAAGCTGGACGACTATTTGGGTGTGGATTAGACTGAGTTCCCTTGAAGGGGTGCATATTAAGATGTTGTCCAGGTACAGGTGTACCTGGACCCCCTGCTTCCGGGCCTCGACCATCAGGGTCACCAGGATCTTGGTAAAGACCCTGGGGGCAGAAGAAAGACCAAATGGGAGGGCGCGGAACTGATAATGGTCGCCCTGACAGATAAAACAATCTCCGATGGTGCGGGTGGATTGGGACATGGAGGTAAGCCTCTTTTTCTTAAAGTACAAAAAGGGCAGCAGGACGCTGCCAACGCTGCTTCCCTTAACAAAGGCAGGAAATGAACTGGAGCTCTCAGAAAGGAGGTGGTCATTTCCCCCGGGAGACAGGAAGGCCTAGTATTTTTGATTCCTGCCTCCCTAGCAAGAAAAGGAAAGTAACCCGAGCTGAAGACGCCCTCCTGCCTCTGAGCGAGAATGAATACATTATTTCTCTTTATGGCAAATGTGGTCATTTAAAGTGGAAGATGGAACAGAAATGGCAAGTGTTGCATTGTGAAAAACCTGTTGCCAAGGTCCGCTTCACATATTACACTGTGGCAAACATGTCCCCAACTGACTAGGTTGTGGCCAATCCTTATTCTCCAGTACCATCTATGACACCATGCTCTTTCAAACAGGTTGGTCACATTCTTAACAGATGTTTTTACATACACATGTAAAACACTGTAAGTCACCTACAAATACAGTATGTGAAATAGATCTACATAATTCATTTGATGCTGATTAAAGCATGCTATTGGCCTCGCCCTCAACAAAATGTCTGATTACAAGAATCAACTTCAATAATTATTTTCTGTCTGCAAAGTAGAATGCAAATATTTTCTAAGCCACTCTAAACACAGCTAAACGCTTTGACAATTAACTGCTCTGTTGTTGAACATGGAATATCTAGCTTGACATTTCCCCAGAACAATCAAAATAGTAACAACTAGGTAGAAAGGCATTATGGATTCTAACAGGGAGAAGCAACTCAAGGTGGTGGTAGAATTTTTTTAATTGGAAGCCTTATTATGCATATGTGACTTAATAACGGTGATACAAAGACAGAGCATTGGTACTCAGAAGGAGTCAAATATTAAGACAATATTTAAAAAGTATTTTACAAGGTAGTTCTGCTTAGTATAATAGAAATATAAAAACTTAGAAAATGGCATTTTAACAAGAAAATTAAATTTATCATATTTTAGTATGTAGAGGTTAAACCCCAAAAAGGTATATTTCCACCCAGTGTATATACTTTGTGTAGAATTTTTCAGTAGGTATAACAGTACTGAAGTATTATTGTAATCCCCAGTTTTCCCTTTACCCTTTTTCTTTTGTTTTCCCTTATGCTTTTGAAAATATATTTTTTTAAACGTAGTGGTAGAAAGTGTTGTCAAGTCACAGCTGACTTATGGTAACATAGGAGCTGGTTTGCCTCCCTCCACGTGGGCTGAGAGAGCAGTGACTAGGCCAAGGTCACTCAGCAGGTTTCATGTAGAGGAGTAGGGAACCGAACCCCATTCTCCAGATTAGAGTCCGCCGCTTTTAACCACTATATCACACTGGCTCTCACATGGTAGGCAACTACAAAAGCTACATTAACCATTGTATAATGATAGTCTCTGTATTTTTCCCTTCTAGCTTTGCTGACAAATTACACTTCTGACCCATAATTTATACACTGAAACCTCTCTCAAATATGCTTTGGATAAGGTCATAAGGGTTTCGACTAGATTCAGACAGGGCAGGGAAACCGAAGTTCTGAGGGCAGTATTTCATGTTATTTAGCTATAAGCTTGAACACTATAGAAGATGAAGCACAGGGATACTGGAAATGCAGACAAATTTTTAAATGTTTGCATACATGAACACACAATCAGCACAGCAGAAACAGTTAGAATTATCATCTAAGTGGCATGACACAGATATTGCGTGATGAGGCACATTCCTAGAATATGTCCAGATGGATACATCCTGTTCAGAACGGTAAGCAAAAAGGGAGATGATTTTGAATGCCTGTAAGATACAGTAAATCTGTATATGTTCAGAGGTTCCAAATGAAAACTTAGAGAAGAGTGCATGCACAAGCACACACAAGAAGTTTGCCATGTGTTACAGGAAGTTGCTGTTCAAGAAATTCAAGTCCATAGTTCCCCTTGATGCCACAGAACTATTCATGCAGGCCTTTGGATCTTGGCCATCATTTAAAACAGCATGCAAGCAAAAAATCTGTTTCAGATTACTGCTCTTGGGTTTTTTTCTGCTCTGCCTGTAGACCAAGCCTGAGATGCTTGAAAGCTTGCATTCACTTACAAACAAACATTGATGGAACAATCCTGTCTAGGATTAACAGGGTAGTTCAACTCACTATTTACCTAAGGTTTTATAAACTGGACAAAAAGAAATCAATACTTTGGCAGAGGCATATTACATTTTAATTATACTACCCTTGCTATCATTTCCTTGAACAAAGGGTTGGTGAGCACGTGGCATGGCTGTCATAAGAAGACACAGGCAAGCCAGAGAACATCTCATCCTTGATCCCTCCATAATCAACATTCTCCTAGAAGTTCTAGCTCGATTCCAAAGTTCAATTCAGCCAAGAACAGCAGCCTATTTCCTGAGCAGGTGGAGCATCTTTACAATTCAAAACAGCAGAAGCTGTTCAGCATGCTCTTTTGAATTGAGAGAACACCCTGCCCTCTTGTGGAAGAGGAAGCCAGCCTGCTCAGATGAAGGGGAGGGGAGGAAAGGAGAGAAACCACACAGATTAAGTATGTATTTTTGGCAAAAATATGAGTGAGAATGGAGGGATGGAAACAAAAATAAAAAGAGTATTACATAAGGTGGAAGCAATGGAAGAGAAACAATCTGTAAGGTGCAGGAGTTGATTAAAGGTTGGGCATGCCATTTATAAATATTTCTTGAATGTATCAGCATTGAGAGTAGGAATAGCAGAACTCTTGCTGCCTTGCTTTGAACTGAAACTGAACACCACACACACACACACCAATCCTTTGAAATAAAAGCACACAAAAGGATTCTCTTCTCTTAAACCCAATTTCAAATTATGACAACTGGGTTGTGCTTCCAATGACTTCAGAAGTCCAATAGTCAATCCCGAATCCTTACCTCAATCCTCACATGCAACCCAACACTGAAAGTTGAAGGAAGGAGAGATCTCACCACATCCCCTGAGTTGACAAGTTCTCTGGAAGAATTCCTGAAATCTGGAACCCTGGGAAATGTGGTTTTACCCAGGGTACAATAGCATGGACATAAGTAACCCTGGGAAAACTGTTTCTTCCAGAACCACTGCCACCTAGGATGCTGCCAGAACAACATTGAAGGTATGAAGGACAGTCTATCACTGCTGTCACCATAACAGCAGCCAGGTAAGTGGGAGAACTCTTCTTCAAGTGAGAATACAATCCAGGTAAGTTTAAGATAACAGTTCAAACCTGTTAATTATGAGGCTTGGGAACCATTACTAATTAAAGTGCTGCCAGCACATTACATTAAAACACAGAGATGGACTTTTGAAATGCATTTCTAATCAACCGTGTTGATTATGCCTGGAATCAGACTACATCTCTTTAAAAAAGATGGGTAAACCCTGGAAGCTTTATTTGTGTTGTATATCAATGCAAAAACATAGCAACTAGCTGGCTAATTATACTGTACTGTAATGAAGAGGTGCTGTTTTATAAGCCATCTTTCAAAGAATCATCACACTTAAAGACCTCCAGTAGTTACAAGAGTTACTTGCTTGTCAAGTAGGCAGGATTAAATTTAGAAATTGAAGACCTCTGACTGGCATAATTCTATTTTCCTAACATTTATTCATTCAGTCTTTAGAAATATAAACTTTCTCACTAAAAGTCTATTAAAAAGTCACAAGACTCTTAAAGCACAAGGAGCTGTTTTAAAATTCTACAAATGTAAAGTGCCGACCATAGATCTCCATCACTAAATTTCATTTCCTTTTTAGCAAACAACTCTTTAAATTTACTCAATATGAGGAAATACTGTACTTAACAGATCATATATGCTATAATAAGCCACAGATTCCAGTCTGTCTGGCAAAGTGAAGAATGTTTTGTAACAAACACTTTCAAGCATTTCTATTAATAAAGAAAATTCCAGTGCCATAGATGCCCTCGGACCAAACAACTCAAAAAGGAAATGTGTTAATTGCAAGTCCTGTCATTTGTTCTTAGCCAGAATTGAATGATATGATTTTTCATTCAGCAAAAGAAAGCAAATGCATCTCATTAATCAGATCTAAGACAGACAGACACATACACCAACACACAGGTTCTTTTCCCCACCCCACCCCCCATTTGAATGTGTCTGGATTATATCATGAATGAGCATATAGTTAAGATCCTGGTGCTCGGCTAATTGCCTCCTTATCAACCACACAACTGAGCTAAAATGAATTGGTATACAAAGATATTTAAGGGCAATGCAAGGGGTGAAGGTTCCAGCAATCAAAATGGAACCTTGGATATTTACAGTGAGGGTTCCTTTCTCTCTGAGGTTAGAAGAGAATCTCAGAATGGGTGAGTCCCACCAACTGTTCAGGGAGGCAGGAACAATTTCTTCAACTTCCTGTCTCCTGGTTGGGAGTTGCCCAGGCTCAGTTTGGTTACTTCACAAGCTAATGAACCCAACAGTAGGAAGGAACTGAACAGAGAAGAAATAACGACCAAAACAGATAAGTCACAGTTAGAAGCAAACATGAAATAACCAGAAAAGAAATACGAGTGGGGGTAAGGGAGGGTTAGAGCAAACAAGTGTCTTCCCACTGCAACTTGATCACATAAGTTTGATCAGACTCGTGACCCCACTGTTTGTAAATGTTCCTTGTCTCTCTTTTTTTTTGGGGGGGGAGAGGTGGGACAAGATGCCTTCCTAACCTCAGAGCAGAATGAACCATCATGATAAGTAGCCAACATTTCATTCTTGCTCTGAGGAGGAGGGCATCTTGGAATGGGACTTCCAACAGCAGTGTCCCAAGTGATGGGTGGGAATTAAGTATCTTCAACAACATGCTGCAGTACTCTATGTCCGAAGGCAGCATCAGCTGAACAGGAGGAGGTAAGTTTGTAGTGCCGAATAAAGGTCAAGATCAAAGACCATGTGGCCACCTTGCATATTTCTTCCACTGAGGCCTGATGGTCAAAAGCTGCATTAGTGGCAGCACTTCTCACAGAATGGGCCGTGATCCCTTCTGAAAAGGGAATGTTATTTGCCTTGTAGCCATGGGAGATGCACTGGCGAATGGTGTAGCTGATAGCTGATTTGGACATCTTCCTTTATTAGGGTCTGTTAAAACTAATATCTCAATTACTCAAGCTGATACTTAATGCAATGTAGATTTTCAGATCTAACCTAGATAACATAACTAAGAAGACCAAACACTACTAATTTTTTAAAAGAGTAAGATCATACTCCCTTACTGATCTGTGTAGGAACAGTTTTCTTGGGCTAATGTATAGTTCACTTCCCTCCTCACAAAGTGTAGCTTTGTAAGATTGCACAGAAGACCAAACAATCCCTAGAACCTTTTTGCAAGAGGCAGAAGGAAGTGAGGTGAAGACCAAGGGAGAAAACAACTGTGCCTCAGGTGATTATGGAGCACAGTGGAACCACAGGATTATGGGAGAAAGGGCGGGGTATGAACCCGGTTTAGTAAAAACTGAACAGGTGGGGGAGGGGGAACGGAAGGGGGCGTGGTCTATAGTGGGCGGGCGGGTCTTGTATGGGGAGGGGCATTGGCTCAGTGGTAGAGCATCTGCTTGGCATGCAGAAGGTCCCAGGTTCAATCCCTGGCATCTCCTGTTAAAGGGACTAGGCAAATATGTGATGTGAAAGACCCCTGCCTGAGACCATGGAGAGCTGCTGCCGCTCTGAGTAGACAATACTGACTTTGATGGACCAAGGGTCGGATACAGTATAAGGCAGCTTCATGTGTTCACAGAGGTAAAGATGGAAGTAGCAGTAGTCTCCAAAATAACTCTGGGATCAGGGGCTGCAAGATGCCACATTAGTCCAAAGAAAAACGTAAATACAAAATTAATGTAATGCTTTTTAGGACCAACCAAAGTAACATAAAACAGCATGTAAGCTTTCAAGCTCTACCACAGCTACTCATCAGGGGTGGAGGAAAGGGGAATAATAGGATGTTTCATGCCCTGACCTTAAAGCCTCTTGCCTGCATCCTATGTAGAATGTCACACAGACTTGAATAGATTACGTGGTGCTGGCTGGAGCTGGTATCAGGTGCCATCTTTAGATCCTTCTTCCCAGAAAGTTAACAAAGATTCCAGAAGAGGCTGAAAAGGGTGGAGGTGACAGGGGCCAAGCAATGGCATAAAAAGGAGAAAAGAGTTGAGTAATATGAGCAGTATGATACGCTGAGTAGTATGGAATGCCCATAGCTTAATGGTAGAGCACCATGCTCTACCTCTCTAGACAAAGAATCTCAGGTAACTGGGTTAGGAAAGATCTGACTGACACCTTGGGACTGCTACTGCTAAAGGAATGGACAGCACTGGGCTATATCTATCAATAGTCTGACTCGGTATGAGGCAATTTCTTATGTTCTTAAGAGAGTAGAGCATTTCGAGAAGTGATCTATACCACTAAGAAAAGACTTCGTCTGCTTTGAAGTCTGATCAACATGCATTATGGCTCAGCAACTGGCAGCAATTAGGCAAATTCCCAAAGAAAGTCACTAACTGAAGCAAAAACCTTGTTTAACCCATAACAAATCACTACTTAAAAGCAGTATTGACAACTGTTCTTTAGTCATCCACACCAGAAAACTATATAATACATGAAGTGGGATGACAAAAATGGAAAACAATGCAACAGTTTCATCCTCTTGCACCACTATATATTTACAATTAACAATTGTATGCTAAGGACCTACTAGAGAAAAGCATGTTCCATGCAACGCAGGTCTAGTAGATGTTTCTGTTCAGTTTCCAGATGGTTAGCAGCAACCAAGGTGGACTGTATGTAATATTGATCCCTGGGATACATCTGACTCCACCAGGATCTATAGATTCATCAGGGACACCAGGCAAGAAAACCATGGCCGGCAGGGCAAATGACAAGCTATGCATACAAGTATTGCTGCTTCTTCTCTGAATTTCATTAACCTGGGAATGAGGGTAATGGCAGGAAGGCCTACGGGCCAAGAGTCAGTAGGGTATCCAGCTTTTCAACAAGTTCAAGACTGGGAACAGAACATTTTCTTGGTTTGATTATTCAGGTCTGACAAAAACAGACCTACATCATGATCCCCCAAAGCAGCCATTATTTTAAAGAGTCCATCTGTTCTGACCTATGCATTGGCAGCTAATCCAGTCTGCTTGCATTTTGTGTCTTTGAATATGTTTTGCAGACAGTAGATCAGTCTATGATTAATAGAAGTGATAGCTCCTTGTACAGGAGTTTTGACCTGGTCCCTGCCTGCAGATATGTGCTGACTCATGGGAGTGGCAGATCAAGGGGAGGAAATAATTAAGAGCTAGTCTAAGTGTTTTAAACTCTAACCAATTTATGCTGTTGGCCTTGACTCTCCTGCCCAGATGCCTGCAGGCAAAGTCAAACAAAGGGCTTTCCAGCCTTGGAGGCTGGTATCTGTTACTTGGAGCTGTTCTTGCATTATACAGAACTTTCCTTTGAAAGGTTGGATCTCTTGGTCTACCATCAAAGATACGGCTGTAGGGGTTCTGGAACACTGATTAGCAGGTTACATTTATCCACAATCTCATACCAGTATGGTACCAGAGACCACTGCAGTGTTCTCACATGGAACACTGCCCACAGGACAGATTCAATGTATACTACCACTTAAATCTGGAAATGTACTCAAAACACTAAGTCAACTGTCTTTGATTTCATCACCTTTATACAGTAGGTGCATCTTGTTGACCACCACCTGCATTGCCAACTTCATACTTATTTTGTTCCTTCATGACATTTTGTTCTTCTCCGCTGGTATGAAAAACCTGTTTTGAGTCAAACCAGCTGTCACATCTAGATGGAGAACACACAGTATAGGAATGAGATTATTTTCCTTAAGAAAATGGTGTTTGGGGGGACACTGCCCGCCCCCATGAGCAGGTTTCTCACCAAGGTCTTTAGCTGCTGACCTCACCAGGTGGCTGCCTAAATATGGTTTAATCTTTACCTCTAAAGGCATTTGGAGCATTGTGATTCAGGGACCCTTTCCCCAACACACAGAAAGTGGTACTGGGTACACAATTCAGCATACAGAGATTCTCAGATGTCATTTAAACAAAAAAGACAAACTTTTTTATTTAAAACATACAGAAAGTGGTACTGGGTACACAATTCAGCATACAGAGATTCTCAGATGTCATTTAAACAAAAAAGACAAACTAGATTAGTCCTCATGGTGAGGATATGCTTCAGTGTACACAGGTTATGGTTACAGATGAGATAGATCAAAAACATTTTCAGTGGACAAGGCTGGGTTTCAATGTCTTGTACTTTTATTTTTTGCCGTCAAGTTGCAGCCAACTTATGGCAACCCCGTAGTGTTTTCAAGTCAAGAGCTTTTCAGTAGTGGTTTGCTATTGCCTGCCTCTGCATAGAGACCCTGGACTTCCTTGGTGGTCTCCAATCCAAATACTCACCAGGTATACTAACCCTGCTTAGGTTCTGAGATATGATGAGATAGGGCTAGCCTGGGCCATCCAGGTTAGGGTACCCTGCAGAATTCGGCAAAATTTTATACAATTTTATTCATTCTGCATGATTTATACAGATTGCAGAATTTGTGTTGGATCCTGGCTAAACTGGCAATTTTCACCAACAACCCCTTCTTACTGCAGATCCCCCTCATGTCACTCTTCAGAGTCCCCTATTACTCTGTAGCAACATTTTGTACGAATTAGTGAGCTGCACGGGGAGGGAACGATCCAAGAAAGGTCCATCCAGCCACTGAAAAATTTAGTCTGGATCCAACTCTAGCTTTTCATTTAAATTGTTAAAATTGTTTTAACATGGAGTACACACAAACCAGCCATATTTACTTCAGAAAAATGAAGACTTGATGTTAAATAGCAAAAATGAATTGAATGCAATAAAGATACAAATATGTCAATTTTCACTTACTTCTTGAAGCAGACTTTATCAACCCGATTTAGAGCAACTGTCCTTATTTGCTTCCAAAGGACCCAGAGGGAGCGAGAGAGACTAGCTCCAGACCAAGTCTAACAAGAACCACAAAACTCTCTTGTGCTATTAACATCACATCTTCTCAGAACAGATTTATCAGCAAGACAACAGGGAAGGGGCTGACACCAGTCCCCCACTGTTCACATTCCAAAGAGCTTTCTAAAGAACACTCTTACCATGAAAATGTATCTCACCACTGCCCACTGAGCTAAGACACAATAGCCATCTTAACTAATAGAAAACAGAGTTTGTGCCTCTACAGTACCTCAATTCAGAAAGCATGCTGTTTTCAGGATCATTAGAATCAATCTGTGAAGGCTGTTTTTCCAACAGTATTTCTAGCAATGAAGGAACTAACATCAAAAAAAGCAAATGCTTCAGTACTATATAGTCTGAAGACATTCAGAGAAGAAAGTGCTAACTTTATTTTCAAGCATTTCCAGAAAACAGTCCTTGGCACAACTACTATTTGAATGGCCCTCTGCAGTCGCACATCCCTTACCTTTCAAATTTCCTTTTTATTAAAGATGCCAATTTAAGCCTGGGGTACCATTTTTCCAATCTCATTTACCTCACAACAGCCCAGCCAGGTAGGCTTGGCTGGGTGACTATAATTGCCTAAGGCCAACGGCCCAGTTTTATGACTGGGAAGATTCGGTGTACCAACTTTCATGCCAATACTATTGCTGCAGTCTGGCCGCCTTTGAATGATAGTTGAACTTCCATTGCAAACTTTTAATTAGTCAAATGCTAGGCATGACTAATTAATAATAAGTGGGAGAGATTTCAAAGAGTATTCTTTGAGCAAAATTTTTTTTCTAAAGTATTTATCTGCTCAACTATTTTTTCCCCAGTGGTCAGGAATACTTCTATAACAAATGACACCCTGGCACACAAGGGAAAAGGCCATGCAGTGGGAAGCAGATCAAGAGGTGGATGCAGATCAGGGAGCTTCCAATTAGAAATCAAAAGGTACATATGAAAGACCTCCTGAGCCTCCCAAAGTGAGAAGATACACAAAGATGCAGAACAGAAAAAAGTTCACGGGTGCACTAAACAAAGGGTTGGTGCATGAGACATATCCCTACCTTGCACACTTTTTTAAAAAAGAAAATTTAAATGGCCTCAAGAGGTTACAAAATTAATACACCACTTATTACTTTCATGCACTGCAGCCAAAGCAACTACAGAAAAATACACATTCTACATTTTTAATTAAATTTAATATTATTACCAAAACAAAAGCTACCATCAGAGCAGCAATTACATTCTACATTTTTGATAAAGTACTAATGAGGCAGGGGGAGGCAGAGGAGGGCGAAGAGAATGATTTACTATACAGTTTCTGAAGTCTGGATAATCTCTTCCTCTTGAAATGCTGCCACTCTTGTACCTATTAAAAGCAGCCACTTTCAAAATGCTGTCCAAGTAACCTGAATTCCTAATCAGGTAACAACATCTAGTTCTAGAGAAATGAAGCTCTGAACTGAATATTCACACACACCTCACACAGAGTATTTAAAATTAGACTGTAAAAATATTTTATGACACTTGTAGAAGTTTTCCAAATAAAAGAATATTTTCAATTAGCTAATGTCAGTATTTATACAGCTCCATTAGCCTACATGGCAATTTATATAGTAATATAAGCAAGAAACAGACCCCTGCCTCCATGAGCTTGCAATTTAAATGTTATAGCTGATTGCCTGCTTTGCACTTTACGGCTACTTTTGGAAAAAGCAAAAACGAACAAATTCTTCACTCACTTCCATGCAATACTGCCTCCTCCCTGGGATGTTTGTTATACCAGAAGTGTTTACACAGTGAATTTCCACCCAACTCCCCCCACTTTTATTTAGCATTTAACCTTAGAAGTCCTGAACACAGTGATTTTGCTATTTTGAACGAATGTGTCTTCATCTGCTGGCAAAATAATCTTTATGTAACTATATTTATTTTTGAAAAGTCATTCAATGGCTTAGAGTGTTCTCTCAGCTCTCGAACCATGAAGTATCCCCACAACTCCACTGCTTTTCGACTTTGGGAAATGCAGGAGAAAATGAGCAAGAATAAATTAAACAGAGAGTGACACAGAACACTTGCCCTATGGTAGAAAGTGCCATCAAGTCACAACTGACGTATGGCAACCCCAGAGGATTTTCAAAGCAAGAGACAGTGAGAGGTGGTTTGCCATTGCCTGCCTCTGCATGGGCTGAGAGAGTTCTGAGAGAACTGTGACTGGCCCAAGGTCACCCAGCAGGCTTCATGTGGAGGAGTGGGGAATCAAGCCCAGTACTCCAGATTAGAGTCCGGCGCACTTAACCTCTACACACTTACCCTATGCCTCAGTGGACTAGGATCTGGGAGACCTAGGTTCAAATCCCCACATTGCCATAAGAGGTTACTAGGTTGACCCTTGGGTCAGTCACACACTCTCAGCCTAAAGTATCTCATATGCTTATTGTGACGAAAAATAGAGAAGAGAATAATGTTGTAAGCCACTTGGGGGGGAGGGTATCAATATCTAAATTAATTTTTATTTTAAAACTAGCAAACTTTGTTATTGTGACTGCATGGAAAGAGGAACTCCATGAACCAAGGGCACAGAAAGGAACTAAGATATATAGTTAATAAGCAAATGGTTTTTCATTGTAAGTGCAGTTAACTTGTGGAACTCACTGTTACAAAAATGGAAATTAGCTGAAAGTGATTCCACCAGTCAAGAGTCCTGCCCCGAGGCAGAAAAACATGTACCTCAAACATCTTCAGCAGACAGCTATCTAGCCTTTTCTTGAAAAACAGAAGACAACATATCTACAATCTCTCTCAGCACTCATGAACTGCGCTGTTATGGTGATGTCAGGAAATGTTACTAGCACTTACCTTGAAACTTCCCTCCCTTACAGGAAAAGTTCCTTGTCCTACTCTTCTACCAGCACATATCATAAACTGTCTTACTCCATCCTTCAGAATAACCAAACACTGTCAACATGCTTTAACCCATCCCCCTAATTCAGAACAGTTCACCTAAATCAGTGGTTCTCAACCTTTTTCGAGTCACGACCCCCTTTTACAATTGCCAAGTAACCTGCGACCCTCGTCACATTTGCATAAATTTGCATAAATGTGCATAAGTGCCATCTTCAATAGGATAAAGAAAACACATTTTGGGGGGGCAGTCCAGGGTATCCATATATATAATTACTTTAAATTTGAAAGTTTAAAACAAACAAGCAAACGGTACTACCACCTGTTGTGCAGCGGCTGTGACTGTGTGGCGAGGCAACCTTTCCTGGCACGGAGGAAAGAGTGCCTCTGAGCATGCACTGCGTTCCTTGTTCTCCCCTCTCTCCCCAAAAACTCTTCCAAGCAGGCCGGGGCTCTCGCGAGGAAACCCCCTCTCTTGTGACTGGGACACTGCTTGTGCACAGAACTGCAGTTATCCCTCAAAGCGGAGCTCGTTTAATCATCTCACGAGAGCGAAGGGCCAGGAAAGAGCCGAGGGCCGCTTATCCCGCTCAGACTTTTCGTGCCTTTTTCTCCCCACCGCCAGTCACCACTCCTTCTGCGCCTCACCGAACCTGCGCGCTCGAGGGGGAAATCCCGAACTGCGCATGCACCTCAACTCTCTCCCCCTTGGCCTTGCCAGAGCGGAACTGATGACTCAGGGCAGAGCGGAACTGATGACTCAGGGCAGAAAAGCGAAGCCACGCTACAGACATGCGCACTTGGATTCCAGGCTGAAGCTCCCGCCCCACCCGAGCGCGGCTAAAAGCAAAAAGAACGTGGCTGTAGCGGCCTCAAGGGGGACCGCCCTCTTCTTTGAGACCTGAACTGGACGAGCCAGGGGAACTTCCTCGGCCTCCCACACATCCTGC
Organism: Euleptes europaea; assembly: GCF_029931775.1. Classification (NCBI taxonomy): domain Eukaryota; kingdom Metazoa; phylum Chordata; class Lepidosauria; order Squamata; family Sphaerodactylidae; genus Euleptes; species Euleptes europaea. The sequence goes on from NC_079315.1 coordinate 105,090,904, forward strand.
TGTGTCATCCTCCCGGCGCAGGTGCGACCGCGCCCAGGGCTGGCCTGCCCGCCTCTCAACTGGGCGGCGGGGCTACAGCTGGTGTGTGGCGGCGTGCCGCCACGTCTCTGCAGCCCGGCTCCTTCCGGCGGTCGGTCGGCCAGTTACTCGCCTCTCTGCTTGGGGTCTTCCCTGCCCTCGCGGACGGATCAGGGTTATAGGGCGTCTGGGTTAGTCCTGGACAGCCTGGGATGGGGGCTGTCCCAGGACAGTGGCGGCGACCCCCCAGAAAACACTTCGCGACCCCCTTGGGAGTCCCAACCCCCATGTTGAGAACCACTGACCTAAATAATCATTTCTTGTACCACTTGTCCATCACAACTTGAAGCTCTGCTTTGAATATGTTTGAAACTTGTGGCATCCTGGGATAAATACAGTAATCCACAATGAATTCTTATTAATGCTGACGAGTTTCTTTCACTCACCTACCCACCTTTCATTTAAGTAATCCTAAACTAGCTAGGAACACAACAGTGAAACACACCAAATGATGCAGGAAACTTTTTCTATAGCTTACAACATAGAAATACTAGCTGTAAATGTTTCCTTGCCATAAACACAGTGCTATAAGTTTGCTACAATTCAGTGTTAATATAGAAAAGACCAAAGAGTGATACTGGATGAAAAACTCAGCTCACAATTAAAATTAGCAGAATTAAGTGTCTTAAAGTTATCCATCTTTACACAAAAGCAGTTAAAGAATGTAATGTACAGCAAACATATTCTCCAATATGAATTTAAAATGCCCAAACAAGAACACTGAAAACTATCTAAATTATGAAGGAGGGAATGTGTGTGTGTGTGTGTGTGTGTACTGAAGGGGACAGTAAAAGAAAAATAGCTGTCAAGAGAAATTTGAGAAGTGGCCAGTTGCCAAGATGTTAGAAGATACTGTAGCATGCAGTTAATTATATGGCTATTTAGTATATAATATTTGTTTGTTAATATACCTTGGCAATCCAGAGACATGTGTTGCATATTTTATTTTACATATTAAACCCTTAAGCTCTGCATATACTGTAACTTCAAACTTTATCTTTGATGAATGAATTACAGAAAGATCAGAATGGGTCCCAAGCCACTGAGCTGGCCCAGACCAATTTCTCTAGCTGTGCAGCTGTTATGACATCTGGACACCTCTGACTCCCCCCCCCCTTCCCCACAGAATGGAAGCACGTTTCCAACTGAATTGACTATGTATCCAGCAAGAATCAAAATTTGCTACCACATAACAATTCCCTGGCAGTTTAACTCTTATGATCTTAGTGGGGTTTTTTTATTGTTACACTGACAAAAAATGACTTCAATTTTATTCAAGGCAAATTTTATTACCTGGCCTTACAAAATAGCATTATGGTTTGAAACAACAATGCAACTAAATTCTACATGCAAATTAAGGGTTTGAGCAGCAGACACACACACACACACACACACAATCCAGCCTCTTTTGAAACTGAGGGGATTTTTAAAAGCAGTTTCTGATGTTGCATATGGGCTAGTTACTCGAAGGATAAAAAACACAGGTTTACCTAACACACTGCATACACATAAAGTAGCTCTTTGGATCTGGATGGTATTTATACTCAATGCTGCCATGAAAAAATAAGACAATTCCTCACTTTTAAGGAGGAAAAACTCTCAGGAGGAAAAAAAAGCCCCTTATATAACTAGGGAATATCAATACGTTTTTACATTCAGTTAAACCTTTATACCTGTATTAAAGTTTCAACAGCATCTCACTACTGAACATGACAAGACTACAGTTCCATGCACATTTAGCTGAAAATAAACTCCACTGATTTCGGGCATAAGGAACAGCAAGAGACAATGGACAGAACTATTTTAACAAGTAAGGCAACTAAAACTGGTAACAGTTGAAGGAGAAAAGGTTTATGGCAGGAATATTACAGGAAATAAGAACAGAGGCACAAAGAATTTTTAACACAGACAAGGATTTTGGACAGGATGCAGGAGTAACAGTACAGGGATTAGAAGAAGAGTTATGGCATGGTCTAAATGAGATGTAGATGATTTATATTTGAAATTGAGTTCTTGATAGACACAAGAGGAGTGAGGCACAACAAGGAACAACAGCAGTCAAAGTGAGACAATAAAAATGCAGTTTGGCCAAGGAACAGAAGAAAAGGAACAGATTTAAACCGTCACAATGAAAAAAGAAACATGACAAGGAAACACACTGAATACAAGTTTCCTTCCATACAGTCCAGCATGCCGGTTAAGACGCTTTTCACAACTCCTGCTGTCTGTGCCCCCCACCTGCAGTGACAAGACAGGTGGCAACTAGAGACAAGGCTTTTTCAGCCTTTGGCTTCGGAATGCTCTCCCTCTTGAGAACCACATGGCACCCAACCTTTCTATCCCTAGGGCACCACGCCAAAATATCTTATTATTTACCCAGGATTTTAAATGTAGGTTCCACATTTTTAGCTGTATTAATGAACTGGTTATAGCATGAAGAAGGATTTATGAATCTCGTTTTAGGCTGATGAATGTTTTATGATCCATTTCATTAATGATAGTTTTTGGTTTTTTTTGCATTGATTCTACTTTGTGAGTTGCCTCAAGCTCAGAAGATTTATATGTAAATCTTCTAAAGAATCAAATGAAGAAACAACAGTAACACTGGCAAGAGAGGGATTCCATCCCCCCCCCCCAGCTCACCAGTCCACCCCCTCACCAGCCAGTCCACCCGCTCCCTCCACCTGCCTGGCTCATGTTGCTTCCCCGCCTGCCTAGAGAGCTCCCACCTCTGCCCACCTGGATCACACGGAGACAGCAGCTCTTGCTCCTCCTCGCCCACCTGCCAGCCAGGGGCAGCTCCTGCTTCTTCTCGATTGCCTGCCTGGCTCAGCAGCAGCTCCTGCTCCTCCTCCACTGCCCGCCTGCTCAGCTCATGGTGCAGTGAGCATTCTTTCCTTTTCAAAAATGGCAGCCAAGAGCTCACTACTCACTATGTAGTGTGGTACTGTCATCAAAATGTCATATTTTTCAATAACTTTTTGTACTTTTCTGCAACTCTGAGGGGTGCCCCAAGTCTGCAGAGAAATAACCCCTATTATAATCATTCATGTCTGGATTTTCCTGTCTGGATGAATGATTACAATAGTACAATATCAACCTACGTGTGGATCCTGCCAGTGTGTAGACAGAACAGGAGCTCAAGAATAAAACACTGAAAAAGGAGAAAAGCAGAGGAATGTTGCCCTGTGGAAACAATGAACAAGCATTTTAACATTTAAGGAAGATCACTTGCTGCTGCGAATAGAGACATGGGCCATTTATGTATGGGAAGTTTCGTCTTGGATTTGCCACTCTCTAAGCGCACATTTTCCCCATCCAAATTCTCAGAACTCAAAAATAACCCCCATGAAGAGTTTTGAGAATCCGGATGGGGAAAATGTGCATCTAGAGAAGCGTCAAATCAAAGGCAAAACCTCCCATGCATAAATGGCCATGGAAACCTAACACTCAGAGGATGTCTGGGATCCTCAACTACATTAAAGGCTACAGAGAAAATGAGGATGTTGAGGACAGCATGGAGATCTTCAAACCTGGTATTTTAATGGGACTGGTAGTTGATCTGCATGTCTTCTGGGCTTTACTTTTTGCTATGATTGCTGGAGGGAGGGAGGAGTACACATAAGAGTCCACACCACCTCACAGTCATATTCAATAACAGGAATTTGGAAAGATCTAGGACACTTGAGTGGAAATATGTTTCTGAGTCTAGTAGACAGGGAAAGGTGACAAGACAGACCCACTCCTGAAAGCTAATTTTAGAAGAACTGAATTCTAGAAAACAAATTTTGTTACTTTCAGAATATGAAATGCACCATGGTTTGTAACTCATCCAGTGATGCTATTTAAAGTGTTCATGATTTTTTAATTCAAATGAAATATAAACATATTCAGTGACCTATACAGTGCTATACCCTAACATACCTGAACATGTCTTTCTGCCAATTTAAATAAAATACAAACCAACTGAAAATAGAAGGTACCAATGCTGAGTACCACAAAAAGGTAACTTGTGGGCTAGAAGTCATAAATAATGCAGAATCAGAAGTAGCTGATTTCTACAGTAAAAAGCTCAAGATGTACCCCAGGGGGATCGGAACCCCAAATTTCCCACATCCAGTAAACATTTTTACCAAATATTGATTGCTTTGGTGGGGGGTGGGGAGAGGTCTTGACACATCCGGTCTGCCAAAATAGTTTCACTAGCACATCTCTATAATTCTAACCCTTCATTTAGATGTTTATGGATTTTTAAAACTCAAAAAATGTTTATTATGTGAACCAAACTGCTCAGCTCTTTCAAACTAGCTTATTTGCAGTACTAACGTTTTCCATCACCATCTTTATATTTATTATGGGATTATCCCCTTTCTATTATTTGCCTCCCTGCCCCACATTGTTGGCCCCCTATCTGTCCCAGCAACTTGGTATGCCATGAGGGCATATGGGACCAAAGCTGCCAGGAAAAGTAGGACACCGCTATGCCAAGGTGAACCAAAGATTCCAGGGCTCTGGACTCCGTGGCTCTGGACTCCATCTTGGAGACCTGTGCAAACTTTGGGTGTTGTCAGGCAGAGATGGGTTGTTTGCATTCCTCTAGCCTCAAAGTGGAAAAGCTGGAAAGAATAGGGATAAATAAGCCTCCCTAATATCCTTAATGAAGCACTCCAAAGGAGATGCCTAGAACTGATAGCCAGCACCATAATCCCATCAGCAATCCAGCAACTATTCAGCTAACTCTTGACTAGTTCTTTAGCATATCTAATTCACCTTCCTGCCCCATTACATTTGCAGAGTACATCAATCCAGCTATCTCCTGTCCACTCCTCATTTCCTGGGAAAACCTCAAAGGTATTTTCATATATCTAAAACTATACAAAGTCACTGCCAGTACTTAATCAGGCAAACTAAGGTATTGTTCCATGTTGCCATTACCTCATGCCCTCTCATACTTTAATATCTCAGCTACCAGAGAAGTAATTAAACCTTTTGTCCCTGGCAAAGTCCATTGTTTTTGCCAGTTACCTCAAGCAGCGTCAGGGCTCATTTCTGCTGCAAGTAGTGGCCTTTTCGCCATTCAAACTTGTGTATGTTTCTCTTGGATTTGAGACACCCAGCCCTTACTTTCGTGTAAGGTTCTTTTATTTCCAAAAGACGCTGGTTCATTTCTCTGCCACTCTGTGCTGCTATCGTTTGGATGTCGAATTCTTCTGGATAAGTACATACCACCCTCAACCCCTCATATCCTTGTGTCTACCCCCTCTTCCCTTTTATTTCTTAGGCTCTTGTGTGTATCGGGTGTGCATGTATTTCATTGTTGCTGCATGTATTTCAACTACTATATTCAATAAAACCATAAAACGTAGAAACAATACTTCTTTATTTAAGAGTTTTCCAAGGAGGCTTATCTCCGCAAAAGTTGGTGTAAAGACCCTGTACCCCTCCTTCTCGCTAAGCTTAGTCTCAAGAATACTAATTCCCCTCTCTAAAAAAGGAGACTGTCTGCTAGGGGTAACAAAATGTGCTACTCTGCACATGGGATTTCCCTGCTGCCATCAACCCTCCCTCCCCAAATGTAGAGAGCTGCATTTGTGTCAGAGCAATGCACGTAAGTTTTTGCATGGAGAAAAGTGAATGGATCATAATAATGAAATATCTGAATGACAAGGAAGAAGTCACAATATTTTGAAAATGTTCCACTCATTAGTCATTGTGGGAGGGAAAAAAGACTTCACAAAACACTTCAGGTTTTTGCACTTAGTTTCTTCAGGCCTTCCAAAGTATGATCTAATATACACCTGTCGAGTATTAGTACTTTTCTAACTTGATCACTGCTCTAGCTCAGTAAAAGGCATTTCTTTCCATTATATTTACTTTATTTATAAATCCCACTAGGTGACACTGGATATTCATCACCGAGCCTGTTTCCTATTTTCCTATCAGCTAAATCTGAGTGCCCCAATATTAGGAAAAATCTGCCTCAGTGTCGATTTTCCTTCAGTATTACAAGATGCAGCCTTTAGTCAAAGGATACAAGAGCAATGGTGGAAAGTGCTCCATTATGACAGCCATGTCCACCCTAACCTATTCACCAGGTAACGGTGGCTGTAAGGATAAAATGGAGGAGAGGAAAATGATGTTATAAACTGCGTTGGGTCCCCCTCTGGGGAGAAAAGCAGCATACAAATAGCTAAATAGATAAATATTTTATTCACCGTTCTTTCACTACGAAGAAAAGTCTTTCATAAGCAGGTCAATTTCATTTGTAAAAGATTATGGCTTGGGGAAATGGGACTCAGAAGCTCTTCTTTCTGCCCATGTGGGAATGATCAAGTTATGCAGCCGTCCCAGGTTGCATGCCCAGTGAGGTTTCTCTTTCTCCACTTGATAATTTGCTCTCTCTGGGTATCACTACCACCATCAAGCCAATTTTTAGGGTATAATCAACCTGAGGGGTTGAGCTCAGGCACCATCTGCCACTTTGCCATTAAAGGCTCTGCTCCATGTTTTGTCTCCCTCACCTTTCACATTTACTCAAAGGAGGCAAACATGCTTACTTGTGCCCTTCAGAACAGTAGGGTTAACTGCTGCTCCCCCTTCTGTTCTTGGTACATGTGGACTGCACAGGTGCTTTAATGTGGGTCACAGAGATCAGATTTGCCACTGAAAATATAAAGTTTAATAAGACATTAAAAAGAAGCTTAATAAGAAATTAAATAAGCATAACAGAATGAGCACAGATTTTAAAAGTGACTAAATCACAATCTTTTAATCCTAACAGTACAAGAGGCAATGATGGGGCCTGCAGTAGGAGGAATTAGCAAACATAACTTCCCCATGAGACACAAGTGCCCTTACTTTTGTCATGCACAATTATATAATACCAGTTCACGTGTGTGCATTAAGTTCACACTTCACTTTACGCTGGTTTTATTTGAGAGAGACTTGCAACAAAAACGTTAAAATCCAATTTTAGAATCCTTCCAAAAATATTTTTATTCACCTCATTAAGTTGCATTACCTCTCATAAAAGAACCCTGAAATATTAGGGAGGGGAGATATATTCTTGTATCTGTCTAAAATATGGGAATACATCTTTCCTTACTGCTTGCATAGTTATAAATCTCTAGTGACATCCATCAGAAAGAAGATCAGTCATGGGACAAGCACAGTCAGTATACTTACATGCGCTACCAGTTATTCTTTCCTCAATCATACTAAACAGAAGGCAAGAAGTGTTTAGCACTATTACAATAAGAACATTCCATATAAAAATTGCAAGGATGGAGGCTTAAGCATTCTATAGTTACAATTTTATCAATATTTAGGCATTTCAACCTGAATTGTGCCATACATTATATGAAGGGATTTGATACAAAAGATGCCACAGCATGATCCCACTACTCCCACATGTATTATGCTATCTGGAAAGTATTACAAATCCATTAATTTAAAACAACTTTAAACTATGTGGAAGAGATAGGAACTTAGGTTAGCAACAACTATTTCACCACTAGTCCTATTTCTTGTTCACCCTTTGACACCAATAAAATATTCACAACTGTCAAGATCCAGCTATTGGCAGTCAGCCTACCAAATTTCAAAGATGCACATTGATTCCAAGTATGCAAAGTGAGACACTACTACTAACACAACAGAATGTGTACAGGCAGCTGATTCTTTTGACTAACTATGAATTATTTATAGACTCCTGTACACTTGCTTCCCCGATATAGACAGTATTAACGCAATTCACCTGGGGGGATGTTCAGGACCTTGGATCAAGAGAAACCAAGACTGAGGTAACTATAGTCTTAAGTCATGGAAGTAGATTGTGTGTAAGCTTCCTTTTAAAACCATCCTACATCATTCTCAGGGGTGTCCCAATTTTCAGGATCACTAGGGGAGGGGGGGATAAAGTGGCTGCAGCAGGAAGTGGGAGGCAATGAATTTTTCCCACTTGTGATCTTATAAACTCCAATTCACAGTTTTGTTTATATACTATAACATTCTTCTTGCCTCTGGGAATGAAGTGGCTGGTAAAAAGATTAATCATGTAGTTTGGTACTGAACTTTGAAGAAAGTTTCACCTTGTTTAATGAGGCCAGTTCCAGGTAACTGGATGGGATTACAGCCTTGAAGTAATTTTCTACAAGATGACAAATTCAAATAGACAGGGTCAGGGTCTGTGACATAATAACATAGCAAATACACTATGGCTGTTAAATGCAATACTTTAAGAAAATGAGAACGGTAGATTACGGAAATCAGACATTCAGATTTTGCTTCATGTTTAAATACCTATTTTATCAGTTTGACATTTCCCCAAAGAGATCAAAGTCGGTGGACACTGACTTTAAAAAAAACCCCACAGAAATCTTTCTTAAGCCAGTGGATTCACTGCCTGTGTCTGTCATACACATTTTTTTTTTAATGCTGGCTCTGTACAGGAAGCTGTTACATCACCTTTTTTTTTTTTTTTTTTGGCCATCATGGCACTGCTGGCTTATGGCGATCCCATAGGGTTTTCAAGACAAAACACATTCAGAGGTGGTTTGCCACTGCCTGCCTCTGCATCACTCCCCAGTATTCCTTGGAGGTCTCCCATCCAAATACTTGCCAGGGTCGAGGCTAAGTGCGTGTGACTGGCTCAAGGTCAACCAGCAAGTTTCCATGGCAGAGTGGGGATTCAAACCTGGGTTTCCCAGATCCTAGTCTGACACCTTAACCACTACACCATGCTGGCTCATACATCAACCTTTACTTAGTCATAAAACAGTAGAACTTCTCAGTCACTAAATTGCTGGGTCAATCTAGGAACAAGATAACTACTTTCTTCACAGTACCAGTCGTTGTCCTATACTTACTATCCTTCTCAAAGCATTGTTTTCTCATTTTCCTATCAGAAAAATTGAAAATGAATGTCCAATAGCTTAAAATTTTGTTACTACTTGGACAAAGAATGTTACTATTTGTACACAAATCTCTAAAACTGTTGTCACCTTACTGATGCATGTTTACTGAGAACTAAGGCCTACAAAGTTCATTGTACACTAAATAATACTTCTTGTGTTTTTTAAGTTTAGCTTTGAACTTTATACAAATCCAAGCTACAGAACTTTCTACATGTTAATTGACTGCTTGTTGCAACAATGCAACCCACCCCTACAACCTTATTGAACTTGAAATCCACGGTCACATCCAAGCCAGGAGTCATTAAGCTCCACAGCACATTGTTTTGGAAAATTTCTCTTAGCATCTTTGGCCCTACAACTACCTTTACACACCTCAGCCTCTCCACTACTCATTTCCACACAGCTGTTAGCAGCCAAATATCTGCTTTCAAATGCTGATTTAAACAATCCATTCAAACTGGGAGGTAAATCACACTTGCATATACATGTTACTCTTTGTTAGCTATGTGAAAGCCTGGGGGAGTGGGGAGAGAAACTTTTCTTGCCATTCCCCCAAACATTTTTCAGGTTTATGATGGAAAAATTGGGAAACTTGGGAGAGCACTGGGGGGAAATTCCTATGGTTTCTTTTCCTTATGACAGTAGTAAAATGCTTTTTAAGATAATGTTTTACTCAGTAAAAATTTATAACACCAAAAAGCCTGGTGATTTTTTTTCCAGTTTTTCAGAGAGAAAAGTTGGGAAATTTGGGGAAAGACTGAAAAAAATTGCTTATTACTTGCCGGAAATTTTACATCTTCACCCGTTAAGCCCACTATTCACTATGCACGTGTATACTTGACTGAGAAGTCACTTTTATTTATTTATTTGAATTTATACCCCACCCTCATTCCCAGCCAAGGCCAGGCTCAGGACAGGTAACAACCTTTAAGATACATAAAACCATAAAACAATTAAAAAAATCATATTAAAACCATAAACCAGGTGGCCTTAAAACACCTCAGATGCCAGCATGTAACTGGGTTTTGGCCTGTCAACTCCCCACTACTGTCAACAGTGGGGGGGGAGGATGGGGAGGTCAGCAATGATGGATAAACTTGGGGCTGCCCTCAGTTGTAGGCCTGGCGGAATAGTTCTGTTTTGCAGGCCCTGTGGTACTCCTTAAGGTCCCACAGAGCTCTGATTCGGGCCGGGGACCACCAGCAGTTTATTACCAGTAGAGCTCTTTGGGGGTATACCAGGATGCACCTCACGCATCTTAAGAAATGGGCTCTAGCAAATTAAAGTGCAAGCCTTCAAAAGGCTATTACTCATTAAAATGGCACAACAGTCATCATTGGTTTTGCTACAAACTATATTATCACACTGTTCTGACCTTGTATAAAATTGCAAAGAAATGCCATAAAAGAAGGCTCAAATGTTTCAGTGAAATTAGCATATTTAATGTATTAGAGAACCATTTACCAAGGTAAAAACCTGATTTAACCTGCCAAAGAAAAGAACTATAATGTTTTATTTTGTTTTTCCTTGGGAATAAAGATAATTATTGCAGATATACAATTATCCTGTTATCACAGCAGTCTCTACAGCTCAACACAGCATAGTTCTTATATAACAGCAAACCATGGTTTGCCACCATAACTAGCTGTAACTCAGACTTACAAACTCCTTGGTCTTCCCTCCATTCTCACAGTGCCTGCTAATTTGATACTTCTGCTTGAATCCACTACAGTATTTCTATGGACGGATTTTCACCTGCATGGTGTGACCTTCTCACCTCCACACTCCCACTGTAGCCCAATATGGCACCTGAAGAGGGAACATTTTTGAATGCAAAAGGTTGCAAGAAAACTGCAGTCCACAGGGAGAAATCCTTCCATCCATAGAAACACACTGGTGGATCCAGGTCAGTTTTCTTCCAGCAAATCCATGGATTGTGTATTTTCTGCAAAGTAGAATTTCAAGCAGTAGCTTAATCCTAGTCTGAAAACCCTATTTATAGAGAATGCAAAAAACACAAGGAGGTTGCAGAAAGAGTAATATTTCTTGTACACTTGTTGACATAACCATTACATCCAAACTATGCTAATTTTAGTTTCATTTTCAAATTATTCTTCCCTAAGAATATTCCAATTATAACTGTAAAATCAAGTTATCAATACTACTGACAGCCAGTGGTGTCTGGGGAAAGTTGGGCTTTTATCCGGAAGACCAAGGTCCAAGACTTGCCTCTACCATGGATTCATTTTGATATCAACAAATAATCTGTAAAACTGTAATGACAGAAACCCTTCACATGGGAACTGAGACCCACCACAACAGAGGCAGGCAAGTACTCAGTACTTTCAGTCTGCAATGTAAGTATTGAGAGTAATAGCTATAACCTATTAGCAAATGCAACTAAACACCAAAATCTGCATCACATATAATATTATTCAGCAATGGTCTTATGACAATATGATTTACCTTAATCAATGGCCCTCACTGAGTTTTTAGGACAAAGTAAACAGGCCACAGTCTGAAAAACATTTGAAAAGGGGGAGAGCACAAGTTTAGCTCTATCCTAACAGCACCCTTGAGTGCAATATTTTACATTTGTCCATGTAAACATTACCACAGTATTAAAAATAGTAGAGCTGCTACATGCAAAATAGTCTAATTCCAGCAGCTTTCCTTACACAGTCACAAGGCTAACAAGTAAGATCTACAGCAGGTCTATGCAGATGGAGAAATGGAGTAATATAAACAGTGGCCATAATGAGTTCTCAGTAGTTGCTACAGAGCGTTATGTGAAGTAAATGGGCTTCAAACCAGGGCACAATTGTGAAAGGAAAACCTGTTTCTCATAGCACACTGAGATCACTAGGAATATATTTAGCATCTGCCCTAATATAGTTCTCCACCTGGCTTTATTTCCCCTCACCTAAGCGAATGGTTGCCACTAATTTCTATGAGGAAAAACTGGTTTAGGGGCATGTACACCAAAAGCAGGAGGGGGAAGTGGAGAAAACGCAGAACGTTACCTATCCTTCACCGGCCCAAAAAACCCAGCTATTTAAGTCCATATAGTACTTACTTGGCCTGTAGTTGTCTTAACCCTCTCTTCCTCCTGTAATATGCACCGTTCACCACTTTTAGTAGCAGAATGCATACATAAATAACGCCAAGTATGTTTCCCCCACCCCCAACATATACATGTGTATTTCTAAGAAGCTCAGATTAGCATACGTGGGTTTATCTCATCTCTCCTCCTGATAGATTTGAGTGGGACCCTATGACTGGTCAAATGTCACATAAGAGCTTCATGGCTGAGGAGACCGTGAATCCAGCTATCCCTTGCCTACATCCAGAAATCTACCTGATGCATCACTGGTTGATTAGCACTCATTTATGAGTCATGCCTCTTCCCAAGGTAGAGTACCCCACTGGCATCACCACCATTTTCTCTGTTTCAGTTTTCTTAAAAATGGAGAGAGGCAAAGCAAGAAAGGTGACCGGATGCAAAGGAACAGAGCTCTTTCGTCTTTAATATCTGTGCAGAAGGAGGTATTCTGGGAGCTGTGTGCTTTTCAGCCCCTGCATGATAAAATGCATGTGCAAAAAACACCACTTATACAAGCAAAAAATATGGAAACCCTGCCCTTCTGAGCATCCAGCCATTCTAAAGAAGGGGGGTGTCAGCAAATACAGTAAACAATTGAAGTGGGTCTCATGCTGCAGTCTGGAATTAAAGGAAGGTCCTGAATTTGAGGTTAACGTATTAAAGAGGACTTAACGTATTATACCACCCCACCCCGCAATCTCATACCCTAGTTTCACACACACAGTAATATTTATACAATTAAAACAACGCAATTATTCTTCAATAAAGGGCAAGCCCTTCATCCTCAATTGCTCAACCTTGATATCCTACAGTTGTGATCTGATATGCATGTATATTTTGGAAGATTTACAACTGACCTTGCACTGGGTTAGAATTCACCTCAAACGTTACTGAAGAATTATGTATGCCAAGTTTCAACCAGCAGGCTCTGTACTTAAGTACCAATAAGAGGTCGACTTTTCTCAGATTGTAAGCTATAGCCCAAGTTTTAAAAGGTTTGATTTTTAAAACATCTAAAACACCCTTTTCACATTCACAGTTACTAAAATAAATGAAAAATTAAGCGCAAGCAGCACAAAAAACCCACATTCAATTAGATGTAGGCTCATTTTCAGTCTGGTAGTGCTCAATTCTGGATAGGATTTTAATAGTTCTTATAGTCCATATTTCCTACTACCATATTTGGGGATAAGACAACACAAGAATATATAACTATATACTTTTGATCTAACCCTGCTCAAATCCAAGGTTAAATAATCAACAGACTGTATGGCTATGAAACTTTGGGGGACAGAAAAATTCTTGATTTCTTGCAAAAAGTATAGAATATATCAGTTATAGTTGCCTACAGTATATGAAAGCCTTTTTAACAGTACTGGAGGGAGGGGGGAGCATATTTTCCAAGGAAGATATCTATAGTCACCTCCTACAGAGAAGTCTTTATGCATAATCTTTTCAGGGTGCCCTTCTGGAGGTTGGTGGTGTTGGACCACCAGAGCAGGCTTTTTTTGGTTGAGGACGGGAGGACCAGGCAGATGTTCTTCTTTTGGCAAATCTGCTGTTGGTAAGGTCTCAGGGACCATTGTAGAGGTTGGGTGTGCAATCGGGCCCAGGGGACCGAGCCTATGCATGCTATCATCAGCCCCTGGAGGTGGGCCAAGGATGACAGACTGACTGACTTTGCCATGATCGTCTGCTTGTTGATTTGTGCTATCTTGGTGGCTTGGCCCTTTGGTAGGAAGAGAGTGTTGCATCTGATGCTGATGATGACTTCCAGATGTTGTATCCATAGGCAGGCGAAAAGTTGTTGCTCTTGTCTCTGTGTATGAGGTATCCATGATCCTCCAATACCTGGATGACTGTGGAGGTGTGTTGGATGGGGGCGCAGACCAGGATGTCGTCCAGGCAGGGGGGGATGTGGATGCCCTCTTTCCTCAGTAGTACCACTAGGGTGACCAGCACTTTGGAGAACACCCTGGGAGTTGATGACAGGCTGAATGGAAGCGCCTTGAACTGGCAATTGTGTTTCCTGCATGCAAAACACAGGAAGTGTCGATGAGCTGTGTGGATGGGGACATGCAAGTATGCCTCAGTCAGGTCTACTGAGGACAAGAAGGTCCCTGGTCGAAGGGCTTCCACTATGGATCGAAGAGTTTCCATTTGGAAGTGCTTTGCTCATATGTTCATGAATTTGAGGTCCAGTATGGCATGCCAGTCTCCGTTCTGGGAATGGTGAAAAAGTTGGAATAGACTCCAGAGACTGTTCCGGAGGGATGGGCTTGATGGCCTCTATGTGGCACAGGTGATTGACTGTCGCCAGGGTTCATGAATGTTTCTCTGGGTTGCCTGATCTGAGAGACGGGACAAATTGGTCCAGAGGGATTTGTTGGAAATCTATCAGGTAACCCGTCCAGATTACCTGCTGGACCCACCGGTCTGGCTCTGACAGGTCCCACTGGTTGCTGAAGAGTTGTAACAGCCCCCCACTTGTGATGCCCTGGTGTCACTGTCTTTTCTGTTTGGGGAAGCAGTAGGATTTGTCAAACCTCTGATTCTGGTACTGGGAGGCCCGGCTGAATTGATTTCCTCCTCGAGAGGAGCCTCTTCCACTGGACCAGGAGGATCATCTTGGGTCAGATCTTGAACAGGATGTGGAAGGACAGAAAGGACGCAGACAATGAACCCCTGTTATCCTTCCTGAGGCTTTGTGTCATGGCCTTCTTCTGGTGTGCTGCAATGGGAGAGTCCACTGGGGTAGCCGCATAGCTCCATTGCATGTGGGTGTACAGATTCCTAGCACTGGCTGGAAACTGCCTGTTTGTCAGGTGGTTTTCCCACTCTGTAAATTTTCAAAATATTTAGGGAAAGGGACCGCCCTGGCAGAGGTTTGTGTTCTGGAAAAAAAAACTCCTTGGAACCCTTGGGCCTTTATTTTTCTTTTGGCTCATCCCCTGGATCTGCGGCCTCAGATAGGCCGTGGTCACTTTGACCAGAAGACTCTGGTAGTTGTCTCCGGAGAACAACCTGTTCTGCTGTTCTTCCATGGGCTCTTCTTCATCCTCCTCACAAGAGAACTCCCCCTCCTCCCTCGCATCCTCACCTGAACCCAGCTGGGATGTGGGAAGAAAAGTGATGGGCTGGGACCCTCTGTGGGCATCACTTTTATTGCCGCCTTGGTGGGCCATGGTTGTGGGCGTTACCTAGGCCGAGGGCCCATGCTCTCACTGGGTCACTCCTTAAGAAGCATAGGTGCCAGGGGAGAGTTGGGGCGTAGCCCTGTGAACCCCTGTAAGAAGAGGACTAGACCACTGATGAGGTCTGTAGGAACTCTTCCCTTAGGGCCCTCCTCATGTCTGTGGCCTGTTGCCCACCCACAACCTGTGGCCTGTTGCCCACCCACAACCAATCAGTTGGTGCTGCTCTGGTGAGGTCAGGGAGGCGGGTCGTCTAATGTATCCCGGGGCCCTCAATGCCGCCATGGGCCGAACAAGCTACTTATGGGGCAACTGCCTCTGGACACTTTGTCTTTGCAGCCTTCTTGGCCACGTCTGCCTTCTTGTGTTTGACTTGTCGACCTGTGGCTCCAGCTCCTCTGTGGGGCCACAACTGCCAGAGGGCAGAACGGCTGCCTGCCACACCACAGAGACTAGGTTGGCCACATGGTGCCCTTAAGAAAGGAACCCGTCGACCTGTCTCTGTCGCTTGAACCATGCCGCTAATTCATCACTGCTTCACATAGTCTCGGCGAGGATTGGGATGAGAAGCGTTGGAAACGCTTGTGCAGTCAAGCCGGCTGTTGCTCACCCATGGAGGGTGAGGTAGAAAATTAGGTTGGAGTAGAAGGTTTTCTCTCTCTGGGTCTGGCCTCTGCTGCTGCCATCCCCTAGTGAGGCAGGAGGAAAAACTGAGAAGCAGGCAATTCCCAGGCTGGAAGCAGGAAGTGAAAATTAGATCCTGTCTCCCTAGCACCGGAAGGGAATCACCTGTCTCTCAAGATGCCCTCCCCCTCAGAGTGAGAACACCTAACCCATCTTTAAAAGTTCAACAGGGCATAATAGATACTTCAGGACAATAAGCCATAATACCTTTAATTTGGTCCATTTCTGTTTATGAATGTTTATCCTTGTGAAGACTTTTTACTACTCAAAGTGGAGCAAGGGAATGTCATGAGAGCCAGCGTGGTGTAGTGGTTAAGAACGGTGGTTTGGAGTGGTGGAGTCTAATCTGGAGAACTGGGTTTGATTCCCCACTTCTCCACATGATCTGCGGAGACTAATCTGGTGAACTGGATTTGTTTCCCCGCTCCTACACAAGAAGCCAGCTGGGTGACCTTGGGCAAGTCATTCTCTCTCAGCCTCACCTACCTCACAGGGTGTCTGTTGTGGGGAGGGGAAGGGAAGGTGATTATAAGCCGGTTTGATTCTCCCTTAAGTGGCAGAGAAAGTCGGCATATAAAAACCAACTCTTCTTCTTCTGCAACCTGAGAAAGCTATGGATATTTAAAATTACATCCATACATGCATTTTCAGAGCAACATAGTGTGTTTTATACAGTGCCTAGCACATTATTGCCTCGTATAGATATAGCAGCAGTATTTTAAAGCACTTTGAGAACCAAAAATGATATGAAAATGCAAAATGTTTCACCATAATCTATTATATTAAATTCATCTGCAAATATTTGCATAGCTCTCGCAGCAAACTAGTTAAAAACAATTTATACCAGTACTATCCACCATTCTAATCCTGGAAATTTAAGGTTTACCTCTGTGATTTCAACTCTGAGATACAACTGAATGCAGTCAGACCAACAACCCAATCTCAGCTCATAGAATGCTGACTAGTATGCAATATTGCAAGGACTAACACAGAAGCATCCTTTTGCAGGTACACATAGGATTAAGCTATAAACCTGCTTAACTCAAGAATTTAAAATCTTGTGAATCAGGTTTCAAATTTAATACCTACATTCTGATTACTTTTACAAAACCAACAACAGAATACTAATAGGAGTATTTCCTCTTTACACCACAGTAGTTCTAACAGCATTTAAAAAAATAATTTTACAAACTCTATTTCATTACAAACCACTATTCCTGTTTGCCTTTTCTTTGGCATACTGCACTGGCCTAAGATTAGCACCCCTGGCTACAGGCTCAGATGATGTCTTAGCTGTGAATTTATCAGGTTGCCTCAGAAAAGCCATTCTCTCATCCTCAAAGCCTCATCTCTGTCTTCAATACTGGGACATAAATTCTGATTACCTTAGCATGGTGCTGTTATAAGGAGTGTACATGTGTTCTTTGGACAACCCCAACTACTATATAAATTATTTGTGGCCCAACAATTTTTTTTTCAGACAAAGCCACTTGAAAGGCTTCCAGGTTATTCAGCTCCTCTGCAATCTGATGGAACTATACTAAACATGCAGGCTGAATGGAAACAAGAAGTGTTGCTAGGTAGCAGGTAGGCATTGTTCTCTGTGTGTGCACTCTGCATCCCTGACTCTAGCTGCAATTCTATGCAAAAAGAACTTCATGGGACTTGCTTCAGAATAAGCATGCACAAGACCAGGCTGTGTGTCAATCAATCAAGGCATTGCTATTCACAGTTAATTCTTATGTTACAGCCATTACGGAGTGCTTTTTAAGCAGCCTCTCATATGGCAGCTGCTCCATGCAGTGACCATGATGTGTTAGAACCAGGAAGCCAAATTAAATCCACACCAGTTTACAAAATCCCCCCCACCAGAGTCAAACTGTCTTTACCAATGGGGAAAAGGCTACTGAAGAAGAAAAAAGGAAGAGAGGGCTCTAAGACTGGTGGCAGCTCTCTTTCATTTACTGTGACCTCAGATACAAACCGTTTCTCACAGACAAAGACAAAGATAACATTAAACTGCTATACTAGCTAATTTACAAATAATTCGTTGAGTGGACCAATTTTCAACCAATATCCCATTATTCCATATAATCACCTTAAAGAAAGTGAGAAGTCCATGAAGCAAGTGATGCTTCGTCAAAGTAAAGCCAGCCTCACTTCCCTTATTAATAAACCTAGTTTCAAAAAATTTGATAAGTGAAAACATTAGAACCCAGAAGAGGGGGAAAAAGGAGACCTGAAATATACCCATTACATAAAAGTTTGCCGCTGCTCCTCTTATGCAAATAATCACAGAAAGAGCATCTTCACAGCATAAATTCATGTTGCCATCTCAGACAATCAAGTATGACTGACAGCGCTCTGTGGGAAACACTGGCTCCAACTATTACCTTCATACACCAAACAATTTTGTACACAGACAAGTATTTCAGCCTTCTTGTCCAACTAAAGCCCCCCAAAGTTGAATTAGATGCTGATCCAGAACATCCCCCCCCTCCAAAAGTATCTTTGAGGAACATCGTTTTGAGCAACAAACAGTTTAAAAATTAATGTGATATTCTATTCCAACATTACATTTTCAGGCATAAGAGTATATGAAGTGCATCTGTAATTCAAAGTGGTAGAAACAACTTTACTGGGCGATTCTTTAATGGGATTCTTTAGTCTTGGTGGAGAACAATAACTGAGCCCTGAACAAAATCTGAATGGCAACTATGTATCAAACTAAACAGCAACTGAACTTTTAACGGTTCAATTTCCTGGTAGATATTTTAAAAAATTATCTCGACTTAAGACGTTTATACCACCGTGTGAGGTAGCTTGGGCCAGTCACTCTCAGACTAAGGTCACACAGCAAGGCTCCAATGGCAGAGTGGGAATTCAAATCTGGGTCTCCTACATCCTAGTCCAATACCCAAACCATTACACCACAGTCAATATATTAATTTCCCCTACTGTGTGGAGAGCTTCCACATAATGCTTACATTACCAGCACCCCCACAAGAAACATTTCTGGTGGTTATGAAAGAGCTATAACGTAAGAAACAGCCTTGAATACCAGTGCTCTTGACAGACAGTTGTCTCTGTGGTGATTTATTTTGAAAAAAGGCATTTTCAATTTGTTTCCAAGGTAGCTTACAGTACACATCTATTAAAATAGTCCATATACTAGAAGTCACAACACTTTACTAACAAATTACTAAAGAGTCTTAAAAAATTGTTTTGCAGGCCTTCAATTTGCCATTAGGGCTTTAT
Organism: Euleptes europaea; assembly: GCF_029931775.1. Taxonomy (NCBI): domain Eukaryota; kingdom Metazoa; phylum Chordata; class Lepidosauria; order Squamata; family Sphaerodactylidae; genus Euleptes; species Euleptes europaea. Next base: position 105,110,136 of record NC_079315.1, read on the forward strand.
ATGAGCCTTCTCTGGAAGACTGTTCCACAGAAAACAAGCGGCAACAGAAAAATCTTGATTCCTTGTAGATGTCAAAAGCACCACCCCAATTGAAGAGACAGACAAAAGAGCCTGCTAAGACTTAATCTGGCACAGGACTTTATACCAGGACAGGAAGCCCTTCAGATATGTGGGCACCAGGTCATAAAGGGCTTCACAGCCTGGAAACTAACCAGTAACCAGTATGCTGTTGTCATAAGCTCTTCTGCCTACAGGTAATCAAGCCACTGTATGTTGCATTAGCTAAAGCTTCCAGGCTGTTTCATACAGAGCACATTACAGTAGTCTAGCCAAGAGCTTAGAGTAACATGAATCTGCATGGCTAGCCTTGCTGAGTCTAGAAGACATGATGGTGGTGCAAAGTGCTATCAAGTCACAGGTGAGATATGGTGGCCGCAGATGGTTTTCAAGGCAAGAAACAGAGGTGGTTTGCCTTTGCCTGCCTCTACATGACAACCTTGGCCCATCCAAATACTAACCAGGACCAACCCTGCTTAGCTTCCAAGATCTGACGACATCAGGCTAGCTTGGGCCATCCACGCTAAAAGACATAATAACTTCTGAATAATATATAACTGGAAGAAATCATTCTTCTTGAAAAAACATGTTGGAGTAGTAGAGAACAAGAACAGGATCTAAAGGATTTTACATGATTAGATAATGACAGCCTAACTCAAGCAAGAGTAAACAAATCAACCCCCATCCCATGAACATCAGTTCTACCAATCAGCATCATCACAACTGTGTCTGACTAAAGCTTCAGCTTGTACCCCCCCCCCAATTAATTTGACTACACCATCTACATCATTTAAAACAAAAACAATCATATTCACAAAACGTAGAGCTGGGTGTCAACTGCATACTGACCCAAATAAATCTATGAATGTTTTCAGTACCAGCCTCGTGTGTGTGTGTGTGTGTGTGTGTGTGTGTGTGTGTGTGAAGTGCCGTCAAGTCCATATTGAAAAAATATAAAGGAGAGCAAAGAAGAGACCTGAAACTAATGACAGTACCTGAAACCACAACTGCTTTTCCAGTTGATGTGTACTATATCAAAGGGTGTAGATAAATCTCACAAGTTGAGCACTGAAGAAAAGCCTTTCTCCTTTTGCCTATGATTACCCATCAGCATGACCAACCTGTACTTGTCCTATAGGCATGCCTGCCACCAAACTGAAGACAGTTTGATGGCAGAAGGTATCATTCTGGTATGCCTAGAGATGCTCTGGCACCCACTCAGTCATCTTACCCCAAAAAAAGGTGATTTGAAACCGGTCTGTTGTCCACATCATCCTTGGTCGGGAGGGGGCTTCTTTAACCGGCCTTTCTGAAAATATTTATACAAATTTTCCTCTATCAATGATGCATGAATTATCCTGCATAGTGGATTTCCCAGCAAGATTTAAGTAGCCCAGATGGGCAAGGATCTTTATTACAGGTGGTAGTCTTCATAACTCCAAAGACCCTGTCTACATCAGGACAGTCAGGAAGAGATATCCAAAACTATCCCTAAAATTCTGATAAAGAGAATGCTCCTGATACTGCTGGCATAAGCTCTGTGTTAAATTTAGTGCTCAAGTCAGATCAGAGAGATTTTATCAGCAAAGAAGCTACAAAATGCATCACAGTGACTGGCCAAATTATCTACCATGTCAGATTTTATTTTATTTATTTGGGCTTTTCTTGTTAAGGCTGCATTTTTCTGCAGAGGGATCCAGCATACAGCAATAAAATATGCACGAATCAACACCAGCTACTTGCTACCTAACAGTACTTCCCTTCCACCCCACACATTCAGCACAGGTGCAGAAGTTGTGTTTCAGTTTTCCACACATCAGTGTTTGCTATATGAAAAAGCTTTCAGTAACTTCTTCATCTCCTATGGTCTCACAGACCAAAAGTTTAAGAATCATTATTTTATCCTATTCTGCAGAGTTTTGTCTTTTACAGAAATCAACGAAAAACTCACAAAATGATATGTGTCCGGCTTGTGTGTATACGCATTCCACTACAGTGCGAACAGATGCAACTATTGTGGGTTTGACCATAACAAAGCCAAGCCACTGCAGCAAAGTTTTCTATACCTTCTTGGGCCAGAATGCAGAGAAAGAGCATTGGGCAAGGGTGTTATGTGTGCTATGCTTCCAAATGCTGCACTTGCCCAGTTCCAGTGTGCCTTCAAGTTATGAGCCAGTTTAGGCCTCCAGCTTTTCCAACTCTCAGATAGAGACCTAGGAGAAGGAAGCTAGTCACATTATTTATTTTAATTTTTATTATTTATTTATTTATTTATTTATTTTATTATTTATTTTAGAGGTCTGCTATACTTCCTGACCTGGATGGCCCAGGCTAGCCTGATCTCGTCAGATCTCAGAAGCTAAGCAGGGTCAGCCCTGGTTAGTATTTGGATGGGAGACAACCAAGGAATACCAGAGTTGCTGTGCAGAGGAAGGCACTGGCAAACCACCTCTGTTAGTCTCTTGCCATGAAAACCCCAAAAGGGGTCGCCAGAAGTCGGCTGCGACTTGAAGGCACTTTACACACACACATACTTCCTGGAGGACAAAACACTACACAGGTAGCTGCAAACCTACAGGTTCCCTTGTTCTGAGCTAGAGGAAGAGTGAGGCAGAAGGGAAACACAGCAGGGTGCTTGGACCAGATACTGCCCTACAAAGGTGCATGAATGACTTTTCCTGTTTCTTTTCTGCCTTAAAGGCCTAAATGCCCTTAAGGCAAAAGAAGTTTAAAACAAAGGGATACAAGTATTGTTAGGATGCAGCTACTCTGACAGCTCAGTTAGTATGCCATTCAGAAGGTCATCTGGGGGCAACTACTACTCACCACAAGGAAGCAGCCATTTGTAAGTCCAGCCTACTACTACTACTCCTCACACATCCAATGCCTAAAACTGTACAACAATTCTAGCAAGTATTTATGACAGTCATGCAATTTTCAACTAACCTGATGCAAAGTGCTGCCCCCAAAAACGCCTGGGGCCAGACTCTCTGCCATGAAAGGCCAATGACAGCATCCAAGCTCAATTATTAGATTATTGCTAGAAGGAAGAAAGAGATGCCTGGCCTTGTGTTAAACATAGAGCCACACAACAGAGACTGCATGTACAGGATGCTCTCTCTCTTTCTGAAGTATTTAAGTGCATACTGGCTCTTTATGCTACAAGACAGAGAAGACAGAGGCAATCATTCCTTGGTAGCTGATCACATGGCTGAGTTAGGTTTTGATTTGGCCTGAACAAGAAAGTTAGCAGCATCTATAGCAGACATCATTAGAAAGTGAACTGGACTTTCACAATAACTTTATGCAGAAAGTAACCTGATCCTTTAGAACAGTGGTTCCCAACCTTTTTTTGACCAGGGACCACTAGGACTTTTTTGTTCGGTGCAGGGACCCCAAGGTTCAAAATAAAAATTCCAACAATTTGAAAATAAACTTTAATCATAACTGTTAGTTAAACATTAGAATAATATTTGAATATATATATATTTTTATAATAGAGAACTTTTAATTGAAAATATTAATTTATTATGGGTTTATAACTTTGTTTTGTGGACCTTAATTTAGTTCTCACGGACCCCTGGGGGTCCACGGACCCCTGGTTGGGAACCAGTGCTTTAGAACTTAGGTTGAATAAATAATTCTAATGTTTGTGTGTATGTATACACACACACACACACAAATTAATAAATAAAAATACAAAGATTCAGTGACTAGGCAGGTAAGCTTTATAGCATAAAAATCTGCTCTTAGGCTATCCGTTTGCCAGAAAAACTTTATATAGGCACGTGGGCTAGTTTTTTTTTAATTACAGTTATTTTTCAGGGTTGATTAAAAGCCTAGTCTTTTTGTGGCAGTACACTCAAAGAAACGTAACAGAAAAAAAATCACACCAGAATTACTCTTATTCGGAACAGTAAACATTTATCAGCCAACATCAAATTTTTAAGCACCAGAGTTCTGCTAGGGTGAAGAAATACTTTAAATTCCTAGGCACCAGCCACATGGGATTTTTCCAGCCTTGTCCACAGCTACTACATATATACATAAGAAGGACCATGCTATGTAGAATTCCAATCTTCACCTGAACATCATTTGAATTCCAACTGAACTTATTTGTAAGTAACATGTTTAGGATTACAGCTTCCCCCCGCCCCAGGTATTTGGAAGGTCACTAATCTGCAAAAGACTTTTCCAGTGAAAATCTAGAATTCACTCTTTTAAAGAACATATGGATCACTTTCACTAATGAAACCCATAAAAGGCGAATAAAATTAAACAGACTGCAACATAAATGATAAACACCAAGAATTCTGTATTATCAACTAATGCGTGAATTGATGGATCTCAAAATGCTATGGTATGTTAAATGACTTCAATCGTTTATCCCATTCAAAGTTAACTCTATCATACTCAGCAATAACTAGCATTGTCATATTTATGGAGATGCAGTTCTAGAGCTCCCATTCAGGATTAGAGGTGCTTTGTCCTAGGCACCAGATACATGAAAGGGGCATTGTCCTTGACCTAGATGGATTGCATGTAAGGACCCTGACTCCACACTTACGTCATACAATTAATTTATACCATGGCCTATCTCACCAAAATAAATGGAGTGCTAAAGAGTGTGTGAGCGTATTGTGGTTAAGCACTACCACTTTTAAGCCCACACTGTGAACTTTCATTTTCTTAAATTAAGATAATTAAATGGTAGTTCAATATGCTGGGCTAAACAGATAGCTTAAATTCCATTACTTTTAAAACCATCTTAGGTTTTACATCAAATTTAGGGCAAACCATTATTTGTGAATTAAAAATATTTTCCTACACCTACTATTTGCAGAAGCACCACTAATCCACTATTACCAAATGCCTACAGAAATCTAGGGGGAAACTTTCCCTTTCAAATAAAGAACACAAGGCTTACCAAATCCAATCTACAACCTATTAAACAACTTCAAACCATATTATTCCCATTAATCTCAACATGAGGGAATCAGTTTCAATTTCCATCTAACCAGAATTAGAAAAGTTTTATTGTACTTTGTTAATATACTCTCTTACATACAGCTTCCTTTTTCTATAGTATGTTGCTGATAATGCTTCACAAAACTTAAAGGCCAAATGTGTGTAAAACCACAGAAAGCAAACAAAATCACTGTATATCGGCACTAGAAAAACACCAATACATCTAACCAAGGTACATCTAACCCTTCCCCCCCCCCCAACACACACAGGTTGATATTTAAAATGACACTGGTACTGTTCAATTATCTTAATAATTTTTTAAAATACTGGTCCATATCACAAGGTACATTTAGGAAAAAATCTGGATTTAAGGTGCTGAATTTTCCATATTTGTATAAAATAGACAACATTAAAATGTACTGAGCCTTTTATAGATGAGGCCACTCAAGAGAACATAAACCAAGAAATTAGCTCTTAATTAAACTCGGAATTAAAATAAATAACGTACAGAAAATATACACAGAATGTGAGTATGAACAACCTCATTGCTATTTGAGCAACCAATGCTTGCGTAACTTCAGCAACAAAAGAATCATCAGATCTTGTGTCGTTTTCTGATGACGAAAAACACTCAAGTACAACTACTTTCCGCACCGTCCTTTCTTTCCTGTAAACTGGAACTACAACAGGCCTCAGCACACCACAGCTTTAAAGGGATACAAAGATTCAGTTATATACACCGAGGCACAATTAGAACTACTCGTGGTTCACTCTGTAATTCACAAAGTTCAAAAATAAGAGCTGCTTTTTCAAACTGAAAATGGTTCCTCTCCCGTGCACATAGGCCTGAGGCCCTGGTGCAAACAGTGTCTAACAGGCCCAGGCAGCACAAAGACAGGAATGGCAGATTAGTGGGAGGGAGGGAGGCCGGGTTTGGGGCTCAGCAGGATCTTCAGGCTTTTTAAAATTCAAACTGCTGCCTGACCAATACAAATCACGGACACGCTACTGACTACTACACGGATTTACAGCATTAAAACACGCCTTCTACATGACAGCTATATTAACTTTACCCTTTTAAACACGTATCAGGAGCCATGAAGGCAGAATAGTACCTTCTAAATAGTAAAAAGAACTGGAACAACAAAAAAAGTTACTTTGCTGTTGAGATGTAGTTCAGGAAGGAAGCTGCTTCTTTAGTACAACATCATAATGATAGCTATGCATGACAATATTTCTCTGGAAGACTTTTATCTGGCAACTAGTTATGTGAACTAGTCTGAAGAACACAACTCTTCAGTTACTGGTTTATTAGAGAATACTTAAGAGTTTACTAACACACTAAGACATGATACACGTTTTTCCAAAACAATATTAACTACCGTTGACAATTCTGAAAGATTAATGAAATTCCACATGTTTGACTTGTATAAATATCACGCAGCTACACAGGCAGCATGGACCTATAATGCTTTCTAGATTTTAAACTGATCGACTTCTAGAGGAAATATGGATATGAGGTCTAATTTTACACAATATTTACCCATTTTCAGCCTGACCCTAACCATGTTTCCTGTTAAGAACCATCAATTCCAATCCTTACTCCCACATCAGATCTAAGATTGCAGCCTTAAAGGCCACAACTTCAGAGAATAAATTCCAGGTTTCGTTTTGTCCCCTAAAAGTGTCAAACTACAGACAACTACCTCTTTCTGTTTCTAAGTTGTTAGTAAGTATAAACATCCCGGGCCCTCGCGTGACATTATTTGCTTCATATGTATCTTTTTCAGCTACAGAAAGATAATGGTGGTAACACACCCACCCCCCAATACACGTTTGCAAGTTGTGCAGGTGTCCCAAAGTCCCTGTCAACCTTTGAGAAAGAACCAGTGCTTTTATTGCAACCAACCCTTTCAAAGAGTTTCCAACACCCCCCCCCGCAAAAAAAAAAAAGAGCCAGCGATATTTACCTTCCCAGCAGTATAAACACACACATATGTATACCTGAATGTTGAGGTTGGGCAAGGAAAGATAAAAAAAAAAGATGCAGTTTGCTGATTCTACACACCAAGGTGCGTGTGGGCGCCTCCCTCTGCCTCTCTCTCCCCTCGCCAGATTTGGTGGGACTTTTTTTCTCCAAAAAAACAAAACAAAAACAAAAAAACCACCCTTTCCCTTTTTTCCAGCCTCCCCACCACTACTCCACGCTCCCTCCCCACGGCGAAGTTGTAAATACGGCCCAGGTTCGCTGTGTGCGTGTGCGTGTTTTAATAAAACTGTATTGTTTCCTCCTCCCACTCCGACCAGCTCGCTGGCGGCCGCCGAGGCCTGTCACCGTCAAGCCACTCTCCGCCTCCCTAATCCCCGAGCTGGAGTGGAAGCGCTGGCCGCTGGGCCTGCGCCCTCCGCCGGGCCTGCGCTGCTTCGGCGAGCTCGGGAGAAACCCGTTCCTCGCTCCTCGTCCGCCAAACCCCCCCCCCAAGAGGAGGAGGAGAGGAACAGTGAAACCAACACCCCCCCCCTTCCTCCTTCCACCCCCGGTCCGGCTGCCACTCATTATTTCTCTCACACCAACCAACCCCCGTCGAAAAGGCTAATCCCTGACTGGGCCGCCTCGCCTCAGAGCAGGCCCAGCTCGAAGCCTCCCTCTCTCGCTTCTCCTCACCGCCGCTGGGGAGAAGGAAACCCGAAAGGGGGGGGGGTAGAAAAGAGAACAGGGCGGGGAGGGGATAATAATAATAATAATAATAATATTATAATTATCTTTTTTTTTTTTTACCTGAGCCAAGACGCCGTCTGAATCCAAGCGAGGTGGGTTGGGGGGGGAGGGGGGAAAAAAGGAGCGGGAGGGGGAGAAAAATCCGCCCCCCTCCCTCCTCAGAGGATCCGCCGCTGGGCCTCCGCGGAGCAAGAGGAGGAGGAGGGGAGATAATATAACAACAATAATCCCGGCCGGGAGGGGGGCTGGCTCCTCTTCCGTCTCCTCCTCAGTGCAGCGAACATGTAGAGGTGGGGGGGGGAGGAGAGATCGAGAGAGCGGCCGGATCAAGTCGGCTCCTTCTTCGGGGTTTTTTCCCCCCTTCTTCTTCTTCTTCTTCTCAGCCTTCCCGTCGTCGAGCCCTTCTCCCTACAATCCACACCGAACCGGATCCGATAAACACCTCAGGCGACCGGCCGAGCCAAGAGGGCCGACGAGGGGAGGGAGGGAAGCGAGCGGAGGGGAGGAGGGAGGACGGCGGCGGCGGGGCTGTGGAGGGGGGGGAGGAGGTTGGAAGAGGGGGGGGTCCCCTCCCTCTCTCTCTCTCTCTCTCTCTCTCTCTTACTCCCTCCCTCCCTCCTCCACCGCGGCTTGTTCCTTCTCCGCCGTCACCGCCTCCTTTCTCCTCCCTCCTCCTCTGTGTACGCGGGGCGGGGCAGGGAGGGGACCGCTTGGGCTACGGGGAGGACGGCACCGGGGACGGAGGCGGGAGGAGGAGGAGGAAGAAGAAGAAACGGGAGAGGGAGAGGGGGAGAGAGAGAGAGAGAGCGCGCGCGCGGAGAAGGGGGAAGGGGGGGGCGGCGTGAACGTTGAGCGTCGCTCGCGCTCCCTCACAGAACAAAATGCCGACCGGAAGTGCCGCGGCAGGAATGACTCCCTCCGCCGGCGCCAAACACCAACGGCCTCCCCCCCCCTCCCCGCTCGCGCCTTCTGAGGCGGCTGCCGCCCTCTCCCTCCGCCTGCTTTCCCTCCTTCCCTTGCCCCGGTGGTTCGGCTGCAACGGGCCTTGGGGGAGCGGCGCGGCCTTCTCTTTCCGGTATCTGAAGAAGGGAGCTGTGGCTCCCGAAAGCTCGTGACCCTACCAGAAAATATTTTTTGTTCGTCTTTAAGGGGCTGCTCTGGAAGAAGAAGGGAGCTGTGGCTCCCGAAAGCTCGTTACCCTACCAGAAAATATTTTTGTTCGTCTTTAAGGGGCTACTCTGGAAGAAGAAGGGAGCTGTGGCTGCCGAAAGCTCACTACCCTACCAGAAAATATTTTTGTTCGTCTTTAAGGGGCTACTCTGGAAGAAGAAGGGAGCTGTGGCTGCCGAAAGCTCGTTACCCTACCAGAAAATATTTTTTGTTCGTCTTTAAGGGGCTGCTCTGGAAGAAGAAGGGAGCTGTGGCTGCCGAAAGCTCACGACCCTACCAGAAAATATTTTTTGTTCGTCTTTAAGGGGCTACTCTGGAAGAATAAGGGAGCTGTGGCTCCCGAAAGCTCATTACCCTACCAGAAAATATTTTTGTTCGTCTTTAAGGTGCTACTCTGGAAGAAGAAGGGAGCTGTGGCTCCCGAAAGCTCATGACCCTACCAGAAAACATTTTTTGTTAGTCTTTAAGGTGCTGCTCTGGAAGAAGAAGTGAGCTGTGGCTCCCGAAAGCTCATGACCCTACCAGAAAACATTTTTTGTTAGTCTTTAAGGTGCTGCTCTGGAAGAAGAAGTGAGCTGTGGCTGCCGAAAGCTCATGACCCTTCCAGAAAACATTTTTGTTAGTCTTTAAGGTGCTACTCTGGAAGAAGGGAGCTGTGGCTCCCGAAAGCTCATGACCCTACCAGAAAATATTTTTTGTTAGTCTTTAAGGTGCTGCTCTGGAAGAAGAAGTGAGCTGTGGCTGCCGAAAGCTCATGACCCTACCAGAAAACATTTTTGTTAGTCTTTAAGGTGCTACTCTGGAAGAAGGGAGCTGTGGCTCCCGAAAGCTCATTACCCTACCAGAAAATATTTTTTGTTCGTCTTTAAGGTGCTACTGGGCTCTTGCCCTTTTCTGCTCTTTCAGCCGAGCAGGTTTGGACGGGGCTGCCTGTGGGAGCGCCTTTCTCTCTTTGTTAGTTTGGGGTTTGTTTTTTGTTTTTTTGCTGGTTCCTTCCCTGCTTTTCGGTTCCTTTTTCGTCCCTTCGGGATGTGGAGAAGGGGGAAGCGGGAGTTTGGGAGAGGGGGAAGCGTTGCAAGGAAGAAGAAGCCCCGCAGACTGTCAAGAAGCGGAATGATCTTTTCTTCTTCCATCCACCCGAAAGGGAGACTGCAGCCAAGAAATCAGAAGGAGGTTGAGACTTCCCAAAGGGCAGCCGTGAAGGAGCCAGAAAAGATTTTGAAGTGCAAGGATGTGTCACTGGCCACCAAGACTAGATTAATTCATGCCATCGTATTCCCTATTACTATGTATGGGTGTGAAAGCTGGACAGTGAAGAAAGGTGATAGGAAGAAAATAGATTCCTTTGAAATGTGGTGTTGGAGGAGAGTGTTACGGATTCCGTGGACTGCCAAAAAAAACAAATCAGTGGGTTATAGATCAAATCAAGGCTGAACTGACCCTAGAAGCTAAAATAACTAAACTGAGGCTATCGTATTTTGGTCACGTCATGAGACGACAAGAGTCACCAGAAAAGACAGTCATGCAAGGAAAAGTTGAGGGCAGCAGGAAAAGAGGAAGACCCAACAAGAGATGGATGGACTCAATAAAGGAAGCCACAGCCTTCAATTTGCAAGATCTGAGCAAGGCTGTCAAAGATAGGACATTTTGGAGGACTTTCATTCATAGGGTCGGAAGCGACTTGACAGCACTTAACAAACACACACACACACACACACGTGATTGTTAAGTGCCTCAAGTTCGCTTCCAACTCATGGCGACCCTACGAATCAAAGTCCTCCGAAAATTTCTTCTGCTAGAAGCTTTTTTTTAGAAGCAGGATGGTCGTGTTTTTTGTTTTTTTCCCTTCCTGTTAGAAGCTTTTTATTTTTCCTTTTCAAAATATAGTTTCCAATATTGAAGGCAGCAAGAGCTTCCAAGAAAGAGAAGTTACATCTAAACATCAAGCCCGTTTTTTTTAACCTCGAGGAGTACTTTAAGCTTGATCCTGCTCATGCTTGGTTTTCTGTTCTTGAACCCCACGTTGCTACTTGTATGTTGTTTTTACCTGCTCACACTTCTGTTATTGTTGAACGATGCTCCTTGTATATTTTTTCCTGCTCACTCTTGGTTTTCTGTTATTGAACGCCACGTTGGTCCTTGTATGTGTAATTTTTTTTTCTGATTAGAGGATGTTCCTAATGATGATGTCGGTTGGGAAGATCTTGGTGCCGAAAATTCTGGGCTGAGCAGTTTCCAGAGAGGGATGCCTTTTCATTTTTTAAATTGGGCGACTCTTGAAGTAGTAGAAAGGGAGGGAATCCATGATGTTGAAGTAAAGGCTCCTTAACTGAAAAACTGATGTGGTTGGCAGGTTTTCTGAAAGTAGTCTTAAGTATGTGTTGTGAAAGCAGTCTTTGGAGAAAGGGACAACGCTGACACTGAAAACATACCTATTTTCCCTTCAGGTAAATTGTTTATGTACAGTGTCACTGCATAGAAGCAAACTGTCACTCGGACAATGCCTACTCTTTTAGTTACTGCTTTGAATCCTGGTGTTGCAAGCAGAAAACTCTGACAAGCTTATTTTGAAAGGTTCTAAAACTTTATGGTCTCTCACAAATATAATGTTCATGCACATTCGTAGATGCCCACGGTAGGATATGGAACATGAACTTGATTGTAATCTCACTCTAACATGATTCAGTCTTTTCGCTAAGATCTGCAAGCCGGGGCCAGAAGCAGGGAACTATAACCTGATTGCACAAAGATAATTCACAGTGGGTAGCCGTGTTTGTCTGTCTGCAGTAGTAGAAAAGAGCAAGAGTCCAGTAGCACCTTAAAGACTAACATAAATACCCTGCCAGAAAATATTTATGTTAGTCTTTAAGATGCTACTGGACTGATTGCACAAAGAGTGTGAATGTGTACATTAATCATGTGAAGTTAGGAATTGTTATTAAGTATTTACATCAGTACCTGGATGGAAGTGATTTGAATCAGTCTGCAGAATTCTGTGGTAAACCCAACTCCTTGAATCTCAAAAGGCATTGTTACAGAAAGGCCCCCAATCCAGCCACATGGCTAAGGCTGCAAACCTATGTGGATTTTCCTGAGAATGTCCTTTTGAAGCTAGAATAACTTGTTTTCACATCAATATGCATGAGAATTGTTCTGAGCACTCTAAAGAAAGTAATTAGGCTTAAGCTGGTTTGGGTGGGACATAGTCATGACTAACAACTCTTGGGGTCAAAATATACTTGTCATTTTCACCTTGAATAGGACACGGTTAATAAAAGAGTGATACATGCTTAGCTTAATATGCAGGTTATTCTAATTTTTTAAAAGACATGGATAGACTTTCTATTCTTCAAGGTCAAAAATTTGACACCAAGTCAGTGACAATGACACTATTTGCAAGCCATTGGCATTTGAATGGAAACTTAGACTCTGTTTTGTTCATTACCTAAGTGTAGTCAACTGTTCTATATTTTTGACTGTTGGCATCCTGATTTTTTAAAACCATATGTTTGTCATATGTAAAATTGTATACAAATGTATTTTGAGAAAATTTGGGCAAATAATGACATAATTACTGGTAGTTTCAAATTGTTGCAAAAAGCTTGAATTAATGTTCACGTTCATTTGTTGATCATATATAAATTTCATATATAAAATTCCAACATAAATCTTACTGACCTTGATAGGTTTAGTACTCCAAAGACATGTAGATTGTTTTCTAGGACAATTCACACCTCCCTGCATGGTCTTCAGTAATGCACATATAAATATTAAAACACGTACTAAGACTATGAAATAAAACATTTTTATCTAAATGTGCTTTATGTTTTATGAGACTACAATCCACTAATGTAAATGTTCTCAGGTACCTTTGACCAATCTTTAAAAACTGCTTAAATATATTTTGTATCATCAGGAAATATTTTTTGCGTAAATTGTTCAAGGCAAGTATAAATGTAAAGAGCCAAATTGTGCCCTCCTGTGGAAAAACACAAAAAGGCCAGAAAACTCTTGAGTTTCAATTTTAGTTAATTCAAGGCAATCTGAGTAGGGAAGTGAATACAACTGCATTCTGTAAATCAGATAGACACAATTCAGTATTCAAATACAGGAAGTACCTTTTTGTGAATTTGCTGCAATGCAGAGAATACAAAAATCATCATGTACACCATAGAATCCAGGTGTGAGGTGGACACCTTAATTAATATTGGGAGTCAGATCAATATGGAAATATGACTCTCCTAGGGCAGCTCATTTACAAAATTGTCTCATTCATACAATGTGCCTGAATATTGTAGAATAACTGCTGGTATGCTTGTTGCACTACAATACATTACTAATTTTATAATTTCTATATAATACATTGCATAATAAAATATTTACCATTTAAATTACTGTTGCCCTAAGATGTGGAAAGCCTGCTAGAATACACAAAAAATGATCGCAATGGAGGTGGCAGTACACTTGGGTAAGTTGTTATCTCAGCCAAACCAACCTCACAAAGTTATTGTCAGGCTGCACTCAGCTCCTTGAATACAATTGTAACAAGTAAAACACATTTAAGTTTTTGTTAAGCACAAACTGTGGCGAACTGGGGGTGACTGATCTATGCACAATTGTGTATCTGATAATAAGGGTTTTGGAATGGAAATGTACTCATCACAGACCTGCTTTGCTTGCCTCACACATAGACAAGTGACTACCTTTTAGAGTGGAATGAATTCTGGATTTTAGAGCTGAAGGTAACTAATTTGCATTTCTATCAACTAAGGGCAGCCCATTGTTGTCTAAGGTAAATGTGTTTTCCTTATCCTAGTACTTTAGTAGGTAGATACAACAACGCCTGTTCTTCATGCAATATGTAAAATGGGTTTTCTTTTCCCCTTTTGTAATATTTGCATGTTGTAGTTAAAAAAAGAGCAAGGGAATTGCATTAATTAGGGCTTTCCGAAGGCTAAAGAACATCGCATACAAGAACTTTAGAAGACTTGTACTGGTACCACCATTTTATACCTGTTGAAAAATGCAGCCCAATTCTGAGCATGTTGGTGTGGGAGTACGTTCCACTGGTTTTAATGCAGTAAATACAATTAGGAGTTTATAAACCTTGGAGTTTAAAGGTCCCCTGTGCAAGCACCGGGTCATTCCTGACCCATGGGGTGACGTCACATCCCAGCGTTTACTAGGCAGACTTTTTTTATGGAGTGGTTTGCAAGTGCCTTCTCCAGTCATCTTCCCTTTACCCCCAGCAAGCTGGGTACTCATATTACCAACCTCGGAAGGATGGAAGGCTGAGTCAACCTTGAGCCGGCTACCTGAAACCAACTTCTGTTGGGATCGAACTCAGGTCGTGAGCAGATCTTGGACTGCAGTACTGCAACTTAACACTCTGCGCCACGGGGCTCTTTCTTGGAGTTTAGTTCCAAGTAAATATGCTTACAACTGAACAGCTGTATGGCCAGTGGGAGTAACTGTTTATGTAACAAGAAGCTTAGACTAGGATCTAGATTATAGAAAATCCAGGTTTGAATCTCCACTCTTCCATGGAAGTTTGCTGGGTGATTTAGGCCAGTCACACTCCGCCTAATCTACCTCACAGGGTTGTGGTAAAGATAAAATGGACAGAGTAATGTAATCCCTGTTTGGGTCCTCGTTGGCAAGAAAGGTGGGGTATAAATTAAGTAAATGAAAGTATTACTAGCTGAACCACCATAACATGGAACTTCTATTGAGCCACCTGCCCAATAAACTTTCACAAGAAGCATATGAATTTCACTAAAAAAAAAATCTGTATGGATATCACTTAAAAAAGATTGTAAAGTGGCCAAGCAATTGTGGAGGGAAAGCAAATATGTGTCCGTTTTTATTCATTTACTCATGCTATTAGAATGCTGGTCTAAATTATTGCAGTTCCAATCATACTTCAGAGTTATTTACAAGGCACCCCAGATCTTATAGATTAAGTACTAATTTGATTTTTGCCAGCCTTTTAGACTACAAGATCCTCTTTATTTAAAAAAAAAAAAAAACTAGAGAAAGCATAAGAAATGTTGGGTTTTTACCCATTTCAAACTAATTTTGGTGTGGAAAACAACTGGAGCTGACAAGCCACCCAAACCTTCCTGTTTGTACTTAAGCCAGCTTTCTTCCATTGCCTTCAAGAGCACTAAATAGCTTACTGTGCAATCCCAAGGTCACTTTCCTGGGAGTTAGCCCCATTAACTAATGTGGGACTTGTTTCTGAGTAGATCTTCCTCTCAGAGGAAAGGTGACGTATAAATATTTTAATAAATAAAGATTGCTCCATTGCAATGTAATCCTAAGCAGTTCTACTCAGAAGCTTACTCAGGTATACTGAATGGGGCTAACTCCCAGGAAAGTGTTCCTATAATTGCATTGGGAGTACTTTGTTTAAGTTAGCGTTCATATGAAGAGTTTTAGAAAATTAGCAGAAAGTGAAAAGGGAGCTAGAATTGTGTAAAACATGTAATTAGACTTACTTTCCTAACAGTGCAATGCTGAGAATGGTTTTCTGGCAGTAAGCTCCCCTGAATAGACCTGAGTAGGATTCTGTGTCCTCCTGCTTAGGCTTGATTTCTAAGTGTATAAGTTTCTATACAAGGATCCCCGCCCCCAATCCCATTGCAAATTAACAGTTTGACAATTTTGTATTTGTATTGCATAGAACTATATGTATTCAGGGCACCTTGGAATCACTGAACTTCTAACAATGATATGTAACATGTCCCTTAGATCAGCCTCTGTACCAGAGGACTGGAGAATGGCCAATGTAACACCCATTTATAAAAAGGGTTCCAGCCAGAGGGGACCCAGGAAATTACAGGCCAGTTAGCTTAACGTCTGTTCCAGGTAAATTTATGGAAAGCATTATTAAAGATAGAATTGTCAAGTATATAGAAGGGCAAGCCCTGCAGAGCAAAACCCAACTTTTCTTATGTTCTACATTCTTATGTTCACTTTTCCATAATGCTAGGTATTAGCATAGGCATTTGTAGTGCCATATGTTCCCCCACACACATAAGGATATAAGAAAAGCCATGCTGGATCAGACCAAGGCCCATCAAGTCCAGCAGTCTGTTCACACAGTGGCCAGCCAGGTGCCTCTAGGAAGCCCTCAAACAAGACGACTGCAGCAGCTCCATCCTGCCTGTGTTCCACAGCACCTAAGATAACAGGCATGCTCCTCTGATACTTCCTTCTTGCTAATCTCCCTGGATGTAGATTTGTGGTTCTTTTCTTAAAAACAATGGAACAACAAAGCTATATTTTAGATCTTAGTGCCTGCAAGTAGCTGTCTGTTTATTTCTAGTCTCTAATTCAAGGCATCGATGTCTCACAACTCCATAAAAACACCTTTAATCTTATATTTTATGATTGCTCTCAAATTTTCTTGAGCATTTACAGTGAAGGGATTGATTTAAAGTCCAAGTATATGGTGGCTGCTGGTTAATGTCTTGTTTGTTGAGTTTAAAAGTTGATAAAAGACTTCCTTGTCGAAAAGCACACTTCTGCTGTTTCAGCAAGATGGGTTCTCTGTAGTTGGCCTGAATAATGCGACTGAGAATTTTGCCTATTACAATGTTTCGGTTCTGTTGCTTTTCTACGACCTGGTCTACATACAGTAAAATAAAATAATGGAATCTTGAGGGGGTGAAATAAATTACAGCGCTTCAGACTGCAGGTGGTGGTGTTTTTAATGCTCCTTCCTGGCCAAAATAGAGAGTAGAAAATATCGCAGAGAAAAGCTTACACACGTAAACTTTTTTTCCATGAGAGAATCTTTACACAGAATTTGAGTCTCCGTTTACTGTGTGCTGATGAGGCTAAAGACTTAACAAAGATAACTGGTTTTGCTCAAAAAAATAGGAAAGCAAGCAATTTTATCTGCACACACACACACACACACAAGGCAGAATGGAGTTGGCACACTTCTTTGGCCTGTAGAAAAAAGCCTTTCAAGAGTGCTAAATCCCATCATTTTTAGTTTGTTAACCACATTGATTAAGACCAAATTGCAATCTATTACTGTTTTAATGATTAATAAATTGATACAATTAATCAGAAGAGAAGTGGCTCAGCCTGAAAGATTTTTCCAGAAACACGTACAGAGAAGGCACATCAGTGGCCAAACCTTATGAATTACCCAGACATATCATTTAAAGTGCCTACAAAACTAGTGACGGCCAAAAGTAAACCATAAACAGTCGCATGATGTGATCTGGGAGGTAGGATCGACCTTGTCTCAGTTTGTTGGGGTTGGTTCACCAGACCATGCTCTTGTCTCAGAGACAGTTTTACCCTCAGGGTTTTGTTGCTTTTTTGCAGTATCTCTAGTTAATACGGCCAGAGAAACCACTGAAGTGGTCTGGCGTGGAGGCAGGCTGACGGAACTGTCCCTATGCAGGCGACCATTAGGCCCTGAAGGTATGCCAGAGGCCTAATCTGGGCAGTCTTGGCATTGACCCTTTCTTTGGCTAAGCTCGTGAAGTAACCAAACTGAGCTGCAGTGACTCCCACCCAGGTGACAGGAAGTTGTTAACGTTGGTCCTGCCTCCCTGAGCAATTGGTGGGAATCACATATCAAGATGCCTTCCTCCTCAGAGTGAGAACAGAGCTCTTCAATTTCAGAGGATTTACAATGCAATTCTGAACAGAGTTACGCCCTTCTAAGACCATTGATTTTAATGGATTTAGAAGGGTGTAACTCAGTGGTTCCCAAAGTGGGCAGTACCACCCCCTGGGGGGGTGAGATTACCTCGGGGGCACAAGAGGCGGGACCCTTCAACTGTGTTGTTCACTAATTTACAACAGATCAAGCTATGGCACCATGCTGGCAAATTTGGTGGAAACTTATCAGAATTTTTTTTCCAGACTTTAAAGAGCTGGTACCGCTGGATCAAGTTCATCAGTTTTGTTGAATAAATTTCAACTAGAAAGTTTTAATTTGATTTTGAATAGATGTGCAATTAATTGTTACTGTTTTGAAATGTTGTTATTATCTTGTTTAGTGAGTCATGCAAACCCCTATTTTGAATAATGCTTTTTATAGGGTAGGGTAGGGGGCGCTGGGGTTGAGTTTGTGGATCCAAGGGGGCGGTAGCCCGAAAAGTTTGGGAACCACTGGTGTACCTCTATTTAGGATTGCAGTGACAAGCTCCTTAGCACTTCAGTGTCAAAGTGTCTTTTAAGAAAAAGGTTTACTCAAGCAACTGTTTGTATTTCTTAGGTATATTTTTAAAAGGCTTTTCCCTCCCCAACACCAGTTGTGCAAAAGCATGGGGTATCCATCTTGCTCAGATGACTGAGCTATGGTGTCATGTTTATTAATGCACAATATTTCATTTTAAATATCTGACATTGAATAAACAAAAGGCTGACAGATTTGTCACTTCTTAATTTTGTTGTCATGCAGAAGGAAGTTTCTTCAGAAAACTGTTATGATTTATAGAAAACAGTGATGGTTATGTCAAAAGGGCCCCCCCCCCAAAGATGTTAAAACACTCCCTGTCTGTAAGATAATTAATACAAAGTCATATGGTCTTTTGAAGTTTAATTATCATGTCCTGGGCAACTGCCAGTTTGACCCTGGAGAGTGGTAAGCTGCAGTACTGTAGTCAAAAGCTCTGCTCACGACCTGAGTTCGATCCTGATGGAAGTTGGTTTCAGGTAGCCGGCTCAAGGTTGACTCAGCCTTCCATCCTTCCGAGATTGGTAAAATGAGTACCCAGCTTGCTGGGGGTGAAGGCAAGATACCTGGGGAAGGCACTGGCAAACCACCCCGTAAACAAAGTCTATCTTGGAAACGTTGGGATGTGATGTCACCCCATGGGTCAGGAATGACCCAGTGCTTGCACAGGGGACCTTTACCTTTTTTAAATCTCAGGCAGACTCCAGGAAACTAAATGTATATTTCCCGCCCTCCTTCCAAGGACCTTAGAGCAGCATAATATAATCCAAGAGGAAAGGCAGGATAAAAATATTGTAATAAATAAATCCTTGTTCTTCCACTGTATCCTCAAAACAACTCGGTGGAGTAAGTTAGGCTGAGAGAAAGTGACCATCAGAACAGGGATTTGAACCTGGGTCACTCAGATTTAAATCTGATAGTATAACCACTATACTACACTGCCTAGTCCACTAAATTCCTCCTGACAAGAAAGAACACATCTCTGTCCTGAAAAGTTTACCCCTTTAGATGTGTACCTTCTTGTGTTTGCAAGGCTACAGTGATTTAATTTGCAATGTTGCTAAAACATGTAAATTAATTGATAGCAAGAAGTGCTCTCCCGTCTTGCCTGGCTAATGGAACAGTCCAGTAACGTTTCTCTCAGCAGCATTAAGCTAAGTGATTCCTTGTTTCTTCAGTTGTATCACTACACAGAGAACCACTGTTTTAGACAGACAATAAGGCCACACTTAATTGGAGATTATATTTTAATTATTGGCTTTAAAGATACAAATACTTAGACATCTCTGAAACATTAATATGTGTATTAGCGGAGATGTGTTGTTTCACGATGGGATTTTACTATGCAAACACAACTGGCTGGAGATAAAATACACTTGGGGAATGGGGAGGGGGGGAGAGAAATATAAAGCTCCAAAGAGACACTTACTGCTCAATCTATATTCTCCTCAGAGGGAGCAGAAGGAAAAACTTCCTTGGTGCTTTTTATGGAGTTATTGTGAGTTCAGCAGCTTGCCCATTGAAAAGGCTTTTTTATAATAACGTAAAATTGTATTTCCTTTGGTTTGAAACAAAAATGGTTAGCTCCTGTTTACCAGCCTTCGCATAACTCTAAATCTGACTAGGAGGGCTGACTCTCCAACAGGGGCAGGTACTGGAGTTCTAGAGCAAAGATTTGCTGCTGCGTTCTTCTGGAGACAGAAGGACATCCAGGACAACGTGTGGCTGGCAACTCCCACACTGGATTTTGGGGCTGAATGCGGTGCTCCCTGACATAAGCTGCACTTTGAGTGGTCCTTCACTGCTTCCCATGAAGAATTAAAGGGAGCGAGCAGCAGAGTTTCCATCTAGACATTAGGAAGATTTTTCTAACAGTTAAAGCAGTTCCTCAGTGGAACAGGCTTCCTTGGGAGGTGGTCAGCTCTCCTTCCCTGGAGGTTTTTAAGAGGAGGTTAGATGGCCATCCGTCAGCAATGCTGATTCGATGACCTTAAGCAGATCATGAGAGGGAGGGCACCTTGGCCATCTTGTGGGCATGGAGTAGGGGTCACTGGGGGTGTGGGGGGATAGTTTGGAATTTCCTGCATTGTGCAGGGGGTTAGACTAGATGACCCTGGTGGTCACCTCCAACTCTATGATTCTATGTTATTCTCTCCTTCCTCCAAGGAGCTCAAAGAGGCATACATGGGTCTCCCTTTGCCATTTTATTCTCACAACACCATGAGGAAGGTTTGAGGAAGAATGATCAGTCCAAGATCCTCTAGTGAGTTTCATTCTGTTATGGCGCAGGGTAGGGTGCTGATAAATACCTTTTATGCACTCAAATACATCACAACACTCAGGGACTGGGGAGGGGGATAAGATTATATTTTTACCTTGCATATGATGATGAAATGCCTTTAGTTACCCTTGTTGATGAATTCTAAGAATATTAGCTGAAATGTGTTTTATAACTTACAAGCATGTAAGCATTTTTCACATAATATATACAGTTTCAAAACTAATGATCATTAATTCTTCATGCACTCTTGTTTCTCAAAAAGCATTTTTCATGCTTTTTATGTAATATCCCCACCGGGACCTATTTTCCTTATGAAGAAAGTGCTTTATCTTCCATTAACTAAGATTCAGTTCCTACAAGGGAAAATTATGAAAACAGAATTTAAAAAATGAACATATGAACACATGAAGCTGCCATATACTGAATCAGACCCTTGGTCCATCGATGTCAGTATTGTCTACTCAGACTGGCAGTGGCTCTCCAGGGTCTCAGGTAGAGGTCTTTCACATCACCTACTTCCCTGGTTCCTTTAATTGGAGATGCAGGGAATTGAACCTGGGACCTTCTGCATATTGTGACTGTGGCATGCGTGAAGAAGGGGCTTCAGCCCCCTGTCCCCCCACACCATCTTCCTGACCTGAAATGGTCTGGGAGGGCTACTGGGGAAACTGATGTGTACACTTCTTGAATGTTGTGAATATCATGGTTCTCCAAAAGGGGTCACCAGACGTCTGCGCTATGAATGTGAATCCACACACACAGTGCTGAATGCCACAAAAGCAGACTGGAAAACCCCAGTGCATTTAACTGCATGAGCAGATCCACCGAACTACAGCAGGTACAATTTCCTTAATGTTTAGGGAATTCATATTATGTCTGTTTCCATTGCCATGTAATTTAGAATCTGATCATCTATGAGGTTTTACTATACTTCAGATTAAACATTTCAGCACTGACGCCCAGCACTAAAAAGCAGCAGAGTTCTATCATGCTTTAAAAATTATCTGTCTACATTGTGGAATTCAAGTAGAAGGCTGACTGTACGTTTATTGTTTTGAATGACTGATCTTTCTTTATAACAAGGACATTGTGATTAATAGCAGTTCTTGATTATACTTATTCTTTTAAGGAACAGCGATGTCTGTTGCAAGAAGCTAATAAAGTGTCGACAATAGAACTTTCAGCGGTAATAGCCCTTCAGTGATTTCTTTTACCAATAATTTTTATTTGTTCAGAAACTGCTCTGTAAAAAAATGGCATGTGCAATACCGAGGGCTGTTTTAAAAGCCTTGTAAAAGTATTCATAAACTGCAGTCATTATTATTCTCCTAGCAAACACTGCTTAAGATTAGGGCAGACAGGCTGTAAAACTGTTTCTCAACAGAGACATCTAGATATGTGGGTGGCCATGAAAATTATTTTTCTACATTGGCTGGGTTGCATTATACACAAATCTGCCAATTATGGTTGCCACCCTCCGAGGGGTACCTGGAGATCTCCCACGATTACGTATGATCTCCAGATTACCAAAATCAATTACCCTGAAGAGGGAAGGGACTTCAATGCCATAGAGTCCAATTGCCAAAGTGGCCATTTTCTCCAGGTGAACTGATCTCTGTCGGTTGGAGATCAGTTGTAATAGAAGGAGATCTCCAGCTAGTACGTGGTGGGTGGCAACCCTACCCTAACTCTAAAAGAAGAGTCTGCCCCCATAGGATCCCACCCGGCCCCAGCCTCATCCCACCGAAGGAGGGAGGGAGGGAGGAAGAGGCAACTTGCCTGCCCACCTTGCCTGCACCTCTTTCCACCTGGTAGACAAGTTGGGTGCTTCCCTCCACATGCGGCATGGGGGGTGGGAGCAGCCTCCCATGGACTGCTCAGAGCTCAGGCAAGTTGGGCACAGCCTCTCCCTTGCAGCACAGTGCTGGGGTAGATGGAGGCTGCCCTCCCATGTCACATGTGACTTGGTAGGGCGGGTGCCAACTCCCCATAACTTGAGAGGTTCAGTTATGCACAGTGCAGCCTTCCTTCCACTAGGCTGGCCCAGCCCACGTTGTGGGGGAAGTCATCATCCCACCTAAATGGCCAGTCTGCTCCTGGGTGCTAGTCTCTGCTGTGAAGTGCGCTCTTTCTCTTACCCTACAACTTCTGTTTGCACAAGGGTAATTGAAAACCATTTGATCTTGGGCAGGGGGAAGTGCTAGAGCAAGAGGGAGGGGCTGTGGCTCAGTGGTAGAGCATCTGCTTGGCATGCAGAAGGTCCCAAATTCAATCCCTGGCAACTCCAGTTAAAGGGACTAGGCAAGTAGGTGATGTGAAAGACCTCAGCCTGAGACCCTGGAGAGCCGCTGCCAGTTTGAGTAGACAATACTTACTGATGGACCAAGGGTCTGATTCAGTATAAGGTAGCTTCATGTGTACATGTGTTCAAGAGGAAGTGTGATCCATAGCAGAGACTATCTAATATGCATGGAACTTAATGTTTGTTATCAACACACTCATCCTTAATCCATTAATAAACTTGCTTCAATTACGCCTGGTGATAACAGAATGCTGAAACCAAGACAGAATATTGTCGAAGGCTTTCACGGTCAGAGTTCATCAGTTCTTGTAGATTATCCGGGTTGTGTGACCGTGGTCTTGGTATTTTCTTTCCTGACGTTTCGCCCGCAGCTGTGGCAGGCATCTTCAGAGGAGTAACACTGAAGGACAGTGTCTCTCAGTGTCAAGTGTGTAGGAAGAGAAATATATAGTCAAAAAGGGGGTTGGGTTTGAACTGAGTCATTGTCCTGCAAAGTATTGAAGGTAATGTGCTAATCATTGTCCTGTAAGTATCAAAATAATGTGCAAATGAGGGTTTTTTTGACCAAGACCACGGTCACACAACCCGGATAATCTACAAGAACCAAGACAGCAGACTTGGCTAGTTCTTGGATGGAAGTCTAGTAGAAGTGCCAAGTAAGTTACAGTCTTCATTCTAAGTTACAGTTGTCATAATTATATACAAAAGGGGAACTGGGATTATAACTTTACTGCCCTTCATGTGGTCTGTGGCATTTAGAAACTCATCCATGCTTCCAGGTATCTTTGATTTTCAGGATGTTCTCTGTTATACAAAGTTTTAAAAATTGTTTCAGCCCTGCATTTCTCTGTAGCTCTGACTCATAGCTATAGAGAACATTGTGGTGAGCAGCGAACCATAAAGGGGCCTTTGTTCAGGGAGGACATTTAAAAGATGGTCCAAGCCAAAAATAGAAGTTTCTAATATATTGGGAGCATATGTTTCTTCTTCAGGTACATGGGAGAGATCAAAAACATCCTGGTGGCCAAAATAATGTGTGCATAGTTCATTGTATGTATTATTCTTGCATTGTTCTCCACTTTTGTTATCCTACTTTATTTTATGTATTACACATTTTTCTAGAGCATTCTCTAATTCTGTAATCCAGGGTTTGTTTGGTTTTTTGCACTGTTTGTTGTATGTCCTATACTGTTTAATTTAATTGTTTTTAGTTGTGTAATCTGCCTCGAGTGTCAGCAAGAAAAGTAGACTATAAATTAAGTAAGTTAAAAAAAACAAGGCCCCAAATGACTCAACAAATAAGTATGCCAATGGGCACACAGGTAAAAAGTAATACATTGCTAAATTGCATCACAAACACAAAAAAGAATCTGCAGTGAAGTCAAGAAGGCAACGGACTTAGAAGGGTATAACTGCTTAGGGTAAAACTGCTAATAACAAAAACGGAATATCTCTTTGATGCATTACCAACTCTGAAAAGGCATCTATACATTAAGAGTTGCACACAGAGGACAATTTCACCAGTGTTTCCCATCACAGTTATGCAGTAGCCTCATTCACATGTTGCCATGAGCACATGTACATCCTACGTGCACATGTACATCCTACGTGTACATGCAGGCATCTGTCTGCAACAAAGAGCCAGCGAGCATTCATTTTACAAATGAAACCAGTTGCTGAATACATGTGGGGTTTCAATCTCACGTTCAGTTGTTCATTCGTTGACGGTAATGTGATAATTATTCAGTGGATGTATAATGAAAAATCAAGGGTACACAGTATGCTGATTGTATGCATGTCCATTGTAATTTGTGAACAAGACTTCAGACCTTACCTGGTAGAATTTAGCCTTCTGTGCAAGACTTATAGGTATATGAGCTTTCTTAGTGTCTGGGATGGAGAAAGGGTTTCTGGCTCTCGCTTGGGAAATTCTTGGCGGTTTGGGGGGGAATTTGGGGAGGGGAAGGGAGCTCACCAGGGATGTGATGCCACACAAAGTCTGCCCTTAAAAGCTGCCATTTTTTTCAGGGGAACTATAGTCTGGAGATCAGTTATACATCTAGGAAAACTCCAGGTCCCACTTTGAGGTTGGTGAGCTTAGCTGGAGAACCCCAGCTTCAAACTCAGCCTGGAACAATAATCTCACCTGTTGTGTGAGGTTTTGACCTAGTCAGAGGAGCACAGAATACATTTACTCTCCACAAATAGGAGCTTTTTGGGCAGTTATAATATTTTTTTGTTTGTTTGCAGTCAAGACACAGCTGCTTTATGGCAACCCCAAAGGGTTTTCAAGGCAAGAGACCTTTGGAGGTGGTATGTCATTGCCTGCCTCCCCACCATGACCCTGGTATTCATTGGAGGTCTCCCACCCAAATACTAGGGCCAGGGCTGAGAATGTGTGACTGGCCCATTCCATGGTGTGATTGGGGATTTGAACCTGGGTTTCCCAGGTTCTAGATGGACACCTTAACCACTACACCACACTGGCTCTCTAGTTAGAGTTGCAGGTGGTGGCTGGAGATCTCCCACTATTACAACTGATCTCCAGGCGACAGAGATCAGTTTACCTGGAGATAAATGGCAGCTTTGACAATTGGACTCTAGGGCTTTGAAGTCCCTCCCTTCTCCAAACCCTGCCCTCCTCAGGCTCCACCCTCAAAATCTCCAGGTATTTCCCAACCCAGAGCTGGCAACCCTGTCTCTAGTTATAATAAAACAGAGAGCCAGCATGGTGTAATGGTTAAAAGCGGGGGTTTGGAGTGGTGGACTTAGGATTGCCGGGTCCCTCTTTGCCACCGGTGGGAGATTTTTGGGGTGGAGCCTGAGGAGGGCGGGGTTTGGGGAGGGGAGGGACTTCAATGCTATAGAGTCCAATTGCCAAAGCGGCCATTTTCTCCAGGTGAACTGATCTCTATTGGCAGGAGATCAGTTGTAATAGGAGATTTCCAGCTACTACCTGGAGGTTGGCAACCCTTGGTGGACTCTAATTTGAAGAACCGGGTTCAATTCCCCACTCCTCCACATGAGCGGCAGATGCTAATCTGCTGACCCGGGCTGGTTTCCCCACTCCTACACATGAGGCCAGCTGGGTGACCTTGGGCTAGTCACAGCTCTCTTAGAGCTCTCTCAACCTCACCTACCTCACAGGGTGTGGGGAGGGGAGGGGAAGGGAAGATGATTGTAAGCCACTTTGATTCTTCCTTAAATGGTAGAGAAAGTCGGCATGTAAAAACCAACTCTTCTTCTTCCTCTTCTTCATTTGACTTCTTCTACATGGTTACAATTCAACTTGGAGCAATGCTGTTTCTGTTGCTTTATGAAATATTCCAAGAGGCAGTTCTTAAAGTTACCTCATTATCTAGGTCAGTACAGCAAGAGAAGCTCTTGCTGCAATAACTGAAGCAGTATTCTAAGCGAAACAGGTTGTATGTAGCCAAAATAATTCACAACCTTTAATTAAAAACCTTTCATTCAAAACATTTAATTTACATTAGAGTAATAGTTAACTAAAAGAAATATAAACCTTGTTTTAATAAAATTTTAATTATGCTAGCATATTCACATGTTTTCACAGGAGGAAGGATAATCAATATTACAAATGTTATATATCTTTTTTTGTTCGACAATTAAAAAAGACAAATGGCTCACACTAAAACAATGACTGCGTCACTGCGCTCATTTCAGCTGAATAATCTTGACTTTAAAACTTATTTATTTATTTCTGCAGTTAGCATAGTTACAGGAACACAGAGTCAGGTCGGCACTCATGGGTGGTTGACAAATGCAAATTATGAGATCAATTATGGCTTCTCAAGCTGAAGACCAATTAGGAGATGGAGGGAGTACAGAGACAGTACAGTTAGCAAGCTCTGGTTATAAAAGACTTATAGGTCGTTTATGCGTGGGTACTTTCTCTCACGTTTACCCCCGTCGGTCTTGGTTGTTCCTTGGAGTTATGCATGAGTTTCTCCTCCATTAGAGATGACCTCGCTGCCAGCCCTTGCAAATCCTGGACCTTCCCGTACCTCTGTTAACCTGATTCTTCCCTCTCCCCTTAGCTCAGCCCAGGTGAAATCTCCGTGCAGAAGGCAAAGTGCGGGGCACACAAGCTTAGTTTCACTCACAGCCAATTACAAAGCAGCTTGTCCAGAGGTGGGGATTCAAATACTTCCTGCTTCCTCAAAGCTCTTTCTGAGCAGAAGAAAGGCTTTTTAAAACCGAGGCTTGCATTTCTCTCCCCCCCTTTCAGATTGCTCCATTGTTTGTTTTATGTTCTTCAAATGCTTTTTTATCTGGCAATTGGGTTTGGGGGAGGGAATTTTTCTCTCACTACAGCCAATTATGAAGCAGCATTTCAAGGGGCAGGGATGCAAATACTTCCTGGTTTGAGCTTGGAAACTGCTGGTGCATAGACTCCCAACAGGAAAGTGTGGGTCCAGCGAGCAACGAATTTCAGGTAAACCTCCCATGCAGAAACTACCATAGTTGAAGTCGATCTAAGATTCTGATTCCACACATCATTGGATATTCTGCAATGGCTACACTATAGTAGTTATTTGGAATCAATTGGGCTTCAGACATGTAGAATTTAGGGGGGAAATGCAGCAGGAATATGCTTAAGATATTCAAAAGCATGTAACAAGAGGGGATGCTTATTAAATTTGCAGATGATACTAAATTGGGAGGGGTAGCAAATACGGAGAAGACAGAGCCAAGATGCAGGATGATCTTGACAGGCTGGAGAAATGGGCTAGAACTAATAAAATGCACTTCCACAAAGATAAATGTAAAGTTCTGCATTTAGGTAGGAAAAATCAAATGCATACTTATAGGATGGGGGAGACTTGTTTGAGCAGTAGTGTGTGTGAAAAGGATCTTGGGGTCTTAGTAGACCAAACACTGAACAAGAGTCAGCAGTGTGATGCTGTAACTAAAAAGGCAAATGCAGTCTTGGGATGCATCAACAGAAGTATAGTGTCCAGATCACGCGAAGTGATGGTATCGCTTTACTCTGCTCTGGCTAGACCTCAACTAGAGTACTGTGTTCAGTTTTGGGCACCACAATTTAAGAAAGATGTAGGCAAGCTGGAACATGTCCAGAGAAGGGCAACAAAGATGGTGAGGGATCTGGAGACCAAGTCCTATGAGGAAAGGTTGAAGGAGCTGGGTATGTTTAGCCTGAAGAGGAGAAGACTGAGAGGGGATATGATAACCATGTTCAAGTACTTGAAGGGCTGTCATATAGAGGAGGGTGCCGAGTTGTTTTCTGTTGCTCCAGAAGGTCGGACCAGAACCAACGGTTTGAAATTAAATCAAAAGAGTTTCCGTCTAGACATTAGGAAGAATTTTCTAACAGAGCGGTTCCTCAGTGGAACAGGCTTCCTCGGGAGGTGGTAAGCTCTCCTTCCCTGGAGGTTTTTAAGAAGAGGTTAGATGGCCATCTGTCAGCAATGCTGATTCTGTGACCTTAGGCAGATGATGAGAGGGAGGGCATTTTGGCCATCTTCTGGTCACTAGGGGTGTGGAGTGGGGAGGTAGTCGTGAAATTCCTGCATTGTGCAGGGGGTTGGACTTGATGGCCCTGGTGGTCCCTTCCAACTCTATGATTCTATGATTCTAACAAAGAGGCTAGTTATTCTAGTGATTCGGGACTATAAGCAAAGTGTTTAAAATATTGAAAGATAATACGTTAAAGTTCAGGAAAACCATGCAAATTCAAACCCAAACCATTCTAGCTGAAGTCTAACACTCTCTCCACATTACAACACTGGTTCTCATACATGTTTTAAGCATAAGGTCTTCCAAGACAGAGGTTAGGCTAGCCAACCTAACCTAATTCTGTGGCTGGAAAAAACATATACATATAACCATGTTTTTACTTATAATTTCTTTGAACAGATCTAGGGTGGTCAACCTATATCAGTGATGGTGAACCTTTTAGAGACCGAGTGCCCAAACTGCAACCCTAAACCCACTTATTTATCGCAAAGTGCCAACAGCTAGACGTCCACATCGGGCTAGGGGTTGCCAGGTCCCTCTTTGCCACCTGCGGGAGGTTTTGGGGGCGGAGCCTGAGGGACTTCAATGCCATAGATTCCAATTGCCAAAGCTGTCATTTTCTCCAGGTGAACTGAAATAGCAGCTCTCCTGCTACTACCAGTGACTTTATATAAAAAGAACACAGACAGAAATGCCTTGTTACATTTTCAATCATTTCACCCCAGGCATATGAGGGAGAGTCTACCTTATGGGCAATTTTTGCGTATTAAACGCAATACTACTCGTGTAACTGATTATCAACAGCATGCAGCAGCACTAGAAAAAGCGCTAGATGATAGGGGCTATCCTTTAAATGTCATTCAAAAGGCTAGATGGAAAGCGGATGGCATGAATCGTGATGCTTTAATATATAATAACCCCAGGGATAAAGGGGCTGATAGACCCTTAGCTTTTGCTTTACAGCATAGCCATTTATCGGGGCAAATCTCTGGCATTATAAAACAACACTGGCATCTGCTAGCTGACATCCCCGGCTGTGAGGTACTTCCTAAGATAGGGTATAAAAGAACAAATTCATTAAAAGATAGACTGGTACATTCAGATATATATAAAGATCCAAAGAGACATTCAGTTGTGGGACACTTTAAATGCAATCAGTGTCTAGCGTGTAACTTTGCTTTGGAGGTGAAGGAGTTTAAAAGAACGGACTCTGCTTTTAATTTTCAAATGCGTTCTTTCTCTAATTGTAATACGAAGTATTGTATTTATTGCCTCATTTGTCCGTGCCAACTTATTTATGTTGGCTCTAGCATTCGACCGATAAAAGCACGGATTTTGGAACACAGGTCCAGGATCAGGGCGGGCATAACCACAGCCCCGGTTGTTGATCATTTTTTAAAGTTTAAACATAATGAGAATGATCTTAGATTTTTTGTAATTTGGCGGTTACATTCCAGTAGATTTAATAAGAGTGACAATGAAAGAATACTGAGACGCAAGGAATCCTATTTTATACATATTCTGAATACCATGGCTCCTCATGGCTTAAACTTGGAGAATGATTTGTCTTGCTTCTTGTAAAAATGTACTGTCACTTTAAAAATCATTCTCTGATGTAGGAACGGCAGCTGCCACAAGGCTTGCACACCAGATGGCTATTTAAGGTACTAAATGCATTGCTGCAATAACGCCACGGGAGTCCTTACCTGGAGTGGAAGGAATCCAATATCTTACCCCTTTTGGGGAAGAATTTTGCACTTTAATTTTGAATATGGTATTCAGCTGAAACCTGATATTATGAATGGTGATGTATAACTGCACGCAGTATATATTTTTGTAAGTATATGAAGTATTTTTGTATGTATTTAATTATTAACTGATTTTTAATTGTAGTAAATTATTACTTAACATAGAATGGATGATAAGAAGCTTGAGACTATGAAAAAGATTTATTTATTGTGTTGTATAGGAAGAACTGAGGAAGAATTGGGCTTTGCGCTCCGAAACGATCGTTTTCTCCTTCAATAGCCTGCTGCGCTGCAAAGAAAGAAATACACCTTAAAAGGACATTTTTAAGTGAACTTTGCTTCAATACTTACTTGTTAAAGGAATTAATTGTGAACTTACCTGTTGAAATATCCTGTAAATAAGAAAAAATACACTTGTTTGTTGGCAATATATGGTGTTGGTGGTTACATTACCACATACTGTAAAGGTTTAGCCAGAATATATTTGGCATCATTTATGGCTGAATTCCTGTACTGAATTTCTCATCTTTTGGTAATTGTACAGAGGTGTCTGATTTTTCCTTCTCTACCTGGAGGTTGGCAACCCTGCATAGGCAGCAGAGCGGGGGAAGGAAAGCAGCTGGAGCATAGCCCCCACCCCTTCAGTTTGGTTTTTTTTCCAACTGTTATCTTCATACGAATGAAAAAAGACTGTTATGCAGGGGGGCTGATGGTGGGGACAGCCCTCTGCACGCGCTCAGAGGCACCTTCGGTTGCATGAATGAGCAGAGTGGAAACCTGAGCTAAGTGAAGGGCTTGGCTCCAGCACAAACGCCAGGTGGGCCCCCGTTCGGCCCTCACCGCCAATCCCCCGCGCTGCAGTCACCAACCAGCCCGCTGCAGATGGCCACCCAGACGTCCCACTCCCGGTCCAGCCCTGTCCTGGCTCTGCATCTTCCAGTCCTCGGCAGAAGGCTCGTCATTGTCTTCACTTCAGGAGCGCGCAGCCAGCAACTGCGAAGAAGGCGCTGGAAAGGAGCCCGGCGCTTCCCGGAGGAGCCGGGAAGGCACCGCTGGTCCCCAGCCTCCTCAGCCGGGGGAACGAACTCAGGCAAACTCTGTGCTGGGGCGACTGCGCTCATGCCCACAGAGAGGGCTCTGAGTGCCACCTCTGGCACACGTGCCATAGGTTCGCCACCACTGACCTATAAGGAGCCTGGAGGTGTCTTGGAATTACAACTGCTCTCCAGATGATAGAAATCTGTTGCCCTGGAGAAGATGGCTGCTTTGAAGAGGAAGACGAGTTGGATTTTATACCCCTTTAAGGAATCTCAAAGCAGCTTACAATCACCTTCCCTTCCCCTCCCCACAACAGACACTCTGTGAGATAGGTGGGGCTGAGAGAGTTCTGAGAGAACTGTGACTAAGCCAAGGTCACACAGCAGGCCTCATGTGGAAGAGTGGGGACATGAACCCGGTTCTCCAGATTAGAGTCCAGCGCTCTTTACCACTACACAACACTGGCTTTGGAAGGTGAACTCTATGGCATTATACCCCACTGAGGTTCTTTCCCTCCTCCAACCCCACCCTCCCCAGGTTGTATCCCCAAATTTCCAGGATTTCCCCAGCACAGAGCTGGCAATCCTAAGAAACATATACACATACAATTCAATTATCATTACAAGACTGAACAGCAGAGGTCTACATATGGCTTGTCAACTTCTACTGAATGGCATTATACAACTGCAAGATCTGTTGAAGCCTAAATATGGCCCTGGGGCATTGAGTGTCTCAGCATCCCCTTTGCTCCTGGAAACTTGAGTTGAAAATGCAGAAAATGAAACCTACAATATTTGTTTATAAATATTTGATGTTGATTCATAAATATGATATGCAGAGTATCAGGAATTAATGGAATAAGGAGCTAGATCGCCGTATTTTGCCAAAGCAATGGGATATGGCCTTAACGTTTAAACCTACTCTCTCCATAAATCTTAAGTTGTGACAATATTCAGCAAAAAAAAATTAAAAATGTTTAGAATATACTAGACACCACAGAGACTCTTTAGCAAAGGATTGGGTAAAGCGTCTAACTGTTGGTGTTGTAACTCATAGGATACATCCCTTGAGTATATGCTTTGGACATGCCCAGTCATTTGTTTTTTTCTGGGGAAAAGTTATTACTCATCAATTTTGTATTAGAATGTTCATTGATTTTTGAGGATGCTTATGTACTTTTAAATTATCTGCCTATCTCTTAGAGGCAAACCAATGGTCAACAGAAATGGATCCTCGGTGACCTTACTACAGCTAAAAGACTTGTATTATAACATTGGAGAGTTAAATGCCCATCTCTGGTAAATCAATGGGTTGAGGACCTTAGAACTTTATCAATATTTGAATACAAGTCATATAGAGGACTATTGAGTAGGTATTTTTTAGATATTTGGGAACCTTTTATACAAATTTATGTGTATATCTGCCACCACTGTTATATTTTGTCTCTGTTTTATATATATACTTTTAAATTCTTTTTCTTTTCTATTTTGTTGGATTTTGAGTCCCCCCCCCCCTTTTTGTTCCTTTTTTCCTTTTGTTTGGAAATAAATTAAATTGCAGGACTGAACATATATAGTTTGGGACCAGATGAGTTCTATAATTTATTCTCTCTGGGTGTGTGCTCCCGACTTATAGCTGCCTTATACTGAATCACAACTTTGGTCCATCAAAGTCAGTATTGTCTTCTCAGACCGGCGGCAGCTCTCCAGGGTCTCAGGCAGGAGTCTTTCACATCACCTAAGTGCCTAGTCCCTTTAACTGGAGATGTGGGGATTGAACCTGGGACCTTCTGCATGTCAAGCAGATGCTCTACCACTGAGCTTTGGCCCCTTCCCTACCAAATCACAGTTTTTGCAACCTCAGCTATTGCATCGAAGAAGAACCAGCTGCTTTGCATGTGCTCAAGTGTTGAAGAATTGTCAACTTTTCCACTTCTACAATAATACCAGATCTCACTCATCCACTGACATATTGAGGGGGGGATAGATTTCAAAAGGAATAAAGACTACTGAGCCAGCTAATTTTCAAGGGGAAGGGTGGAGAAAATATTCCACATATCACAGGAATTATGCTGAGAGAGCCTGATTATTTATTTTCCTGTGCACTTACCATGGAAATAGTCTGGAAGTAACACCCTAGATGGTGGAAGAGCAATGAAATTGCTACAAGAGGTGTGTTTGGTGCCATCTCTTCTAATCTTTACTAGGGTGGTCAATACTTTTCTTTTTCATCAGACATTCGCTTTAGTTATCTGACACTGGGACTGCATTCGGATGTCATATCAAGCTGACATTAAACCTTAATGTACATGAATCCTGCATGTTGCTGCGCTCATGTGTATTTCTCACTCCTTTTCTAACACATGATGAAGGAATCTTAGTTTAAAACAGATTCCTCTAACCTATGGCATACAAAGTGCAGGCACACACCTTAACCAGAGTTCATTCTCTCCATAATCCATAATTCTGCAGGCTCAGATATATGAGACAAAGATCGCATGTCTTTATTGGTTGATAAAACAAAAATTGCAAGTCCATGCAGCCTCACCATGCCTTGGGGCCATGCAGAAAAGAGAGAGAGTTTAACCTTTCAACCTCTACTTGCTTTTGCTAATAGAAACTGGGTCCTTTGCTTTGCTGTGCCTTGCATTTTAAAGGAGAAAAGATGTGTCCTTTAAAAATGTGTATTATCTCTTTTAAAATGTGAACAGCAGAATAGGGCCGATGCTTTCAAACAGGATGAACCCTCCTAGGCTGGTACCGCACTAGGTATTCTCAGCGATGCATTACACACTTGACACTGTGAGACACTCCTTCAGTGTTACTCCTCTGAAGATGCCGGCCACAGCTGCTGGCGAACGTCAGGAAAGAAAATACCAAGACCACGGTTACACAGCCCGGATAACCTACGAGAACCAATGTATTAAGAGTTTGAAACTGTTATAAAAAATACTGTTCGCACTTTGGCAAACAGTATTATAACCTTTAGCTGTGAAGACGTCCTCCAACCATTTTTTAGCCATGGCATCGGGGGTTACCGCACTTTGTATTCCCAGCGATGTATTAAGAGTTTGAAAATGTTGTAAAAAACATCGCTTTAAAAGGGTTTTTGGATACCACGGCTTATAAATGGTTGGAAGATGTCTTCACAGCTGAAGGGGCCAAACAAAGTGCAAACAGTATTTTTAATAACGTTTCCAAACTCTTAATACATTGGTGGGAATACATAGAAAGTGCGAACAGTATTTTTATGTTTTCAAACTCTTAATACATCGCTGGGAATACAAGTGCGGTAACCCCCCTCCAAAAACCCTTTTAAAGCGATGTTTTTTATAACATTTCCAAACTCTTGATACATCACAGGGAATACCTAGTGCGACAACAGCCCTATGAAAGGTTTGACTTCTTCGGCTTTCCTTGCATGACCCTGATGCAAACTGAGGCTGCACAAGATTGTAATTTGCATTTTACAGATAG
Source organism: Euleptes europaea (assembly GCF_029931775.1). Taxonomy (NCBI): domain Eukaryota; kingdom Metazoa; phylum Chordata; class Lepidosauria; order Squamata; family Sphaerodactylidae; genus Euleptes; species Euleptes europaea. The sequence goes on from NC_079315.1 coordinate 105,144,602, forward strand.
AATAAGGCACATGATATGCAGAAAGCTCAAGTTCAAGACAAGCTTATTGTATAAGGCCATAGGCCGTTACAATCTAAAACAGTATAACAATATAACATCAGGTTAAAATGTACAGAACCGTATGCAGAAAAGGAGGAGGATAGACCATGTGCAAACCAGCAAGAAGCCGGATTTTGTGCTCAGGTTTAACATTGGCTTCATGTGATATCTGAATACAGGTTGAATTATTAGGCTGAATTATTAGTGATTACTAGGTGCTTTCTAGGAGCCCCGTGGCGCAGAGTGGTAAGCTGCAGTACTGTAGTCAAAAGCTCTGCTCACGACCTGAGTTGGATCCCAACGGAAGTTGGCTTAAGGTAGCCGGCTCAAGGTTGACTCAGCCTTCCATCCTTCTGAGGTTGGTAAAATGAGTACCCGGCTTGCTGGGGGTAAAGGGAAGATGACTGGGGAAGGCACTGGCAAACCACCCCATAAACATAGTCTGCCTAGTAAACGTTGGGATGTGACATCACCCCATGGGTCAGTAGTGACCCGGTGCTTGCACAGGGGACCTTTACCTTTTTTAGGTGCTTTCTAGTTTTTTCTCTTTATGAATGCTGAAGTGTATATATGTAGATATATATATTTAATATATTTAAAATAGCTGTATTTTTATAATTGAATATTTTTGCTGCAAGCAGCTTTGGAACTTATATAAAAAAACAGAGAAACACTGGCATAAAGAAATAATAAATATGAATGCAAGACTTTGTGCATCTCCACTCCTGTATTTATTTATTTATTTGTTGGATTTATATCCCGCCCTCATTCCTGGCAAGCCGGCCTCCAAGCGGGTCACAACACAATAACAGAACATCAATTAAAACATATATTAAAACATACTTTAAAATTCCCTATATCATATAATACAGTAAACAAGAGGGCATTTAGTCCCGGATCACAAACTACTAGACAGACCCGGTCAGCAGTGGACCCCTAAACCGTTTCGTTCTTCATCAGTTCCTCTACTTCAGGGGTGGGGAACCTTTTTTCTGCCAAGGGCCATTTGGATATTTATAACATCATTCGGGGGCCATACAAAATTATCAACTTAAAAATTAGCCTGCTATATTTGGTCAAACATTTAGCCAAGAGGCACGACCGGAGACGGCTCCGAGTGTCTGCCAAATAGAGCGACTCTATTTGTGCCTTCCTGGAGACACCTAGTTGGGCACTGTGTGAACAGATTGCTGGACTTGATGGGCCTTGGTCTGATCCAGCAGGACCTTTCTTATGTTCTTATGACTCGCTTTTGAGCTCTGCTGTCCCCAGCTGGGCCCAAGAGATTCAGGCAGGGCAGCATCCCTCTGAGCTAGAGATCTGCCAGGACCCATGAAGGGCCAGACCAAATGATTTTGTGGGCCTTATATGGCCCCCGGGCCTGACGTTCCCCACCCTTGCTCTACCTTAATATCTTCAGTTGATATATACTTTTTTTTGTCTTACAAGTTACAATTCTAAACTCCCCATGGGTAGAAAACTGGTCCTTCTGCCTAACCAGGCTAGTATGGTCAGTCAAAGTTCAGAGGTTCCCTGATGGGATACGAAACGGCCGTCTTCCTCTCCTGTCTGACATCTGACGAATGATCATACTGCTGTAAAAGAAAGAAAGAGAATATTAGAATGAGATGTTTATATACTTACCTGTGAACTCATATCTGGTGATATTGTAATATGTAAAAAAAAATTGGATGCTTTTTGTACCTAATGCTTTGTTGGGGATAGATTTATTGGAATATAATTGAGATTGCTTGAATATATGGTTTCTGTGTGAATTTTGGTTGAACTACTGAATACACAGAAGTGTCTATATCTTCTACCACTACCTGGAAGTTGGCAACCCTAGTTGTGGGGAGGATGGGGAGGCCAGCAAACGATGGTAATGATTAAACTTGCAGTTTAACCTTAAACTTTAAATGTTTTCCTGTCTTTGTGTTGGCCAAGCACAGAATACAGCCTAGCACGCACATCTGACGGCCGTGGTGGATACTTTAGCCCAGACCCTAGGCTCAGGCTCCCGAAGACGTTGTTTGATGGATTTATCATTCTTCGCTATCGGTGGAAATGAGCTTCAGCATCCGATTGAAAAGGATTTCAATGGGGGAAACAGGGGAGTTTCACAGCTGGGCTTCTGGTTTTGCACCTGCTGTTAATTGCGCCCATATTCTTGCACCCACAAATCATTTGGGGCCCGAGCATCTGTTCTTTTGTGTTGATTTTGCACTTCAGTGATGTAAGCTTAATTTTGCCCATTTTTAATTCCGTAACACACTAATGCTTGGTTTGTTTTGGATTTCCCCCTCCTCCCCTTTTGCTTAATGCTTTCTCTGTGGGCATTGTGGGGGGTGGGTGGGTTTGCATTAAGGATGCAATTTTCTGTTTTGTGTTTGCTTGGTGTGTCTTGCACGATGCCATAGCTGAGTAGATATCGTTAGGGTGACATATCAACTGTGGAAAATAACATGGAGCAGAAATAGCAACTATGGAAATAACATGTTCTTTTCACACATGGTCCATCAGCTTTAGCTTTTGAATTCCACTGGCAGAGTATAAATGCACACATATCATGCACTCCTCTATAATTTGGCAAATTGGATGTTGACATATTTTAAAAAGAGACTTTTCGTTGTTTTCAAGCGGCACAGAACCTTATCATGTTATCCACCAGAATCCTTTCCTGGGAAAGCTGACCTTCATGAGAGGCGGCTGCAGTCCTAGGTATATTTACTTCCAAGTAAGCTTACTTGAATGTAATGGGACACGTGGGGTGAGGCTGCACGGCTGTGGTTTTGTGCGTAAACTGGAGTAACCCTCTTGAACATAGTGAAACAGGCAGCTAGGGTTACCAGCTCCAGATTGGGAAATAGTGGATATTTTTGGGGTGGAGCCTGAGGAGAGTGGGGTTTGGGGAGGGGAGGGACTTCAATGCCATAGAGTCCAATGGCCCAAGAGGCCATTTTCTCCAGGGGAACTGATCTCTATCGGCTGGAGATCAGTGGTAATAGCAGGAGATCTTTAGCTGGTACCTGGAAGTTGGCAACCCTATGGGCATCCCAATCCTATGCATTTTTGTCAGAAGTACATCCCATGGGATTCAGTGGGGCTTGCCAGCATGGTGTAGTGGTTAAGAGTGGTGGAGTCAGATCTGGAGAACTGGATTTGTTTCCCCACTCCTACACATAAAAGCTCTCTTAACCCCACCTACCTCACAGGGTGTCTGTTGTGGGGAGGGGAAGGGAAGGTGATTGTAAGCTGGTTTGATTCTCCCTTAAGTGGTAGAAAAAGTTGGCATATAAAAATCAACTCTTCTTCTTCTTCTTGCTCCCTGTTAGGTGGGCAAGAGATTGCAACATTAATAGGGTTGCCAGCTCTGAGTGATTTTGGGGATGGAGCCTGAGGAGGGTGGGGTTTGGGGAGGGGAGGGACTTCAATGGTGTATAATGCCATAGACCCCATCATCCAAAGTGGCTATTTTCTCCAGGTGAACTGATCTCTGTCGCCTGGAGATCAGTTCTAATAGCAGGAGATCTCCAGCCACCACCTGGAGACTGGCAACCCGAAACATTAAACAGGAATTGGACTGGATTTTTAGTATCAGTAGGACTTGCTGCTGATTGCATGGGACTGCATTTTTAAATTTCACTTGGGAACTTCATGTTTCAGACACTGATTGTGACCTCCATGTGGTAAAATGTCATGCTATTGATTACAGGCCGCACTGGATATTAGCAGGCCATTTACAGCAAGAGTGGAAAGCAGTGTCATTGTTCAGTTAGATAATTAAAGAGATAAAATGTAATCTCGATAGATAATCCTGTTAAAGCGGGGGGGACGACGACTGGTGAGTATCTAAAGAAGCTTGCTTGATGCTTGGGGGTATTCAATGGGATTAAATCAAAGATTAAATTCTCAGTATTTAAAGACAAAACTTTCTCAGTGTAATTATAACCCTTTACTGATCTTGTTGACCTTGACCTCTTACATAGTTGTCTATGAGGCCATCGCTTGTGCAAAATACACAAATACTGTAGGTATCCATATTGTTCCATGGAAAAATCTCAAAAACGTTAATGTAATACCCTTCTTGACGTGATGACCAAACAAACTAAACCCACTCCTATTAGGGCCAAACAAAATATTTTTAAAATAGCAAGTGTTTGAGCTCCACAGCACTCTTTATCAGGATGGATATTCAGAATGAAAATCAAAAGGAGGTGGGATGAGAGAGGAAAAAAAGACGTTTCATGGCATGATGTGGACATTCCAACTTTGTCATTCTTGTGTGTGTGTGTTAAATGCCGTCAAGTCGCTTCCAACTCATGGCGACCCTATGAATGAAAGTCCTCCAAAATGTCCTATCTTTGACAGCCTTGCTCAGATCTTGCAAATTGAAGGCTGTGGCTTCCTTTATTGAGTCAATCCATCTCTTGTTGGGTCTTCCTCTTTTCCTGCTGCCCTCCACTTTTCCTTGCATGACTGTCTTTTCCAGTGACTCTTGTTGTCTCATGACGTGACCAAAATACGATAGCCTCAGTTTAGTCATTTCAGCTTCTAGGGTCAGTTCAGGCTTGATTTGATCTATAACCCACTGATTTGTTTTTTTGGCAGTCCACAGAATCCGTAACACTCTCCTCCAACACCACATTTCAAAGGAATCTATTTTCTTCCTATCAGCTTTCTTCACTGTCCAGCTTTCACACCCATACATAGTAATAGGGAATACGATGGCATGAATTAATCTAGTCTTGGTGGCCAGTGACACATCCTTGCACTTCAAAATCTTTTCTGGCTCCTTCATGGCTGCCCTTCCCAGTCTCAATCTCCTTCTGATTTCTTGGTTGCAGTCTTCCTTTTGGTCAATGGTGGAGCCAAGGAATAGAAAGTCTTGAACAATTTCAGTTTCCTCATTGTCAACCTTAAAGTCGTGTAATTCTCCTGTAGTCATTACTTTTGTTTTCTTGATGTTCAGCTGTCATTCTTAGAGTCTTAAAAATTGAATACAAGTTATGTTGCTGACTTAATTGGATTGGTGGTAGAAAGAGTCATCAAGTTGCAGCTGATGTATGGTGACTTCATAGGGCTTCCAAGGGATAAGAAGAACAGAGGTGGTTTGCCATTGCCTCTGCTTAGCAACCCTGGCCTTCCTTGGTGGTCTCCCAGGGCCAACCCTGCTTAGCTTCCAAGATCTGACGAGACTGGGCTAGCCTCGATGGTATTAAAAAGCAGGTTTCACAATGTACCAAAAGCTGCTCAGACCAAACAAGCAAAAGCATATTCTTCCTCTTAAAATATAAAAGCCAACAACTAATCAGATGTCTTGCAACTAGGGTTGCCCTTTCCAGGTTGGGAAATACCAGGAGATTTTGGGGGTGGAGCCTGAGGAAGGCAGGGTTTCGAGAGGGGAGGGACCTCAATGCCATAGAGTCTGATTGCCAAGGCGGCCATTTTCTCCAGGTGAACTGATCTCTATTGGATGGAGATCAGTTGTAACAGTAGGAGATCTCCAGCTAGTACCTGGAGGTTGGCAACCCTAGAAGAGAGGTCTGCCCTGTACCTGTTAGTTATCTGTTCTGTGTCTGAAAGTGAAGGCTTTTACTTTTTGAAAGAACCTTCAGCCTAGACTCACGGTTTATTTGCAAAATGGCAACATTTATTAAAAATCACATAAATAATGAATTCATTCGTGTGGATCCAACGATGCAATAATAATGAGGCAGTCTTGTGGCACCTTAAAGACTAATGAGTTTTATTCTAGTGTAAACGTTTCTGGACTAGAGCCCCCTTCATCAGATACATGTAGTGCGCCCTCACTAGTCACACCCAAAGGCTTGGATCCAGCAGAGCGTTTTGTGTGATGGTCTCTGCCCACAGTGCATGACTTTCTCACCTCACCCCTCTTTCTGCAGCAGGGCTGCCGACCTCCAGGTACTAGTTGGAGATCTCCCGCTATTACAACTCCAGATCAGTTCCCCTGGAGAAAATGGCCACTTTGGCAATTGGACTCTGTGGCATTGAAGCCCCTCCCCAAAACCCACCCTCCTCAGGCTCCACCTGAAAAATCTCCAGGTATTTCCCAACCAGGAGTTGGCAACCCTATTCTGCAGCCCAAAATGCCCCCTGAAGTTCTGTTGCTGGGGTCTCCTGTTCCCAAGAGCGGCACGTTTGGGGACATTTTCGGCTGCTGAAAGAGGAGGAAGGCAAGAAAGTTGTACTCTGTGAGCAGACAATCCTTCCACTCATGGCAACACTCCATTGGATCCAAGCCAGTGTACTCAAAGACAACACTTCCCCTAAGAAAATACGCAGCCTCTGTTTGTCTCCTGCTTGATATCCCAAAGAGCCTCCCCTCCCCTCCATGATTCCAAGAAAGGATTCCAGTAAGGCTGGAGACAGACAACAATTTTAAATAGAGCTCACCGTGAGTGGAGAGAAGCATTACTTCCTATTTCTTTTGTCACATTATTGCTTCTGGTCAGACAGGTTTTGCAGGGTTTTATGCCATCCCCCAAACTCACAAAACCAGTTTACCCAAGGCAAAAAGTGTGAGCGCATACATACCATGAACCATGGAGCTTTCAGCTCTCCAAAAAAGGATGCTCTATCTTCCTGCAGTATGATACAGGCAAATGAACTCAGATTACCTGGATGTCGATCTGATAACTCCATGTCAAAATCACATCCCTGGGCCATTTGATATGTTACACAGAAAAGAGAAGTGCTTGTATTTCCACTGCGTACTTTCTATACCATTTGGTGATCCATGAGTTAAATACATCCCTGTGAAGGGTGACTGGCTGGGACTCTGAAGCATATGTTTACCATAGGGTTCAAGCCAGTGAACATCCTTCAAGGGCGGCAGAAAAGAGGGCAAGAGCAATAATGCAAAGTTCTCACCCTAGGACTTGGGTGGTCATGGGTAAGACATCCCACTGAGCCTCAGTTCTTCATTTGTGGCCGCCTTGCATTTATTTATTTAAACGAATTTAGTTAAAATTTGCATTTCCTCACTGCACACAGCATATATTCAAGTCCGGCTGAGTAACACGTGAAAACAAAATTATGCCAAAGGCTTACATTTTCTTCTTCTGTCATATTTCCAGACATCCTATGACCCGTCAACCTCCAGTGAACAAATTGTTCAGCTTTAGAGGCAACCTAGAGTCCATAATTATTAAGGTTGCCAATACCTGGAGATCTCCTGCTATTACAGCTGATCTCCAGCCGATAGAGATCAGTTCACCTGGAGAAAATGGATGCTTTGGATGGTGGGGTCTATGGCATTATACACCACTGAAGTCCCTCCCCTCCCCAAACCCCACTCTCCCCCAAACCCCACCCAAAATCACTCAGAACCCAGTTCTTCAAATTAGACTCCACCTAGAGTTGCCAACCTCCAGGTAGTAGCTGGAAATCTCCTGCTATTACAACCGATCTCCTGCCAATAGAGATCAGTTCACCTGCAGAAAATGGCCGCTTTGGCAATTGGACTCTATGGCATTGAAGTCCCTCTCCAAACCCCAAAAACCTCCCGTCCGTGGCAAAAAGGGACCTGGCAACCCTGATGGAATCTGCCTTTCTCCCCAATGGAAAACCAAAGCAGCTTAACATGGTTCTTAGGGTTGCCAACTCTGGGCTGGGAAATTCCTGGAGATTTGGAGGTGGAGCCCGGAGAGGGCACAGTATTCCAAGTATGGTCTCACCATAGATTTGTATAAGGGCAGTATGATAGCAGCAGTTGTATTCCTCTGTTCCTTTGCCTTTTTTGCAGGCTCCAAGTCCTATGCACTAACCAGTAGTATTGTCTCTCTCCCTCCCTCCTCTTTGAGGAATCCATTTCAAACCTTGACTTTGCCCCCTCCCATCTAAGATGCCTATAGGACATCAGGCTATGCTTTGTCTTCAGTATAAATGCAGTGACCAAAGGGTCACAATCAGTAACTCCTCAGGAGGAAATGTCTCCACAAGATGACACTCCTGTGCAATTCACCCGCATCCTGTAGTCATTTCTTCTTCTGAATGCTCCCTCAAGTGGTGAAACAGAAATAATCATGTCATTATCATTGATATTAGTGATTTCATCATGGAGGAATATATGAACATGAGAAAGTTTTCACCATAACGTGTGTGTGTGTGTAAAGTGCCGTCAAGTCGCAGCCGACTTATGGCGACCCCTTTTTTGGGGTTTTCATGGCAAGAGACGAACAGAGGTGGTTTGCCAGTGCCTTCCTCTGCACAGCAACCCTGGTATTCCTTGGTGGTCTCCCATCCAAATACTAACCAGGGCTGACCCTGCTTAGCTTCTGAGATCTGATGAGATCAGGCTAGCCTGGGCCATCCAGGTCAGGGATTTCACCATAATAAACGACTGCAAAAATTCTTCATTTTTAGTATGAATGATGAACATTTTTGTATAGCTTGAATATATGCATTTGCCTACACTTACAGAAGCTGGTTCTATAAAATACAGGTTGAGTATCCCTTATCTGGACTGCTTGGGACCAGAAGTGGTCTGTATTTTGGATCTTTCCGTATTTTGGATTATTGGCATACACATAATGAGATATCTTGGGGATGGGACCCAAATCTAAACACAGAATGCATTCATGTTTTATATACACTTTATACACGTAGCCTGAATGTAATTTTAAACAATATTTTAAATAATTTTGTGTACACTGAACCACCAGAAAGCAAACTGGCATGCTGCTGAAGGCCTGTGAGTAATGCCTGCATGCCGGCTCAAAAAGTCTGGTTTTTGGGTCAGTCCAGATATTGGATGTCCGGATAACGGATACTCAACCTGTAGAACTCTTTGTCAAACAGCAGCATTTGTAGTTTGGTGGGTGTATATTTGTCAGGCCTCAACTTGAGGGTCTTTAAAAAAATTCCCTCACAATTTCTTGCATGCATTCAGCATTTTTCTGCTGTCTTCACTCCCTACATTGTCTACTGTCTCTATCCATCAAGCCACACTTGTTTTAAAATGTAAACTACTTTCCTTGGAGTACTTGCAAGTCCATACTTGGACTCCTTCAAAGGGCCTGGAGTAACTTGGACTGCATTTGCAAGAGTGAGGATTTTGAATTTCTCATCCTTGCTCTTTGGCAAACCCCTCCTGCACCAAAACCACTGCTTTGGTTGCATTTCCCCTTGGATTTAATGAAACAATAGCAAAAAAGGACAGAACCAATATAATTGGAGTAAAAAGGAAATTAAAAAAAAACCCACTTTCCATCAATTTTTACAGACCTGGGATTCACATTTAGTACTTGGGGACACAATTAGACCCACAAACATGTGACAGGGTGACATAAGTTTTCATAGAATAGAATCATAGAATCATAGAGTTGGAAGGGACCACCAGGGTCATCTAGTCCAACCCCCTGCACAAGGCAGGAAATTCACAACTACCTCCCCCCACATCCCCCCAGTGACCCCTACCCCATGCCCAGAAGATGGCCAAGATGCCCTCCCTCTCATCATCTGCTTAAGGTCATAGAATCAGCATTGCTGACAGATGGCCATCTAACCTCTTCTTAAAAACCTCCAGGGAAGGAGAGCTCACCGCCGCCCGAGGAAGCCTGTTCCACTGAGGAACTGCTCTAACTGTTAGAAAATACTTCCTAATGTCTAGACGGAAACTCCTTTGATTTAATTTCAACCTGTTGGTTCAGGTCTGACCTTCAGGGGCAACAGAAAACAACTTGGCACCATCCTCTATATGACAGCCTTTCAAGTACTTGAAGATGGTTATCATATTACCTCTCAGTCTTCTCCTCTTCAGGCTTTAATTGTGTATTTTTTTAATTGTTGTTTTTAGTGGTTTTTATACTCTGCATTTTAAAGTTTACCCTCATCTGGATGGCCCAGGCTAGCCTGATCTCATCCGATCTTCAAAACTAAGAGTAGTCCTGGTTAGTACTTGGATGGGAGACCACCAAGGAAGACCAGGATTGCTATGCAGAGGCAGACAATGGCAAAGCACTTCTATTCGTCTCTTGTCTTGAATAACCCTACTGGGTTGTCATAAGTCAGCTGTGACTTGTCGGCACTTTACACATACATTTTAAAGTTTGTTTTCGTGATTTTGATTGTTTACCCCCTTGGGGACCCTAAGGCGGGAGGAAGAGGCAGCACAAAAGGCTTTAGATACATAAATCAGATACAATGACAGAATGATGAGAAGCCAAAATTAAAACTACACTGGTATCCAGGCCAAGACCATGGGCCGCAGACCAACAGAGCCCAGACAGAAAATGCAAGCCGAGCATCATGAATCATAGAATCATAGAGTTGGAAGGGATCACCAGGGTCATCTAGTCCAACCCCCTGTACAATGCAGGAAATTCACAACTACCTCCCCCACACACCCCCAGTGACCCCTCCTCCATGCCCAGAAGATGGCCAAGATGCCCTCCCTCTCTTGAACTGCCTAAGGTAATAGAACCAGCCTTGCTGACAGATGGCCATCTAGCCTCTGCTTAAAAACTTCCAGGGAAGGAGCACTTACCACCTCCCAAGGAAATCTGTTCCGCTGAGGAACCACTCTCACTTTTAGAAAATTCTTCCTAATGGCTAGATGGAAACTCTTTTGATTTAATTTCAACCCGTTGGTTCTGGTTTGATGAGATGTACCATGGTGCGGAGCAAGCTCTGGATCAAAGCTGCGGACAATAGTACATAGCACCCTTACTCGCTACGTATGTGCACTAGCAGCAAGGGATTCCAGAGAAGGGTTCATGACCCTATAGGTAGGGATCCATGACCTAAAGTTGCCAACTTTCAGTTGGAAAATTTCTTCCCATACCATCTATCTTCTGGTACTATAGTTGTGTTGGAAGAAAAGAGCCTGCAGGGAGGTAAGGCACCACGGAGTTCAGGTTCCCTCATCCACATGAACTTGTGTTGTAAAAATTGGTCACTCCCTGCCTTTTAACAAAAAACTGAGCAAGCAGATGGATAACAAACACAGCCAACCCCCGTCATGTCTAATGTGTAGAGTTGCCAGGTTTGGGTTGGGAAATACCTGGAGATTTGGAAGGTGGAGCTTGGGGGAGGCAGGATTTGAGAAAGGGAGGGATCTCAACAGGGTATAATGTCATAGATAGTCTATCATCCAAAGCTTAGAATCACAGAATTATAGAAACATAGAGTTGGAAGGGACCTGGAGGATGGCAACCCTACCGAGCAGGCTTCATGTGTAGGAGTGGGGAAACACATCCAGTTCACCAGATTAAGAGTCCACCACTCATGTGGAGGAGTGGGGAATCAAACCCGGTTCTCCAGATTCGAGTCCACAGCTCCTAATCACTTTGCCACATTGGCAACCCTACTAATGTGACCATAAAGACCAAACAGACAAAGCTGGGGCCCAACCTCTATACATCTCCTCTGAACACTCTCACACCTGCCCAGCTCCCGACTGTTTTTCCAAAGGCACAAAGGATGCGAGGAGAGAGTAGGTTGCCGTGATCAAGAGGAAGAAGCCAGCCGACCAGCTGCCTGCTTCTCTCTCTGTAGGATAAAAGAGGATTAGGGAGGCACCTACACCTGTCAGGTGCATTTCCACTGGCAGTAGACTGTTGGAGTCTCTTCACAACAAAAAAGGCCTTTCGCTAGAAGAGACATTGTTCCAGAGTGACAGGTGGGATGGGTATAAAAAGCAAGGCTCATTAGCGTTTGGAGCAGGTTGAAAAAGAGAGTCTGTTGCTGTTAGATAACTGCAGGAGCAAAAGCAGATGTGGCGTTATTTTCATACACAATGGCTGCATCAGCACCTTGCAGGATGTTGCATAAATAATCCAACGCGGGATTAGGGAAGGCCGACTGTTGGCTTGCTCCATTTAGTTTTTCTTCTAGCCGAGGGCCTGTGCTTCAGCAGTAGCAAGGGACGCACGCATGTAGGAGGTAAAGGTTTCGATGCTCGCCTTTGTTCTAGGAAAATCTTCACCTGCTAAGCAGCTCTCATTGGAGCAAGCTCTTCTGCAGGTACGCACCTGCAAATGGGCAAAATCAACCACTGCCCCTACATGTGCCTTCTCCATTGTGGCCCCCACTTTATAATGGCCTGCCTGAGGAGGTCAAAAAGGCTCCCACTCTCCCGGCTTTCTGAAAACTATACAAAACAGAATTATTCAAGAGGGCTTTTCTCTACCTTTAAGGAGTCTCAAAGTGGCTTACAATCGCCTTCCCTTCCCCTCCCCACAACAGACACCTTGTGAGGTAGGCGGGGCTGAGGGAGTTTGGAAAGAACTGTGACTAGCCAAAGGTCTTCCAGCAGGCTTCATGTAGCAGTGGGGAATCAAACCCAGTTCTCCAGATTAGAGTTCACCACTCTTAACCATGACACCACGCTGGCTGGGGTGTTATTTACCTCTCTGCCATGAAAAGCTTCAAATCCCATTTCCACGTGTCCATTTAAGAGAGAGGACACTTTCCTCCAGGCCTGCTGGCAACCCAGGTTTCACCAGTAGCCAGCTGCAATCCACCAGGAAAAGCTTTTCCCAACCGTCATCTGTACGCCAGGAAACTTCACCTGCTTAATTTCCCCATGGAAGGGCTGCAAGCATAAGCGCAAGGCTGATAACTAGGTTGACACCCTAGGTAGAAATGGGAACGGGGAAAGAATTAATGGGGTAGTTTGCGCTCAGCAAGGTATGAAAAAACCAGGCTGTGGCGCTCGTAGAAAGGTCCTAATCAGGCAGAAAAAAAGGATATCTGAAATGAGTTTAAGGCAAAGGCCCATTTTTCACTGCATATAATCAACTTCCTCTTCCCTATGGAGGCAGGAGTCAAACGCTTTCGTGGCAGGGCCTTTTCATGCTCCCTGGGCACTCAGTTAAGTTACGCAGTTAAGTACTGCCGGTACCTGATTGTCTCCTCAGGATGCAAAATGGGTGATTAGTCATCAGGAGGAATTGTTACAGCTTTGCCGTCTTTCTCACAACCTGGGCTACCTTGATTGTGATCTAGGGTTGCCAGGTCCCTCTTCGCTACTGGCGGGAGGTTTTTGGGGTGGAGCCTGGGGAGGGCGGGGTTTGGGGAGGGGAGGGACTTCAATGCTGTAGAGTCCAATTGCCAAAGAGGCCGTTCTCTCCAGGTTAACTGATCTCTGTCGGCTGGAGATCAGTTGTAATAGCAGGAGATCTCCAGCTAGTACCTGAAGGTTGGCAACCATATTTTGATCTTTTTAAGTAGTTCTTTTTTCTCACACTGCTTCTTTTTTAAAACAACAACAACAACCCAAACCTGGTGACTGAAGGCTCCCTAGCAAGGTGATCTTGGGATCTTTTTAGTTCTAGGTAAGGATGGCTGAGTGAGTGGTGGAGGTGGTGAAACTATTATTCAGGAATTTGTACTGGAAAGTTTTGTTCAGGCTGATTTAAAACCTCTCAGGTGTTATTGCCCTCTGGTGGAGCATCTGGGTAGTTTCCCACTGATTTCAACATTGCCATTTTGCTTGCTAAGGGTAGAAGGGAGGGAACTTGCTGAATCAGCAAAGGTTTCTTCCTGTTGCCTTTCAGTATGGGATTATCTAATGGCTTTGTTGACGGAGAAACTAAACCTTTTGGCTTCATTAGGATTCTGTTCTGCAGACTCCCCTAACAAACAACGTGGGATTGGTATTTGTGTCTTTTCAGTTACACATGTAAATGCTAAAAAGGAATAATGTGGAATCCGATTCTACCATAAGGCAAATAAGTGCTTTTTAAATGCCCCACCAGCTTGTTTGATTATAATGAAAAACCAAAAGCACTGAGCTAGAAGCCAGTAAGAAGTCTGATTCTCTGGTGTGCCAACTGTAGTGTGAAGTCCAGATACAATGACATGTAAAGTTCTAAGGAAGATGTATAGATCCATATCAACTATCACAAAGCCTTATGTTTTTCTGGGATGTAAAAGAAGGCCAAGTAACCTTCTGTCTAATCTATTTAGTGCATTGCAGTTTATTAGTGATTCTTCCTCCCCCTGCCTGCTGATGAAATTTTGGGGAGGGGCTGTGGCTCGGTGGTAGAGCATCTGTTTAGCATGCAGAAGGTCCCAGGTTCAATCCCTGGCATCTCCACTTAAAGGGACTAGGCAAGTAGGTGATGTGAAAGACCTCTACCTGAGACCCTGGAGAGCTGTTGCCAGTCTGAGTAGACAATACTGACTTTGATGGACCGAGAGTCTGATTCAATATAAGGCAGCTTCATGTGTTCATGTAAAGGTAGTTTTTGGGGGAGGGGCTGTGGCTCAGTGGTAGAGCATCTGCTTGTCATGCAGAAGGTCCCAGGTTCAATCCCCGGCATCTCTAATTAAAGGGACTAGGCAAGGAGGTGATGTGAAAGACCTCTGCCTGAAACCCTAGAGAGCCGCTGCTAGTCTGAGTAGACAATACTGGTTTTGATGGACCAAGGGTCTGATTCAGTATAAGGTAGCTTTATGTGTTAATGTGGTGTCCAAAGCCCTTTGGTGGAACATACAACAGTATAATGGAAAGCTCTAGCCCTGTTTATGGATTTGTGCCTTTCCGCGGCTCAGGGGGGGCATGTTTGGAGGTAGCGGTCCCAAACTTTCAGTGTAGCTTGAGGGAACCCTTGTTGCAAGAACCCCCAAGTTTTGTGAAGATTGAGTCAGGGGCCCCCAAGTTATGGGGCCCGGAAGGGGGGTCCCCCATCTTCCCATTGGAATAAAGCCATTAAAAACACATTCGCGGCTTTCCACGGCTCCGGGGGGGGGGAAGCATTTTTGGAGGTAGAGGTCCCAAACTTTCAGTGTAGCTTGACGGGACCCTTCTTGCAAGAGCCCCCAAGTTTTATGAAGATTGGGTCAGGGACCCCTGAGTTATGGGGCCCGGAAGGGGTCCCCCCATCTGCCCATTGGAATAAAGCCATTAAAAGGGATGTACTAAAATGAATGACAAGTCAGCCCATTGGAAGCAATGGGAGAGGCTGCCCAGCCCATTGAAGATAATGGGAGAGGGGAATGTCAGTTGACTTGCATTGACTCCACTGAAATACATTACAGGGGATGTACTAAAACGAATGACAGGCTAGCCCATTCGAAACAACAGGAGCGGCTGCACAGCCCATTGGAAACAATAGCAACCAGCCAGAGAGAGACTCACTGACCCACAGTTAACTCCACACGAAGTTGGCAACCAGTGAAAACAGTAGAAAGCACAGTCCCACACAGAGGCAATCAAGCCCACCCCCCAGCAGAACAGGTAAACCCACCCCCTTTGCCTTCCCCCCCTCACACACACACACACACACACACAGAATTCCGCCCCGCACATACACACAGGAAAAAAATTATAGAGAATTATAGAGAAAAGCCCCCAAATGGGTCTTACTGTGGATGTCTTCTTCTCTTCCATCAGGAGCAGGGACTGGGAGTCAGGACTCAGGAGTAATCCAATACGATTCTAGCAGACTCACACACACATACTCTCTGGCCATTTATGCACGGGAGGTTTTGCCTTGGATTTGCAGCTCTCTAGATGCACATTAAGGATTGCCTGCTCCCATTCATTCCAATGGGTGGATGGGGGGGGGGACCCCATAACTCGGGATTTATTGCCTTTTAGTCAGACCCCCGGGCCGGGGTAATGGTACAGCCCAACTGCCGAGGCAACCAGACCCCCAGGCTGGGGTAATGGTACGGCCCAACATGAATGTGTTTTTAAAGGCTGTATTCCAATGGGCAGATGGTTGGGGGGACCCCTTCCGGGCCCCATAATTCGGGACCTCTACCTCCAAACAAGCCCCTCTCAGAGCCGCAGAAAGGCAAGAATGTGCACACCCCCCCATGGGGATCTCTCTCACACACAGACTCTTTCTCTCCCCAGGCAGCACAGCAGCTGGGCTCATGCACTCAACCGCGACTGATTAGCCAGAAAAAAATCCGGCTTGGCCACCATTGGCCGCAGGAGAATGCTGCTAGTTGCTTACTAACTGACGGTTATGCTGCTGATTCGGAACCCCCGAATTTGCTGAATTTATTCGGCGTTCGCCTGAACTCGCCAAATTCGGCTCCTCGTTTTCCCGCCTTTTTTTAATTCGGCTCTATCCTTACCAGAAACAGCTGAATCGGGGGAAATTCGGCTGTTTTTCGGTTCGGGATGAACCGAATCAACAGCCCTAGTTGAAAGCCCTTTGCTGGGGTTGCCATAGAGAGCCAGCGTGGTGTAGTGGTTAAGAGCAGTGGTTTGGAGTGGTTGACTCTGATCTAGAGAATGGAGTTTGATTCCCCACTTCTCCATATCAGCGGCGGGAGCTAATCTGATGAACTGGATTTGTTTCCCCACTCCTGCAGCCAGCTGGGTGACCTTGAGCTAGTCACAGCTCTCTCAGCCTCACCCACCTCACCGGTTGTCTGTTGTGGGGAGGGAAAGGGAAGGAGATTGTAAGCCGGTTTGAGTCTCCCTTAAGTGGTAGAGAAAGTAGGCATATAAAAACCAACTCTTCTTCTTCTTCATAGGTCATTTGCAACTTGACAGCACAAGCATATATTGGATGTGGCAGAGGCTGCTGTCTCTCCTCCGGGATTTACAGAGGCAAATTAAGTTTATTGGAATTACAGGTTCAAACTGAATTTTAACTCCTTGCCTTCCAGCCAGTGTGGTGTACTGGTTAAGAGTGGTGGACTCTAATCTGAAGAACCAGGTTTGTTTCCCCACTCCTACACATGAAGCCTGCTTGATGACCTTGGGCCAGTCACAGTTCTCTCAGAACTCTCAGCCCCGCTGACCTCACAAGGTGTCTGTTGCGGAGAGAGGAAGGGAAGGAGCGTGTAAGCCACTTTGAGACTCCTTAAAGGTAGAGAAAAGCAAGATATAAAAACCAACTCTTCTTCTTCTTCAAAAGTGTATGAAGATAGTGTGTGTGGCAGAGGCTGTGCTAGAGGTTTCTGTCCCAGAGCGAGGAACTTTTATCAGCAAGCTCCTGTCTGCTCCCCACTAACCATCCCCAGCTGGGGTAGGGGGAGCGGAAGTCCCAGCTAACTTATGGGCCCTTTCAATTAGTGAACCTTTTTGGATCATTTCAATTTAAAAACAAAATCCCAAGGGAAAGGGGGGAACAGAGGTACAAGACATACATACCCTATTCCACTCTTAAGGCCCACGTATAAATTTTAATATGCTTCCCAATCCACGCACTCATTTCCTGCACAATACAAATCTCATGAGTTATAGCAGATACATTTCTATTTTTCACCTTTCTTGGTAATGAGCTTGCAGTCTGGGCTAGTGGGCCCCTGACAGAGAATAGCATTTCCCCCTACCCTTGCTTGGGCTCTGCCCAAATTCATCCTCACCTACTCTCCCTTACTCTCATTTTGGCCATTTATGCATGGCTGTTTCCTTGTGGTCACCCCGCTGACTACTTCGGGGCTTTGCTTTGATTAGGCATTCATTTTCCAACCATCAGAGGTCACCTCACTCTCCCTGCACATTTCCGTGCGTTTTGGCTGTGTTTTCTGGATTCGTGTTTAGCCAGCGTCCAGAAAACGCGAGGGAAATGCGCAGAAATGGGCAGGGAGAACACATGCCAGAAAAGTCCATCTGAATTAACATGTGTGCATCAAATTTCCTTTGTTTAATCTTGTCTGCCACACACACCATCACACCTTTCCCTGACCAAGCCCTTCTAGGAAATGTTCAGTTATTATGTCTGGGTTGGTTGCCTGCCTTCCTGGTGCAAGCTCAATTGAAATGTTAATTGTGTTATTTGGCATAGGTGTGGTTGCTGAGCCATCTAGGATTTTCCCAGCCATAACTGGCCCAGAGCCTGGAGGAGAAAAGTTGTTTTTTATATGCTGACTTTCTCTACCACTTAAGGAAGTATCAAACCAGCTTACAATCACCTTCCCTCCCCTCCCACAACAGACACCCTGAGAGGTACATGGGGCTGAGAGAGTATGACTAGCCTAAGGTCACCCAGCTGGCTTCATGTGTAGGCATGGGGAAACAAATCCAGTTCTCCAGATTAGTGTCTGCTGCTCATGTGGAGGAGTGGGGAATCAGACAATAGAACTCTAACTTGAATGACATCCATTATTTAATGTAATTAATGCGTTGAATCTGACCAAAATAAATTCTGACACCAGGGAATGGTTGGAAACTTCCTTATCTTTATTTGTTTGTTTGTTTTTCAAATTTGTAGCCCTCCCTCCCAAGCAAGCCGGCTCCTTTCTGGTGCCTTGCTGTCTGGCTTCAGTTTCCTAGGCATTAGTGGGAAATAGTGGGCGAAAACGCACGGTCGCTTTAGCCTCCTTTATTCCCTGTTTCAGCTAGGATCGAACGCACGTTTGGTGAAACGCATGTGTTCGATCCTGGCTGAATCCTGGCTGAAACAGGGAATAAAGGAGGCTAAAGTGACCATGCGTTTTCACCTAGTGAGTTACTGGAAATAAACGAGTTTTGTGACGACTTAAAGACGAACAAGTTTTTTAAAAACTCTTTATTTAAGTTTATTTTATAATAATAACAACAACAAAATAAAAATACAACAATACTAGGTTAAACATCGTACCATCGAGATATGTTTCAAAAATCGGTTCTAGTTGTAAAAATCTTTTTACGACTGCAACGCAAATAGCAAATAAAAAAAATTTTTAGAACAGTGAATGAAATTTATAGTAAGAATGTCAAATGTATTAAATGTAAGGTATGTTTAGGTTATGATTATTATGCAAATAGTAAACAAAAACTCTTAAGAACAGCAGACAAAACGAGTAGTTAGATTATCCAATGATGTATTGAGTGTCAGGTATGCTTAGCCTATTTGAAGGCGTAATAGACGTTTTTAAGAATATTTTTTTGAACAAATATTGATTGACTATCAAGAGTATGATATATTCAAGCCATTTGAAAGAGTTATAAGATGAACTAGGTCATAGAGAAAGTCTTGATTTTGATAAATTTACAACTTTTCTTTGTTAATACCATTTTAGGTTGAGGCTTGGAAGAGACAATTTTGTGTCATACGATTCCCTTTCCCACCTTCCCTTTCTTTTTTGTATCTCATAAACTTTATAATAACAATATTTTTTTAAAAAAATACTTGGTTCCAATATATGTTCCAATAGTATACATCAGTACTTTTCACAGAAATCATACCATTTGTTGTATTCACTTAGCAGAACTTAATAAATGCAAATCATACGATAGTTTCGTGGGCATCGTTTACTTCGTGATGATCCCTTTCCCACATATTCTAGAAAAGGCAGCCATCTATTTAAAAAGTTTGTAGAGTAAGATAAGTTATTTATTACTTTGAGTTGTGAAGATTATCTTATCTAAAATTAAAAGGTTCCACACCTTCTCATACCACTGCCCAGTAGAAGGCATTTTTGCTTTTTTTCCAGTACGAGGCAATCAAAATTTTTCCTGCCAGTAGCAGTATTGAAATCAGTTCCCTTTTTTGGGTAGAGAGTTGTTGTATATTAAATTTTTCTAGTAGGACAAGTAAGGCATCATGAGGGACTTTAAAGACTAACAGGTTTTTGTGGCGCTAGTCCTTGAAAACATGTGCCGGAATAATATTTGTGAGTCTTTAAGGTGCCGGCAAATTCCACTTTGTTTTTGCTGCACCTGACTAACACAGCTACCCTTCCGGAGTTAGTGACTCACCGAAGGGGTGTGCATGAGTGGGAGCGATTTCAGCCAGGCAGAACCAGCCTGCTGAACAAGCCTGGTTTTGTTTTTTTTTTGTCTTGGCATGGGCTTGTCAACATTGAACAACCAGTATGTCCATATTTATCACACCCTTTCCTCAAAGAGTTCAGAGCAGCCCTTCTCTGCCTTTAGATCTTCACAGCAGCCCTGCGAGGTAGCTTAGGCCAATTGTCCCAAGGTTGCCCAGGAACCTTCATGACTTACCCAGGATTAGGGCTTGGTTCTCCCCTGTCATAGTCCAACACTGTAACCACTATGCTAAACTGGCTCTTGAATGCATTCCAAGGGGCATTTCCATGGCAGGCACAAGGATTTGGGGTGCCCTACACTAAGGCAACAAAGCTGTCTCCCTGCCATGCTGCAGGCAGTTGGCAAGACGGCGCCTTCCCTTCTGAAGCCCCCACCAGTCCACAACAAGAAGCTGCTGCCTGTCCTCCTTGTTTCCAGTGGTGGGGCAAGTCCCAGCAATGGGGCGCAGCAGGGCTTGCCTTCCTTACCCCAGACAGCATTGCTACTGCCCACCTCCTCACCTCCCCCCTAATGCAATCAGGAGAGATGCGGTGGAGGGAAGGAGGAAAAGGGCCAAGCCCACCTCAACTCCCCAATGGAGGGAGGGAAGGAGGGAGTTGTGGCTCAGTGGTAGAGCATCTGCTTGGAGTGCAGAAGGTCCCAGGTTCAATCCCTGGCATCTCCAGTTAGGCAAGTAAGTGATGTGAAAGACCTCTGCCTGAGACCCTGGAGAGCCGCTGCCAGTCCAAGTAGACAATAGTGACTGTAATGGACCAAGGGTCTGATTCAGTATAAGGCAGCTTCATGTGTTCATGCGCAGGCTTCCTGATGCCCCCTACTCGAGCTGGGGGCACCTCCTGGGGCCATAGATGGGTGAGACCATGCTGCTTGGTGCCCCTCTGGTTCTGGCACCCTAGGCAATTGCTGGCTAGTGTACATGCTGCCCCTAGGAATTCTTTTGTACACAAGCCCCACTGAAATGCATCTATGCACACTGGTTATAACTTAACTCCCAATAGATGTCATGGTAACCTGCTGGGCAGATGTGACCTTTGACTTGTACTAGAATTCCTGAGCAGTCGTGCGAGTGATCCTGGCGTGACTACGAAGTCCCTTTTGATATAGCAGGCTACTGTGGTGCCTCCATTTAGGGCTGCCTCCCTACCCAAAACTTGTTCTTGTGCTTTCAGCAGCTGCCTGATGCACAGAATAGGGTTGCCAGGTGGGTGGTTTCGGTAGGCAATTGCCCACCAATCCACCTGGCTGCTCCGGAGTGGCAATCATGTGCACGCGGGGCTGCACGCACGTGGTTATGCCACTTCTAGGTTTACCTCCCCAGAAAGCTGCATTGCTGCAGCCACGTTAGCACTCAAACCCCCAAAAGCTGGGACTTTTTCTGGGTAGAGGCTGTGGCTCAGTGATAGAACATCTGTTTGACATGCAGAAGGTCCCAGGTTCAACTCCCAGCTTCTCCAGTTAATGGGTCTGGAAGTGGGTGATGTGAAAGATCTCTGCCAAGATCCTGGAGAGCTGCTGCCAGTGTTGCTTCTTACTCTTCCTGGCATTTCTTCCTGGCATTTTGGAATGATGCTTCCTTTCTTGAGAAGAATGTTGTTCATAAGGGGATCTTACAGTTTGCTTAGGGTTGCTAGGCCCCTGCTGCTGCTGGTGGTGGTGGTGGTGGTGGTGGTGGTGGGGATGATATCAGCAGTATCCCAACAATCTGACGTGACTGTGGTTAAACCATAAAGTTTTGCCCAAATGCCAGAGTATTGCCAGCTTCATGCTGACGTCACTTCTGGTGCACACAGGAAGTGATATCATTGTGTCACTGGCCGGTAACGTCAGTGCATAGCTGGTGAGAGCTCCCACCACCCAGGAAGTTTTCCCACCAGTTGCTGGGGGGACCTGGCAATAGGGATGCCAGCCTCCAGGTGGGACCTAGGAATCCCCAGAGTTATAGCTCATCTCCAGACTACAGAGATCAGTTCCCCTGGGAAAAACAGATGCTTTGGAGGGTAGACTCTGTGGCATTATACTTAGGGTTGCCAGGTACTAGCTGGAGATTACAACTGCTATTACAACTGATCTCCAGCCGATAGAGATCAGTTCACCTGGAGGAAAGGCCGTTTTGGCAATTGGACTCTATGGCATTGAAGTCCCTCCCCCTCCCCAAACCCCACCCTCCTCAGGCTCCGCCCCAAAAACCTTCTGCTGGCGGCAAAGAGGGACCTAGTAACCCTAATTATACTACACTTAGATCCCTGTCCTCCCGAGGCTCCATCCCCAAATCTCCAGGAGTTTCCCAACCTGAATCTGGCAACCCTACCCCCCAATCCCCTGCCTGTGGCCAGGAGAGAACTGGCAACCCTACCTGGCAACCATAATTGTACTACCGGGGTGGAAAAGAGAAGCTTTTTAGCTGGCAAAGAGATCAACGGCAGGAAAAGCTTCCTCTGCCACGTTTCTGTTGCTGTGATTCTGCCATTAGAGGCACAGAGTGCGAACCATGCACCAATTTGTTAATGAAAGGCGACAGAGGGTCACCGCGAGTGCCCTTTCCTTCTAGAGTAACCTGCATCAAAGCAGGCTCAGTCGCAAGCCCCTGAGCATCAAGGCAGCGGGGCCTGCCCAGTTGGCCGCTAAGGGCCTTGCGTCAGCCGTGCAGTCTCTTTCATCACATTGTTCTGTCAGTAAGAATACCCATTAAGCTCCTAGCCTGATGCAACAACACTTAGAAAGCTGGTAGCAGGGGATCGTGTTACCCCTCTGGGAAAGGATGGACGGAGAGGGGAAGCTTAATCAACAAGGCAACCTTCAGGCTTTGAAACAACGAAGTGGAGAAACCGTTCTCCGACGGTAAATTGGCACAACAGGAAGGAAGTATCTGTGGCTCAAGAGACCTGTAACAATAGGGATATTATTGTATACTGCCGATGATACCATGTGGCTTTAACTTTGCTAAACTAATATCATGAATGCAAGGGGTTGGACAGCCCACACCTGAGCCTCATTGGGGTGTCTGGGATGGAAGCAGGGTTGCCAACCTCCAGGTGGTGGTTGGAGACCTCCTGCTATTACAACTGATCTCCAGGCGACAGAGAGCAGTTCCCCTGGAGAAAACGGCCGCTTTGCAAACTGGACTCTATGGCCTTGAAGTCCCTCCCCTCTCCAAATCCCGCCCTCCTTAGGCTCCACCCCCCAAAATCTCCAGGTATTTCCCAACCCAGAGCTGGCAACTCTAGATGGGAGAGGGGGGAAGAAAATAAGCCAGCTGTGACTTAATAGCAAAAAGAAAAAGAAAAAAAAAAGAACGGGGGATACTTTTTACTAACTGCCTGAAACTTGGAAGAGGATTGCATGGGTAAGGGAGACAACCCCTGAGAGTTTTGATCTTCTTGGGTGGGTGGGAGGCAGAAAGTTACAGCTGGAAATATATTTCATGTTGAAACCAGTAGGCATGACTACTGAACTAATTAATCTGTTGACATGCCATTATGATATTAAAGAATCTGCCCCAAAATGTAACCAATAATATGAGCCAAACAGAACTAAAATTACTAACCATCCCTATTCTGATGTATGCTACTTTGTCTTCTGGAATCTTCTAGTTAGTACGCATAAATATGTGAAAATAAAATAAACAGAAATAATCTGGACACCAGTGTTGAAGCTGCTTTCTTTTTAATGCCACTAGAGGTCGATATATGTATAAAAATAGCATCTTACCCTTTTATATATAGTTCGGGTTCCAGCAAAATGTGACCTCCCCATGAAAAGAATTATTTTATCTTATGGTATGTGGTACTTCTCTTGATTACATTGACTATGTTAATGACTGGCATAAAATGCCTGTGATCATTTCCTCCTGGAAGGTGAAATCTCTGTTGAAGACAGCTTTCCGGCCCTGAAATTCATTATCAGTTTTGCAGCCTAGTTGAAGCTTCCAGACCATACTTTGAACAACTGTTAACTGCATTGGCTTACCTGGAGTGGTACCCCAAAGGTACCTGGCAGTGTGCAGAACAAGGCTGAAATCTTTTATGGATCTTTTTGAAGAATAATGGCTTGTAGGAAAGCACGGATGTGTATTTTTGCCCCTGCCAACTTTAACAAGAGCTGGCTGGCTCACAGTTTCTATCACATCTGGATTACAGATGTAAAAGTATTTACTCTGTTGGAATTTTGCTTCCTTTATTAAGAGATGAACCATAAAAGGTTTTTTTTTAAAAAAAAAATTGTTGGGAATCATTAAAGAGTTTTTTAAAAAATCCTTGGGAACTCAAACTAGCTTCTATTTTAACAGTGTGCTGCTGTGTCAATGTAGGCCAATTACCATTGTCCTTTCCACCCCTATTTGATAATAAAGGAGGAGGAGCCAGCGTGGTGTAGTGGTTAAGAGCAGTGGACTCTAATCTGGAGAACCGGGTTTGATTCCCCACTCCTCCACATGAGTGGCGGACTCTAATCTGGTGAACCGGGTTGGTTTCCCCACTCCTACACATGAAGCCAGCTGAGTGACCTTGGGCTAGTCACAGTTCTCTCTGAAGTCTCTCAGCCCCACCTACCTCACAGGGAGTCTGCTATGGGTAGAGGAAGGGAAGGAGATTGTAAGATGGTTTGATTCTCCTTAAAAAAGGTAAAGAAAGTCAGCATAAAAAAAAGAGTCCTACTTTCTAGGGATTGGACAGTACCCATACAGTCAGGATATAAGAAAGAAGAGTATTTTCAACTGTTATGATGCAAACCATACTAACAACTGTATTAGCTCTAGGTTTGCCAAGTCCCTCTTTGCCACAGTGGGAGGTTTTTGGGGCAGAGCCTGAGGAGGGAGGGGTGAGGGGAGGGATTTCAGTGCCACAGAGTCCAATTGCCAAAGTGGTCATTGTCTCCAAGTGAACTGATCTCTATCAGCTGGAGATCAGTTGTAAGAGCAGGAGATCTCCAGCTAGTACCTGGAGGTTGAGCAACCAAATTAAACACCGCTGTACTGTTACCAAAGGTTAGGAAATGAGCACAGAGCACGGCTGGAACTTACAACTGCTATATAGAACAAAGTGTATTAAAGTGCATAAAGTGACCATAAATAAATAATTACATATATACAATTAAACCGTCCAAAAGGTACAAGTATCAAAGTTCATAGCAAGTAAAGTCTGGTACAATGTCTTCATATATAATTGTTGTTGCAGGGGTATAAATGTTGTTGCAAGGGGACGATCGTTTCATTTCTTCTTCAGCCCCTTTTCCTACATACAAAATGTGTGCATATATATATAAATACAATGTATTCACATGTATAGAAAATACTATATGAATAAAATTATTTTAAAAGACTTACAATAAGAATCACTTCACATGCATGTTTCCTTATGCAGGATTAAAGGTATTTTCAATTCTCCCATCGGGCTGAGAAAAGCAACTTAAGTATATTGATAGACTTCAGTTCCTCATGGGATACATCAATTCACATACATAGTTGCACAGACGATTCTAACCGTTCCCAAAGGGATACAAATGCTGACTGCTGAGACAGTACTACTAAGTCACTAAATAGCTTCAGGTGAAGCTTAGAACTGCAGGCATACACACACTTTCTTAAAGGGGCAGGTCTAAATGAAGCAAGATAGATCATTTTCTAAATTTAATCCAGTAGGTTCTAAGGATTTGAAAAGGTGAATAAAGTATGCTTCTTTTTGCCTAAGTAGGCGCTCTGCATTTCTTCTATCAAATCTTTTTCCCCTTAAGCGCCAAACCACAAAAAAACGTTGATCATTTTCATTATGGCGTGCCTTTTGAAAATGCTCCACTACTGGCGCTGAGCAAATGCTCGCACGTATTCTGGATTTATGTTCCAGGATACGGGTTTTGATCGGTCGTATGCTAGAACCCACGTAAATACGTTGGCAGGGGCAAACCAAGCAGTAAACACAGTATTTAGTGTCACAATTTGAAAAATCCTGAAGTCGAAAAACAAAGTCTGAATCGATCCTTTTAAATTCTTTAACCTCCAATGATAAGCTACAAGCCAAACATTTATGGCAACGGTAATGTCCTTTTAAACTCCTTTGCGTATTTATATCTTGGTATAAATCAGTATGTACCAGTCTATCTCGTATGGATGTGGTTCTATTATAGCCAATTTTTGGAAAAAATTTACATCCGGGTATACTCGAGAGTAAATGCCAATGACGGCGAATAATGGAGGTGATATGATTAGAGAGGTGATTAAACCTAAAGGCAAAGGTAAGTGAATCACTGGCTGACTGCTGCTCTGAATTATTATAATAAAGAAGATTTTCCCTATCTCTTCCATCAGTTTTTATTTTAGCTTGTTGTATAGTCGATATAGGATATCCCCTACAACTGAGTGCTTTGGTTAGAGCTTGCGCTCCTGTATTGTAATCCCTGTTTGAGGAGTTATTTCTTTTTAGTCTGATGAATTGACTATATGGTAAGTTTGCCCTAAGATGTTTAGGGTGATGGGAACTAAAGTGTAGGAGAGCGTTCCGATCCGTAGGTTTTTTATAGGACCGTACACTAAGTTAGTTGAATGGATTACGATTTACCTCCGTGTCTAGAACAGAATAGTAACGCCACTTTTATAAGAAATCCTGTTTACCTGTGAAAGAATCTGATTGTTTTGGCCTCAAGACAGGGGTGAAAGCAACTTAAATTCTTCACCAGTACCATCCTTTTTTGGGGGGATAAAAGCAAAAGACAGGCAGTACCACTCTGGCCACATCTTACAGCTGTGCTGAATCAGATCATACCCTGCCTCCAGACTATAGTTTGGAGAAAGAAGTCTTTCCTGGCAATACAAAAGGATGTTGGCCATCCAGGATACTACCCCCTCGGCTGTTCTCCTAGGTAGATTTCTAAATCAACCTAGAGAGCGAGAAAATGTTTATGTACAGCGGGAGAGGAAGAATCCCTGGCACACATTTTATTACACTGTGAATTTTAACTGGAATTTAGAAGAACTATAATTGACCCCTGGTTACAACAATTTGGCCTTTTTCATCAATCTATAACCAATGAGAGTTCAATCATTCAATTTCTGCTTGAGGATAAAAATCCCGCTATATCTTACAATGTAGTTAAATTTTGTTGGAAGGCCATTACTGAAAGGAACACTCAAAATAAAAAGGGTTATACTTTTTGTGATGCATCAGATGATGAGAGATGGGTGAAGCATGGTATAATGTATTTTTTTCTTTTGTATTTTAATATGCTGACAAATGTATTTTAACTTGTCCATTTTAGGATATTTTATTCAACTTTCTATCACTTCAGTTATCAGTGTATATCTATATACCTGTACTGTTTTGTAATTTTATGCTGGCCATTGGCCGTAACAAATAAACAAACAAACTACCCACTGAGACTCTTGTTTGTTTTGCTGTTAACAGAGAGGGCAATTCTAAGCAGAGTTACTCCAGTCTAAACCCATTGATTTCTATAGGCGCTGAAGGAACTCTGCCTAGGATGGCATTTGAAATTGTTTTGCATTGCATGATTTGCCACATGGTGGCAGTATAAACCAACATGTTGGTAAATGGAGCTGGGAAAATATTTATGGCTGGTAGCCGCTCATTATTGCAAAGCTCAAGAACAAGAATATATGTATAAAAATTGGAGTCTTGGCAGAAGATGAATGGTTCTCCCCTCCCCTAGCTTTTGCAAGAGCCACAGAGGTTTAATGTCACAGGCCTTTTTCTTCCGGAGTCCTGATTTTACATCCTGGCTTTCACTCATAAATGAAAACGTAATGGGTGGTCTCTCTCTGCTAGGCTCCATTCATGCCTTTCATGAATTAACTATACAGCTTGGCAGGGGCAGGATTAGAAGAGACCAAGAGGCCAGGGTTGACGATAAGTGTGAATTGGCACAGGAGGCAGGTACAAGAATAGTGCAAAGTACCCGTTCTCACCAGGCCAGGGAGGTTCACTGTCATCCATGCCGTCTTTGCTCCACAAAACGTGAGTCATATTCTCTGTCATTTCATTTTCACCTGGGTGAACTAAAAGCCATCCTGATCATTAATTTATATAGTATGTTTCAATGCAATAGCATTTTATTGATCATTAAAAAATCCTCTTTTCCATTATACAGCTGGGATTTTCAGTATTCTAGAACATAATGAATAAATTCCATAGACTCTCAAGGTCTGATTTAAGTAGCTTCTCTTTTCAGGCTCACTTCTAAAATGTCAGTTGATTCATTTACGTAGTAAACAATTTCTCCCCAAAGCTATCCATTGACATTGGGGAGGGGGAGATATTTTCCTAGCTAGCTCCAGTAATTCGAGTCGCATGTTTATAGTGGGTAGGTTGTGCATCTCCAGGATAAATGCCAGTTAAATAACTAATGCATGGTGGTAATGTTATATTCTAATATCTTATTAATTAGTATTGTTACCTTTCTCCAATAGGATCGAATCTTGTCCCCTTTCCTCCATATATATATGAAATCAGTCTTTACAACTTTGTAACACCAGCTTCCATATGGACGTATATGTGTATGTATGTATTCTAAAAATCTAGCAAGCAACAGGTGACATCGGGAGAGAAAAAAACTACTTCAGGTCTTTCCACGTTGGTACTTCTGAACTTTGAGGATGTACTTTAGTTTCATAGCTATATACAAATTAATTTCATTGATTCTCGTTCTGTGTGCCAGGGCCAGTTAACGTAAGTTCCTGCAAGCATAGCCAGAGGGCAATGAAGAGGATATGATCTGGACAGCCTCAAAGGAAGGCTGGCTGTGAAGCTGATGGAGCCCAAATAGGAGCTAAAGAAGAAGAGTTGGTTTTTATGTGCCGACTTTCTCTACCACTTAAGGAAGAATCAAACTGGCTTACCATCACCTTCCCTTCCCCTCCCCACGACAGACACCCTGTGAGGTAGGTGGGGCTGAGAGAGCTCTAAGAGAGCTGTGACTAGCCCAAGGTCACCCAGCTGGCTTCATATGTAGGAGTGGGGAAACCACCAGATTAGAGTCCGCCAGTTCTAACCACCGCTCTTAACCACTACACCATGGAGTCAGAGTAGGATCTGGGAGACCCAGGTTCGAATTCCCACTGTGCCATAGAAACTTCCTAATTGACTTTGGGCCAGTCACATACTCTCAGCCTAACCTACCAGTGTGGCATAGTGGTTGAGAGCAGTTTGAGAACCACAGCTATAGGGCAGTTACCCTGACAACTAAGGTTGAAAGCTAGGTAAGCAGGGACATTCCCATTTAGCCCTGAACCTGACTGGCACAATGCAAGCGGGGTGGGGATTTATATTTAGCTCTTGTTGCCTGTGCTGCATAGGCTAATTGGGACTGGGAAGTATGAGTCCAATGACATGCATCTCCCAAGCCTAATTTTGTTCCATGTTGCTGGATACTACAAGCTACTAGGAGCTCAGCCCGATTCACAGTTTAAAGAGTCCTTGGTGCATTTGTGTGGTTAATGAGGATCGGAGGAAGTATTATTCATCTGGTCCAAAGGAATGTCCCTGCCAGGACTATTTTAAAGTGGTCAGAGTCCTTAAAAGCTAGACCTATGGGAGACAGGGTTGAGGTTCACATCGCTGACCCTGCCAACCCCACTGTCCTCAGTCTCCACCCCCGCCCCCAATCTCCAAGTATTTCCGAACCCTGAGCTGGCAACCTTACCCAAGCGGGGCCCTGCTGTCTAAGACCACCCTGTGAAGAAAAAAATATCTTTCCTCTTTAACAGAGGCTGTTGTTTACTGGGTGATGATATTTATATCAATGTCATGAAAAGCTTCCACTGCCCTTTCCCATGCATAAAGCTTGAAATAAAGAGACAGGGCATTTTTCTCTCTCCAGGTCAGTTGGCAACTCAGTATCTATTACATTTTACCCTGCTGTTTCTCAGATGAGCTTAGGAGGGCTTCTCCTTCCTGCATTTTATTATCACAACAACCCTGTGAGGGACAATTGACCAATTAAATTTAATTATGGGAGCAAGCTAGAACTGGTTACAGTATACTATGGCCATTGTTGCACGGCTGTTTCCTCGCAGTCACCCCGCTGACTATTTTGGGGCTTTGCTTTGCTTATGCTTGCATTTTCTGACTGTCAGAGGTCGCCTCGCTCTCCCCTCACGTTTTCGTACCTTTCCCTCGCGTTTTCTGGATGATGGCTAAACACGAATCCAGAAAACGTGGGCGAAATGCATGGAAATGCACAGGGAGACTGAGAGAGGTGACCTCTGATGGTCGGAAAAGGCATGCATAATCAAAAGGAAGCCCTGAAGAAGTCGGGGGTGACCACGGCAAAATGTCCCTGCATAAAAGGCCAGTGCTTAGCAGGATAGAAACTACTGATGGTTAATCAATGGCAAAGGAGTCACTCTTCACATGCTCATACAGATCTTATTAGGGTTGCCAATTCCCTCTTTGCCACTGACGGGAGGTTTTTGGGGTGGAGCCTGAAAAGGGCAGGGTTTAGGGCGGGGAGGGACTTCAATTCCATAGAGTCCAATGGCCAAAGTGGCTGTTTTCTCCAGGGGAACTGATCTCTATCGGCTGGAGATCAGTTGTAATAACAGGAGATCTCCAGCTAGTACCTGGAGGTTGGCAACCCTAGATCTTATGTATGTAAGTGCCATCAAGTGGCAACTATGTTATGATGACCCCAGCAAGGGGTTTCAAGGTAAGTGATTAGGCGAAGGGGGTTTGCCAATGCTTTCCTCTGCAGAGTCTTCCTTGGGGTGGTCTCCCATCCATGTATGGATAGGGTTGCCAGGTCCCTCTTAGCCACTGGTGTGAGATTTTTGGGGTGGAGCCTGAGGAGGGTGGGGTTTGGGGAGGGGAGGGACTTCAGTGCCGTAGATAGAGTTGCCACCTGCCAGGTAGTACAGGAAACTGTATATACACAAAGTGCAAATATTTATAAGCTACTGAGGTGAAACTGTACATATTGTATATAATTGTGTTGTATATATGTCACGTATATGGTCTATGTTTCACCTCAGTAGCTTATAAATATTTGCACTTTGTGTATATACAGTTTCCTGTACTGTTTTTCTAAACCTTTTGGTACAAGTACAGAGGTGCCGTTTTTCTCCCCACCTGCCAGGTAGTAGCAGGAGATTTCCTGCTAATTCAACTGATCTCCAGCCGATAGAGATCAGATCACCTGGAGAAAAATGGCCGCTTTGGCAATTGAACTCTATGGCATTGAAGTCCCACACCTCCCCAAACCCCGCCCTCCTCAGGCTCTGCCCCAAAAATCTCCCAGTGGTGGTGAAGAGGGACCTGGCAACCCTAGCCAAAGCGGCAATTATTCTCCAGGTGATCTGATCTCTATCAGCTGGAGATCAGTTGTAATAGCAGGAAATCTCCAGCTAGTAGCTGGTGCTTCCTCCATCTCCACTACCTGGAAGTTGGCAACCCTAAGTATGGACCCTGCTTAGCTTCTGAGATCTGATAAAATTGGGTTACACCATGCCGCCTTCCCCCCTATATGTCTCTTTGCACCGACTTGAAAAAAACTACAACATAAGCCACACGGCAAAAGTTCTGTAAGCATCCATCTTTCTCCTCCTCTGCTCCTCCACATTGGCAGTCCGAAGAGTTCTGCTGAATAGGTTAGAAACTGAACAGCTGGCTCAGTCCTCTTGTTCACATGAAAAGTAAAGACAGGCTTGCTGAATAAATGTTTGGCAGAAGCAGACTGTACTCCCCTGTTGTGTTGAGATGTTGTGTGGCGCGAGAAGAATAAAATGGGATTTCTCAGCTACAGGGGAGCCCAAACTTTACTCTGGATTTTGTTTTGTTTTGGGAAGTATAGCCCTTCAAACGGGGGAACAGAAGCACTTTGCTGGGCCATAATTGATTTTTCCACATGAATGGGCCCTCTCCTTTATCCTTCCCACATGCTGTTACACAGACACAAACTCTTGTTTCTGAATAGGGTGCTCATTATGTGCCCCATCCCCATATAAAAGCGCTATTGAAACACTGTAGAATTGCTTGGCCCCTTTTATTCCATGAAGGGAACACTGTTTATGAATTTAACTGTTTAACAGGTAGAGGGATTATATCTGAAAGGCTGGTAAACCCCTGTGTAGTCACTTAGCTCAGCTGGGCCGGTCACAGATAGCAGTCCCATAAACAGGGTGTCGTTCAGCTGACGGTTTTTAGAAATGCTCTAGTGTCTTGCCTTGGCCACAAATGCAGCAGGATGAATGCCAGCACATTTCAGAACAGTCCCAGAAGGGAGGTCTGTCTGCACAAATCGCAGGCTTTCTAGGTACTGAGAGCACATGCAACACAAAGTTGTCCCTCTTCGCCACCCGCGGGAGATTTTTGGGGCACAGCCTGAGGAGGGCGGGGTTTGGGGAGGGGAAGAAGAAGAAGTTGGTTTTCATATGCCGACTTTCTCTACCACTTAAGGGAGACTCAAACCGGCTTACAATCACCTTCCCTTCCCCTCCCCACAACAGACACCCTGTGAGGTAGGTGGGGCTGAGAGAGTTCAGAGAGAACTGTGACTAGCCCAAGGTCACCCAGCTGGCTTCATGTGGAGGAGTGGGGAAACAAATCCAGTTCACCAGATTAGCCTCCGCCGCTCATGTGGAGGAGTGGGGAATCAACCCCTGTTCTCCAGATCAGACTCCACCGCTCCAAACCACCGCTCTTAACCACTTCAATGCCATAGAGTCCTATGGCCAAAGTGGCCATTTTCTCCAGGTGAACTGATCTCTACCAGCTGGAGATCAGTTGTAGTAGCAGGAGATCTCCAGTTAGTACCTGGAGGTTGGCAACCCTAGACACAAATATTCCACCGCATCTCATACAGGCAGGATCTGGATCTAACACATGGCTCCACAATGAACATTGCTGGTTGCAGCCAGGGTTGCCAGCTCTGGGTTGAGAAATACCTGAAGATTTTGGGGGGTGGACCCTGAGGAGGGTGGGGTTTGGAGAGGGGGACTTCAGTGCCCTAGAGTCCAATTGCCAAAGCAGCCATTTTCTCCAGGGGAACTGTTCTCTTTTGCCTGGAGTTCAGTTGTAATAATGGGAGATCTCCAGCTACCACTTGGAGGTTGGCAACTCTAGTTGCAGCATGCATAGGAATGTCCTCCATGGAGACGGACTTTGGCTCAGTTATAAAAGCGTCTGTTTTGTGTGCAGCGGATCCCAGGTTCAATCACAGGCATCACCAGTTAATAGGATCAAGTAACGGATGATGTGAAATACCCCAGCCCAAGAGACTGGAGAGCCACTGCCAGAGTAGATAATATTGGCCTTGAGATACCAATGCTGAGGTGCTGTACAAGGTAGCTTCATGTGTTTAGCTTGGAAAGAAGGCGGTTAAGGGGAGACATGATAGAGGTCTATAAAATTATGCATGGTATGGAGAGAGTGGACAAGGAGAAGCTCTTCTCTCTCTCTCATAATACCAGAACCCAGGGTCATCTGCTGAAGCTGGAGGGTGAGAGATTCAGATCTGATAAAAGGAAGTCTTTCTTCACACAACGCATAGTTAAATCGTGGAACTCCCTGCCCCAGGATATGGTGATGGCTGCCAACTTGAGGGGAGTGGACATGTTCATGGAGGAGAGGGTTATTCATGGCTACTAGTCAAAATGGGTACTAGTCATGATGCATACCTATTCTCTCCAGAATCAGAGGAGCATGCTTATTATATTAGGAGCTGTGGAACACAGGCAGGATGGTTCTGCTGCAGCCGTCTTATGTTTGAGCTTCCTAGAGGCATCTGGTTGGCCACTGTGTGAACAGACTGCTGGACTCAATGGGCCTCAGTCTGATTCAGCATGGCCTTTCTTATGTCTTATGTGTGTGCTTTGAGAGGAGGCCATGGCTCAGTGGTAGAACATCTGAAGTCCCAGTCCCTGATATCTCCATTTAAAAAGGCCAGGTATACTTGGTGAGACCTTGACCTAGGGTTGCCAGGTTCCTCTTTGCCACCGGCGGGAGATTTTTGGCACGGAGCCTGAGGTGGGCGGTGTTTGGGGTGGGGAGGGACTTCAATGCCATAGAGTTCAATTGTCAAAGCAGCCATTTTTCTCCAGGTGATCTGATCTCTATCGGCTGGAGATCAGTTGAATTAGCAGGAGATCTCCTGCTACTACCTGGCAGTTGGCAACCCTACCTCGACCTGAGACCCTGGATAGCCACTGCCAGTCAAAGTAGACCTTGACAGACCAATGCTCTGACTCAGTAGACAGCAGCTTCCTGTGTGTCTTATCTTTCTGTCTCACTGCTAGATCACACAAAACTCTCTTGCGGAGCAGCTAAAGCTGGATCCAGTCCAATGCATGTTAACTACCTTTCAAAGTTTCGTCTAATTTTTGTGCATGTCTGCACCAATGCTCATTCAGGAAAAATGTTCTTTTCAGTGAGTAGGAATTAGGATGTTTCTATGAACGTCAAACACCCCCAGGAAATTAGATTGGTGTTGTCTTCATAGGCCAAATGACAGGAGTGTAACGGCATAGGATCTTTTCCTTTCCTTCCATCTGATCAACCCAGCTCTTTTGATCAAATATTTTGAGCAGTCGTGTACAGCATGTTATAACAAACCTGTCTGGGGCTCTACACAGAATAAGTGACAGATCCAAACTGCTGTGTTCAGATGCCCAATTTTCTCCTCTTCTGTTTTAAATTAACAGCTGTGGCACACCTGGGAATGCTCGTTTCAAGCTTTTGTCTTTCAAGGAGTGGAGGGGCTTACTTAATGGTCTTAAATGAGAGGAAGGAAATACTTTCTGAATGAAAAAAAAAGTTTAACCACCTGTGTTTCATAGACATACAGAAGATGGAACACCCACCTGTATTTCGGAACTGCCTTGCAGGATGGGCGTGACCTTAGAACATGCTCGGTGTTCACTTTTTTGTTGTTGTTATTAAATAGCCCCCAGCATTAACGATGCTGGATTCATGCCTTGCCCTGCCCTGGATAGCCCCAGGCTAGCCTGATCTCATCATATTGCAGAAGCTAAGCAGGGTTGGCCCTGGTTAGTGTTTGGATGGGAGACCTCCAAGGAATACCAGGGCCATGACGCGGAGGCAGGCAATGGCAAACCACCTCTGAACCTCTTTGCCTTGATGACCCTATAGGGTTGCCGTAAGTCTGCTGTGACTTGACTGCAAAAAAAGAGGAAAAAACCATGATCGGAGAATAAATAGTCTTCCTGACTTTATTTTTTAACAGTCAAAGCATGCTTCAATCTGCATTGGCACCATGTCATAAGAATATAGGAGGAGTGTTGCTGGATCAGTTATGGCCTCTTTTCCTACAGTGACCATCTGCGGAGTCAGCAAAGTTAGGCAGGCCAGGTCTGCAACTCCATATTACAGGAGAATTCCATAAGCTATTTATGCATTTTGTGAAGAAGCATTTCCTTTTAAAATATTGTCGAAGGCTTTCACGGTCAGAGTTGATTGGTTCTTGTAGGTTATCCGGGTTGTGTGACCATGGTCTTGGTATTTTCTTTCCTGACGGTTCGCCAGCAGCTGTGGCAGGCATCTTCAGAGGAGTAACACTGAAGGTAACACAGAGAGACACTGTCCTTCAGTGTTACTCCTCTGAAGATGCCTGCCACAGCTGCTGGCGAAACGTCAGGAAAGAAAATACCAAGACCACGGTCATACAGCCCGGATAACCTACAAGAACCATTTCCTTTTAGCTACATTTTGTCGTCTTGATTGGGGCCCCCCAAGTGCTGGTATTGTGGGAAAGGAAGTATGCCTCCTGCCATATCATTCAGCCTACCAGTTAAGATCTGGCTCCCAAGTTCTATTCTTTGTGGGGTCCCCCCTCCACCTGCAGTCTGGTGAGGCAGATGGGAGTCTAGAGTCAGGGCTTTTTCAGTTGTGGCACCTCACCTTTGAAATGCCCTCCTGTTGATGTTCATCTGGCACCTGAAAACGAAGGTATTTGGGAACGAAAACGAAGGTATTTGTGAACTTTCAAGTATTCAAGATAGACTGGGCTGGAGTTTGGATATGCCAATCCTAAATAAAGAGGAAAACAAACTCTCTGGGCCCAGATTCTGGTACTGAGCTCATCTAAGGCATAGAGGCGTTTCAAAATCAGATTTTTAATAGAGGTCAGACTAACGCAATCGATATAATTAGGGGAGATCCCCAAACAGTTCAGGTGAGAGTTTACCAGTATATGTTGTCACTTGTTTGCTGCTGCAGTTGGCATTCCAGCAGCTGATTTTGAGAGCCTTTCTGGAACCTTGTCCAAAATCCTTACGAGGCAGCCGGGGAGTTTCCATCTGCCACATAATGATTTAAACAGCTGACTTAATGGTGCTATCCTCTCCATGTGGTGTAGAGGAACCAGTTAATGAAACAACGTAATGAGATCGTATCCAATTTCACACACCATATCTCAAAAGATAATTTAGATAATTTAGACAAGCATTCAAGTACCATTTCTTGTCAGAAGATATACATTGCTGTGATTCATCTAAAGAGCTGTGACATGGTTGAATGTGGTTGATTTGAGTCCAGTGGCACCTTAGAGACCAGCATGATTTTAGGAGCATAAGCTTTTGACAGTCAAAGCTCCCTTCATCAGATACCCTGAAAATCTTGTTGGTCTCTAAGGTGCTGCTGGACTTGGATCTAGTTGTTCCATTACAGACCAACATGGCTTCCCTCTGAAACAGTAACATGGTTGTATTTTTACTGGTCATGGGTATAAGACAGCTGCTTAAGTTGGAAGAGCGCCTGAAAACATTCAACTGCATTGTGGCTCTAAAGCAAACAAGGACAGGATGCATAGTTCCTTCGGAGGAGGAGCCAATGCCTACCAATTACCACCAACAAGAGATGGCTTTGAGGTTGCGGGGTGGGAACTGGATTCAGAGTGAGACCATAACTATAGAAATTGAAATACTAGAATAACATGGGCTCCTTGGTTTCCAGTTTGATTTGGGAATCGATTGGTCTCCATCTGATCCACCTGTTGGATAGGGCCAGTCCTACTCCCACCTGCAAAAAAAAGTATCACAATACTTGGGTAGGGTTGGCTATGGTGATTTGCAGCCTGAATCGCTCAGTTTGGCCCATGCTTTTTGGGGCTTGGGAGCTAAGCAGGGTCGGGAACAGTTAGTACCTGAATGGGAGACCCCCAAGGAAGAAGGGGGTTGCTACATGGAAGAAGGCAATGGCAAACCATCTCTTGCCTTCAACATCCCATGGTTGGGGTCACAGTGAGCTGGTTGCAACTTGACAGCACTTTCTTCTTCTTTTGGCCACGGTGACTGGTGATGCCCGCTGTAAACTTGGTGGCACAAGGGCAATTGGCAATTTTAATCATCATCAATAAAATTGACTTCTGAATAAATATACTTAGAATTCTCTTTCACGCACACATTTTTATCCTGCTCTTTCTAAAAGGAGTTCAGAGAGGTATATGTGGCTCTTCCTCCCCTATGTTATACTTACAAGATTCCTGTGAGATGGGGTAGGCTGAGGGAGAGTTACTGTCCCAAGGTCATCCAGCGATCCTCATAGCAGAGTAAACGATTTTAATCCAGATCTCCTTAGTCCTGGTTTGACACACTAACCATTACACCACATTGCTGTGTTAACCTTGTGTGTTGAGGTAAGTGTGAGCTAGTGTGTAGCATATTCCATACCTGGAGACCCATTACCTTCTGGGTAAAAAATATTCACACAGTTTAAAAAATAATAATGTAAAACTAATTTTATTGGAAAATACATCTACAAAGTAATGTTTGTTGAGCCACACTGGGCGAACCCAGCCTCCGCCCCGAAGGGGGCAGGGAAAAGAGATTGTTCTATGGTACCTGATTTCCGTAAGAAACAGAGTTAGTGTCAAAATAATAATAATAATAAGCTGACATACTTGGTAACGCAATTCTTCCCCTCCCCCCAGTCGATGTCACAGAAGATCAGCCTTTGACATGAATGCTTTGCAGCATATTTCCAAACACAGTACCCAATCAAAAGCAAAACAGAATTAAAAAGTTACTCCATATAATCTAAAATTAACATTTGTACCAACACAGTGAATACAGCATCTATATAAAAATATCTCTAGTCTGTAATCCAGGTTTCTTTTCAGGTTAGCAAAAATATGAGACAAACAAAGAAAAAGGATCGCCTATTACTGCATTCAGTCAGTAATAACTCAAGAGCTTTGCATTGGTTACAGCGCCTGACTCCTGAACGTGCAGGGTTAACTCCTATTTGCTTTCTAGATGGAGTGCTCTAGAGGAGGCTAAGTGGGACTCTAGAGGGACTTGCTACTCCGGGAATAAAGAGCCTGCCTCATTGCTCCAAAGGAGAGACCTGCCTATGACCAGCATTCTGACGCTTTCAAAATATCTTTTGCACTTCACAGTTTGCAGTGTTTGTGTCTCTGGGGATCATTCCTAGGTCACACTTTGGAACAGATCAGCCTCGATGTTTCAGAAAACCCATCGGGTGGTGGCGGAGGCTAAAGGCCCCTTCTCCCATGCTGAAAAGGAAGCGTGAGAGGTCTTGGGCCACAAAGGAAGAGTTCATGATGTGGCTCCTCCTCACTCCAGTGTCGCTACTCCTGGGAAATGTGGGAATGGCTGGCATGAAGGGGAACCACATCTCAAGTTCCTTTCTCATTCTGACTTTCTGGACTATCTGCGTTCCCATGCTGTGAAGGTGATGTGATGGGAAGCCCTCAGTGATGTAAGAGGTAGGCTGAGAGATGTTAAACCTTGCTTGGTGTTGAGGAAACATGCAATAATTACAGAGCATGACATCACACATATTCTGTTGGTTTCCAGGGGTCCAGGATGGAAAAGAAGACAGATTATAGGATCGACTATGCTCTTTTAACTAAGACTTGCATAGCAAGGAGAGAGTTTCTCATCCACAAGTCATGTGACATTGATGCCCCAAAGCTGAACTTTGGGGTGAGCCATTCCATCTCCCAGACAAAGCAATAGGTGCACACAGCCTCATTTGTGCAGGAGGGCTGATGGGGAAGAGCTGTGGCTCAGTGGAAGAGCCTGTTTCCTATGCAGAAGGTCCTAGGTTCAATCCCCAGCACCTCCACTTAAAAGGACCAGGCAGTAGGTGATGTGAAAGACGGCTTCCTGAGACCCAGGAGAGCTGCTGCCAGTCTGAGAAGACAATACTGACCTAGATGGCCTAATGGTCTGATTCATGTGGGGATCAGTGGTAAGGGGATTCTGCACCCAGAATAGTGAGAGGGTGTAGAAAAAGACAATCATTCATTTTGGGTTTTGAATAGTAGACATTAAAAAATCAAGTGGGATGTGTCTGTGTCAATGACAATCAATTTAAATTTTCCTTTGACTATCAAAACAGACTGCTTGAAATCCTTTCTCTTCCAAAACCAAAATGCCATATGAAATACATAGTGTTGCCAGGTCCCTCTTCGCCACCAATGGGAGGTTTTTTGGGTGGAGCCCGAGGAGGGCGAGGTTTGGGGAGGGGAGGGACTTCAGTGCCATAGAGTCCAATTGCCAAAGTGGCCATTTTCTCCAGGTGAACTGATATCTGTCAGCTGGAGATCAGTTGTATTAGCAGGAAATCTCCAACTAGTACCTGGAGGTTGGCAACCCTAGGAATACAGCAATCAAACTTTTGGAAACTGCAAACTGAAAATTTTCTATTTTTGCTTCCTGCTCAACTTGGTTTCTTCTCTAATGCCTGGACAGCTCTGCAAGTGACATGTATGATTTTATGTAAGTAGCGATAAGTTTGAGTGGCCCTCTGGCTCACAAATGCAACTGGACTCTATGGCATTGAAGTCCCTCCCCTCACCAAACCCCACCCTCCTCAAGCTCCGCCCCCAAAAACCTCCCACCGGTGGTGAAGAGGGACCAGGCAACCCTACTGGCGTATCTCCCAGCGCCAAAGCTTTGATTGACACTGGGGCCTGTGCAGCTGCTCTTTTGGGATCTCCTGGCAACTTTAATGTTGGCTCTCTTGTCTAGTCTGGCCAGCCCTGACAACTCCAAACTTTTAGCAACGGGAAGTGACATTACCAGAAATCTGTCTAATTCTTCAGTGTATCAAGAATGAGCAGATAAAACACCACAGTTCTGGCATCTTTCAGGATTCTCCCCATTTCAAATCTGTGATCAAATGAATGAACTCCCAGAGACAACAATTACATGTGTTAACCTTGAAATGTTTGCACAGCAGCTTTGATACAGGGACTATATTGTCTCATAGAAATACTATTTTAAAAAAAAATTCTAGTAGACTATGCAACCAATTTTGTGTGTGTTGTCCACACACTGAAACATCCCACCTCAAACTGCTGTGGTTTCATAAACCTTTCCTAACTCTTATGACAATACTGTGTAAATATATATATAAATCACTTTTTTTTAAATAAATGGGCATCTTCAAGGAGTAAGCTTGGCATTTTCGAAAAAATTTACAATGTTTGAATTTTAGCTCAGCTTTTAAAAATTCCTTCTGCCCATACTCCCGGAAGAAAGCCGACCTTGTTGCTCTTTTAAAACCCTCTCTTAAATTTGTAATATTTATTTAAAAGCTTCCCCCCCTATTCTGCTGTGTACATATTCTTTTTCCTAGTAATAAGGAACAGAGCACCATATTAGTTTTACTTGCTGCCAGATTACTTCCTAGGCTGGAGTTGCCGATAACATGGAGAACTCAGCAAGTCAGTGGGAGAACTTTACTCCCCTAAAAATACATTTGGCAAGTAATTTCCATTAGTTATCAAGAGAATAAAAGCAGACCAAATTAACGGGAAGATCGGTCTTTTGGGGAGGACTCTGCTGTCCTGTGCAGTTCCGATACGATAAGGGAACTATTGTTCAATGCCTCGTGTGCTCTTGTTACAACTGGTTGTAAGCTCTTCTTTCTATTACGGCAGGAATTTTCAAGGATACCTCCTGTTTGATATTTAAGGTGAAGGAAGACAGCTGCTATATGGAGATGGGGTGGACTGGGATGTCAAAAGAACCCTGGAGCAAGCTTAGCTAAGTGGTCCCTGTAGTGTTTGGAACCAGGCTCTGGCAACCTACTTACACTGTTGCCATTGCCTGACACCAACCCTTGTGGCCCCTGCAATTCTGTGAGCATCGAAGGGGCCGCTTGCCCCAGCATGTTCCTGGCTGCTAGCAGCCCTCCAGGGCACTGGCCCATTAGAAATGTTCCCAGTAAGTTCAGGGGCCAGACCAGCAGTACGTGCAGGCATCACAACAAACCACGATTAGTGCAACAAACTCTGGTTACTGCACCAGAGGTAAGTAACAAATCCAGGTTTGTGGGGGAAAAACCCTCAGTTTGTCTGCTTCGTGCCTCGCTCTCCTGCCTCACGGAAAGGAAGAAGTCTCTCCTATATTGCTGCCTTTGAGACCAGGCAGCTGTGAAGGGTAGCGCTGCTCAACAACCTGCAGCTTGTGAATCACAGTCAAGCACAATTAGTTCAACGTGTCCTTAACAAACGGTGCTTTGAGACTCCAGTTTGGCGACGACCAACAAATCACAGTTTGTGGAATTGTCTGCATACAGATGCCACAACTAACCAGAGTTTGTCAAACCACACTATAAACACTACAGTTTCTTGTGATGTCTGAACGATGGCATACATTCTATATGTGGTGGAAATAATTTGAACACATCCTTTGAAAACAAAAGGCTCAGAATGCAGTGAATGTTTGTGACAAGCCATCTCTATTACTTTTGAGACTGTCTGCCTTTATATAACGATCAACTTTCACAAAATTATATTGCAGTTAGAGAAGAGATATTGAGCAGTTAAGGGGAGTGTGTGCCACAAATTTAAAGTCTCTCTCTCTCTTTCTCTCTCTCTCTCTCTCTCTCTCTCTCTCACTCACTCACTCACTCACTCACTATAGAACTGTAGTTCAGTGAGGGGAGCTAGGGATAGCTACAATTCTTAGAATTCATCAGAAAACCTATGAGTTAAACTGATATAAAACCGATATGTTTGTAGTGTAGATATGACATTAACATGTCACTTAGGTTCCAAACTCTGGTGTGAAACTGTTTCACTCACTAAGGACGAGTTGGGTTGGGAATTCCCAGACCTGACTTGCTCTCCCAATAGTCAAACAGCAGCCGCAAGGAAAACACATTTTTAAATTCCCCAGGTGCCTGATTCAGCTCAGAAGGAGAAGGGCTCCTGCCTTCCCCTCCACAATGTTTTCCTGAACCGAAACAGCCCCTGCAGAGTTATTTTCATAACTTTGCAGTTGCATGCAGATCATTCTGAGCATGTTCAGCTCCAAAGTTATGATAATAACTTCCTTCCAGGGCTGTTTCAGCTTGGGGAATCAGTGTGGAGGAGAAGGCTGCACCTCTCCCCCCATGCCACAGTTCTGAGCAGAATTGGACTCCTGGGGACTTTAAAAATGCCTTTCCCTGTAGCTACTGTGTGACTGCAGGTTATGCAAGCTGGGCTGGGGAACCCCAATCCAACTTGCCAAAAAAATGTAATATGTAGTTTGGCCCTAAGGAATTCTAGTTCAGGTCTGTACAACTGATGACCCATGGAGCCAAATATATCTCATGTGTTGTGTGATCTGCCTGACATTTCACAAGTTCCCCTGATTTTGCAATTTCAATCTGGAAGCAAAAGCAGGACGCTTCTCAAAATCCTGCTGAGCCACCTCCAATGGCCGGTCAGGGTCCGTTTAGATTGGTGAGTCACAACTTGAGCAGATCAGTGGAATGTTCAGTGTAAATTAAGTGGCTTAATAATTATGTCCAAAGGCAGCCTAGCAGCCATTTTAAAACTCCACTCTGAAGTGGTATTGTACACAGAGGTATTTACAGGTTCATGATCTAGGAAGTCAATGGGATGCCAAGGTGCACAGTATCAGGAAGTTATCAAGATCTTCCTGATCCTAAAATATCCCATTGATTAGACATGACAACATGGTGTGTACTTTTCCCTTAGCTGGCATTAGAGCAAATGTGAGACGTGGGGAACATTACGCACACACTTCTTCCTCGAATAAAACCTCAGCCTCCCTACTTGCATTGCTCCAATAGCAATATAATAAGGAGATAATAGCTTTATAAAGAGAAACCAAAAACTCTGATACTCACTTCTCTGGGGGAGAGCATCAAGTGTAAAAAGCGGCTTACTGGCATTGTGAAAGTTGTAAAAGTCATTTAAAAAACAAACCCCCTTCTCAAGATTACTTGTCTACTTTGACTTTTCAGCTTATATAAAGTGATATCACATTTACAGGACTAGAAAACATGTACACTTCGATATTCATGGTAATTTGATTTTAAAAACTTTTTCTTGCCCCACAGCACGCTGCGTCACAACATTGTGATGCACGCTTTTTTTTAAAAAAAGGAATGTAATCGTATACCATAGGCACTATTAATTTGAAATTTTATTTCACTGAGTTTAACTAGACATTACATGAGACATGGAGCTGCTATCGAATTTTCCTTCCGCCACCCCCTTCCTTGTCATGTCTAGGTAAGCACCATGTGCTGCTTGTCGCCCTCTGTCTGCTTCACAGTATTGACGATGTGAGCGCATTAGGCTGGGCTGTGACTCCATGGTAGAACATCTGCTTTGAACACAGAAGGTCCTAAGTTCACTCCCTGGCATCTCTAGTTTTTTTGTTTTTTTTAAAAAGGATCAAACTAGTAGGTGATGTGTACGACCTTTGCCTGAGGGGCACTGCCAGTCGAAGTACACAACATTGACCTGGAGAGACCACGGGTCTGACTCAGTATAAGGCAGCTGTACGGTTTCATGTATGAAGTCATATCACACTTTTTAGTTACCTAGACAACTCAAGGAAGAGGGGGGCAAAGAGACATTCAGGGACGGCTGCTCTGTGTTTCTCATAACATCTCATTAACTCCTATGTCCCCCCCCCCCCCCCGTACTCTGTTTGAACAGAGATGGGCATGGGATACAGAAAAGGCTGGCGAAATTGTACACTTCCCACAAATCTAGTGCTTTGTATCGAACTGTCTATACCTCACACCTTGGTTTCACTGTCTCCATGTGTGAAGTCACGTCACACTTTTTATTTACCTAGACAACTCAAGGAAGGGGGGGCAAAGAGACATTCGGTGATGGCAGCTCTGTGTTTCTCATAACATCTAATTAACTCCTATGTCCCCCCCCACCCCCCATGCTCTGTTTGAACAGAGATGAGCATAGGATACAGGAAAGGCTGGCGAAAGTGTACACTTCCCACAAATCTAGTGCTTTGTATCGAACGGTCTATACCTCACATCTTGGTTTCACTGTCTTCATGTGTGAAGTCATGTCACGCTTTTTATTGACCTAGACAACTCAAGGATGGGGGGGGGGGGCAAAGAGACATTCGGTGACGGCAGCTCTGTGTTTCTCATAAAATCTAATTAACTCCTATCTCCCCACCCCAAGTGCTCTGTTTGAACAGAGATGAGCATAGGATACAGAAAGGGCTGGAGAAAGTGTACACTTCCCACATATCTAGTGCTTTGTATTGAACCGTCTATACCTCACATCTTGGTTTCACTGTCTAAGGGCTTTTCATTCTCATTCTCTTGTGAGATCAGCTGGTAAGGCTTCTTCATTTCGTTCTCCTCGATCACGGAATTGCCCATCTCCGCATCCTTGTTCCTCAACTCGTGCCGTGATAAGTGTTCTACGATCCCTGCACCAATGGAATCTCCCAGAACGTTAGTAGTGGTACGCAGGCGGTCCCTGTGGAATAGGTTGTAATTTATTTGTTTGTTTGTTTGTTTATTGATTGCATTTCTATCCCATCCTCATTCCCGGCAAGCCGGGCTCACAGCGGTTCACAACAAGATAAAACATAGGTTAAAACATACATTAAAACATACTGTAAAATCATTCTTCATTATACATTAAAACAATAGAACAAGATGGCATCCTCTTTCGTTTGCAGCAACTAGACCCTAAACAGGCCTGGAGAACAGCGGACCCCCAAATCTGGTTGGGGGAGGATGGGGAGGCCAGCAAATGATGAAAATGGAGAAAGGCTTGCAGCTATCCTCAGATGTAGGCCTGGAGGAACAGTCATGTTTTGCAGGCCCTGTGGAACTCCTTTAGATCCCGCAGGGCCCTGATGTTACTTGGAAGAATTTAAGAATTTAAATAAGTCAAGTCACTATTTCGAAGGAGCTGTTGAAAGCATGTTCTAGAATGACGATATACGTAATACTGAGCTGAAATTAGG
Organism: Euleptes europaea; assembly: GCF_029931775.1. Classification (NCBI taxonomy): domain Eukaryota; kingdom Metazoa; phylum Chordata; class Lepidosauria; order Squamata; family Sphaerodactylidae; genus Euleptes; species Euleptes europaea. The sequence goes on from NC_079315.1 coordinate 105,189,517, forward strand.
AAGTGTAATCAAAGTTTTTTGTGTGTGTCGGTATCACAACGAGAAGGTATTATGGTATACAGAAAAAGATAAAATTGTGAAACCTGCTAAGGGTCAAACTATGCAGTGCAGAGGTGATCTGTGACTGGCTCTCGTGACATTTTGGGTATGCTGTAAGCCATCCAAGAGGGACTCAGAGTTTTATCAAAGCAGCAGCACACATCATTTTATAACTCTAAGGGCCAATTCACACATTACAAAGTCACCATGAACACTACAAACACTACATGTGTGCAGAGAGTTCCATGATTGCGCTTGCAGACCTGATTTAGATTAGGTAAAAGTAAAGGTAAAGGTCCCCTGTGCAAGCACCGGGTCATTCCTGACTCATGGGGTGACGACACATCCTGACGTTTACTAGGCAGACTTTGTTTATGGGGTGGTTTGCCAGTGCCTTCCCCAGTCATCTTCCCTTTACCCCCAGCAAACTGGGTACTCATTTTACCGACCTCGGAAGGATGGAAGGCTGAGTCAACCTTGAGCCGGCTACCTGAAACCGACTTTCGTCAGGATCGAACTCAGATCGTGAGCAGAGCTCAGAGATTAGGATCACAGTGCAATTGGGGAAAGAGTTTCAGCCTTCCGCCCTGCACTCTTTTCCTGACCTGAAGTGGCTCCTTAGCTATCATTACACGAACGTTTCCCAACAGCCCAAAACAGCAGCTCCTCAGGGCTATTTCTGTGTATCATGGACGACACTAAACATATTAGACTCTGTGGTACTGCATCAGGTCTTTAAGCAGAGGCTGGAAGACCATCTCTTAGGGGTACTGTACTTGCAGATTCCAACACTGAGAATAGAGTTGTACTAGATGACCTCCAAGGTTCTTTCCAATCCTAAAACTCCATGACTCTCTAATCACGTCATTATGCTGGGTCTCTTGATGGCTGAACATCAACAGTCCGATATTCTATTGAATATGGCTACATATTGGTGGTGGATAGTGCTGTCAATTCACTGTCAATTTATGGTGACCACGTAGGGGTTTCCAGGTAAGAGACGAACACAGGTGGTGTTGACTGCGCGTTAAAAAGGTAAAGGTCCCCTGTGCAAGCACCGGGTCATTCCTGACCCATGGGGTGATGTCACATCCCAACGTTTACTAGACAGACTTTGTTTTACGGGGTGGTTTTGCCAGTGCCTTCCCCAGTCATCTTCCCTTTACCCCCAGCAAGCTGGGTACTCATTTTACCAACCTCGGAAGGATGGAAGGCTGAGTCAACCTTGAGCCGGCTACCTGAAACCAACTTCCGTCGGGATCGAACTCAGGTCGTGAGCAGAGCTTGGACTGCAGTACTGCAGCTTAGTACTCTGCGCCACGGGGCTCCTTGACTGCACGTTACTATTATTTTAAAAGGGAAAAAAAACACATGTAATTTTCCATAGAGGAATGAAACAAAATAATTGGAAAGTTCAGTTTTAACAAGGGTTGTCTAGCCTGAGTCCTTTTATTGTTCACCTTACACTGCCCTGATGGGAATACTCACAGAAACCAATCCACTGCAATGATCAGGGTAATATCGTCTGTTGGCAAGCCGACAGATGTCAATACAATCACCATGGTGACCAGACCAGCCTGAGGAATTCCTGCTGCCCCAATGCTGGCAGCTGTAGCCGTGATGCTGTGCAAGAGAGAGGAAATAACTCTTTGTTGGTTTTTACAATGCAAATGTCCCGAGAATCACTTTTTGAGCAAATTCAGCAATTTGGATCAGAACGTTATAACTTGAATCCATTGCTTGTTTTCGTAGCCAAAAATGTGGTTTGGCACCTAAGCCTGATCATTCATCCATACTTCCAGACTCCTTCAACAATCAGACAACACAGAAGTAATAAACGAGATAAAGCACTCATCAACCCTATTCATATGCATATACAGTATGAATACAGTATTCATCAACAAACCAAACCACCCATGGAGCATTTCATGCATATATACAAAGCAATGTATCCCTCAGTACACGTGAACCTGAAAGCAGAATTTCATATTGCATTGAGTGAACACATGAACGCATGAAGCTGCCTTATACTGAATCAGACCCTTGGTCCATCAAAATCACTCTTGTCTACTCAGACCGGCAGCGGCTCTCCAGGGTCTCAGGCAGGGGTCTTTCACATCACCTACTTGCCTAGTCCCTTTCACTGGAGATGCTGGGGATTGAACCTGGGACCTTCTGAATGCCAAACAGATGCTCTACCACCGAGCTACAGCACCTCCCCTAAGTAAGCGAAGTAAGATTAAAACATACAATCCTACTGTGTTGACTGAATGCCAACAAATTAAATAATTTTTTAGTTGATGAATCATTTGTCTTTTAACTGATTGACTAATCAATTATATTTGTGTTTATTACCAACACTTCGGTGTCCTGCTTTTACGGATGTGGAAGAACTGAGGGTCAGTCACATGAACACATGAAGCTACCTCATACTGAAACAGACCCTTGTTCCATCAAGGCCAATATTGTCTACTTAGACTGGCAGTGGTTCTCTAGGGTTTCAGGTGGAGGTCTTTCACATTGCTTATGACCTGATCTTTCTAAATGGAGATGCCAGGGATTGAACCTGGGATCTCCCAGGGTTTAAAGTTGCCTGGAGGTAGGAATGTCCAGTCAGAGAAATGGCATGGGGAAAAAAATTAATTTGGGGTCCTCCCCAGATGCTTTTTTTGCAGCTCAATTACACATCCGGGAATCCTTATAAGGACTCCTACCACTGTTTATGGTTTTAATATTTCAGAGTAGAGGGATTCTCATAAGATCCAACAAAGGTTGGCTTCCCCCCCCCTTCCACCATTAATTTGACAGGCACAAGTGCATAATGCAGGCTTTATAATAAGGCATAGCAGGTATTGGGAGGTCTGCATACAACTCACGTCTCTCATCCATCTGGAGTCTTATTATTGTTATTACTTTGTGTGTGTTAAGTGCCGTCAAGTCGCTTCCGACTCATGGCGACCCTATGAATGAAAGTCCTCCAAAATGTCCTATCTTTGACAGCCTTGCTCAGATCTTGCAAATTGAAGGCTGTGGCTTCCTTTATTGAGTCAATCCATCTCTTGTTGGGTCTTCCTCTTTTCCTGCTGCCCTCAACTTTTCCTATCATGATGGTCTTTTCCAGTGACTCTTGTCGTCTCATGACGTGACCAAAATACGACAGCCTCAGTTTAGTCATTTTAGCTTCTAGGGTCAGTTCAGGCTTGATTTGATCTATAACCCACTGATTTGTTTTTTTGGCAGTCCACGGAATCCGTAACACTCTCCTCCAACACCACATTTCAAAGGAATCTATTTTCTTCCTATCAGCTTTCTTCACTGTCCAGTTTTCACACCCATAATTATTACTTTACTAAGGGATAAATTACAACTGGCCATGGAGATGCTTTCTGCCCCACTGCAGGGCTGTGTATGTACTATTGGGGGTGGGGGGGGTGGGTGGGTCAGGGGTGATGGCCCTCCTCCCCTGATGGCATGGTCCTGATCTGAATCAGTCCCTGCGAGTCTTGGGGAATAAACTTCCCTACAGCTGCCATGTGCTGCAGGGAAAGCGAATCGGATCAGGCGGAAACTGATCCAACCCATGGCAAAATGTTGCTAAGATGTACACTGCATCAAAATTATTTATTTGTAAAGCTGTATTTGCACATCTGTAGTTTTAACAAAAAAAAAACCTGAGCTCGCAATTTGGAGTAGTAGGAATATCTGTGTGCAAGAAAATGAACAGAATGTAGTTGTGAGGTGGGATGGTTCTTTGTTTCCCCTCTTTTTGAACCCTCACAAATTTTCCTGCTACCAGTAGCTGACAGGAGGTTTTAATATTATTTAACTCCCCACAGTCTGTCACCCTTGTTTGTGTGAGGAGAGATCTTCCCTTTCCTCCCCCAGGTGAATAGAGAGGCTTAGAGGTTGAAGCTGATTTTAAAACGTTGAATATAAATAGAAGTTTATTATTTACAGAAAAAGGTTGTTAGATAGATGGTTTTTCTTCAAGAGAGGCACAAAGCTTAGATGGTTATGAGCAGTTCAAAATCTTAGATGGTTACAGGCACAGTACTTAGTTCTTAGTTCAGTTTCTTCAGGTTACTCAGTAATAAACTCAGATGTTATTCAATATATTCTTATACTTAATGTACTCAGTGAGGACTCTGACTACCCTAGCACACAAAATACCAGAGAGTGGAGGTTCATCCACAACCTTTCTCACTCCTTAGATTTGCCCACCTCCTGTGAAAAACAAATCTTTCTCCCCAAGAACACCGAGTCAGGAGTTTCCCTATTTCAGGAGCCACCTCCCAGTGACTGAAGGAAGGGTTCTCTCTCTACCACAATCTTCCCCTTGTCACCACTCAGGTTTGGTTTATTCACGCTAGGTAGTGTATGAACACACAGGTTCTCAGAGTCTCTCCACACAACCACACGTTCAGGAGCTCAGAGCTAAAAGATCTAGAACGCTTCTCTCCCTCCAAAAAGCACCCTTGTCAGCTCTAGACTCTGCCCACTGACTGCTGGCATCGGCTGACTGTTCCTAAGTCTCAGTGGTTAACCCTGTACTTGTCACAGTAGTGGACTAGTAAAATGAATCACGAGGCAGGGCTAATCAACCCAAAACTGAACAGAGCCTCAGCCAAGTCTGAAGCCTGCCTCCAACCTGTAAGGCTTCTTCCAACTTACACAACTACTTGGTGGGAGACTCCTTAGGCTGGAGGGGAGTTCCTTAGTCTGAAAGAACTCCTTCTAGCCACAGTAGGATTTGCCCCCCCACCCCCACCCCGCAACTGGCAACCGAGGAACTTTGGTTGTGGCAAACCCCAAACTGCAACAAGGGTACAATTGCCGGAAATTTGACTGCAGAGACTTTCATTTAAGTCCACAGGGAGAGGCTCAGTGGTAGAGCATCTGCTTGGCATGCAGAATGTCCCAGATTTAATCCCCAGCATCTCCACTTAAAGGGACTAGGCAAGTAGGTGATGTGAAAGACCTCTGCCTAAGACCCTGGAGAGCTGCTGCCTGTCTGAGTAGACAATACTGACTTTGATGGACCAAGGGTCGGATTCAGTATAAGGCAGCTTCATAAGAGAATAAGAACATAAGAAAAGCCCTGCTGGATCAGACCAAGGCCCATCAAATCCAGCAGTCTGCTCACACAGTGGCCAACCAGGTGCCTCTAAGAAGCCCCCAAACAAGATGACTAAAGCACCATCCTGCCTGTGTTCCACTGCACCCAAGATAATAGGCATGCTCCTCTGATCCTGGAGAGAATAGGTATGCATCATGACCAGTATTCATTTTAACTAGTATCCATGAATACCCCTATCCTCCATGAACATGTCCACTCCCCTCTTCATGTGTTCATGTGTTCATGTATTCAAAATGGATCTATCTCAATACACATTTTGGGGGGATACAAACCTATAAGATCCATTCTGTTAATGGCGGGCACTTTCTTCTAGTGCAAGAGCCTTCCTTTCATGCAAGAGCCTTGTGAGGGAAAGCTCAGTTGTTAGTGCTACAGATTCATGGGGCCCCCATGTGTGTGAGCATGACAAACAGGTGTTTCCAACCACAGGTAAACATGGCGAGGAGCTGAAATCCACCATGGGTGATACCTTCCATATCCATAGTGGAAGAAAACACATTTTCCCTTTTGCAACATACCTTAGCTGCACTGTAAAAAAGAGCCAATGCAGACGAGTACCTCACAGTTTTCATAAGGGTTCCATACCTTATTGTGATAATCTGTCCGAAGTTTAGTTCCATGTTATTGACTTGGGCAATGAAAATCGCAGCCAGTGCCTCATACAGAGCCGTGCCATCCATGTTAATAGTTGCACCCACAGGGAGCACAAATCTCGTAATACGTTTATCCACTCCATTATTTTCTTCCAAACACTTAAACGTGATGGGTAAGGTGGCGGAACTATAGTGCGAGCAGGAGGGAAAAGCAGAAAGATAGCACAACCACACTGCAAAAGCCAGGAAATTGCGATGTGACTCGTGACTGAGTACCATTAACAGCAACAATAACAATAATTACTTTGAATGTGTGAAACAGGAACCCTGAACAAATGCTACAGGGACCAACCACCTTGTTACTGTGCATTCCCCTTAAATATAACGCTTTTCAGTGAAATTATTGAATATGTCAGTTGCGAGTCAGCTCTCTGATCTAGTTAAGGAAATCGGTGCACCTAAGTAGGCTTTTGTGCAGATATATCTGCATATAGTCAGCTGCAAGTAAGCACTCTGATCTAGTTAAGAAAACTGGTGCACCTAAGTAGGCTTTTGTGCAGATATCCAATTGCTGGACTGATGGGCACCAGCACAGACTGGATAATGTTGATACTATTTATACCTGCTGCACTGGTTTCAGTGATTTGCATGTTTATGAATGTGCAACTCCATGTATATTTTGCTAGCTATCCATGCACAATGTTTTCATATCTATCTATCTATCTATCTATCTATCTATCTATCTATCTATCTATCTATCTATCCATCCATCCATCCATCCTTCTAAGGCCACTGAACTCAATAGATTTGGAATGGTGTAACACTGGCTAGGATTGCACTGGAAGTCTTCAGTAATCACAATACCAACTCATCCTATGTAAAATTTCATTTGAAGGCAAAGTAGGCTCGGGTCACACTTGTTCCCACCTTGACGACGTCCCCAAGGCCGTAATGAGAGCTTGCAGCAGTCCTCCAATGAAGACCCACGGGTTCTTTCGAGTGATTAGGAAGTACAGTAGCGGGAGGACGACAATAGCATGGATTAACAATCCAATGATCACAGTTACGGTATACATGGCAAGCTGTCCTCCAATCACACCCATGTCTTCCATCTCAACAATTTTCCCAGCGATCAAAAACATGATCCCAAGTGGGGCATACCTACAAGCAAGATAGAAACAAGCAAGGTAGAAGAATTTTCTAACAGAGCGGTTCCTCAGTGGAACAGGCTTCCTCAGGAGGTGGCAAGCTCTCCTTCCCTGGAGGTTTTTAAGAGGAGGCTAGATGGCCATTTATCAGCAATGCTGATTCTATGACCTTAGGCAGATAATGAGAGGGAGGGCACCTTGGCCATCTTCTGGGCATGGAGTAGGGGTCACTGGGCTGTGTGTGGGGGGGAGGTAGTTTGGAATTTCCTGCCTTGTGCAGGGGGTTGGACTAGATGACCCTAGTGGTCCCTTCCAACTCTATGATTCTGTTCTATGTGTGCGCGCTTAAAGTGCTGTCAAGTCATAGCTGGCTTATGGCAACCCCAGCAAGGGGTTGTCAAGGCAAGTGATTAAGCAGAGGTGGTTTGCCATTACCTTCCTCTGCAAAGTCTTCCTGGGAAGGGGGTTCTCCTTTCCAAGTGCTGGCCCTGCTTAGCTTCCAAGAAAGGATTGGGCTATACCATGCTGCCTTCCTTCAAGATAGAAACATAATACTATGCTATACAGCAACAAGCCCATGTGTGTACCAAATATGCCCTACTATCTCACAATCTCTCACTTAGAACTTCTCTGTCCCATTCTAAAGGTAAGTGCAGCCAAAGCTATGCATTCTATCCCCTCCTATCCCCAGTTTGACTACTCCTGAGAAAGACTGTGCAGGAAATTGATGGGGAATAAATGGAAAATGTTAGCATGTTGCTGATCATTTGCATTCTTTCTGTGACCTCTGTTTATCCTTACACATTGTTGTGCCTTCCTTTTGGTGTATGGGGCAATTGTTTATTGATGCTTATTCTTACTTTATGTTGACATCTTTTTTTGCCAATTTATTTATCTGATTATAAAATTTCTATGCCACCTGTCCAGAGAACCTGCTCAAAGCAGCACACAAAGTAAATCAGCATAACAAACCATTACAATTAACAAATTACAAGAATCCAGCTATTAAAAAGCCCAGCTGGAGCATTAAAAACACAACATAAAACTTTTAGCAGTATAAATGACCTGGTAAAGCTGTCTTCAGGATAGAAGCAGACCATAAAAACAATTTTAAAAGATCAGACTCCGTAGTTAATCAATTCGGGTTGATTAAAAACAATCAAACTGGTTTGAAAATGATCTTGAAGTAAGTTATGTTGAAGTAAACAAATGTCCCCCTCTCCCCTTTTGGGCTTATATACTATTACAACTACTTGTGGGGGCTTTGTACATTGTCTCAACTATCATGTGGGGGCCCTGGCGGCCTTACCAGGCCCACAGTGGCCTCTATGTGTCACTAATTGAGTGCCATTTGTCTGTTAATTTATTGATGTTTCATGGGATGTTAAATTGTTTTATTTATATTGTGTTTTTATTGTGTTTTATAGTATTTTACTGTATTTGATATCATGTTGCTAGCCGCCCTGAGCCCGGCTTCGGCCGGGGATTGAGGGCAGGGTAGAAATCTAAACAAATACATACTTAAATAAACTAGTTCTTGAACTGGCCCATTTGCTAGTGGTCACATGATCCCATTTTTACCGAGTACATTAATGTACCATTCAACACTTACCACATGATTAGTGCTACCAGTCGCATGATAGCCTCATTAAGGCTATCAAAAAAGTCCCTTAATGCCCGTCCTTGCTCCTTCATGTTCCCAATCACCAGTCCAAAGCTGATTGAGAACACTACCAGTCCAAGGGCATTCACTCCGTTTACACCACCTGGGACAGGGATCATCTCCGTTTTCATCTGGGTGAGATTCTCCACTGCTTCTGTCACGTTGTTTATAATGGCAGCGATGACTGACGATTCATTCACTGCGACTGGGACACGGTACGTCCTTTCTTCATAGTTTGTTTTGAACTGTTAGTGGTGCAACAAAGAGTAGATGTTATATATCCATGTCTGCAAGGGCTATGGCTCAAATGTCAGAGCACATACATTGCACAGAGAAGGTCCCAGATCCAGAGCCTGGCTTCTCTCCAGATAAAGAATCAAAAGTAGCAAGGGTTGAGAAAGAGACCTTTCTCTCCTTGTGGCCCTGGAATAGGGTCAGCTGTATAATGAAGCAACCTGAGGGAGTTCACTCTGAGGTAGATTTGGGGCTTGCTCCCCACCAGTCCCCATTGCCAACCAACTGCCTATTGATCGCCCGCCCATCTGACACTTCTATCAGGGAGCCAAAGGAGATAATTCCCTTATCTCTTTCCTTCTTTTGGTGATGGAAAGTGCCGTCAAGTCACAGCTGACGTATAGCGACCCCATAGGGTTTTCAAGGCAAGAGACGTACGGAGGTGGTTTGCCATTGCCTGCCTCTGCGTAGGCTCAGATAGTTCTGAGAGAACTGTGACTGGTCCAAAGTCATTCAGCTGGTTTCATGTGGAGGAGGGGGGAATCAAACCTGGATCTCCAGATAAGAGCCCGCTTCTCCTAACCACTACACCATGCTGACTCCTTATGCCTCTTTAAAACAGCATGACTATCCATACATGCTGGTTAATGAACTCAAGCATGATTCCTTCGTTTCGCGAGAGCTTGGCTGCCATTTTTGGTGGTCAGTTGCCACAGCAACCAAAACAGTGGCTGAACTATCCTGAGAATATGTAAAATAACAAAAATCTTGGCAAGAAAGGAGGATTATAAATTAAGTAAAAAAAGTATTAATTGATTTACTTCATTTATACCCTGTCTTTCTCCCTAAAGGGGATCCAAAATGTTTACATCATTCTCCTCTCTTCCATTTTATCCTCACCACAACTCTGTGAGGTAGGTTAGGTAGAGAGTATGTGATTTTCATCATAAATAACACTCTTCCAAAAGGTATGAGTTGGCTACAAATCTTGATCATATATACAAGACTGTGCCAATCCTAGGTTTGCTGCCCCATAACGTGAGGCATGATACCTTTATTGAGATACCATGAGTTGGCTCCTATAATTTCATTCTGGAATTGCAGAGCCTTCTTCTAGCACAAGAACTGTTGCTCCACTGGAACTCACTTGCTCTGGGAGAGCATGCCTCTCAACCAGAGGATGTCTCCACTGTTTGCAAAACAGAATCACGCAAACCATAGTTTGATGGTTGACTCTTTTCACCTTAACCAATGTTTTTCATTCTAGCTATATCTGAAAAAGTGAGCTGTGGCTCACGAAAGCTCATTTCCCACCAGTAATGTTGTTAGTTTTTAAGGTGCTACTGGACTCCTACTCTTTTCTACTGCTAGTGACAGACTAACATGGCTACCCATCATGATCAACTTTTGTGTGTATTTTGACCAGATCAGAAATTTGAATATTCACCTATTTCCATCATTCTCATCAGAGCAACACTGCTAATGTGTCCTGAATTCTGAATGAGATGTAATGTGACCATTAAAATGTATATGTATAAAAAGTCTTTCATGGCCTGGGCGTAGGGTTGCCAAGCAACCAGTGGGAGACTAGAGGTCAGAGACATGTGGGGGCAGATGTTGGTCTCAGGTGCTACTGGACTCAAATCTAGCTCTTCTACTGCAGACCAACACACCCTCTGAAACCACAGAGGGCTGACATCATTTCCAGATTTTCCCCACAGGTGACATCATGCTGTCGGCCCAATGGCTATTTTTCAAAAAATCTCCCACTGCTGCTCGAAATAGCAACAGAAAATGAGAGGCATGGCAAGGGAACCCCCTGGGGGGGTTGGAAACCCTACATGGGCCCCATATGGGCCTGTGTATATCTACAGGAAGACTTCTTCTGATATGCTCCACTGTGAGAGGTTTGCTCACCTGAGCAAGGCCATTTGAAGGTGTCACCTTGCAAACAGGTAAGATTACAGGTGCTCACACCTGAGCATCCTCTGCTGTGGCCTCCACTTGGAGGTTAGGAAAGCTCCCACACTATTATGATTCTGTAAAATGTGAAAAATGGACCTGTTTAGAAGGACATTTTTCTAAGGAATATCTTTAATTTTTTTTTGTAAATGTTAATGTCTGTAGGAATTTTCTGGATAGTTTTTATGGTGTATATTGTTGTTTTGTACTATACTTATAGGAGCCCCATGGCACAGAGTGGTAAGCTGCAGTACTGTAGTCAAAAGCTCTGCTCACGACCTGAGTTCGATCCCAATGGGAGTCCGTTTCAGGTAGTCGGCTCAAGGTTGACTCAGCCTTCCATCCTTCCGAGGTCGGTAAAATGAGTACCCAGCTTGCTGGGGGTAAAGGGAAGATGACTGGGGAAGGCACTGGCAAACCACCCCGTAAACATAGGCTGCCTAGTAAACGTCAGGATGTGATGTCACCCCATGGGTCAGGAATGACCCGGTGCTTGCACAGGAGACCTTTACCTTTTTTTACTGTACTTATGGTTTTTATTATATCATTGGCTTTTTTACAATCCATCTTGAGTTTCTGTGAGAAAGATTATAAGTGAAGTAAGTAAATAAATATTTGTCATCTAAATTTGATAATGTGCTTTTGTGTCTAGAAAAGAAGTGAACTCTACATGGAAGTAAGCAAGCTATTAAACTCCACAGAATCAGGAGGCAAAACTGTGTGCAATTCAAAAGATGATCTACAAAATTCCTGTATGAAATTAATAACACAGTGTTACCTGTTTAAAGCAGGCTTCAACCAGATTTGGAGGAAACATATTTCTGAGGGGGGGAAAAGAAATCGATTTGAGACACACTAGCCATCTTTTCAAGCAGAAGCTTAGGAGGAAACAACATATTTCTGAGCGGGGGGCGGGGGGCGGGGGGGGAAAATCTATTTAAGATACACTAGCCATCTTTTCAAGCAGAAGCTTAGGAGGAAACAACTCTACCATTCGGAGGTGGTGTGCCATTGCCTGCCTCCACATAGGCTGAGAGAGTTCTGAGAGAACTGTGACTGGCCCAAGGTCACCCAGCTGGCTTCATGTGGAGGAGTGGGGCAATCAAACCCGGTTCTCTAGATTAGAGTCTGCCACTCTTAACCACTACACCATGCTGGCTCTCTAACATATACGTTAGTATATGTCTGAATATGGCACACAAGAGGCTGATATGAATTCTCAACACATAAACTATTTTACTCTTATGGGGAAACGGTCAAGTTAGAGTGTCAGGGAGGTGTCAGGTTTAAACATGGTAGCTGAAAAGGCAAAAGGAATGAGGTAAACTTCATATAACTAAATACAATAGATAGTCTGTCACGTGAATGTAGCTATTTTGTTCTATGGACAGGTGTTTGTAGCTGTTGAGTTTACTTGGTTGTTACTCCTTAAATAAACCGGCATAAGCTTATTCGACACACATTGCTAATATTTGTGGAGGCAGGAATATACACACAGGTTTCAATTTTCCTTCTTTAACATTTGATAGGGATCACTCCCTTTTCCTTGGAGCTGTTTCCCTTAGGGAAGGACTACCGGTTTCACTTCCCTATCTCAGGATCCTCCTCGACCCCTCACTACTTTTCCTTCTTCCACTCTAGCTGCCAACCTCTAACTGCCACTCTCAACTGCTGCCCTCAACTGCCACTCTCCCAGGTCAACAGTAGAATCCCCCCCCCACAAAAAAACCCCATCGATCAGTGTTCTCAGTTAGCATCTGCAGTTAGCTGTCCATCACACATGCCTTGTCCCAACTATTGCGTTCCTTTCATGGCTAATATTTAATTTCTTTATATGCAAAGGAAGTGATCAGATTTTAATTAGGCTAAAATTGTCAGGTCCATGTTTCCAAATTATTTTTTTGCCCTGAGAATGCCAGCTTAAAAAAAGGGGACAGAGCTCTGACAGCAGCTTCATGCCATCAAGTTCATTCAGCCACACATGGTCACCTGTGGCAGGTGTGAAAGAACACTTCTGTCTTTGCAAACACTGTAGAAAATGCTGCCTTACCTGATTAAGTCCAGAAAGGCATCTGCAGCTGTCACCCGTACAATTTTGCCTTCTCGGTGCATCTTTTCCTTCGACCCTTTCCCAGGGTGGATGATGACCACCATGATTATTCCAATCAGGACGGCAATGACGGTGGTACTCATGTAGTAGACAACTGCTCTGAGCCCCATCTTCCCTGATGCTTTGCTGTCCAGGGCAGAAACCCCTAGAAAATGCAAGCACTAACAGTAAGGCTAGAGTCTCTATATCTTTAGAAGATGAAATCAGCATACATAGCTAATTAAACACTTTTCTGAGAAAAAAATCTGTTTGTTTAGGGTACGTGTTAACTGCCCTCTCCTCAAAACACTCAAAGCAGCTACTTTCTGACCAACTATGACAACTACTTTCAGACCAGCAGCTCCTCACATACATTTTGTCATGAAGGTCACTAAGAACAACCTCATCTTGGGTCGGTTATGCATGGGTACTTTCACTCATGTTCGCCCCCAGTCTGTCTCAGTTGTTCCTTGGAGTTATGCATCAGTTTTCCGTCCATTAGAGATGACCTTGCAGCCAGCCCTCACAAATCCTGGGACTTCCCGTTCCTCAACTAACCCGACTCTTTTATCTCCCCTAAGATCACCCCGGGTGAAATCCCCATGCATAAGGCAGAGTGCGGGACACTGACGCTTGGAGGAGTGACGTTTTTCTCACTACTGCCAATTATAAAGCAGCATGTCAAGGGGCGGGGATTAAAATGCTTCCTGCTTCCTCTGAGTTCTTCCTGAGCAGAAGAAAGGATTTTAAAAACAAGGCTTGGGTTTCTCCATTCCTTTTAGAGAGCTCTGTTTTGCTTTTATTTTTAAAATGCTTTTTGACTTGGCACTTGGGTTCTTGCTGGGGTGGGGGAGGACTTTTCTCTCACAGTAAGGACTACAGCCAATTACCAAAGCAGCATTTCAAGGGGCGGGGACTCAAATGCTACGTGATTTGAGCTTGGAGACTGCTGCTGCATAGATTTGCAAGAGAAAAGTGTGGGTCCAACGAGCAACAAACCTCAGTTAAAACTGCCATGCATAAGTGACCTTGGTCTTAGGCTTTCTTTGCAATAGCCCTTACCCTGAGAAATGGACTTCCAAGAATGCTCAGAAGGACCACCTCTTGACTAGTGTTTAGGAGAAGGTGCAAAATAGAGATTGGTAAGCAGGCTTTTGCTGTTATTTACCTGGGCTTTTGATTAGGGGTGCCAACCTTAGGTGGGGCCTAGACTTCTCCCAGAATTACAACTGATCTCCAGACTACAGAAATCATTTGCCCTAGGGGAAATGGCAGCTTTGAAAAGTGGACTTTATGACAGCACATTCCTGCTGAGCTTTCTCCCCAAACTCTGCCCTCCCTAGACACCATCCCCATATCTCCAGGAATTTCCCAAGCTGGAGTTAGCATCCCTGCTTTTGATTGACTGCTGCAAAAATGCAAATTTATCTGATCTGATTTTGTATCATGGAACCTTGTGACCTGTTTTGAGCGCCTCTTGAGGGAGAAAGTGTGGGGTGCAAATGTTTGAACAAACCGGCACCACAATAAAAATACTATAACTAAAATCAAAACAATTTTTCTACTGATAAGAACAATCAATAAAAGAAAATCAACAAATAATACAAATAAAACAATCAACAAATCAAAACAGCAATAAAACAATGAGAAAGCAGAAATAAAAAGGCTATTAAAATCAGCAATAGTAAAAGTGGTGAATAATTTTAAAAAATGAAGGCAGAGACAAAAGGTAAAGACAATGGCTGATCATTATCCTAAAAAAAAAGTATCCCCTGCCGCCTGACACTTAACAGTCTAGGTGCGAAGTAAACCATTGAGAGGAAGGCATTTCATAGAAGAGGTGTTACCAAATTAAAGATGATCAATAGAAGAAGAAGAGTTGATTTTTACACCCTGCTTTCCCCCCTACTTTTAAGGAGTGTCAAAGCGGCTTACAATCGTCTTCCCTTCCCCTCCCCACAACAGGCACCTTGTGAGGTAGGTGGGGCGGAGAGAGTTTGGAGAGAACTGTGATTAGCCCAAGGTCACTCAGCAGGCTTCTGTGGAGGAGTGGGGAATGAAACCTGGTTCTCCAGATTAGAGTCCTCTGCTCTTAACCCCTACACCTCACTGATCTCTTCCTTGCTTAAGGATACTATAGCACCCATTATGCCTCTCCCGCTTCAAACACAATGCTCTTAAGTACTGGAATTTGCAGTTTCCAAGGAAATTGCTAGTGCAAGCATCTGAAATGATCCTAAAAGATATTTCATTGTGATAATACTTTAACTAACTGACCTTCAGAGACAACCACACACAAACAACCACACACACACACACACATCTGGCATCTAGTACTTCAACTGGACAGTGCTTCTGCTTTCATGCACTGCTTGGAGACTCCCAAGAGACATCCAGCTGGCCACTATTGAGTACACCTCCTTGCAGCTATATATAGTACACCGGTGGGTAAATGAGTGCATATGTGCAAAGTCAATGTTTTTAAAGGGGGAAAAGAAAAAGGTTTTCAAGGAAAGAGAAAGACAGACCTATCACTCAAAAGTGGCAGATTCCAGACATTTTCCTGTCTAACCCATAACTGGCATATCATTTAAAAATGTTTTTCTGGGTGTATGTTTGTAAGCCAGAATGATTTTTTTTAAAGTTAAAAAATATATGTGCCTGGTATTGCCAGGTATGTAGGCTCGTAAAGTTGGGAACATGTCAGAAATATGGCTATGAACTCTGAGAGGTTTAGGTGGCCCATCCCTTCTGTTAAAGCACGGATCTTCTATATTCTACCATCTACCCCTTTTCATATTCAGGATCAACATAGTATGACATGTGTGTATAAAGTGACTTCAAGTCGCAGCCGACTTATGGCAACCCCTTTTGGGATTTTCATGGCAAGAGACTAACAGAGGTGGTTTGCCAGTGCCTTCCTCTGCACAGCAACTCTGGTATTCCTTGGTGGTCTCCCATCCAAATACTAACCAGGGCTGACCCTGCTTAGCTTCTGAGATCTGACAAGATCAGGCTAGCCTGGGCCATCCAGGTCAGGGCATCCAGTATGACATAGTATGATAAAATTAGCATTAAGCAAAAATGGTAGCAACCGGGGCAGAACCCTTGAATTTCAAGGCAAACCTGTAAATACTTTATCTAAATGATTTATTAGGAAACCAAAGACATCATCCATAAAAGCTTATAGACACGAGCAATAACGATCCAGTTTGTGCCATATGTGCACCCTTCATATGGATGGGGGCTGATTGGGGAGGGGTTTCGTGGGAGGGAATTCCACGCATAGAAACAGCAAACATAGGAGAGGAGGGGAGGATTTAATTGGAGCTGGTTTGTGCCATAGTTATGTCAAATTTTGCCTTAAACTAAGGTTGCAATCCTAAAATAACTTTCCTGGGAGTAAGCCTCATTGAATAAAGCAGGACCTACTTCTGAGTACACCTCCCTAGGATTGCTCTCAACTCTGCCTGAAAGGCTGAAGGAGCAAGTAAAAGGATTCTTGAGTTGCAATCAAAATCACCCAGCTAATTATCACTATCAGGTAATTTCAGCAATCAGGTGTTCACTGTCATTTCTTTAAGACCATTTTCAAAGCAAAGCGAAGATAAAAGGATAACAACACTACAAAGCCAGGTAGCTTCTGACCAAACTTTGGCCATTTCCATGGGTTGTTTTGTTCATTAAACTGGATTCCCTTATAATTCAGAGACAAATAAAAGGATGAAAATGAAAATAACAGTATGTTCGTCTGGGGATCATTACTTCTTACAGTTGCATCCCATCCCATCCTCAGGGTAGCCAACACCACTTCACCAGTCTCTCCAGTTCATTTTCACAACAACCATATGTGGTAGGGTAGGCTGAGAGACAGTGGCTGCTCCCACACGGCGACGATTCTCTGCCTCTGCAAATACAGAGACATTTGCAGTCACAATGGAGCACGAACACATGAACACATGAAGCTGCCTTATACTGAATCAGACCCTTGGTCCATCCAAGTCAGTATTGTCTACTCAGACCGGCAGCGGCTCTCCAGGGTCTCAGGTGGGGGTCTTTCACATCCCCTGCTTGCCTAGTCCCTTTAACTGGAGATGCCGGGGATTGAACCTGGGACCTTCTGCATGCCAAGCAGAGGCTCTGCCACTGAGTCACAGTTTTTCTAGCACTTTCCTTTCCTCTGCCCCTACACAGCTCCCATTCCTCCCCTGCACTACTGAAGGGCATATTGTTATAGCATTGCTATAGTATTATAATGATCTATCTGCTCAGTCCTCTGAATTCCCAGCTTTCATGTAAAAAGAAAGAGTGAGTGTCTAGCCCCTTTCGCTGAGCTGTGGGGGAAAGGCATAACTCTGCAATGAAAAGTCCTAGAGACTTAGAAGGAGAAGAAGAATTGGTTTTTATATGCCGACTTTCTCTACCACTTAAGGGCGACTCAAACCAGCTTACAACCACCTTCCCTTCCCCTCCCCACAACAGACACCCTGTGAGGTAGGTGGGGCTGAGGGAACTCTAACAGAGCTGTGACTAGCCAAGGTCACCTGGGAATTCAAACGAGAGCTGGGACTTCAGAGGAACATGTAGACAGATCATTATAATGGGATACCAATATATCAATTACCATTTTTTTAAAGTCCCAAAAGCCTTTTGCTGTGGTGGGGCAGGAAACTGTAGCTGTATAACTGAGCTAAAGAAAATGGTGCTACTTTGGACAGGAATTGCAAAAATGTGTGTCTTCCCAAACACAAGTCATGCAAATGCACATTGACTGCAACCTGTAGAGGTTTCAAGGCAGGAGACAAAGGTTGTTTATGAGTGGGTACTTCCACTCACGTTTACCCTCCATCTGTCTCGGTTGTTCCTCAGAGTTATGCATGAGTTTTCCTTCCATTACAGATAACCTCACTGTCAGCCCTCACAAATCCCGGGACTTCCCATCCCTCTATAAACTCGATTCTTCCCTCACCCCTGAGCTCAGCCCACTTGAAATCCCCATGCACAAGGCAAAGCGCCAGACACCGAAGCTTGGTTTCTCTCACAGCAAGCAGACAGCCAATTACAAAGCATCATGTCAAAGGGCGGGGATTCAAATACTTCCTGCTTCCTCTAAGTTCTTTCTGAGCTTTTAAAAATGAGGCTCGGGTTTCTCCCTCCCCGCTTCCTTGCAAATAGCTCCGTTTTTGTTCTTAAAATGCTCTTAACATGCTTTTTTATGCAGTATTGGGTTTCGGGGGGGGGACTATTCTCTCACTACAGCCACTTACAAAGCAGCATTTTAAGGGGTGGGGATTCAAATACTTTTTGATTTGAGCTTGGAGACTGCTGGTGCATAGACTCCCAACAGAAAAGTGTGGGTCCAGCAAGCAACGAATCCCTGGTAAAACTCCCATGCATAAATGACCATGGAGAGGTGGTTTGC
Source organism: Euleptes europaea (assembly GCF_029931775.1). Taxonomy (NCBI): domain Eukaryota; kingdom Metazoa; phylum Chordata; class Lepidosauria; order Squamata; family Sphaerodactylidae; genus Euleptes; species Euleptes europaea. Next base: position 105,207,804 of record NC_079315.1, read on the forward strand.
CATTGCCTGCAGGCTGCCTCTGTGTAGCATCCTTGGTATTCTTTGGTGATCTCCCATCCAAGTACTAACCAGGTCTGACCCTGCTTAGCTTCCAAGATCTGACAAGATTGGGCTAGCCTGGGCCATCCAAGTCAGAGTGATACTGAATTGTTAATTGTGAGTCTTTCCTAGATACTGCCCTCTACCAACCTGCTTCCACTGAAATCAGACTCTGAGTGACACTGTGGCCATTTTTGCATGGTAATTAGCAACGAGTTCCAGGCTGAATTGCCCCGCATATTTTTTTGAATTTTTCACGCTGAACTGTCATTCCGGAAGTGACTGCGTAGCTGGTGCATACCTGCTTCGCATTACACTTAGCCCATTTAACATGACCTTTGGTGTTCGCCACGAAGAATCCCCCTGAAGGAACCATGCAAAATAACAGTGGCGGGTTAGCTATGCACATACTAGTGGCTATGCAAACAGGAACAAAGGAGCAGGCGAGTGTGTGCGGGGTGAAATTTCTCCTTTTGCGTCGGGACCGTGAATAGGCATTTTTAAAGTCACATTTTTAAAAAGAGCTTTGAGCGAGCATCAAAATTGACCATGCATAAATGGCCATTGTCTCCTGAAACCAGTTTCCCTGACCTGCCTCACTGGTAGCTAATCCGCTATTTAGCTGCTTTGTGCCTCAAATTCCTTCTCCCGCCTACTCAGTCAAGGTCCCAAGGGCCCTGATCCGTCTGTTACCAGTTCAGTGAACACCCCAACCAGGTTTAAAAGGGGATCGGTAGCTTTCAAGAAATGGGTAGGACCCTGACTTGTCTGTCACAGTGGACAATTAGAAGATGACATCATATGGATGTTCCAAAAAACAAACAAACCCCTCTGATGTGGATTCCAAACCAGTACAAAACTTGTATGTGGAAGCATCCAGTGACTGACCCAAGGTCCACGAATGCACTTTGCTAAAGGGCGTTTGCACTTGCTTCTCTGTGGTTCATGTTCGATAAACGAATATTCTGTTTAGTGCCCATTCAGCATTCGGAAACATGTAGGGAAGGAGGGGAAGCTCTTATCGAATTGCTCTTTAATGAAATGAGAGCCGCACTTTGGAGAATGAAATTGACAACTCCATTGTGCATTAAATGGGGTAGGAGAGGACAAAAGCCTCATTTGGCAGTAAGTGGAAACCTCTTGACTGAAGCTAGTTGATTTGTGCACTGGAGATCCTTTGCATTACGGCTAACACAGATGAAATCAAAATGCAGGGTTGCCAACCTCCAAGTACTAGCTGGAGAGCTCCTGCTATTACAACTGATCTCCAGCCGATAGGGATCAGTTCCCATGGAGAAAATGGCCGCTTTGGCAATTGGACTCTATGGCATAGACATCCCTCCCCTCCCCAACCCCGCCCTCCTCAGGATCCACCCCAAAAACCTCCCACCAGTGGTGAAAAAGGGACCTGGCAACCCTATCAAAATTGTTATACTGTAATAGAAACAAACTCATCAATTGTGGGCGAAAGCTGCAATGTGAACAGCTAGATTGGAGTCCAGTAGCATCTTAGAGACCAACAAGATTTTCAGGGTACAAGCTTTCAAGAGTCAAAGTTCCCTTTGTCAGATGCCTGATGGTGGGAGCATTGACTCTCAAAAGCTCATACCCCCAAAATCCTTTTGGTCCCTAAGGTGCCACTGGACTCAAATCTAGCTATTCTACCGCAGACCAACATGGCTACCCTATGAAATTACAATGTAAGGAAGCATGTGTAATCGATCCTTTAAAAGGACACACATTCCCAGACCCAGGTATGTGCAACAGAAAACAAAATGTCTCTGGTCAATCTGTAGACTTGCCAACCTGCAGGTGGGACCTGGAAATCTGCTGGAATTACAACTCATCTCCAGACTATAGAGTTCAGTTCCCCTGGACAAAGTGGCTGATGTGTATGGTAGACTCTATGGCATCACATCCCTACTGAAGTCCTTCCCCTCTCCAAACTTCCCCTCCCAGGTTCCACTCCCAAATCTCAAAAAATTTCCCAATCCAGAGTAGGCAACCCTATCAATCTGCCCAAAGCAGGGTTGCCCACCTCCAGGTACTAGCTGGAGATCTCCTATTACAACTGATCTCCAGTCAATGGAGATCAGTTCACCTGGAGAAAATGGCCACTTTGGCAATTGGACTCAATGGCATTGAAGTCCCTCCCCTCCCCAAACCCCACCCTTCTCAGGTTCTGCCCCCAAAACCTCCCGCCGGTGGCGAAGAGGGACCTGGCAACCCTAGCCCAAAGAGACAATAAAAATGTAAGTCAAAATGTCCTTCAAGTACAACTTCTCTCAAATGCAGCATGGCAAAAAGTTCCCTGGTTCCTTGCTCCTCTAGAATGCAAACACTCAAGATTTTATCATTGGAGGCAATATTATGGAGAGGGGTGAGTCAAAACTCTGCAGGCTCCTCCCTCAAATCTCCCGGAATTTCCCAACCAGCCCTGGCTACAAAAGATGGAACCCCTCAGTTAAAAGCGTTAGTAAAAAGACATGTTTTGGCCCGGCAACCAAAAGATACTGACACGGCCACTAAGTGAGCCTGACGTGGGAGTAGGGTTACTGGAGTAGGTGGTGGCTGGAGATCTTCTGCTATTACAACTGATCTCCAGCCGACAGAGATCAGTTCACCTGGAGAAAATGGCCACTTTAGCAATTGGACTCTATAGCATGGAAGTTCCTCCCCTCCCCAAACCCTGCCCTTCTCAGGCTCCACCCCAAAAACCTCCCGCTGGTGGGGACCCTAAGTGGGAGGGCATTCTCAAGGCTTTCTGTACACTTCTAGATTATTCATATGGGAACCTCCAGTAAAATCGATAAAGGAATATATTTATTTGGGCCACGTTTCAGTCCTTCATAGACTGATGATAAACAACAATGTCACTCAAGACACCAAAGACGCCTTGGTCCGTAAAATCCAAGTACGGGGGAGGGGCCATGGCTCTGTGGTAGAGCATCTGCTTGGCGTGCAGAAGGTCCCATGTTCAATCTCCAGTTAAGGGGACTAGGCAAGTAGGTGACGTGAAAGACCTCTGCCTGAGACCCTGGAGAGCCGCTGCCGGTCTGAGTAGACAAGACTGACTTGGATGGACCAAGGGTCTGATTCAATATAAGGCAGCTTCATGCGTTCATGTGTTCAAAGTCCCTCCCTCCAACCCCAGATTCTGAGAGCTAATCATGATTGTCTGACAGTGTGTCCAAAATGCTTTTTACATGCTCAGTTGGACTTTCTTCTTTATTATTACTTCTGTGAGCTCTGGTACTGAAGCCAAATTCTGCAGCTAAGTCCTGGTGAGTCTTGGCTCGAACTCGGCTCCGGGTTCCTTGTCCTTCAGACTGCAACTGATCTGCAGTCTCAGATTTGGCAAGTGCAAAGCAACAGAGAATTTCTGGATGCCGGGCACAGCGGTCCGCTTCCTGTTCCTTGCATCTGCCAGGGCAGGACCCCACTGGGGTGGCTGTTTAGATACCAATTTTAACTCTTCGCATGATTCCATCTTTTGCTCAGAGTATTGGAATGCATCACCACAATCTGCTTTTTGAAGGGAAACTAAGGGAGTAATTTATCTTCTTTATGTGTGCTAAGCAGAGCAGGAGGTAGGGAGCTGCAGGGATTCACAGCAAGCCATAGAGCAGTGATTAGTAACAGCTGACGGCCCCAGACCAAGGCTCTTTCTCTTGGGTTGCCTCATTGTAATACCGGAGCACAAAGGGCTTACTGTCCCAGCGCCAAGGATCAGAAACACAAGAGCACAGAGAACTGCGGCACAAAAATTTCCTGTAACAAAACACAGACGATACCTGCTTCAACAGAGACATAAAAAGGCCATCCTTTTACGTCTGAGACATTTAAATTAGCATCCTCTTTTGTGAGAACAATCCCCCTTCCCCTCTCGAAAAGGTTTAAAGTTGCCCATTCACAAAAATTGGTGTTTGGGAGGGGCAGGTGGGAAACACCCACGAGCAGACCCCGGCTTCCCCCCCCCCCAAAAAGGACTTTCTAGTTGATGGTTTTCCTAACATTAAATGCAACAATTTAACACGGTGAATGACTTCTGTTTCATTAGAAGCAAGTTCATCATAGCAGCTTCTCAAGTCAGCCGTACCACCCGGCTGTGCAAGATGCTGAGCTGCAAAAATACCCTAGTAAACGTCTGAGTAAAAACAACACTTGTAGAGTAAATGATGCATGAAAACAATGTGTTGCCGGCAGGACAGTGACGCTCATTGGTCCAAATTTATTATCTGACAAGAAATCCTGACCTGGACAGCCCAGGCTAGCCCAATCTCATCAGATCTCAGAAGCTAAGCAGGGTTGGCCCCCATTAGTACTTGGATGGGAGACCACCAAGGAAGTCTTAGGCCATTTATGCAGGGTCAATTTTGCTTCTCGCTCAATGCTGATTTTTTAAATCTGACCTTTAAAATGACTATTCACGGTCCTGATGGAAGAGGAGAAAGTCAAACAAATTCCAGCTCCCCCTCCTTGCCTGCTCCTTCATTCCTTCATTTGCATAGCCATTAGCAATAGTCGCTTGCATAGCTAAGCCGCGGCTGGGATTCTGCATGCTTCCTTCAGCGAATGCTTCGATGCGGGGGTGGAGCAAATACAAAACATCGCGTTAAAGGGGCTCTTAAGAAATGCGAAGCAGTAATGCACTGGCTTAGCAGTGACGTCTGGAATGAAGGTTCAGCGTGAAGAAATAAAAAAAATATGTGGGGCGCTTCAGCCTGGAACGCGCTGCTAATTACCAAGCATAAATGGCCCTAAGGTTGCTATGCAGAGGCAGGCAATATAAACCACCTCTGAACATCTCTTGCCTTGAAAACTCTAAGGGATCACCCTAAGTTGGCTGCGATTCGATGGCACTTGGAAGGGAGACCACCGAGGAATACCAGGGATGCTACACAGAGGCCTGGCAATGGCAAACCACCTCTGAATATCTCTTGACTTGAAAGCCCTATGGGGTAGCCATAAGTTGGCTTCAACTTGATGGCACTTTCCACCACCAACAAAATCCCTAGCCAGAATGCACAAGGTGTGGGCATGCATTTGTGTACTGACATTTTTAAAACCAATGCTGCAAAATAATGCTTCGTTTTATATAGTGCTTTGGTCCACATGGTGTCTGATGCTGAATGACTTGGTTAAGGCCACCCAGGACGTTTAAGGCTGAGACAAGGTACAAATTAGGACTTCCAACTCCGGTGCTCCCAGCGAAGTGCTGGTTGCTCATTAACCATGCAGCATATCCCCAAATACAATTATTGCTCCCCAAATCCAGGACCTAATTGGTGGATGATTATATTTGTAGACGGAAACCAGCGAGACTGCATTCTTCTGCAACGCACTGGTATGGCCCTGTTGCTTCAGGCAGAGGTCACCCCCGTTGTGTTGTAAGCCAGGTTTCCAGCTATCAGCCATTACCTTCTGACCCCTGGAAAGGTGTGTCAAAGATCATGGTTTTGCTGAAAAGGCTAGCACGGGGGGCTGCAGCATTCTTTACATACAGCCCCAGAACAAAGTCAATGATACCATCGAGATGTTTCTAGATGGGGAAAACCTTCAGGCAGAGGGAAGCCATACGGAATTTGAGTTCCTCCCCCCACAAAGTTAGGGGGCTTATCACCTGCTCTCAGACATGGGTAATGGGATTGATGGGATGTGTCATGAAGAGTGCCATGAACTGAGTACCAGAACTGGTACTTCGGCTGCCTTTCCCAGGAACAATACACAGAGCCCCTGTCCATTCTGGATTTGAAAGAGGTATCAAAAGAACTCTTGGGAACGCCCATGAGATAAGCAGGTGTGCGGCATAATTTTATTTATTTACAAAATGTACATTCCCCCTTTCTGCCCGATCAGGGCCAACTAAGTGGCTATCAGTTAAAAACAGACCATTATAAAAGTATATCATAAAACCAATTAAAACCAAAACATAAAATACATGTATGAAACACAAGGACAGCAACTAAAACATGAGGCAGGAAGGAGGGGATAATTGAGTAGGGGTGCCAACCTCCAGGTGGGACCAGGGGATCCCCTGGAATTACAGCTCATCTCCAGACTACAGAGAAAATGGAGAAAATGGATGGTTTGGAGGGTGGACTCTATGGCATTGTACCTAGGGTTGCCAGGTCCCCCCCTTTCCTCTGGCAGTAGGTTTTTGGGGCAGAGCTGGGATGGGTACTGCACGCGCGCGGCCATGCCAACACAATTATATCACTTCTGGTTTCCTGGAATTGTAACTGATCTCCAGACGGTAGAGATCAGTTCTCCTGGAGAAAATGGCTGCTCTGAAGGACAGACTGTAAGGTACTATACCCTCTTGAGGTCCCTCTCCTCCCCAAACCCTGCCCTCCCCACAGAATCCACCCCCAAATCTCCACTCATTTCCCAACCTGGGGTTGGCAACCGTATAAACTGTGGTTAGCCTAGAGTTCATTCAGTAAGTTTTAGCAGAAGTGAAGTTTGATCTGTGAAATTCAGCCACAATGTTCTACAAGCTCTCAAAAGCAATACAGCTTTTATACAGTTTCAGAGGTTACAAAGACGGCCCTAAATTAGTCCAGCACAGGAAGCTTCATGAGACGCTTTCATGAATAACTGAGGGCCAGTATGGTGTAGTGGATAGGGTAATGGACTAGGACAGTGATGGCGAACCTTTTAGAGACCGAGTGCCCAAACTGCAACCAAAACCCCACTTATTTATCGCCGAGTGCCAATGCGGCAATGTAACCTGAATACCACCCCCAGAGGGGGCCCAGAGGGAGAGGCTAGGGTTGCCAAGTTCCTCTTCGCCATGAGTGGGAGGTTTTTGGGGTGGCGCCTGAGGAGGGCGGGGTTTGGGGAAGGACTTCAGTGCCATAGAGTCCAATTGCCAAAGTGGCAATTTTTTCCAGGGGAACTGATCTCTATTGGTTGGAGATCACCTGTAATAGCAGATCTCCAGCTAGTACCTGGAGATTGGCAACTAGTTCCTTAGTGTTTTCTCTCTACATATCTAGACAAATGGAAAGGTGTTTGGAGGATAGCTTGTGGGCACTTCAAAGGTGGAATAGGACTGCACGCCCCTCCGCCCGCACAGACCCAGAGGGTGCCGGAGAAGCCGCTGGAGGGAAAGAAGGAAGGAAGGAAGGAAAGAAGGGAAGGGAGGGGGAAAGGGAAGGAAGGGAGGGAGAGAAAGAAAGAAAAAGAGAGAGAAAGGGAGAAAGAAATGGAGCAAGGGAGAGAAAGAAAAGGACAGAGGGAGACAGAAAAAGAAAGAGGCCATTTATACATGGGAGGTTTTGCCTTGGATTTGCCACTCGGTGGGGCACGGCGGCAGGCTTGTGAGAGGCGAGCAGGGTGGGGCAGAGGGCGCCTCCTTCACAGCCACCGACCAGCCATGCCCCTCCGCCCGCACAGGCCCAGAGGGCGCCGGAGAAGCCGCCGGCCATGCCGAGTGTGAGCGCTCAGCTTCTGTTCCCCGCTCTCCCATCCACCTGGCCGGCCACGCACGCTCCAGTGGCGGCAATGGCGGCAGCTTCTGTGGGAGAGTCCGGGGGCCACTGCCAATGATGTCGGAGGTTCCCCACCCCTGGGCTACAGCCTCCCCCATCCGGGGTGGGGCAGAGCCGGAAAGGCCAGCGGCTTGGAGGAACCGTGTGTGCCGGCAGAAAGGGCTACGCGTGCCGGAAGTGGCACCCGTGCCATAGGTTCGGCAACACGGGACTAGGATCTTGGATCCCAGGTTCAAATCCCCGTTCTGCCATGGAAGTTTGCTGGGTGACCTTGGGCCAGTCACACACTCTCAGCCTAAGCGACTTCATAGGGTTGATGTTAGAATAAAGTAGAATAATGTAAGCCACTTTGTGTTTCCTTTTGGGAGAAAAGTGGGCTACAAATACAGTACATAAATAAATAAGTAATAAAGCCAGTGTGGTGTAGTGGTTAAGAGAGGTGGACTTTAATCTGGAGAACCGGGTTTGATTCCCCAATCCGCCACATGAGCGGCGGACACTAATCTGGTGAACCAGGTTTGTTTCCCCACTCCTAAGCATGAAACCTGCTGGGTGACCTTGGGCTAGTCACCGTTCTCTCCGAACTCTCTCAGCCCCACCTACCTCACAAGGTGTCTGTTGTGGGGAAGGGAAGGCGATAGTAAGCTGCTGTGAGACTCCTTAAAGGTAGAAAAAAGTGGAGTATAAAAACCAATTCTTCTTCTTCTAAAGAATGAAACCAGTTTTCCATTGGGATAACCAAGAATGTTTAGATGTTTAATCAAGCACTGAATGTTTTTTAAAAATTTAATTGTTGAAAATACTTTGACAATCTTCACCAATCTTCATGAACTCTGGCCTCCTTTATATAAATCCTTTTGGGGACACCCAACCCATTACAAATGAACCATTCCACAACTAAACAAGCAGAGATCCTAGACGACCACTTCAGACTGGGTTAGTGAGTGTAGAGGTGGCAAATGAAGTTCAGTGAGCAGGGTAAGCAAATGTATGCTAATGGAACTGGTGATAACTGAGAAGCAAAGATAATTTTCCAACAGAGTGGTTGCTCAGTGGAACAGGCTTCCTCGGGAGGTGGTAAGCTCTCCTTCCCTGGAGGTTTTTAAGCAGAGGCTAGATGGCCATCTGACAGCAATGCTGATTCTATGACCTTAGGCAGAACATGAGAGGGAGGGCACCTTGGCCATCTTCTGGGCATGGAGTATGGGTCACTGGGGCATGTGGGGGGGGAGGTAGTTTGAAATTTCCTGCATTGTGCAGGGGGTTGGACTAGATGACCTTGGCAATTATTTTCTATAGGGCCATTATTTTCTATGGGGTGTAGCCAACCTCCAGTACTAGCTGGAGATCTCCTTCTATTACAATGGATCTTCAGCCAATAGAGATCAGTTCACCTGGAGAAAATGGCCGCAATTGGACTCTATGGCGTTGAAGTCCCTCCCCTCCCCAAACCCTCTCCTCCTCAGGTTCCACCCCAAAAACCTCCCGCCTGTGGCAAAGAGGGACCTGGCAGAAGTATTTAATACTTTCCCTTTAAAGACTGAAAGAGAGATTAGGCTTTTGGTTTGTAGATTCTGAGCTATTCTTCTTTTTCACAGCCTGTTTTCAAAACTCTAGATCAGATATCTTGCAACTGTTATGTAGTAAAATGTATTTTAAGTAACTCAGAAGATCTGTAAAAGTGTCTTGATATAGCTCCTCTCCAACCTGCACTAAGGATCATGGTTTGCAAATTCCACTTTCCAAAGCACTTAGTATTTAATTTTGCAATGTTGCTCTGGTTTTGTTTGGTTTTTGTTTGTTTTTTTATTGTCACGTCACAGCTGATTTATGGCCACCCCTGGGGTTTTCAAGGCAAGAGACGTTCAGAGGTGGTTTGCCATTGCCTGCCTCCGCTTCACGACCCTGGTATTCCTTGTCAGGCTCCCATCCAAAAGCTGATCAGGGCCAACCCCACTTTGCTTCTGAGATCTGACAATATTCGGCTAGCTTGGGCTATCCAGGTCAGGGCAGCTCGGGTATTACTTCATCTATTTATTTAATAAATTTATATCCTGCATTATCATCTTTGAACAAGACCATATTGAATACTGAGCATGTTTACCCAGTCATTGTGAGGGCAGTTGAAATCACTCTGTTCCACAATATTATCTGCTTTAGTTACGTCCCTTATTTTTTTTCCAGCTTGAGATCAGCCTCAAGGGTTTGATCAGGTGGGTGATGATACACCCCCGTTTTTAAGTGACCCTTAGGGCATAGCTTCAGCAAGACTAGCATAGTCCAAACTGAACATTTATTGTATGTGGCCATTGGCCATCACAAATAGCTAAACATAGTTGTGTGTGTGTAAAGGGCCGTCAAGTCGCAGCCGACTTATGGCAACCCTTTTTGGGGTTTTCATGGCAAGAGACTAACAGAGGTGGTTTGCCAGTGCCTTCCTCTTTATAGCAACCTTGGCCTTCCTTGGTGGTCTCCCATCCAAATATTAACCAGGGCTGACCCTGCTTAGCTTCTGAGATCTGACGAGATCAGGCTAGCCTGGGCCATCCAGGTCAGGGCAAAACATAGCTATACAACAATATAAATAAAGCATATCAGCCATTAAAATGTTAAATCAGATACCAAAATATACTAACATATACTAATTTGTCATTTTAAACTTAATTGATAGCTCCTTCAGAAACCCTAGATCTTACTTTCTTTGTTGCTAGGGCAAACAAAGAAACCTTATGTGTTACGTAGGCATCTATGTCAGACAACAGAAATTTAATTTTATCCTCATCCAAATCTGCCGTAATAATGGATAATATTCCTCCTATGAATTTGTCCCTAGGACCATCGCACAGGGGGCAAGAAAGGATATAATGAGGTAAATCCTCCAGTTTTGAGGCTCCGCAAACGCACACGCATTGTTCCCTTGGTAATTGAGAATATCGACCAGCCAATAAAGCCGTGGGCATGGATTGGAAGCGCAATGATGTAAAAGATGTTCTAAAATTAGCATTTGCGATGTTAACTAGATAGAGGGTTCTAGAGTGGTCATTTTTAAATAGTTTATACTGTGGCGCTGCTTTAGATTTTAAGATTACTGAGCAATCTATCAATGCATTTGGCTATATAAACCCAATCTCTAAAGTGGTAATTATCAGCTGTGGCTTCTAGAAGGTTATCAGGGATGGAATATTTTAAGAGAATACTGTTCAGAAATCCTTGGTGCTTTAAATCTTTAGATAACAATAAACTAAAATATTGACGGCACAATTAATTAGGTCTAGCATAGTCTGCCTGAATACCAGCTCTTCTATGGTTAAGATGTCTATAGACATTAGAAAAATACCATAAGTCTTTGGTACTCTGTATTTCCAGTGCCACAGGCCCTGTAGCAGGTGCCACTGAAACTTGATATCACACAGGAAACAGATCACCAAAGACATCACGCTGTGGAGAAAGGCAATCTGGCAACATGTACAACAAAGTACTGAAAACCTACTTATTTGTATGACAGATGTAAGATTGGCAACCATGCCTCCAAGAGAGCATAGAGAACCTTAGTAGGGTTCAACAGGCTTAGTAGGAGCAAAAAAGGGGGGGGGAGAGAGAGAGAGAGAGAGAGAGAGAGAGAGGCAGGGCCTGGTATTAGGGTTGCCAACCTCCAGGTGGTGGCTGGAGATCTCCTGGGATTATTACTTGATCTCCAGGTGACAAAGAAACCTGGAGAAAATGGCCGCTTTTGAAGGTGGACTCTAGGTATTATACCCCATTGAAGTCCCTTCCCTCCCGAAACCCCACCCTCCTCAGGCTCCACACCGAAAATCTCTAGGTATTTCTCAACCCAGAGCTGGCAACCTTACCTACTGATACAATGACGTGACTTCCTGTGAAACCTGGAAGTGGCATCACTGGACATGCTAGGATTTTCAAAAACTTTATGGGAAAACCATCACTGTGCCAGAATAATGCCACCTCCCATATTTCCCCCTGCCTAATCCTCAGAGATCAAGAAACACCAATCTAGAAATTTATGAACTGGGAAATTTATGAATTATCTCTTGAGAATTTTTGTAGTAATAGCCATGGGCACATTCAATTTAGATTGGAGATGTGGTGTGAGGCAAGTTTTTAACCCTTTCTGTGCTTGTATCCTTTGTTAGAGAAAGACCAGCTAGAAGAGTCATAAGAAATTCATTTAATCTTAATTCATAACCCAACCAAGTGGACTGCAACTAAAAATAAACAATGAATCCTAAATAGCGCTTAGTCATTGTTAGAAAAATGATTTGACTTTGCTTTCACTGTGAACAACACATTATATTCCCAAATGCCCTAAACACAAATATTTTAATTCAACCATGTTTACAGCTGTTATTAAAATCCGTGGCAGCAAAGTGCTGTTTATGTTTTCCATTATTCTTGCTCTAATGAATCTCCAAGCCCCTGAAAAAGTTAGAAGGCTGATAACATCAAAGCCCTTTATGTTAGTTCACACGTGATGGTATGATCAGCAAAGCTCTTCTTACATGCTTATTTTTCCGTAATCTTTTTTTTCCAAGTTAAAAACATTAAAAATGAAAGAAAACTGCTAGAAGGAGCACCTCACTCACTGCAAAATATGTGCCTTTGGGTTATGCAGCCATGTGGCTGGAAGTTTTTTGTGTGTATGTTTCAGTTAAAGGGGTTGGAGTGAAGGTCAGGAGGTTTAAACAGGAATGCAGAAGACCACGATCACCAAGAAAACAGTGGGATTGGAGGTGGGAGGAACCATATGAAAGGGAAAGTTTAAAAAAAACAATATTGTTGTTGAATTTTAAGTTATGCAGAACCGATGAGAAGATTCTAAACACAGAACATCTATTCATTACAATCCCAAACATTCAAAGCCCTACCTATATAGCAAACTGAGTTTTATTCTTAGAAGAATGTCCATACATCTTTTAATTTCCTTATTGCTGTCCAAGAAAAAACCCATCTCCGTTTTGGCCTTCTAAGAATGCTTTGTGGAAATGTTGAGTGTGAGTTTCTAGCGCCACTATTGAAAGTTCGACTCCCTCCCAAGGACGTCTACCAATTCAGAGGCAATTTCAAAGCTCTGCAGCAAGGAAACCAAGTTCAAAACCCGGCCCCGCTGATCCCTGGTATTATTAAAACCCGCTCTTGAATTATGGGGGGAGGGTAGGAGAGTATTAATGAAATACACAAACCCTGCCCTCTGACTTCTCTCCTACCACTGGTTCTCATAAACCCCATCCCAATTTAGTTAATACCAGCCGTTTTACAATTATTCATGTAATGCTGGGGTCACTGTGAACCAAGTTGATGAAGTCCTGCGCACACCAATCAGGAAAGCGCTTGGGAATCTTGCGTTCTCGTCAGTTCACATGACACACTGTGTGAACGCCAATTACTCGCTACTCCTAATTAAGTTACTCCTCATCTTCCAGACTCCAATACCATACCTACAACAATAACCTTCTAACAGTTTATTCACACTGTGGTCATGGGAAGTGGGGTCCAGAAAGGGAGATATTCCCCGATACTAGACTTGCCCAACCGAAACACCCCCAAGGAAGGGGGACAGAAGATAAATGGCACATAACAGTAAAGCCGCTCAGTGGATTATTCCTTTCATTAAGTAAATCCCCCTTGGGCAGTGAAATCTCTATACTGATTTGTCAACATTGGAACCAAATAACATTAATAGGCCTCACCCTAGAATTGCCATTTGCCCACATGTGGCAGGCAAACCCCTGCCCTCAGCATCAATCTCCCTTAGGGTTGCCAACCTCCAGGTACTAGCTGGAGATCTCCTGCTGTTACAACTGATCTCCAGCCAATAGAGATCAGTTCACCTGGAGAAAATGGCTGCTTTGGCAATTGGACTCTATGGCATTGAAGTCCCTATTACAACTGATCTCCAGCCAATAGAGATCAGTTCTCCTGGAAAAAATGGCCACTTTGGCAATTGGACTCTATGGCATTGAAGTTCCTCCTCTCTCCAAACCCTGCCCTCCTAGGGATCCATCCCAAAAACCTCCCACCGGTGCCGAAGAAGGACCTGGCAACCTTGATCCCCCGCCCTCAAGAAACTGAGGAGCGGGAGAAAAAATGCCCAGAAAATGGCCTCCTAGCAATTTTTTTTAAGAATTTCCCTACAATCTATCTGGTCTTTACTATAGAGATAGGGGGAAATCATTCTCCCCAGAAATAGGGTTGCCAGCTTCCAGGTTTCCCATTCATGTACATATGAGGGCCAATCCTGTTTAGCTTCTGAGAGCTGATGAGATCAGGCCATGCTGGGCCATCTAGGTCAGAGATGGAGTACTGGTAGGGTTGCCAACCTCCAGGTACTAGCTGGAGATTTCCTGCTATTACAACTGATCTCCAGCCGATAAGAGATCAGTTCACCTGGGAAAATGGCCACTTTGGCAACTGGACTCTATGGCACTGAAGTCCCCCCCCAAAGCCTGCCCTCCTCAGCATCGCCCCAAAAATCTCCCGCTGGTGGTGAAGAGGGATCTGGCAACCCTACCCAGAAACCACCCTCAAAATCTGCCAGCATTTGCTGAAGCAATGCTGGCAACCCTAGTTGGTCTCCCAAATCTCTACAGCTAATTCTCCTGTTAGAGTTCAAGAATGGGCTGTATTCACCTTGGGGCCAGTGAGGGTTCTTATTTGATCCCGGCACTGCCCCTGATACAAGGGCAACACTGCTGCTGTTGTTATATGATCATCATCACTGTCATTGTGATTATCATCATCATTATAGCCAGTTCTGCCTTAAGAACTGTTTCGTACAATTCATGATGGAGATCCAGTGTTCGTTGTTGCTTTGAAACTCATTGCTTAGTTATTTGCAATGCAAGAGCACTTTTCTGGGAGTAAGCCTTCAGTAGAATTCTGAGTAGACCTGCTTAGGATTGCACTAGTAAGCATTTCTAAGGCACTTTTGTACTATAAACATCCTCCAAAGCCACTCACAATAAAATCTCAAGCAAAAAACACCAGGGGGAAAAACGAAAGACAACGTCAGGAAAGCAGAATATGAAGAGAGTTGGATACAAATCAGACAAAAAGCAATGACAGAAACATCAATCCATGCTGAAAACCTTGGAGCACAAAAAGGTCTTGGCACCAAAATTCAAATATTGTAGGTACCTCACATCTCTCTGGGATAGCATCCTATCAATGAAGGTCGGACCAGAACCAACGGGTTGAAATTAAATCAAAAGAGTTTCCATCTAGACACTAGGAAGAATTTTCTAACAGAGCGTTCTTCAGTGGAACAGGCTTCCTTGGGAGGTGGTAAGCTCTCCTTCCCTGGAGGTTTTTAAGAAGAGGCTAGATGGCCATCTGTCAGCAATGCTGATTCTATGACCTTAGGCCGATCATGAGAGGGAGGGCATCTCGGCCATCTTCTGGGCATGAAGCAGGGGTCCCTGAGGGTGTGTGGGGGAGGTAGTTGTGAATTTCCTGCATGTGCAGGGGGTTGGACTAGATGAGCCTGGTGGCCCCTTCCAGCTCTATGAATTCATCTCCACCACTGAAATGGACTTCCCAAGAGTCACAACCTGCTTGATTTCTGAAAGAGGGGGAATCCAGAAAGGCCTCTGTGTGCCTGGAAACACACAAGTAGCCAGCACAGATCTTTTTAGCATAGGAAAAATATGTTCAAAACACACAAGTAGCCAGCACAGATCTTTTTAGCATAGGAAAAATATGTTCAAATTGGCAAATAGCCATTTAGCTACACTGTTCTGAAATGAACTGTAAGTTTCAAGATAATATATTCAATGTGCTTTGAAAGAAAAAAAAATATTTTTTTGTTGTTGTTTGTTCTCCAAACCATTTTCAAGGGGAGCCCCATATGTAACTCATTACAGTAATCTAAGTTGAATGCTACAAGAGCACAAATAAACATGGCAAGGTTCTCTCCCCAGAATGGGCCACAAAAGACACACTGATCTACATTTGTAAAAGATACTTTATATCACTATGCCACCTGAGCAGAGGGGCGGCCCATCTACTAGTACACCTAGGTGATCGCCTAGGGTGCCAGGGCAAAAAGGGCAGCAACCAGCCCTGTCACCCCCCCCACCCGGCAGCCTGTCTGCTACCTACCTGTGGCATCAGGGTCTGCTGCTGCACGCGGCAAACCTGGGAGGTAGGGTTGCCAACCTCCAGGTACTAGCTGGTGATCTCCTGCTATTACAACTGATCTCCAGGTGATAAGATTAGTTCACCTACAGAAAATGGCTGCTTTGACCACTGGACTCTATGGCATCGAAGTCCCTCCCCTCCCCAAACCTCACCCTCCTCAGGCTCCCCCCCCCCAAAAAAAAACCTCCAGCCAGTGGCGAATAGGGACCTGGCAACCCTACCACAGGCTCAAAAAGGTTGGGGACCCCTGACATAACGGAAGGGAATCCCAAGATCCAACCCAATGTCTTCTCCATTATTTAAATCCACTACCGGTACTTTTAGTTTCTTCCACAGTAGCTTATAAAATGGCAACCGCAATCAGGCCAAAAATGTCACTGTGACCTGCATATACATAAAGTGTGGAGAATCTACTCTTTGTTGTCATCTCTTTATCAATACATGTATAAAAAATAGGAAAACAGAGCTTTAATAACTGCAGCACCAACAAAATACAGAAAGGGAATGGTAACATCTGTACCTGTCACTAAGCTGGACACGATGAGAGGCAAGACCAACATCTGCAGCATCCTCATTAACAGTTCTCCAGGGAAGGAAAAGTATTTCACTTCTCGGTAGCTGAAGTGGTATGACCGGAGAGCAAATCCAAGGATGATTCCTGCAGAGAAAGAAAGCCAATCAGCAAATTTAAGCAATAAAGAAAGAAATCATAACATGGATCTGGGACAGTTGCAATGGAAGAGGAGGAGTCTCATTTAGGCTCTGAGGGCAGAGCATGAGCAGAATTTCAGGGACTGCGGCAGGGTACATGCTTTGCATGCTTAAAGTCCTAGGTTTGATCCTGGCCATCTCCAGCTGAATGATATCAACAGGGCTGGGAAAGATTTCTGCCTTGAGACCCTGGAATACCGTTGTCAGTCTGTACTATTGGTGGCGGTCGAAAGCGCCATCAGGTCGAAGCTGACTTGTGGTGACCTCATAGGGTTTTCAAGGCAAGAGATAAACAGAGGTGGTTTGCCATTGCCTGCCTCTGTGTAGTGATCCTGGACTTTCTTGTTGGTCTCCCATCCAAGTACTAACCGGGCTCGACTCTGGCCATTTATGAAGGGCTGTTTCCCTGTGGTCACCCCAGCCGACTGCTTCAGGGCTTCCTTTTGATTATGCATGTCTTTCCTGACCATCAGAGGTCGCCTTGCGCTCCCCGCACATTTCCACATGTTTTGCCCATGTTTTCCGGATTCTGGCTAAAACAGCATCCAGAAAACAAGGGGAAAAGGTGCAGAAAAGCGCAGGGAGAGCGAGGCGACCTCTGACGGTCGGGAAAGGCATGCATAATCAAAAGGAAGTTTCAAAGTAGTCGGCGGGGTGACCGCGAGGGAAACAGCCCTGCATAAATGGCCTTTGAGTGCTTTTTACTATGCCTTCTCTCCGCCCCTAATGGCTACAGTTTAAAACTGCATTATAATTTTTTTAAAAAAATGCATTCTGTGAATGCAGCACAACGAGGGTTGCCAGCTCCGGGTTGGGAAATACCTGGAGATTTTGGGGGTGGAGTCTGAGGAGGGCAGGGTGTGGGGATAGGAGGGACTTCAATGGGGTATAATACCATAGAGTCTACCACCCAAAGTGGCCATTTGCTCCAGGTGAACTGATCTCTGTTTCCTGGAGTTCAGTTGTAATAGTGGGAGATCTCTAGCCACCCCCTGGAGGGTGGCATGATGGGATCAGGGTCCCTCCAGCTGACTTGGACCCCCCTGAATTTTGTCCCCTCAGCCCCCCCTCTCAGTGGCCCTGTCCTTGGGAATTGTATTTTTGTGAAAGAGATAAAAACTCTGCTAGAAATCCCTATCCCTCCCCACTCCCCGCAAGACAAGTCACAGGGATTTTTGGAAAGAGGAAACAAACAGTTTGAGTTCATTCATGGAGGCCTTATCCCTTAGCAGGATTTCTCACATAAGCCTTCATTTGCTTGTGGTACCATTTGTTTTCACTTGAATAGCCAGTCACCAAAGGTCACCACACTCATGACCTGCCCGGCTACATAGCATGGATGTTTTCCTTTGTCTGTCTGTAGTGGTTCCTTTCTCATGGTGAGTGAGTCGCCAGACTTGTGAGCAGAACTTGACATTTTGTACATCAGTGTGGCTGCCACAAGCAGGGTGGTCGGGTGCATCAACCTAGAATGCCCTTGAGGAAACGTCTAGGTTGCATTTGCTCCCGTTTCCTTCCAAGCGGGAATCCCTGTAGAATGCCCATGTAATAATATAAGACCATAAGAAAGGCCCTGCTGGATCAGACCAAGGCCCATCAAGTCCAGCAGTCTGTTCACACAGTGGCCAACCAGGGGCCTCTAGGGAGCCCACAAACAAGACACATTTATACATGAATGGGAAACCACTAAGGAAATCAAGGGCTGCTACACAGAGGCAGGCAATGACAAACCACCTCTGTTCATCTTTTGTCTTGAAAACCCTACGAGGTCGCCATAAGTCGGATGCAACGTGATGACACTTTCTACCACTGCCACTCTGTACCAGCCTGTAACCGTTTACGTTCACACCCAGTAATATTCCAAGGTTGGATCCCGTGAAATATTTCCACTTGTGCAAGGGCTCTTGGGCAAGTGGAAACATAAATATCCCTTGCACTACATTAAGCTGACTGAATCCTGTCTGGTATTTAAGCCTGTGCAAGATATAATGGGCGAAAACGCATGGTCGCTTTAGCCTCCTTTATTCCCTGTTTCAGCCAGGATTCAGCCAGGATCGAACCCAGGTGTTTCGCTGAACGTGCGTTTGATCCTGGCTGATCCTGGCTGAAACGGAATAAAGGAGGCTAAAGCGACCATGCATTTTCGCCCAAATGTGAGGTATCTTTCAGCAAACCAACCCCTGCCCGGATAATGTCCTTTGATCAATTCACATTTATACCTCCCAATCAGACTGTAAGGACAGCACCAAAGAGCCTTTTGCCTTGTGATTTTTGTACCCAGCGGCCCGGATAAGAAATGAAAAATCTCGCAGGAACTTTTGTGCAAACAGGATAGTGTTAAGGGAAACTTCTCTTCCGCTATCACACGGTGGGATCCTGCTCCCTGTGCCGACTCAGTTTCCATGTGTGGTACCTATCCCTCACCTGATAACACAGAACTGAAGATGCTTTGTGAGTGTGTGGTATATTTCACATCCCTCAAGTATAGGGTTGCCAGGTGCCCGGTGGTGGAGGCAACCCCCCGGCAATTCGCCCCTCTGCCCGCCAACCACCTGAGGGTCGGTGGGCAAAGGTGCACTTGCGCGTACACACCGCGCGCACATCATTTCCGGTTTACAACCAGAAGTGCCACCTCGCGAGGGGCCTTATATCACTGAAACTCTTAGTTTGAGTGGTAAAGGGCCGCTTTACCACTCAAACTAAGAGGTATAAGGCCCCTTTGCAAGGCAGCACTTCCCGGAAGTGATGTGCACACGCATCAGCATGGGCGTGTGCAATCCCAACCTCAGCCCCATAGCCTCCCGACAGAGGAGAGGGAGGGACCTGGCATCCCTGCTCAAGTAGTGCCTTAGACAGTATCCAAAATGGCACTGATGTGCAGAAAACTCTCATTGCAAGCAAGCTGGCCGTTCTTCTACACAGCAAGAGTTAGTGTGCCGGAAGTGAGCGTAGACATGCCAGATCCTGCATTCCTCTTTGCCTCTCCTCCTGCAGGTTCCTGCAACTTTCTCTCCAGAGCATCTCTGTGCAAAAGCTTTCAGATGCAGGGCTGAGCGACACGGAGAAAGCT
This sequence comes from Euleptes europaea, assembly GCF_029931775.1. Taxonomy (NCBI): domain Eukaryota; kingdom Metazoa; phylum Chordata; class Lepidosauria; order Squamata; family Sphaerodactylidae; genus Euleptes; species Euleptes europaea. The sequence goes on from NC_079315.1 coordinate 105,227,274, forward strand.
CTTTGGGGTTTCGTGGTTGAGGATATGAACCCCTGCACCCGGCTCTCTTGAACAGGCTCCTTGCTGTGCCATAATTATTAATTTATTTTTATTTTTCAAATTTATAGCCCGCCCTCGTCCCCAGTAAGCCAGGCTCAAGGCGGGTAACAACGATTAAAATCATAATCTATATAAAACACATAAAATCATCAACGTCAATAAAACCATAATCTCAGTAAAATCACTGATATGTTGCCCATTCTACCACAAAGTCAGATCAAAGCTTATTCCCCCCCTACTTGGCAAATTCCCTGAAGAGTCAGTTGAGCTTTTGGCAAAGAAGCTCCTATTAGAAGATCCTCAGCTTACGCTCCAAACTGCCAAGTTCTGCGCTGTTGCTATTAAAATACGCAGAGCTTTATTAGAGAATGATTGTTAGAATATTTTACAATTTTATCAATTTTAATGGGATAATTTTAACGAGGGGTTGCTTTTATTGACCTTACACCTTTATAGGCACGGGTAGTCTGTGATTCTGCGGTGCAAAACTATTGTGTCTGGAAATGTTGATGTGTTGGCACGTGATTGGTCAGTTGACCATATTAATAAACTTGATCTTGAATCTCAGTAAACACTTACACGCAGAGGGCCATAAATGTACCCAGGTGCCACAGAGTAATAGAATATCAGCAGTTCAGCCCCCCACAGACTGCAAGAGTGGAGGGCGGGATGGGGAGGCCAGTAATGATGGATTCCGCCAGGCCTATAACTGTCCTCAGTTATAGGTCTGGTGGAATAGCTCCGTTTTACAGGCCCTGCGGAACTCCTTAAGATCCCTCAGGGCCCTGATGTCACCAGGAAGGCTATTCCACCAGTTGCTGCGGCCGGTGGAAGCATGTGTGATTGGCAGCTGCAGGGATGCACCTAAAGAACTGCATCTTGAGAAAAATAACACCTTTCAATCTACAGTGCATCCCTTCTAAATAATTGCAATATAAAAAGTAGGAGCACATACAAGCATGGGGCTGTGGCTCAATGGCAGAGCAGCTGCTTCGCAGGCACAAGGTCCCAGGTTCAAGCCTCGGCATCTCCAGTTAAAAGCACTGGGTAGTGGGTGATGTGCCCTGACCTGGATGGCCCAGGCTAGCCTGATCTCGTCAGATCTCAGAAGCTAAGCAGGGTCAGCCCTGGTTAGTATTTGGATGGGAGACCACCAAGGAAGACCAGGGTTGCTGTGCAGAGGAAGGCACTGGCAAACCACCTCTGTTAGTCTCTTGCCATGAAAACTCCAAAAAGGGGTCGCCATAGGTTGGCTGTGACTTGAAGGCACTTTACACACACACATAGTGGGTGATGTGGATGGCCTTTACCTTGAAGAACAGCTGCCAGTCAAAACAGTAAATAATGCCAAATGGGCCATGTGAGAAGCCTTCTTTTCCCACTGAGGGGATGCATGCAGCCTACAAGGATTTTTGAGATCTAGGTTCATTTTGAACTATAACCCTTCCCCTCAGTTTCCAAGTGTTCTACAGGTAGCAAGGGTATGGACTTTGGGTTTGCAGCTGTGAGGTAAGTTTTGTGGTGCTCAAGGAGATTACCGAGATCCCTGAGACTAGCTTAATATATAAACAACTAAGATTCATTTATTTACAGGTTGGTTTTAAATGAACAAACCAGCAGCGCAGGTCTCCAGGTAGACAAAGTAGAAACCTGGCTGAGGAAGAAAAAATTTAAACTGGTTATGACATCCACCATGCTTTCAGACACAAACAGGCTGTTACTGATTAGCCACTAGGTTGGATCCTCTCACAAATGCTCAGGATTCCACCCACACCAGCCTGCCCTTTCCCAAGAGTCAGACTAGAATCATAGAGTTGGAAGGGGTCCTACAGGCCATCTAGTCCAACCCGCTGCTCAATGCAGGATCAGCCTAGAGCATCCCTGACAAGTGCTTGTCCAGCCTCTGCTTCAAGACTGCCAGTGAAGGGGGAGCTCACCACCTCCCTAGGTAGCTGATTCCACCGTCGAACAACTCTTACTGTAAAATTTCTTTACCTAATATCCAGCTGCTACCTTTCCGCCCATAATTTAAACCCATTATTGCGAGTCCTAATCTCTGCTGCCAACTGGAACAGCTCCCTGCCCTTCTCCAAGTGACAGCCTCTCAAATACTTAAAGAGAGCAATGGTGTCCCCCCTCAACCTCCTCTTCTCCAGACTAAACATTCCCAACTCCCTCAGCCTTTCCTCATAGGGCTTGGGCTCCAGGCACCTGATCATTAGGGTTGCCAACCTCCAGGTAGTAGCTGGAGATCTCCTGCTATTACAACTGATCTCCAGCCGATAGAGATCAGTTCAACTGGAGAAAATGGCCGCGTTGGCAATTGGACTCTATGGCATTGAAGTCCCTCCCCTTCCCCAACCCTGCCCTCCTCAGGCTCCACCCCGAAAAGTCTCCCAAGCGTGTCGAAGTGAAACCAGCAAGGCAAACCGGGCTGCCTACCGGGCACCGTGAATTCAGCAGAGGCAAGAGTGAGATCAGCAGGACAGCCGGTCAGCCTACCAGCCTTCGTCGCCACTGTTAGGTCCGCGTGGGGGAGGACACACGAGGTCAGAGACGGAGTTCCAACAACACCAGCTTTATTGAGAACGAGAACAGAACTGGAACTACAGTGGGCAGACCCTGCTTATATGCCCCCTGGCTGCCTGCGGCCACTCCCCTCCAGACCGTGATGGGGGGGGGAACAACCCCCAGTAGTCAATAGGTACACACAAGTTCAGGAGCCTTGGAGAATCCCGAGCTCAGCCAGGTTTCCCCTGCTTACCCACACTGATTCACATGTGTGTGTGTTAAGTGCCGTCAAATCGCTTCTGACTCATGGCCACCCTAAGATTCACATCCATACATCCATACATCCATAACAGGGGGGACCTGTCAATCCTAATCCTTCAGTATCTCATAAATGAGCCTATGTGAGGTTTGCTGTTACTCTACATGAGTGGTGGACTCTAATCTGGTGAACCAGTTGTGTTTCCCGCGCTCCTCCACGTGACGCCTGCTGGGTGACCTTGGGCCAGTCACAGTTCTCTCCAAACTCTCTCAGCCCCACCTGTCTCACAGGGTGTCTGTTGTGGGGAGGGGAAGGGAAGATGGTTGTAAGCCAGTTTGAGACTCCTTAAGGGTAGATAAAATCGGAGTATAAGAACCAACTAATTAAAAAAAACCTAATTATAAAAAACTTATAGATATTCAGCTATATTTGACTGAGAATCCAGGGTGCTTAGTAACCACACAAGAGGAACCCCTGCAGGATCAGGCGTGGAGCGGCTGCATCTGTAGCAACGTCTTCTCAGTAAGAGTTTCATGTTTCCAAATCATTTATGAGCCCTTCAGTGGAACAAAGCTTCAAAAGAAATCCCCCCAAGCTGTTATACAGGTTTTCCCTTGACCTTTCACATGGGGTGGGGGGAGAAGCAAACATTCTGTAAAAGAAGGGGGAAAACCACATGTTTCCAATCGATAAACAAATTCCACATACCTAATTTTCCCTGAACTATTTATTAAAGGCAAATTGCAATTTTTAAAAATGAAACAGACTGTTTGCATGTTTATGTGTGCGAGCATGTGTGTGCGCATTTGTATAAAATGCACACACTGAAATTTGTCGCTGACAAAGGCAGCCTTGTCTCTTTGAAAACTTATACCCCAATAATCTTGTTGGTCTCTAAGGTACTACTGGTCTCTAATCTAGCTGTTTGCCTAGTGTTGCAATCCTAAATATGCTTTCATGGGAGTAAGCCCCCTTGAACTCCGATGGATTTTCCTTCAGAGCAAACATGCTTAAGACTGTCCTGCACAAGTCTCGTCTGGCAGATGTGCTGATGGCGATGTCAATTACCATATCAGCATCTTCCCCTTAGCCCAAACGCCCAGCGCGGTGTAGTGGTTAAGAGCGGTGGTTTGGAGTGGTGGAGTCTGATCTGGTGGACCAGGTTGGTTTCCCCACTCCTCCACATGAAGCCAGCTGGGTGACCTTGAGCTAGTCACAGCTCTCTCAGCCCCACCTACCTCATAGGGTGTCTGTTGTGGGGAGGGGAAGGGAAGGTGATTGTAAGCCGGTTTGTGTGTGTGTGTGTGTGTAAAGTGCCGTCAAGTCGCAGCCAACTTATGGCAACCCCTTTTTGGGGTTTTCATGGCAAGAGACTAACAGAGGTGGTTTGCCAGTGCCTTCCTCTGCACAGCAACCCGGGTATTCCTTGGTGGTCTCCCATCCAAATACTAACCAGGGCCGACCCTGCTTAGCTTCTGAGATCTGATGAGATCAGGCTAGCCTGGGCCATCCAGATCAGGGCTGAGTCTCCCTTAAGCGGTAGAGAAAGTCGGCATATAAAAAAACCTCAACCACCACCACCACCACCTCCTCCTCCTCCTCCTCCTCCTCCTCCTCCGTCTTGTACTCTTTTGTACTTTATTTTCACACCAAAGGTAATTGCCAGTATTAATTTCACCGGTCTCTAGGGCAGAGTGTGTGAATAAGCTGATTATCATAAGTTCCGTTTGAAAAACCATTCCAAATGCTTAAGCCCACAACTGACCTGGCTGCATTATTACAGCATAGCCACAACATACACCTTCAGCACCATTTACTGTCCACATGGATGGTTATTTGGTGCTCAGAATGCATGCATCTCTATGTGTATACAAGCTGCATCCTCCCATAAGAGACACAGTGCCATCCTAACCAGAGTTTATCCTCCTAAACCCATTTACTTCAGTGGATTTAGAAGGGTGTAAATCTGCCATTAATTTCTAGAGATGTAGGAGTGACTGATGATTTCTAGCATGCAAGTTCTCACTAACAACAATTTAAAAAGTAAGGTAAAAAAATGTAGGAATGAAATACAGATAGTGAACACATGAGCACATGAAGCTGCCTTATACTGAGTCAGACCCGTGGTCCATCGAAGTCAGTATTGTCTACTCAGACTGGCAGCGGCTCTCCAGGGTCTCAGGTAGAAGTATTTCACATTACCTACTTGCCTAGTCCCTTTAACTAGAGATGCCGGGGATTGAATTTGGGACCTTCTGCACACCAAGCAGATGCTCTACCACTGAGCCATTGCCCCTCCTGGGGCTATCTACCAGAAAATAGGGACCATCCCTAGCAAATTGGATCAATTGGAAGTACAGAAGGTCCGTCTGTAGGTTAAGCTGCCCCAAAACGCCCACCCACCATCTTTCCCTTTTCACATTCATACAAAAATGGGTCGGAAATATCTGAAGAACCACTTCCTCCTGTATTCGAGTCTAGTAGCACTTTAGAGACCAACAAGATTTTTGGGGCATATTTTTGGAGATTTGACTATCAAAGGCTTATACCCCCAAAATCTTGGCCTCTAAGATGCTTCTGGAATCGAATCTAGCTGTTATATTGCAGACCAACATGACTACCCTCTGAAACTTCATCCTGTATGAATCTGCCTGTTCAATCATTATTAGATTAGGTTGCCAACCTCCACATGGTGACTGGAGAACTCCTGGGATTACAACTGATCTCCAAGCGATGAAGATCAGTTCCCCTGGAGAAAATGGTAGCTTTGGAAGGGGGACACCATCATATCATACCCCACTGAAGTCCTTCCCCTCCCCAAACCCCGCCCTCTTCAGGCTCCACCCCCCAAATCTCCTGGTATTTCCCAACCCTGAGCTGGCAACCCTATTATTAGAGACACTTCTCTAGGAAATAAGTAAGGCCATGACCTGAGACAGGATCTCTTCTATAGCAGCACCACATGTCTAGATTTCCTTTTCTTAAGAGATCTGCCTGGTGGCTTCACTGTTAGGATTAGGCAAACAACAGTTTGTTTTCATGTGCTCTTAGCCATATATTTTCCATTTTTTATGGTTGTATTTTATTCATTCTGTAGGCTGTTGAGCATTTTTTGGAAAAGCAGGATAGGGCTTTCTAATACATACAGACAGACAGACAGACAGACATATCTGAAGCCCCTCTCTGCATCACACCACCAGCCTCAATTGTAGATATTAACATTTCCTTTGCTACAGCTGTCTTCCACACAGCTGCTATACATCACCTACTGTATCTGCATCATCCCAAAAATTGGACCAAGGCAGCAAAATACCTTCTCAATGGACTAATTCTAGAAGTGCCATCCCAAGAACACTTTCAAGGAGTAAGCCCCATTGAATAAAATGGGACTTTTATGAGGACATGCTTAGAATTGCTCCCTTAAAATAACAAGCTTGATCCAACTAAAGTTCAACACCCATAAGTCCCATTGAAATAGCTGATGCTTGATTTTGCCTGGGTTACAGCCAACATTTTTGAAGTATACTACTACCTTTTAAATTGATTAAATTGCATAACAGCAAACCTCACATAGGCCCATTTTTGAGATACTGAAGGATTAGGGTTGACAGGTCCCCCCTCTCCACTGGCGGAGGTTTTTGGGGTGGAGTCTGAGGAGGGCAGGGTTTGGGAAGGGGAGGGACTTCAATGCCATAGAGTCCAATTGCCAAAGTGGCCATTTTCTCCAGGTGAACTGATCTCTATCGTCTGGAGATCAGGAGTAATCGCAGGAGATCTCCAGCTAGTACCTGGAGGTTAGCAACCTTATGAAGGATGTGTAGGTACTTTACATGCAGAAAGGCTATTTTAAATATTTCCTGCTTTCATTTCATATTACAGTGACATACCTGGCTCGAAACAGTTCAGAAAATAAATGTGTATACCCTTAACTTACACTTGAATTCTTTTCTTCATCAATTAATGATTTATCTTACTAATCAATTGATTAAACATATTAAAGCTGACACCTCACACCGTTTAAAATAGTTAGGGGACCATTAGACAATGGTATATAATTGTTAGCCACTAACTTACTAGACTTCCTGAATTTTTACCAAATCCAGAATACCGAGAACCGACAGGACCAAGAAAGAGTTCAAGGGGCTGCTTAGAAAACACTGTGAATCCATTGAGAATCCTGTTTAATATGTCATCCAGAATGGTGACCTCTGCGCTAAGAAGTGTCAGCGAAATGTTATCTTATGTAAAGATAACACTGCTTCCTATCCAAGTTAAACTGGAATAGAAACGTGGAAAAAACCCTCAAACACGATTCCATGATTGGCTTAAGAGCACTATGAAGAAGTGGAGAATAGAGGGCCCATCAGTTGAATAAAACATATCTTCCTTCCACTTATATTATTAAATTTGTATCCCACCTGTCCACTAAGAAGCACAAATACTGAGAGTTAACACAGCTTAAGAGCGCAGTCCTGAAGGGAGGGGTAGATCCGTGGTGGCCGGGAACGGTGGAGCAGCACCACCTCCTGAGTGGCTTCTCGGCTGCCGTGGAGCCTAAAAAAAGTTTTTAAAATTAAAGAAAGGAAAAAATGGGGGAAATGCCCCATTGAAAATAGTGAGGCTGCGCTGGCGGAAGGGGCCAGCTAGGATTGCCAGGTCCCTCTTTGCCACCAGTGGGAGATTTTGGGGGTGGGGTTGGGGAGGGCCATTTTCTCTCTCAGCTGGAGATCAGTTGTAATAGCATCAGATCTCCAGCTATACCTGGAGGATGGCAACCCTAGAGCCGGCGGAGCCTGGACACTACCATATTTTGCCCCACGCCAGCGCAGGTGACACCGTATTCTGTGGAGCAGTCACCTCCTTTCAGGAATGGGCTGCCTGTCTGTGAAATCTGTCACATCCGATTGACTATGAGAAACCTATTGAACTCTGTAATGTCGTCCTGAAAAACACAGGGAGCATATTCAGAAGTCCGTTTTTTTTAAAAATGGAGCTTACTCCAAGAAAAGTATTCTGAGGATTGCAGCCATAAACAGATTGCAATCCTAAACGGTCTTCTTAACCCAGCGACATAGAAGGGTGTAATTCTGTTTAGAATTGAACTAATAATGCAGCAAGACAAAACCTTGATATAATATATTTATAGAAGAACATGTAATTACAATGACTGTACCTCATCCTAATTAAGGTCAATCAAGATTTTTCATGGCTTGACAGAAAGTTAACGGAGAGCATAGGAATGTAAGAACTGCGTAATCCAGCAATCTCTAAGAATGGCACCCAGATGCCCTCAGAAAGCTAACAAGCAGATAATTAGGGTAGCTTTGTCCTGTGGTTTGTTCCCACCGTCTAGTTCAGCACATAAAACTTCCACTGATCATGGGTAAAAGACATTGAAAGACCAATTTGGCATGAATATCTAATCCATCCCTTAACAGTCTATATTAGTGATCATCACAACATCTTTTTATTGTTCATTACTCTATGGGAAGAAATGCTTTTTCTTTGCCCTGCAGCAACTGAAGGTCATTTTCATTGAGATGACCCTGATTTCTTGGTTCAGAGGCATTGCTAAGCAGATCATTTGCCTGGACTGCAACCGGAGATAATGATTTGCAATCCTACAGTGCAGGGCAAGCACAAAATGTACATTGCTGGTTCAGTTATAATGGCAACCTAATGGTAGGCTTCTGAAATGAGATGAGATGGCCTATAGCCCTACCACCCTGAACATGCTTGGCTGATCTCAGAAGCTAAGCAGGATTGACCCTGGTTAGTACTTGGATGGGAGACCACCAGGGAATACCAGGTGAAGTAGGCTTGGTTTACAACTAGGGTTACCAGCTCCGGGTTGGGAAATACCAGGAGATGCTGGAGGTGGAGCCTGAGGAGTGTGGAGTTTGGGGAGGGGAGGGACTTCAAGGGGGTTGGATCAGAGGGTACAGTCTCCATATGTAACAAGTAAAGTCCATAAACTATATCACTATTGCTATTACCCTCTGACCTTGAGATTTTGTATGATGACTGATCAATTGTATGGTAACTGTATTATATATAGGTGGGAGATTTTGTATGCATAGTTTTGAGTTGGTTTATGTCTCGCATTATAGTTATAGTTAGAATATAGAGTGTAGGAATATCACCATTAAATATGCAACCTTGATATGAAAACTTGGTAAAGATTATAATAGGTTGTTTTTGCTAGAACGCAAGCCCTGGAGGTTGGTAACCACAGAATTCAGTCCAGGGAAGCCCTTGAGTTTGGCAAACACTCTCCAGGCAATTCCTGGAGGGTGTGTGCGTGTGTGCGCGCGCCGACACACACGCATCACTTCCAGTTTAGAACCGGAAGTGCCGCCTCGCAAAGGGCCTTTATTTCTTAGTTTGAGAGGTAAAGCGGCCCTTTATCACTCAAACTAAGGGGTATAAGGCCCCTCGCGAGGCAGAACATCCAGTTCTAAACCGGAAGTGACGCGCACAGTATGCACGCGCACATGCATGTTTGCCTGCTGACCCTCAGGTGTTCGACAGGCAGAGGGGTAAATTGCCGGGGGTTTGCCCGCCACCAGTGGGCACCTGGCAACCCTACTTCCAACTCTAGGATACTATAAGCAAAATGAAACCATGCAAGGCATCTCTCAGTTATGCAGAATAGGGAGCTTGGATAGAAGGGCTGGTATTTATAGGAATCATGGGCAGGGTGGAACTAGCCATAATTTGTAGTCCACTAGTCTCTGTAAATCTGGAGGAAAGAGATGGGTGATTCATGTGCACAGACAGTGTGCTGTGGGTCTATGGTTGCCAGCTCCAGATTGGGCAATACCTGGAGATTTTAAGGGTGGAGCCTGAGAGGGGTGGAGTTTGAGGAGGGGGGACTTCAATGGGGTATAATGCCCTGGAGTCCACCTTCCAAAGTGGCCATTTTCTCCAGGTGAACTGATTTCTGTGGCCTGGAGATCAGTTGTAATAGCGGGGGATCTCCAGCCACCACCTGGAGGCTGACAACCCTAGAGGAAGAAGTGGAAACAGAAAGGGGAAAGGAAGGAGAAAGCAGCAGTGGGTAGGGATGCCAGCCTCCAGGTGATCCCCTGGAATTATAGCTCATCTCCAGGCTACAGAGATCAGTTCCCCTGGAGAAAATGGATGCTTTGGAGGGTGGACTCTAGGGCATTGTACTCCACTGAAGTCCCTGTCCTCCCCAGGCTCCATCCCCAGATCTCCAGGAGTTTCCCAGCCTGGATCGAACAACCCTGTCCCCCCATCCCCTACCAATGGCTAGGGAGGACTTGGCAACCCAAGCAGTGGGTGGTGATGAGAGGGTTGGGTGGAGGACAAGGTGATGGGCAAGGCCGTGGGGAGGAGGAGGAAGCAGTGGTAGCAACAGGAGAGGTGTGTGGAAGAAGAAGAAGAGTTGATTTTTATATGCCAACTTTCTCTACCACTTAAGGAAGACTCAAACCGGCTTACAATCACCTTCCATTCCCCTCCCACAACAGACATCCTGTGAAGTAGGCGGGGCTGAGAGACCTCCTAATAGAACTGTGATTAGCTCAAGGTCACCCAGCTGGCTTCATGTGTAGGAGTGGAGAAACCAACCTTGTTCACCAGATTAGCCTCCGCCGCTCATGTGGAGGAGTGGGGAATAAAACCCGCTTCTCCAGATCAGAGTCCACAGCTCCAAACCATCACTCTTAACCACTACACCACGCTGGCTCTCTCCTTAAGCCATGAGAATGAAAGGAAGTGACAGGAAGGTGGGAATCTGAACAAGATGAGAGGACGCAGGGGCCAATGGGAGGAGGATGAGAACCCCAAATGCACAACAATGCATGTGCACCTGTATTTGGCTTTTCAGGTGCCCTTATTCAGTAACCCAGTCCTGGCTACCACATGGCACTCAAGTAGGGTTGCCAAGCTCCAGGTAATAGCTGGCGATCTCCTGCTATTACAACTAATCTCCAGGCGACAGAGATCAGTTCCCCTGGAGAAAATGGCCGCGTTGGCAATTGGACTCTATGGCATTGAAGTCCCTCCCCTCCCCAAACCCCGCCCTCTGCAGGCTCTGCCCCAAAAACCTCCCTCCAGTGGTGAAGAGGGACCTGGCAACCCTACACTCAAGACTGCAGAGTGGATAGCGGCCTCAACCAATACGCAAGGGGAAGATACTGCAGGCTTTGAGCTCTTTCCGCTTGGGAGCAGCTCAGAATGTTCATCTACAGTGACAGCTGGAAATGGGCAGTGGGGGACCCTGGTTGGTCCTTTTCATCTGGAGAAGAAAAGAATAAAGGCAGTGGAGTTCTCTTGGCTGAAGAGAGAAAATAAAAAGCGGATGTCTGGAGATTTAGCAAAGTCTTTCCTTGAACCTAATCCCTGAGGGGGAGTCTGCTGCAGCTAAAATAAACAAATTCACACTGGAACAAAATTGTGTTAGTTTTTAGTTGTTAGAAGATAACACTATTGCCTTTTTAAAGTCAGACCCATTCGGGGATTACAGTAGCTCCTAGTCATTTTCTTCTTGCTTCTACATTCAGTTTCTTTACCTTCATTCAAGACCCAGGATCTAAACTAATGATTTCTGGATTACAATCATTTGGAGGAGGCCCTCCTGATATACCTCTATGTCCAATACTTTTTATTTGTTTTACTGACTTGTTGTGGGAGAGTGGTAGCTGCACAAGTATACAAATGATAAATCTATCAGTATCTTTACTGATGATATTAGTAGAGAAGTCAAGCTTTTAAATTATGGGAGATGCTCCATCCTGCTCCCATAAGCAAATGTGAAAAAGCCATTTTAAAGCAGCATTTCCTGTTGCAAAGACTGAATGTTACCACTGTTATTTTGGTAAGAGGGCAGGTCTCTTTCTGCCATGGTGATCCTGCAAGTCTGTGTGACAACCAGCAAGAGACTGGATGAGGTGGGGACATGTGGGGGGAAGGCAGCCATCAGCGATGGTGTGATGTCACTTCTGGGAAAAACTGGAAGTAATGTCATGCCTCTCTAGGAATCACCAGAAATGCTATGGTAAAACCAGAGATTTTTCAGTGATTCCTAGAAAGGTCTGACATCACTTCTAGGGTTTTCCTCAAAATGATGTCAGTCCTTTCAAGGAATTGCCAAAACTTCTATGGTTTTACCATAGAGTTTCTGGTAATCCCTAGAGATGCATGGCATCATTTCCATTAAAAAAATCTTTCCCCTGTCAGACAGTGGAGTGTTGGCAGGAAATCTCCCACTCCCAGTGGGCATGTGGCAACCATACTATGTGGACTTTTCTTCCTGACTTTAGCCATTAAGTGTGTTCTTTCTCCTTATCATTGCCTGAACCTTTGAAGCGCTCTTACATGCCTGCCTGTTGGCTCTTTGCATTCTTGATTAGAACAGACAATATCCATCCAAAAAGATAAGAGCTATTTATAAATGCAGGTAGCCAAGTTGGTCTATTTAGGAAAAATCATTGTTGCAACTCGAACTTTTTTGCACTGGACGTAAACATTATGTTAATTAGGCATTGTCTTTATATAGCTTCCTGAGCCACCATCTTAAGACAAATCCCAACAGGCTGGGCCAATACATATGGCAGGTGGTCCTCCATCATGGTCTGTGTGTCACACCTGTTTCTCTTCCCTCTCTATATTTTTTCTTTGCTCAGCTTGAGGAAGAGTTCAATAAACCATAAAATTAGATCATGGTTTTGTAACTGTCAGTTGTTATTAAATATTATTACAGTTTGGATTGTTTTGGAAGATCATCTTCCTCAAACTCAATATTCAAATGAACCATTTGAAAACATCGCTGTGAAACTATATACTAAAGACCTTCAGTTATACTTGACATAATTTCATATCTGGAAACTCAGAAAGATAGGTACTACATGAACCAAGCTTTCCAAATTTATCCCTTGCAACAGAGACATTTCAGAATACACTGCTTCACTGGAACTGAATTTTACATTTTAGTTTTCATATTTACAATTGCCAAATACTACTGAGGGAAGAGAAGAAATTGATATGACTTCTTCTCCAATGAACACACATGTGGAAGCAACTATCAGTGAATCACAGCAGGGTGGGAAAACGATCTAGCTGGTCCACTTCCACAAGAGACAAGCTCATGACATGGTAGGGTTGCCAGGTCCCTCTTCGCCACCGGCGGGTGGTTTTTGGAGTGGAGCCTGAGGAGGGCTGGGGTTTGTGGAGGGGCTTCAATGCCATAGAGTCCAATTGCCAAGGCAGCCATTTTCTCCAGGGGAACTGATCTCTGTCGTCTGGAGATCAGTTGTAATAGCAGGAGATCTCCGGCTAGTACCTGGAGGTTGGCAACCCTAATGTCATGGTTCTACTCCTGAGTGTGATGTGTGAGCAGAAAAGTCAAGCAAGATCACCCGTTTCCTTCCCTGAACTACGAAAGGTCAGACGGTGATTCCCCTCCCTCAAGTCCATTGAATAGAAGCTGCAATCTCATGTCAATCTTTGGCTCTAGCCTTACACTGCTCATTCAAGTAGATGGCTCACACGAATAATATTTTTGCAGACATGAGCAGCTGGAGGATTGTCAGAAACTCATCCAAATGACCATTACGAAAAAGGGGTGGAAGTGTTTTCATTCAAAGATATTTATTGTTGTAATGTCCTAGGAAGATACATCCATCAGTCCTTCAAGTCAGTTGTTTAATGGGAATTAAGTTCTTCAACTGAGATTACATCCCATACTTTCTATAGGACTCGTAGACATAGGTTTCTGATGGTTGAGTTTCACAAAGCAATCAATCTTTTGATTGAATAGTTTATAAATAATACACTAAGGTTATTTCATGGTTGTGTCTAAATGTAATCTTTTCTTAGCATATGTGTGGTCTGATGAATTGTTATAGCTTACTAAGCATATCTGTCAATCAGTGCCTTGGTGGGAAGCTACCTGAAAAGCCATGCGTTTTTAAAAGAAAGGACAATACACATGTAATAAAGAAATCAAATACTTGTTCAGATTTTTCAACTAAAAATAAAATAAAGGGCAGCCCTGCCAAAGAGTATAGTTACATTTTGATAGTTGTGTACCTGCCAACTATCCAGGTACTAGCTTTGATAGCTAGTACCTGCCAACTTCCAGGTACTAGCTGGAGATCTCCTGCTATTACAACTGATCTCTAGCCGACAGAGATCCATTCACCTGGAGAAAATGTCTGCTTTGGCAACTGGACTCTACGGCATTGAAGTCCCTGCCCTCCCTTCCCCAAGCCCCCCTCCTCAGGCTCCACCCAAAAAACCTCCTGCCAGTGGCGAAGAGGGACCTGGCAACCCTAGCAGATGACCATATTATCTCATCAACTGCTTTTAAAACTGTCCTCAGTTTCTAAAGAAATAGACCATGAAGCAAGTTCAAAACATACTTGGAGTGTGAATTTTCTTGTACAGTTCTTCAGATCCAGTTCACTACTTATTTATAGCAAAAAAAGTTTTAAAAATATTATTTATTAATATTTGGGTTATTGTAAATACAGAATGAAAAATTCCTTAAGTCAACTTTATTTCTTTTAAAACTTCCGCAAACATTGTCCTAATCTGCTTTGCAAACAATACCTAATCGGGTTGCCTTCTGCCTTCCTTGAGCAGGTAGATTTCCCATTGGCCACTGAATTTCATGATCAGCACAAGTACTAAAATGACCTTGGATGTAAGTGGGCTGCAGTTCTTTGACTATGAGAAGAAAACCGCTATTTAGGATGTGTGTGTTCTTTTCTTTGGAACAGTCAATGGGCAGTTTGGTCTTTTTAGTAATTTACAGGTTGCTTAAGTGAAATGGACGGACGTCCTGAGTGGGGTTGTATTGAGATCGTACTTGATTTTCTTTCGTAGATTCAACCATTTTGATTAAGTGATCTGACAAAATGGGCATCTGATGAAGGTTTGTTCTTTTCTTTTCTTTTTAAAGGTGTCAGTAAAATGATGTTTCAAGTTTCCCTCTGATTTACTTCTTTTGAATGCTACTAATTTAAACTGAATGGGCTGGTAGGCAGGACTGAAAACCATACTATGAATAATAAAACTTTCTCCAGGCCTGGAGTAAACAGATAGAAAAAGATAATTCTAAGCCAATAGGTTCTTCTCAATCGGGAAGAACAGTGAATAGAAACACTTCTGTTCTAGTGATGCTTTTCAAGATCGCTGCGATTGAATTACTCACCAACAATGACCCCGATGACGGTGAACAGCACAAAAAAATTCCTCAGCAGGTAGCTTTTAACACCATCCTTTGTTATACTCTGGACCCTTTTTTTTGCCATCACTGTACGTTTCCGGACTCCTTGCTGGAAGCGTTCCATCCTATTGCTAGATCTTGTGTCTTCTCCGTTACCCTTCGTCATCTGTATCTTGGGAATATGTCTTGATAAATTTGCAAAGTTACAATTTCCCCAGAAAGAACTGGAAATCTCTTTCTCCTTGAGCAAGGATAACAAAAACCGAGAGAGAGGGAGAGAGAGAGAAAGAGAGAGAGAATATGGGTTAAGCTACAAACTTCAAAACCATGAAGTGTGACTGACCACTGTAACATTTTAACAATCTGACTGTTTGGAAAACAGAATTATGAATTTGCAAGAAATATATTGCATATATCTGCAGGTTTTTGGTAATGCTACAATGCAACCCCAAGAATACAACCCTTGGAGTAAGCCTCATTTAACAGACCTGAGTAGGATTCTAATTAGACCTACTTAGGTTGCTCTCCTACAGTGCTAGCCTAAGCAGGGCTATACGCTTCTAAGTCTATTGACTTCAATGGACTTACAAGGATGTATATCTGCTTCGGACTGCGCAGTTAGTTCTCAGTATGATGTTGGTTTAGGTGGTTATTTAAATTGCACAAATTAAGATGACTTTTCCACTCAGTTGCTTGAGCATTAAACATCAGGGCGCTGTAGCTGATGTAATGAAATAAATTTACAACGTAGTGTGATAAAGGAGAAATGAGCTTTCTACATCAAGAGAGAAGAAATGTGAGCACAATCCAGCCAAATTTTAAAGCCCCATTGATGTCAAAGGATGAAATTCAAGCACATACTTAACACTCCCATTGCGATCAACAGGATTTATCTTCCACCGGATCATGCATGATCATTTGAATACCGCTTACAAACTTTCCTACAAATCTGTACCATATCAAATATTTTAGATTTTTTTTGGAAAAGGAAACCACACTATCCAGAGTATTATGTGTTTTAGAAGAATTTAAACAGTTGTGTGCTTTCCCCCCAGCTTTTCCTAAGCGATCCAAATGCCTTGCGTTAGACCCATGGCCAGAAACAAGACCATCTAAACTTTTTGTCTATTTCCGCGAGATGCACTCTTATTATAATTTTTTTTACAATTACCACTCCTCTGCCATGAGAAGTACTGTTCTCAGAATACCAATGTAAACAGAACCAACTAAACGTTAAAAACACCTATTAGGTTAACACTGGTTGCTTATTATACATAAAGCTCCAAAATAATGTTTTGCTTCAAAGCCAAACCAAAGACCAGAACTGGCACTTTAACCATTCTAAGGGTGGTTTTTTGTTTGTTTAATAATCATTTTAAAAATCTTGATTGAAATCCATTCTGCTTTCCTTCAAGTATACCACAATTGCTTCCTATTATTAATTTATCCAGTTTGACCATGCTGTTCAATACCGCTTGCTCTTCCAGCCTCCCGCTGCGAAAACCCGGCGGTTCTCCGCAAAAATCAGGCATCACATCAGAACAGAGATGAGACACAACTATATTTACCATGGTATCTTCCAACTTGGCTTGAGGCACTGAAGATAACATTTTCAATATATTTATAATCAAGCGATTCACAAATTATTGACTATATCTCCCCTTTTCTCCTATGTTTTAACCTTTCCATCCCTCTGCCCTTATAACAGAGGAAAGGGATGATCATTCATTCGTTTCGGTCATCTCTAGAGAACCTAGACAAACATCGTATTGGGAATTGTTCATACAGCTTAAATCTTAGTGTGGATGTGTTCATTTTAAACCCAGTTAGAGATCTATTCAGTCCTGTTCCCCGCTGGAGGAGTATTCAAGGGACTTCCCACCTACCTGCCATAACAATTTATGATTAAAATGGGGAGGGACAATTCAGGCGACACCCTTAAGCGTGATCGCGACCCAGTGGACTCGACAACGACGGTGCAGAAGGAACCAGAGGAGGAACCTGAATCGATAAAGGCGCTCACCTTTTCAGATCCTGACAAGCCAAAGGCAGCAGCTGAGGACTCAGGTCAGATCCCCAGAAGACAGCAAGGGGATCCAAAGAAAAGAAACCCGCGGAAAAGGCAGCTAGGAAGAGACCCGGGGAAGGCTGGCCAGAGGCATGGGATTTGCAGACTGCAACTTACAAATCGCAGCAACTTAAGAAAAGGGGAGGAGTCGCCAGTGCAGGAGGGGAGGGAAAAAATGAAAACACAAGAGAGGGGGGAAAGTGTGTGTGTGTGTGTGTGTGTGTGTGTGTGTGTGTGTCGGGAAGCGCTGGAAGCGGAGCGTCAGGAATACTGATGAGTCTTGGCACCCTGCAAGCGGAGCTGCTGGCGTTTGTTTTCCCTTTTAGACCACTTTCACGCTTTGTCGGTTCAGCTTCATTATAAATGCAAAATCTGGACCTAGGAAGAACCGAAAACACACACAGGCTCTCTCTCTCTCTCTCTGCCCCCCCTCCTCCCCCCCGCTCGCTTTCTCTCTCCTTTTGGATCATCCCAAATGATCCAAACGTCACCCTACAGGACCACATTTCCCCTTTAGGGGACTTTAAAACAACCACAACTGAGCATGCTGACTTACTTTATGATTTTCTTTAGAAGGTTGTGGGTAGGGTAGGGTAGGGTGGGGGCAATCTTCCACGAAAGCTCTTTTTTTTGGGGGGGGGGTAATCTTTTTCAATTTCTCAAGAGCTGAACTGGAGCCTGCTCAAGAAGAGAGCAAGCACGATCAGAGACGATTCCTCCCTGGGCCCTCTTTGACTTACCCGAAGTGCAAGACAGGGCTTGTTCTTTACGGTCTGGTTTAAAGTCCTGCAGAGTAAATCCAATTCCGGCTTGAACTTTCAGCAAACAGAAGTTAGGAAGGATTTGGGGGGGGCGGGGGTGGTTCCAAAGGCATCTCTGGTTTGGGTTGTTGCTTGTCGATTCACATCCCTTTAGGATCACCGTTGTCATGTTTTCTCCCGGGAGGCCGCGTTCGGATGCTGAACACGTCTGAAGCGATGAAACGCGGTCTTGGAAGGCATGTTGGTGGCTGCTTCATGGTTATCATAGAAAAGCATTAAAAAAAATCTTTATCCCCACATCAAGATTGGAGTATCGGTGTATGAATGCTCTTATAGTTTCAGAAGTTAAAAGCAGTCTTGTCAATTTTCTTTCCATATTTAACACAAAGATTTGTAGGGATTCACAAAAGATTTGCAGTAAAAAAAAAAGCAGAATCCAACCGCACTAGAGTGGCATCCTAAATCTTTTAACCCCCTCCCCCCAATTTACTTCCTTGGGATGAAATTTCCATCTTGATTTTTTGTGAAACAGCCTTATTTTTCCTTTCCCCCCCTGTCTCTAACAACTAGCTGAAATAAGACATATCTTTACACCAATCTGTAAAGACAATGACGGGAAAGAAACGGCACGCCCTGGATTAAAATGTTTGCTTAGGGCCCTTCCAGATGCTGTGGTTTCCTTGCAAGGAGGCCTCGCTTAAATTATCAGATGATGTGACTCACCAAGCACTTCCCTTCTGGGGTACGTGGTAATCCATGTAATCCATACTGGTGAACTACAATTTCTTATCACACAAATGCAAGTGCAACTCTTAGCGTTCGGGCAGTTGTTCCAAAGCCCTGACCTGGATGGCCCAGCCTAGGTCAATCTCATCAGATCTTGGAAGCTAAGCAGGGTCAGCCCTGGTGAGTACTTGGATGGGAGCCCACCGAGGAATACCAGGGATGCTAGGCAGAGACAGTCAATGGCAAACCACCTCTCTTTGGGTGAAAACGGATGGATGCTTTAGCCTCCTTTACTCCCTGTTCGCCGAGTGGCTGAAACAGGGAATAAAGGAGGCTAAAGCGACCATTGTTTTTGCCCTTTGTCTCCTGCCTTGAAAACCCTACAGGGTTGCCATAAGTCAACTGCAACTTGACAACGCTTTCCACCACCATCATCGCTCTTTAGTCTTTCAAGGATGAGGGAATCTAAAGGAGCAGATTGTGATCTTATTCTAAAGAGCTCTGGGATCTTGTAGGCATGGGTCTAGTCATTCATAATTTCCCCTGAAAGTGGCTGTTATTTGTTCACTATCATCTGCCATTGTATTAACTGTTTCTATGTCTTGTGCTCAGCTGAGCACAATGGCCTACTGTCCGTCTAGACATTAGGAAGAATTCTGTCTAGACATCAGGAAGAAATTTCTAACAGAGCGGTTCCTCATTGGAACAGGCTTCCTTGGGTGGTGGTAAGCTCTCCTTCCCTGGAGGTTTTTAAGCAGAGGCTAGATGGCCACCTGTCAGCAGTGCTGATTCTATGACCTTAAGCAGATCATGAGAGGGAGGGCATGCTGGCCATCTTCTGGGCATGGAGTAGGGGTCACTGGGGTGTGCAGGGGAGGAATTTCCTGTGAATTTCCTGCATTGTGCAGGGGGTCGGACTAGATGACCCTGGTGGTCCCTTCCAACTCTATGATTCTATTCTATGAATCTGAGTTACATTTGTAAATATTTTCAAGCATAGTAACTCTTCTTAAGCCTTCAACTCTTTCCAGGTTATAGACTGGTTATAGGCTAGGCAAGGTATCCCTAAGTAATAACCAAATCAGGATAAGAGAATTGAATAAGAGGCCTGTAACACCTTTATGCCTCAGTTATGCTGGGAGGAACCATTTGAACAAGCTTTGATTCCCCACTCCTCCAGCAAGGGCTCAGGAGGCCTCGCTTAAGTTGTTCCAAAGCCATGACCTGGATGGCCCAGACTAGCTCGATCTCATCAGATCTCAAAAGAGAAACAGGGCCAACCCTCTCAAAAGAGAAACAGGGCCAACCCTGGTGAGTACTTGGATGGGAGCCCACCAAGGAAGTCAAGGGTCTCTATGCAGAGATAGGTAACGACAAACCACATCAGTCTCTTGCCTTGAAAACTCTACAGGGTCACCATAAGTGGGCCATGACTGGACGGCACTTTCCACCCCCAGTTTTCCCAAGGTACTATTGGCTGGTGCCTGTGACATCGCTGCTATTTGTGTCACCCTGCCTTCTTGATTTTGCGAGGTGAAGTGGCAGAGGAATGGGCATTTCCCTAATGAATGTTTACTTGTACAATGGGGACTCAGCAGCAAAGAATGACACCTGCCTGCTGTCATTTCTGGCCTCAAAATTGCCCCCTCCTGAAACTGCTTTTCTTTACAAACAGCAGCAATCAGAGTGCCATTAAACTGTGTTTCAGATAATATGTAGTTAGACACATTAAGGCCCCAAATGACATGCTACAATTGAGTTCTGTATTCCCTCTCCAATGGTTGCGTGTGTGTGTGTGTGAGGGTTAACTTAAAAGCAGCCCCAGAAGTCCCAAATGAAGGGATGACAGGCATAAGAGCTTCCCTTCCCCTCCCTCCCCAACATAATTTTCTCCCATGAATGTACAAATAGCTGAAGGGGTGATTTCAGCTGGAAACTTACCAAAGGGAAAAGGTTAAGCAGCATTCTTCCCTGCCTTGCATTTCCTTCCAATTAGATTAATAGCCTGTTGAGGCTTCTTTGGTTAAAAATAAATAAAAGTAACATTAAACTCCATGCAATATCGTCAGAAACAAACATTAACATAGAAGAAGAAGAAGAGTTGGTTTTCATATGCCAACTTTACCACTTAAGGAAGAATTAAACTGGCTTGCAATCACCTTCCCTTCCTCTCCCCACAACACACACCATGTGAGGTAGGTGAGGCTGAGAGAACTCTAAGAGAGCTGTGCCTAGCCCAAGGTCACCCAGCTGGCTTCATGTGCAGGAGTGGGGAATCAAACCCGGTTTACCAGATTAGATTCCACCGCTCCTAACCACTGCTCTTAACCACTATACCATGCTGGCTCACTCATATATACTAATATGTTCCACAAATAGATTTGTCAAGCACCTGTTTTATTATTATTATTACACGCTGAGTGAAAACCTATTTGTTTCCCCAAGCATCATTTGATTAAGCGGCCTTTGGCTATATTCTTCTGACTTATCTATCATGCTCTGCTTTGTATCTGTATCCAATTCTTATCATCTTATTGCAACACAGTATTAAATTAGTGTTGTAAGGTGCCTTGAGGACCACATTGTTTGAAAGACAGTCTAGATTTTTTAAAGACAAAGTAAAGAGATAATGTTTATGATGTACATAGATCCATGGTGTGATCCTAAGCTCACATTAACATTAAAGAATCTCACAAAGAAGATCGGGTGAGAACAGTCCCTGGAATTTCACAATGATGGGAAAAAGAAAAGACTATGCACCCAAACCTGAGACTCTTAAAGCCAGTGTGTCTCCATAATGTGCCAGAGTTGGGTTTAGTTGCCATCCTAAGTGCTTTGGAGACAGGGCCTAGGATGGCATTTAGATTTCATGTTAACAAAAATATATGAAGAAGTATAAGCTGCATATGTTTTATATTTATGTATTAAGTATTGTTTATTTATTGAGTCTATGCCATAGATTATAACAACAAGGTTGCAAACAGTTTGCCAACCTTCAGGCTGGTGGGGTGGCTTATCCTGGAATTACAACTGATCTCCAGACAACAGAGGTCAGATCTCCTGGAGAAAACGGCACCTTCGGAGAGCAGACTGCATGGCATACCATAGATTCTAGGCGAAGTCTCTCCCCAAATTCCCCCCTTCCTTAGGCATTGTCCCCAGATTTCCAGGAATTCCCCAGACCAGAACTGGCAACCCTAGAACAGATGAAATTGGAAATGCTGTAATGCTCTTCCTTCAGCTATATCGGAAGGGAGATATAAAAAGTTACCTTACAGTGAACGTCTGTGCCCTTGCTCTGATGGGAGTATAGAGACCCTCGATCATGTCATGTTTAACTGGAAAATCTATAGCAAGATATGTGAAACCATTTCCTCTGTAATAGATGGCTTCCCAGGGAGATCCAGAACAATCCGCCTTTCTAACATGCTCTCAGATAAGAACATGGAGCTAACCTTAGTGGCCAAATTTGGATGGCGAGCTATGAAGACTAGGCGAGGCTGGGTTGAACTTAAGGGATGAGTGACTTTTATTCATATTGACTGCAATTATGTATCATATTTTAAAATCATGTTCTTAATGGCTCCCCCATGGAGTGAGTGACTATTTTTATCAAATATTTATTGGTGTATATAGTCATTATCCTGTTACTATATATATATATATATTTATATATATATATGGGAGCATTGGCAGTTTCATTATATGCTCCCCATTTTTGCAATAGGAAGGCCAACTCAATAGGCCTGACACACACACACAGTTTGAAGCAAGAACTCACAACCGAAACCTGTGAAGTGAACAGTGTTCATGGGGCACACAAACAGTTCTACAGCAAACAGGTTAATGGGAATTCTGGGAAGTTTAAACTTCAGCTGCGGCATCCAGTGTGGTGTAGTGGTTAAGAGCGGTGAACTCTCATCTGCACAACTGGGTTCGATTCCCTACTCCTCCACTTGAAGCCTGCTGGGTGACCTTGGGCTAGTCACAGTTCTCTCAGAACTCTCTCAGCCCCACCTACTTCACAAGGTATCTGTTGTAGGGAGAGGAAGGCAATTGTAAGCCAGTTTGAGAAAATCAGGGTATAATCAGGGTATAAACACCAACTCCTCCTCCTCCTCCTTCTTCTGCTGCTGCTGCATGGTTGGATCCCATGGAAAAATTCTGCTACCTGAAGGGAGGGCAATTTCTTAAAATCCCCTCCTCCCACAGCATACCTCCAAGTGTTTCCACATGCTATCCATGGAGGGAGGGGGGTCTCCTGTTCCCCAGAAGCATCATTTCAGGGATCATCTTGGGCTGCAATTGGGGGAGGAGGGATGAGGAAGTCCTGTTCCACTGGCAGAAATCCCTTCCATTAGCAAAGACGTAGTGCAGGATTCAGTCAGGAGATCTAATAGTGTTATTTCCATAGATTTTGTCCGAAATCTTGTGCTTTCTCAAAGAAATTAGGCTGATTTTTAAATAGTTACAGTGGCAGTTAAAAGTATATTATAATGAAAAAAATGGTAATGTAATCTAGCCACCTACGCTGAGATAGAAACTTTTATTCCTGAAGTTATATTCATCCAGGTGTTAGTTAAAAGCAGTGATGATCCCAGCTGTTCCTCACAAACAGGTGTTTCTTTTCCTAATACTGAACTAATACGTAAGTTTTAACCAATACGTGCTACATATTTTTTTAAAAAAACAACTGTTATTAAACTGTTATTTTTTAAAACAGTTCTTCCTACAAGTCTGAAAATAGCCCCAGGTTTGCAAAAAAACCAGGGCAACAAATCACACCCCAAAGAGCTATGGAAATGTTTTAGATAACAATAGGAGAAAGAAGAGGATACTGACCAAAAGAATGGACAGTTACAGTTACCAAAAGCATCTCTAGACAATTCCTTAGTATCTTGGATGGCAATCCAAAGAAGAGGAGCAACTTACATACTAGATATTTATTTATTTATTGTTTGTATTCCATCTTTCTATCTTTCAAGGTCCAATTCGATTTTAGAGACTGTGTATCGTAGAATGCTCACTTTTTAAATGCTACCCGTGGCAAGCAACTTACAGAAGACTCTCCAGGGTCATTTATGCATGGGAGTTGAGGTTCATTGCTGGCTGGACCCACACTTTCTAGTTGGGACCCACACTTTCCAGTTGGGAATCTCTGCACCAGCAGTCTCCAAGCTCAAATCAAGTCCCGCCTCTTTAAATTCTGCTTTGTAATTGGCTTACTTCGCAGTGCTCACTGTGGGAGAAAATTCCCCCCAAACCCAATTGCCACATAAAAAAGCATTTTAAGAACAAAAAACGGAGCAATCTGAAAGGAAAGTGTCTGCGTGGAGGAGAAATCCAAGCCTCTGTTTCTTTTGCTCAGAAAGAGCTCCCAGGAAGCATTTGAATCCCCGCCTCTTTACATGCTGCTTTGTGATTGGCTGTGAGAGAAAGCAAGCTTCTGTGTCCAGTGCTTTGCCTTCTGCATGGAGATTTCAGCCGGGCTGAGCTCAGGAGAGAGGGAAGAACTGGGTTAACAGAGGAATGGAAAGACCTCAGGGCTTTTGCCCTGGAGGCTCAGAAATGCGCTGTAAGAGTGTCAGACAAGTATGTGGGAGATCCAGGTTTGAATCCCCAGTCATGCCATGGAAGCTCGCTTGGTGACCTTGGGCCAGTCACACTCTCTCAAGCTAACATACCTCACAAGGCTGTTGTGAGATTAAAATGGAGGATCGGAGAATGGTTTAAGCCACTTTGGGTCTCCGTTTGGGAGAAAGGCGGGGTCTAAATGAATTAATTAAATAAATATCCCCAAAAACCTTGTTGGTTTCTAAGGTGCTCCTGGACTCGAATCTAGCTCATCGAGCAATAGTGTAAGAGAAATAGCTGGTAATCATCTGGCACCCAGTGAAGAGTTCCCTTATTAGGGGGAAGCGAGTTGGGGGACAATCATGGAGTGTCCAGGGAGCAGGAGAGAAACTCCCTGTGAGCAACGAGACAAGAGTCTTTAAATTGACCCTCAGAGAAGCATGAGGTACTCTGAAGAACTGGGAGGTACCAAGAAGGCCTATGATGAAGTAAATCTTCATATCCAAAGGAGTCAGGCTTTGCTTGCCAGGAGGGCTGCCGTTCAAGGATCAGGGCTGTATCCACTGGAGCCTGAGAACGTGGGAGCAGTGACACTAGTGTTCTATGAAAATAACATATAAAATGATACAGCCGTTAAACCATAAATTCAAGTTGCCAGATCACCAAGTTGTATCATGCTGTCTTCTCTCTCTCTCTCTCTTTTTTTTAATAATTTTTTTATTGTTTTCGCAATTTTTTACTGGTAGGTAACTTTTCAGCAACACATTCATTTCAAATATAAAATAAAGAAAAATTTAACAGCGTCGTTGAAAAGCATTTCATCCATTAATAAAATGATATTAAAATAAAGGACTTCCCTCTCAACTTCCTCCATCTTGCTATAAATTTATGTACTCTTTTGTATTGAGATTCTAATCCAAAAATATACATCAAACTTAATTACTAAATTAATTCTGAATTGTCTAAATCATTACAGTTGTTACATATTAATTGTTAATTTAATATATAGTAAAAATTTTTTTGAAATATATTCCTTAAGCAAAAGGATTAGATCAGTAGTAACAAAATTCACTAGTTATAATTTAATTTCTTATTTAACCCTCCGTATCTCTCTATCACCCATGAACTGCATGCTTCCTTTTAACTTTATTCTTGTTATGAGCTTTGGTTTTTCCAACACTTCTGTTATTTTTAGGATCCAGTCTTTTTTGTTCGTGTATCAAGGCCAACTTCTTTCCCTCCTCTTCGTATCATGCTGTCTTCTCAAGGTCAAATCCAGTTGATCCCTACAGAGGTTGGCCTGAGTTCTTGATGGCCCTCATTATGCTGGTGTTACTTGCACACAGTCTTATGAATCTTTATTTTATCTTCTCCAATGGTGTGAATGTTTATAAAGCCAGCTGCTTAATTAATTCCAGTTCCCCGCCCCACTAGCAGCAAATGCAAACCATGAGTCATGAATATTAAACACAGTTAACAATGTTTGTTCATGCTGGGCCTGTGAATACAACTTTTTAAAAAATTGCATATTTATGGTTATAGGATAATTAATTACAGCAGCGAAGACGCATACACATCTTTTTTTTTAGTAATGATTCTAAAATAAAAAGTGTTTGCAACTCAAAGTGGCTTTTGTAATAATGACTGTTATAGCCACCACTCTTTAGCATTCGGACATTTCTTTGGCAGGAGGGCTGGATATTGTCTATTGTGAGAAAGAAATGGGCTCTGAGAAAATATGCAAATTTTTAGCACGGGAAAATGCAGCTTCAGGTTTGGAAACAGAAGAGCAGAAAGTCTTCTGTACGACGTTCATGAATTGTGCGTATGTATGCAATGTCGCTATATTGCCTGAGATAATTTCAAACCATTAGGTTTTGGTGGTTCTTTTCTATAAAATACAGCTCTCTGCCTTATTAACATCCTTAGCAAGTAGGCAAACTGAGTATGTGTAAAGAGAATTTAAAAGATTTTTTTTCTCACTCCATTTCCCAGTCTCCACCCTTCACCTTCTCCCTTGGACCTGATGTATTTGGCCATAGGAAACTGAGGGTTGGACCCCCCCCCCCAGCTTTTCTGCTGGAAAAAGAGGTAGGATGGAGCCCCTTTTGACCACTGAAAAAGCTGTGCTGGGGATCCTGGAACAAATATGGACAAAATCCAGACAGGATGGGAACTGCAGTGAGGAAGGGAGTGGGGCTGGGGCGAGATGAAGTGAAAAAGTTGGTAGGATCCATCCCAGACTGTCGTACAGCCAATCCTTTAATGGCAGAGCTATGAATAAACAACAGACAATACTAGAGACTTAGCACTGTCATGTGACCAGTATTCAAATGAGATCACTGTAAGTCTCTTGGATGGAAAAGGGCACATTGTATAGAGGGAAGGATCCATCCCAAGCTTCTTGCCCAAGCCCAAGGACAGACCAAAAACCCCCGTTACAGAGCCAGTTCCATTTAGCCATCATTGCCAATGATGGACCTAACCGTAAAAAATCCCACCTTTCCAGATAGCTGCTGTGTTCCCCTAATATACTTTTTGGAAAGTAGGTCATCCATTTTTCCTTCTTACAGTTT
This sequence comes from Euleptes europaea, assembly GCF_029931775.1. Taxonomy (NCBI): domain Eukaryota; kingdom Metazoa; phylum Chordata; class Lepidosauria; order Squamata; family Sphaerodactylidae; genus Euleptes; species Euleptes europaea. Next base: position 105,253,987 of record NC_079315.1, read on the forward strand.
TAAAATTGAGCTTTTATTTCATTCAATTATCCTAACATAAAAATATATGAATAGTGTTGCAGAATCAGGCCAGGCTCTTTGTCCCGTCCCATAGTTGTTTCCCACAGTAGCTAGGGCTGCCCCCTGTTAATTGACTTTGAACATGGAGGTTGCATTGAACTTCTAATAAGAGTCAAATTTCTCTAGCCATTTTAAGAGCCAGTGAAAGACCAGGTCTATGGAGGTTTTAAAGCAGAGGCTAGACGGCCACCTGTTAGCAATGCTGATTCTATGAACTTAGGCAGTTCATGAGAGGGAGGGCATCTTGGCCATCTTCTGGGCATGGAGTAGGGGTCACTGGGTGTGTGTGGGGGAGGTAGTTGTGAAATTCCTGCATTGGGCAGGGGGTTGGACTAGATGACCCTTGTGGTCCCTTCCAACTCTATGATTCTATGATTCTATTCTATGGTCTCTAATTAATTCCATTCACACCTGCACACCCCATTCCAACCTTTTTTCTTCTTCTTCTCTTAGGCTGAGGACACTGGGCATAAGTTTCTCCTGCTTTGATTCTTATCAGCGGGCTGAAAAGTAGCTGTCAGGAATTCTTAAATTAAATGCACACCTTGCAGCTTTTGCGAAATTAGTTAAATTAAGTGGATGCACTCTGGGGAAGAATCGAAACCTTGCCCACATTTTATATGGGAAGGGGAACAAGTTCTCATTGGCAGGAAGCAAGTGCCAAGTCTTCTTGACATGGCGACATCCAGTCCTTTGGAACTAAATGCGAAATAGCCCTTCGTTTGCTTAATGTACTAAAAACTGAAAAGAGCCAATGAGAGATGAGACAGGCACCTTAGAAAACAGCATTTAAAAGCCAGTGTAATGGGAAAACGAGAGACAAGCCTCATTATAAGTCTTCTATGAAAGTCTGGCTCCAGAAAATGCCCATGTCTCATTCAGTTCTGTCTACCACCCAGCTTTAGCTGGAAACTTGTGATCTGTTGGCAAGCGGTGCATTGGCTGGATCCAACCAGCTTCTCCACTGATTGAAAAAAGGGGGGATGGGGTTACATTTGGCCACCAAAAGGTCTGCTGGGAATCATAGACAAAAGCCACATGGGTCAGGGACAGTAATAAGGAGGGGAATTTAGCAAGATTGAGAAGAAAAACCTGGCTGGATCCCACCCTATGAGCGCAGTCCTATTTCAGAACATCCTGGACTCTCTCCATTCCAGATACTGGGAAATCCCCATATTGAGTTCATTTGACTCAGGATCCTGTTCCTTTCTTTAGAACCAGAAGAATGAAATGGCCCTCTGTATGGAGGTACAAGCAATTGCTCCCTCCCCATCTCCACACCAGAAAAATTCATGATGCCAGCTCTGGGTTGGGAAATACCCGGAGGTTTTTGGGGGTGGAGCCTGAGGAGGGCGGGGTTTAGGGAGGGGAGGGACTTCAATGGGGTATAATACCATAGAGTCCACCTTTCAAAGTGGCCATTTTCTCCAGGTGAATCGATCTCTGTTACCTGGAAATCATGAACGTACAAACCAGCAGGCAGAGTATGACTCAGGTCTTTTTACACCTGCCATATTCTAACAAGCTGGTTGGCTCTCAAGTCCAGACTTGTTTTCATTATTCCACCTGACCCCATGCCTGGGATACAGTGACAATTCCCTTAGCCAAGTGTGATGGAAACGTTATCATAATTCCTTGTAGCTGTGAAATCCAGTAAGTTCAGAATTATTTGGGCAAGTGGGCAGTTAGAAGACATCTGTTGGCCCAGCAGGAGAGTGAGGATGCAGTTAGCAGGCTCAGATACAGGAGCAGCTGGCACATTAAAACAGCCCTTCAGTGCAGGCAGTGACCCAGGGCTAAGGATTTTAGCACATTTTCATGGGATGATAGGGAATTGTTACAGAAACACAATAAGGGGTTAATGTATATTCATCTAGGGGTAGGGTTTGGGTTGGGAAATACCTGGAGATTTTGGGGGCGGAGCCTGAGGAGGGCAGGGTTTGGCGAGGGGAGGGACTTCAGTGCCATAGAGTCCAATTGCCAAAGCGGCCATTTTCTCCAGGTGAACTGATCTCTATTGGCTGGAGATCAGTTGTAATAGCGAGAGATCTCCAGCTACTACCTGGAGGTTGGCAACCCTATCTAGGGGTTATCCACTTGTGTATCAGGTAGGGTTGCCAGGTCCCTCCTAGCCACTGGCAGGGGACAGGGGATAGGGTTGCCAGCTCCAGGGGTGAAACCTGGGGAAGACAGGAACCTCAGGGGGTACAGTGCCATAGAGTCCACCCTCCTAAACATCCACTTAATCCAGGCGAACTGGTTCCTGTAGTCTGGAGATGAGCCATAATTCTGGGAGATCCCCAGGCCCCACCTGGAGGGGTGTTATATTTTGTACAAATGGCCAAATTAACTAATAGTCTACATGGATATGATGCAGAAGACTTCAAAAGAGACTGGCATAAGGCCTTTGTGCCCTGGGCTGACACAGCAAAGACTGATTTTATGAAGATTGTGGAAGAGCTGTAAATGAAATCAAGATATTGTATTAAAGAAAATTCAATTATATAGCGGATGATATAAAGCTAAGAGGTGCTTCTCCGGAAGTCACAATAGGGGGTGGGTAGACACATAGCACAAAGGGGGGGTAGGGGACTTTTTATTTTTTTATTTTTTTTCTAATCTCAATTGTATAATCTTTCTTTTCTGTAACTTTCTGTTATTGTTTAAAATGTTTTGTTTTCTGTTTAATAAAAATTACAATAAAAATTATAAAAAATAAATAAAAAAAGAGGCTGGCATCCCTAATATCAGGCCTGTCTAGTGAAAGCCGCAGCCAATGTTACTAAAACCAATCCCTTTCCCTCAAGTCTGAAGGCTTTATCTATCCCTCCTCCATTTTTTCATCCCAGTAACCACCACCCTGTGAGGCTGAGAGAATGACTGGCCCGAGGTCACCCAGCAAGCTTCCATGACTGACTGTGGATTTGATTCCAGGTCTCTCAGATGCTGGTCCAGAATTCTAACCACAACCAGATTATGCAAACTGGCTCCTGACTCTCATATTTTTTCTCCTGGATCTTTATTGCCAAGGGATGCCAGCCTCCAGGTGGGACCTCGGGATCCCCTGGAATTACAGCTAATCTCCAGACTACAGAGATCAATCCCCCTGGAGAAAATGGATGCTCTGGAGGGTGGACTCTATGGCATTGTGTGCCCCACTGAGGTCCACGTCCTTCCCAGGTGCCACCCCCCAAATCTCTTGAAGTTTCCGAACTTGGAGCTGGCAATCCTACCCCACATCCCCCACCAGTAGCCAGGGGGGACCTGGCAACCCTATTATTGCCTGCTCTGTCCAAAATATCCCTAACCATACTTGAAGTGCTTTTTCAGCGTTGGTGTAGTGGTTAAGAGTGGTGGTTTGGAGCGGTGGACTCTGATCTGGAGAACTGGGTTTGATTCCCCACTCCTCCACATGAGTGGTGGGCACTAATCTGGTGAACTGGATTTGTTTCCCCACTCCTCCACATGAAGCCACTGGGTGACCTTGGGCTCTCTCAGCCCCACCTACTTCAGGGTGTCTGTTGTAGAGAGGGAAAAGGAAGGTGATTGTAAGCTGGTTTGAGTCTCCCTTAAGTGGCAGAGAAAGTTGGCATAAAAAACCAACTCTTCTTTCTTTCTTTCTTTCTTTCTTTCTTTCTTTCTTTCTTTCTTTCTTTCTTTCTTTCTTTCTTTCTTTCTTTCTTTCTTCCTTCCTTCCTTCCTTCCTTCCTTCCTTCCTTCCTTCCTTCCTTCCTTCCTTCCTTCCTTCCTTCCTTCCCCCAGCCACTCCCAATAAGAGATAAGGGCAAAGGTGAGGTCCTTCAAGCAGGTGGTAGGTCCCAAATGTCCAAGGATCCTGTCCACATCCTCAGACTGAATACACTGAAAAGGTTACCAATCTCAAACACCTGGTCAAGTCAGCACCCTGACACCATCCTACTCTATTACTGATAATATAGAGTCCAAGTTGGTATGGAGGCGAGAGATTTTATCTGCAAAGTGCTGAGCAAAATGGTCACAGTGGATTACCAAGCAGTCCACGTTCCCCTGCAAGCCAGATCCCAACAGGTCTCTGACCACCTGGAACAGCTCCAGTGGCTTGCATTGTGCAGATGCAGCAGTGGCAGAAACGTATTGTTTCTTTGCTTCCACCACCCCCACCAGGTGCACAGTTTGAAGGTCCTTTAGTAAAAAATGGTGGGCTTCCCTTTTGATTTGTATTTATTTCTCAACTCCTTTCCCACAGGATGGCTGACCCACTAGGCTTTCCAGGTTGCTTTAGAACTATTCTGTTCAGTCTCTTTCTATCAGACTACTCAAGATAAGCATCTTGGAGAAGAGAACATTTAATGGTCACAGTGGGATATCGGTACACTCTAATAATTCTCCCACAGCACTGCAGTCCTCAGAACTATGCGCTCCGTACCGGCACTTTTAACACAAGGAAGCTCTTCAAAATCCCCTTGAATTACTCCCCACTGACAGCCCTATGTTCAGGATACACAGTAGGGCTAAAGAAGAAAAAACACCCAAGAGGAATTCCATTATAATTCTATTTTTTACCAGAATGCCCCAGTTCTCATTCAACAGCAGAACAGCTGTGTAAACAGCAACATGGTTTTCAGAGCGCACTTCGCATTTATCCAGAGGGTTTTCTTTTATGCGCTCTGGGTATCCTGTATGTGAATACATCCCAGGCAGATTTAGGAAACAAATTTAACATGTTTGTGTGTGAGCGTGAACCACCAAAAAAACAAATCAGTGGGTTTTAGATCAAATCAAGCCTGAACTGACCCTAGAAGCTAAAATGACTAAACTGAGGCTATCGTACTTTGGACATATTATGAGAAAATAGTCACTGGAAAAGACAATCATGCTAGGAAAAGTTGAGAGCAGCAGGAAAACAGGAAGACCCAACATGAGATGGATGGACTCAATAAAGGAAGCCACGGCCCTCCATTTGCAAGATCTGAGCAAGGCTGTTAAGGATAGGACACTTTGGAAGACATTATTGATTCATAGGGTCACCATGAGTCGGAAACAACTTACATAAGGCCCTGCTGGATCAGACCAAGGCCCATCAAGTCCAGCAGTCTGTTCACACAGTGGCCAACCAGGTGCCTCTAGGAAGCCCACAAACAAGATGACTGCAGCAGCACCATCCTGGCTGTGTTCCACAGCACCTAATACAGGCATGCTCCTCTGATACTAGAGGGAATAGGTATGCAGCATGACCAGTATCCATTCTAACTAACAGCCATGAATACCCCTTTCCTCCATGAACATGTCCACTCCCCTCTTAAAGCCCTCCAAGCTGGCAGCCATCACCACATCCTGGGGCAGGGAATCCCACAATTTAACTATGCGTTGTGTTACCCAAATTGCTCTTTAAATGGGGAAATTAGCAATCGGAAACTATGTATTTATAAAGCGGGATCTTAACCAACTATACCAGAGCCCATTAACTATGACCTTAAGAATAAAGACAGACAAGGGATTTCCGAATTAAAAGAGTTTATGTTATTTCAAGCATTCAGTGGTGCAACACAAACATACACAGTATCTAAGAATTCAAAAGGGAGTAGAATACAGACAGATGCCCATTTGGCAGGGATCGTTGGTGGGGTAATATTTACCGTTCTTGAAGAGGAGATGCCAAGTTCCCGTAGACTAAGTTAGTAGAAAATAAGAGCAAAGGCGGGGGCAAGGGGTTCCCGTAGACTTGGCCAGCAAGGTGGGAGGGAGCGTGGTCAAGCTGCGCAAAAACCAGACCAACAGAGTAACGGCGAGTATGCCAGAAAAGACCTAAGGTAACATTATGGGCTGGGGTCACCCCAGATATACTGTTTTTCTGGGGGCGGGGTGATGGGATTACCCCTCCTAGGTTCCCAGGTGACAAAAAGGTGGACAAAAGGATTAATCTTCGGCTGCCGGGGTGGGGTAGTGAGAATTTGGAAATCTATTCTGATTCCAATGGCTTGCACAACCCGGGAGGAACCGGGAGATCTTTGCTGAAGTGATTAAAGTTCTTAGACAAAAGGCGCAATCTCTGCTAACGTCTGGGGATCGCTACTGCATAGCTGGAGGAATGACATCGCTGAGATCAGGATCGCTGCTGATTGCCCATTAAGCTGCTGATGTTTCAATGGGAGAGGGAAGTGTTGGCACTGACTACGTGACTATCTGCTTTCCACGACATGGCTGCAGCTGGAACAGAGTTTGCACAGGAACATGGAGTCTCTCAGGTTCACTGGAGGTTGCCCTTGCTTCTGCTTCCTGGCTGCCAGCTGCACGGATCGCACAGGAGAGACCGTGTCAGTTTCAACGGAGCGCACTGCGGCAATCCCAGTAGCGTTTGGGGCGCGCGCGCGGCTGGAACAGTAGTTGTGTGCCTGCATATTGGGTTGCCATGTCCAGTCCGGGAGTCTAGGCGGCCCGTATGCTGTGTGAAAAAATACTTCCTTTTATCTGTTTTGAATCCCTCACCCTCCAGTTTCAGCAGATGACCCCGCGTTCTAGTATTATTGGAGAGGGAGAAAAACTTCTCCCTGTCCACTCTCTCCAAACCAGACTTGATGGCACTTAACACACACACACACACACACACACACACGTGAGCGCTTGCCTATGGAACAAATATAATACAGGCAAATTCCCAAGCTTTGGTAGACTCTTTGGTGCCATCTCTGATGACTTTGGTAGTCTCTTGGTGGTTAAAAATCTGCTACATGTATATATTTCTTTAGAAATTACCAGATGTCACAGTTATGTAACAAGCCGGCAAATTACTATCAGGCATTTCTCAATAACACTTGTGGTTTATACAGTCCGATAAATTTCTGCAGAATGGCTGAGACGTCAGATGAAATTGCTTAAAGGCCCATTCCTACGTTATCGTGTGTGTGTGTGTGTGTGTGTGTGTGTGTGTGTGTGTGTGTGTGTTGGGAGCTGGGGGTTGGAAGTAAGCCAGGATGACATTTGGGTGTTGTGGGGGGAAGATTCATCACAAGAAAGGCTACCATTGGATATTCTTGAAATTCAATAGCTAAAAAGTAGGTGAGTTTTCTTTTGGTTGTCTTTTATTACAGCACAACTTTTGAGGTTGCACTGATTTGAGATACAAGTATTCCTGAGGAGTAACCCAAATGGTATGAAACAGAGGAGGAAGAGGCTTCTCTACCTAAATGGAATCCCACTCAGTGGGGGAGAGAGAGAGAGAATCAGACAGACAGACAGACAGACAGACAGGATAGTTCCCATATCACCTCAGTAGGGGCTAAATACTACATCAGCATCAGCTTTTCCTCAATTCTGAGGCGACACATGGATTAACCAGGAGGCAAATTTGCACACCAGAATGGAAATTCCAAAACATAGAATCATAGAGTTGGAAGGGACCACCAGGGTCATCTAGTCCAACCCCCTGCACAATGCAGGAAACTCACAACTACCTTTCCCCCACACCCTCAGTGACCAGAAGATGGCCAAGATGCCCTCCCTAAGGTAACAGAATCAGCATTGCTGACAGATGGCCATGATCTAACCTCTTCTTAAAAACCTCCATGGAAGGAGAGCTCACCACCTCCCGAGGAAGCCTGTTCCACCGAGGAACCACTCTGACTGTTAGAAAGTTCTTCCTAATGTTTAGATGGAAACTCTTTTGATGTAATTTCAACCCGTTGGTTCTGGTCCGACCTTCTTGGGCAACAGAAAACAACTCGGCACCATCCTCTATATGACAGCCCTTCAAGTACTTGAAGATGGTTATCATATCCCCTCTCAGTCTTCTCCTCCTCATGCTAAACATACCCATTTATTTATTTACTTCAGTTTTACCCTACTTTTCTTTCAAACGGGGACCCCAAGTGGCTTACATGGTTCTCCTGTCCTCTATTTTATCCTCACAGAAATCCCGTGAGTTAGGTTAGGGTGAGGGTATGTGACTGGCCAAGGCCATGGGCTACATAGACCGCAGTACCATTTTATAATGTCAGCACTGATAGGCTGAAGGGAAGATAGCACTGTGGTAAAGGAAACTGCTTTTAGGATTGGTGGGCTGGGGCAAGTAACGTTCCTTGCCATGTTCCGGCATCTTCTCCATAGAAAGTGTGTTCATTTAGCATTGATCGCTGATTCTGTGGCCTGTGTCTTGTTGTAACCGGATAATCTCCAACCCAGTTCTTTGCAAGCAGGGATAATGATACTTTTAGAAGGGCATCCAAACCCCTGTATTGTGGTATGTTCACCCTTCACTAATTTTTACAGAGATGCAATTATGCCAGAACACTCCATCGAAGCCAATCTTTTCTCGCACTCGTACAACTGTCTTCTCTCTTCCTCTTTGTTTGCAGTCATGGAAATGAGTCAAGTATCCCTGAAATGAATGTGCAGTGGCTTTGGATAGTCAAAGACATTTGTTGCCCAATTCTTTATTGTTTCCTAGCTAAATCAACACTTTGATGTGGAATTTGCCTTCCTTCCGGTCCTGGACTGGGTTCCGGTGAAGCTCACAGATTCGCTGGGAACTAGAAGGAGACTGTAGATGTTTAAAAACTTTGAAAATCTATAGCCAGATCCTTTCATATGTAATTGTTTCGTTAACAAACTTGGAGGCTCAGAGCTGATAAAGCTTAGCAGTGAGGTGTGATACAGGAAATCCCTGTCAGTTCAAATCATGCCCCAGGCATTTATCAACTGACTGGCTTTAGGCAAAGTACTAGAGAGCCAGCGTGGTATGGTGGTTAAGAGCGGTGGTTTGGAACGGTGGATGCTGATCTGGAGAACCGGGTTTGATTCCCCACTCCTCCACATGAGCGGCGGAGGCTAATCTGGTGAACTGGATTTGTTTCCCCACTCCTCCACATGAAGCCAACTGGGTGACCTTGGGCCAGTCACACACTCTCAGCCCCACCCACCTCACAGGGTGTATGTTGTAGGGAAGGGAAGGTGATTGTAAACTGGTTTGATTCTGCCTTAAGTGGTAGAGAAAGTCGGCATATAAAAACCAATTCTTCTTCTTCTTCTTCTCCTCCTCCTCTCAGTCTTCCCCCCCACATCCCAGCAACATGGAGATATTAAAACTGGTACACCTTGTCAGGCTGTTGTATATTCCTAAATCCTTTAGCCTTTTTCAGAGACAAGGCTCTACAAGGAGAGTCTGAGGGACTTGAGAATGTTTAGTCTGCAGAAGAGGTGGTTGAGGGCGACATGATTGCTCTCTTTAAGTATTTGAAGGGCTGCGAGGAGGGCAGGGAGCTGTTACTGCTGGCAGCAGAAGATAGGACTCGCAATAATGGGTTCAAATTACGGGCAAAAAGGTACCAGCTGGATATTAGGAAAAACTTTGTTTGCAGTAAGAGTTGTTCAGCAGTGGAATGGGTTGCCTAGGGAGGTGGTGCGCTCCCCCTCACTGGCAGTCTTCAAGCAGCAGTTGGACAAACACTTGTCAGGGATGCTTTAGGCTAATCCTGCGTCGAGCAGCAGGGTTGGACTAGATAGCCTTTCTGACCCCTTTCAACTCTATGATTCTGTGATTCTATATTATTGATTTAATATACATTAAATACTTGGAAAGCTGCATTATACCACAGCAGACCGTTGTCCATCTAGCTTAGTACTGTCTGCTCTGACTGGCAGTGGCTTTCTAAGTGAGGCAGATAAAGGTCGTTCTCAATACCTGTATCCTGAGGTCCCTTCTACATGCAAAGTGCATACAATAACCAATGACCAGTCTCAGATGTTCAATTCTTGAGCAAGGTGACTGAACAGATGGTGGCTGGACAACTTCAAGCTTTCCTGGATGAGGTGAATTATTTAGATCCTTTCCAATCTGGTTTTAGTCCTGGCTATGGGACTGAAACAGCCTTAGCTGCCCTGGTGGGTGACCTGCACCCAGAGATGGACAGAAGGCATACGACTCTGTTGATTCTCCTGGACCTCTGGGCAACTTTAAATACCATCAGTCATGGTATACTTCTGGACAGGCTGGGATTGGGAGGCATTATTTTGCGGTGGTTCTGGCCCTACCTATCAGATAGGTTTCAGAAGGTGGTGCTGGGGAAATGCTGCTCAGCCCCTTGGCCTTTGGCCTGTGGAGTCCTTCAGGGTACCATCTTGTCCCATATGTTCTTTAATATCTACATGAAACCACTGGGTGAGGCTGTAGAAACTGAGAAGGCTGTATAAAAACTGAACCAGGGTCTGGAGTAAGGTTGCCAACCTCCAGGTGGTGGCTGGAGATCTCACGCTATTACAACTGATCTCCAGCCGATATAAATCAGTTCACCTGGAGAAAATGGCCGCTTTGGCAATTGGACTCAATGCCATAGAGTCAGATTGCAAAAGCAGCCATTTTATCCAAGTGAACTAATCTCTATCGTCTGGAGATTAGTTATAATAGTGGGAGATCTTCAGCTAGGACCTGGAGGTTGGCAACTCTATTCCAAGCAGCCAGATGACCCACTGGTTTCTCCTGAGGGTTGCCAACCTCCAGATGGTGGCTGGAAATCTCCTATTACAACTAATATCCAGGCAACAGAGATCAGTTCCCCTTGAGAAAATGGCTGTTTTGGCAATTGGACTCTATCGCATCGAAGTCCCTCCCCTCTCTAAACCCTGCCCTTCTCAGGCTCCACCCCCAAAATCTCCAGGTATTTCCCAGCCTGGAGCTGGCAACGCTATTTCTCCTGCCCTGATAAGGCTTTAAAAGAGGCCTTGGCTTGAATAACAGTCAGCTTTGAATGTCTGCTTGACCTGGCTCCTATGTAGAGGAGAAACTGCCCTGTGGCTTTGCTTGCCACCCACCTTTGGGTGCTGGATTCTACTCATGACTCAGCCCTGGGTATGTTGTGCCTCCAGTTTCCCATCTCCCAGGTCCCTAAGCTGTCAGTGTCTTAGCATTAGGACAGCATGGTATGTGGAAAGCAAATTTGAGCCCTGTTCGCTAATTCGTTTGTATCCAAATGAATTTGTGAACAGGGCTCAAATTTGCTTAATGTGTATACATTTCTGCTTTATGTAAATGGATGGAGATTGGAGCAGGGCCAGCCGGTGAAGCCTTGAATGGTTTCCTCCATGCGTTCATTTATCCACTTCTCTTGTTTATATTTGCTTGCTGTTAGCTCTCTGGCACATATTTTTTAAAAATATATAGTTTTAAAAAGCTAGGCTGCTCTAAGGATGTGCACTCCATGGATCTGATGACTCACCAAAACGGATGCTGAAATAAATTTTATTAGTCCTTAAAGTGTCAGTGGGAGGGAAGGTGGCATGGTATAGCCCGATCTCATCAGATCTCAGAAGCTAAGTAGGGTGGGTACTTGGAAGGGGGTCCACCAAGGAAGACTTTATAGAGGAAGACTCTGCAGAGGAAGGCAGTTCATGATTGGGAGGGCATCTTGGCCATCTTCTGGGCATGGAGTAGGAGTCACTGGGTGTGTGTGGGGGAGGTAGTTATGAATTTCCTGCATTGTGCAGGGGGTTAGACTAGATGACCCTTCCAGCTCGATGATTCTGTGAAACCACCTCTGCTTCTCACGTGCCTTGAACGCTCTTTGCTGGGGTTGCCATAAGTAGGCTGCAACTTGACATCCCTTTCCACATGCACACAGGGTGTCAATGGACTCTTCTTTGATTTTGGAGAGGTAAGTTTATGATGGGGGGGGATATGTAATAAATAACAAAATGCCGAGCCACAGCCTCAAACAAAAAAATCAAAAGATTTCAGTTCTCTTTGATTCGGTGTAAGAATTTACCCATCTCCTTAGCATGTGCTTGTGTGAAAGGGAGAAATGAGAGCAAGGTTGTGTGTGTGTGTGCGTGTGTGTGTGTGTGTGTGTGTGTGTGAATATATTAATAGTTGCCATGGCACCCATTGTTGCCATAGCAATAGTAAACAAATTAGTTATGTGGTTGAAGCTTCTGTTTGGTAGGAGAATTGCCCTATGGGCAATTCCTGTCATTAGCGAGGAGTAAAGGAAGCTTTCAAAAAACGAAGCCGGCTCTCCCGTCCAAAACAAGACACATAAAAGGGCGTAGAGCCTTTGAGAGGCCTATTCAGGCTGTCAGGACTGCTGGAATCCAACCAAGTGCAACAGGAGGGCCCTAGTTCTCATGAAAATATTCGACATTCCAGGTGGTTTAAAGCCAAAGCTGCTACACTGCATTTTATTTTTGGAAACGAGTAATTATCCAAAACGATTGCTTATGCATGAGACCTGGTTGAGATGAGGTGCAGTTCAGAATGGGAATGTACTCACTGGGAGATAGGTTGTGCAGAGAAATGGTCCTGTCGCTAGCTCTTGGCCTAACCACCCTCACAAGGTTGTTGTGAAAATACAATGAAGAAGAAGAAGAAGAAGAGTTGGTTTTTACATGCCGATTTTCTCTACCACTTATAAAACTGGCTTACAATCACCTTCCCTTCCCCTCCCCACAACAGACACCCTGTGAGGTAGGTGGGGCGGAGAGAGTATGACTAGCCCAAGGTCACCCAGCTGGCTTCATGTGTAGGAGTGGGGAAACAAATCCAGTACACCAGAATAGTGGCTGCTGCTCATGTGGAGGAGTGGGGAATCGAACCCGGTTCTCCAGATCAGAGTCCACCACTCCAAACCACTGCTCTTAACCACTACACTATTCTGGCTCCCAATGGAGACATATCTATGTATATTGCCCTGAGTTTTTTAGAATAGAAAGATTAGTGGTATTTCCCGGATAACTCCAGCCCCCACCAGGAGTTTGGCAACCCTGGTTTTTAAAGGTCAGTACCAGTGCCTTGAATTGGGACTGGAAGCAAATTGGGAGCCAGTGTAGATGGAAGAAGACTGGAGTGATATAGTCCCTACAACCCACTCCAGTCCATGTTCTGGCTGTAGCATTCTGTACCAACTAGACCTTCTGGACAATCTTCAAGGCCAGCCCCACGTAGAGCACACTGCAGTAACCTAATCTACATGGTACCAGGGAGCGGCCCACAGTGGCAAGATCATTCCTGCCTAGGAAAGGCCGCACCTGGCTCACCAGCTGAAGCTGGTGAAAGACCCCCCTGTCCTCTGTTGCCACCTGTTTATCCAACAAGAAGCCCATGAACCTGCTATGAACCTGCTTCTTTGGGGGGAGTGCAACCCCATCTTGCCCCCATTCTCCCCCAGCTCTCCAAAATGCACCTGGGGAATTGCCCTCCTGAATGATGTAAAAGGGAATCAGAGGTTTGCTGTGGGAGGGGGGAATTGGTGAAAATCTGGGACGAATGTTCAGTAATGCCTATATCTCTTTCTAGTTTTTTTGGAACACGTCACGTCCCTTTGCCTTTGCATGTTGCAACAGAAGTTGGAACACAGTCATGTACTCACCTCATTGAATTTTCATTTATTTTTCACTCCTCCCTTTGTTGTTGTTTCATCATGCAGATCTGCAGGCTATCTGCTTCACTGGCTGAATGCCTACATGGGGTTCGTTGTACGTATCTTGAGCTGCCGCAAGGGAATTCCATAGTAAGTGCATCGCCCCACCACACAACTGCTTGTTCTACAAGGCCCTGGATGGTTGCCAATGAGGCTGCCAATCCCTGGAAACTCTGGGACCTGGAGAAATACTACAGAACACTACCAGATATTTATGTAAGCAACCAACAATGACATCTGAAAGATCTTCCATAAGGGCAGGGTAGTGTCAGATTTTATTTATTTAAATTAAATGTAAATGATCCTTCCTCAACGGAGACCCAAAACAACTTACATCATTCTCCCCTTGAACACATGAACACATGGAGCTGCCTTATACTGATCAGACCCTTGGTCCAGCAAAGTCAGTATTGTCTACTCAGACTGGCAGCGGCTCTCCATGGTGTCAGGCAGAGGTTCTACTACCAGAGTGCTTTTCTCCAAGGCCAGATTAAATGCACTGCCATTGGGGAAGTTAGCAGGCAGATTTTCAGGGGTCCCCTTTTCCGAGTGACTTTGTGATTGAGGATCAGGGAGTTTGGACACTGTTTGGCATTGTTTTGTAGATTGTAAAAAGCATGATTTCGCCAGAAACAAATGGATCACAATACACATTCAGAGGTGGGGACCTGCCCTAAAGCAAGATATAGTTGCAAAGTTATTGGCTGATACTGATCCAAATGTAACCCTAGTCGTGGCAAAATTTTAATCTATGGTTTTTAATGATACCTCATTTTAACTGTACTGTTTAGATATTATATTTTTGTATGTTTGGTTATTTATGTATTATGGAATGTACTGATTTTGTTTTGCTCATGACCTGTTGGTCCACAAGCAAAAATAATGGTATAAAAGGTTCTACTACCTGGTCCTTACTGGAGATGTCAGGGATTGAATCTGGGACCTTCTGCATTTAATCCTCAGAACCACCACTTGCAAGGTAGGTTAGGCTGAGAGAGAGTGACTGGCCCAAGGTCACCCAGCCCAGGAAGCTTTCATGGCATAGTGGGGGATTGAATCTGGGTATCCAAGATCTTAGTCCTACCCTCTAACCACCATGTTTATAACTGTCAAACATCTGTTATTTGAGGATGGAACATACCACTGAAACTGTCTGTTGCCTCTGAATGGCACACCCCTGGCCAGCAATAATGAACCCTGCCTGGATCCTGGACTGGGGTTTCATCCTGGAGAAATGCATGCCCAGTGCATGTTTTTATGCATGTTTTTAGGGTCCATATCTTCATGCCAGTGTTAATTTATCACTCATTGGTTCCAATGGATCATACTTCCAAGAATCAGCAATTTTTACTACCAATGACTGCATACAATTGTTGACTGCCATTTCTGACTACAATATGCTTAAAGGCTACAGTATGCTTAGGGGCTGTGGCTCAGTGGTAGAGCATCTGCTTCGCATGCAGAAGGTCCCAGGTTCAATCCCCCGCATCTCCAGTGAAAGGGACTAGGCAGGCAGGTGATGTGAAAGACCCCTGCCTGAGACCCTGGAGAGCTGCTGCTGGTCAGAGTAGACAATACTGATTTTGATGGACCAAGGATCTGAGTCAGTATAAGGCAGCTTCATGTGTTCATGTGTGTTCATCTTAAGCAATTATCCACATGTCATTTTTCTTTCTTTCTAGGAAAACAGGTGCCTTTCTTCCAAGTCATAAACTGTTATTCTTTTTCCAGAAGTCATTCCCCCCTTTGGTATTGCTGGTTAAAATTCTTTCCTTTGGTTGCTGTCTTCATTGCTTTTGATATGCTTTATGTCTGATAGTTGCCACAGGTAATTTTGAAGCGCACACGCGACAGCACTGAAGATATGCTCATGTAGTCCAATTCTGTCTTTTCTTTTCTTTTGTGTCTTTATAAATATATGACACAAAACATACAACAGGCAAAAAACATTCCATGAATTATTTATTTGTTGATTTACCAAAATATTTATATCCCCCTTTTTGACTGGAATGACCCACAAAGCACCTTACAAAACCAAACTGAAACAATGAATGGCAGTTATAACCAGAAATAACAAAATCCCAGCAGAGAAATAAGCAAAGTTAACCAGTCTGATAAAATAGCATGTAAAAGTAAAACCTCCACCTACCTCACAAGGTGTCTGTTGTGAGGAGGGAAGACGATTGTAAGCCACTTTAAGACTCCTTAAAGGTAGAAAAAAGCAGTATTAAACCAACACTACTACTTCTTCAACCTTAAGGTGTCTCAAAGAGGCTGACAATCAACATTCCCCTCCACTCCCCACAACAGGCACCTTGTGAGGCAGGCAGGGCTGAGAGAGTTCTGAGAGAACTGTGACTGGCCCAAGGTCACCCAGCAGGCTTCATGTGGAGGAGTGGGGAATCAAACTCAGTTCTCCAGATTAGAGTCTGCCACTCTTAACCACTATACCACACGTGACTCTTAAATGCCATGAAGGCAATGCAAAGTGAGTTCCCCTGGGGTGTGTGAGTTCCATGATCCTGGCGCCACTGTTGAAAATACACAATTCCATGTGGCCACCCATCAAACTTCTGATGGTTAAAGGCACATGGGGAAGACCCTCTGAGAAAGATCTTAACATGTGGCTAGCTATTTTACTTACAAATCTAGCTATATTGTAACAGTCCGCATTTTGTCAGCCCATAATAATTATAGCATTCATACAACGCTTTCAATCTTCAAAGCACTTTGGATAACTTATCTTGCTGTAATCTTTACAAAAGCCGTATAATGTAGACAAATATTATCCCCAGAATTGCTTGCTTAAGAGTACCTAATGTGTTCAAAGAAGAAGTGAAATTTGAACTTTGGACATTCGAAATCTCAGCTCATCATTTTGCTCCAACTCCTATGTCCTCCATATTTTTCAGAGCACCAGCATTGTACAGTGGCTACAGTTTTAGTCCAGGATCGGGGAGACCCAGGTTCAAATCTCCACTCTGCTATGGAGCCTTGCTGGGTGACCTTGGGTGACCTCTCTCTCTCTCTCTCTCTCTTTCTAACCTACCTCACAGGGTTGTTGGGAGGAAACAATGGAGGAGGGGAAAATGATGCTGTAAGATGCTCCCATTGGGGAGAAAAGCAGATATAAATATCTGAATAAATATACATAAACATGCTTATAGGTTTCAGTTTTCTATATCTATTTGTTAATCCATTGCTGAAAATGAAGGTAACTCCTATGATTTCCAATAGTTTGATATTAGCTTTCTGCAGTTGGTACTACTGAGCTCTCTGAATGTAAAGTGTACTATTCAAATGGTAAGGATTATTAATCTACCACCACCACACTGAGCAAAGTGCTTCCTACCTCCATGTCATGTGGAAATTTATAATGTGCTTCAGCTTTGCTGAAACTTGTTCTTATTGCTCGGCCCCATCCCAAAGTGTTGCTACAAGACCTTTGTTTTTGCATGCATAGAATCATAGAGTTGGAAGAGACCACCAGGGTCATCTAGTCCAACCCCCTGCATAATGCAGGAAATTCCAAACTATCTCCTTCCCACACCCCCAGTGACCCCTACTCCATGCCCAGAAGATTGCCAAGATGCCCTCCCTCTGATGATCTGCCTAAGTTCATAGAATCAGCATTGCTGACAGATGGCCATCCAGCCTCTTCTTAAAAAACTCCAGGGAAGGAGAGCTTACCACCTCCTGAGGAAGCCTGTTCCACTGAGGAACTGCTCAAACTGTTAGAAAATTTAATTTCAACCTGTTGGTTCTGGTCCGACCTTCTGGGGCAACAGAAAACAACTCAGCTCCATCCTCTATATGACAGCCCCTCATGGTTATCATATCCCCTCTCAGACTTCCCCTCTTCAAGCTAAACATACCCAGCTCCTTCAACCTTTCCTCATAGGACTTATTCTCCAGACCCCTCACCATCTTTGTTGCCCTCCTCTGGACCCGTTCCCTCTTGTCTACATATTTCTTAAATTGCGGTGCCCAAAACTGAACACAGTACTCTAGGTGAGGTCTAACCAGAGCAGAGTAAAGTGATACCATCACTTCGCGTGTTCTAGACACTATACTTCTGTTGATGCAGCCCAAGATCGCATCATCCATATATTTTGGTAACAAGTAAGTTAACTGAACAAATCGTGCCATGAAACAAAAGACGAGGAGAGCTGTCCAAGTGCTGCCAGTTCAGCCGTATAAACAAGTTATAGTTGCAGCCTGTCTAACAAGTCTCTGGGATAAAAACTGACAAAACACACAGTTATTGATAATCCTCAATATGAAGGCTTTGTCCAAAAGTTAAAGCATCTCCCCCTTTCAGTGGGTAATATTATTCCAGCTAGGTGAATTTTGACATCTCTCTTCTACTCATTTGCTTCTGTTTGCATTTTCATGCGATGAGCTTCCGACCCAGGAAGAAACTGTAGATTTGTCATTCGAACGCAACTGATTTTTCAGCCCTAGATACCAACAAAAAGCCTACTGTCTGCCGTTGAATGGCCGTGCCAGAGCTTTATCACATGACACTGTCACATTTCAAAAAGCTGATAACCAAGAGGCTGCTTGTGCCAGTACCTGCAGAGAGGGTTGGACGTTCCTGCAACATATTCTGCCGTACATCCTCCAAGATGCATACACACACATCTGTACGTTCATGCAGCTGTATTTAATGGTCAAGGCTATGAAATAGCACGAAACGTTACTTTAGTGCATCCTCATCCTAAGCCAGCTGTTTAACAGCTTTATTTAGATCACAACACAAACTCGCTGGAATCAAGAGTAAAAATAAATAAATAGAACACCACAAAATAAACTAAGGACATCTGTAGAAAAGCACTGTGCTGATTTTCCTTGTGTGTCTTAATGGCTGAGAGACTGATCCAGGAAGATTCTGGTTGACCCTCATGGGGCTTGATAGGTGATCTTAATCACGATGGGTAGCCGTGTTAGTCTGTCTGTAGCAGTAGAAAAGAGCAGGAGTCTAGTGGCACCTTAAAGACGAACAGAATTTCTGGCAGGGTATGAGCTTTTGTGAGTCACAGCTCACTTCTTCAGATACAGCTAGAATGTGAGTCCATCTATCCTTAAGTGGAGAGGAGTGAATTCAGATACCCAGTGGCAATAGCATGTAAATGTCAATAGCAGGCATTTCTGAGCCTGCAGGCACCTATTCAAAAAATACAGCTTTAGGCAAACGATTATTTATACAATTTGTATGTAGAAAAGGCAAGTAGTCTTTAAAGTATTTATCTTGTATTTATATATTTTCTGTTTTTCTCATTTGTTGTGAATAAATCAACTTAAATAGCTCACATAAATCTCAAACGGCTGCCTGAAGTCTACAGCCAGCTCAATGTACAGCTCAGCAAACACAAAATATAACGCTTTTGTGAACTCCCGTAAGCACAGTGGGCACAGCCACAAAGTGACTGCCACAGGAGCCAGAGCAAGCTACAAAGTGGCTGCCACAGCTTACCTTCAGTCACACAGTGAAGATCCTTGTGCTGTTGTAGCAGTTGTTGCCAAAGCAATGTTTTTAAACATCTGCACAGCCAATCAAATCTCTTATGGCCAAACAGAAACCATGCTGGGTAAAAGCCCCACCTGGCCCCACCCACTATCTAAAAACCTTTGGCGGGCAGCAGGAATGATGCTGACGGGCGCCATCGTGCCCATGGTCACCATGCTGGGGACTTCTGTCCTAGATACGAAGCAGGATGACAGCACAATAAAAGTGAAGGACTCCATACTTCATTGCCCAGTCCAAATACCCATGCAGATCCCCATGTGTTCCCAGACCCCCCCCAGTTTCAGAACTGTTGATCTGCTGGTGATGGAAAGTGCCATTAAGTCACAGCCAACTTATGACAACCCTTAGGGTTTTCAAGGCAGGAGACAAAGAGAGGTGGTTTCCCATTGCCTGTCTTTGTGTAGCAACCCTAGACTTCCTTGGTCGGGTTGCCAGCTCCAGACTGGGAAATACCTGGAGATTTTGAGGGTGGAGCTTGAGGAGGGCGGGGTTTGGGGAGGGGAGGGACTTCAATGCCATAGAGGACAACTGCCAAAGCAGCCATTTTCTCCAGGGGAACTGATTTTGATTGCCTGGAGGTCAGTTGTAATAGCGGGAGATCTCCAGCTACCACCTGGAGGTTGGCAACCCTATTCCTCGGTGGTCTCCCATCCAAGTACTAACTAGGGCCAACCCTGCTTGGCTTCTTGAGTTCTGACAAGATTGGGCTAACCTGGGCCAACTAGGTCAAAGCAGTGTCAATCTATTGAACTATTTATACGTTCTGCTAAACCATTGATCTACCAAACCATTTATATACTCCAAGGGGTTTACATAAAAACATAATAAATCATGTTTTAAAAATATAGCTGGTAAACTTCCAAGTAAAGTTGGTTAGGACACAGCTGTAGGTTTGCTAAAGCAGAATCTCATAATTTTCTGCTAAGGAACAGTGACATCATCATTGATAATTTCAAAAATGATATCATGTAACTTAATTCTTTTAAAATGACTGGACTTTAATAAAATATGTGTTTGGCACCCGCATTGCTCTCAGACTTTCTTCTAGCTGTTTAAAGTGCAATTAGCAGTAAAATACTCCATTCTTAAGGCCACCAATGAATTAAAGTTCAAAAACAATTCAGATTTGTGCTTAGTATGCAGATCAGATCAGCTCAAACTGAAAAGAAGGCCATTAGGATTCTGGACACCTGGTCTTGCCTGGCTGTGAATGGAGAACAGGGTTGAATGTTGGAGTCCAGTTGTTCAATTCTGGTAGTTAATCCTCTTTGTAACGGTCGATTTACATATTAGAAAATCTAAAGGCAGGAAGCACAGAGCCTTGCTTTCAATTTTTGTCTTTACGGTTTTCGTTTTCCTTTTTTTTGTTCAGTGACAACAACCACAAATTTGTGAGAATGAACAGAAGATACTGATTTGCTAAATATATCTCTACATCATCAGGAGGGTAGCCTTTTTGGTCTGCAGTAGAAGAGCTAGATTCGAGTCCAGTAGCACCTTAGAGACCAACAAGATCTCAGGGTATGAGCTTTCGAGAGTCAAAGCTTCCTTGGTCAGTTCCCTGACCAAAGGAACTTTGACTCTCTGAAGCTTATACCCCGCAAATCTTGTTGTTCTCTATAGTACTACTGGACTCAAATCTATCTATATCTATATATCTATATATATATTGTGCACCACCAAGTCGTCGTCGTCGTCATCGTCTTCTTCTTCTTCTTCTTCTTCTTGCCAGACAACATGTATTACAGAACTGCACACTCTTAATTACATCACTTTTTGTCTGATCAATAACATGTGGGAAACAGGATTATGTGTGTGCAGGCAGGGGCCATGGCTCAGTGGTAGAGCACAGCTTACAGAAGGTCCTAGATCAAATCCATGGCATTACCAGAGAGAAAGGCTCTCAAGCAACATGTACTGGGAAAGATCTTTTGTACTTAAGACCCCCTACAGCGCATTCCTGAGCCTGAAGGTCAAAAGCCCTTAGGAGGCCAGGAAGGTGCCGTGGAGGCATTTGGGCCCCCTGTGCCAATGTCCAAGCAACTTATGCCAGCGTTAGTGGCCTGAGCGCCGGCAGGAAAGCCTGGACTCCTGGCACCGGCCACTGCCGCAGCAGCACCATCCCAAGGTGCCGACGGGGCCTTCCGCCGACATCCTACTGCCGTAAAAGCCCGTGCCGGCATCCCAGGAGGCGTCCTGGCATCCCGGAAGGTGTTCCCAGGGCGTTCCAGTGTCGGGCTGGGGGAGGAGCCACCTTTAGGCAGCCTCCAAAGCCCTTTCGGGCCGGGAACACCACTTTTTAAAATTTTGGTGAGCTATGCTATCTTTTTAGGTGGCGTATCTCCAATGCAAGGAGGGAAGGCAGCATGATACAGCCCGATCTCGTCAGATCTCGGAAGCTAAGCAGGGTCAGCCCTGGTTAGTATTTGGATGGGAGACCACCAAGGAATACCAGGGTTGCTGTGCAGAGGAAGGCACTGGCAAACCATCTCTGTTAGCCTCTTGCCATGAAAACCCCAAAAGGGGTCGCCGTAAGTTGGCTGCGACTTGACGGCACTTTACACATACACACACATCTCCCATGCAACCCTATGAAGGGTTGCACTGATTTTTCATGCCGCAGGGAGTTTTCGGGGGGGGGGGGAACCTCCTTTGGAGGCAGCGCAGCCATGCTGCCTCCTATGACTGATGCAGGCATCCCTCTCAGGAATGCACTCTTAGAGAGTCACTGTCAGTCAGAGGAGATAATTCTGAGTTAAATGGACCAGTGACCTGACTCTGTGTAAGATAGCCTATGACCATAGATAGGGGTATGAAGTAAAGACCAACATGAGGTAGTGTTGGAAAGTTTCCTCGATTTTGCTTCAAGCATACTTGGGAGACCCATGCTGTGAAAGGCCACCTATAGGAAGAGAAAAATTAAAAGAATTTTGATAAGATTGCTGAAACGTATCGAAGGAGGTGTTGTCACTAAAACCTTGTATTTAAGAGCACTGCTAACGTGAGTACCCTCGAGAAAGAAATAGGAGTCTGAAATGGAAAGATATTGACTGGGGTAAAGTTTGAACTGGCAACCTCCGTATTGAGTGTTTATTCCCCATTTATACTAAACCAACTCTCTTGTTCATTATACTAAACCAACTCTCTTGTTCAAAGAAGCCGTCATAAAAAACTAATATTGCAAAAATTAGATATAAGCAACAACATCCATCTGCGTTCTGCACAATTTGGTTCCCATGCTTGTTACCCCTGCCCCCTTTTGGGTCGTCTCTCTACAGTTTGGCAGGAGACGAGAAGTTCCATTGCCGAGCAACTCCAGGGACATGTGGTACAGCATGCGCGCAGCATCTTTTAAGAAGGTACGGAGCACCATGGGAACTGAGTTGTTGACTCCTGTCGAGACTGCAGAGTGGCAATGGAAACCAATCAAATGACTACTCCAGCCAATGAGAAAACTTTCCCCAAAAGCAAAACAAGAGAAAGCTTTCTGTACAATTGTGAGAAAATTAATTCCATATGTATGGCAGTGATTTTTTTCTAAACCCTCCCCCTTTAAGAGTCGACAAATTTACCTTTAAAATTTTTCCTAAATATGAACACATGAACACATCCCTGGAACCTCTTGTCAGATCTCAGAAGCTAAGCAAGGTTGGTCCTTGGTGGGAGACTACCAAGAAATACCAAGGACACCGTGCAGAGAAAGGCAATGGCAAACCATGTCTACGAGTCTCTTGCCTTGAAAACCCTACTGGTTTGCCATAAGTTGGCTGTGACGACAGCACTTTACTACATGCAATTTAGTTGCAGAAGAACAGATTCTTTCTCGGAAAGCTTCTTCTCCCCCTACCGCCCTTTCTTAGATGAACAACTTAAATTACATCATTCTACCTTGTGTCCAACTGGCTAGTGTTTGGCCAGACCTTTTGAACTATGAAATAGGGAAATGTAAAACTACAGCATCCCACTTGCCTGTAAATAAATCTCGACTCTTTTATTTGATCTTGCTGGGTTCCTGAAGGTCGATTAGGGAGTGTCTCTCCCCACGGAATGGCTTGCATTGATACTGAGCCATGGAATTGGAACCACGTAGGGTCACGGCGAGGACAGAAAACAATACCTGCGCGCTAGGACGGCGATTCTCATGGATTAAACTTCAAATGAGCCATTCCCCTTCAATTATTGTTGAGTGGAAAATGGCTACAGCTTGTTCTTACATCTGAGAACAAGATCATGTTTTTGGGTAGGCTTGATCAGTGGCGTATATTGTGGTGAGATTACTTTTTTACTATGCTTGTTTAGACAGACAAACAGGAATCATTGGGGGGGGGAGTGTGTCAACCATTTTCATTGTCATCGTCTCTAGAATCCAAAGGGTAGAACAAAGACCTGGTCCAACCCCCTTTCCCAAGCCAAAATAAGGGAACAACAAGAAAATAGAAAGAAAGAAAAAGGTATAAAGGGTTTTTAAAGGTTCGTTCGGCAACTCAATGTGGAGTTCTGAAGTCTCCTTTCAGTCTCATAACTGGGAGGGTTGGTAACAAAATATCTATAGTTATTAATAGAGCTGAAGATTATATAACAGAAGCCATATCCATTACCTATGCAATATACCTTCATTTACCTCTGAGTAAACAGGTTTTGCAGGTTCCTGGCACATTACAGAAATCTGCAGAACTTGGAAGAGGGGGGAAATGCCGCATTCCTACCAGCAGATGGACTAGCAAAGAGCTGAGGTCATTCCAAGCAGATGTATCACAGCCATATGCCCTTGGTTTGGCCATAGTCATGAACATGGTTACATTTCTGAACCTGGTAAACCTTCCCTGTGGTCATTCAGACCCACCTCTTTCTTTAGAAACGGAAACCAAACAACACCTCAGCCTCAAAGTGAAGAGCCAGTCCTGCCCCTTTGGCAGGCATTTTGTGGTGGCTTCATCCCTTCCCAATGGGTACGCATTTTGTGGCATCACCCACTACCCTTTCTCAGCATTCCAACAATACCTGCCCATTCAAGAAAGTTGGGCAACACCACCACCCAACATTAATAGACCTTCAGTCTCTTTTCCTCGCCTCACAGGAACAGGATAAGACAGGGGTGTCAAACATAAGGCTCGGGGCCCAGATCCAGCTTTGAGGGGATGGCTCTAGGCATTGGGGCCTCCAACATGCGCTCTCCCAGATAGGCCCACAGGATTCGTTTGCTGTGTGGGTCCTTCATGACTGCCTGCTCCTTGTCAGAATTCAGGTCTGGACTCTATGGCTAGGGTTCCCAGGTCCCTCTTTGCAACTGGCGGGAGGTTTTTGGGGCGGAGCCTGAATAGGGTTGCCAACCTCTCAACGAACTATTTTTGTACAATTAGCCTTACAGGCATAGAACATTTTTGCTTACTTGTTGATTCAAGATTGAAGAAATACAACAAGCCGTATGTGCAGTATAAATTCTTGTAAATTTATTGTGTCGTTTCAGTAGTCACATGGGTGGTAGTTATCACTGTAGTATTAGGTTATATAATTTGTAATTTGTGTTTATATAAATTTGTAACTTGCATATATCTATGAGCCTTGTGCTATTTATTTGTATTAACTGACTTTATAGCATAGGTGTTTTTTTCCGTAACCTCCAGGTAATAGCAGATCTCCTGCTATTACAGCTGATCTCCAGTTGACAGAGATCAGTTCTCCTGGAGAAAATGGCCGCTTTGGCAATTAGACTCTGTGGCACTGAAGTCCCTCCCCTCCCCAAACCCCGCCCTCCTCAGGCTCCGCCCCCAAACTCTCCCACCCATGGCAAAGAGGGACCTGGCAACCCTAAGCCTGAGGAGGGCGGGGTTTGAGGAAGGGAGGGACTTCAATGCCATAAATAGGGTTGCCAACCTCCAGGTACTAGCTGGAGATCTCCTGCTATTATGACAGATCTCCAGCCGATAGAGATCAGTTCACCTGGAGAAATGGTTACTTTGGCAATTGGACTCTATAGCATTGAAGTTCCTCCCCTCCCCAAAACCCACCCTCCTCAGGCTCCACCCCCAAAACCTCCCACCGGTGGCAAAGAGGGACCTGGCAACCCTAGCCATAGAGTCCAATTGCCAAAGCGGCCATTTTCTCCAGGCGAACTGATCTCTATCCGCTGGAGATCCGTCGTAATAGCAGAAGATCTCCAGCTAGTACCTGGAGGTTGGCAACCCTATGGATAACATTTCAGACTGATGAATGTTGTGTTGTGCTGTTTTTATGCCCGTGGCTTTTAATGAATCTTTAAAAACAGCATGTCTATTATTGATTATTTTTATGCTGCTGGTTTTATGATTTTATTGTTTTTTTGTTTTTATCTTTCTCAGCCATCTGAAGCAGGTCACCTTGAGCATATCAATTCCCCCAAACAAATAAATAAATAATAGCATCTGCGTTTCACAGCTGTTCTTCTCGCAGCGATCATCCCTCCATTTACCATCCCTAATGCAGAAATCAAATCATGTACTTAATTGAAAGGATTAAAGGGGATTACACTCGTTACAGTTATTAATACATGTAAAATGCCTGTAGATAAAAAGAGCAATGGAAGTGCTAAGCACATTGCAATCAATTAGCCACCTGATAAGCAAAGGGTAAATAACGTATAACTTTGATCCTTTTCTCTGCAATCCTAGGGGCTAATCTAATTTTTTCAAAGAGATCGCAGCATTTCTCAGAAGGTCAAATTCTATTTCCAGAAGCCAGATGGTGAACAAATGCAGCAAACATTTGAATGCCTGGAATGAACTCCCCCTCTGCACTGTTTTCCTTAGCCAAAATGGACCCGGCAAGGAGTTATTTATTTAATTTCCTATTGGGGCTTAGGGCTGTCGATTTGGTTCCATCCGAACTGAAAAACAGCCGAATTTTCTCGTTTCGGCGGTTTTCAGTTCGGATGGAACCGAATTTTAAAAAAAGGCGGGAAAATGACGAGCCAAATTCGGCGAGTTCGGGCGATCGCCGAATATATTCAGCAAATTTGGGGGGCTCCGAATCAGCAGCATAACCATCAGTTAGTAAGCAACTAGCAGCATTCTCCCGCGGCCAATGGTGGCCAAGCTGGGTCTTCTCCTGGCCAATCAGAACAGGGATTCTCCCTTTTGAATTGGCCAGGAGAAGAGTATAAAACTCCCATCCCCCCGTCCCGTCCCAAGCCTGGAACTCATTTTTTTCCATTTTGGTGGTGCTGCTCCTGACTCTGAGAGATCCCGATTCCTACTTACTGGAATAGGACTGGATTGGATTTACTTCTCGTCCTTGCTCCTGCTGGAAGATATCCACACAGTTTGATTTTGGGGGTTTTCCTCTATACCTTTTCTCCTGTGTGTGTGTGTGGGGGGGGGGGGAAAGTAGATTCTCTGTGTGTGTTGGGGAGAGCAGTTTCTGTGGGTGGGGGGGAAGCCAAAGGGGGGTTTGCTTGTTCTGCCATGTGTTTGTGCCCGCTCGCCTCTGTGGGAATTTACGTTCTGCTTTTTTTCTGCCCGTGGCGTGGCCACCCTTGCCTGGAGTTGAGTCCGCGCGGCTGTGCGTGCGAGTCTCTCCCTCTGCTCGCCAACCACCCCGCCTCCTCCTTGGGTCGTTTGTAGGTGGTTGAGCCGAGCCATACTGGCTTGAGGGGGGGGATTTGGTGCCCGTTCGCCTTTATTTGGGGTTGAGCCGAGCCGTACTGGTTTGAGGGGGAGGGGGGTTGCCAGTTCTGTCGTGTGTTTGTGTTTGTGCCCACTCACCTCTGTGGGAGGTTGCTTTCTGCTTTTTTTTCTGCTTGTGGCCTGGCCAGTGAGTTCAGTCCATGCGGTGGTGCGCGCATGTGAGTCTCTCTCTCCGCTCACCAACCGCCCCTCCTCCTCCTTGGGTCGTTTGCAGGTGGTTGAGCCGAGCCATACTGGCTTGAGGGGGGGGGATTTGGTGCCCACTCACCTTTATTTGGGGTTGAGCCGAGCCGTACTGGTTTGAGGGGGAGGGGGTTTGCTAGTTTGTGCAAATATACCAGCCCCTCTGTGGCAGAACCAGGAAGACTAGAAATAGGTTCTGTCCCCTTAAGTAAGCTGACTCCTCCTATGAGCATGCCTGTGTTTTTTCTTCTTAAGCTTATGGTTAATTCTATCTTTTGTACAACCAAGGGAGAGGTCCCCCCCCCCCGCTGTTGGGGAGACCTCAGGTTAAAAGAAGGGGGACCTTGAACTCGATCCCCCTCCTGAGCACAGGGCTCCTCCCCTTTGTGGTGGTTGACAGGATGGCAAGCCCAAAACAGTGGCGAGCCCAGGGCAGCCAGCAGAATACGAAACCCTGCTGATGCTGAACCCACATCCTCGGGTGGCTGTATGGCAGTGCCACCCAAGAACTCCTCCACCATCCAGAGCCCTAGCAGAAACAGTGCTAGCCTTAAGCACTGACCCACTTTTAACCAAGAGTAAATCGCAAATCGTTTTTCTAATTTTGTTTTGTTTTGTGTGTTTTGAAACCAAAGTGAGAAAGGCCGTATAAGCGCCTGAAAGTAAAAAGATTTTAACCAGGAAAAGATTATGTTTTCTGCGCCATTGTACTATTACCATCATGCCTTGCAATGTTATGTAAAATTGCTCCCACCCCCTCGGACTGTCCTTAGCTTTTAAAGTGTGCAAAGTTTTTTTCCCCAGCCGGCATTCATGCCCAAGGTTTTTTTCTACCCTTAAGGTGGGACCTCAACCCCCCAAAATGCCCCCCCGAGCCACGGAAAGCCGCTAATGTGTTTGTAATGGCTTTATTGCAATGGGTAGATGGGTGGGCCCTTCCGGGCCCCATAACGCAGGACCCACTGACCCAATCTTCACAAAATTTGGGGGTTCTTGCAAGAAGGGTCCCCTCAAGCTGCACTGAACGTTTGGGACCTCTACCTCCAAAAATGCCCCCCCTGGAGCCGCGGAAAGGCGCGAATGTGTTTTTAATGGCTTTAAATGGCCAAATTTATTTGCGAACTCTGAACTTAGTGCTGAATTCCACGGATCTGAATCGGGGGGAGTTCGGACTTCGGCATTTCCCAAATAAAAACAGGCCGAATTTTGCCGAATCCAAATTTTACTGAATTATTTTTCCCAACAGCCCTACTAGGGCTGTTTCAGCTAGAGAAAACAGTGCAGAGGGGAAGTCAGGAGCCCCTCCTACTCCCACACCAAAGTTCCAAACAGAATTGGGCTCCTTGCTATTTTGTAAATGACATTCTCCGTAGCTGCTTTGTGGCTGTGGGGAAAGTGAGTTGGATCTGGGGAAACCCGACCTGACTCACCAAGAAACATAGGCTTTTCATGCACGGGTCGTTTCCACTGGATATGCCACTGTCTCGACACACAGTCTGTGCAATCGAATTTGCAAATCAATATGCACAGGGGCTTCCCCACCTCCTGAAGAAATTCCCGGAGAACTTGGGATTGAATTATGCATCACCAGTGAAAATGCGGAGCATCTGAAGTAATGGGGGAGTGGTCACCGATGTCGTCGTTACATTGACTGCTATCCCCCCTTTTTGGTCCACGCATGCGCTCTAGCAATAGATTGCTAGATTTGAAGTTTAGGTATTGCGCAGTCCTTTGCTGGCGTGCTCCCATAAGTACTCATCTCATTTCAGTCAAATATCCAGGGTTGTAAAGAGTGTTTTTGATGGACTGGGAAACGGCTTCTCAGCTCTGCCTTAATCAGCGTTTCAGTTTTAGAACCTCTGTCTTTCTCTGGCTGCATCCAGGCAGGTGGGCAGAGCCAAAGGGTCTCTCCAGCCGCCCAGCCCAATGCTCACTGACTGCTCATGCTTGGACCGCAGATCCTTCGGGCCAGCTGGTGGATGGTGTTGATGATCTGCCATAAATGCAGCAGTTAACACATAGTTAAATTGTGGAACTCCCTGCCCCAGGATGTGGTGATGGCTGCCAACTTGGAAGGCTTTAAGAGAGGAGTGGACATGTTCATGGAGGATAGGGCTACTCATGGCTACTAGTAAAAAGGGACACTAGTCATGATGCAGGATCAGAGAAGCATGCCTATTATAGTAGGTGCTTTGGAACACAGGCAGGACAATGCCGCTTTAGTCGTCTTGTTTGTGGGCTTCCTAGAGGCACCTGGTTGACCACTGTGTGAACAGAGTGCTGGACTTGATGGGCCTTGGTCTGATCCAGCAGGGCCTTTCTTATGTTCTTCTGACCACCTCACTTATACTGAGGCTAGGGTTGCCAGGTCCTCTTCGCCACTGGCGGGAGATTTTTAGGGCAACCCTAAGTTGGAGCAGGGAGCTCCAGGCTGCAGAGTTCTGCACTCGGGCGAGGCAATTAGATGCTGAAAGGATTGGGCCACTGTCCATGGGCACTGTGCAGGGCAGGGCAGGACCAGCCCTCTTCCCCACCTAGCCCCCTCCCTTCGGTGGGCATGAAGAAGGGCACAGGATCTCAAGGGGAAATGCTCCCTTGGCCTAGAAGGGCTTTCCTACGCTTCTGTCTCCAACTACGAAAGCATCTTTGCTCATAATGACACATCCATTGCTTGCTTTCTTCCCTCCCTGCCTCCCTCCAAAAAGTAATCAAGGCAGTTTACAATATAAAAACAGTTTTTAAACTGAGTCGGAGGCCAGGCAAATGTAGGATTGCCAACCTCCAGGTACTAGCTGGAGATCTCCTGCTATTACAAGTGATCTCCAGCCAATAGAGATCAGTTCACCTGGAGAAAATGGCCGCTTTGGCAATTGGACTGTATGGCATTGAAGTCCCTCCCTTCCCTTCCCCTCCCCAAGCCCCGCCCTCCTCAGGCTCCACCCAAAAAAACTTCCCGCCGGTTGCGAAGAGGGACCTGGCAACTCTAGGCAAACGCCTTGCACCTTCGACCTCCCCCCGCCCCACTTTCTCCAAGGCATCCCAGCCGACTCATACATGCAAGTCACTACTGTGGTGGGCTGGGGGTGGGAGGAAGAATCAGCATTGGAATAAGAACAATTAGTCTTTATATGTGACTTTCTCTGCCACTTAAGGGAGAATCAAACCGGCTTACAATCATCTTCTCTTCCCCTCCTCACAACAGATACCCTGTGAGGTAGGTGAGGCTGGGAGAGTGTGACTAGCCCAAGGCCACCCAGCTGGCTTCGTGTGTAGGAGTGGGGAAACCAACCTGGTTTACCAGATGAGCCTCTGCCGCTCATGTGGAGGAGAGACAACTCAATCCTGGTTCTCCAGATCACAGTCCACCGCTCCAAACCACCGCTCTTAACTACTACACCACACTGGCTGCCCTGTGCCCAGCATCCTATTGCTGGTCCTGAACTCGCAAACAAAAAAAGGGCTTTGAGGGGTTGGAGGAAGGGGAAAGATAAGTGGGAGGGAGAAGCAAGAATCTGGGCATGGGGAGACAAACCCAAACTAAAACTATGCACTGGAGTAGCAGTTGATTTGGGCTCGATGCAGACATTAACCTCAGAGTAAAAAAGCATCCAGAAAATGCAGGAGAAACGCAGGGAGAGAGTGAAGTGACTTCTGAAGGTCGGGAAAAACATGCATAATTAAAACAAAGCCCCAAAGTAGTCAGGGGGTGACCATGGTGGAAACAACCCGTGCACAAAAGGCCATAAAGCAGGGGTGGGGAATTCCAGGCCCAGGGGCCGTTTAAGGCCCGCAAAATCATTTGGTCTGGCCCTTCGTGGGTCCTGGCAGATCTCTAGCTCAGAAGGATCTAAGACTGGCGATCAGCCCCCTCCCGCAGACAGGAATAGCCTCTATTCAAGGCAGATGTGAGTTTGTTTTGCTGAGAAAAGGAACCTTTTCCCCCCTTGCAGAAGAGTCGTTAGCTATGGAGCTGCTAGGCCTGCCCAAGAAACTGTGTTAACCCTTTCCCACCCGGGCCATGGAGAAACGTATTCCCTCTGTACTACAAAAGGGCTGGGGGCGGAAGTGGCGACAATGGAGGGGTTAAAGGAGGCAGGGCCAGAATGCACCGGGGGTGGGGGGAGGAGAGTTCTTAGCCAGTGTGTCCTCATTTCATCCCTGCAGGCGGTCATAGAAGGAGCTGGCTGTAGAATCTGGCCCCGACAGTGCGGAGCAGGAGCAACTCCGGCATGAGGCTGGATGCATATGCCCAACTGGTGCAACAGACCATCCTATGCCACCAGGTGGACGAGTGCGCCACTGGTTGGATGCCTGCCTGCTTGCCGCGTGGGGGGGGTCATCTGGGGCAGCTGCCTGCTTGGGGCTTGGTCGGCTAATTTTAAGTTGATAATTTTGTATGGCCCGCGAATGATGTTATAAATATCCAAACGGCCCTTGGCGGAAAAAAGGTTCCCCACTCCTGCCATAAAGTCCCTTGCTGAACCATTCTGTCGTATTATAACCCTATTACCTTTATACAAATGATCTCCAGAACAACTCTGTTTTCCATAGTTTGTGGAATGACAGGATTTCATGCCATACGTGAGCTTGTTTTCATGGTCTATGTATGATACAGTTGTTGTATTCACAATCGAGGGGTTGCTTAACTTTGAACAATTAGGTCCCAAATCCACTGACGCTTGTTTTTCTAAAGGCTTCCTGGAGACTTCAGTGGCTTGGATTATGGCCCTGAAATTCTGGGAAATGAACACCTCTGGAGCGGAGAAGTGTGTGACTTCTGGAATGACTAATCTGTGGAGACACTCCGAGCAACACATTCCGCTGAGAGGTAATGAGACGGTCTTTGTCTCCTCTTGCTAATGATGAAGGCCCTTCACAACACATCTCCTCTTCTCTCCTGTCATTCTCTCACACACTGCCCCACATTTCCTGTGGCTGAGGAATGCAAGCATTTGTCCTGAGGCAGCTAGACAGATGGAGGTGTAAACCCCATTTGAGACACTGGGAGCCAAGACAGCCTGCACAGAGTGTACACTTCAGGAACATGAAATCCCCCCGGTTGCCAGCCTCCAGGTACTAACTGGAGATCTCCTGCAGTTACAACTGATCTCCAGCTAGGGTTGCCAGGTTCTCTTCGCCACCAGCGGGAGGTTTTTGGGGTGGAGCCTGAAGAGGGTGGGGTTTGGGGAGGGGAGGGACTTCAACACCTTAGAGCCCTATTGACAAAGCGGCCATTTTCTCCAGGTGAACTGATCTCTATCAGCTGGTGATTGGTTGTAATAGCAGGAGATCTCCAGCTAGTACCTGGAGGCTGGCAACCCTATCTTAGCCAATAGAGATCAGTTCACCTGGAGAAAATGGCCGCTTTGGCCATTGGAGTGTATGGCATTGAAGTCCCTCCCTTTCCCAACCCATCCCAAACCCCGCCCTCCTCAGGCTCTGCCCCAAAAATCTCCAGGTATTTCCCAACCCCGAGCAGGCAACCCTACCCCCAATCTCCATCACAAAGGACAACTTCCCCTATCTTATGTCTGTTCTTACTCTTGAAGATAGATACGCACCTGATGCACCCCCCCCTCCCAGTTATAATGCTGTTTTAACAAGTCTAGCTGTCGGTTTCTTAAGAGCAAATCATGCAGCCATTTTCTATTGCTCTTTTTAGTTAAAATGATGCTGATTTTATTGCTATTCTATTGCCCCAGTACAGTCTGCTCTAACTTTCAGCACATCTCCTTTTCCAGCCTGGTAACTGTGTTTCTTTTAACTGGAGGTGTCAGGGAATTAACCTTGAATCTGCTCAGAACAGTGGCAGGACAAAAGTAAAATAAAATAAACGGCTGCTGGTTGGCAGTATGATGTCACTTCTGGGGAATCCCGGAAGTGATGTCATACTTCTCTAGGAATTGGCCAAAACTCTATAGTAAAACCATAGAGTTTTCGGCAACTGACATCATTTCTAGGTCTTCCCCACCCCATATTCTCCCCCGAGTTGGGGGGGGGGGATTTTCCACAGCTGAGATACTACCATCTAAAAGCTCTTGCCTCTACTGCGTTGGAAAGTGAGTTCACAGCTATGGTTGCCAGCTCTGGCTTGGGAAATTCCCGGAGATTTGGCGGTGGTACCTGAGGAGGGCAGAAATTGTAGAGGGGAGAGATCAGTGGGATGTAGGGTTGCAAGGTATCCCCTCGCAACCAGTGGGGGGTGGGGTGGGGGAACATATCACCAGCAAACTGAGACCTAGGGCACTGTCATCAGCAATGTGGTGATGTCAATTCTGGTATGCACCAGAAGTGATGTCATTATGTTGCCGGTGATGTGGGAAAGCTCTGGTATTTGGGCAAAAACTCTATGGTAGAAGCAGTTTTTACCATAGCATTTGCCCAAGTACCAGAGCATCCCTGCATCATTGGCGATGTGATGACATCACTTCCAGTGCATGCTGGAAGTGACGTCACCACATTGCTGATGACAGAGAACTAAGTCTAAATTTACTGCTGGTAAGTTCCCCCACCAGCTGGCTGAACAGCGTTGGGGGTGTTACAGGCTTTGACATATTAGAGCACATGAACTATGGTATTAGTGTTATACATATGCAGAATTATTCAATATAAAACCCAATTACACATATAAACTGCAAATCATAAAGCAGAGGCTTTTAATTTCCTTTTAAAAGGAAAGAGAGCCTGGATATTCTTTGCCAGAGGCTTATGCTCTTAAATGCTTCAGAGTCATTGCAATTTACTAGCAGCACATTCTGCCTTTTTCTATGACTTTTCCCAGCCTTTTCAATGGCTACTGAGAAACGCTTAGCAGCACTTTCTATCATTTTTGAGTTACAGAACTGAGTGCTTGATTCCTGCCTTTCCAATTACTTCGAGTGCAGAAATGCTATCCATTCCAAGGGTATTATAGGCTGACTAAGATGTAATGATGTAATGTAAACAATAAGTGTATTTTACGATTTAAACATGTAAACATGATGCTATTAATTAATGAATGGGTTCAATCTCAACGTATTTTTCTGGAGATGAGAATGATGATCAAATTGATTATGTATGGAGATGGCAAGGCTCAAAACTGATTGTTTAAAGTTTAGCAAAATAGCCTAGTGGAAGAGGAAGTCCTTATTAGGCAATACAATGGGAGACCACTGAGCATGTGCAGTAAAACTGACAATTGCTCGATTGTCAGAGTCAACATCATTGAAGGTGATTGAAACAGTATAAATACAGGCAGGGAGAGGGCTAGTACTTCAGACCTCTCTCAGAGGGTCTTAGAAGATGGTGTTGGTATGTATGGCTTTACAAATATATTATTCTAGAGTGTGAATTAGGTACTTTGAACTAAATCAGACTTCTTTAACTGTTATATTTTAAGTGTTGGATTTTAAAACTGAATAGTATGTAGAACTTGCTTGCTTTACTGTATACATTGTTACTGAATATTAAGACTTTGTAATACTTGCATATACTCACATATATACATAATTACATTGGAGTACATCAATAAAAAGACTTACTTTTTAAGTGAGTAAAGTAGTTGAGTCCTGCTTAGTAGGTGACTAACTGAATAAGATAACATACCACTTCTCAGGAAGGGATCAATTCTAAGAGCTTAGTCACTCTAAAGGCACTGACCCGCTTCAGGGGGAGGGGATCCAAAGCAGGGGATCTCCCTGCCCCTGCCAGTAGGGTCTGGTGTGATGTCACTCTAGGACTTCCATTTCTCCTAGTCTATACTATACAGTCTGCCCTTTATTACAGGAGAACTGATCTCTGTAGCCTGGAGATCAGTTGTGATTCTAGGGGAACTCTGAGCCCCACCTTGAGGTTGATAGCCCTAGTTCATAAACAGAGGGGCCTCTGAAAATGATCTCAATCTAGAAGCAAGTTCCTATGGGAGCCAGCAGCCTTCAGGGACCCTGTTTCTAAGCCCTACTGGGTACTGAAGGCAACAGCTAGCGATTCAGATACATCCAGAAGAAAACCAGCAGCCAGTGGAAACCTTTTTAGCAACAGCAAGTTATGTTCTCTGTATTTGTATATCAGTCAGTAGACCCCACAGTTTGCACTCATTTAAGCAGGAATCAGTAGGGCTGAGATGGTCAAGGACAGATAATTAACATACCATTGCAACATGGATGTATGATTAGAATGTTGCTAAACAGTAAGTGAATGTATTGCTGGATTAATTCCAGAGAACTCTAGCAAGCCATGTGAATTTCTAGATCCTAGCGAGGCGAGAGAAAAAGCTAAACAGTCCCTGAGCTGTTCAGGGGTTGCCAACTCCAGGTTAGGAAATTCCTGGAGATTTGGGGGCAGAACCTAGGGAGGGTGAAGTTTTTTTTTTTTTTAATAATCTCTCAAATAATTATTAACTTTATGGAGACCAGTCCCTTCAGAAATCCATGCAAAAGCCTCCGTTTTAAGAAACTGAGAACATGTTTTTAGCCAGTACTTTTTAAACAGGTGAACTTCTGCAGAAGAAAGACAAATGTCACTCACTTTATTAATATAGGTTGGGGGTCTCTTCTCCAACAGAGGATCCAGAGTTATAAATATAACAAGCATTAATTTTTGTGGCTTGCTTTTCAGGTTTGAAACTTTTTTTTGTTTGATGATAAATGCTGGGTTTTATTTAACAGCACATAAGCACCACCCTCAGGCAAGACATAGATATAATCAGAACTGAAAATAATTTTAAAAACTTATTTTTACAGTCACAGTATAATCCTAAGCAGATCCACACAGAGTCCTACTCAGGTCTGCTCAGTGGGGCTTAGTCCCAGGAAAGTGTTTTTAGGATTGCACTATTAAAAGTTCACTTTTAAGTTAGTGTATGTAGTGGATAAAATGCAGGGTAAGGAAAATACAGGGACTGCCCAGTATCACTGCTTGGTGAGGAAACAAGAAAGCCAGGTGGAAATGCCTACTCATTTCTGAAGCTCACATGGGGCATCTCATAGTATCATAATCTGCACCCCACCTTGAGGTTGCTAGCCCAAGTTCACAAACAGAGGGACCTCTGAAAATGATCTCAATCTAGAAGCAAGTTCCTATGGTAGACAGAAGCCTTAAGGGACCCTGTTCCCAAGCCCTATTGGGTATTGAAGGCAACAGCTAGCAATTCAAATACATCCAGAAGAAAACCAGCAGCCAGTGGAGACCTTTTAGCAACAGCAAGATATGTTCTCTGTATTTGTATATCAGTCATTAGACCCCACAGTTTGCACTCATTAAAGCAGGAATCAATAGGGCTGAGATGGTCAAGGACAGGTAATTAACATACCATTGCAACATGGATGTATGACTAGAACAGTTGTGGGGCTTTGAACATTATAGCAGTGTCATGGGATGAACCCACAGTAACATGGCTCTCATTTATTTATTGACCTCATTTATACCCTCCCTTTCTCCCCAGTGGGGACCCAAAGTGTATGACATTGTCCTTCTCTCTTCCACTATCCTCACAAGAAGAAGAAGAAGAAGAAGAAGAGTTGGTTTTTATATGCCGACTTTCTCCACCACTTAAGGGAGACTCAAACCGGCTTACAATCACCTTACCTTCCCCACAACAGACACCCTGTGAGATAGGTGGAGCTTAGAGAGTGTGACTGGCCCAAGGTCACCCAGCTGGCTTCATGTGTAGGAGTGGGGAAACAAATCCAGTTCCCAGATTAGCCTCCACTGCTCATGTGGAGGAGTGGGGAATCAAACCCAGTTCACCAGATCAGAGTCCACCTCTCCAAACCACTGCTCTTAACCACTACACCACGCTGGCTCTCCCAGTGAGGCTCTCCCAGTGAGCCACAGCCTGTCCCTTGATATTCCACCACCACTTGATCATCTCAATGCACTGACCTGGATGGCCTAGGCTAGCCCACTCTCATCAGATCTTGGAAGCCAAGCAGGGTCGGCCCCATTTAGTACTTGGATGGGAGGCCACCAAGGAAGTCCAGGGTTGCTACATAGAGGCAGTCAGTGGTAAACCACCTTTGTTCCTCTCTTGCCTTGAAAACTGTATGGGGTCACCATAATTTGGCTGCAACTTGATGGCACTTTCCATCACCACCTATAGGTGGGCAGGAGGAATGGGTGATGAGGAGAAAACCCTAAATGTCCAAAGTTACTACTAGCATGACAAAAAGTCAAAGATGAATAATCTGTGGCAAGTAGGGTGAGTAGAAGACAGCAGGTCACACTTGCAGGTGGACATCAGGTGGACTGAGGGACAGCAAATTCTTAATAATTGTTATGAAAACCCTGTGTCCCACCTAACTACTTCTACATCCCATCAGTGGTACATGTACCACTGGTTGAGAACCACTGCTCTAGAACATTCTCCAGAATCTTCCGCAGTGCACAGGGTTTTCATGGCAGATGATCAGGGGTACTTTCATAGGCCAGTTGATGCAGAAAAGTTTCCCTGGAGGTAAAATGCTGAACAACTATCATAAGAAGTTCATCACATAGAATTAAAATTGTAATGTTGACGTAAGAAAATACCAAAGGCATGCACATTTAGCTAATAATGATCTGAGGATGTGCGGCATTATGAAATTCTCAGTTCTTGCCTGAGAGAAAAGCGGGTATCGAAATTTTCAAAAGAAGCAAATAAAACCCATTCCTACATCATTTTTCTTGCAAAGGCAAAAGGTAACATATTGAGGTCTTTCATGAAGAACTGTTAGCTCTTCCTGAGCAGGAGCTCTATATTTCATGGGTATGTGAAAGCCCTCATGTGTTTTGGGGGACTGTGCAATAATCAAATGTTGTTATGACTTATGAAAGGCTATGTCCTACAGGGAAATGTCTTTAGAACTGTGAACAAGCAGAGTGCACTTGGCAGGACAAAAGAGGCTTTAAATATTTCGGCAAACAGCTCCTCAACAGGGAGCAAACGCACCAGCCCTTAAAGAAACAGCTGGCCCCTAGATTGCACCGGCAGAGAACACTATTTTGACGGGAAAGGTCTCCATTTGTGTAACTGTTTTTGCTTGCAAAGAACAGATGTTTTAAATTAGGCGCTGCTGATGTTTCTTGATGTTTTTGCAGGTGGCGATAAATAAGGATTCAACGGGAAAAATCAAAAGATCCTCCTTTTCTCTGCCAAGCTGATCAATCCACTTTAAGTTTAAAGGAAGCTGTCCGGGAAGCTTTTGTTCAAAGACTCTAAGCTCAATACATGTGTCAGCTGTGATTGTTATTCTATATTACATAATTTATTTTTCTGTTTCTTTTTATTAATATATGTGTGAGAGATCCCCCTCTCTGAGTTTGCTTCTCCAAATCAGTTGCTCAGACGTTGATACAGAAACAATAGATTTATTGAAGCCTTCAGGAGATGAGACAGGCACAGGTAGAAAGTTGCAAGTGAGGGGCTATACGGGTTTACAGAATATATTGACTCCAGGGCACTGGGGCACTGGGGTTCACACTTATTGTTATGGGAAGTTACAAGCTTGGCATAATACAAAACATCAGACGGATCCCAGGAAGTCTGGTGCGGCTATCACACTTCCAAGGCCGCACCGGCCTGAGGGAGTACTGGCAGGAAGAACAGCGGGGGGGGAAGATACATGGGCCATCAGGCCTGGCGCCTGAGACCAGAAGGTGTGAACTGCTTTTACGAGTTCACTGATAACACCGCAGGTGATGGAAAGCAGAGACACAAAGACAGAGACCCTCACATTCTGCCCCCCTTAAGGCCCCCCTCCGAGAGGACGAGGCTTATCGGGATAAGCGAGGTGGAATTCTCGGACCAAGCGAGGAGCTGCCATGTGGGGTGCGGCCACCCATTCGTCATGAGCGGAGCCAAGGTTTTTCCAGCGAACAAAGTAAAACAGTTTCCCTTTCTTCCATTTGGAATCTAAAACCTTGGATATTTCCAAATGGGTATCCCCTCCTACTACGGTAGGAATCTCATGAGCGGGAGGGGGGTGGAACTGGGGAGCTGCTACATAAGGTTTGAGGAGGCTTATATGGAAGACTGGATGAACTCCCTTGAGAGTCTTAGGGAGACTCAGTTCCACGGTAACCTCGTTGATTACTCTGGTAATGGGGAAAGGTCCTACATAACGGTCGCTCAGTTTTTTGCAGGGGCGAAGAGAGCGGAGGTTTTTGGTGGACAGATAGACTTGCTCCCCCACCTTGAGTTCCCATCCCGGAGACCGGTGTTTGTCTGCTTGTTCCTTGTACTTGCTTTTTGCCCTTTCCAGATTTTTGAGCAACCATGGCCAGGTGGATTTAACCACCTGAATCCACTCCTGAAGATCAGGGGTAGACTGGAGCTCTGGCGAGACGGGGGCAGAACCGAAAGGGCCAAAATCCGTCCCGTATATAACTTGGAAGGGACTAAAGCCGGTAGAGGAATGAGGCGCATTGTTGTACGCATATTCGGCAAATGGCAGCAGGTCGACCCAGTCGTCCTGGTGGAAATTTACATAGCAACGCAAATAACATTCTACTACCGCATTTACTCGTTCCGTTTGACCATCCGTTTGGGGGTGATAGGCGGAAGAAAGGTCCTGTTCCTCCACTCCCATTAACTTTAGGAAAGCCCGCCAGAATTTGGCAACAAACTGGACCCCCCGGTCGGAGAGGACCTTCCTCGGGATCGAGTGTAGCCTGAGGACGTGCGTGATGAACAGTTTAGCTAAGCCCTGGGCTGAAGGAAGACCTGCACATGGAACGAAATGAACCTGTTTGGAAAAGAGGTCTGTGATAACCCAGAGAACCGTTTTCCCCCGACTTGGAGGTAGGTCGGTGATAAAATCCATGGCGATGACTTCCCAGGGACGGGAGGGGTTCTCAAGCGGTTTGAGAAGCCCCGGGGGTTTTCCCATCCGTTTCTTGGCTGTGGCGCAGGTGGGGCAGCTGCGCACATACAACTCTACATCAGATCTCATACCGGGCCACCAGAATTGCCTTCGAACCAGGTGAAGCGTTTTTATGAAACCAAAATGACCCGCTAGCCTGGCCCCATGTACAAGTCCCAATACTTCTTTGCGAAGGGAAGATGGGACATATAGTTTCCCCCCTTGCACCCACCAAATGTTGGTTCGTTCCAAGCCAGTGGGGAGGAGATGGTGCTCCTCCTCCTGTAAGGAGGCGTCCCGGAGTCGCTGTTGGAATGCTTCCGGGATACCTTTGAGCGTAGGGGGGGTCTCCGGTTGGCGGGCTTGGGATCGGGTGGTGACGGCCAAGCCAGGGACTTCCCCTCGCTGTTCGGGAGTGAACAGGGAGTCGACGGGGCGATCGAAATCGTTGCGATACTGGGGAAGTCGTGACAAAGCATCAGCTAGGGCATTTTCTTTGCCAGGGACATGTTTGAGGGTGAACCGGAATTTTGCAAAAAATTGGGCCCACCGAATTTGTTTGGCATTGAGTTTTCTAGCTCCCTTGAGAGCCTCAAGATTCTTGTGATCTGTGCACACTTCGAACGGCAGCTCGGCCCCCTCCAAGAAGTGTCTCCATATGGTAAGGGCATGTTTGACCGCTGCTGCCTCCTTCTCCCAAATGGCCCAGTTGATTTCGGACTGGGAAAACTTCTTGGAGAAGTAGGCGCATGGCCTCAACCGTCCCCCCTCATCCCTCTGCAATAGGGCCCCGCCCATGGCTACATCCGAGGCATCCACCTGCACCACGAAGGGCTTGGTGCAATCCGGGTGAGCCAAAACGGGTTCGGAGGAAAAAAGTAGCTTTAAACGTTCAAAAGCTTGCTGGCACCGGGGAGACCATTGCAGACGGGCTGAGGGGAGTGCGGCGCTAGCCCCCCTGTCCTT
Source organism: Euleptes europaea (assembly GCF_029931775.1). Classification (NCBI taxonomy): domain Eukaryota; kingdom Metazoa; phylum Chordata; class Lepidosauria; order Squamata; family Sphaerodactylidae; genus Euleptes; species Euleptes europaea. The sequence goes on from NC_079315.1 coordinate 105,294,587, forward strand.
GGTACGCAACAGGGCAGTGAGGGGAAGCGCAACTTGGGCAAAGTTGGGAATGAAATTCCGGTAAAAGTTGGCAAACCCCAAAAACTGTTGAAGTTGGCGGCGGGTAGTGGGGGTTTCCCAGTCCCGCACCGCCTGGACCTTGGCGGGGTCCATTTCCAACCCTTGGTGGGAAATCACATACCCCAGAAATGTAATAGAAGGTTGGTGGAATTCACACTTGGACACCTTAGCATACAGTTTGTGCTCCCGCAGCCGCTGGAGCACTTCTCGCACTAGGCGCACATGTTCTTCCATGGTCTCAGAGTAAATAAGAATGTCATCGAGAAATACCACCACCCCCCGAAACAGTAAATCATGCAAAACTTCATTAATTAATTGCATAAAGACACTCGGAGCCCCCGAAAGTCCGAACGGCATGACCAGGTACTCAAACATCCCAAAACAACTGGAAAAGGCCGTTTTGGGTTCGTCTCCTTCTTTGATGCGAATGCGGTGGTAGGCTTCTACCAAGTCCAGTTTGGTGAAGATTCGGCCCTCCTTTAATTGTGCTAGAAGGTCAGGAATAAGAGGGAGGGGGTAAGCATTAGACTGGGTGACTGCGTTCAGTCTGCGAAAGTCAATACACAGTCTTAAATCTCCCGTCTTTTTCTTTACAAAGAAAGCTGGGGCTGAATAAGGAGCCTTGGAGGGGCGTATGAAACCCCTCGCCAGATTGACATCCAGATAGTCTCGCAATACAGTCTTTTCACTAGGGCTCATGGGGTAAACCTTTCCCTTAGACAGTTTGCCTTCCCCTACAATCTCGATGGCACAGTCCGTTTCTCTGTGGGGAGGCAGTTCGTCGCACTCTCTAACATCGAAAACATCAGTAAACTGCGAGTACTCAGAGGGTAATTGAGGAGAGACTGGGGCGGGGGACCCTACCAGTGCGGCGGCTGGAGTTCTGAGTACCCGTTCCTTGTCATGCAACCCACAGGGGTTTTCGGGGAAGGAAAGCACCCGTTTAACCCAATCAATGGAGGGATTGTGTCCCCTTAACCAGTTCATCCCTAACACCACAGGGGTTACAATAGGGGCGATGGTGAAATACAACCGTTCCCAATGTTCCCCCACGGACATAATCACGGCTGCAGTTCTGTGGGTCACAGGGCCCCGTTTAAAGTCACTCCCGTCCATTTGGGAAAAACGGAGGGGTCCCGGAAGCCGCTTGCGCCGGACACCCAACTTCTTGGCAGTTTCCTCATTTATCATGGTGCGGGCACACCCCGAGTCGACCAACGCGGGGACCTCTAACGGGGGACCCCCTTTGGGTAGGGACAGATGAACACGCACAAATACATTGTCCTCTTGGGCGCTTACCATCGGTGGAGCTCCTTGCACAACGATAGGGACGGTCTGCTGCGGAGCCCCCTCTACAGCAGACCGACGGCGTTTTTTGCCGGCTGTTCCCACTCTTCCTCCTCGCTGGAAGAGGGGGACGGGGTGGTGGCTTCAGGGGAGCCGTCCGAATCAAAGACGGTATTTGTAATCCGGGACCCCGATGGGACCGTAGAGTCGGATGCCCCATCCTGGGGGCGCGCGTGGAGAGCGGAGGGTGCGCCGGAGCGCCGGCTTAGCGGTCCACTTCTGCGGCGAGGCTGGCTGTCGGCGGCCGGTTTCGTCGGCTCGGCCTGGGTTTGGCGGGGGGGGGTCGGACGGCCTGAGCGAGAGGGGCATTGCGATGCAAAGTGACCCTTTCCCCCGCAGATCAGGCAGACGCCGGCCTCGAACCGCTTGCGGCGTTCCGCGGCCGAGAGACCCCCGCCACCCCCTTGCCGGAGTTCCCGGCCACGGTCACCTCGGGGCCTGGGGTCTCGCCCAAGCCGTTGCTTGGACAAGTTCAGGAGTTGTTTGCGATTCTCGATGTCAGCAGCATGGCGAACCCAACCTTCCACATCCGGGGGGTTCCCTTGCATGAAGGCCCAATGTTGGAGGTCTGGGTTGAGACCCTCCCTGAAACATTGTACCAAGGTAGCTTCACTCCAGTCCAGAATTCGGCTAGCCAGTGACTGGAACTCACTTGCATACTGCGCCACCGACTTAGTCCCTTGGCGCAGTTGCATCAGGGAGGCTTTAGCCCGCTCACCCAGAGTCGGGTCCTCAAAACGGTTTCGGAGTGCTACCATGAACTCGTCCAGGGTTCGCAGCACCGGCGAGCGGAGTTCATACTGCAACACCATCCAGGCAGCCGCCTCCCCTTGCAGTAAGGAAGCCACGTACTGCACCCGGGACTCCTCAGAAACGAAGGTTCGGCCTTGTTCCCGCATAAAAATGTCTACTTGGACCATAAAAAAGGTCAACTGGTCTCCCGACCCGTCATACGTGACTTTCAGGTCCCGACGGGCCGGGGGGGCAGGGGTTGCGGGCGGAACTACCGGCGCCCCGTCTGGGGGAGCACCGGCTGGAGGTTGCAACTTCAGCGCATCTAGGGTCGTGGCCATCTCACCCATTACGCGTTGCATGATCTCCATCTGCTCCTGCATAGCCCGGCGGTCTTCCTGCCACTGCTTTCGTTCTTCCTCCATGAGGGCCTCTTTGCGGGCCGGGTCCCCTTCGAGTCCCGTGCTGGGGAAGGCCAACCGGCGATCCTTCGCCGCAGTCCGCGAGAGCGACCAGCCCTTGGGAGAGTCCAGCCAATAAGTAAGCCCCCGGGGACGTTCGTCCCGATCTTGGTCGGGGGCGCGACCCTTCGGTTTCTTTGGTTTGGCTCCCTCCTCCTTCGGGTCCGGCTTCTCCGGCTCGTCCGGTTCCTTGGGGGCATCGGGGTTAGGGGTGGTGTCCTCGTCGGCTGACATTCTGTCCAAAGCGGTACAGCTGCAGTCCGAGAGGCAATGACTTGCAACTTAATGTGAGAGATCCCCCTCTCTGAGTTTGCTTCTCCAAATCAGTTGCTCAGACGTTGATACAGAAACAATAGATTTATTGAAGCCTTCAGGAGATGAGACAGGCACAGGTAGAAAGTTGCAAGTGAGGGGCTATACGGGTTTACAGAATATATTGACTCCAGGGCACTGGGGCACTGGGGTTCACACTTATTGTTATGGGAAGTTACAAGCTTGGCATAATACAAAACATCAGACGGATCCCAGGAAGTCTGGTGCGGCTATCACACTTCCAAGGCCGCACCGGCCTGAGGGAGTACTGGCAGGAAGAACAGCGGGGGGGGAAGATACATGGGCCATCAGGCCTGGCGCCTGAGACCAGAAGGTGTGAACTGCTTTTACGAGTTCACTGATAACACCGCAGGTGATGGAAAGCAGAGACACAAAGACAGAGACCCTCACAATATGTGTGTGTGTATATATCTATCTATCTATCTTATTCTTCCTTGGAACATCCAAAGCTGTTCACATGGGCCTCCCAGCCTGAGATCAGAGAGGATCACACATCTCAGGGCTCAACACTCCATTTGTTTCATTTTATGTCAGGAATTTTTTGCATCCTGCTTTATACAGCTTCCCCCTTCCCCCATTACTGTCCCTCTTGTTCATCAGCAGCTTTCTCTCTTCCACTTTCTCTTCAAAATTTGTAGCACCATCCACAGTTTATTTCTGCACCATTGCTGGAGAGAATTTCTCCAGAGCATCAAACCCTCACTCTGCATGGGGTTCCAAAATATTGTGTGTATTAAGTGCCGTCAAGTTGCTTCTGACTCATGGCGATCCTATGAATCAATGTCCTCCAAAATGTCCTATATTTGACAGCCTTGCTCAGATCTTGCAAATTGAGGGCTGTGGCTTCCTTTATTGAGTCAGTCCATCTCTTGTTGGGTCTTCCTCTTTTCCTGCTGCCCTCAACTTTTCCTAACATTATTGTCTTCTCCAGTGACTCTGGTCTTCTCATAATGTGACCAAAGTACCATAGCCTCAGTTTAGTCATTTTAGCTTCAAGGGTCAGTTCAGGCTTGATTTGATCTATAACCCACTGATTTGTTTTTTTGGCCATCCACGGTATCCATAACACTCTCCTCCAATACCATATTTCAAAAGAATCTACTTTCTTCCTTTCACACCCAGACATAGTAATAGGGAATATGATGGCATGAATTAACTTGCTCTTGGTGGGCAATGACACATCCTTACACTTAAGAAACGTTTCTAGCTCTTTCATGGCTGCCCTTCCCAGTCTCAATCTCCTTCTGATTTCTTGGCTGAACTCTCCCTTTTGGTTGATGATGGAACCAAGGAATAAAAAGTCTTCAACAATTTCAATTTCTTCATTGTCAATCTTAAAGTTGCATAAGTCTCCTGTGGACCAAACTATTACTCTGGTGTAAACTAGTCTTGTACAGAAATCTACGAAGTTCTCCCTCCTGCACTCACCTCTTTAAATGGAACGAGGCAAGAAAGGGGAGGGAAAAAATGGATGAGATTAGCAAGGTGCAACACATTGCCTAGTCTCTTCTGTTGGACCTTTGAGAAGAAACTGCTCTACATAGACCCCACTGTACAGAAGTCATAAGAACATAAGAAAGGCTCTGCTGGATCAGACCAAGGCTAGCAGTCTGTTCACACAGTGGCCAACCAGGTGCCTCTAGGAAGCCCCCAAACAAGACGACTGCAGCAGCACCATCCTGCCTGTGTTCCTCAGCACCCAATATAATAGGCACGCTCCTCTGATACTAGAGAGAATAGGTATGCAGCTTTTTTTTTCGGTTCGGCTTTATCAGGTGCACACCCCTAATCACCACTCCATCGTGGAAGGTCACTGGGTAACTTTGGGCCAGCTTCACATTCTCAGCATCACAGGGTTATTGTGAGGATAAAATGAAGGAATGATGCAGGCCACTTTGGGCACCTATTGTGGAGAAAGACAATGCATAAATGAAGTAAAAATAATAGATATAGCTGGAGATGGGGGTAGATAAATGGGAGAATAGTTGATGGATGGGAAGGAAGCAGGAAAAGGTGAACACCTGGGACTTACCAGGCAGAGGGAAAGAGGAAATACTGTGGGGAAGGGGATACAGAAGGGAATGAGGTGCCTCCTTGCAAGTCCACATGGAGGTCTGAGATCACTATACTGCAACATTTCCAGGTCCCTGGATGAGTAGGGGAGGTCCAACCCTATGGCCTCCCCACTCTCCTGGCATAACCCCACTTGAAAACATTGCTTTGCCATCAGCTGCCAGTGTATTACAAGGATTTTCAGAGTGTGGCTGAAGGCAGGCCATGTGTATGCAAGAAAATATTTCTAAACAATATGTTCATTTTAAAAGGCATCTTGTTAAACAGAGCTTCTGCCTGAAACGTTGACGAGTTACTAACCTCACTCCCTGACATTTGGTGGTTGGCTCTGCTTCCTATGGTAGGCATTTGGTCACTGGCTCTGCGTCCTGCAGCAGTAGGGTTGCCAGGTGGGTGTTTTCGGCAGGCAATTGTGTGCGCAATCCGATTACATCACTTCTGGGTTTACCCCCGGAAGCGCCACATTAATGCAGCTGCTTTAGCACTCAGCCCCCCAAAATTTGAGTGCTAAATCGGCCACACCGATGCGGCACTTCTGGAAGGAAACCCGAAGTGACATCATTGCGTGTGCGTGGAGGCCCCAGCCCTGCCCCCTAAAACCTCCCACCGAGAGGGGGGAACCTGGCAACCCTTTGCAGCAGCTTGTGTGCCCACCACCCTGTGTCAGAATTCCAAAGGTGCCTGGAGGCTTTAAAAGGTTTCATGATTCCAAGTTGTAAAGGTTTCATTTGAAGACACTGAATTATGAAACGGCAGGATTCAAGTCTTGCTATACAAGACATCGCCTCAGAGACGCACAGCTGGTCGACTTCTTTCAATCAACTTGCTTTTCATACTGAAAGCTGTATTTTTCCAGAGTAGCCGATACAGAATCTTGTCTTGAGGCACTCAATAGCCAGAAGGTGTCAGCCTTTGCTTTCAGAGTAAGCGAAACTCTCCAAGTGCTCCCTACAAGATTTCACAGCCTGCACAAAGCCAATTGTCACTGCACGCTTTTCATGTTCTTATGGGTTCAGTCAACACAATGGCCATGATCCAGCAAAGTCCTGAGCATTTACACAAAACATTTTCATAAAGTAAGAGTTGTTTAGGAGGATTTTTTTAAATATAAATAGTCCATGAAAATTATTGGATTATTAATTGTATTGTATTGCACCATGGGTAGGGTTCCCAGGCGCCAGCTAATCTCCTGGGGATTCCTGCTGCTGCCTGCCGACACTCAGCTGTTCCATGGGCGGAAGCAGGCTGGCGGAAAGGGAGGAGCAGTCTGCATCCCTGCGCAATGATGTCCCTTCCGGCGTGATGCAGAAGCGCTCGCATTGCACTGGGGGGTCGCTCTATCACTCTCCCCAAAGCTCTATGGCAAGTGCAAATATGTCTCCCTGGTGCAATGCCGGTGCTTCCGTATCGCACTGGAAGTGATGTCATTGTGCAGGGATGCAGATCGCTGCCCCCGTACCTGCCTCCCAATATCTCCTGCTGGTTGCCAGGAGGGACCTGGCAACCCTAACCATGGGTAGGTGACCCTTTTGGTCAGAGTGACAAAACAAATGCTGTGTCTACCTGTGAAGATGTTGAGGTGCTGGCAAATAAAATGGTTGGGGGAGCTGAGGGTCGTACTTGACTAGACATGCTTTTTTGCTCATTTCCCCCTCTGTTGGGAGGGTGGGGGGTGAGTTATTTCCATGACTAGGGTTGCCAGGTCCCTCTTCGCTACTGGCGGGAGGTTTTTGGAGGGGAGCCTGAGGAGGACAGGGTTTGAGGAGGGGAGGGACTTCAATGCCATAGAGTCCAATTGCCAAAGTGGCCATTTTCTCCAGGTGATCTCTATCATCTGGAGATCACTTGTAATAGCAGGAGATCTCCTGGCAACCCAATCCATGGCTGTTTTTGTCCCTGAAGATATGTTTCCTCAAATGCGTCTTGCCTTCGAATGTGTTAAGTGTGTAAACTCCAGGCTGGATTGTGGCATCCAAAAAATAGGGTTGCCAGGCCCAGTTTGTTAACCAGTGGGAGACCAGGTGAGGCAGGAGCATGGGGGGGCATGATGTCACTTCTGGGGAAACCGGCACACAACATAACACCTCTCTAGAAATTGCCAAAAACTCTATGGAAAAAATGTGGAGATCTCCTGCTATTACAACTGATCTCCAGCCGATAGAGATCAGATCACCTGGAGAAAATGGCTGCTTTGGCAATTGGGCTCTAGGGCATTGAAGTCCCTCTCCTCTCCAAATCCCACCCTCCTTAGACTCCACCCCCCCCCCCCAATATCCAGGTATTTCCCAACCTGGAGCTGGCAACCTATCTCCATAGAGTTTCCAGCTCCAGGTTGGGAAATACCTGGATATTTGGGGGGGGGGGAGTCTAAGGAGGGGGGGATTTGGAGAGGAGAGGGACTTCAATGCCATAGAGTCCAATTGCCAAAGTGGCCATTTTCTCCAGGTGATCTGATCTCTATCGGCTGGAGATCAGTTGTAATAGCAGGAGATCTCCACATTTTCTGGTGATTCCTAGAGAGGTGTGATGTCACTACCAGGTTTCCTCAGAAGAGATGTCGCACTGTCACCAATGGTGATTAATTTTTCTTTCTTTCTTTTGCCAGCTGGTGGAGTGCTGGCAGGGAAGGCCTGCTGGGGCCCAGAGATTTCCCATTACCAGCTAGCATAGGCCAACTCTGTGGCCTGTGTGCTAAGCAGCTTACAATGCCACCGAAGCAGCATTCTAAATTCATTAAAATAAAACTCTGTTTAGGACTGTCACCAGAAATTATTTGTGCATGCTCTTAGACTTTCAACATGATCAGTCCTTCCCAGCAGGAAAAGATTTGAAGCCTGCAGTTCATTGCCTTTCTCTGTGTTTTCAGACAAATTACGGGTCCCTGGCTGTTTCTGGAACTCGTTCTGTCCCACAGGGTACCTACCTTTCTGACCCCAAAGGGCCCTGGAAAACATATCCCTTTCCCTCCACGTATCCTCAACTGTGTGCGTCAGAAGCTGTACTTGCTGGGTGCAGCCTGTCACATTCTGTAATGCAGAGAACTAAAAATATCCACGTCTGAAAAAAACGTTTCATAGTTTAAATGGTGGACAGCAGCGCCGTGGGGGGAAAAAATAATGAACTAGGTGTCAGCGAGGATCTCCCATACCTTTCTCACAGGCAGAGCCTCTGTAGGCTGAAGTACAACTATGTACTCCGCGACCCCTAAAAACTCGGAAAAGCAGAAAACGAAAAGCAGCCAGAAAGCTGAGAGTGGAAAAAATAATGTGAGCATTCCAGGGTGTTTATGAAGAGACCATACACACACACACACACACACACATGCACGCACACATATATACATATGCACCCTTCCTGATGGGTATGGTTTGTTCCACTACCAATAAAGCGCACAGTGGAAATTTCCACTGCAAGACATAGCCCTTCACCAGTATCCTGAACTTTCGTAACTCTTTTACTGGTGACGGCTGAAACGCACAACCTTTACTTTACTTAAGATAATGACTTGCAATCTCTTTTTTAATCTCATCTTCACAAACTGACTAATAATGAAAACATCTGGGTGTTTTTTTTACATTTTTATTGAGATATACCTTTCAGCTGTAATGACTTGAACCAATTAGCTACTTTAAAAAACCTCAATTGTTTCCCCTCCATAAAAAAATCAATTCATGTAAAATGAAAATCAATTCATGTACAATGAAAAGCAAAACATATTTTAAAGGAGGTATTTATTTAGAACATTTTTATGCCAACTTTCCACCTAATCAGAGTCCCCAAGGCAGCACAGAGTAAAAAAAAAAACATTAAAAAGTTTGAACAATTAAAAACATTTAAAATTATAAAATAACTCAAAAGAAACACATATCAAACAATACAAGAGGAGGGATAATAACCGTTATTGGGAGTATGCCAAATGAAACAAGAAAGTCTTCCACCCACTGGTGGAAGGCACCAATAGAGGGAGACAGACGAATCTTCCTGGGGACGGAATTCCATAGTTTTGGTGCCATGACCAAGAAGGCCCTTTCTTGCCTTACCACCCGTCTAGCCTCAGATGGACTTGTCAACCAAAGCAGGACCTCTGAAGATGACCAGAGGGAGCAGAGAGGTTCATATGGGAGAAATCAGTCCTTATTTATGACACGTGCAACGATATAATTAATATTCATCATTATCATCATCACCAGTAGTAGCAGCAGTAGTACTAACAAGGTTGAAGTACAGCACCCTGCCCGCAAGGGAAGCAAAATAAAAGGTCATATCGCCCAGTGAAATTTAGGAGCTAGCAATATTTCTGAAATAACCCAGAGAACCCACCTTGCATGACTGTAGCTTTCCCCTTATGTTCTGTATGAATATTGCGGAGGTTGTCATTGCAACAAAATGAATCTACCTGACCACAATGGTCATCTTCAGGGGCCCTGCTTGAGGTGCCCATTGGGTTGTTGTGACGGATACAGAGTTAAACTCTGAGACTTAGGAACAGCCAGCCAATGCCAGCAGTCAATGGGCAGAGTCTGGAGAGCTGATAGGGGTTCTTTTTGGAGGGAGAGAAGAGTTCTTGAGCTTTCTCTGAGCTCCTGAACTGTGTGGTTGTGTGTACAGACTCTGAGAACCTGTGTGTTCATACACTACCTAGCTTGAATTAAAAAAAAATATTTTTCACAGGAGGTGGGCAAATCTAAGGAGTGGGAAAGGTTGTGGGTGAACCTCCACTCTCTGGTATTCTGTGTGCTCGGGTAGTCTGAGTCCTATCTGAGTATATCGAGTATATGAATATATTGAACAACACCTGAGTTTATTGAGTAACCTGAAGAAACTTAACCAAGAACTAAGTACTGAGCCTGTAGCCATCTAAGATTTTGAACGGCTCAACTAAGCTTTGTGCCTCTCTGGAAGAAAAACCACCAATCTAACAACTTTCTGTAAATAATAAACTTCAATTTATATTTTCCACTTTTAATATCAGCTTCTCTATTTCACCTGGGGTGGGGGGAGGAAAGGGAAGCGTTCCCCTCACACAAACAAGGGTGACAGATGGTTGGGGTTAAAGAATATTAAAAGACTCTCTCAGCTACTGGTAACAGGGAAATTTGTGAGGGTACAAAGAAGGGAACAAGAAGCACCCCACCTCACAGTTGTCAACTCTTGCTTGGGAGATTCCTAGATATTTGGGGGGGACTGGGGAGGGCATAGTTTGGGGAGGCTAGGAAGCTCAGTAAGGATGTGATGTCATAGTATTCACCCTCTAAAGCTGCCTTTTTCTTCAGAGGAACTGATCATTGTAGTATGGATATCAGTTGTAATTCCAGGAGAACTGTAGCCCCCCACTTGGAGGTTGGCACACCTAAGTACCACGTACTCTGAGATGAGATGGATGAACATCCAAGAAAGGGACTTCTTGGTTGTGGTGACAAAACTATTGAATTCTTTCCCCAGGGAGAATCATCTGTCCCCTCCTATCCTTATTTTCCACCGACTCCTGAAGTTTTATCTGTTTTTTGGGTGTCCATCGCAGACCCTCTTTCCAATTTATGTGACTATGTGCCTTGTTAATTAATTGTTTTTAATCATTTCACATATATTTAAGGCTTGGTTGCCGCCTTGAGGTTTCTAAGATGGGTGGAAAGGCAGCATTAAAATGTTTTAACTAAATAAATCAAAATAAATGATCATATATGCTTACTATTATCATAGAATCATACAATTGACCTCAGCGCGGTGGTGCCCGCTCGTCTCCCTCATGCACTCTCCCCCCTTCCCCCGGGCTGTGCTTCCCTCAGCCCCAGATTGCCTCATGCTACCACCGTCAATGCCATGGAGTGCCCTCACCTCAACTCCATCATCTGTGTCGCACCCGACTCGGCAAAGTTCCCTCAGGGCTCGTCCTCCTCATGGTGCTGCAATTTTTGCAGGTCTAACAAAAGCCCTTGGATCTGTCTGACTTGCTCCAGTGTCCACGGTGGAAGGTATGTAAATGGCCATGCAAAGAAACATTCTGAAGATGCCCAGATTCCATTAACCAACCATAAGAGAACAGAGAAGCATGAGAAAATTCAACATACCGTGTGCATGGATTGCAGTAGTTACAATTCTTACTGTTATCACTGTAAATCATACAATCATAAAGTCAGAAGGGACCACCAGGTTCATCTAGTCCAACCCCTTACACAATGCAAGACATTCATAACTACCACCCCCACAGCCCCAGTGACCCCTACTCCATGCCCAGAAGATGCCCCCCCCCAAAAAAACCCTCCAGGATCTGTGGCCAATGAGGCCTAGAGGAAAATTGCTTCCTGACCCCAAAGTTGTGATGGGCATTACCCTGGGCATGTAAGAAAGGGCCACAAGAGCCAAACACGGACGCAACCCTTCCTGCCCTCCCTCTCATGATCTGCCTAAGTTCACAGAATTAGCATTGCTGACAGATGACCATCAGGCCTCTGCTTAGAAACCTCCAGGGGAGCCCACCTCCTCCTGAGGAAGCCTGTTCCACTGAGGAACCGCTCTTAATGTTTAGCCAAAAAGTAAAGTAAAAAATAAGGTAATAAATAGGCATTAGCGCTGAAAGGGTCAGGCCTTATTTTTTATTTATTTAGATATATTGATAAGATATAAACACATCTAAATATGATACCTAAAGAGCACCCAGTGTTTACATTCACTAGGGTTGCCAGGTCCCTCTTTACCACTAGCGGTTGGTTTTTGGGGTGGACCCGGAGGAGGGCAGGTTTTGGGGAGGGAAGGGACTTCAATGCCATAGAGTCCAATTGCTAAAGAGTCCATTTTCTCCAGGTGAACTGATCTCTATCAGCTGGAGATCAGTTGTAATAGCAGAAGGTCTCCAGCTAGTACCTGGAGGTTGGCTACCCTAAAATTCACAGACATCAAAGATCTCAATTTCTCCTTGTATAATTCAGATTTCCCTCTTGAATCTTCTAATGTTCACAGTTTCCAGAGTCAGTCAATGCTATCATATGGATATTTACTTGTAAGTAAATTCCCATAAGTTCCATGGACTTATTCCCAAATGAGTGGGCCCAGAGTAACAGTTTATAATACTTCCATGGGTTAGTGGGTGAATCCTGCACTGGTGGTGGTGGGATACCATAAGACTATTAAATCCAGATGCTAAAATGGCCTAACCACTAAGCCTCTGCATATCGATAGACCTGAACCAAAAAAAAAGCTGAAAAAAGCCATTTCGGGTTTGGGTTTACCGAATTCCAAAACCTGGGGGGAAAGCCAAAGCCAAATTGGACATCCCCCCAAAAAAATTGGTAATTTCCAGCTTTTTCAGGTTCTCCCCAGGCTTTGCGAAGCTCCTGGGGGGCATTTTTTGAGGCAGAGCCCCCAAACTTGCAGGGTAGCTTGCAGGGACTCTCCTTGCAAGAACCCCAAGTTTGGTGAAGATTGGGTCGGGGGGTCCAAACTTTGGGGTTTGTGCAAGGTTCATGTAAGGAGAGTCTCTGAAAGCTACCCTGAATAGTTACCAATAGGAAACAATGGGGATTTTTTGCGAAGCTCCATCCACCGGCTCTCCATGGGGGAAAGGCGTCAAGGGGCAGTGGCCAGATTGGCGGCAATGTTTGGCTGCGCCTGCGTGTGCCACTCACAGGGGCGTCATTGGCTGCCACTGACTGACTGGTGAGTGTTGCCGGGGTTGCTATGGACTCCAGCTTGCTTGCTATGCTATCCGTGCCTTGCAGAGGGGCATATTTTGTTATTTCCCAGTGCAGAATGTCCATAGGGAACACACCAAGGACACCGCTTTTGTGTTGGCGGCTGGAGGCCACCACTGTAGAAACCCTCAGGATTGCACTATGGATGAATGTAATTATAGTGTAAGGTTTTGAACTGCTTATAGATATATGTCTTGTTACTGTGAACCACCTTCAGTCTCTTGCAAGCAGACAAGCAGGATCTATCTACTGCAGAGAAATAAATAAAAACCAATTCAACATAAATAAATAAAATTTATGCAAGCATGCCCTCCCACTCCTCCAACAGACTAAAGCAGTACTATTAAGATACAGGCCCTATTTGATGCTTTCTACGTTATTGATTTCTCATTCCACGTTTTGGATATTCAGAGGCATGATTCAGCTCTTTGTGAAGTGGAAAGTTACAGGTATGCCGAGGACTATCAGCAAGTTACAGGGTGAGGTCAGACAAACTGCATGCAGTACCCTGGCTTTTCTTATGAGCTAGAACAAACAAAGCACTAGCTTGTAAAATATTTAGAATGGGCTCTGAGTTTTCAGCTGGCAAACGGTGTCCTGTCTTTTCCTGCAGTTTGCAAGATCTTTATGTTTGGCACTCACTGAGCAATAAAACAAACAAAAAAAAGCAAAAAAAAGCAAAAACTCATTGGGAATTCAGCCTAAAGCAGCACATTTCTGAGGGAAATCGGGAAAGCAGCATTCTGAACGTTTTCCAGACAAAACCAAACAACGTGCCAGGGCTGACTCAAGCTGTGGCTTAAGCTTGTTGAAAGTTGTGCAAACCTTTGGCGGGGAGGGGGGGGAGAATGCATTGTTTATTAAGAATGCATTTTTGTCTCATGGCTTTGAAAATAAAGATAAAGGGAGTGGTTACAGCTGTTGACACCTATGCCTTTGTTCGGGTTTATTAAAGATGTTCTTGTGATGGCAAATTACCTGCATAGCAAGTTGGCTTCTGAATGGCTTACCTGTATGCCCACATTTCGAAAAGGTTTAATCGACTTACATTGGAACTCACATAGTTCATTGTGTCCTGATGCAACTAAATGCTTGCTAAGTTAGTTTTTCCCTGAACCATGGTAAAGGGGTAGGTAGAAATGATATTAAGGGAGTGGCTGGCACTGCGAATGTGAAAGCACTATTTGAATTGGGCTATAGCAAAATTGTGCTCCTATGTCTGTTGGAAACGGAAGCACTAACGAAGAATAAAGGTTTAATGAGTAAATCAGATTAATCAGCATGAATGAGATGATGTAAGCAAGAACTGTATAATTTTATCATGGGATGTATATTTTATACTTTATGCTGGCCTTTGGCTGTAATAAAGATTGATTGATTGATATTTGAATTGGGTTTGAAAACTATGGCATAATCACAGTGAGTTAAGATTTAGCACTTATCTAAAATGGGGTCCCACAAGCAATTGTGGGAAGGAGGAACGATTTGAAAATCTCCTCTCACCTAATTTCAGACCTCTCCCTTCAAGATTTTATACATTCTCAGGGACATGAGCAGGCTAGTTTCTCCTTCCCATTTTCTTTTAACCCTCAACATTCCTTCACTCCATCCCAATGTTCCTTCTCAACATTCCCTCATATTTAATCCTCATAACGACAGCTGTTAACATTTTTTTTCTATTGATTTCCTTATAAAATCAAGGGTTGGATCCAGCTGTTTGCTTTACTCAATCTCACCCAATTTCCCTCTATGCTACAGCTCCTATCCCACATAGCTTTTGTACGTGCAGGTCCTAAGATCTTCAGCAGTCTTCTTTAGTGGTCAAAGAGGAACCCTCCTCCCTTTTCAGCAGCAGAAAAGTTGGCTGGATCTAACCTCATATTTTTCTGTAAAACTGAGAACTCCCCAGTCTCATGTGTGAGTGGCCTGTTTTTGGAGCTCTCATAATCCACATGGTGGCCAACCAATTAACTATTAGTGATATTGAATAAACCATTATTAAGGTTGTCTTTCCCCCCACACACATGCACACTTCTTTGTCCTCTCTGAGTAAATGGTGACAATCATCGCACACTGCTGCTTTCCTATACGCAACCTCTGGGGCAGGCTTTATTGTGGAAAGCTAATCTATGGTTTCACTATTCAAGATATTGTCCAAAATTAAAGCATCAAACCATACTTCGTGCAAACCATGATTTAGTGTAATGCCTGCCTTCAGCACAATCAGTTTTCCATAGAAAGACTCATCTAAACACATCTAGTGTTTACTGAGTTTCACCAACTCCCAGTTCTGGCCACTGTCTTATGCATTCCAGGAACAACCATACCCATTTTGATTTTCAGTTCCATGTTCTTAACAGCATGACATGTACAACCTCTGATCTACTAGAGGTGACCAATTCTTTTATTGCCTAGGACTGCTAAAGATATGGATTTCAACAGTGCAATCCTATTCACTGTAAGTACCCAGACCATAACACCTGGTTGGTGTGGGCTGTGCTCACTGCTCAGCTTGCAAAATCTGTCATAAACCATAGGCAGTCTTAGCTATAGGGAAACCAAGGCAGTTGTCTTGCCCCCTTATGGGGGTCCCACTTTGAGGAGCCTCCAATCCTCAAGCTGCCAGCCGCCCCTGCCCTCTCTGCCACCGTTGCTACTACAGAGGTGATATTAGTGAGTAGCATTACTCACCCAGTGGCCAGCATTCAGCTGTAGAGCAGTCAGCTCCCACCTACAGCAGATTGAATTTATAGACCAATGCCAGATTACAGCCCATGCCAAGGCAATCAGGTGTAGATTGGGAGGAGAGGGCACCTGACTGCCCTACAGCTGAGCTGCCTGAGTCTCAGGCACTGCCAGGGTGATCAGCTGTAGGATGGTGGGGCCTCTACGCCTACGCCTGATTGCCAGTTGTTGCCCAGAAACCGCCCCATTTGCCACACCCAGTGATCCTGGCAGCCCATCTTTGACATTTGCCAAGGACCTGTGGCTGGAGATCTTCTGCTGTTATAACTGATCTCCCACCGATAGAGATCAGTTCACCTGGAGAAAATGGCTACTTTGACGATTGGACTCTATGGCATTGAAGTCCCTGACCTCTCCAAACCCCTCCCTCCTAGGGTTGCCAGGTCCTTCTTTGCCACCGGCGGGAGGTTTTTGGGGCAGAGCCTATGGAGGGTCCACAGAGGCAAGCATAAGGTTACTGCAGACACTACCATTGGTCCAAGGCCGGCTTAGTCTCTTTTCTATTGTGCTTAAGCTGCCTGAGCCAAAGGTGGGATAGAAACCTTTCATTTATTAAAACATGTATACCATCTCTTCCCCATGGAACTGCCATAGTTCTATGTTATTTTGCTCTCTTTCTTTCTGCGCAAACAACGCATGACGCCATACCATTGCAATGCTTATCTGCATGCGCTCCTCTCACATGGGTTTGAGCCCTGTGTGCTGGCTTCGCGTCACATGCTGTTTACCTTAAACATTAACACAAAAAGATAGCCAGAAGGCATGAAATAGCTGGCAATTCATTGTTTCTCATAACATCTACTTTGGCCTTAGGGATGCCAGCCTCCAGGTGGGACCTGGGGATGTCCTGGAGTTACGACTCATCTCCAGACTACAGAGATCAGTTCCCCCAAAGAAAATGGATGCTTTGGAGGGCAGACTCTGTAGCATTGTAGCCCTCCCCTCCCCAAACCCCACTGTCCTCAAGCTCCACCTCAAAAACCTCCCGCAGGTGGCCAGGGAAGACCTGGCAACCCCATTTGGCCCTTACAGTCCAATTTTTCTTAAACCTGCTTTTTACTTTGTCAAGATGGGTGGTTCTAGAGAAAAGTTGTATGTTGTGAATGGGAGCAACAACCTCTCAAAAAGAGCTGCATGTCGAAAGATAAGATCTTGATGTTGTGAATCTGGATACAGAATGAAGGTGTAATTATGCCCTTTGATCTTCATTTTAGATGTCTTATTTCTTCTTGGAAGAGATCTAACTGGTTTAGTCAAAGGCTTCGGGCACAGCTAGATGAGATGATGTCCCGCGGGTTCACCCCAAGGATGCATGCACCTCCATTTTCTAGTGCTGGGGAAAACTATTCAAGAGAGCCACAGAAGCCCAATGGATAGACGTGGAGCCTGCCTTCTCTGTGCAGTTTTCTCCTCCTCAAAGTGTCCTGTGGAGCTGTTATTGGTTCCATTTAAGAAATCATGTTATGTAGCTGCATGTAGAATCATAGAATAGAATCACAGAGTTGGAAGGGACCGCCAGGGTCATCTAGTCCCACCCCCTGCACAATGCAGGAAATTCACAACTACTTCACCCCACAGCCCCAGTGACCCCTACTCCATGCACAGAAGATGCCCAAGATGCCCTCTAGAGCCAGTAGTGGCTCCGTGGGGCATTCTGCCCACATACTTGGACCTGAGGAGGAAAGGGCTTGCATTGAGTCTAGGAGAAAAACTCTTGTTGGATGTCTGATTCAAAGTCCCTGTGTCATCACCCAACAAATATGATGACTTCGTAAGGTGTGAAGAAGAAGAAGGGTTGGTTTTTATATGCTGACTTTCTCTGCCACTTAAGGGAGAATCAAACCAGCTTACAATCACCTTTCCTTCCTCTCCCCACAACAGACACCCTATGAGGAAGGTGGGGCTGAGAGAGTGTGACTAGCCCAAGGTCACCCAGCAGGCTTCGTGTGTAGGAAATCAACCCGGTTCACCAGATTAGAATCTGCCGCTCATGTGGAGGAATGGGCGAATCAACCCTGGTTCTCCAGATCAGACTCCACCGCTCCAAACCACCATTCTTAGCCACTACACCAGGGGTGGGGAACTTTTTTTCCGCCAAGGGCCATTTGGATATTTATAACATAATTCATGGGCCATACAAAATTAGCAACTTAAAAATTAGCCAACCAAGCCCCAAGCAGGCAGCTGCCCCAGATGACCCCCCCCCAAGCGGGCAAGCAGGCAGGCATCCAACTGGTGGCACACTCGCCCACCAGGAGGCACAGAATAGTCTGTTGCACCAGCCAGGCGTAGCCGTCCAGCCGCACGCCAGAGTTGCTCGTCCTCCGCATGGTCGGGGCCAGATTCTACAGCCGGCTCCTGCTACCTCCGCCTGCAGGGATGAAATGAGGACACACTGGCTAAGAACTCCCCCCCACACGCATTCTGGCCCTGCCCCCTTTAGCCCCTCCATTGTCGCCACTTCTGCCCCCAGCCCTCTTGTAGTACAGAGGGTATATGTTTCTCCATGGCCCGGGTGGGAAAGAGTTAACACAGTTTCTTGGGCGGTCCTAGCAGCTCCATAGCTAATGACTCTTCTGTAAGTGGGAATAAAGGTTCCTTTTCTTGGCAAAACAAACTCACATCTGCCTTGAATAGAGGCTATTCCTGTCTGCGGGAGGGGGCGGATCACCAGTCTTAGATCCTTCTGAGCTAGAGATCTGCCAGGATCCACGAAGGGCCAGACCAAATAATTTTGCGGCCCTTAAACGGCCCCCGGGCCTGACGTTCCCCACCCCTGCACTACACCATGCTGGCTCCAGGGCTTCCTCACACAAAGGGAAGTGGGAGAAGGTAATAATATTTACTTTCCTTCCTATTCAACCATCTTGTTTAGTGCCCGAGTAGCTAGGGCAGGTGCCATCTGGATGTAGCCATGTGGTCTAAGCCTTAAATGTTCATTGTGCAGCCATTCCTGTAAGGCATTTATCCTCAGCCAAATAAAACTCCAAACGTAACGCTTCCAGGCCTTAACATGTGAGAAGAAGAAGAGTTGGTTTTTATATGCCCATTTTCTCTACCTTTTAAGGAGACTCAAACTAGCTTACAGCTGGCTTCATGTGAAGGAGTGGGGAAACCAACCTGGTTCACCAGATTAGAGTCCTCCTCTCTTAATCACTGCACCACACTGGCTCATAGAAAAACTCTATAGCAAAATTCCATTACAATGAAAAGGATTCACAACTGTACAGTCCATAGCACTGTAACATTTAAGTCTTCTTTCTTATTTCCCCCCTCCTTTTCTGCAAAATCTTCTGGAATACTGACTTCATTAGAAGAAGTGGTGAAGAAGTGTTGGTTGTTATATGCTGATTTTCTCTACCTTTTAAGGAGAATCAAACCTGCTTACCTTCTCCTTCCCTTCCTCTCCCCACAACAGACACCTTGTGAGGTAGGTGGGCTGAGAGCGCTCAGAGAAAACTGTGACTAGCCCAAGATCAACCAGCTGGCTTCATGTGGAGGAGTGAGGAAACCAACCCGCTCATGTGAAGGAATGCGGAATCAAAATCGGTTCTCCAGATTAGAGTCCACCGCTCTTAACCACCACACCACGCTGGCAGATGAAGATGGCTGGCAAATACCTGAGTTTCTGCCTCTACAGTTACCCGCCGGTAACAAGCTGGGTTTTTTGCTCCTGAATTATGAGGAAAGATGGTTTATGACGCATTTTTCTTTTCTTTTTTCCCCACATGGTATTTGAATTCTGCTGCTTGAATTTTCCTTTTCCCATCTTTAAAGAAAAACATCTGACTCACAAGAAAAGGTTTGGAGATGCCGTCATTCTCCCTTGGGGAGTACAAAATGCAGAAGGGCTCTCACTCCTCCTCAGACATCCTCAGTCCCCTCTGTCTCATCTGTCGCCTCCGCCTTTCTTCAGACAACTTTTCCCTGCGTGGGCTCCATCTGTCATACCCCACCACAACTCTTCACCTGCCCTCTCTCATGCCTCAGGCTTTCCTGTTGCCACCCTCATAGCCCTTCCACACCCTCCTCAGTTCATCTGCTGATTCTTAAACTCTTGATCCAGTGCTACACTGCTTGGGGTGGGTGGATTTTAAGGAGGGATCTCAGCAGGGGTGTTATGCTGTACAGTCTGACTTCTCAAGCTGCCAGGGGAACTGATTTCTGTGGTGAGTTGTAATTCTAGGAGAACTCCAGTCCTCACCTTGAGTTTGTTGACCTTATCTATGGCCCACCTGTTTGAATAGGGTTGCCAGGTCCCTCTTCACCACCGGCGGGAGGTTTTTTGGGTGGAGCCTGAGGAGGGCAGGGTTTGGGGAGGGACTTCAGTGCCACAGAGTCCAATTGGCAAAGCGGCCATGTTCTCCAGGTGATCTGATCTCTATCGGCTGGAGATCAGTTGTAAAAGCAGGAGATCTCCAGCTAGTACCTGGCAGTTGGCAACCCTAGCTACAAAACCAGCAGAGATTTCCATCATACTTTCTGGGTGGTGGAAGGTGAGAAACAGGGTACATGAATCCTTCCTTCTAAGGAAAGAAATGGTGCCGGCTACAGGGGGGACCCGCCTTTCCCTTTTGTGGCATGTAATTCCTGCCATTACCACCAAGAGTACCCCATCCAGAGAGTTGGCAGCAAAAGAGTAGGCAGTGGTGAAGAGCAGAATTAGCCATTGCCACTTGCTCTGGGAGTGGAAGGGGGCAAGAAGCAAGCAGTGCCAGATGAATGATGGGTACGGGAGGAGTCATGAGGAATGCTGGGTAGCAGCGGACACTTCCAGGAGTCTGGGGACTTGTGATTCCCCAGAATATCCTGACTTAGCAATGGCCCCAGAAGCAAATTCAGCAGAATAGGAGGTAGCATGAGCCATAAGGTAGTAGGATGGGAACAGGTACTAGATGGAGAGCTCCTACTATTACAACTGATCTCCAGATGATAGAGATCAGTTCACCTGGAGAAAATAGCTGCTTTGGCAATTGGGCTCTAGGGCACTGAAGTCCCTCCTCTCTCCAAACCCCGCCCTCCTCAGGCTCCACCTCCCAAAATCTCCAGGTATTTTCCAACCCAGAGCTGGCGACCCTGTGCTTGTAAATAGAAGACAAGAGCTTGAAAACAACGGTAAACCGTTGCTCATGCCATAGCATGGAAAACTTTCCCCCCCAAATAAGTCTCAGTGTTCACTTGCAGTGGTTTCTGACAGCCAGCGGAGGAGAGTCGCTCACCGCACCTTGAAGATAAAATATCTGATCCCAGATTTCTCAGTCCAGACCCTTACAAAGTGGTATGCAGCGAACAGGAATAAAACTTAATGTTAGGGGTCCCAGGTTGTGAGGGAAAATGACGGGTTTGTACATATTTTAAATAAAAAACAAATAAAAGAATTGACTGACAAGGGTCTCCTTGAACATATATATGTCTGAGATCTGTATCTTGTATGCATGTATCATAAAAAAATACCTAGATAAATAAAGCTGCCTTGTCTGGAACACGGACTTGATGTCCCAATTTTATTTTTAACTTGTGGCTTGACGGGGTGGGGGGGCATTTGATGGTAATGTTGAGCGATGGAAGATTAAAGGTTACAAACGACAGCATCTAGTTGGTGTGACAGATACTGTTTTTGTTCCTACTGCACGTGAAGTCCATCCTCCCAACTTCTGGAACTGCTGAAACTGGTTGTCCATTTCTATGATGCTCTCAGTTACATATCAAGATAGACGAATCCCCTCGATCTGGATTCAGAGTGAGCTTGTATATTTTTAAAGCTTTTTTCAGAGTCAGCCTGAAAATAGCTAGGGCTTTCCTCAAGAGTGTTGTGAAATCTCAGGAAGACTTGGCCCATTCTCTTCTGTCTCATCACTGTCCCCAACTTTCCCATCAGCTGGTTTCCCCTCCTACCCCCTGTTCTGCTTCTCCAAAACTTATCTTCCAGCTGCAGCAGAAATGGGGGTTCTTGAGGAAAGAGCCGATCGTTTCATTAGACCATAAAGCCGAGCCCACAGGAACTTCTCATTGCAAAGATCCCGGATAATTATACTTTTCTGGGTCTTGAACACACACAAAGCTGTCTTATGCAGAATCAGACCATTGGGCTATCAAGTTCAGTACCAGGGCTGTGCATATTGGGTTTACTGAACCGAAAATAAACCTGAAAATTGCTTTTTCGGCTTCTTTCGGGTTTAATTTCAGCTGAATATTAAAACTGTGAATCAAGCCTAAACTATGGGAGACTACCCATAGCTTTGTGCGGGCCCATTGCAAGCATTCATGGGAAACATTTCCCCCACGATTCTTGGGTGCGAATGCAGCCATTACAGACTATGGATTGTATTTTTAAAATTCTCCAGGGGGGGACGACATTTTTCAATGTAGAGTTACCATAATTGCAGTGTAACAGCAAAAGACTCTTATTGCATGAACCCCGAAGTTTGGTAAAGTTAGGGACAAGGGGTCCAGTTTTATGGGCCCCTGAAGGGGTCGCCCCCCCTCCTCCATAGAAAGTTTACAATGCTTTCCACAGTCCTGCTGTGGGCATTTCTAGCCATACACACCATACTGGTTGGCTAGTTATGTTGATGCTTGTCTAACTGCTCTTGTTGGATCTGGATGACCTGGTCTCTTACCCCTCCCAACCATCCCTGTCCCCTTGTCACAGGACACCACTAGATAATGTTCCTGGCTGTCATTGTCATATATACACTTAAGCATTGTGTTGTATTTGAGGACAAATAGACACATGACCCTGGAGACACAGTAGACAAAGAGTTAGGGACACTTAAACCTCACAGAGTCCAAGCATATTTTCTATGGGCCTGGCACATTGATAGCATGCACACCCCACACATCATGATTCCACCCTGTACATCTAATCACATGAGTAAAGAAACAAAAATTTCTATTTTATTTCAGAAATTACATAAGCCATGTTTAATTGTTTTGTTAGACTGTGTGTATAGGACAAACATGCTACATATGATCCTCTCGATAGGCGCAATTTCCATTTCTACAGAAAGAGGCAATGTGCATATATATTCCAACTTTGGGAACCCCTGTACCAGATCTCAGATTGATTGAGGGTCTGGTACACAAAGTTAAGGTTGCCAACCTCCAGGTGGTGGCTGGATGGCTCCTGGGATTACAACTGATCAGGCAACAGAGATCAGTTTACCTGAAGAAAATGGCCAATTTGGAAGATGGACTCTTCCAAATTATACCCCACTGAATTCCCCCTCCTCCCCAAATCCGACCCATCCCAGATGCCACTGCCAAAATCTCCAGGAATTTCCCAACCCAGAGTTGGCAACCAGAATTGGGGATCATGCATATGGGCAGGGGGGGGATCATGTGTAGCATGTTTGTTTGGTAAGCATTGCCACAGCACTGTGAGAGTAACATCTAAAAGGGAGGGAAATATCATAGTAATAGTCGTGCAGTTATTCAAACTGCCCCCCACCCCATAATTGAGCCCTGAAACCCCATTGATTTTAATAGGATTTAAGAAAATAAGCCCTAGCTTGGATGGCCCAGGCTAGCCCAATCTCATCAGATCTCAGAAGCTAAGCAGGGTTGGCCCTGGATAGTATTTGGGAGAACACCAAGGAAGTCCAGGGTTGCTATGCAGAGCCAGGCAATGCAAACCACCTCTGAACATCTCTTGCCTTGAAAACCCTAAGGGGTTGCCATAAGTTGGCTGTGACTTGATGGTACTTTCCACCACCAGGATAATAAGTAGAAATTGAAAGAGGCACTTTTGGCTGTAACCAAAGATCCCTTCTGGGGGCCCCTGAAGGCCACCCAGGCCAAGTATCAAATAAAAACAGTTCACACGACTTGCCAGTAGAAACGTAGAGCTGGAAGAGACCTCAAGAGTCATCAAGTCCAACCCCCTGCACAACACAGGAAAATTCACAATTTACTCTCCCCACTCCTCCAGTAACCCCTGCTATATGCCCAGAAAAAGGCAAAAAATCTCCAGGATCCCTGGCCAATCTGGCCTGGCGGGAAATTCCTTCCTGTCCCCAAAGTATCATCAAAACCCCCAGAATTTTTGTTCCCCTCTTGGAGGTTCTGATTCTAAAATACGGTACAATTTTTAAAATCAGTTGATCAGGGCACTGGTGCTTATTTATAAAACCTATCGGGCTTCATTCTGGCATACTGCTCTAGATGCAGAAAATAAAACCGCTCTCATAGCTGCTGCATTTTGGTTGAGCGACAGCGTGTCAGATTATTCCGATCACGTCTGGAAAAAGCTTCCATATGTTGAAAGGGGGCCAAAATAGGCGTTCGGAAAGGAGCAAATTGCCGGCGGTAACTTTGTTTTGCCTGCCGCTTCCTTAGTCAAGCACATAAAGTGCCGCTATATCAGCTCTAGAATCAGATACCTTGAGATTCTACTGCCCTTTGAAAAATTTCCCTCAGCTATGACACTGTAGTGGAAAATCCCCAGCTCTTAGGAGGCAGGAGAGGAGAAGTAATAATTTACCTGTTGCTGTACATATGGGAACACTGCTGGCTTTCCAGGTGTGCATTCTTCCACGTAAGAATATAGGAAACAGGAAGGAACAGGACTCAATGTAGAGAAAGCACAGAGAAAGCACACTCACGCAGCAGCAGGGTATTTTTGTGGTGAGCACTTATCAGTACTGAGTGTGTGTGAAGTGCTATCAAATTGCATCCGACTCATGGCGACCCTGTAGGGTTTTCAAGGCAAGAGACAGAGGTGGTTTTACCATTGGCTGCCTCTGCGTAGTGACCCTGGACTTCCTTGGCGGTCTCCCATCTAAGCGTTAACCAGGGGTGTTCCTGCTTAGCTTTCAAGATCAGTGGACAGGCTTCCTCGGGAGGTGGTAAACTGTCCTTCCTTGGAGGTTTTTAGGCAGAGGCTAGATGGCCATCTGTCAGTAGGGTTGCTAACCTCCAGGTAGTAGCTGGAGAGCTCCTGCTATTACAACTGATCTCCAGCCGATAGAGATCAGTTCGGTTGGAGAAAATGGCCACTGTGGCAATTGGACTCTATGGCATTGAAGTTCCTCCTCTCCCCAAACCCCGCCCTCCACAGGCTCCGCCCCCAAAACCTGGCAACGTTATCCGTCGGCAATGCTGATTCTATGACCTTAGGCAGATCATGAGAGGGAGGGCATCTTGGCCATCTTCTGGGCATGGAGTAGGGGTCACTGGGGGTGTGTGGGGGTGTGTGGGGGGAGGCAGTTGTGAATTTCCTGCATTGTGCCATCTGTCAGCAATGCTGATTCTGTTACCTTAGGCAGATCATGAGAGGGAGGGCATCTTGGCCATCTTCTGGTCACTGGGTGTGTGTGGGGGCGGGGAGGTAGTTGTGAGTTTCCTGCATTGTGCAGGGGGTTGGACTAGATGACCCTTGTGACCCTTCCAGCTCTATGATTCTATGATGAGATCTGGCCATCTGGGCCATCCAAGTCAGGGTTCGTTGTGTGTGTGTGTGTGTGTGTGGGGGGGCGCTCTCCCAAATCCTGATGGCAACCAATGCAACCTTATATATGAGTAATGACACCATTTATGTGACCCCCTTACTGGGGTTCAGGAAGGAATTTCCCCTTAGATTATTAGACGTTACCAGTCATTATGATTTGGGCAATCCAGCTACATGTAACAAACCTTAGGAAGAACTTTCTGACGGTGAGGGTGGTTTGACGGTGGAATGCACTGCCTCGGGGGGTGAGCGTGGAGTCCCTGTCTTTGGAGGTCTTTAAGCAGAGGTTGGATGGCCATCTGTTGGGAGAGCTTTGATTGTGGGATCCTACATGGCAGGGGGTTGGACTTGATGGCCCTTGTTGTCTCTTCCAACTTTGTGTGATTTTTTATTTTGTGGTTTTTATATGCTGACTTTCTCTCCCACTTAAGGAAGAATCAAACCGGTTTACTATCACCTTCCCTTCCCTTCCCCACAACAGAAACCCTGTGAAGTAGGTGGGGCTGAGAGAGCATGACTAGCCCAAGGTCTCCCAGCTGGCTTCACGTGTAAGAGTGGGAAACAAATCCAGTTCACCAGATTACACATGATCGGAAACTTGGATTATTAAGGGCATACATTTGCATGTGCCAAAGCTGGAAAAGACGCGTGGTCCCCTACAAAATGGTGATGGTGAATACTGGGAGGATAGCAGGTAGCACATTCTCCCATTATGCAAGGGTGTAGCACCAAAATCACAATGACTGAAAAGGCCTTTTGGTTGAGAAGCTTTCAGGGTTGTTCCCTGATCGTACCGTTTATGCATATTTATTTTTAAATTACACCCGCTTTACAGCTGAGTCTTTCTAAGCAGCTAAAATTGTTTCCCCTTCACCAAAGGAAACACCCTTCCATTATTTGAAGCAGACTGTAGGATCCAAGCAGATTACCTTTTGAAAGTCTAAAGAAGTTTTAAAAACCATGCAGTTTTTTGCTATATACCAGAGTTCTTTTTCAGGCTTATATAGTTCGGACCTATTGCATAACCAGACTGATGTTCTTCTGCGAGGAAAGCCAGATTGTCTTCTGGAATGAAAGAACAGAGAAGAAACTGTGACAGATTTTCTGCTTTATCTGCTTAAAGGTAAAGGTCCCCTGTGCAAGCACCAGGTCATTCCTGACCCATGGGGTTATGTCACATCCCGACATTTTCTAGGCAGACTTTGTTTACAAGGTGATTTGCCAGTGCCTTCCCCAGTCATCGGAAGGATGGAAGGCTGAGTCATGCACATGCACATGAAGCTGCCTTATACTGAATCAGACCCTTGGTCCATCAAAGTCAGTATTGTCTACTCAGACCGGCAGCAGCTCTCCAGGCTCTCAGGCAGGGGTCTTTCACATCACCTACTTGCCTAGTCCCTTTAACTGGGGATGCCAGGGATTGAACCTGGGGCCTTCTGCATATCAAGCAGATGCTCTACCACTGAGCCACGGCCCCTCCCCATAGCCCTGAGCCAACTACCTGAAACCAACTTCCATTGGGATTGAACTCAGGTCGTGGGCAGAGCTTGGACTGCAGTACTGCAGCTTACCACTCTGCGCCACAGGGATCTTTATCTGCTTACTGGCTCCTTATGCATACCAGTTCACTCGCTTGGATTCTTATTCTGCAGCTTCTCTTTTCACGCTAATGACATCGGGGGCTCTAAGCACTCTGTTTCTGTTAGAAGTTAGATATGAATTGTGTATATGGGAATATACAAACCTGCTTTCTACTGAGCCCGACCCTTGCTCCCTCTACCTCTCTATTGCCTGCTCTTCTCTGATTGGCAGCAACTCCCCAAGGCCTCAAGAAAAGAAAGGTCTTTCACCAACAACTGCTCCCCAAGATCCTTGTCAGCAATGCTGATTCTGTGACCTTAGGCAGATGATGAGAGGGAGGGCATCTTGGCCATCTTCTGGTCACTAGGGGTGTAGAGGGGGGAGGTAGTTGTGAATTTCCTGCATTGTGCAGGGGGTTGGACTTGATGGCCCTGGTGGTCCCTTCCAACTCTATGATTCTATGATTCTATAATCCTTTTACTGGTAATGCAACGGGTTAAACCTGGAACCCTCAGCTTATATAGTGCTGAGCCAAACCCTCCCTAAATGAAGTCTATTAGAAGTGGCTAAATGTTGTTCAGGAGATCCATGTTACAGATATAAAGCTGTCAATGAGAAATGGGCATATTCTTCCAGTGGGGGGGGGGAATATAAACAATTACATTTTAGAAACAGATTTGTTGTCAACTGCACCATTTGAAACTACAGACTAGCTCCAATGAAAAGTGTCATCTCAAAAAAAGGAGTATAGAATCCAGTTCTGTATCAGCAGTAGGGTTGCCAGCCTCCAGGTACTAGCTGGAGATCCAGGTACTAGCTGGAGGTTCTAGCTGGATATTACAACTGATCTCCTGCCGGTAGAGATCAGTTCCCCTGGAGAAAATGGCCACTTTGGCAATTGGTGTTGAATTCCCTCCCCTCCCCTCCCCAAACCCCACCCTCCTCAGGCTCCGCCCCAAAAACCTCCAGATAATTCCCAACCAGGAGCTGGCAACCATAATCAGCAGGTAGAAGAAGAAGAGTTGGTTTTTATATGCCAACTTTCTCTCCCACTTAAGGAAGAATCAAACCAGCTTACAATCACCTTCCCTTCCCCTCCCCACAACAGACACCCTGTGAGGTAGGTGGGGCTGAGAGAGCTCGAAGAGAGCTGTGACTAGCCCAAGGTCACCCAGCAGGCTTCATGTGTAGGAAACCAACCCAGTTCACCAGATTAGCCTCCACCGCTCCTGTGGAGGAGTGGGGAATCAAACCTAGTTCTCCAGATCAGAGTCCTCTGCTCCAAACCACCGCTCTTAACCACTACACCACACTGGCTCTCAGTTCTCACTGGTCCGTTCCAGGGTGTTGATTATCAATTTAAAGTGATCTATGGCATGACACCTACTTTAGGGCTTTACAGCAGGGCAATAAATCCAGCCCTCTTAGTATGTGTAGCTGGCTAATTAATGTGTTCAAACAGGTGCTCCGAGGCTTCACAGTGTCCATCTGTGGAATGTGTGAAGCAGCTGAGTTCCAAAAAGACATGGGGGAAAGGGATAGAAGGGAAAAGGGAGAAGGGAGAGTAACAACTTTCAAATCACAGAAAGCATTTCCAAGAATGAAGGGAACTTTGATTCTCGAAAGCTAATACCCTGAAACTCTAAGGTGCTACTGGACTCTGGCAGCTAACGTTTCCAAGAAGGCTGCTTCAACTGTTCTCCTGCTTAATCCCCAGTTTCTATGTCCAATGTCTTGGAATGATAATTATAAGTCAATCAATCAATCAAACCTTTATTGGCATACACAATACCTGCAGAGAACATAATCATACAATTTTACTCAACAGAGCTCGCCTGTTCCCGTTTACAGTATCTTTCGTGGATCCACATTGCATGTTGCAAAAACTTGGCTACATGGTCAATTGTGGCCACATCCTGAGTAGACATGAGAAAGGCTACCTTGCGCTCAACTGGGTGCCATTCCCTACCAGTGAACAACGGGTTAATAAACTTAAGGCAGATACTCTCATAAAAGGGGCCGTGCAAAAGAACATGTGCAATCGATTCTATGTGATTCATTCCAATAATTATAAGTCACCCTGGAAACAAATGGTAGATAAAAGGGCTAATCAGCTAGGATTCTCAATGGATACTATAAAACAACTTGGGGGAAGGAGGATGGTAGGGTTGCCAGGTCCCTCTTTGCCACTGGTGGGAGATTTTTGGGGTGCAGCCAGAGGAGGGTGGGGTTTGGGGAGGGGAAGGACTTCAATGCCATAGAGTCCAATTGCCAAAATGCCCATTTTCTCCAGGGGAACTGATTTCTATCGCCTGAAGATCAGTTGTAATAGCAGGAGATCTCCAGCTACCACCTGGAGGTTGGCAACCTTAGCATAGACTCAGATTTTTTTTAAAGATTAATTTTATTAGATCACAATAGTGTGCACAATAGAGCATGGAGAGTTTGCTCCACCATTTCTTGGGGTATTTTCCCACCAAGTATGCAGGAGTATTTAAATCTGCTAACCTTTCCCAAGAATAGGAGAGTCTATGTGACGGCCTGATTTGATCCTCTGAGTTGAAGGGCAGATTTAATAACATTCCATTTTCCAACAGGATCTGCCCTTGTGGGTCTGGTAGTATAGGTATAATAAGTCGCTTGTTTTTTCGTTGTCTGTTATTTGAGGCTGATAGAGACTGGTTGAGTCATTTGATAATGGAAAGAATGCACTCACCCTGATTTTTTTTTTAAATAAAGAAATTGGAGTTGGTAAAAATTGCAAAATGTATATATAGTTTGGCTGCCTATTTTAAAGGATAACGGGTATATGGTAAATATTAAATATTTTGACCTCTGTGCTTAGTGTGGTCCTGCTTAAAACCTATTGGTCATTTGAGCAGAATAATTAAAGTATTTTTTTAATTTTCCTGTTTCAGTTTCTGGAGTGAACATAGTATGTTTGGTGGAATAGATTCCCCCCCCCCCTGAAAAACTCACCTTTCCCCCGTATCCTGTTCGGTGCTGTTTCCACAGCCGCCATTATCTTTCTCTTTCCTACATTAGTCACATGAGTGATCACAGGCTACGGGAATCATTTAGCTAATAGAGATGATGTCAAGATTCTATGGCAATACGTTGAATGTTACTGACGGAAAGTTAAGTATGTTAAGAGCAAATCATGAAAAACTAAAATAATAAGTTAACATTTTCACAAGGGCTGAAAAAATAAGAGAGAGAAAGGTTGACATTTTAAAATAAAAAAGCTGCAAATAGTCTTAGCTGATCCAAAGAGGTAAGTGTGAAAAGTTTTAACAGTGAACACCCCATTCACATAACCATTGTTTTGGAATGGTTATTAAATCAGTTTAAGCATTCAGGGTAGATATAGAAGACAGAGACTTGTGCACAGTTAAATAAGTATGTGCGCATACTTGGACCCATGGCAATCTGTACAGCTTCTGCAAGTTTAAAACCACAGAACTTTCTGTGACTTGTAAGTAACCTTTAGTAAAGGGGTCATATATTTAAAGGAAGCCACTTCTCCCTGAACGAGGATACTTGAATCGGATACTTGAATCGTTAGCAGAGATGAGAAAGGAATTCAGAGTATGTCACATGTTCATTTACACTCTTGGAAGTGCACAAAGTTTGAGGCTTAATCAAAACATGCTTTTTAAAATAATAATAAAACAAACACCAGCAAAAATAAAGACACAGATCTCCAAGCAGGGTGCACATAATTTAGCATGAGGGTATCATAAAAAAATACATAGTTTTGTTTTGTTTTTTAAAGCTGTAGGGATGCAGCAAATTCACTGACCTACGAAAACATTTGCAGTGATGCAAGGTATGAAAATTAGTGGGATAATGAAAATAGAGCAGCTTCAAAAAGCAGAGGGGAGGTGTTTTTGTCTCTGCACAGCAATATTGAGGTTATCTTTAGGATTGCCAGGTCCCTCTTCACCACCGGCGGGAGATTTTGGGGGCAGAGCCTGAGGAGGGTGGGGTTTGGGGAGGGGAGGGAGTTCGATGCCATAGAATCCAATCACCAAAGCGGCCATTTTCTCCAGGTGAACTGTTCTCTACTGGCTGGAGATCAGTTGTAATATCAGGAGATCACCAGCTAGTCCCTGGAGATTGGCTGCCAGCTTGGAGGGCTTTAAGAGGGGAGTGGACATATTCATGGAGGAGAGGGGTATTCATGGCTGTTAGTTAGAATGGATATTAGTCATGCTGCATACCTATTCTCTCTAGTATCAGAGGAGCATGCCTATTATTTTGGGTGCGGTGGAACACAGGCAGGATGGTGCTGCTGCATTCGTCTTGTTAGTGGCTTCCTAGAGGCACCTGGTTGGCCACTGTGTGAACAGACTGCTGGACTTGATGGGCCTTGGTCTGATCCAGCAGGGCCTTTCGTATGTTCTTTCGTATGTTCTTATGTTCTAACCCCATCACCACCAGTGGGAAGTTTTTGGGGCAGAGCCTGAGGAGGGCAGGGTTTGGGGAGGGGAAGGACTTCAATGCCACAGAGTATTCCGTTTATTCAGACGGCTGAAACGGATGCTGCGGCTATCATTACTTAATACAGCACCGTCAATATTTGTGGCATATTCCAGCACAAGCATTTCTCATGGAGCCTCTTGTGTTATGTTGTGGGAATAACGGACCAAAACCCCCACTGGAGCAGACTGCAAATAAATAATTTATAAACAAAGGATCAAAAATGCTGGAGACGATTCAGGGCAAAGCTTCGGCCGGTCCAATCGACAAGAGACTCCTTGCCTTATTCCAGCTTGTGTTTCGAGCCACCTTCTAACTTTAGAAGATATGCAGCCTCTTGCTGCAATCTGCTGTAAATTTGCCTTATGCTACTAGACCGATATGCTCCTGCTAGCCACAGCTCCGTGTGGGAGGGCACCAGACGCCTACCAAAGCAGCCATTTTCTCCAGGGGAACTGATCTCTATGGTCTGGGGATCAGTTGCCATTCTGTGAGATCTCCAGGCCCCACCTGGAGGTTGGCAACCCTAGCAACTTGGCAATACTCCCGAAACCTTTCTGCTGCTTTGTGGCTCAAAAGTAAAAACAGGGATGAGGGGAGTTGTGTGGTCCTTTAGGATGTGGCTCTCGTATCCATACCTACAACCTTGGCTACCACCAAATCTCCAGAAATTTTCCCAGCTCGAGTTGGCAACCCTAATCCAAAACAGATTTAGATGTGTTTAAACTCAGTGAAGAATTAATGGACATCTGTTTGCCTGACTTGTTGTACTGGGAAACTTGTCATCCCCTGGGAATGGGGTTGCCAACCTCCAGGTACTAGCTGGAGATCTCCTGCTATTACAACTGATCTCCAGCCGATAAGAGATCAGTTCACCTGGAGAAAATGGCCTCTTTGGCAATTGGACTCTATGGCATGGATGTCCCTCCCCTCCCCAAACCCTGCCCTACTCAGGCCCCACCCCAAAAATCTCCGAGTATTTCCCAACCCCAGAGCTGGCAACCATACCTGGAAAGAAAACTGGTTTCATGGATATGCAAACCGGGAGGGGGAAGGCTTTTGTCGGTAACTTGATTTCTTTAGGTCTTCATATTCAGGGATATATATAAGCAGGTTCTTCTTTGCAAGATTTCAGTAAAGTAGCTTTATAACTGCCTTTATGAGCTACCTTAGTCACAGGAGTAAGAAGGAACTTCTGCTTTCACTACCAGGAACATTTACTCCTTTGTGAAAGAGTTGGAGACATCCTCTTTGAGAAGGAACAGAGGTGTATTTAGTAAGCAGCAGGCTGTTTTCCGCCACATTTTTTATCGCTATATTCCTCAAGCAAATGCGTTGCTGGACCTGAATATCTATAGAACTTTCCATATATTTCTCTGCGTGTGTAAAGTGCCATCAAGTCGCAGCCGACTTATGGCGACCCCTTTTTGGGGGGTTTCATGGCAAGAGACTAACAGAGGTGGTTTGCCAGTGCCTTCCTCTGCACCGCAACCCTGGTATTCCCTGGTGGTCTCCCATCCGAATACTAACCAGGACTGACCCTGCTTAGCTTCTGAGATCTGACGAGATCAGGCTAGCCTGGGCCATCCAGGTCAGATGGAAAATTCCATCGTGCATTTGTATGGGAGAGTCTTTCACGTTGGGCTCAGTAAGGGTTTCAGTAGCATTATTAGTCTTTTGTGTAAACCTAGACTACGGCACTGTGCTTCTATCCCGGCCTCTCTTTTATTATAATTAATTTTATTCTAATTAAAGCTTTGGTAAAGGAGATGTCTACATGGGAGGCTGACATGCTGCAGCTTCGAGATTTCTTTTAAAAGGTAAGAAAAGAGAGCTGGCATCTACGTTACTAGTATCTGTATCTGAGGGTTTGTTTCAGGGGAGGACTGGCCCTTGAATGTATTGGGTTTTATATATGGTTAATATGGCAGGGGTTGCCCAGTCATATAAAAGCGTGATATCGAGTGCAGTAAAATCAATCCTCCCAAGAAGCAAATTGTAAAAAAAGTTGAACTTACATTTATTCAAGTTTAGTCTATTCACATTCTTGTTGCAGTTGACAGGAAAAACAGAACGCCTAATCTAAAGAATATGTTTCCCTGTACAAGTGGCTAGCTAATCCAGTGTCATGTGAGTGCAAGTTTGATTGTATTGTTTTTACAGGCGAGACCAGTAGAAACATCTGCCTCCATGCAGACCATGTAGAAAAGAGACAAAATGGCTACTGAGAAAGCAGGAGGAGGGGTTAGAAGGCAGTCTCCAGATGCAGACAAAAAGGGGCATCCCATTCAAAAGATAAAATAACTACAGACTTAGAGTAAATTAGCCCCCCCCCCCAATGTCCAGGCAAGCTGAGTCACTCTCACTCCAACAGAACTTACCAGGAACGTTCCTGGATGGCTGCTAGTGGCCAAGAGCAAGCTGGTCTTGGCAGCCCTTGTGGTGCTAGCGATGCCACACTATCCGTTTGGCTAGGATCTGGGCTGTGGTGATATTATAGAATCATGGAGTTGGAAGGAACCATCCAGGCCATCTAGTCTACCCCCCCTGCTCAATGCAGGATCAGCCTAGAGCATCCCTGAGAAGTGCTCGTCCAGCCTCTGCTTAAAGACTGCCAGTGAGGGGGAGCTCACCACCTCCCTAGGTAAC
This sequence comes from Euleptes europaea, assembly GCF_029931775.1. Taxonomy (NCBI): domain Eukaryota; kingdom Metazoa; phylum Chordata; class Lepidosauria; order Squamata; family Sphaerodactylidae; genus Euleptes; species Euleptes europaea. Next base: position 105,328,186 of record NC_079315.1, read on the forward strand.
TGATTCCAATGTCGAACAACTCTTACTGTAAAAAAAAACTTTTTCTTGGTAAGCCTCTACCCATTGTCATCATTGTTGTATCTTGGGTCCAACAGGAGGGGACCTTGTGGCACAGCTGGTAAGATAGGGGCCACTCGACATAGCTCATGTCAGGGTTTGTTTGGACACCCCAGCCTGCTCCTGGCTTCTTTAGCATGGATGCCATCTGGTCCAAAGAATTTTTACTTGAAAGGAAGACTTGCTGAATTTAGTGGAGCTAACTCACACACAAAGGTGCTGCTGCCTTAAGCTCAGGGCTGACCCGAGGCATTATATTGCCACAATTGGTTGCACAGCACAACCTGAGGAGTGCAACTCTGAATTCCTTGCAGCGCTATGGGTAATTGGAGCGGGAAGCCACAGAGGGTCAGACAAAGAAGTTTGGGTCAGGCAAAGAAGTTCAGTAATTCTTCCACTTGGTTTGACAGCTTTAAAAATTACATTTCTTATTCTTTTTAAAGGTTAATGAGAGTATCACCACAGCATTCATGAGTAATGTGTAGTTTCCCCCTGGACCTTTTAAGAAAGGGAATAGGGGCATAGTTAATGTCTGTGAAATTTTAGGTTGTTTTCCATCGCTTTGTTCATAGTATGCATTTTACTGTTGCGCTGTAATCCAGTTTTCTTTCTTTCTTTCTTTCTTTCTTTCTTTCTCTTTCTTTCTTTCTTTCTTTTTCTTTCTTGTATCATACTGTTTTATTATATATACTATACTGTTGAATGAACTGCTCTAATTTTGTAATCCCATTTTATTGCACTGTTGATGGTATGTATACTGCTCTGATTGCACTGCTTTTTAATGCATGATCCGCTTTGGAGAGTTTGGGGCTCTGCAATTTAAGAAGGATGTAGACAAGCTGGAACATGTCCAGAGGAGGGCAACAAAGATGGTGAGGGGTCTGGAGACCAAGTCCTATGAGGAAAGGTTGAAGGAGCTGGGTATGTTTAGCCTGGAGAGGAGAAGACTGAGAGGGGTTATGATAACCATCTTCAAGTACTTGAAGGGCTATCATATAGAGGACGGTGCCGAGTTGTTTTCTGTTGCCCCAGAAGGTCAGACCAGAACCAATGGGTTGAAATTAAATCAAAAGTCAATGGACTTTTAAGTCAATGGACATAAAAGGGTGTAACTCTGCTTTGGATGGCACAGTCGTCTATTTGTAGGCGAGCCCTAACGGTTGACCCAATTTCATGGAATAATGTCAATGCCAACTTCTGTGCCTTCTCCTTCTGCTTTCTTGGCATTCACTTCTTTCATTAATATCCGAAGATGAAAACAAAAGTTTACATGAAAAGAGGCAGAGTCATGAAAATGAGATTGCATCATAGGAAGCTGTTAAAAAGACAAACATGATGAAGAAGCTGCCAGATCCTTAATTACTACTGTTTCACGTCAGACACATTTTCTATGTCAAAAAGTGGATTTCCATGCAGGAAACTATGCCTTGTGTAAAGCAGATTTTATGAAGAAGCTAGTCCAGGGATTAGAAACTGGCATGAACTCAATGGTTTTGAGAATGTTAGCAGTTTTTAAATTCTTGCTCTTCAGATATTATTAATGTGGTTTACAGGGATGGTTCAGACATAATGCCAAATTATGGTTTGGTACTACATGAAGCAGTCTGGAAGCAGCCTCAGGCTTGCTAGGAAAATAGCTCCCTGGTTTTCAGCAAACCAACAAACTATGGAAGAAGGAGGAGGATGAGTTGGTTTTTATATGCCAACTTTCTCTACCACTTAAGGAAGAACAAACCGGCTTACAATCACCTTCCCTTCCCCTCCCCATAACAGACACCCTGTGAAGTAGGTGAGGCTGAGAGAGCTCTAAAAGAGCTGTGACTAGCCCATCACCCAGCTGGCTTCATGTGTAAAAGTGGGGGATCAAACTCAGTTCTCCAGATTAGAGTCTACTGCTCCAAACAGCCGCTCTCAACCACTACACCACGCTAGAACTGGAATGCAGGACTGCAAACTGGGGGTGGGGTGGGGAAGTTGATTGCTGGCTTGAATATAACACCAAACTGGCTTGCTGAATACCAAGAATGTGACAGTGTGTGAGCTGCTTAGAGGTTGTGCAAGGAGGCCCAAGGCTCTTTCCAGACTGTGTCATGACATGGGTTTAGGTCCAAACTGTGTAGTGGACTGGCCAGTGCTAGGACTCACCGCCAACTTCCTTCTGACCTTATAGTTGCCAGCCCCTCAGTGTAGCCAGGGATCCCCCTACTCCAGTTCCTTTCCCCCATCACTGCTCTGTGCAGTGGCTAGAGAAAAAAATGTTTAAAATGGCTTTTGTGTCCATATTCTGATGACCTCCTGATTGCAAGGTTTACTTGCAGCAGCTGAGATGTTACGGATAAGGCAAAAAGCAATGTGCTTTCCTAGCCACACGACAGCCCAATGTGTTGATAGCTTGAAAGTAGTATATGAAGGGTTGCCAGGTCCCTCTGGTTTGGGGAGGGACTTCAATTGCCAAAGCAGCCATTTTCTCCAGGTGAACTGATCTCTATCGGCTGGAAATCAGTTGTAATAGCAGGAGATCTCCAGCTAGTACCTGGAGGTTGGCAACCCTAAGTATATGTATAAATTATAGCAGAGGTTATCAAGAGAGTTATGATTAACAGGTTGAAAATAATGTAATTGATTGGTCACCAAGTGTGTTTGGCTACGCATTTGCAAGGGGTGTGGGAGGGGCTGTGGCTCAGTGGTAGAGCATTTTCTTGGCATGCAGAAGGTCCCAGGTTCAATCCCTGGCATCTCCAGTAAAACAGACGAGGTAGTGGGTGATGTGAAAGACTTCTAACTGAGACCCTGGAGAGCCGCTGCCAGTCTGAGTAGACAATACTAGCCTTGATGGATCAATGGCCCGATTCAGTATAAGGCAGTTTCATGTTAAAAATATTGTCGAAGGCTTTCACGGTCAGAGTTCATTGGTTCTTGTAGGTTATCCGGGCTGTGTAACCATGGTCTTGGTATTTTCTTTCCTGACGTTTCGCCAGCAAGTATCAAAGGTAATGTGCTAATCATGTGCTAATCATTGTCCTGTAATGGCTATTGTTGACTGTAGTCTTCGTTAGTCTGGAGGTTTTCAGGACTTGGCTTCCTGTCCTGAAAACCTCCAGACTAACAAAGACTGCAGTCAACAATAGCCATGCAGATTAGCTTTGGATTTCACACATTAACAGATCACTTCAGGATACAATGGTTCCATATTAACATACCACACCCTCATTAGCACATTATCTTGATACTTACAGGACAATGATTAGCACATTACCTTTGATACTTTTTTCAGGACAATGATTCAGCTCAACCCAACCCCTTTCTGACTATATATTACTTTTCCTACACACTTGACACTGAGAGACACCGTCCTTCAGTGTGACTCCTCTGAAGATGCCTGCCACAGCTGCTGGCGAAACGTCAGGAAAGAAAATACCAAGACCACGGTTACATAGCGCGGATAACCTACAAGAACCAAGCAGCTTCATGTGTTCATGTGGTTATCCAGTGAAGGAGAAGCAAAAGCCACTGTGATGTACAAATGAAGCTGCCCCTTAGAGAGATAGACCACTGACCTAGATTTGCCAACACTGTCTCCTTTAACTGGCGTTGGCTTTACAGAGTCTGTAGTTTTATCCAGCACAACAACCTGAAATTATTTTTAGATGGAGATGCTGAGCCTGAACTTCTCACCTACAAAGCAGGTGCTTTATCAGTGATCCTCAGGCCCTTTTTGCTATCTGGTAGGCTTGACATTTGGATGTAAGACTTAGGGTAACTTTCTGCTACTAAGGAGGACCACATGCAAGATGACGCTGCAGCAAGAGTCCCGTGTGCTCCTAGATATTTCTAATTTTTTTTGGCTGCTGAAACTAACATTAAAGTGAGGGAAACTAATACCAAGGAAAGGGGATGGTTTGTCCCCTGCATAGCCAGAGACAGAGGTTGCCAAGCCCAGTAGCTAAACCATTGTGACATACCAGTCAGTTAGTTTACGACGCGAAGTTCTTTTTCTGTTCTATTCAAGACCTGTTGGGTTTTATCCCCAACGCTCAGGAAGATAGCAGAGCCAGCCACCAAATGGTTGCCACAGGAGGCGGAGCCAGCCACAAAATGATTCCCACAGCTTCACTTCCGTAACACAGTGTAGATCCTTGTGCTGTGATGGCAGCTGCTGCCAAAGCAACGTTTTTTATAAATCTGCATTAGCCAATCAAATCTCCAATACTCAATCAGAAGGCTAGCTGGGCAAAAGCCCTACCTGGCCCCACCCACTTCCTAAAAACACTTGGCGGGCGCCAGAAAAGGTGTCAGTGGGTGCCACGGCACCCACGGGCACCACGTTGGGGATTCCTGCATTATAGAATTCCATGGGTATCATGTCCTCCATGGCCATCACATTGGGCACTGTGCTAGGTGCTAAACAGATTTCAGTTTGCCCTAAAAAGACTACTGGGGCGCAGGAATGAGAAAATCAGTCTTTTCCCCTTGGTTCTGCAACTTGAACAGGTACAAATGGGAGTTTACTTTTGCTTACCTTCATACCATGGAAAGCTAAACTTCTCTATGGCAGGCTCAAGAGTTGCCAGCTCTGGGTTGGGAAACACCTGGAGATTTTCGGGGCAAAACCTGAGGAGGGCAGGGTTTGGGGAGGGGAGGGACTTCAATGCCAATTGCCGAAGTGGCCGTTTCGTCCAGGGGGACTGATCTCTATCGGCTGAAGATCAGTTGTAATAGCAGGAGATCTCCAGCTAGTACCTAAGAGCAGATCTAGTAAAATGGCAGCAGAGCCCAAGCAGTGGTAGCCTGAGGGCGGGGGGGGGGGACGCTTGGCTTATGTGGAGGCCCGAAGCTTGCCATGATTTTGTCACGGAGAATCAACCGCCGCTTCCCACCTGTTCCTTTGCCTCTGGCAAACAGGTAAACACGTTTTCAGTACCGCACTAGGACATTGCGGTGTTTTTAAAAGGAAGTAACCTTGGGAAGGCTTGTACAAACTTGTCTGTCGCTGGGTGAATCCGACAGGTTCAAGGCTGAGCCACTTCTTTCTTACCTGTCCATGGTGCAGTGAAGCTGCACATGCGCGAGGTCTGGTTTCACACACCTTGTTTGTGTTTCCCCCAGCCTCTTAGGGAACAGGTTAGAACATCGGTTTCCCTGAGCACCACTGCCTCCGCTCACCTACGGTGGCATGCTCATCAGCACTTTCCCCTCCGGTTTCAACAGGCTTCCTAGAGCCTCCTGACTCCCGAGGGCCTCTGGCATGACCCCAAGGACCAGGGAAGCTTTTCTTCCTACGTGACATCGCCCACATAAGGAGGACCTGTTTACAAAGCCTCGCGGCGGCTGCAAAAGAGCTCTTTGTACACTCAGGCAGCAACTGGAGAAGCAAGGAGCACTCCAATGTCTCCTTTCATAGAATCATAAGAGTTGAAAGGGGCCATCCAGGCCATCTAGTCCCACCCCCTGCTCTATGCAGGATCAGCCTAGAGCATCCCTAGGGTTGCCAACCTCCAGGTAGTAGCTGGAGATCTCCTGCTACTACAACTGATCTCCAGCCGATAGAGATCAGCTCCCCTGAAGAAAATGGCTGCTTTGGCAATTGGACTCAATGGCATTGAAGTCGCTCCGCTGTGGCAATTGGACTCTGTGGCACTGAAGTCCCTCTCCTCTCCAAACCCTGCCCTCCTCAGGCTGCACCCCTAAAACCTCCCGCTGGTGGCGAAGAGAGACCTGGCAACTCTAGTCTGAGGGTCAAACTAGACATTATGGCATCCATGGGTTGGACTAGGGTTGCCAGCTCTGATTTGGGAAATACCTGGAGATTTGGGGGGGGGGTGGAGCATGAGGAGGGTTGGGTTTGGGGAGGTGAGGGACTTCAATGGGGTATAATGTCATAGAGGTCACCCTCCAAAGCAGCTGTTTGTTCCAGGTGAACCGATCTCTGTTGCCTGGAGATCAGTTGTAATAGCGGGAGATCTCCAGCTAGTGCCTGGAGGTTGGCAATCCTAGTTGGAAGGGGCCATACAGGCCATCTAGCCCAACCCCCTGCTCAATACAGGATCAGCCTAGAGCATCCCTGACAAGTGCTTGTCCAGCTTCTGCTTAAAGACTTCCAGAGAGGGGGAGCTCACCACCTCCCTAGGCAGCTGATTCCACTGTCGAACTACTCTTACTGTAAAAATGTTTTTCCTAAACTTCACAGCTTCCCTCCTTTGCTCTCCCATTCCTGCAGTTGTCAGCCACTGTGCTTCTGCTCCTTGTTTGTGTTATCTGGGGAAAGAATGGGGAACTTGATCATACTGGCTCACGTGCTTATGTGTAAGAGATACGCTGCGCCATTCTCAGCAGAGTTACACCCTTCTCAGTCCACTGAATCATAGAATCATAGAGTTGGAAGGGATCACCAGGGTCATCTAGTCCAACCCCGTGCACAATGCAGGAATTTCACAACTACCTCCCCCACACACCCCAGTGACCCCTACTCCATGCCCAGAAGATGGCCAGGATGCCCTCCTTCTCATTAACTGCCTAAGGTCATAGAATTAGCATTGCTGACAGATGGCCATCTAGCCTCTGCTTAAAAACCTCCAGGGAAGGAGCATTTACCACCTCCCGAGGAAGCCTGTTCCTCTGAGGAACCACTCTAACTGTTAGAAAATTCTTCCTAATGTCTAGACGGAAACTCTTTTGATTTAATTTCAACCCGTTGGTTCTGGTCTGACCTTTTGGGGCAACAGAAAACAACTCGGCACCCTCCTCTATATGACAGCCCTTCAAGTACTTGAAGATGGTTATCATATGACCTCTCAGTCTTCTCCCCTCCAGGCTAAACATGCCCAGCTCCTTCAACCTTTCCTCATAGGACTTGGTCTCCAGACTCCTGACCATCTTCGTTGCCCTCCTCTGGACACGTTGAAGTCAAGGGGCTTAGAAGGGAGTATCTCTGCTTAGGATGGCACTGACAATTCTCTGTTATCCAGATGACTTTCCCCACCCATGCCACTGCTGCTGAGGGATATAACCTGCCGATATGGCACAAGAATAGCACCAAAGCCTGAGTTTCTTGTTTCTCTTAAGTAAACATCCCAAGTGAAACAAAGAATAAAAGGTGATAAACCCGTTATCTCACAGCTAGACATGCAAAAGGTTTGAAGTCACTTGGACCCGTTTACACTTCTCATTTTGGGTGTGCACATTTTCACTCCTGAGCTGTGAGTCATTCTACTACTTCTCCTGCCCTGGCTGCTCTTGGCAACCACAAGATGGTCATGGCTTTTGCATGTCTGCTTCAGAAGAAATAAAGCATGAATGAATAAGGATACATAGCTTAGTCCTTTTATGCAGGGACGTTTCCCTGCGGTCACCCCCACCGAATACTTCAGGGCTTCCTTTTGATTATGCATGCCTTTTCCAACCGTCAGAGGTCGCCTCGCTCTCCCTGAGCGTTTTGCCCACGTTTTCCAGATACTGGCTAAAACAGCATCTGGAAAACAAGGACAAAACAGCACCTGGAAAACACGGGCAAAAAGCGCGGGGAAAACGCATGCATAATCAAAAGGAAGCCCCGAAGTTGGTGGGGGTGACCGTGGAGAAACGGCCCTGCATAAAAGGCCTTATTTCATTCATAAGGGTTTGAAACCCAAGAAGAAAATCTGCTGAATGTATGTATTTTATATATACATGTGTGCAAGCACACTCACTGTCATTCAGTGTCTCACATGTGCACATTTAACACTGCATTTGAAAGTAAGTTTGTTTTGGAACCAGTTGGCAAAAAAGCAATGTTTGACTGTTTTTTTAGTTTTACTCTCTTCTCACCATTTAAAAAAAGTTGTATACCTTTAATGGACCAGGTTTGGTGCTTCATTCCCATGACCTGCTGTAATCTGGTGGGCTCCTGCTTCCAGTCTCATGCTTGACCTGGATGAACTGCACTCCCTTAGCCCAATCACCAAGCTGTACCATGGAGCAGACTTTTCAACGGTGGGAATCCTCTATGCAAGGGCTGCTCTGTCCTCTTCTAGGTTCCTTGCAGGCAATGAAGATACTTGGGGAGCAAGGGCTTTGACGCATGTTTTGTCCTCCACGTCCACCCCTGCTTCCTCCATCATGGCTTAGCTTTACAGAAACCAAGGCTTGGAAGTAGGGTTGCCAACTTCCAGGTACCAGCTGGAGATCTCCTGCTATTAGAACTGATCTCCAGCCGATAGAGATCAGTTCACCTGGAGAAAATGGCCACTTTGGCCATTGGACTCTATGGCATTGAAGTCCCTCCCCATGCCCTACCCTCCTCAGGCTCCGCCCCAAAAACCTCCCGCTGGTTGTGAACGGGGACCTACTTGGAAGGCTCAGCACTATTGTTGAGGTTGCCTCCAAAATGGCAACTGAGACTTCAGTGTGCATTCTTTTCTTAAAGCTACAGTTGTTGTTTCTATTATTTTGTGGAGTTTTAACCCACCAATTTTTTTTATATTTTTTTAGATTTCAGATTTCCCCCCTGAAAATTTGGAACTGCCTTCAGGTTTGTAGTGAAATCTCCCCATCTGTCTCCTATTGAAAATCTATTGATCCGTGCTTTATGGCCCAGTTCAGAATTAGATATATGACAAGTGTTTTTGGGCCTGAGGAGGGTGGGGTGTTGGGCGGGGAGGGACTTTGGCAATTGGACTCTATGGCATTGAAGTGCCTCCCCTCTCCAAACCCCTCCCTCCTCAGACTCCACCCCCAAAATCTCCAGGTATTTCCCAACCCAGATCGGGCAACCTTAGGCTGGAAGAAGTCTTCAAACATTGCCGAGCAGCGTGATAAGGCCCATTTTGTTGACTTCATGTTCATGCATGTGTATTTACATAGATGTGTGTGGGAGAAGATGCACAACCCTGGTGTAATATTTAGAATGTTCTTCTCACATGCCAGTTGCTGAGGGCCCACAGAGTAGGGTTGACAACCTCCAGGTAGTAGCTGGAGATCTGCTATTACAACTGATCTCCAGCTGATGGCTGCTTTGGCAATTTGACTCTATGGCATTGAAGTCCCTTCCCTCCCCAAACCCTGTCCTCTTCAGGCTCCGCCCCCAAAACATCCCACCAGTGGTGAAGAGGGACCTGGCAACCCTAATCCAACCCTTTGTTAAATGTTCTGATTTTCCCCCTATTATTAATTATAATATTTTCTTATTTCTGTTTTTGTCCTAAATTTGCTATCATTTGGGGGGGGGGTAAATAAAAATGTTACATGAGGATGATAGCCTCATTACATTTATAATTTTCTGCCCATCTCGGCTTGATTAGTTTGATTATCATGTTGTTTTTCTCTCTCAGGGAACTGTATTTTTCTTTTCTTTTTTTCCTTCAGGAAACTGAACTGCTCTGTTCTGCTCTTACAGGAAAAGGGGGGGGGATGTTGGAGCTCAAAGTCTGCTTTCTTTGGAAGATATCTGCTTGGATTCCACACAAATTTTGCATATAGGGAAGCCGGAATAAGTTTTTGCTTGAAAAAAAAATAAAAGTGGCACACAGCCATGCCAGCTGTCTTGCAAATGCAGTACTCCAGACAATGATTGTTTTACTATTCCCAATCACATGTTATAACCACCACCCTTACAAGTAGCACTATGTGCCATGTAAGAAACAGCTTCAGATCACAACCTGCTCTGAGCCTGGCTTCAGTCGGGGAGGGCGGGCTTTAAATTGAAATAAGAAAGAAAGAAAGAAAGAAAGAAAGAAAGAAAGAAAGAAAGAAAGAAAGAAAGAAAGAAAGAAAGAAAGAAAGAAAGAAAGAAAGAAAGAAAGAAAGAAAGAAAGAAAGTCTTTCTTTCTGTTCCTGCTGAATAGGAAGAGCACCCCAGTCTCAAGAAAAACACAGTTACTGCATCCTTCATAATAGGGTTGCCAGTCCCCCAGTGGAGGAGCTAGGGTTGCCAACCTCCAGGTAGTAGCTGGAGATCTCACATGAACACATGAAGCTGCCTTATACTGAGTCAGACCCTTGGTCCACTGAAATAAGTATTGTCTACTCAGACCGGCAGCGGCTTTCCGGGGTCTCAGGCAGGGGACTTTCACATCACCTACTTGCCTAGTCCCTTCGAATTGGAGATGCCGGGGATTGAATCTGGGACCTTCTGCATGCCAACCAGATGCTCTACCACTGAGCCACAGCCGCTCCTCATACTATTACAACTGATCGCCAGCCAATAGAGATCAGTTCACCTGGAGAAAATGGCCACTTTGGCAATTGAACTCTATGGCATTGAAGTCCCTCCCCTCCCCACACCCCGCCCTCCTCAGGCTCCATCCCCAAAACCTCCCGTTGGTGGTAAAGAGGGACCTGGCAACCCTAGGGGGAGCCCAGTTGCCTGCTGCTGCTCAGAGTGGTGGCAGGAGAAAAATAAAAAATTGCCATTGGGGTTATGGCATGATGTCACTTCCAGGGAAACCCAGACGTGACATCACACCTCTCTAGGAATTGTTGGAAACTCTATAATTAATAGCATAGAGTTTCTGGTGATTTCTAGAGAGGATGGATGTTACATCTGAGTTTTCCCTGAACATTAGGTCAGTTCACTAGGAATTGCTGAAAACCTGCTGACTCTCCAGTGGTTAAAGGACTACAATGGTCTCAACCCCCCAGGCCCACCCAGGCCAGCGAGCTGGTCTTCTGAGGAGGAGGAGGAAAGCCCCAGCCTCCGACACCCAGGAGTCAAAGCATGATAGCCTTCTTTTAGAAAAACACTTCTGCTTGTTACTTGGTTCCTGGGACAGATAACCTATGTTGCAGCAGTGGAAAGATGGAAAGCAATGATAACTGATGAAGCTGAGATCCAAACACACAGATTTCTCTTTCTGTTGACAAATACGCATTGGTCACCAGCGACTGCCATAAATTCTTGAGCCCGCATGCTATCGTACAGCACTCAAAATCCTTTTTGAGGAAAAGGCAACTTTGTTTGTTGTGACCCCCCCCCCCAACATTGTTCTATTGTGTAGAACAGATAATATTAATACCTTTGTACTATAAAAGGTAATGTTCTACCTCCTTGCTTTAAAGATGACTATCTGAAATAAGCGGCTTGCCTTAGGGGCCTATTTATCCTTCGTTCCATCTCTTAGCTCCATTTGAGGCCTCCAGAGATGGCTTAATTTTCTCAGGTTACGTGTTGGATAGTCCAATTTACCTTGTTTGCAATGCCAGTTTCCTTTCAAACTGAACGATTCTGTGGATGATCTATTCACAATTCAAAATGGGCTCTATTTCAATTAGATTTGAGTCCAACAAGATTTTCGGGGTATGAACTTTAGCGAATCAAAGTACCCCTTGTCACATAATCCCCTCTGACGCAGGGAGTTTTGATTCGCGAAAAGCTCGTACCCCCAAAATCTTGTTAGTCTGTAAGGTGCTGATTAGGGTTGCCAACCTCCAGGTACTAGCTGGAGATCTGCTGTTACAACTGATCTCCAGTCGATAGAGATCAGTTCACCTGGAGAAAATGGCCGCTTTGGCAATTGGACTCTATGGCAATGAAGTCCCTCCCCTCCCCAAACCCCTCCCTCCTCAGGCTCCACCCCAAAAACCTCCCGCCAGTGGCGAAGAGGGACCTGGCAACCCTATGTATGCCCCAATGTCATCATGGGCAGATGATGCATCATTTCAAAACAGCTACGTTTTGAATATATGTGCTGCTTTCGCACCTCCGCAGTTGATAGTATTGAGTCAGTCAATGGAATTCATCATGTTGCTGCATGTTTAAACCTTCCTGGAGTGAACTACAGTTTTATAGGCAGGCAGTGGTGGAAGAACATGTGTTTGCAATTCAATTTAAAACACCCATTTAACATGAGCATGGACAGCTTTGGGCCTCTGGCCAGCAAGATGGGTGAAGGATAGGGTTGCCAACCTCCAGGTAATATTCAAAAAAATGTAAATTCAACTGTAAATTGGTAGTATTCAAAAATCACAGATGTAGACTAATGATTCACTTATATCAATATTTATAAATATAATTTCCTCAAATTGCACTATTGCTTCATAGCACCTTTTCAATCAACAAAATTAAATGTACAGTTTTATATATACAACAAAGCAAAATTCATAAAAAATCAAATTCAACAGAAATTAGCAATTGACTTGTGGTGTCTTTCTTTCATGAATTATGCATATATTGTCCATAAATGTCCTTGAGTCCAGTTGGGTAGAACAGGATTCCGGTATCTTTGCCTGTTTCAATATTTCTTCAGCTACCCTGAAGGACATATATTTATGACGTCTGGATCCTCTCTCAGAACGTCCCTTGTATCCTCAGCATCTGTTTGTAATATCAGAATGCTGGTAATCATAAATGAATTTTCATACACAGTGACTTGTGTGGTGTCAACCTGACAAGAATCCTTTCTTGTTTCCAGACTGGAAACTCCAGCAAGTTTGAGACAACCAAGGAAAGCACCTCTTTTTAAGATGATTACAGTTGGTGTTATATGGCTAACCAAGGGTTGCCAAGTGCCCTGTGGTGGCAGGCAAACCCCCGCCAATCCACCCGGGTGCTCGCCAAACAGCTGAGGGTCAGCGGGCAAGCATGCACAAATGCCTGCATGCTGCGGCACGTCACTTTCGGTTTACACCCAGAAGCGCCACCTCGCAACAGGCCTTTCACCATTATGTTGATAGAAATCCCTTCCTGCAGTGTTAATTACTGCACTGGATCCAACCCCACGGGCAGAGAATGAGTTTTTAAAATTTACATTATGCAAAATAGAGGATTGTGTTAACAACCCACACTTCCATCTGCTTTTGTAAACATAGAACTAGAAAGTTAGCGACAAAATACGGCAGCAGTTGCAGCATGGAAGAACAGGTTCACTTCATGCCAACAATACCAGTCATTAACTTGGAAAGCAACAGCAAACATGAGATATTATAAAATTGTCTACAGACAACTGAATTGAAGCACTTTAGGATGCTTTTTAAATGAGCAAACTTCCTTCATTTCCTGGCTGCCTGAATTCACCACATGTCACACAGGATTTTGGATTGCGACTCCCAGATTGCACACGACAGTATCAACTGGAGGGTAGCATTCCACCCTCTGAGATATGTACAAGGTGATCCTTTGGTCCAGTCCACCTGTCAGATTACAATCTGTTTCCCTGCTGCCTTTAAAAACATATTGGTCTTTTACGAATGGCTGTTTCCCTCGCTATCACTCCTGCGACGACTTCGGGTCTTTGTGCTGAATATGCATGCCGTTTCCGACCATCAGAGGTCGCCTCGCTCTCCCCCTGCGTTTCCCCGCATTTTGCCCGCGTTTTCAGGGACCTGTTTTATCTCAAATTTGAAAACGCAGGCAAAATGCAGGGAAACGCAGGGGGAGAGTGAGGTGACCTCTGATGGTCGGGAACAGCAGGCATAATCAAAATAAAGACCCGAAGTCGTCGGAGGGGTGACAGTAGACATTAACGCATGGCTATAATCGAATTTGTTTGTCCCTGTCCTATCTCGCGTTTTATGTCCCCGCATTCAAAAAATTGAACGCACGGGGACATAAAACAGGGACAAACAAATTCAGCTCCTTTCTCCACCGGGTAGAAGGCACTACCCGGACCCAGCGGGGAAAGGAGCAGCCGCACTTTTTCCTCCCCCCACCCCACCCCACACCTCTCTCTCCCCCCCCTCAGTTGGCGTTTCAAACTCACCTCAGAACAGCCTGCTGCCTGGATCCCCGCTGTCAGAGGCGAAGCGGCTGCAGCAGCCCCTTCCGGCACCAGGTCTGCACACTTCCAGCCACTGCAAACCACCTGGCAACCTTTCGCGGCAGCTGGAAGCACACAGCCGTGGCACCAGAAGGGGCCGCCGCTGCCGCTTCGCCTCTGATGGCGGGGATCCAGGTAGCAGGCTGCTCTGAGCTGAGTTTGAAACACTGGCTTGAGGGGGGGAAGAGAGAGGCGTGGGGTGGGGTGGGGGGAGGAAAAAGTGTGGCTGCTCCTTTCCCCGCTGGGGCTGGGCAGTGCCTTCTACGTGGTGGGGAAAGGAGCTGCCGCTGCTACCGCCAGGGCCCGGAAGTCTCCTGGTGGGGAGTCGATCCGGGCGCCTGGCACACACGGGCAAGCTCCTGCCTCTGTTGTGCGCCTTCCATTTTAAGTCGCGACAACAGAGGAATGGCTTCTCTTGGGGATATAGCGAAAGGGAGAGGGTTCAACGTGCATGTGGGTGAGGCATGTGCGTGGCAGCATGGGGACCGCACCAATTCGCTGCATTCCCGGGAGAAAAGAGGGAGAAAGTGGCTGTGCGTTAATGGCCAGTGAGTGAAACAGCCATGAATAAGACCATTGCTACCCCAGGAATCCCCTTGGGTGGCTTGTGCTCTTGGACGGCTCCTAATTGCCTGCCAGTTTCACCATTTCAGTTACCACGTCAAGCTGAACATTTGAATCCCTCCTAATTTATTTGTGTATGTGCAAGTGAAGTTGCTTGGGGTCTTGATGCAGAGCCTTTTGTCCCGTCTCCTTCCTCCTCCAGCTACCTTTGTAATCTCCATTTCTTGTAAAGTGCATTGACCTTTGTTTTTACAAGCCCCATTGGATGCTTTAAGGTATTTATAAACAAACAAACAAACAAAAAAGATAGGCTCCTTTAGCGCCAAAACAGGAAACGTATTAGAAAACCAGTAAATAAAAATATATTGATAAATGGAAGTAGCATTCTAAACACCAGATCTCAAATGTGAAGTAGAAGACCGCAACACCTTTCTGCACCTCCTATAGAATCATAAATAAGGAGATCGCAACCAAGAAACCTCTCACCTCCAAAACCAAGTCATGAATGAACTACGGTGTGGTGTAGTGATAAAGTGCGTTGGACTCTAATCTGGAGAACTGGGTTTGATTCCCCACTCCTCCACATGAAGCCTGCTGGGTGACCTTGGGCCAGTCACAGTTCTGTCCAAACTCTCTCAGCCTCACCTACCTCACAAGGTGCCTGTTGTGGGGAGAGGAAGGGGGTTGTGATTGTAAGCTGCTTTGAGACTCCTTAAGATAGAGAAAAGCGGGATTTAAAAACCTACTCTTCTCTTCTACTGCCATTTACAACTTGGTAAGATCCTTCGGACAAATATTATTTTCAGTTTCAGAAGCTATATTGCAGGTAATTATCATATTGGATTGAAATCCAGCATCTTTCTTCATATGAATTATGATTGTGGATTTCACAACTCATTGTGAAATTCTGAAGGTTTGGTTAAAACGGATTTGGCTTTTCAGAAAAACAGTATAACTTTTAACATTTTGATATCATTGCAAGTGCACTGTAATATATTTTGTGTTTTCACGTTTATATTGAAGTGTTGTATGTATATATGGAACCATTTTGATTATACTGATTATGTTATACACATTTCGGTATTTGAAGTACAATTTCAGCTTGTCACATAGGCTTTCTAGCATTTCTTACCTTTTTATTTTAAGCTATTTATAGGATGGTCTCAATCAATTAAACTTCAACGCATCTAACAGCATATAAATACTACAATAAAAGACCATAAAACAATACTTTTCAAAGCATCGAAACATCAAATCACAGTAAAAAAAAGAAAGAATAGACAGCAGTAACCAAAACGAATTAGCCAGACGGCTGACAAAAACTATGAAGTAAAGTACTATGAAAGGTTTTAAGTCCATTTGCAACACAGGGGGTTACCGTATTATGTATTCCTGCATTATGTATTAAGAGTTTGAAACTGTTATAAAAAATACTGTTCGCACTTCGTTTGGCCCTTTTAGCTGTGAAGACGTCTTCCAACCATTTTTTAGCCGTGGTATCCAAAAACCCTTTTAAAGCGATGTTTTTTATAACATTTTCAAACTCTTAATACATTGGGACTGAGTATAAGTATCTGCAATTAAGAGTTTTCTTCCAACAGATCTAGGAAAGCAGGAACACTTCTCTCACGGTTCCCTTTGCTGTGGGTAAACATTCTGTACCCCAGCGGAGCATTTTCCATCACCCCACCCCTTTTTATGTAAATCCTTATGGCTTTACATATCCCCTCCCAAAGCCCTGCCTCTGTTAAGCACACCAGCCTGAGCTGTCAGAAACAGTAAGAGCAGAGTCTGCTTCGTGAAATCTTGCTTTTTTCCAGCTGCAACGCTTGGCAGGAGGGGGGCTTTTGATCCTTGGAGATATTTTGTTTTTAACCCCAGTTATTGTGCGGAGGTACAACCGCAAGGACTGAGCTTCTGTTAAAAAGGATTGGGATCGCTGAAAACTGGGGGTGGGAGCAGTGTTTGGACAGCTGTTTGGGAAACTGTAAGTAGCTGTTGCTGTTGAGCTAACGTTTTCAGAAGGGAGAGAAAATAACTTTGCGGCATGATATACAGAATTGTATGTTTCTAAAGTCTGTGAACCTTGATTGTGAGAAAAGCGGCAAGTTCCTGCTAGCGGAGCAAAGACAAGGATAGGGGTTTCATGTGCAACTAGTGATTGTTGCTCAACAGCCAGCTCCGTGCATCCAATGAAGGGCAAACCTCATTTCACCAAAAGAAAAGATTGCAACGTCACATGGACCATGAACCAAGCCAGCCGCAATCCCAGGACAAATGTGTACTTGTTCCACAGTCTGGAAAACAGAAAGCAAAATGAAGAATACTATGATGGTAAGTGATCTTTCTTTCTTTCTTTCTTTCTTTCTTTCTTTCTTTCTTTCTTTCTTTCTTTCTTTCTTTCCTTCCTTCCTTCCTTCCTTCCTTCCTTCCTTCCTTCCTTCCTTCCTTCCTTCCTTCCTTCCTTCCTTCCTTCCTTCCTTTGAATTAAGATTTTTTTGGGGATAGGTCAAGCCTTATGCTCTCCCACTGTAATTAATTGAGCGATGGTGATAGAATTAGATTTTAATAGGGAAAACTGCAGGGGCATTGGTCCATGGTCCAGAATATGGCTCCAAAATAATTCCATCAACAGCATGATGAATATAATCCATCTGTCACTGGAGTTTTTTTTTATTTTATTTTTTTGCCATCAAGTCATAATAACCGATTTGTGGTGACCCCATATGTTTTCAAGGCAAGAGACGTTCCAAGGTGGACTGCCACTGCCTGCCTCCATCTAGCGACCCTGGTGTTTCTTGGTGGTCTCCCATCCAAATATTAACAAGGACCAAAGCTGCTTAGCTTCTGAGATCTGATGAGATCTGCCTATCCGGGGCTATCCTGGTCTGGACACTGGAGCTAAGAGAAACACTGGATCAGAGTTGCACTAGAGAGCAACTACTGATAACTCTGGTAGTGGAAAGTGCCATCAGGTCACAGCTGACTTACGGCAACCCCATAGGATTTTAAAGCAAAGAGACGTTCAGAGGTGGTTTTGCCATTGCCTGCCTCTGTGTAGTGACCCTGCAATTCCTTGGTGGTCCTCCATCCAAGTACTAACCAGGGCTGCCCCTGCCTAGCTTCCAAGATCTGATTAATGATATCTGGCTAGCCTGGCCCATCCAGGTCAAGGCATTCATAACTCTACATTGTTCGTATTTTGATTCGTAAAAAGGATTCCAAGCTTCTTTTGCTGCTCTTATCCAGATGTCAGATCTGTTCAAGTAACATTTTGTTTCTGGCTGCTTCAGATCTTCAGAAGAATTCAAAGATTGCAAAGGATTCAGCCAGGCTTGACCTTAACTGCCCCCCCCACAATTTCCTGTAAAAGGGGGGGAGGATGGGGAGGAAGGGCATGCTCTAGATTTTGCACAAAGAAAATGCAAATAGTGTAATAATGAATTTTCCTGATTAAATACACTACTATGAGCATAATTCTTCCCATTCTTCTTTCTATCCAAATGTAAACTTTATTACATCTAATCAAGAGTAACAGGAGAGATTTAAGCTCATAGCTATCAATAGGATTAAAAAGGGCTCATAGCTATCAATAGGATTTGAAAGGGCTTGACTTTGGCTGAACTGAGTAATGAATACTTTACAAATGTTTGCAAAATCCTGACTTTGAGATTGCTCATTTGTATATATATTCCTTTATGTATTTTTTGCCTTTCTACCAGGAAAGCACCATAACTACAAAAACTACAAAAGCCATAAGAACAAATTATTAAAACAATAATATATATTGTTTATAGATCAAATGAGCCAGCGTGGTGTAGTGGTTAAGAGTGGCGGACTCTAAGCTGGAGAACCGAGTTCGATTCCCCACTCCTCAACATGAAGCCTGCTAGGTGGCATTGGATCAGTCACAGTTCTCTCAGAACTCTCTCAGCCCATGGAGAGGAAGGCAGTGGCATACCACTTCAAAATGTCTCTTGCCTTGAAAACTCTACAGGGTTGCCATACGTCAGCTGTGACTTGACTGCACACACACACACACACACACACACACACATCAACTAACGTCTATAATACCTGATTAATAGGGTTGCCAACCTCCAGGTAATGCTTAAGAATCCCAGCAGAAAATTTGCCAAATACAATACAGATTGTGAAACAGTGATTCTATTTTAGAATGTGTTCACAGTTTGCAATAACACCAATTACATATGATCATGTAACAAACAACAGAAAGCGAAAAAGAGAAGGCTACATAGGTAAAGTCCCGAAAACATACATCAAAGTTGGTAACAAAGCACAGTCCTCCGCAAAGGTGCGTTAAATGCTTTCCACAATACTTTTGCTGCGGTCTACTTTGACGTATGTAGCCTTGTGGTCCTGACGATTCCCCCTTATGTCCTTGGGATACAGCTACAGGGGTCCGGTTAGCCACTCAGCCATGCATCTGATTGGATGAATGCTAGTCCCGGTTGTTGAATGCTGAACATTGCGCTGTCCTCTGTCTATCTTCGGTTCTTCCATAAATTGCACATACAGTTACATAAGTTATGCTACTTCTAGTAATTTTTCTGCAAGAAGATTTTTTGTTTTACCAAAAAAAAAAAAAAGTGGTGGAGAAGAAGGAAAAGACAGGAACTATTTGTGTTCTCTGAAATCACAGTAAAATGTTCAGATTAATGAAGCTTTGCTCTATTGCATCCTCCTATGCCATTGACTGTTTTTGCTTTTCAAACAATGCTGTCTGGGAACTTTTAAAATTTAAACGTACGGTAGTTCTCCAAATAGGGCTGCCAACCTCCAGGTACGAGCTGGATATCTCCTGCTATTACAACTGATCTCCAGCCGATAGAGATCAGTTCGCCTGGAGAAAATGCCGGCTTTGGCAACTGGACTCTATGGCATTGAAGTCCCTCCCCTCCCCAAACCCCACCCTCCTCAGGCTCTGCCCCCAAAACCTCCCGCCGGTGGCAACGAGGGACCTGACAACCCTATCTCCAAAAGATCTGGCTTCTCTTGGTTCCTGGGAGAATTTTAATTCATGTTCACTAAATCAGAAAATAACTATTTAAAGGTGGGGGGGAGGAGAAATAGCTGGAAATAATATCTTGAATTTCAGAATAACAGACATTTCTTTAGAAAGGATTGTTCTGCTGACTACTGTTACTTTTTGCACAGGGCATGAGAAGGGAAGTGGATAATGAGGGATAATCTCACTGACAGGGATGTATTCCAACTAGAAAAATTAGCAGGAGCTTCTGCTGAAGAGATTCATTCCCACAGGCATTCTATGTACAGCATTTCCACTTTCCTTAAGGAACCATACACACTGGCTTGGGGATAGGGTTGCCAAACTCTAGGTACTAGCTGGAGATCTCCTGCTATTACAACTGATCTCCAGCCAATAGAGATCAGTTCACCTGGAGAAAATGGCCTCTTTGGCGATTGGACTCTATGGCATTGAAGTCCCTCCCCTCCCTAAACACCCCCCTCCTCATGCTCCGCCCCAAAAACCTCCCGCCAGTATCGAAGAGGGACCTGGGAACCCTAGCCACTGTCCTGAGCCAATTGGGCTCCTGCAGGTTTGAAAATGCCATTTCCTGCAGCTGGTGTGTAGCTGCAGGGAAAGCAAGTTGGCTTGTTAAAAAGCATATTGTGTAGTTTGGTTCTGAGAAGTTCTCAGCTAACAGTGCTACCCTATGCAAAACTACTCCAGCCTAAACCCCTTGGTCTTAGATTAGGGTTGCCAACCTCCAAGTGAGGTCTGGCGATCTCCTGGAATTAAAACAGATCTTCAGACTACCAAGGAGGAGGAGGAGAAGAGTTGTTTTTTATATGTTGACTTTCTCTACCACTTAAGGAAGAATCAAACCAGTACGCCTCTGGAGTTATGATTTCATTTTCAAAATTAGGATCTATGTATTTCAAGATGTAGATTTTTAGTTCTAGATCAAAACGTAAGTGTAAGCTTTCAAAAGAAACATATTTCAAGCGTCATATTAATTATAAAGCGCCATCAGGTTAAATTAACGTACCGGTACCTTGTTTTTAGGATGTCAGTCTGTTCACAGGCCTGGCACATGGTTCTCAGAAAGTTCTGTCCACCCCGTTTTTCAACATTTTAATTTGTCAACCCTAGATATCCCTTTTGTATATACGATGTAATCCACAGCATAGTCACACTTGACTGAGAAGTAATATTAACTTACACAATAATACCTTAATTGCCTTCTCTAAAACAAAACCCATTGTCTTTCTACAGGTTTAAGCAAACCCTGCTTTTAGCTCCAAGGCTTTAGTGATTTTTGGCAGCAATGTAAGTGTCAGTAGAACAGGCTAAACATATCTCATTACACAAACTTCCAAAACTCACTGCATTGTGGGCTCTAAATAACTGTTGAATGCAGCAACCCCCCCCCCCACCAGGTTTCTAAAGTTTTCTCTACAATGTGAATGAGATGAAAGAGACACTAGCTGTAATTGATGTGTGGGAACATTTCAGACTTAGATCGCATGTTAAAATTGAAATTTTAATCTAATTTATTGCCATTCCTCATTAGAGTTAATTAGAAAAACTATCATAACATATTCCTCTACCGAATATTCAAGCATGTGGGGTTTTTTTATAAGTTCTGTTCTTCTCAGTACATAAATTCTTACCATCTACTGGAGAGAACGGAATGGGAAATGAATGACGAAGAACTGACAACAGACCGCCTGAAAGTCTGTTGTTTTCTGAAGACCATGCTGAGGAAAAGCTAAATGCTTATTTCGCCCTAAGGAAGAGATGTTTAACATATATACTCAGCTCTACTGGAAAGTGTGATTTACATCCAAGAGAATGAATATATGGAATATATTGGAAGTAGTATAGTTGATTTGGAAATGCCCTCACACTATGGTCGCTTAGGCATGGGAGTTTTACCAGAGGTTTGTTGCTCGCTGGACCCACACTTTGCTGTTGCAAAGCTATGCACCAGCAGTCTCCAAGCTCAAAACAAGAAGCTTTTGAGCCCCTGCCCCTTGAAATGCCGCTTTGTAATTGGCTGCAGTGCTTGCCAGTGCTTGCTGTGAGAAAAAAGTCTCCACCCCACGAATACCCAAGTGCCAAGTCAAAAAGCTTTAAAAAACAACAACGGAGCTCTCTAAAAGGAATGGGAGGGGGGAAGGAGAAACCCAACCCTCGTTTCTAAATGCTTTTCTTCTGCTCAGAAAGAACTCCAAGGAAGCAGGAAGCATTTGAATCCCCGCCTCTTGACATGCTGCTTTGTAATTGGCTGCAGTTCTTTCTGTGAGAGAAACATCACTCCCCCAAGCTTCCGTGTCCCATGCTTTGCCTTATGCATGGGAATTTCACCTGGGCTGAGCTCAGGGGAGATGGAAGAATTGGGTTAATAGAGGGACAGGAAGTCCCTGGATTTGTGAGGGCTAGCAGCGAGGTCATCTCTAATGGAGGTAAAACTCATGCATAACTCCAAGGAACAACTGAGACAGACCGGGGCAAACATGAATGCAAGTACCCATGCATAAACAACCTATATATATACCAAAATATATCTTGCCTCTTCAGCTCTGAAAATGCCAGCTCTGTAAGCTTGCAGTGAAAGTCAGCTGTGAACAGTGCCTACTGCCTGATATCTGTGATGTCCAAACGTTATTTTTCATTGGTTCTTGCAGGTTATCCGGGCTGTGTAACCGTGGTCTTGGTATTTTCTTTCCTGACATTTCACCAGCAGCTGTGGCAGGCATCTTCAGAGGAGTAACACTGAAGGACAGTGTCTCTCTGTCCTTCAGTGTTACTCCTCTGTAACAGAGACACTGTCCTTCAGTGTTACTCCTCTGAAGATGCCTGCCACAGCTGCTGGCGAAACGTCAGGAAAGAAAATACCAAGACCACGGTTACACAGCCCAGATAACCTATGAGAACCAATGAACTCTGACCGAAAGCCTTCTACAGTTATTTTTTCAGCTATTTTGTGATTTTAAAAATAATATAACAAAAATTGAAACGAAAAAAAGGATTTGTGGAACTTGGGGGGGGGGGAAGCATGCATATGCATTTACCAGTATTCATTTTGTTGATAGGCACATCTGTCATTGCAGTTGTAAAGCCAAGAGATTCAAGTTTGCCTTGAATCAAGGTTGAGGGATCTTTTGCCAGTCAATTTGCGGGGCAAAGAGACCCAAGAATGGAACCAACATCGGAACCAAATGGAATCAAAATAGGATAAGGATGAAAGCAAGCAAAATCTAGAACATACTAACTTTTTCAGTTAGTTATTTAGCAAAAGACAAGGTTGCTGAGCCAACTCATAAGCTATTTGTTGGTTGACAACCCTGCGAGGCCACTAACAAAGGAGGTGGAAACTATTCGAGGCAAGAGAACAAAAACAGAACAGGGTGGTTTTTTAGTGGTTACTGCTCAGTGTTGCCTTAGGAATTTTGGTTCCCCAGATGACATCTGAAAGAAGGAGCCCTTTTGGGGCACCTAGGCCTAGGAATAGTTCTCTCCATCCTTTTCAGGCTTTCCTTCAACTCTCTATTACCATAGTTGAGCCATGTTGGGGTGGGGTTTCCAGGTCCCTCCTGGCCACCAGCCAGGGATGGGGGGGGGTAGGGTTGCCAGCTCCTGGTTGGGAAACTCCTGGAGATTTGGGGATGGGACCTGTGGGGTACAATGCCATGGAATCCACCCTCCAAAGCCGCAATTTTTTTCCAGGGGAACTGATCTCTGTAGTCTGGAGATGAACTGTAATTCCAGGGGATCCCCAGGTCTCACCTGGAGGCTGGCAACCCTATGCTGGGGTCTTCAGACTAAGGTTTTTGTAAACCAAGACAGGTTGACATCCCTTAGCAAATACTTATAGTTCTTTAGAGATGGGTCTTATTTAAGTTTTATGGTTTTATTGTTCAATACCTTGGTCTAAGAACAGGGGGAAAGAAAGAAAGAAAGAAAGAAAGAAAGAAAGAAAGAAAGAAAGAAAGAAAGAAAGAAAGAAAGAAAGAAAGAAAGAAAGAAAGAAAGAAAGAAAGAAAGAAAGAAAGAAAGACTGTTCTTATTAACATCTGGAACATACTGCAGTCAAGGATGCCAAGGAAAACTTCAAATAACTGCATGGACTTCTACTACATAGTAGTAGTTGCTGGCAGGGTTTAGCAGAGGCACAATGTCATAGCAGGCGTCCATGCATTAAATAGTTGTATATATTACACACAAGAATCCCTTGCTAAATGGAGGCCATTTTAAGCAGCACCCATTTTTTTCTGATGGATGAGTTAACAAGAGAAGGGAGCAGGGCCACCAATGCCTCGTTAAAAAGGAGTTGGCACCCCTGTGCCCATAAACTTTATTTATGTAAATATTAGCTAAGAAAGGTCTGATACTTTCCCAGAGTGTACCAGTTTATCATGCAGAAAGACAATTTCCTTTCTAGAAAGAAGATGAAAGAGTACTCTGATGTCTTTTCTGGGCATCACCAAACATCTGTCTGGCTGTCTGATGATCGTTCCATCCACCCATCCATACCATCTTTTGGCAGCAAAGAAACGCTCATGACAACTCATACTTAATAAAAAAATTAAAAAATGAACATAGAACCAACATAAAAGAACTGCCCAAACCCAAGACTACCATGTCAAAATACTACTTGGCTCAGTCCTACAAATGTAAATAAAAATATTTTAACCAGCTGTCTAAAATAAATCATCCAAGGGACATTTCCTAATAGGCCTCTTTGGGCAGAGAGTTCCACAAAGAGGGTATTGCCACAGGCCCTTCCTTTTAAGGGGAAAAAAGTTGGGAATACACCCTTAAAACATAAAGATAGTCTGAAAAGAACAGGCTTGTTTTGTTTTCCTAACACCATAGGGAAATGGTGCTGCAGCCCCGGGAGCTTCTGGGATTGGCAGAAAAGAAGGGGAAAAACATCGTCCTAGTCTGCAGGCTTTCTTTTTACGAGGAGGGCAGATAGATTCATTGCATAGTCTTCCCTTGGCACCGGAGGGTGGATTCTTTCAGTTCCAACAGCCAGAAGCAGCCCACTTGGCAGGCTTCTGTAGTGTCTTTTCCAGTAACCTCTTCCAACTCAATGGTGAAGCTGTTCTGGACTGGAGCGACCCGGTCTTATCCAGTTATTGCTAGAGCAGCCTGTCACCACATGTGTCCTGCTGCTGCCTAGGAGGAGGAGGAGGATGGCCCGCTGCATCCAATCCCCCTTTTCTGTCTGCCTCCATTCACTCTGTGTCCTCAGAGGCTTCAAACAGGAATTTAATCTGTGCTGCCTTTTTAAGGAACCGTGTTTATGAGCTACTGTGCCTGTTAACCTCTGCCGTTGCTAAAACCCACATACACACACACACACACAAACAGGCCATGGGTTGGATCCAGCCAGCTATTTCACTCAATTCTCCTCCTTCCCACATGGCTTTTGTCAATGCACATCTCATGTTCCCTAGCCTAGCCACTTGGGTGAACAAAGAGGTCCCCACCTCTGTTTTTCGCCAGTGGAAACGCAGATTTGCATCCAACCAACCCTCTGTGCTCCTTAAAGCCACCTGATGTCAGTTCTGGCCCAAAGAAGCTAGCATCATTAGAGGAACCACAGTGATGTTCTCTTGTCACACTGTACCATTTACTTGTCTTTTTCACTGTGGATTCTCTTCATCAAATTTCCCTTCATGTGCACATGATTTTCTTTTTCTGGAACAAAAGCTCCACCCAGACTTAAGATCAGTAGAACATGCCTGATCTACAAAAAAAATTGCACGATGGGTACAAAAAGCCAATCAGCACAATCCTTACTGTAGGTCAACTACTCACACCGAAGCAATCTTAAGAGGGCATCACCCAGCCATGATCTATGTGCTTGTGGGGTGCATGTGAGAGTCAGTACAGTAAATCTGTGAGCACATCTCCCAATTATTAACTTTTTAAACTTTAAAATGGGGGCACTGAGGAAGGGGTGATTCACCCTTTCCCTGGACACATTTGCCGAATCTAAATTCCTCTATAACACTGTTATTAGCTAGGTTTCCCCCATATGTATGGAAAGACAGGAGTAGAGCCCACAGATCTTTAGAATCTATATTTCCCCCTCTTTATAGGGCTAATACTATCTGGGTGGGGAGTGGTTTAGATTAAGGAAAGGGCACAATGGTAAACAGTTAAATACTCAACATTGCTACTCTGGTCAAATCTGAAGCCCACAGAGGGAAAATATGATGAACCCCAAATGGATAGAGTTCCAGTCATAGGGCAAAAACGCATGGTCGCTTTATCCTCCTTTAATCCCTGTTTCAGCCAGGATTCAGCCTGGATCGAATGCATGCGTTTCGCCTAATGTGCGTTAGATCCTGGCTAAAACAAGGATTAAAGGAGGATAAAGCGACCATGCGTTTTTGCCCATGTCATGTCTGGTGTTTGGTCTGAGAGAGAGGAGAAGCCTAAGGCATTGGGACTGGAGAGTAGCCTTCACTCACAATACATTTTGGAGCCACGATGCAGCTTGACGTTTGAGGGGAAACACAGGGTTCCCGATCCCATATTTCTCTCATCGTTCTAAAGCAGGAATGAAGGCCATGGACAAGAGAGACTGAGAAGGTTGAGGTGCTTCAACTTTCGTCTGCTCTCTGATTTCTTCTCTGAAAATACCCCTCAGGACAGATTTAATAGATTTCTCCTTAGCTGGGCTCCAAATGATGAAGGCAAAATAGGATTATTTTTTCTGGGGAGGATCACCAGCATTGGGAGGGTTCCCATTGTTTTGGCCAATGTGGGTGTGGGACCATATCTTCCAGAAAGGACGCCACTCTGCGCACAGATACCTGAACAAAAACTACAGATTCCTTGAAACTGACTAACAGGGCTGGTGTCTGCTTGGTGTATCCTGTGATGTGTCACGCAAAGAAAAATCCCTTGTTCCCACCTTGCAACAATATGTGTCTATGCTCGGGGTAGGGGAATCCTCATTCCCACCTCGTGAAAAAAATCGTATTTGCTGAAGGAAATCTACCTGTTACCAGCCACTGCTATAGGTCAAGCGACCTGACAAGATTGAAACGGTTTACTACATTGCTCTTCGCCACAGCAGTCCAGGTGGTCATTTTACAAAATAGAGTTATTTTTCAGCGAAGGGCTGACCCAGGTAGTCAGATTTGAACTATTTCTCTGTAACGTTGTAGTTGTGTGCAGCCATGGACTACTGCTAGGGCCTTTGTCTAGCAGCAGGTGACAAATCTATACTGAATTTCCACATATTTTAGAACATGCTTTAAAAAGATTACATTGTGCCCCATCTGAAATGGAGCCACGGCTGAGTTAAAACTATTTAGGAGCTGCTGTTGTAAAGAGTTCAGTCAGTTTAGTGTTCCCTTTAAAATGCCTTGGGGAGGGGCTGTGGCTCAGTGGTAGAGCAACTGCTTGGCATGCAGACGGTCCCAGGTTCAATCCCCGGCATCTCCAGTTAAAGGGAATAGTCAGGTTGGTGATGTGAAAGACCCCTGCCTGAGACCCTGGAGAGCTGCTGGTGGTCTGAGTAGACAATACTGACTTTGATGGACTGACGGTCTGATTCAGTATGAGGCAGCTTTGTGTGTTCATGCGTCTTGTAGTTCAGAAAATTCTCAGTTATATACTTTATACAGAACAAGGGACATCAGTGATCAAGATCGTACATGGCTGGCTTTTCATTTCTTTAAATTAATGGCCAACTCGCTTCTTTGAAGATCCAAAAAGTGGCATTGGGGGAGGGAATGTTTCAATGTTTCCTTTTGCTCTGTTTCTGCGCTCTAAACCAGACCTATTCTACAAGTTCTGCAACATGTTCCTGAGTTTTATGGCCCATGTCATAACGCCTGCACCACTATGCCTCGTACCTAGGGTTGCCAACCTCCAGGCACTGGCTAATCTCCTATTAAGGAAAAATATCCCAACACGCAGCCACTTCCAATTCTTTTGTTATTTTTATATTTTTCCCATGCTTAGTATCTCTTTAAATACAGGTCTCCTGCTATTACAACTGATCTCCAGCCGAGATCAGTTCACCTGGAGAAAATGGCCGTTTTGGCCATTGGACTCTGTGGCATTGAAGCCCCTCCCCTCCCCAAAACCCACCCTCCTCAGGCTCCACCCTAGATACCTCCCGCAGGTGGCAAAGGGGGACCTGGCAACCCTACTCATACCCAATAATGGTTGACGTCGCTCTGTGCGCTTCGTACCCAAGAAGAGACATCTAGTTCTTCAGGGAAATTATTCTGTATACCCTTTTGTATTTTTAAAAAATCTAGGCCATAGGTAAACCTTTCCCACTCGGTTTCAGTACCCTTTAAAAGAAGGCACTGGCATTTTGCTGTTAACAAATATATGGCTGTTATCGTCATCATCATTGTTTTTCCAATAATAGAATAAGTCTTACTGTTCGACATATGCCATGCATCCCAATCTCCTGATTTGTCTGCCAGTCAGTCATCCAACCATTCAGAAACCCTCTATCAGTTCCTCCCATTTCCGAGCCTTCTCTATTGCAACATTTCCCCCTCCCATCCCCTAGTTCTGGCAGAGGAGATCTGAGACTCTTGCCAGCTACCAACAGCCTTCCTGCTTCAGTAAACAGTCATTCATAATAGCTGACAGCAATTGAACGCCTATCTGTTTCTCACATTCTTTCTTCTTTTTTATTATTTTTTTTTCTGAAGGGAATATGTTTCGAAGTGTGTGCGATTTAAAAAGTGTATAAGGCTTTAAAAAGGTTTTGAGGTTTTCCACAACAAGATGGGTGGGTCAGGTATTTCAATGTCAGCCTTCCGAAAGGAAATGGGAGGAAGGAAATGGGGAAATGCCTGCGTCCTCCATTAAAAATCCCTAGGAAATAGGGCTGCCAACTTTTAAATGGGTCCCTCTAATATAGGGTTGCCAGTTCCCTCTTTGCCACCTGCAGGAGGTTTTTGGGGCAGAGCCTGAGGAGGGCAGGGCTTGGGGGGAGGGATTTCAATGCCATAGAGTCCAATTGCCAAAGCAGCCATTTTCTCCAGGGGAACTGATCTCTATCGGCTGGAGATCAGTTGTAATAGCAGGAGATCTCCAGCTAGTACCTGGAGGTTGGCAACCGTACTCTAATATCAATCTGACCTGCAGCAAATACTAGGTGATATATTTACCTCCATGCCATGCAGTTTAAGCCCAGCTGGCAACCCCACGTGTTGGCTTTGGGGCATCAGGAACCATGTGTTTTTGTCCCCAGGCATCTGTTAAGCCATTTTCCAAGTCTGATTTCTTGCTGAGTACTTTTCTTGCTGGTTTTAAATTGAAGTATTTCCCTCTGCTAGCTTTCAGGGCAGAGCGTTGCCACTTTTATGTGTCGTTTCTGTTTCGTGGCTTTTTTAAATGACCCCATTGACATTATTATTGCTTTTTATGCTTCTTTGATTTTTATTCTGTTGTTTTAACCGAGGTTTAAGTTGCATTGGCAGCATTAGGTAGAAATCTTGTATATAAGTAAATATAGGTGATTTTGAACAGTGGGATCACTAAACCTCTAAAGTCACAAATGTCTTAAACATAAAGATGGGGGGAGGGGGAATAGATTGAAATAAACTAGAAAGGGACTGCTGCCCTCTGCTGAGTTTGAATTGCATCAGAACTGGTTCTCTCTATATATATCATGAACTATTTATGGCTGCCCAAAAAACAAAGATTTCCTTTTAGCTGAGGTAGCGGTGATGGATTATGGTTTGGGTGTGGGGATGTGAGTCTTCTAAGTGTTCTTGCTATCGAGAATATTAAACTAGTGATACCGCGCCTGTTCAAAAGGTTTCACCTTTCACAAGGGAAGACCTATAATCTGTGTAGATCTCTAAAGCGTGGATTGCAAAATCTCAGTAGATTCAGTTAATTATATCAAGATGTGGCAGGGTGTGTAGTTATATCTGGGCTGGTGAGGGAGTAATGGGGTGACCTTCTTTATTTCTGTCCCCGCCCCAAACTCAGCAGGTCTTTTTTCACTAGGAGGGGAGAAGCGAACGGAAACTTGTTGCTCAGCAGACATTTGGTGAAAATTATAAGAGCTTTCCAGATTTTATAATTGTGTACGCTAGGAACTACCAACCACACATACTTCTAGTTACCTGGAAACACATTTCTGGAAAAGCACCAGAAATGAAGCTTTCAGCTAACCAGCACAGAGAAAAATTCCATAAAATAAAAGTTGGGGTTTTTTTAAGCCTAAAGCAGATCTTTTCATGATATTTTCTTGTGTCTTCTAGTGGATGCACAAACTACTCTGCAGGAGTGAATTAGCTACCTGTAGCAGAATCCTATAGATAAGCACGTCAGATTGGCCGTCAGTCCCTGTACCCCACTGATGCTCAACAGGGTAGTGGTGGGGAAATGGGTGGGTTATAATTAGAAGTGATGTCACCGCACCATGGGATGCTGTAGGAATGCTGTTTATGTGTCTCGTCACCCAAAACTCTGTGTCCTAGGGTGCAGTGATGTCACTTCCAGTTATACAGCTGAGAATGATGTCACAGCTTCCCGGGATGCTTTTCTCTAAGGTCATTTATGCATGGAGGTTTTACCTGAGGTTTGTTGCTTGCTGGACCCACACTTTCCTGTTGCGAATCTATGCACCAGCAGTCAACTCAAATCAGGAAGCATGTGAGTCCCCGCCCCTTGAAACGCTGCTTTGTAATTGGCTGTAGTGCTTACTGTGAGAGAAAAATCCTGTCCCCCTGCGGAAACCCAACTGCAATGTTAAAAAGCATTTTAAAAACCAAAAGCAAACAAACAAACAAACACCATGGAGCTCTCTAAAAGGAATGGGGGTGGTCGGGGAAGAAACCCGAGCCTTGTTTTTTAAATCCTTTCTTCTGCACAGAAAGAACTCTGAGGAAGCAGGAAGCATTTGAATCCCTGCCCCTTGACACACTGATTTGTAATTGGCTATAGTGCTTTCTGTGAGAGAAACATCACTCCCCAAGCTTCCATGTCCCACGCTTTGCCTCATGCATGGGGATTTCACCCAGGCTGATCTCAGAAGAGATCAAAGAATTGGGTTAATAAAGGGACGGGAAGTCCTGGGATTTATGAGAACTAGCTGTGAGGTCATCTCTAATGGACAGAAAACTTGTGCATAACTCCAAGGAACAACCGAGACAGACTGGGAACAAACGTGAGTGAAAGTACCCATGCATAAATGACCTAAGTCACGCTCTCTTCAGTCTTCCAGGGGTTCCTGGCTTTAGCCAGGCAACCCTACCTGTACGAAACATTTATTGTAAGTAAAGGACCTGCAAGGAATCATCAGGAACAAGGCAAGGAGCAATAGCCAGGCAACCTTCTACCACCTGACTTGTATGACTCACCCAGGCCCAGCTGCTTCCTACTGTTCAACGGCAGCCACCCCACAAAGGCCAGTATGGTGCAACAGTTAAAGTTTCAGGCTTGAATCTGGGAGGCCCAGGTTCAAATCTCCATTCTGTCATTGAAGCTCAGTGCGTGACCTTGTGGAAGTTACACATCTGCAGCTTAACCTTTTTCTGCAAACCTTGGGTTTTTTTCAGGTTTGCACAAAGATCTGACTTGTCTGTCCATGGCTCCAGTCTCTGGATTTAAGTATTGCATTGAGAATTAGATATATTAATGATATTTTAGTCCTGCTTTTCAGCCAAATTTTCTTACAGGAATAAAAAAATCTATGCCAAGGACAACTAAAATTTATTATAAATGTTCCTTGGGAAGGAGATTCCCTAGTTGAGCAGGATCCAGACCCAATGAATTGGTGCCTAGCTGGTTTCTGCCCTCCCTCCGATGACACCATTGATAGCAGATGCAAAATGGAAAAAGGGAGGTTCTCATTGGGAGCTGGATCCAGGCAGAGGAGTTCATTCACAAATTACAGGCATCTTTCTACATATAACTATACTATTAATTTCACATTTTTGCAGCTGGCTTTATGAGAATTCAAAATATTTGCTAGCCAAGCCTGTGTAATGTAAATATTTTATTACCTAACAAATTTCAAGCACTTTGGCAATTATACGCATGCTCATATACAGTGAGAGAGATTAGATATAAGATGAAAAAATATATTATGAATATTTAAAAACCTATGAAGGACATGTCCACTCTGTATTTAGCAACTGATTATGCCATTCAGAATGTTCTCACATAAACAGGTCTGCTAGTTAAGCCAAAATCAATATTCCAGTGTGTGAAGGTTTCTGTTGAATGTTGGTGAATCAATGAATGTTTTAATTTGTTGCTCTTGAGGGATGCCGCATATAAATTACACAAGTCTTGTGGGATGGCTCTATAATTTGCATCTTTGTGGGTATATTCAACTTGACCTGCAGTTTGAAAACACGTGGCTGAATTATCAATAACCACCCCAGCAAAACACATTTCTGCCGCTATGCAGTTTCACTGAGATATAACCATTAAAGGGCTCAGGGAAAATGGTCGGTTATTTTTTCTCTTTTAATAGAGTTACATATACAAACAGTAATTTGTTTAAAGAGGGCTATATGGAATATATAACCGCCCTTTGTTGCATTTAACCATGTGATTCCTTCCATTAAGAGCTTTATAGGAGATTGCAGAGAAACAACGAAACCTTTCTGTTTATTTGTAAGCAAAAGAAAGGGACCATGCACGTAACAGAACAGGAAAATAAATAATTCCTATTGTGTTCTGAATATTGTTTCCTATAGGAAACTGCACAATGCATCATACATAAAACCTTCAGTATTGATAATCAACAATAAAACCTTGAAACACTAGTCATCAACATCAAGTTTAACATCAAGTTTTCTTCTTCCCCAGACAAATCACTGATTGCACAGCCTATATTTGTTTTCAAGAAGAAAGACCGATCTTGCAAGGTATTGTATTGAAACTTCTTCCTGCTGCTCCAAACATTTAGAAATGTAAAAATTGGGGTTATAATACATTTCACCAAGATCTAAGATCTTCTCTGAAATTACTGGAAGTGTTCTTCAGTTTAGGGTTGGAAGGATGATTCTCTAACTAAACTAGGAAATATAGGAATAACATGGGAGGGGGTTTCCTTAAGAATAATGATGGTTTGATTATAATTGCAGAGAAGGAGAGACATCTCAGCTTGTGTTCTGCTGTGAATTTGGGGGTGATTTGAAATGTGGGCACTCTCAATTGTAGTCCCAGAACCTATGAGTGATATTCAATGACACAGAACCCCTAAAAATAATTGCTACCTGGACACTTTCAACCTTTGATTAACTGTTGCTTCTTTTTGTACAGAGACCTGCAGAAGACTATGAATGCAAGACTGAAAATGGTAATCTTTTTTATTTACACACTTGTTATAAAGGCTGCAGTGTCATTTTATTTAGTGGCTGTGGGTACACCTAGTTCATGATCCTTGAGCCCTTCATGTAGACACTCAGGACTCACCCGTCTGGAATAGGGATTCCCATGAAAGGAAAGATCCCTATGTAGTCCTTTCTGTTCTGGCAAACCTGAGAATTAGCTATTGAGTTGACTACTGAGTTGACTATTGAGCAACTGTCTTTGAAACAAACTCTTGTGCATCTCCATCCTTTTTTAAAAAGAGTTATATATATATATATATATATATATATATTATAGTAATATTTATGTATTTTATTTTTAAATGCAGCAAAATGTGTAAAGCAGCAATGTTATGCATTTATTTATTTACTTATTTAAAACATTTATTAGCTGCCTTTCTACCTTGCACAACTCAAGGCGGCTTACAATACAGGCTGAATATCCTTTACCCTGCTTGGGACCAGAAGTGGTCCATATTTTGGATCTTTCCGTATATTGGAATATTTCAGACTTTTTGCTTATACATAATGACATATCTTGGGGATGGGACCCAAATTCCTTTTTGTTTTATATACACTTTATACACATAGCCTGGATGTAAATTTAAACAATATTTTAATACTTTTGTGTACATTAAGCCATCAGAAAGCAAAGGTGTAACTATCTCACCAGAATACCTGTATCAGCTGGTAAACAAGAACAATAACCAACAACAAACTAACAACTGCAGGCTTTCAGTCTCCACCTACAATACAGTGTACACTGTATTTTTACTTTTAGGTGAGGAAACAGTGAAAGCAGGCAGCATGGATCTGCCTGCATGCCGGCTCTAAGGGTCTGGTTTTTGGATCAGTCTGGATATGGGATATCCAGATAAGGGATACTCTACCTGTATAAATAAAACAATGACTATAAAAGCACCCAAAGATCACAATTTAAAATCTCCAATTACAACTGATAATAAATAAAAACTAAATTAGTTAAATGCAGTCCTAAATAAAATTGTCTTCAACTTCCTCCTGAAGATCGAAAATGAGGAAGGTAGGTGCACCTCCCTGGGGAGGTTGTTCCATAATCATGGGGCTGCTACCAAAAAGGCCCTCTCCCGTGTGCCCACCAGTCGAGCTTCTTTGATGGGGGGAGCAGTCAAGAGGGCATACATCCAAGTAATTCATAACAGATAAAAAACCCTGTTAATATTAACCAATAATGCAAAATACACATTTCTTGTTATTCAAAGGATTGATTAATATAGAATTGTCAGCTTCATTAAATATGTTCCTTTTTTGTCTGACATTAGTTGTCAGGAAGGTAACTCAGCTTCCAGTCTGCTTCCTTTCTACGCCTACACAAGACCCTCCACAGAGGAGCAGTTCCCGCCTGCCCAGAACTCCCAAATGGACAAATCAATTTAAGATTTTTAACAGCGCAGAACTGACCAGGCCACAAGGCTGACCACACCTGGTCCCTGCTCCCAACAGGCTACAGGAATTTCCATTCCAATCATTCATCCAGTGACCTAAAGCTTTGTCTGGGCTGAATTTTAGGAGAACCTTTTTTTGGGGGGGGGGGTTGGGGTGATCCCTTGATTAGCCTTGGCAATATTTTTCCTGTGTATGTATCATCAAGTCACAGCTGACTTATGGTAGGGTTTTCAAGGCAAGAGACATTTGGAGGTGGTTGGCCATTGCCTGCCTCCATGTCACGCCCCTGGTGTTCCTTGGTTGTCTCCCATCCAAATACTAACAAGGGCTGACCCTGCTTCGTTTCTGAGATCTGACAAGATCAAGCTAGCCTGCCAGCCTGGGGCTGTCCAGGTCAGGACCTGGCAATCACAAAACGGCTAAAAACCAACCATAAATTAACAAAGCTTGTGTGGATTTCTACCTCATTGTTGAGATGTTTTGTTTACCGTAATTTGCATGCATTGTTGACATGAACAGATTGCAATGCATAATGACATATTATCATTCCCCCCTTACAGTTATCATTGATTGTTCCAGAAAACGGACAAGAGCTTCCTCATTTTCTTTTCAAACATCCAACTCCCCGTTTCACAGAGGTAGGATTTCATACTTTTATTCCTTTGCATTGCTGTATGTTAGGATGAACTTAATTCTGACCAAGTGTGGTTAAGAGCTAAACTATACATTACGGTGGCCACAAGCCCCAGTGGCTGTTTCAGTACTTGAAAAAGCGCAGGTAACAAGATTACTTGGTATCTCCAAAGTATGGGCCCTAAATTTCCCTTTAAAATGGTGTCAGTGGCCATGGTTTGGACCAGTGGCTGCCATAATGTATAGTTTGGCTCTTAGAAAAGCTGGCGATCACTGGTAAGGTAAAGGTCCGCTGTGCAAGAACCTGGTCATTCCTGACCCATGGGGTGACGTCACATCCCAACGTTTCCAAGGCAGACTTTGTTTGCGGGGTGGTTTGCCAGTGCCTTCCCCAGTCATCTTCCCTTTACCCCCAGCAAGCTGGGTACTCATTTCACCGACCTCGGAAGGATGGGAGGCTGAGTCAACCTTGAGCCGGCTACCTGAAACCGACTTCCTTCGGGATCGAACTCAGGTCGTGAGCAGAGCTTTTGACTGCAGTACTGCAGCTTAACAATTTGTGCCACGGGGCTCCTTGGCGATCACTGGATGCAGTAGGAATTAAACGATGAACTATTTTATCTTTATTTTTGCTGTCAAGTCACAACTGAGTTATGACGACCCCGTAGGGTTTCTGAGGCAAGAGACTTTCAGAGGTGGTTTGCCATTGCCTGCCTCCGTGTCATAACCCTGGTACTCCTTGGGGGTTTCCCCATCTCAATACTAACCAGGGTCAGGGTTGAGAGTGTGTAACTGGCCCAAGGTCACCCAACAAGCTTTCATGGCACGAGTGGAGATTTGAACCTGGGTTTCCCAGGTCCCTGTCTACCTTAACCCAGGGTGTCAAACTCAGTTGTTACAAGGGCTGGATATAACATAAATGTCACTTAGTTGGGCCGGGCCATGCCTCGCCATCCCAAATGGGGAGCCCGCAGCAGGCTTGCCAGCCCAGATCAAGAGTGGGGGAGGGGTGGCTGACTCAGCTGGCTCACAGGCCGAATAAGCGCTCTCAAGGGTCCGAATCTGGCCCACTGACCATATGTCTGAAACCCCTGCCTTAACCACTACTCCTCACTGGCTCTCTTTCATTTCATTTCATTTCGATTAGGTTTTAATATTTTTAATATAATGTAAGCCACCCTAGCATCAAATTGCGGTAAGAGGCAAGGTTAAAATGTCTGAAATATTTCCATTCATGACAAAGAATTTAAGCATAACCCCAGGTGGATAATATGTAGTAATTGCAGAAAAACAAATATCATGCCATAGAGTTTAGTTAATATCTGACATGTTTTGCTGCAAAACAAACTTACTGGTATCATTATCTTTGTATCCTACTATAATTACATTTGCCCTGACCTGGATGGCCCAGGCTAGCTCAGTCTCATCAGATCTCAAAAGCTAAGCAGGATTGGCCCTGGTTAGTACTCTGATGGGAGACCACTAAGGAATTCCAGGGTGGCTACACAGAGGCAGGCAATGGCAAATCACCTCTGAACGTCTCTTGCCTGGAAAACCCTATGGGGTTGCCATAAGTCAGCTGTGACTTGATGGCACTTTCCACCACCATATAGTTATATTTACTAAATCTAAAAACCGTAAGGTGCTCTTGGAAAAAATTGCAGCTTGCTTTCTTTATTTTCAGAAACAGTACTCTCCCAAAAACGAATGAGATCATCTTCATTTACCATCCTACCAACATTTCCACCATCCCAACCAGGTAAATTAAAAATTGTGTAAATACTTAAATCAGCAATGCGTCATTTCCTCATGAGTGGGCCTTGCCTCATTGGTAATTTTTAAAAAGCCTTTCTTTTCCAGAAGGACTCAAGGCAGGTTAGAATCCACAAACAGATCAAAGAGAATTTAAAAAAATTAAAACAAGCATATACAATCAATACACAGTCAAGGCAAGCAAGAATCTCTCACCATCAGCCAAGCCAGGCCTCTAGATAACTGCCCAGTGGTAGAAAAGTCTCTTCTAAATGGTTCAGTATCATGCTTCTAGAATGAAGGGGAGGGGCTGTGGCTCAGTGGTAGAGCATCTGCTTGGCATGCAGAAGATCCCAGGTTCAATCCTAATCATCTCCAGTTAAAGGGACTGGGCAAGTAGGTGATGTGAAAGACCTCTACCTGAGACCCTGGAGAGCCGCTGCTGGTCTGAGTAGACAATACTGAATTTGATGGACCAAGGGTCTGGTTCAGTATAAGGCAGCTTCATGTTTTCATGTGAATTTAGCATGTTCAGGAAAGCCATTTTACAAGGTCATAATGCTGCAGGAAAAGTTCCAGCATGGGCAGACAATGTCTTACAGTGCAATCCTAAGGGGGAGGTGCCCTCCCTCTCATGATCTGCCTAAGGTCATAGAATCACCATTGCTGACAGATGGCCATCTAGCCTCTGCTTAAAAACCTCCATGGAAGGAGAGCTTACCACTTCCCGAGGAAGCCTGTTCCACCGAGGAACCGCTCTGACTGTTAGAAAATTCTTCCTAATGTCTAGACAGAAACTCTTTTGATTTAATTTCAACCCGTTGGTTCTGGTCTGACCTTCTGGGGCAACAGAAAACAACTCGGCACCCTCCTCTATATGACAGCTTCTCAAGTACTTGAAGATGGTTATCATATCCCCTCTCACTCTTCTCCTCTTCAGGCTAAACATACCCAGCTCCATCAATAGGGTTGCCAGGTCCCTCTTCGCCACCGGCGGGAGATTTTTGGGGCGGAGTAAGAAGGGCGGGCTTTGGGGAGGGGAGGGACTTCAATGCCATAGAGTTCAATTGCCAAAGCGGCCATTTTTCTCCAGGTGATCTGATCTCTATCGGCTGGAGATCAGTTGTATTAGCAGGACATCTCCTGCTACTACCTGGCAGTTGGCAACCCTATCCATCAACCTTTCCTCATAGGACCTGGTATACTTTGAGATCTTTGAGATCTTGCACAGAAATTCCACAAGATGTACCAAGGCATCTGGTTGGCCACTGTGGGAAACACGATTATGGTCTAGATGGGCTTTAGTGTGGTCCGGTAGGGCTCTTCTTATAGGATGTCAGTTATTCCTCATGTTATTGATCCAGACTTAAATCAGCAGTTGTTTCAAAACGCGATTTAAAAACAGACGCAGAGGTTATTTTTGTTCCACAAGATCTGAGAACTGCCCCAGTGTACTGCACTGGAATATTTGATGAGTAAAATGTACTCTCAAAAAAGAATCTATCCAGTCATAAATGCCTTCTACTGTCCTTAGAGGCCCTTACAGAAACGATGCCATGCAAATTGAGGCACTGCATTTGTGTAGCTGATCTGTGAAAAATACCACTTGTTCCATTGCCCTATTCACAGAAAGGCCAAAAACAAGTTTTCCCCCCTTCGACTCCCACTTCCTTTTGACTTTTTGTCAAGCTAGCAGAAAACTAAGCATTTACTAGGGAACAAAGACATGTCCTGTTGGAGAGAAAGTAGCATAATTTGCTTTGGCAGCAATCAAGACAACATTAGATTCTTATTCACATGGTAGATCGGTTTAAGGGTGGCTTTTTTACTTGTTTTTTAGACGGTTCTTTAAGGGTTTTTTTTTTAAACCTTGTTGACCTGTATACTTGCTTTTGTTGCAATGAAATAATATTTACAAATTGTTTGAGTTGAATCTATTCCAAGATCATGCCACGTCAATTTAAGATATTAAATCCATCTTTGCCCTTAGAGACCTGAAAGCGATTTGAAAAAGGGAGTGCTGCATGTGGCGTGCACATTTTTCCTACATTCGGCTTTGTTAACAAATCTGTGTTAGTTTTTTAAAGGTAAAATTTGTTGAACAGAAATGACAGTAGTATAAAATAAATTGTGTGTGTGTGTGTGCATGTGAACTGTAGAATGTGATTATCTCTCTTGGGGTCAAAACAAATGAGATGAGTGGAGATCGGTAATCGGATCTTTCCAGTGTATTAGATTCAGTGATTCATGAAAGGAAATGCAAACTCACTTAGCCTAGGGTTGACAACCTCCAGACTAGAGATCAGTTCCCCTGGGGAAAATGGCGGTTTCAGAGGGTGGATTCTGTGACATCACCTCTGCGCTAAATTCCCTCCCTTCCCCAAACTCCATCCTCCCCGGATTCTACCTCAAATCTCTAGGAATTTCTTGATCCAGAATTGGCAACCCTACTTTAGCACCATTCCACTTGCAGAAACAATATCCCTAAGTAGATGTTCTGTAGATGTTCTGTTCCATTCATACAGTGGAACGGTCTGTGCCCTCCCCCTTTACATTTAGTTTCACAGGCTGGAGTCTGCTTCTCGTTTCTGTTTGTTAGAATTGTAGACTGCATGAGCTCCCATGTCCTGAAAAGAGCCACTCCCATCCCTAAATGGATGTGTTGTTTTGAACACATAACAGCAGGAACCTTAGTGAGTACCCTATTCCTGATTGGCAAGCAAAGGGGAACATCTCATGGTGTCAGAAGTGGTCCTGTTACTTCTTTGGGTCTCCAGTCTTGTACAAAAAGATTCTGGATTATACCCTTTATTCAATAATGGACCATTTCAAGCCTCCATCAGATTTATCCTTTTTAGGGAATTTAGGGGAGAACTGGAGACAATGGGAACCAAAATGAACACTGTACTTACAAGTCACAAAGCCTGAAAAACTGAAAATTGCCGTCTTGCTTCATAGCATAGGGAAAAAAGCCCTTGAGATTTATAATAATATACAAGGGGTGTTTGTAGACCCCAATAACAAACCTTTAGCAGAGGTTTTAACAGCCTTCAAATCTTACTGTGAACCCAGGACAAATCCTGTGTTTAGGAGATATCAGTTCTGGCCATTACAATGTAATGAGGCTGCTGGAATAGCTGATTTTGTCACCTAGTTAAGAAAAAATGCCCATCATTGCATTGCCCAGTTCACACATGGCAGCAACCACATGCATTGTGCTCCCAGTATGTGAATCTGGCAAGTTCATATGAATGGAAAGTCTGCAGTGGGCTATATTGCACTGTAATACCTATTAATCCCATTCTTCAAGTAATTACTTGCCCAAAATCTTGCCCAATCAAAAATGAAAGTTGGAAAATATGTTTATATAAGCTGCCAACACAGGCCTTTTATGCACATGCTGTTTCTGCCCCCCTCCCCTGACTCCTTCGGGGATTTGTTTTCATTATGCTCTCCCCTCACATTTCCTCTGCGTTTTCTGGATGCTGTTTTAGCCTGAGCTTAAAGTCTGCCTCGATTCCAAATCGAAAGCTGGTCCTGTGCATACTTGTCAATTCTGGTTTTTCTCCCCATGTCCATTCCCGCTTCTCCCTTTCACTTGTCTTTCCCCCCTCATCCAACCCCTCCCCTCGAAGCCATCTTTTTTTTTTTGTAGTTTGAAAATGCAGGGCTAGCAAGAGAACACTGAAATACTAGGAGGCTGCTTATTTTGTCAGTTTCACAGCAAGTGTCGGTCAGTTTCAGACCTCGACCAAATGGAACAAGCTTTTTTTGTTTATGAGTGCAGGACTAGTGAAAGAATGCTGAAATAATCACAAACGACCTATGTGGCTGCTTATTTGGTCAGTTTCACACCGAGTATGTCTGCCGGATTGATCAGAGCTGAGCTGATGCGCGGCCCTCCACTTATATGTGTCCTTGGTGACCACTCTTCCCTTGGTTCAGACTGGCGCATGCAGAAATTTACTCCGAGTAATCCCAAGTACTCCGGAAATTTATTTAGGGGGTGGGGGGAAGCTCCTGTGCAGAGTGATTTGAGAATTCGACTGCAAATACTGTGCATCAAAAGAGCAGCATATCCAATGGAAATAACCTGTGCATAAATGGCCACAGTCTTTATACTACTTTCTTTTTGTGCAAGGGCTCTAGCACGTGCAGAAATCTTCCATCGGACCCATCCCACTATCCTTAAAAACAGCAGTTTGTTAGTCTTTAAGGTACCAATTTAAAGCTCTTTTAATTTTGCTGCTACAGACCTAATATGGCTAAATTATAGGAACCGTTTGCCAAGAGGAATTTCAAATTTGAACCTTGGAATGTTAAGTATGTGGTGGGAAAGAACTGAAAGATGAATTATAAAATCGATTTTACTAAACACCTTGGATAAACATTTGTTTTTGTAGTGAAGAACAACATATTCATGACATCAGCATTATTGCACAAGGGCCCTGATGTGAATGCCACAGAAAAAGGTAAGCATATTTATCACAACATAGCAGAAAATACACATACACACACAACTGAAAGTGAAGAAAATTGACAAAGAAGGTTATAGAGGAAACAAAATATGTTTTACCACATGAGATTTTCTTACCGAGCTGTTCTGGTCATGCACTCTTTCTGTGATATAGATGTCCATAGGAAGAAGCCGCTGATTCCTGCAAAATTAGACTATATTCACACTAACACTGGCTGTGTCTACACACTGACAATTCTCTGTAAAGAGTCTTTTTATCCCTCAGAAGTATGGCTATACTCTTTGCTTATGTAAAAGCAGATTATGTCATTTTCGCATTCTAGATTAGTACTAGATTAGTATTCTAGAGTATACGCAGTATCTGCCAAAAAAACAAATCAGTGGTTATAGATCAAATCAAGCCTAAACTGACCCTAGAAGCTAAAATGACTAAACTGAGGCTGTCGTATTTTGGTCACGTCATGAGACGACAAGAGTCACTGGGAAAGACAGTCATGCTAGGAAAAGTTGAAGGCAGCAGGAAAAGAGGAAGACCCAACAAGAGACGGATGGACTCAATAAAGGAAGCCACAGCCCTCAATTTGCAAGATCTGAGCAAGGCTGTCAAAGATAGGACATTTTGGAAGACTTTCATTCATAGGGTCGCCATGAGTCGGAAGCGACTTGACGGCACTTAACACACACACACATATGCAGTAAGGTAAAAGGTAAAGGTCCCCTGTGCAAACACCGGGTCATTCCTGACCCATGGGGTGACGTCACATCCCGACGTTTTCTAGGCAGACTTTGTTTACGGGGTGGTTTGGCAGTGCCTTCCCCAGCCATCTTCCCTTTACCCCCAGCAAGCTGGGTACTTGTTTTACCGACCTCGGAAGGATGGAAGGCTGAGTCAACCTTGAGCCGGCTACCTGAAACCGACTTCTGTCGGGATCAAACTCAAGTCGTGAGCAGAGCTTGGACTGCAGTACTGCAGCTTACCACTCTGCACCACGGGGCTTAGAATAAAATTGTTCCAAAACATTATCCTCAGAATTCTTCTCTATGAATTCCTGAGGTGAATATTTTCAGACTATTTTGTGTTTTGCATTATCATTTGACATCCAGAGACAATTTCTAGTACAGTCCGACATTTTATAATGGCTGACCACTTGCATTCAGTAGCAGTCAAATTTGGGGGGGGGGAATATTTGGTAGCCATCGTGTAGTAATAGTTATTTAGCAACAGACATGAAGTAGCAATCAACATTTGATAATATTGACAGCTTACCTGAAACAATATTTGATGAGATTTGAAAAGATGTGCTATAGGAATCAGTATTTAATTTGTGAAATGTTGGTTGTAAAATGTTGAGGGCAAAATTTTCAAAATCATCTTTACTGTTTGTTCTTTCAAGGTCTTTCATCGCCAGCAGTTCAACAGGTTGTTTTAAGGCCTGCCATTTTACAGCCTCCACAAACTCCTTTGTGTAGAGAAGTAATGAATATAGGTATTGAAAATGTTCTGGAGGATGAATATAAAGCAAACACTGAGGTAAAGTGAAGTGTAAATATGAACAATGAGCTCCTGTTTTTCTATATCACAAATGAGTATCAATATTTTATGGAATAGGTTTTTATACCCTGGCTTTCTTGGGGAGTTATTTGTTTCTTGGATGTCTATAGATGATAAAAAAAAAGAGTCTGTTGCTCTTGTAACACTTATGGGGCAAAGTGAATTTTTAACATGCTTGTTAAGAGGAAAAGCCAAGCTGCACTTTCTGAAATGTTCCTTCCATACAGTTATAACAGTTTGCTTCCCTCCTGCCTGTTGAGAACAGAAGTTAGGTTATGTTAGGAATGTTCTTGTTAGTAAAGATGTACTTCTTTTTTTTAAGTCACCTTACTTATTGTGGATTCCTTTGGCATACTTTCCTAGAAAGACATTCCATTGATGATACTTCTAAATAAATATTTCTGAGGACTCGGTTAGAAAAAATATTGGAGAATCATGATTGGATCTCTCATATGGAAGTGCCTATAAACTTCATTTATGGGAAAACACATGTTCTTTCACATGTATGAACACTCATAGGTTTATGAGGTGCTATGCTCAGGTATAAGAGAATAGCATCAGCCACATGTATATATTCTGCATACACATGGAAGCTTTGGGAACGTTGGCATCCACAACTATAAGAGGCCAACAGATTACATGGCTTGCCTGGTACGGCCGTTCACCAATAGACAGCTCAGAATTACCTTCCTCTTAAGGAATGTGTTTTCCTACTTCCAAAGATCATAAGACCTAGTGCTTGCTTAGAGACAGCCTCAGGCAATCTCTATAGGCTGTTCTAATGAGATATTGGAGTATACAACCAGTGTACAGTGAATCTACGTATATTGTAACACCCCTGACCAGAGGTTATAAACGTTGTTGCAGTCATTGGTTCTCGTAGGTTATCCGGGCTGTGTAACCGTGGTCTTGGTATTGATATACCAAGACCACAGTTACACAGCCCGGATAACCTACGAGAACCAATGAACTCTGACCGTGAAAGCCTTCGACAATATGTTGTTGCAATCCTTTGTTCTGGTGTGTGAAGTGTCCTGCGCATTTGGGGCAGTTCTCACCCGGTATGTATATCAGGCCTAATAAACGGACTGCTTTGAAATCTCAACCTCCTACTGTGTTATTGTCATTGGAAATTAATACAATAACACAGGCACACTTCAATATCTTTAAAGTTTTATAAATAGCAGGCATGGGGGGGGGGGCAAAATGGGACTGGAACCATG
This sequence comes from Euleptes europaea, assembly GCF_029931775.1. NCBI lineage: Eukaryota > Metazoa > Chordata > Lepidosauria > Squamata > Sphaerodactylidae > Euleptes > Euleptes europaea. The sequence goes on from NC_079315.1 coordinate 105,371,920, forward strand.
GCTTTCACTCTAGCTTTTTCATGGTGCAAATCACCCCTCCCGCTGTTGTGTGGGTCCCACTAGGGAAACCTACACATTTATGTTTCAGAGCAAGTAGTAATTCAGGAGAGGACACCAATTTTCATCAGGAAGATGATACAAGGGCAAAGGGCTTCCCTTTCCCTCTTTAGCCTGCCTAGGGTTGCCAACTACAGCTTGGGAAATTCCTGGAGATTTTGGAGCAGTGCCTGGGGTGGTGTTTGGGAAGGGAGCTCACTTACGTTTCTCCTAGACTCTATGATATACCACAGAGTCCATCCTTCAAAGCTGCCATTTCCTCCAGAGAACATTTCTGTCCTCCAGAGATTTTGGAACAATTTCAGGACCCACCTGGGAGGCTGGTAACCCTAACTGCAGACCAATCCGTCTTGGAAGGGGAGCGTAGCCGCCATTTATAGGAGTGTTAATAGCTGGGGCAACCAATCACAAATCTATATTGATTCATCTAGTTTGACCTAAAGAGCTACTGTAGGGTTGCCAGGTCCCCTCTGGCCACCGGCAGGGGAAGAGGGGTAGGGTTGCCAGATCCAGGTTGGGAAACTCCTGGAGATTTGGGGATGGAACTTGGAAAGAACAGGGGCCTCGGTGGGATACAATGCCATAGAGTCCACACTCCAAAGCATCCATTTTCTCCAGGGGAACTGATCTCTGTAGTCTGGAGAGGAGCTGTAATTCTGGGGGATCCCCAGGTCCCACCTGGAGGCTGGCATCCCCAAGCTACTGTGTGAGGGGGTCTGGTGTTGTCTGTGCTTGGCATGCAGAAATGAAACAGGAGCCGTTTTCCCTCACCTTCTCATGTAACTGTCGGGAAAAGCTTCAACTGCTATATTTCTGTGCCTCAAGCTATCGGGCCAGCAAAAAAAAGGGAAAAAAGAAAAGTAGCATCTTTAAATGTTAGCTGAGGAAATGCTTACAACTCAGGTACTACTTCTATGATTGCCATCTTTTTCTTTTAGACCTTCTAGGTTATTAATATTTGTACGACCAGCAGAAACGCAACAGGCAAAGACTTTTTTCTAGTACGCAGATACATTAATGGGAAAAGCGTCACTGCCTGAATTTCTGTCGGCTGTGCAACTATTGTAGGAAGAAAAGCTCTGCCTGGAAAAGAAAAAATTCCCTAGGCTTTTCTCTTCTTGAGTAAATAGTTCCATTAAAATAAGAAGCCTTCTTGTGTCGGTAATGTTCTCATGTGAATATGATGTTGCAGATAACTGTGGTTTACTTTTCTGTGGCATTCTGTTTGTTCAGAATGCTGCCGTTTTGAAATAATTGTGATTTACATTTCTAGCAATTATGTGTGTTTGTAGAGATGAAGAGAATTAAATCCTGTTGATCTGATTAATTGTTCTTAGGAATCTGAAGAGACTCAGGCCCTCAGGAACGGCTCAGAAAATGCAGTACACTTTTCAGACCCTGAACCAATGGAGTAAGTTAACTGGAATCCGTTCTTTTTGTGTCTCCGGAAGAAATACAAATTAACCCAGTGTTCTAGAACAGGGATCCCCAACCTTTTTGATCCTGTGGGCACCTTTGGGATTCTCACAGAGGGGGGTGGGCACAACCACTAAATGCCCACTGCAGGAGGCAGACCCGATCACAAAGAGGCCAAGTATACACAGAGAGAGGAAGCCCAATTGCAGAAGACAAGAGGAGTAATTTGTTAGAATATACTGGGGAAGAGGAGGGAGAGAATCAAACCAATACTCTGGTGGCAGCTGCTGCTGCTGAAATGACATTATTTTAATCTGCACAGCCAAACAGATTTCCAGTGGCTAATCAGAAGCCCTGCTGGGCAAGAGCCTTACCTGTCCATGGCCACCTTCTAAAAACCTTGGCAGGTGCCAGGGAAGGTGTCAGCTAGAGTTGCCAACCTCCAGGTACTAGCTGGAGATCTCCTGCTATTACAACTGATCTCCAGCCGATAGCGATCGGTTCCCCTGGAGACAATGGCCGCTATGGCAATTGGACTCTATGGCACTGAAGTCCCTCCCCTTCCCAAACCCCACCCTCCTCAGTCTTCTGAGAGCCAGCGTAGTGTAGTGGTTAAAAGCGGTGGTTTGGAGTGGTGGAGTCTGATCTGGAGAACCGGGTTTGATTCCCCTCTCCTCCACATGAGCGGCGGAGGCTAATATGGTAAACTGGATTTGTTTCCCCACTCCTACACACGAAGCCAGCTGGGTGACCTTGGGCTAGTCACACTCTCTCAGCCCCACCCACCTCACAGGGTGTCTGTTGTGGGGAGGGGAAGGGAAGGCGATTGTACGCTAGTTTGATTCTGCCTTAAGTGGTAGAGAAAGTCGGCATATAAAAACCAACTCTTCTTCTTCTTTGGTTCTTGTAGGTTATCCGGGCTGTGTGACCGTGGTCTTGGTATTTTCTTTCCTAACATTTTGCCAGCAGCTGTGGCAGGCATCTTCAGAGGAGTAACACTGAAGGACAGGAAACGTCAGGAAAGAAAATACCAAGACCACGGTCACACAGCCCGGATAACCTACAAGAACCAATGAACTCTGACCGTGAAAGCCTTCGACAATACTCCTTCTTCTTCTTCGCCCCCAAAAACTCCCAACAGTGGTGAAGACAGACGTGGCGGCAACTCTAGTGTCAGCAGATGCCATGGCGCTTATGGACCCAGTGCTGGAGACCCCTGTCCTAGAACCTATTCCTTTAAATGTCTTTATCTGGGATGGCCAGTTGAGTATTGGGGTGGGGAGGAAAAGAGATTTTCACAAGGGGGATAAGAGTCATATTAAGGGTCAAAGGCTTTCTCTTGCATATATTGAAGTTTACATTGTAATAACGCTTCAACATCACCTTGTACCACCATTGTGGTTGCTTCTTATTTATTCATTTAGATATTTATACCTTACTTTGCTCCCCAGTGGGTACCCACAGTGGCTTACAAGTTCTCTTGGGGTTTGAAAGGGGGAGTGTGGTTATGACAATTGCTCTTGTATTTATGGAAACCACCCATCTCCAAATGTATATTTTTATTACTTATTTTGCAAAATCTTAAATGGCTGCCCTTTTTTCCTTATTGTTTGTTTTAGCAACCAGCTAGCTGAAAGCAAAACGTCTTCAAGTGAAAAACATCTTAACTTTGTGTTTGGAGAAAACATAGTAGAGAGAGTTTTGGTAAATACATTTTTCATCTCATTTTGCAAAGAACAAAGAAAGAAACAAAACTCCCCAATTAACTCATAATATCTAAGAAGCAACATATGTTGTCCTAATTTTGCAAACACGTTTTTCAACCACCCTGATTTTTTAAATGATGTAATTCTATAATTTTAGCTACTGTGTTTGAAGTTGGGATATACTTACTTGCAAGGATGTTAAACGATTAATTCAAAACCTGCTGCTTGTAAGTTTTCTGAGACCTAGATGGAAGCAATTCGTTTTTAATTAAACATCTTAACCACACTTGGATCAATAGTGAAATTGTAGATAGGACTGCCAACTTTTGGCCCCTGCAAAGGGAACTTTGTTTCAGATTTCTATAATCACAGTACCATTCATTATATTGCTTATAAAATACCCCATCCTATTGACTGCATTGATTTACACTGTGTAATCCGCCTTGAGTCTCAGTGAGAAAGGACTATTAATAACACAAATAAATAAATAAATAAATAAATGCCAAGAGCCACTGATTTCAGCAAATAGCAGGTGGTGATCTCTTTCATCTGCTATAAGACCTGTGAGAATAACAGCCCATTCCTGAAGAGGGGGGGCTGAAAGAGGTGAGGAGGCAGTGTGATCCCTGCAGCGGCGTAAGTGCCGCTTATGCCATCCAGATGGGCAAATATGGCAGCATAGGGGAACTTACACCTCTGCAGGGAAGCCGTGAGGCAGGTACCAGTGCGGCTACTGCATTTTTCCAATGCAGGGCCTCGCGCCGGCGTTAATGGGAGTGTTCCCAGGGGAGCAGCTGCCTTTAGGCAGCTTCCTATGCACTTTTGGGCAGGGAACGCCCTCTCTGCCAGTACTCCAAGCCCTGTGGAACACTATGGAGCAGTTCCATGGGGCTTGGAGGAAGGGGCAGGTTTTTGGCTTCATGACGGGTCTGGAAGCCGTTTAGGAGATGGCGCAGCCTCGGTGTCCCCGGGCACTGCCTAACCACCACCCCCCCTCAGGAATGGGCTGCCCCTCTTATTGTCGCCCTTCACAGAGAGACTTTGATGTCAAGTTCTGATCTTGTCACAGTTATTTACCATTCTGTACGTTTCAAAAGACTCCTATGATTTTTAACTCTCAGTCCCTGTTTCAAGAAGGAATGCTCTTCATGGCTTGCATTTGCATGCAGTGAATTCTATGCCACATAGGGGTGCCAGCTTTCAAACCGGCCCCTTCAAGCTGTCCCTTAGCATCAGTTTGATCTTCCGGCAGTTATCAGCCAATGTTATTTAACCTTGTGCCATGAAAAGTTTCAGCTGACCATGACCACTCATTAAATCTCTGTTAAAAGGATGGGGGCCCTGACCTGGATGGCCCAGGCTAGCCTGATCTCATCAGATCTCAGAAGCTAAGCAGGGTCAGCCCTGGTTAGTATTTGGATGGGAGACCACCAAGGAATACCAGGGTTGCTATGCAGAGGAAGGCACTGGCAAACCACCTCTGTTAGTCTCTTGCCATGAAAACCCCCAAAAGGGGTCGCCATAAGTCGGCTGCAACTTGACAGCACTTTACACACACACACAAAAGGATGGGGCATCCTCCCTCCCCCTCCAGCTTTAATGCCACAGCATTATGACAAAAAGACATTTTACAGTGTGGTTAAAATGACACCAAACTCTATTTCCACAGGGCCTAATTCAATGGGACTTTCTCCTGTGTAAACCTCCTTCAAGTCAATGTGGAGAAGAATTTTCCACTGGACTGTGCCTGTATATTGTGTTTACAGGATACTTACAAGAGTTGCATGTTAACCTGATCAATTAAAATCAGAGAACTAAAGTATAATGATCACCCAGTTTCTATCCCCAGTGTGTGTCCTGTGGTGCAACTTATTCCTGCTTTTTCTTAATTGTAGGTGTAAACATGTAGACGTTTGACATGCTTCAATATCTCTCTTTTCATTTCTTCAGTTGTAATGTCTTTCTGCAATTTTCTTAGAGGCCTGAGCAATTTCCAGAACTTCATTCTGCAAGTGAGTCACATAATAGTGAAGAAGACGCCACATTCACAATAGATTTTCCTACCAGTTCTTCATGGGCAAGTAGGTGTTTGCAAACAGTATACATTTCACTATCTCACCTATTTGTTTCTTTAGGATAATGTCTTTTATTATTGTATATTGTGTTTATAGGAGCCCTGTGGCGCAGAGTGGTAAGCTGCAGTATTGCAGTCCACATCTCTGCTCATGACCTGAGTTCGATCCCGACAGAAGTCGGTTTCAGGTAGCCGGCTCAAGGTTGACCTCCATCCTTCCGAGGTCGGTAAAATGAGTACCGAGCTTGCTGGGGGTAAAGGGAAGATGACTGGGGAAGGCACTGGCAAACCACCCCATAAACAAAGTCTGCCTAGAAAATGTCGGGATGTGACATCACCCCATGGGTCAAGAATGAGCTGGTGCTTGCTCAGGGGACCTTTACCTTTTTATTGTGTTTATGGTTTTACTGTATCTGTTGTTAATGTGTGACCTGCCTCAATCAGCTCTCTGGAAAGGCAGCTTGTAACTTCTCTAAATTAATAACGTTATTGTGATCAGTATTCAGAATCTGAAAGCCGGTGTAACATGGTGATTAAAGTGCCTGACCTGGACTGGGAAGACCCAGGTTCAAATCCACAGTGAGCCATGAAGCTCAGCAGTGAGCCGGTCATATTCACCCTAATTCACTTCGCAGGGTTCTTGTTAGGATAAAACAGAGGAGATGAGAATCTTGTTTGCTATTTTGAGCTCCTTCAAAGGATGGCATAAAAATGTGGTAAACGACTAATCTTGAGTGAAAAGCTTCATTAAATCCCCCCAAAACCTCATTAATTTTTCAATATCTATTGTATTTCAATACGTTTCACATATTTTATGTACGCCCAAGGTAGCTTTTATTAAACTTTTCAGACTATCTTTGGCTCAGAATTAAGTTAGGGCAATTTTGATATTGCAAGAATTCTTGTAAGAATCTTAGTATTTTCTATTATCTTCCTTTTCCCCAGCAGCACCAAGTGTTGTCAAGAATACAACACTAGTAGAATCAGCTGCTGCTTACACTTCTAAGAAACCAACACAGCAATATTTATTAGATAAAGTTGAAGTTAGTACTGGAGAAGAAGCAGAGCACAATGTGTTGCAGGTATGTCTTTCCCTAAGGCCTGTAATGAGCATTTCTACTATATTTATTTAGGAAACAGTGCTTACAACGTATTGGAGGGGAAGGAGAGGAAAAAATATATGGAAACCATCATTAAAAGAATCAAAGTGGTTAGAGCAGTAACCCATGCAGGTGAAGAAAGAAAAACAAAGGAGAAAATCAAAGATAGCTGGGATTTTCAAGTCTTTTTGCTTCCGTATTCTGCTCCTAATGCTCCTTATTCTGGTGGTCTCCCTACACAGCTATCTCAGTTTACAGCAGACTATAAGCCAGCGTGGTGTAGTGGTTAAGAACGGTGGTTTGGAGCGGTGGAGTCTGATTCCCCACTCCTCCACATGAGCGGCGGACGCTAATATGGTGAACTGGGTTTGTTTCTCCACTCCTACACATGAAGCCAGCTGGGTGACCTTGGGCTAGTCACACTCTCTCAGCCCCACCTCACAGGGTGTCTGTTGTGGGGAGGGGAAGGGAAGGTGATTGTAAGCTGGTTTGAGTCTTCCTTAAGTGGTAGAGTAAGTCGGCATATAAAAACCAACTTCTTTTTCTTCTATATTGATAGAAAGTTCAAATAGTTAGTGAGAACAGGCATCAGCAAGTCTATGTGGTCAACATTTTTAAAATCTTTTTTTTTTAATCAACATGCTCTGGAACAGCTAGCTAATTCAAATTATTGCATACATTTGCAATAGTTCAACTACAATTTCCTTTAAAAAGAAAAGAATAATGCGACATTTTCATTGCATAATAACTAATACATGACACAGATTTTTTTTAAACCTAAAAAATATGCACTGGTTAACCATTTCCATTACATTTTCACACTTTAGATCAACTGCAAGATGTTCTTATTTAATAAAGTTTCTATGTCCTGGATTGAAAGAGGAAGCGGCTCTTTGAGACTGAACGACACGTCCAGCAGCCAGCGTGGGATGCTACAGTCACGACTGGGTAGGCATTAATTTCACCTTTTCCCGTAGGCAATTGTTAATGCTGACCATGTTAAATAAAAACAAAACAAAGGGCACATTTAAATATAAAAGCCACAGTTCATCAGTGTATATGATGCATGTGCTTCAATGGAGTGTAAATGTGGCCAGATAATGTGCCCATCAGAACCCTTTACAGGTTGAGTATCCCTTATCCCAGGGGTGGTGAACCTTTATTCCGCCAGGGGCCATTTGGATATTTATAACATCATTCACGGGCCATATAAAATTATCAACTTAAAAATTAGCCAACCAAGCCCCAAGCAGGCAGCTGCCCCAGATGACTCCCCCCCCCCAGCGTGGGCAAGCAGGCAGGCATCCAACGGGGAATATGTTTCTCCATGACCTGGGTGGGAAAGGGCTAGCCCAGTTTCTTGGGCGGTCCTAGCAACTCCATAGCTAACGACTCTTCTGCAAGGGGGAAAAAGGTTCCTTTTCTCGGCAAAACAAACTCATATCTGCCTTGAGTAGAGGCTATTCCTGTCTGCGGGAGGGGGCGGATCATCAGTCTTAGATCCTTCTGAGCGAGAGATCTGCCAGGACCCATGAAGGGCCAGACCAAATGATTTCGTGGTCCTTAAACAGCTCCCGGGCCTGACGTTCCCCACCCCTGCCTTATCCGAATATCCAATATTCTGACTGATCCGAAAACCGGACTTTTTGAGCCGGCATACAGGCATTACTCACACGCCCTTTAATGGTTCAATGTACACAAAATTATTTAAAATATTATTTAAAATTTAAATATTTAAATTTAAACATTTAAATTTAAAATTTAAAATTACATTCAGGCTATGTCAGCGCATTCCTGAGCTCTTCGGCCGAAAGAGCTCAGGAGGCACAAAAAGGAGCTGCGCCAGCCTAAATAGGACGGGCGGCGGCGGCCATCCCACTTATGCTGTGCAGAGCGGGCCAGACGCCGGAGGGACGGCCCGGACGCTGGCAGAGCCGCCCAGGGACGCCGACTGGGCCTTCCGCCGGCGTCCCACTGGTGTAAGGGCCCGCAACGGTGTCCCGGCATCCCGGGGGGGGGGGCATTCCCGGGGTGTTCTGGGGGCGAGGCTGCCTGAAAGTGAAGTGCCTTATTAACTTCATTTATGGGGAAAACATATATTCTCTCACATGTATGCATATTCACAAGCTAATATAAGATACCATGCTCATATATAAGAGCTTAAGCATCAGACACATATATTCTGATACATATGTAAAGACACTATGCATGATGGGTTCAGAGATTCACTAGTGTGAGACCTGGGTCAGCCTGACCCAGAACCATTTCTAGTCAGGTGCAAGTGAGATCATTCTCTTCGCTGGTACAGCAAGGCCCCTTAATGAGGCCTGAAGCTTTGATTTAAGACAAGAAGTGTCAGCCTTAGCTTTCGTTTCTTCATTAAGATCATATAATCATTCGGTAACGCCTTGAAGAGCACTTTCTATTGGACATGCAAATAGTTGCTTATATGTCTATAATGGTTTATTGGGCAGTTGAGTCTTACGTGTGTATTACGCCTCTGTAACCACCCATTATCGAAGTCTATATTCATGCTTGTAACCCTTTGATGTGTGTGTGAATTGTCCTGCGCTTCAGGCAATTTTCACCAGGCGTTTTGTGTATTGGCCAATAAAACAAACTGCTTTGAATCATTCAACTTCCTACTGTTTTATTGTGATTGAATATTGATACGATAAGACAGGCTTATCAAAAGCAACCTCCTGTCCCCTTTTAGCAGGCACAGCGAAAAGCCCCATTTAAAAAACAAAAAGGCTTTTTTTCGAGCTTTCGGCGGCTGGGAAACGGGTTAGGAGGCGCCGCCACTCATGTGGAGGAGTGGGGAATCAAACCCGGTACCTATTCTGTGGGTGGCCCAGTTTTACGGTACTACGAATAAGGCAACAAACCATCAAGTTTGCTGTTAGAAGGAATGAAAAGTTGGAGGCCCATGGGTAACTCTGAGATAGGGTTGCAGACTCCAGGTACTAGCTGGCGATCTCCTGCTATTACAACTGATCTCCAGCCGATAGAGATCAGTTCACCTGGAGAAAATGGCCTCTTTGGCAATTGGACTCTATGGCATTGAAGTCCCTCCCCTCCCCTCGCCCTTCTCAGGCTCCACCCCAAAAACCTCCCACCTAGGGTTGCCAAGTGCCCGGTGGTGGCGGGTAAAATTTTGTAGCGCTAAAGTGAAGATTTCAGCTTTACTGCCTGTTTTACTGTTCAGTTTCTCTTGATTGTAGTCATGCGGAATCAAGGAAGTATGAGACTCATTCTGAACGCTAAACTCTTTACCCAAATGATCATTCAGAGAGCAAACCGGAAGAGTCTGTGCATCACAGCAACAGATCTGGAAGACCATTCTATCAAGGTGTTTCTAATACAGGTGAGACAGAAATTAAAAAGACTTAAATTCCTCTATCCAAATTAAGTGGTTTGCTTCAGGGCTCAACTTAAGTGTCACTAGTCCAAATGTAACCGCCTGACTTTTTGATGAATGAGCCAAAGTAAGTCTGCTGATTAAATGTTTAAGAAAATATGGCAATTTAACTGTGCTGATTTAAACGTTGACCTGACCTGGATGGCCCAGGCTATCCTGATCTTGTCAGATCTTAGCTGCTAAGCAGGGTCCCTCTCCAAAGGACAGTCCATTTTAATATGTTGAGCCAATGAGAGGACAGAAAAAATTTAGGGGTAAAGTGATTTGTGAGTATCCCTACCTCCACTACTGCTCTCCTATTTGCCAAGCCATGGTAATATGGTTTGGGGAACGTTAAACAGGTAGCCTCACTCAAAGGCCATTTATGCTTGGTAATTAGCAGCGCGTTCCAGGCTGACGCGCCCAGCATATTTTTGAGTTTTTCACACTGAACCGTCATTCAGAAAGTGACTGCGAAGCCGACACATACCTACTTCGCATTTCTTAGGAGCCCCTTTAACACGACCTTTTGTGTTTGCTCCGCCCCCACACCTAAGAATCCCCTGAAGGAACCATGCAAAATGACAGCCACGCATTAGCTATGCAAATGGCGGTTGGCTAATGAAGGGAGCAAAGGAGCAGGCAAGTGGGGTGTGTGTGGCATTTCTCCTTTTGTGTCAGGACCGTGAACAAGCATTTTAAAGGTAGCATTTTTAAAAAGAGCTTTGAGCGAGCATAAAAATTGACCCTGCATAAATGGCCAAAGATTCTGATTCTTAAAGTTTGATTGGATTCATATACTCACCACCTGGGGGCGCTGTATGCACACTGGGAAGCCTGTAGTCTATCTACATCTGTAGTCACATCTCCTATTTAGCAAACCCATCTTGCTCAAAAAAGGGGGAAAGGAGGGTCATGCAAATTTGGGTATACGTGCTTATGGATAAATGTATGTGCAACCTGACATAGCCCTGACTTGGATGGCTCAGGCTAGCCCAATCTCTTCAGATCTCTAAGCTGGATCGGCCCTGGTTAGTACTTGGATGAGAGACTACCACGGAAGTCCAGGATTGCTATGCAGAGGCAGGCAGTGGCAAACTACCTCTGTTCATCTCTTGCATTGAAAACCCTATGGGGTCGCCATAAGTCAGCTGCAACTTGATGGCACTTTCCACCATATAAAACATGTGTGACGTTGTATGCTTCCAGTCCTATGCTGTATGTATCACCAGTTCCCTTGCTGGATAGAGCATGAGCCAGTCTGAACTCCTCGTAGAATTGTGCCACAAGTCTTTGATTCAACAGCATATAAACAAATCAATAACTTGCAGCCATAGTAGTTAAGTTTATGATTCTAGAAAAACCTTATTTAGTATGCTAAAGATAGACAAAACACATTCAACTCATATTAAATAATAAGTACTATAAGCTAAAATATAGGTGTAATATCTTGGAGAATCAATATCAGTAGTTTAACATAGACCTTTAAGAAAATTAGGCATGGTAATCTTTCTACTTTAATGCAGATTTAAATATTAGTTTAATGGCTAATCTTAAATGTTTACATAGAAGAAACTAAGAAGTAATAGTTGACGGTAGAAACTAAAATCGTTTGAATAGATGGTCAGTCTAGGATAAAGTAAGGCACATTTGGTGCTATGTTATGTTGTGAGTTATGTAGTTAGGATGTATGTTTTGTCGTATTTTGTATGTCTTGTATTAGTAACAATAAGTTCAAAAATAACAAAAATAAAAGTAAAAAAAACACTTTTCCAACGTGGGAGTTGTTTGGGATCTCTTTGTTCAACTTTTTGTTAATGAACTGGACAATCAGTTTCTAATGGACCTATGCCCCCCCTTTTGTGTATGTGTGTTGCGCAGGCAAGTTCAAAAGACATTAGTTCTCTGTATGCAGCGATCCATCATCGCCTGGTGGCACTAAGGAGCTTTGCTGAACAGGAATGTGACGCAAGCCAGGTGGAGCCGGAGCAGCTAAACTGTGATAGCGACGAGGAAGATACTGAAAAGATAACTCACATGAAGGGTAATGAATCAGGTAAGCCGAGCTTTCTTTCTGCACGATCAGGCAAAGCCTACCCAAGCCACACGTTCAAAATAATATAAATACTCTAGTATGAAACTGATCGGGACTTTTAATTAATCTGTCATCCAGTAGTCCTTACAATTAATTTATTTCATTGATTATTTCCACTTATTATCCCACTCTCCCCGGCCAAAACCGGGCCCAGAGCGGTTCACAAAAATAAATACCCCATTAGATCAGTAAAAACTTTTAAAACATTTTGAAATAGCCCTATAAAATCATATAAATATCATCCTAATTTACCTAAGGCACCTCTAAAGGGTGACAAAACACAAACTTCAGTAAGGCGAGCAGATGGAATAAATGCAGATTGAATAAAAAGATATTGCCACAGCGGGGAGGTCAGGGAGGCCAGCATTAATATATAGGGAACCGTAGCTGGCCTCAACCATAGGCTTGGCGGAATAGCTGTGTTTTATAGGCCTTGCGGAACTCTCTAAGGTCCCGCAGGGCCCTGGTCTCACTAGAGAGGCTATTCCACCAGGCAGGGGCCAGGGCAGAGAAAGCCCTGACCCTGTTCGAGGCCAGCCAGACACTCCTCGGGCCGGGGACCACCAAAAGATTGCTATTAGCTGAAAGAAGAGTGCTGTGATGTACTGTTGAGCATATCGTTATGCACTCCCCATTTCCTTAGGCAGAAGGAAGTTCCAGGGATAGCACTATCCCTAGTGTATCTGTGTTTTCTTTGGATGAGAGGGCACTGGAAACTCAATATGTCTTTGCGGTACGTGCATTTATTTATTTATGTTGTTTATGGTCAGCTTTTCTCACTGAGACTCAAGGTGGATTACGCAGTGTTAAGTCACATGCAATCAATATGGTGAGACATCTAATAACCAATGTAATAGGCCTAGGATTACAGAAATCTGAAACAAAGCATAAATAGTAGCTATGATATGTTAAACAATGCAGAAAATGGTAGCAGTGAGAGCAGGATAATACATACAGCAAAAAGATACTACATCGTTAGATTTCAGTCCAGTAGCACCTTACAGACCAAAAAGATTTTCAGGGTATAAGCTTTTGAGAGTCCAAGCTCCCTTTGGATATGTAGCAGTGTAGTATATGTAGACTATAGTTCTCTCACCTGGATAGCCCAGGCTAGCCTGATCTCGTCAGAGACTGGAAACTAGGCAGGGTTGGCCTTGGTTAGTAACTGGATGGGAGAACACCAAGAAAGTCCAGGGTTGCCATGCAGAGGCAGGCAATGGCCAACCACCTCTGTTCATCTCTTGCCCTGAAACCCTACAAGGTTGCTAGAAGTCAGGTGAGACATGACAGCAATTTCCACCACTGTCTACAGTCCTGGTGCCTTTGGTGAAAAGGCCTTTCAGCATTGGAGTAGATTCACCATCTGATATTGGACAGGAAAGAACCAGCACCACCCTTTCTGCCAGTTTCCTCTCTCACCTTTTTTAGTCATTATCAGTTTGGCACTTCTACCATGTATACTGGGAAAGGGTACTACTACAAGTGATCCTCTTGTTCACATGTATGCTCACTTTTTTGCGTGCGCAGGGCAGCATGTGCACTTTCCAGATCTGGTAGGCACAAACACTGTTGGAAAATACATGTATTTCCCTTATTCGTACAAAATGGTGAAAGCACATACTCAGAGGATTGTGCTAGCGCACTCTCCTGGTATGCAGGAGTGCCACAATGACTGAAGAGGGCTTCTTTATTTTCTTCCAGACTCCAAATTTCTGGCTGTTCTCACACACCCCTGACTCCTCAGCTGGAGCATGCCATCTTCTCTCAGTTATGGCCAATTCTCATATGAATTCCTCAGTTATCAGAAAACTGCCTCCCAGCCTTTGGCTCCCACTGATGGGGAGTTGCCCGAGAACCCTTCTGGTAACAAGTTCTTATTTATGCATTTATTTTGGCAAAAATGCCACCGTTTATACTGCTTGTCTTCCTTTTCCACTGTCACCTAAGAGCATTATTGAGATATTTTCTTCTCTAAACAGAACGTGATCTTTTTGTTAGACTATAAAGGGCTTGCATTCTTGTTTGTTTCCTTTCGTAAGCTTTCAGCATCTTAAAATAATGTGTGAATTTGCAATCTCTTTCTTTTTCCACTGGCGGGGGGGGGGGAATGTTACAAAAAGACAACAATTGTTTTACTTGCTAGACTGTCTCAATTTAATTTAACATTCCTGATATAGTGAAGCACTGTGGATTGCAGCTACCCAACTGCTGGAAGCTGCTCACTTCTGAAAAATTGAATGTATAAGGGAAGTTCAAAATCCACTTCCAGTGCTGAAGAGCTGCTGTTCCAAGAGGAAAGCAAAAAGGACCTTTACAGACATGCAAACCTGTTTGCATGCCAAAATAGACTTGGTGGTTAAGCACCCATGCAATTATTTTTTTGGGGCGGGGGGGAGCTTCTCCTGCTGACTTCTGCATGTTACAAAACTGTTAAAGGCATAGAAGTTCTGTTCCTAGTTTGCAACCTCCGCAGTATACACATTTTTTCCAAATTATGATACTTGAATTGAATAGAGAGGTGGGGCTGCACAGTGTGATTGATGTAAGTAGGGTTGCCAACTCTGAGTTGAAAGATTCCTGGAGATTTGGATGCAGAGATGGCGGAGTTTGAGGAGGGGAGGGAACTCGAGAGTAGGGTTGCCAGGTGCCCGCTGGTGGCGGGCAAAACCCCGGCAATTTACCCCTCTGCCTGCCAACCACCTGAGGGTCAGTGGGCAAATGTGCACACGCGCGTACATACCGCGCGCACGTCACTTCCAGGAAGTGCCGCCTCGGGGGGGGGGGGGCTTATATCACTCAAACTCTTAGTTTGAGTGGTAAAGGGCCACTTTACCATTCAAACTACCACTTTACCATTCGAACTAAGAGGTATAAGGCCCCTTGAGAGTCGGCACTTCCAGTTCTAAACCGGAAGTGGCGCATGTGCGTCAGCGCACGCGCGCATACGCTCACATTCCCAATAGCAGCCGAATAGCCTCCCGCCGGAAGAGAGGGGAGACCTGGCAACCCTACTCGAGAGGGATGTGAATGCAAGAGTCCACTCTCCCGAGTTGCCATTTTCTCCAGGAGAACTGATCTCTGTAGTCTGGAAATCAGGTGTCATTCCAGGAGAACTCCAGCCCCCACCTGGAGGTTAGCAACTCCTAGCTGCAGGCTCAGCTTGCATGAAAGATAATTGGAATGACAGAGTCAGAACAAATAAAATAAAGTGAGAAACGTCAGAGGGTAGGGTTGCCAGCGGCAGGAGGTTTTGGGCGCAGAGCCTGAGGAGGGCGAGGTTTGGGGAGGGGAGGGACTTCAACGCCATTGAGTCCAACTGCCAAAGCGGTGATTTTCTGCAGATGAACTGATCTCTATCAGCTGGAGATCAGTTGTAATAGCAGGAGATCTCCTGGAGGTTGGCAACCCTATCAGAGGGTCTGCCAAGGTTTCTTGATAAGAGACGGGGCCGGGGTGTCCCGCAGCTACCTGGAGATAAAACTATATAAGAATTCAGACCATCAGGATGGAAAGACTCATCAGGATTTATATGACTGCACTGTTTTATACATGCACGTGCTTAGAAGATGTTCTGTGCAAACCCCATTAAAACAAACACTTGTGCTATAGCGTGAGTGATCCCCAAGGCTCATGGAGTCAGTTATCTTTGCCCGCTGACCCTTGAATGTTTTCTCCAAATCATGGGTCAGAGACCTTTGCTTGTCAACATGATTGTTTAACTTGCACATCAGCAGTCTTTACTCAGATTGGATGTTACCTTTAGCTCAGTAAACAAACTGCAGCCTTTTTATTAACCTCCTCTGGAAAGTCAGAAAGGATGGTCAAAACTGGTATGCTCCAGCACAAGAACTACAAAGGAAGCCTTTAGCGTGAAAATGCTGAATTCATCAAGACGTTTGGCAGTGTCTACTAAGGGCTTAACAAGGGCTTGGGGTTCCTCAGCTATTAGGACTTTTAAATAGCTTAACAAAATTAGCAAAACTGAATCATCACCAATTACTGCTGTTATGAACAAAAGTTGTGGTTTTCTTTATTGCATCTGAATTTTACATAATTATGTCTCACCCTGTATCTTTTGTATTTCATGAATCTTTCACCCTGCTTTTTACAACTTCTGTTTCTTTATAAACACACTCTCACACACACACTCACATGTATCTATATTATGATACAGATAGATATAGATATATAATTAGGGTTGCCAGGTCCCTCTTCGCCACCGGCGGGAGGTTTTTGGGGCGGAGCCTGAGGATGGTGGGGTTTGGGGAGAGGAGGGACTTCAATGCTATAGAGTCCAATTGCCAAAGTGGCCATTTTTCCGCAGGTGAACTGATCTCTGTCGGCTGGAGATCAGTTGTAATAGCAGGAGATCGCCAGCTAGTACCTGGAGGTTGGCAACCCTATATATATATCCCTGGTTAGTATTTGGATGGGAGACCACCAAGGAATACCAGGGTTGCTGTGCAGAGGAAGGCACTGGCAAACCACCTCTGTTAGTCTCTTGCCATGAAAACCCCAAAAGGGGTCGCCATAAGTCGGCTGCGACTTGAAGGCACTTTACACACATAATTACATATATATAACTGAGGACCCACCTCATGCATGTGATGAAGTGGACCTGAGTCCATGTAAGTTTTCTGCTAGAAGATGTGTGAGTTTTTAAGGTGCTGCCTATCTCCTGTTGCTGCAACAAAGGCTACTCCTTTGGAACCGTGTTCGATGGTGTTCTTGATCAGAATTTAGCTGACTTTTTCTAAAGATGTGCTTCATATAGCCACTTGAGAACCACTTTATATTCAAGACCACAATTCTGGTTTGCTTATTCTTTGTGGACCGCTACATTTTTCTTTTCCCTTACGGCAAGCATGGGGGAGGATGCTTAAAACTTTGTCTGAATAAAAACCCAGCGGCCATGTTTTGTTTCCTAGGCTATGATCTAAATACAGGGGGATGAGTCTGTGTGAACAAATAGCTAGGGGGGTTTCATTGATGTTTCAAATGCATTGCTGAATAGGGAAACATAGCTTGTCTCTTCAGGATGTAATGGAAAATTCAAAAGTAACCTCTGGCACTTTCCTCTGTTAAAGGACTGCAGTTGATCTAAAAGATGTACAAAAGGGGTAACAGTCTGAGTGAGGCCTTTGAAAAATTGGCAGGCGTGAAAGGGCAGTGCGCACTACGTGTGCTGAGTGCTCAAAATTCCCCCTTGCTTTGTTCTTGAAAGTTGTTTTTTTCCCCCAGTTTGAAGAGTTTAACTCTTTGAGCAGCTCCAGCTTTGTACTAAGAACTGTTCTATTCCTGAGAATGCATTGTTATCTTCCTTGGTTATATTCAGACTTTTCTGATTTCATTAATGATCTATGTATTGTCAGTCTTGGATGGCACATTTTGCATTATTTAGCTGTATCACAATGAGAAAATCCAGCGTGAAACACTGCCCAATAGCTTACAATGAAAATTTAAGACACTTGCTCTGTTCACAGAAACACATCTATGGGCATGGACTTTCTGGTTAAGGCTTCCTAACTCTTATGATCAAAAATTCTGGTTCCTGCCGGTGCCTGGAAGAAGAATGCCGAGTAGGTCTGGGGAGGAGTCAGGGAATTAACAACCTTAACTTTTGGCAGGCTTGCGTACAAAGTCCAGTTCAAAAGCTATAAGTCCAAAGAGGAAAAAAATTGGACTTGTTCCACTCCACCCCACAAACCAGGGTTATTTACTGGTTGGCTGGCACCTTTATTTATGGCCACAGTCCAGCTATGTTATGGCTAAGGCTGCAACTGCATGCGTTCTTATTTAAGAGTATGGCCATTTGCGCAGAGCATGGTCTGTGTCAATTTGCATAGGCTCTTTGAAGTCCTTTGAAACTAATAGGGCAAGTCAGTTTGTTTTGTTCTATTTCTTTCAAAGATACCCGGTCCCAGCTACCTTTAGCCCAGTGTGGGACCAGCACACACAGGCCAGCTCAAAAGACAGTTGAGCATGCGCACTAGCTCTTGGATGTTGGCCAGATAGAAACATTTTTCCCATGGAAAATGGGAAGGCACTTGTTTTTAAAACACTCTTCCTAAAAACAATCAATAGTCCTACACTTCATTTTATGGTGATGGCATTTATAAGTTCATTTTGTACAGATACCTTTAGTATGTAGCAGATATTTTTTTACTTTGACTTTGAAGAAGATGCAACTGAATTCAGTTCCACCAAAATATCATCATCTTATCCCGCAAAAATGCATCAGTCACAGACTAATGTTAAGCAAGTCTGCGCCACGAATCTCTCTTTTTTCAATAAATTGACACTAAACAATGCTAAGAAGAAGGCTGTTCTGAGCACCATTTTTGGTATTAACGCTCAGACTTTAATTACAAGTGGAGCCTGAGGAGGATGGGGTTTGGAGAGGGAAGGGACTTCAATGCCATAGAGTCCAATTGCCAAAGCGGCCATTTTCTCCAGGGGAACTGACCTCTGTCGCCTGGAAATCAGTTGTAATAGCAGATCTGCAGCTACCACCTGGAGGTTGGCAACCGTAGTGTCAGGGGATAGGGGAAAAAGAATGGGAAATTGCCCAGTGTGAAATCTCCATCACCACTGTAAATGCCTCTACATTCACAGAGGCAACAAGTCCACAACAGGGAATTGCCCCCATGTGGAAGCTCCACGGCTGGCTTTAAGAACAACCTTTTTTTTATTAGGATCCTCATGTTAAGGCAAGGGGTCTTTAATTGTTCCACTTTCAAATTAATGTATCAGAAGCCTATGTGGCTGAAAGCACAGGATGGACATCTATGAAATGAATAAATACACCTTTAACCTGCACCGTTTCCCTAGAAGCCCTACCCTGAGCTGCTCTTAGCCCTAATGGAGAAAAAGAGGCCCATTTCTATTGAAAACACCAACCTGGAGGAGAGACTTGAAACCCCTTCCATCTCAGTGTTCTGCCCCCAAACCAAATCACCATCTATGGTTGCTTTTTAAGGTGATGCTAAGAGATCTCAGTGTAGTTTGGCTTTTATTCTGAAGTCCCTGGCTTTTCCGTACTCCCCCCCCACACACACACACACACTTTTGTGCAGATCTCTAGTTTAGTTTGTATCTGAATTTTTTGTCTCTAGTATTTATGACAATTAATTTTATTTACAAGTGATTCAATATGCTTGGTAATTAGCAGCACATTCCAGGCTGAAGGGCCCTCATATTTTTTTGAGTTTTTCATGCTGAACCGTCATTCTGGAAGCGACTGCAAAGCCAGCACATACCTGCTTCGCATTTCTTAAGAGCCCCTTTAACGCGACATTTTTGTGTTTGCTCTGCCCCTGCCTTGAAGAATCCCCTCAAGGAAGCATGCAAAATCACAGCCACGCGGTAGCTATGCAAACTGTGGTTGTTAATGGCTATGCAAACGGAGGAACGAAGGAGCAGGCAAGTGTGGGGGGTAGAATTTCTCCTTTTGCAGCGAGACCGTGAAAAGGCATTTTAAAGGCCACTTTTACAAAAAGAGCTTTGAGCGTTTATCAAAATTGACCCTGCATAAATGGCCAATGTGATTCAATGGATGCAGATTTGTATTAAATGTCAAGTAACCAGCAGCTTTGCTTCCTCCTCCAGATCATTCTCGATGGACCCGCAGACAGTCTGTGCTATGCTTGTGACAACGAACTACCTCGAATTCAAGCAATAACAATGGAAACTCTCTCATCTTATTGAACTATCCCTATGTGATCTCATGGATGTGAGGAAGTTCTGTGCTTTTGCTTTATTATTAATGAGGCCAAGACGACCTTTTCCAAGTGGACATTAGAAGCAATATTATTAAGGATATGTGAAGATGCACTTTAAGGATTCCAATCGTCATTCCTTTTCCTTGGCTGGAACAATCCCAGTTCTTTGAAAAGTACATTTTTTTAAAGTTTCACATTTTGGTATGAATCAGCTTTAAGAAAATTTTTAAAGAAAAAGTTCATCCCAGTCCAGCTTCATTCATCACATTGATGGAATCTATAATTTTGTCTATGAATTATTTAATGTGTTGTTTCTAAATAGACTTATCTATACTGTGGCAGTTTGTGAAAATCTGCATAAAATCCACTTTGGACATGATTATAAACATTTTGTAAGATTTGAAATCTTACTACTCAGCGGTTCATATTTATGCCCAAATACTTGGTGTATAGTAGGCCTATTGTAAGGGATTCCTCCGTCCAGTAAATACTATCAGTCACAGTGAGAAAGGTGGACTATAAATGAAAATAATAATAATAATCTACCTGTAGAAACAGAACTTTGCAGGTGAATATTTTATACACCTGGGAGGCATGGGAGAAGACTGTGCAGCCACCCTGTAATGTATTTTTTACTCCGTAGGATCCCTCTGTGCTCGAAACCTGCGCATTGAACATCATTTTATTAGAGGGGACAACAATCTAGTCTAGAAGGAGCCAAACATCTATAAATATAATAATTGTTCCATTAAAATTGTATTTTTTCTTTGTGGTATCACAATGCAGAGTTACTCCAGTCTAAGTCCATTGAAATCAATTATACTGGAGGGACTCTACTGAGGATTGCACTCAATATTGTGCTCAGTTTACATCACTGTCAGTACAATCTTATGGATGCTTTTTTGGGAGTCAGCCCCATTGAGTAGGATTCTGAATAGATGGGCACTGAGGGTTGCCAACCTCCAGGTACTAGCTGTAGATCTGCTATTACAACTGATCTCCAGCCGATAGAGATCAGTTCACCTGGAAAAATGGCATCTTTGGCAATTGGACTCTATGGCATTCAAGTCCCTCCTCTCCCCAAGCCCCGCCCTCCTCAGGCTCCACCCCAAACATATCCAGGTATTTCCCAACCTGGAGCTGGCAACCCTATGGGCACTGCATGACCCTGTAAAAGGGTTCCCAACCTCTAGGTGGGGCCTAGAGGTCTCCTGTAGTTACAAGTGATATCCGGACTACAAAGATCAATTGCCGTAGAAAAAAATAAAAGCTTTGCAGGATGGGCTCTATGGTATTATACTCCACTGAGCTCCCTCCCCTACCTAAACCAAGCTCTCCCCAGACTCCACCCCCAAATCTCCTGGAATTTTACAACTTGGAGTTGGCAATCCTACCAGGCAGTGAAGCAATCTTAATCAGGTCTACCCAGAAATAAATCCCACTTTAGTCATCACGGCTAACCTCCAGGAAATAGAATTACAGCATACTAGTACAGAGTTACACTCTTCTAAATGCACTGAAGTCAATTGGCTTTAAGGTGTAACTCTGTCCAGGATTGCACAGTAAGTGTTTTGCCACAGATGAATATGTGAGCATTAGGTTATGCCTGAAGCTTTCAAGTGGGCAGATAACAAACCAGCAATATTTGCAAAATCATCTGTTCACCCCTTTTGGCCTGATTTACATAGATAACTGTATAAACAGTTATATATTTTGCACGTGTGAATGGTTTCACCAGAAACATTCTAAAAACTTGCTGAAAACTTTGCCTTACACGTGTGAGATGTCCTGTAATTGCGTTAATATTTACATGCAAAATTTAAAAGCCAATATTTTTGCTGAGCAAGCATCTCTCAGTTTTGCATACACAATACTCCAAATAATATTTTCAGATCTTCTGATCAAAACCAATAAATACTATAAACGGCTGCTTTTTTTTTTAAGGGAAAAATGAAGTGTTTTGGAAAATATAGTTTATAACAGTACCTATTTTTTGCTGATGTGCTGTGCCATTTGTGCATTATTATACAAAACTAACCCATGATTTTGTGGTCTGAAAGTGTCTGTCCCTTCTGTTCATGCATAGCATTTCTTATGTGTAGGGTTGCCAGCTGGGTTGGGAAATACCTGGATATTTTGGGGGTGGAGCATGAGGAGGGCTGGGTTTGAAGAGGGGAGGGACTTCAATGCCATACAGTCCAATTGCCAAAGCGGCCATTTTCTCCCGGGGAACTGATCTCTGTCACCTGGAGATCAGTTGTGATAGCGGAAGATCTCCAGCCAGCACCTGGAGGTTGGCAACCCTATTTATGTGTAAAGTGCTTTTTAGTGTCATTCATGAGTCATAAGTCAAAGGGAGAGTAATTTGTTCACATTGAGTAAGCGTGTATCCACGTTAGAATTAGAATTTCAGTTTTGCCAACTTGTTTTTCCAGACTAATATAGCTACGTTCAGCGAGGTTTGACAGCCTCTTTTTTATACATGTGAGTGTGTAAAGTGCTGTCAAGTCACAGCTGACTTATGGCGACCCCCTTTTTGGGGGGGGGTTCATGGCAAGAGTGCCTTCGTCTGCACAGCAGCCCTGGTATTCCTTGGTGGTCTCCCATCCAAGTACTAGCCAGGACTGACCCTGCTTAGCTTCTGAGATCTGACGAGATCAGGCTAGGATTAATACTTTATATCCATCAGGTTGTAGAGCTTTATGAAAACACCCTGAATAATTTCTTCCAAAGCACACACAATATATGTTAGTGAGTGACTGAAGAGCTTCTTACTAGCAAAGGACATCACGTTCTACACATTTTCAAAGACAAATATGTTCTTTGAGTTGAGCCATAAATCAACACATCAGATTAATGAGTTGGCAAGACTGAAGAGATGCTTGTTCTTACAAGGACGGCAATCTTCTTGTTGACAGAGCATCTCCAGCTAACAGACTGTGGCTATCACGTTCGGTCAGTAGTGTTGCCAACCTCCAGGTACTAGCTGGAGTTCCTCTGCTATTACAACTGATCTCCAGCCGATAGAGATCAGTTCACCTGAAGAAAATGGCAACTTTGGCAATTGGACCCTATGGCATTGAAGTCCCTCCCATTCCCAAACCCCACCCTCCTCAGGCTCCACCCCAAAAACCTCCCACCGATGGCAAAGAGAGACCTAGCAACCCTATCGGTCAGGTGGTCTATGGCTAAGGGATCAATGCAAATGGATGCTCAAGTACGGCAAAAGCAAAGATGCCCAGTGTAACAGACCACATCACACCCTCATGTCCTGTCTTTAAACTGTCCCTCCTAAAAGCCATACGACCTTCAGACCTCTTCTGAACAATTCGTCTCCAAATGCAAAGCTATAAACCGTGAAGTAAACGCCAGCTGTTTGCAAAGCTCAGCGGCTAATCGGTTTAGCGAGAGGTCATAGGGCATGTGTTGTCCCAGTGAGCTCTCTTTGCAGCATTTCCTCACTGATTCATAGTCCAATTCAAGGTCTGTAATCTAATAGGTAAAGTCCTGAATAAAACCCGTGTCTAGAATCTAAATTCACAGTGTAATCCTAAGGAGAGCTATACCCTTCCAAACCCATTGATTCAATGGATTTAGAAGGATATAACATTGTTTAGGATTGCACATTTGTTCTTCTTTCAATCAATACGATGCAGTGTCCTGAGAGCCAGCGTGGTGCCGTGGTTAAGAGTGATGGTTTGGAGAGGTGGACTCTAATCTGGAGAACCGGGTTTGATTCCTCACTCCTCCACATGAGCGGTGGACGCTAATCTGGTGAACTGGGTGGGTTTCCCCACTCCTACAGATGAAGCTAGCTGGGTGACTTTGGGCGTCACAATTCTGTTAGAGCTCTCTCAGCCCCATCCACCTCACAGGGGGTCTGTTGTGGGGAGGGTAAGGTGATTGTAATCCGGTTTGATTCTCCCTTAAGTGGTAGGGAAAGTCGGTGTATAAAAACCAACTTCTTCTTCTGCAAGCAGATCTCTTTCTGATCAGAAAATGCCTAACAAATAGAAGATACACAATGACAGTTACATTTTCCCCAGAAGCACTGGATCATGGCATTTATTCCTATAGTAGGGTAGAAATGTTGTGGATATTAATACCCAATCTTAATCTTGTCTAAAGCTTAACAACTGAAAAGCAGAATTCATGTTTTTAAAGAATAAAACACGTACTTTGGCATTGGGTCCTACAGATCTGAACAGGAATTACTTCTGAAACAATGTGCGTCTTTGGATATAAAGTTAATTCTGTCTACAAATCAATATACAAACTTATTATTGAATAAGCTACTTGTACAGGCTGTGAAAGAACACTGTTATTAGAATTTAAATATCTTAAAGAGGCCATGTTGGTTCCATTAGCAAAGCTACATAACTATGAGATTTTATCCTTGGTATCCTGATGCTGTTTTTAAAATGTACTGTTTTAGTATAGATTATTTACACAGGATAACCCAGCAAAGTATTATATATGCAGTTTTTGGGATTTTATTAATCTAATATATAAAAAAATAAAATAAAATTATGTTAATTGTATGGATAATGAAAAGAAAAAAAGTTGTAGCTTGAGTTTCTTATGTATCTTTTTTAGCGCTCCTGGTTTCAAATATTATCTTTCCATAGAAAGTGACAGTTATTTTTCAGAATTCAGCCACAGCATGTACACATTTTCAGGACAGTTTATTGCCATTTTGAAATGCATGAATTGTTTAAACTTCCAGCAACCCTCTCTCCATGCACGCACACAGGAATACTGAAAATAGGGGTTAATGGAAGTTCCTGTCCAAATGGCTTTAATGAAAGTTGACCATTTTTATGGTCCACCCTTTGTTTTAAGAATGTAGGAAAGGCCATGCTGGATCAGACCAAGGTCCATCAAGTCCAAGGTCCATCAAGGTCCATCAACTCCTCCCCACACCCCCAGTGACCCCCTAATTTATGCCCAGAAGATGGCCAAGATGCCCTCCCTCTCATGAACTGCCTACGGTCATAGTTCTAATTGTGGATAGGGCTCTGGCTACAATATTGGTTCATCTGCTTGACACACACTCTAAATCCCATCACACTGGAGTAAGCCTGAACATGATTGCACTGTAATGCAATTTATTCATATTTTCCTGGGAACAAGCTTCTGCCCATGAGGCACAACAGGGCTTACTTCCGAGTAAGCACAGATAGGCTCAAATTGCATGAGCATTTAATACGGTTACTCTCAGCGGCTCAGATCAGCCGCCCGCTCTATTTACTCCACCTCCTCCCTTAGGTCCAAAGCACAGATTCTGCAGGACCCTACTTGTTATTTACTCTACTTGTAACTGCTGTAAAAAAGGCAAATTCCATGCTGGCCATAATTAGACGAGGAATAGAGAATAAAACCTATGGTGAGACCACACTTGGAATACTGTGTACAGTTCTGGTCACCACACCTAAAAAAGGATATTACAGAGCTTGAGAAGGTGCAGAAAAGAGCAACCAAAATGATTAGGGGACTAGAGCAACTGTCCTATGGGGAGCGGTTAGGACGCTTAGGGCTGTTTAGCTTGGAAAGAAGGCAGCTGAGGGGAGACCTGGTAAGAGGTCTGTAAAATTAGGCATGGTTTGGAGAGAGTGGACAGGGAGGTTTTCTCCCTCTCCCATAATACTAGAACGCGGGGTCATCTGTTGAAGCTGGAGGGTGAGAGATTCAAAACAGATAAATGGAAGTATTTTTTCACACAGCGCATAGTTAGATTGTGGAACTCCCTGCCCCAGGATGTGGTGATGGCTGCCAACTTGGAGGGCTTTAAGAGGGGGGTGGGCATGTTCATGGAGGAGAGGGGTATTCATGGCTATTAGTTAAAAGGGATACTAGTCATGCTGCATGCCTATTCTCTCCTGGATCAGAGGAGCATGCCTAATATATTAGGTGTTGTGGAACACAGGCAGGACAATGCTGCTGCAGTTGCTATGTTTGTGGGCTTCCTAGAGGCCCCTGGTTGGCCACTGTGTGAACAGACTGCTGGACTTGATGGGCCTTGGTCTGATCCAGCAGGGCCTTCCTTATGTACGCCCTGTGACATTCGCACGCATGCGCAAAACGACAGCCTCCCTTATCGACCTAAGGCCGTAGTATGGATCAGAAGGATTCTGAGCCCCGGCTTGCGGCAATTGGCGGAAACGGGCGCAGGCGCAGAGACACAATCGGCGTCTTCCCCCCCCCCCTCTAGAATGCGTGGGAGCGGAACCTTTGAGCGAATGAGCGGGGAGGGAAACGGCGGGGTGAGAGGGAGCAGTGGGCGTGTCCCCGCTCACCATTGGCCGGGCGATGCGTGCGCAGCGCCGTGGTCGGCCACGCCCCCTTCTCCCTGTGCTGCGGTTAGGACGCGGCGCCCTGGCGTATCAGAAGGCGGCTGAGAGAAGGGGTGTGTGTGTGTGTCAAGCGGCACGCGCGGGGTTTTTCCCCCCCGCATGCGCAGTGGGTCCCTCCGAGCGCACGCGCCGTGCCGTTGAGGCGCAGCCTGAGGGCGGGCTGCCCGGCCGCGCTTGGCGCTCGGTGGCGGTTGGCGGTTGGCGGCCAGGCCCGGAGGTCGCTCCGGAGCCCCGGGGCTATGACCTGCCTCCCCGGCTTCCTCGGCGGCGGCTCCCCTTGCGCCGCCCTCCGCTCCCTGTTCAAATCCTCGCGGCGGCGCCAGCATCACCGGCGCTTCGCCTTCACGCCCGAGCCGGCCCTCCTCGCCTCCGCCGGGCCCCCCGCGCCCCCCTCAGGCCCCGGGCCGCTCGCCTCGCCCTCGCCGCGGCGCCTCAGCGCGGACGTTTCCTCGGAGCTCCCCTCGAAAGCCGGCGGCGGCGGGGGTTTCCGCCCCTCCCGGGTGGTGGTGGTAGCCAAGACGACCCGCTATGAGTTCGAGCAGCAGCGGTACCGTTTCGCCGGCCTCTCGGAGGAGGACCTCAAGCAGCTGGTGAGCGGCCGGGGCCGGACGTTGGATTGACCCAGTGCTGTCAGGAGGAGGTTGAATGGTGGAACTCCCTGCCCCAGGAGGTGGTGATGGCTGCCAGCTTGGAAGGCTTTAAGAGGGGAGTGGGCATGTTCATGGAGGAGAGGGCTGTCCCATGGCTACTAGTCATGATGCATACTGTTCTCTCCAGGATCAGAGGAGCATGCCTATTATATCAGGTGCTGTGGAACACAGGCAGGATGGGCCCTGTGTTGATCTGTGTTGATGGGCCCTGGTCTGATCCAGCAGGGCCTTTCTTATGTTCTTATGTAGTCATGATGCATACCTCTTCTCTCCAGGATCAGAGGAGCATGCCTATTATATCAGGTGCTGTGGAACACAGGCAGGATGGTGCAGCTACAGTTGTCTTCTTTATGGGCTTCCTTGAGGCACCTGGTTGACCCCTGTGTGAACAGAGTGCTGGACTTGATGGGCCTTGGTCTGATCCAGCAGGGCCTTTCTTATGTTCTTATGTAGTCATGATGCATACCTCTTCTCTCCAGGATCAGAGGAGCATGCCTATTATATCAGGTGCTGTGGAACACAGGCAGGACGGTGCTGCTGCACTCGTCTTCTTTATGGGCTTCCTAGAGGCACCTGGTTGGCCCCTGTGTGAACAGAGTGCTGGACTTGGGCCTTGGTCTGATCCAGCATGGTTTTTCTTATGAGGTGGTAGAGTCCTTGGGTGGCTGGGGGGGCGGGGGCTGTACCACCACATATAGCAGGTGCGCGGTTGCATATTTGGGATAGTCTCCTAAGCAAAATTGCAGTAGGGAGGTGTTGCAAAAAAGATTTTGGAGGGCTTCGTCATCATCTTTATTACAGCCAAAGGCCGGCATGAAATATAAAATATACATCCTGTGATACAATTATGCAGTTCCTGATTATAGCGTCTCATCCGTGATTGTTAATCTGAAGATTTATCCGTTAAACCTTTATTCATCATTAATGACTTCCATTTCCAACAGACCATTTATGCATGGGAGGTTTTGCCTTGCATTTGCCGCTCTCTAGATGCACGTTTTCCCCATCCAAATTCTTAAAACTCTGCATGGGGGCTTATTTAATTTTGAGAATTTGGATGGAGAAAATGTGCATCTAGAGAACAGCAAATCCAAAGCAAAACCTCTCATGCATAAATGGCCACACCCAGGAGCAAAATATTTTGGAGGGCTTGAATTTCTTCTTCCTGGGTTGCTGGTTTTGTGCTAATAGAAATCCTTCTTTTCTGTGCAAGGAGGGACATTCAAAAACAGTACACTTGACCCCACCTCATTCTGCTGCATGTGTCTAGCTGGCCTTTGCACACTTGTGCACTTAGTCAACACAGGGAACTCTTTCTGTTACAATTATGCCCGTGAATCAGTGTTTGTAATGGGGAGAGAGTAGAATCACACCTGTTTGCTCTGCCTCTTTATGCGCCTCCTGTGTAACTTCTGCAAGAGTTTGTGCATCTACAAACTCTGATTGCGGTCCTGGGGAATCTGCTTTTTGCATAGTGTATATGTGGGATCCTGCTCACCTTCATGTGTGTGTTGGCTTGTACATATGTGTGCAGTCCTGTCGCCCATGGCAGGGTTGGTGGGAATAAACCAGCAATGCTTGCTGTCATTCCAGGGTTATTAAAAAAAAAAAAAGCTGTGTTTGTGATAATCTCTAGTGTAACAAATAGATAAAAATTGTATTTGAACAATGAGACAGGCACATTCACAGGGTCTGAAAAAAGTGAGCTGTGACTCGCGAAAGCTCATACCCTGCCAGAAATTTTGTTAGACTTTAAGGTGCTACTGGACTCTTGCCTCTGGATGTAGAAAAGAGCATTTGACAGATAGGGAGTCAGCTGAAATCTGTGTGCCTTCTGTTGGAAAAGCTTGAGGATAATGCTTATCCAAAAGCATTAACTTTTACAGAAAACAGTTTTGACTCCAGTGAAAACTTACTTTTGGCACCCGAGAAACTGAACTAACTTTGAAACTATTGATCCTTTTTTTGATGTTTGAGTGGCAGTCTTGCAGCTTTCCCCAGACTTCCTAGCAACCTTCTATGGTAAGGGCCAAGCCAGATTCTACATGCTGGTGCCATAACCCATGTCTTTTTTGGTGTAGGAGAAAAAGTTGGTGGGGTTTGAATGGGAAAAAACAGCTGGTGAGGAAATAGTTAAGTATCACCCTGTTGTTTTTCTGCTCATGATCTCAGCCTCCAAAGGCTGCTTTTCAATTTTATAAAGTCAGAATGTTCTGTGTGTACATGTGATATCTGGTTTGCCCTGAGTAGCCATTAAAGTCTGTGTCTCCTAGAAGACCTTCCGTTATGCTCACTGTACATACAATCGTATGTCTCCTAGAAGACCTACTGTTATGCTCACTGTACATACATCGTGTATTTCAACTATACATTTCCCCTTTCTGTAATAATTGTTACGACTCACCCATCCTAAAACATGGTGGCTGTTAGCTGTTTGATCCCTAGATATTTTAGGCAACATACACTAATACTAAGGCTTGCAAGAACACTTCAAATTATAGCCCTTTCATTCAGGGAAGGGACAACTAAAAATGGTTGCTCATCCATGGCCATTGTAACAGACCCCAAAGGACCATGACTGCAACACACGTAAACACATTTCCGTGATATTGGGTCACTGAACAAATAGACTGCCTTCTGGCAAGTGCCAGCCCCCGTGGTCTCTTTAAACATTGTTACATCAGATCTTTTCAGCCTTTGACAGTACCGTATACCTTATTCATATTTCACATGTGTATAACATACCTTATAGAAATCTCTACCATGCTTTCTGCACAGTCACACCCAAACATTCTACTCGGTCTTATTTCAATAGCCTTGAAATTGTATGTACAGCGAGCTAAATAGCAGATCTGCCAGGAGACATATATCTGAATGGCTGCTCAGGGCAAACCAGATGTCATAGGTAGATGCATATAGATACCTGCATTCACAAATACATCAGCCAGCAACAGAAGTATAGTTTATGATTCAGAAGATGAAAAAGAAGAGTTGGTTTTTATATGCCGACTTTCTCTACCACATAAGGGAGACTCAGACTGACTTAACAATCACCTTCCTTGCCCCTCCCCGCAACAGACACCCTGTGAGGTAGGTGGGGCTGAGAGAGCTCTAACAGAGCTGTAATTTGCCCAAGGTCACCCAGCTAGCTTCGTGTGTAGGAGAGTGGGGAAACAAATCCAGTTCACCAGATTAGCCTCCGCCGCTCATGTGGAGGAGTGGGGAATCAAACCCGGTTCTCCAGATCAGACTCCACAGCTCCAACCATTGCTCTCAACCACAACACCACGCTGGCGCTCGTATGGATATGGATTTTCAGTATGGATATGGATTTTTCCAGTCAAAACACTGATCACACCACTGGCCACACTGGTGTCTTTTGATCTGAGGAAAATCAGCTAGATGCACAGCAGTCTTCAGGGGTAGTGTTGTGTAGCACTATAATTCACTTTACTCGGTCTTTGACTCTAGAAAGAGATAAAGGCTGGGGCCAGGTACCTAGGAGAGAATATGGCGGAAGTGTGAAGAAGGCTAACCTTTGGGGTAACTGCAGCAGCATGAGAAATAGGAAGGTGCAAGAACAAAGAAGGTGAAGGTTGATATCCACATGGGTAGTTACTGCCAAGGCTCCATGATAATTAAGCAGTGCCTGTGACCATTTTGGCTAGCAGTCTAATAATGCCTGCTGCATTGTCTATAGCATTCAGAACAAGGTAATCACCCTTCCTGAAGACATGTACATTGTGGGCTCTCTCTATACGTAACGTGTAACACTGGGGATCAGTCCACTTTCCATATTGCATCTTTTGGCTCATTTTGAGTGAATTTGTGCACCTGGATGCAGCATCTAGTTCTTTATTATGGTATAATTCACATCATCTCCTTCCTTGACTTATCAGAGTTCTATTTAAGGCAAGTGACCTACATATTTTTGGGCAGTAGGTGTATTTCCCTTCCATTTCATCTTGCTTTTTGACTACAGCTGGGCTTCAAAACCAGTTCTAATTTAAGTGACTTACTGTGGAGCACTACTCTCACAACATTATCAAAACTGAGCAGCAGGGCCAAGATTTTGTTTAAGAAATAACGTGTCGTTAAGCTCTTACTTTCCATTCTAGTCGTCTTACTGTTTTTCACATGGCAGCAGAGGGGATTGCCTTGACAGTGCCTTCAAGTGATACAGTTTTGCCAGTTTTAGTCTGTCCTGAGCAGGCTGTGGAGGCAGTGGCTTCTAATCAAAGAATATTGTTAACTCTGATTCTGCCATTTCTTGGCAGGATCTCAGGCTTTCTTTTCCCACAGTTTTATAAGTTCTCTATGCTGATGTGAATGCCTGTCTGTTCACGCCATGCAAAAAAGATACTAAAATAACTTCTTGGAACAATGTTGTATTCTTTGAATTTGTTTTTCTAAAGCCTGCATACAGAGTTTCAGAACATAATTGTAATATTCAAAGATCTCACTAGTTCTATCTAGTTTTTTTTGTTTTGGGAAGTTTTCCATTAATTTATATATTCATCGCCTAATTAGTTCTAGCTATTTTGCTTTTTGGTGCTTGGGATTAAATAAATAAATACTGCACCAAGAGCTTAGTCTCTGAGGGCTATTTTAGAAAAAGCCATTAGTAGTTTGACACTGACTTCTTTTCCATTTTAATCTTAGACTCGGTCTGCTAAGCTCCCAATACAGGTTTCTTTATATATGCCGTAAAGATTAGTTTGGGTTTAGTGTCGACCAAACTGTGATCTGATGTGACGTTGATCCATTTAAGTTAACTTTGCTAATATGTTCACTCAGCTCACTACATTTGCAGTAAGAAGAAAACAGTTCTAAATACAGCTGGAGATGAATACAGCTCTACTTTGTGGAGACGATGAGAAACGTCAGTTACCCTGTCCCTCTGAGTCAGATATCCCCTTTGTCCAGCAGCCATTTCCAACCCCGGGAAAGGTTATTCCTGGGATTCAGGAACCTGTGTGAAGGGGTCAGGAGGCTGCACTGGGAAGGGGGTCAAAGTGTTTCCTCCTGCCTCTTGCAAGGGAGGCACACCACTGGAAAAGCAAGAAGGTAGCAGCTGCAGTGGGAAGAGAGCAAAATTGCTATTCCATATGGGTGCTGCGACCCTGGGAATAAAGCTTCCCAGGGCAGAAACCGACACTGAGGGTGGGGGAAGTTGGGAAGGTTTGGGATCCTTGTGTAGACCTCACAGTGTAGCTGTAAGCTAATGTTAGCAAAATTTTACACTGACCTTGGTGTTTTTATTGTTCTTCCACTGCTTATTTTGGTATCTTAAATGTAGAACACATGGTAGCTATTGTGTGTGTAAGTATATCTATAGATGGATAGAATGGGAAGCATGTTTTTGGCACCTTTTTTAGTGGAATGTGCCTCTGCCAGGACATTTTTGATCTTACCAGGCTGGCTTTGTTTGTGCATACTTGGTTTCTGATAGTGAGTGTTTACATTGTGATCTGATCGGACAATCCAAAGGTCAACTTTTTGGACACATCTTCAAGTGGTGAAACACTTTTGTTTGAACAAAGTTCAATTCAGTGTGCGTTTGTGTTGACAAGATATATAAAAAGCCTGCCATAACATTCCATAGAATATTTTGTATCTTGGTATCTTTGACCTCGTGATTAGGCGAAACGCACAGATCTGGTATCTATTCAGATTTGCATGGATTATTTCTATAGCAGTTCTCGTAAAGCAAAGCTGTTGTGCACATGGCCCTGGATTATCAGGCTTTTTATGGTCCACTCTGTGGCCACAGCACCCCTGGCTACACTCTGCATAAGTGTCTCTTTCAGGAAAAGAAGCCACAGATGGTAGGCTGGCATCTTTACAGGTATATCAACTGCCACTTGAATTACCTTGAGCTAGCAGAGCTGCCTACTGCTGCATGAGAAGATCTATAGTCCGAAGTACTGTTTTACTAGCATTAGAAGAAAAGCAGAACATGGCATTCTACAGTTAAGGCCACATGTGGGAAGCCTTACTACGCATGAAAAACAGCAGCTCTTCTTACATTTACTTCTAAAATCCAGTTGGAATGATGAGGCATGAGGGATGCTGTCATCGCAACAAATCCAGTGTTAATCAGGGTCCTCTCCCAAGGGGCATTCAACTTGCCTGTTTCCTCACGTTTCTAGCAGATTGGCCAGCCCATCATTTCCTGTTTATTTAGAAATTCATTATATTGCCTGTACAGCTGTAGAGTTAGGATGAAATCTAGCTTTCTATTGACCATGTACAATTATTCTGTGAGTTCTCTGAATGCAGCTTGTATGTAGCTTACTCTAAACCTGTAGAAGATGCAGTATTCACACAGAGTTCTCTCCATTTAATCATTCGGTATTTGTAATTCTGTGCAGCCTTCAAAGTGCTTACAATCAAGTAAACAGGTTGGCCAGCCAGAATTCTAAAAGCTACAGAGAATTGGAATGAAGAACTCTCTAGAGATGTTAATGTGTGAAAACCACCATCCATTAGAACAATTATATACGGCAGACTTTTCCCAATATTTCTTCTGAGTTTAATGACTCAGTTTGACATGCTTAATATTTTTTGAGCTTAATATATTCCAAGTCCTCTGTTTTCTACAAGTCCCTTGAAGTGCATGCCTGTGCTCTACAAATACAGTTGCCAGGTTGCCAGTGGAAACTAAATTTAATTCCAGTAACAATCAATAAAGGAAGCCACAGCCTTCAATTTGCAAGATCTGAGCAAGGCTGTCAAAGTTAGGACATTTTGGAGGACTTTCATTCATAGGGTCACCATGAGTCGGAAGCGACTTGACGGCACTTAACACACACACACAACAATCAGGGTAAGCTTCCAGTATACTCCACTGCAGGAAGAACAAATCCGTTAAAAGCCTCTGGCAGTACGAGGAGGTGCATAGAGTGCTGCTTCCCAAATGTCAAACTGCATCTGTGTCATGGGTTGGTGGTGTGTGGTTGCTGTACACACAAACCCCCTCTGCAGTAAAGGCTCCTTTCCAGCCACTAGGTACATATTGTTTGTACTTTGCCTCTTTCAAGCAGGAAGCAAACTATCAAACACTTGTTGGTTTCCAAACCCAGTCAGAATTGGGGGCTTGTGTATATCCTTTGTTGTTTACTTTATGATAACAAACTATATACTTCAAACACTGGTTCTTAAAACTGTATGGCAGACCTCCCTAGGCAGATATAGATAGCTTAAGAAATGAGACAGAGGCAGTGGCCATGAACCGGGAGCAATGTAGAAATAATTTGATTACCAAACTGGTGAAGTTTTATCCAGTGCATCTGGCTATATAGTCCTTTGGCAGAAATTATCCGGTATGCTCATGCATCTGTGGCCTTTTAGTACCACATGATTTTTAAAAGTTATTCTTCATTGAGACTCAAGGTAGATTATAAAACAATGCACTTAGGATCATTGAAACACACAATAAACAATGCAATAAAAGTGGATTACGCAAAGAAGCAATGCAATAAAAGCAGCATAGTACAAGCAATAAGGGGAGAAAGAAAAAGGGAAAAAAACTGCCTAGAGTTTTTTTTCCAGACAATTAAACTTCAACCTGTTCCCTTCATAGAAAAGTGCTCTTTGAAATAATTTCATTTTACTACATCCGTGCTCTTCAAAATAATTTCATTTTACTACATCTCTGTTCCCATCATAAGAATGCAGGAGTTCTCATTGTGGCACAGATGTGGTTGTATAAATGTCCATGTCCTTGATTATATTGTTCTGTTAGCATCCAGTTCTGCAACTGAGCTTGGGAATTATGAACCTCTTCTTAAAATTGCTTTTGAGCTAGGACACTATGGCATTTCCATACATACTCTTTTAACAGCAAAGAGTATGGCGTCAGTCAGTTCAGTCAATTTATTAAACTTTTTTGAGAACAATAAATTTAGGGGTGTCAGGCTTTGTAGAGATGTAGAATATGCAGAACTATCCATTACAATTAGGTATCTGAAGAAGTAAGCTGTGGCTGACGAAAGCTCATACCGTGCCAGAAATTTAAGGTGCTACTGGACTCTTGCTCTTTTCTATCCATCATAAATCAGTAATAGTTACATACTCAGCAGAATGATCAATATATTTGGCTGCAGAGCATTTGTCTTCGGTGTATGATTACCAAGGTAGATTTTTTTTCTAAAGAAATTGCATGAAAAAGATTCAGGTACAAGTCTCCAAAGTCAAAAGTGATTTGATTTTTTTTAGCTGCTGTTGGAACTTTGTAATGTGTTCATCTCAGTGTTAGCAGCAATGCAAAAGGGACCTATATTATTATTATTATTTTAAAAAGCCAAAAACATTTGTGTCTTGCTTGCCCTACATTCAGAGAGTATAACAAATGGAGCCAATTTAAGTCATGAATGCAGTACTTAAGACTCATAAAGTGAAACAAAACACCGTCCAAAATTGATTTGGCACCCACTGCAGAAGGGAAAGAGAGACAAGCAGGCTTCACTCCGCAACAGTGGGCAGAGATTATCACGAAGCCTTTCAGTTATAGTAATGGCCCTGCTTTTTATTCTGGATGTTCTAACTTCATAAAAGAGGTGGCTTTTGGAGCAGGGCCTAATCATTTGAAGGTAAATGGCATGGAACTTATATGGGAGAGGTGGTCTCTACAAGGCCCAGGCTGTGAAAGGACTTAAAAAGTAAGTGTCAGCATATGAAAGGAGGCATGGAAACAAACTGGTAACTATTGCACATGGTTGCAAAGATAGTTAAATGTTTTTACCATCTTGTGTGCAGAATTTTACACACAATTTTATCAAAAGTTTTAACTCCAAGGATAATGTTTGAGGCCATCTTCTTAATTTTGATTAGTGTCAAGGGTGTTAACATTATATGTTAATTGAAGATATGATAACATTTGCTTGTTTTAGTTACACCAGGATATTTATAAAATTCATTTTCATGTGTATGACAGTATGAATTCTGTCACTAATCCTGGGTTTTAAAATGCTGAACTTTTCCAAGCTTGACAGTTCACATTGTGTTGCAGTGGTTTCTGGTGGCAGTTACCTTCTTCGCTAAACTGTGGTTTTATCTTTTTCAGCTTGCATTAAAGGGATCTAATTACAGCGGGCTACTCGAGCGACATCATATTCATATAAAAAACTTGGAGCATGTTGTAGATAGTTTAAGGTAAGGGGTATGTATCGATAATTTTGACTTGCCTAGTTGGAAATGATCTCCGTGATTAGAGTTCTTGATATTTCAAACATGATTCTAATATCTGTCCTAATAATATATATTATGATGATGGCTCTGAGCAAAGCTGTTTTTCACATGCAAAGGGGATTATGTACACGCAGCATGGCCCTTCACTTCATTTTCTGTTCAGCAGCTACCAGCATAAAAGCATATATTCTTCCTGAAAATTTGAGTTTCAGAAGCATCTTGTGTTTCTGCAAAAGGGTTGGGGCTTCTGTGTAGAGAAAGAAGCAAAAGGTTTGGCTATATAGACAGTTGTGTTAATTGTGCTCAGTATTCTCAAAGCTCTGTAGTATTTAGTCAACTAGTTAATAGTATGTGAGTTACCTGAACCTGTGTCCTGTAGGTTATAACAGTTAGACTAATTCAGTTTGGTCTGGGGACAAACTGTGTTGATTTCCTTAGCTGATGACCTTCACTGGGCAGGGAGGGAGTCCCTGTTCATTCTGTTCAATCCTTCATCAGTTTTTGGTTCAATTGATTGTATCCAGGTTGAACAACTGCAATATATTCTATAAGGGTCTGCTCATGAAGACTACTTGAAAGCTTCAGCTGACTCAAAATGAGGCAGCTTAGGCCGGGCATAGCAGAGGCACAAGCACTTTAGTATGTCAGTAATTTTCTGTAAGCTGCTTTGGGACCCGTTGGGGTGAAAAGCGGTATAAAAATGCCCAAGTAAATAGAGCTCATGATTCACATCTCACCAATTTCTGGCTACAGACTTTCTTTTGGGCAAAAGTCAAAGGCCTGATTATTGCCTATAAAGCAGTACATGATTTGGAACCAGGATACCTAAAAGATAGCTTTTTCTTGTAAGCCAGTTAAAATCATCAACATCAGAAGCTCTACTCAGTATGCCCCTACTTTCAAAGTCTAGGTGAGTAAGCTGAGGATGGTGCCGAGTTGTTTTCTGTTGCCCAAGAAGGTCGGACCATAACCAACAGCTTGAAATTAAATCAAGAGTTTCCGTCTAGACATTAGGAAGAATTTTCTAACAGTCAGAGCAGTTCCTCAGTGGAACAGGCTTCCTCAGGAGGTGGTAAGCTCTCCTTCCCTGAAGGTTTTTAAGAAGAGGCTAGATGGCCATCTGTCAGCAATGCTGATTCTGTGACCTTAGGCAGATGGTGAGAGGGAGGGCATCTTGGCCATCTTCTGGTCACTAGGGGTGTGGGAGGGGGAGGTAGTTGTGAATTTCCTGCATTGTGCAGGGGGTTGGACTTGATGACCCTGGTGGTCCCTTCCAACTCTATGATTCTGTAAGTATCTGGAATGGTAACTTCAATACTGGCACTCAGGTTCTGGAATTCTCTTCCCACAGAGATGCTTAATTGGCATTCTTTATGCACCAGGCAAAGATTTTTTTTTTCCTCAAGCCGCTTAGAACTCTTGTAGTTTTTAGCTGCTACTGGGTTGCATCCTATGAGCTTTTCCACTTGCATGAGAGGGAAGTTTTGCCAGGGGTCATAGAAGCTACGTGGACAAAATGCCTTTCAGGATGAAGCTGAAGTGAGGCAGGAAATTAGTAAGATTGCCTCTCTTTGCTCTTGCTCCAGCATAAAATCCAGTAAGATCCTGCCCATTGTGTTTATGCCATTAGGACTTTTAGAAGGTTTTTGCTGTGATATTTTTAGGATTATTTGATACTGTTATCCTACTTTAATCCGGTGTTTCAATTCCTTTTATCCTGTGTTTGCTGCTGCTTTTATGGTTTATTGTCATTTATTTTATGAGCCACCTCGTAAATATGTGGGAAGGTACAGGATAAATATTTTAAGTAACATTGCATTTTCATGAAGTCAGCTCATGTTAGATTACAAGCTCTAGTATGTATCTGCAAATCTTGTTGACACCAAATGGGCTTATTTCCTAATCCAGAACATCCTCTGATGTGAAACACTCACCCATCACCATATATCTAGGGTGGAAAGGTGGAGAGAAACATTGGGCCAAATGCTGTTCAGTGTAAATAGTTACACGCTTTTAATGAAGTTAGAAATACCTTCCATACTGCTCATTTTCACACCACTATACTCAGTATTAGGGCTGTGCAGCAATTTTCCCCCCAGTATTTTACGGCTTCGGGGTTTTCAAACCTGGAAATTTTCAAAAAAATCCGGAAAACCTTGATTTTTTGGGAAATATTCAGGTTAATAAACCTGAAGCCAAAAAATTCCCCAAACCCCCAAATCTGCTCTGCTGGCCTTCTCTGGGGTAGGACTAATCTGAAAGCAGGACTAATCTGAAAGCAGGACTAATCTGAAAGCAGTCCACCTCCCACTGCTTCTCCAGAGCCTGGAGAAGCAGAGGGGGGGTGGATTTCTGTCAGATCCATCCCACCGGCCATATCCAGGATCCAGAGAAGGCCGGCAGGGCGGATCTGAAAGCAGTCCAGACCACTCCACTACTCCAGAGTCCAGAGAAGCGGCATGGGCTGGATTAGTGTCGGGGGAGGGATGATAGGGGAGGGAGGGGGTATTAATGGCAGTGGGGACAAAGCAGCCCAAATAATACTGGAAAAAAATGGGATTATTTGGGATGTGCTTTTTTCGGCTCCCTTTATTGTTGTCAGATTTTATATTGGTAAAAAAAACTCCTGAAAAATACCAAAAAGGTGCTTTCCCGGTTTTTTTAAAATTTCGGTAAATCGATATGCACACCCCTACTCAGTATTCATAGTTAACTTGTCTGCTGTTCCCTTAGAGCTACTGTCTGACTTCCATAACCTAGTGTTTTTAACTTGAAAGCTTGCATTCCTTGACTCCTGAATTAGACTGATGAGAGCTCATATTTCCATAAACCTTCTAGGAATGAGAAGATTGAGGTACGTCTTGTGAAACGCAGAGAATATAATGAAGAAGCCGTTCGGTGGGCTGATGCTATTATAGCAGCAGGAGGTATTAACTTGTGAGTGGGGAATGGTATTCTGAGTTACAGTAAATTTGAGTGAGGACTCTTGTGGCAGCACAGAGAATTGATTGGCTAGGCCAGAAACAATTTAAACTGAAGTATCAGGATAGTGATTCTGTTTCTGATAGTTTTCAATCCTGGGGAATCATAATGTACAATTTTAAACAGGATTAAACTTGACTTTTAGTGCTTCAAAGTAAGCATCACCTTTTCCAAAACAAGACAGATAAAACAATTCTTACATAATTTTGTGTCTCTCTGAAAACAGATTTGAAAAATCACTGATTTATGCTGCTGCTTACCAGAACGGAGCTTTCTTGTCTAACTATGATAGGTAACTTTGTTACTTGGTTTGAGCACAGTCAGCATATCTGTTCTGTTATGTACATTTTTGTAGGCTTTCTGCCTGGGATAATCTCATAGGATTATTTCAGCAAACTGTTAGGAAGTTACAACAACAAAACTTGCAAAAAACATACTTTTTAAAAGTCTGTCCCTCAGGCTATATGTACAAATTAAGTAAAACAGCAATATGTTTCTAGAGTAACTAATATATTGGTGACTAGCTAAGTTTTGGTGCAGCCATCTTTCTTCACAGCAAGTATTTTCTGACGACAATTTGTGTTCTACGTTAAGATCTGTTGTTGTTGTATTTGGTATAGGGCTTAAATAGGCATAAACCTGCTTATACTTGGCACTTTAGAATACTTAAGCATTCTCACATAAAAGAAACCTGACCTCAACTGTGTAATCCACCCAGGTGATGGCACAATGCTGCTGGCAGCCAGTAAGGTGTTGGACCGATTAAAACCAGTTATTGGCGTAAACACAGACCCAGACAGGTGAGCCTAAGATTCTTAGGAATCTTGCATTATTGTAAGCCAGTACAATATAAGCGTAGTGGTGGTTTGGCTACCATAAACATTTACTTATCCTGGATAATATGTACAGTGAATTTTGTATCCTTTATTTATGTATAGAGGTACAGTTGTAGATTCTGTTAAATTACGGTGTCTGTAACGTCATCAGATTTCAATCTTACCTTTAACCGCATGAACTCCCAAACAAGATTTATTATGAAGGAGGGCTTTGGCGCATTTGGCAGATTGTATGAAACAGTTGACAAATTGCTTGCTCTCCCACAAAATGCTGTCTAAAAGTCAATAAGCAAGAAAATACTAGATTACATTTCTGTTTTGGAATGGGTGAGAGGGAATAGTTCTTTCTGAAAGAGGTAGAAAATACTCTGTCATGCTTTATTCTCATACTTGCCCTTTTTTAAAACCTAGATCTGAAGGTCACTTGTGTTTGCCTGTACGGTATACACACTCATTTCCAGATGCCCTGCAGAAACTCTACCGTGGTGAGTTCAGGTAGGTAGGTAGTTTAAGAAAAAATCAGTAATGCAATTCAGCATTAAAGGAAGTTCACTTGATGATTATAATATCAATTAATACAAGAAGACAATCTTGAAGAACTAGTACTACAACATCTCATTAAAGCAAGCCATATAGTCTTTCTGCATTTATTCTGGATCATTTTAAATGTGTAAACTTTATTAAATTGCTTTCCTGAATAGTCTTGTGAAAAACTGAATCTAGGTGGTTGTGTTCAGTTATCCAAAGGTATAAAATTAGTCTTGAAGAATTAGTCAACCAACAGCACGGCTGATTGGTGAAATTTGCAAGAATGAATACAGAGTGAGGCAGATTCTTAGTTGGAAACCAGCTAGAGGTTTTCTTCCTGTGTACAAAGAATAACAGATACCATATTTTGAAGGGGAAAGTACAGGAGCTTTGATCCCTTTGTAGCTTTGATAGCAGATTTTTTGGACCAACATAGGTTTAAATTGCTGTAAAATCAACAGTTTCAATAAGAATAAATGTTCAGGTGGAAAATGCAATCTTGTGCTAAGATCAGCAGCTTGGATGTTGTGTGCAACATTTATCAAGTCAGCAAGTTATTTGATAACAGTAGTCACACTCTGTTAAAGCATTTGCCAGTGTATCTGTTAGACATTCTTAGCTGGTTTAAACAGGAATGTTAGGCATTGTACATGGCTATGAAAACCCTTTGTGTCTTTTGTAAATAACATGGTTGTGGAAGTATCAGTTACACTGGCCAATGTAATGAAATGGGTTCTACAAGCCAAAATTAGGATGTGATAGGAGTAAATCTAGTTTCTGCACCTCTGTTAGCATTACAAGGAAAACTAAAATAGGTTACTATAGCCTTTCCCCTCCTTCCTTTAGTGGCATAATGTTAAAAATGCTGCTCAGCTAAAGAACAACATACTAACACACACACCAAAATCTCTCCACCTTTGTAACTTCAGAAGGACCAGAAAAAGATAGAGCTGGATCCAGTCATCCATTTCATTCCATCTTCCCCAGTTTTCTTCCTTGCTATAGCTGCTGTCCCATATGGCTTTTGTCCCCAACATATCCATTTGGGTGCTCAAATGGCTGTCCCTCTTGCTTTTTCACCAATGGAAAAGTTGGATCCAAACCTGTATCCCTTCTCTAAGTAATCTTATTCTAAGTTGCCAGAATTTTTCTGGTAGTAGATGGGAACATTTTTCCTGTCTTAAATCTGTGTAAACTACAGTGAGTTGGATCCAAACACATGAACATAAGTTGGGAGATGCTGATCTCCCCCCACAGCCCTGTGTGTCCCCTGAGAAGCTACTTCTAAGGTCAAGGACCCTCCTAAACAAAATGTCATGTGACACAGCACTACCTTCTGGCTTCTTGTAAGTTAAATTGTAGAACTCCCTGCCCCAAGATGTGGTGATGTCTGCCAACTTGGAAGGCTTTAAGAGGGGAGTGGACATGTTCATGGAGGAGAGGGCTATCCATGGCTACTAGTCAAAATGGATACTAGTCATGATGCATACCTATTCTTTCAGGAACGGAGGAGCATGCCTATTATATTAGGTGCTGTGGCACATAGGCAGGATAATGCTGCTGCAGTCGTCTTGTTTGTGGGCTTCCTAGAGGCACCTGGTTGGCCAGTGTGTGAACAGACTGCTGGACTTGATGGACCTTGGTCTGATCCAGCATGGCCTTTCTTATGTTCTTCTGCTCAGCCAGAGATTTTTGCACAATTTCCTTTTCCTGTATCCCCTCCCCCCACTGCTGCATTTTATTTAGAAGCAGTTTTTCAGGATGTATGGAATTGTTGATGGAAGGGAATATATTTGGATTCCTTTAGTTTGTGACCTAACCAAATTATTTTTACACCACTGATTTAACTTAATGATACTTGGAATACATCTGTGCAGATAATCCTGTAGTGCTGGTTGCAATCAATTGTGTATTTACAATTGTTTTGGTTCACTTTTTATTTAAGATGGCAGTGGCGGCAGCGAATCCGGTTGCACCTTGAAGGGACAGGTATTAACCCTGTCCCTGTTGACTTGCATGAGCAACAGTTGAGTCAAGAACAGCATAGCAGAGCCCATGTTAATGAAAGATTTCAAGATCAAAGTAAGTGTAATCTTCCCCTTGAAATCAACTCAGTTTGAAGCACTTGGAGAGAGGAGGACATTGGCAATACTCTCCTACCCACAGTCCCTGGAGGTAGGGAGTTTGTTGTTCCTTCTGTCTCCAGAGGGGACAGGGTACCCACCATCCTCAGTTCTGTTACCTGCCTCCTCCTGAGAGCAGGGCAAGGAAAGAGCTCTACGTTTCTTCATGGAGCTGTTAGGTTGTTTCTTCCATTGTGTGCCTTTACTTACTGCATCTCTACTCTTCTCTGCTTAAAACAGGAGAAAGCAAGGCTGCTTTTTTCTGCTGCTTTCACTTTCCATTTCTCTGAGCCCTCTGCGCAGTGGTGGCAATGGCCTCAGTGGCTTCTTGGCCTCAGTGGCTTCTTTGCCTCCTCCGTCAGACTCTGCAGCATTTTCCAAGCAACAAACTGAGGCAACCATCCCCTGGCAGCAAGGCAAAAAGGCCACACAAGCCCATGCAGCTTTCCACCCTTCAGCAACTCCTAAGCAAGAGCAACCATCCACCCCTGCGGGCTCTGAAATGAGCAGTGGTGGGCATTTGCGTTTGGGAAGGAAAACCCAAATACACGCACCAAGCATGGGGATTGTGCCAAGGCTCATACCACGGGTAAAGGGGCACACTGCAAAGCGGTGAGTCAGCAGCAGGTTGGATCTCCCTGCAGTGTTTCTGAATCCAGGTTGGGAGGAGGCAGAGGGCCTCTCCGTTCCCATGGAACTCAAGGCCTGGATGGAACAATTTGTTAATGCCCAGTGCGATTGCAGACAGAGGAAGGCATCCCTGAAGAGTTTCAGACAGACCCACTCTTCTCCCCCCCTCCAAGCTCCCAGGAAGCAATATTATTTCCAGTGGGTCACCAGATAGAAGAAAGTCTGGCCTACCAAGGCAGCCATGAAAAGCACAGCAGCTTTATCATGGGCACCCTCCTCCTCCTCCTCCTCTTTCAGATCCCATGAGTAATATTCTGTAACTTATCCAGCAGCCTCTGACCATGACTCAGCCAGGAAGGAAGCAGAATTGTCTGACAATGAGAAGCCCCCCTCTCTCCACTCACCACACCAAAGGGCTTTTTTTCCTCAGAGGAACTCCTTATTCCTCTATTAAAGCTCTATAGATATTAAAGCTCTCAGCTCCAAAGCAGAGCAGACACAGGTTGAGACTGAGGAAGAATCAGATGAAGGGGACCCAGAGGTTCTGTCAGACTCTAGGAAGCCAGGCTCCATTTTTACATTTCTCAGGTTCTTTACCACAGAGATCAAGGAAGAGTGGGCCACCCCACTGTCTCAGATTTCATGTGGGGCATTAAAAGACTTTAGACTACTAAAAATTCAAGTAGCGGACACCCCTGTAACTCGTTTGTTCTGAGGAGGGAGAAGGGGGATACACCGCAAGAACAGTGCAGCACTGCCGATCCCATGAAGTCATGGCTCTGGTGATTAAAGTTTCTACAGCCACGTCCGTCATGGCGAGGGTGTTGCTCTTTTGGCTGTTGCTCTTTTGGCTGTGCTTACCGCTCAGAGCACCTCCAGATCTTAACACTCGCCAGTCAGCTTATCTCAATGGATCGGGAAGAGCGGCATCCTGCATCTTGGATTCTAGCCTGGACTTTATAAAGTTATTGGCCTGGGCTATGGCCGCAGCTGTGTCAACAGCTTTTATAAGTAGTAGTAAATATTCATATCTGTGCGCAACTAATGTTAAAGTATTGAAATA
Organism: Euleptes europaea; assembly: GCF_029931775.1. Classification (NCBI taxonomy): domain Eukaryota; kingdom Metazoa; phylum Chordata; class Lepidosauria; order Squamata; family Sphaerodactylidae; genus Euleptes; species Euleptes europaea. The sequence continues at coordinate 105,415,846 of NC_079315.1, forward strand.
TCAATAACAAAGTTACTATATTTGTCTCTAGAGACTTTTATCTTAAATTTATATTTTTTTCAGTGTAATTTTTTCAAATCTGCAGGGCCTCAGATTTCTGGACCACGTCTGTTGCCACTGAGAGCATTAAATGAAGTTTTCATTGGGGAGTCCCTCTCATCCAGGTACATTAAGCATCATCTACACAGGAGCATTTTAGTTGGTCACAGCATGTGAACTTCAGTGTGAAGGCAGGGAATATGCTTTTGCTGCCATATTATATGTAAAACATTCAGTCATGAGATCCAAATTATACCTTCTTGCTTCTGAAATCTGTGAGAAGCCAGTGGAGTTCTATTACATTGCTGTCCCTTTCGTGCTTTAAGGATGCATGCTTTTATGCACACGTTTTACTTTTTTTTGTTTTTTCTTTGGACCAATGCATCAATTGGTTCCTTTCTTGCTTGTGGGTCCGTGAATGTTCATGACCACGTTGTATCGTTAAGCATCTTATGCATGGCTCCATTTGAGTGTAAGAGCAAGGAGGGTAGGTGATTTCAGCACACTGACCCATGCTACGGTTGGTCTTTGCACATGGAATGAGCAGATGCAGTGTTGAGCGGGATTGCTTCATTGCTAGAGGGTTGCTAATACAGTAAAGTGGTATGAAGATCAAAATGCTAAAGTTAATTGTGGTAGACATTTGATACACCGTGGGACATAAATATGAATATAATTATATAGCTATAAGAGACATGAAAGTATCCACTCCAAAGGAATGAAGTTGTATTGTTCAGCTGAGTGAAGAAAGGAGTTCAACTTGTCTCAGTTGACTTATAGTGGATTCCATTTGCAATGTGAACTGAACACTTGCATAAGTGGGAGATTTTTTTCATTTGCATCTCAAATGTTCTTAATTCTAATAGCTATAGAGTTTCATGTGTACACTGTTAGAAAATGTTATGGAAAAGAGTTTATGCTTACATGTTAACTTGTCTTAACTACAAACAAACCCACAATAATAGCAGAAAATTCTAAAAGGCTTTCAAAATGGCTTCCTAGATTACTAACAATTTGTGTTTTGAAATATGGCAAACTACCAATCAAAAACTAATCTTGACCTTTCCTTTTAAAAGTGCTCTACTAAATTGAAGAATGAAATTTTCAGCCATGTTTGAAATGGCCCTTTTAGACTTGTACGTGCCTGATGTGGGGCTGTGTTCTGTCTTATTCAGGGTGAACTATAAGTCCTGCAAACCCAGTTTTAAATTCTCCCTTCATAGGGCCTCTTACTATGAAATATCAGTTGATGATGGTCCATGGGAGAAACAGAAGAGCTCAGGTCTCAACATATGCACTGGAACTGGATCAAAAGCCTGGTAGGTTGGTGTGCTGTTGTATTAGTTACAGGTCTAGAAGAAGAGTTGGTTTTTATATGCCAACTTTCTCTTCCGCTTAAGGAAGAATCAAACCGGCTTACACCTTCCCTTCCCCTCCCCACAACAGTCACCCTGTGAGGTAGGTGGGGCTGAGAGAGCTCCAACAGAGCTGTAACGTGCCCAAGGTCACCTAGCTGGCTTCATGTGTAGGAGTGGGGAAACCAATCCAGTTCACCAGATTAGCCTCCACTGCTCATGTGGAGGAGTGGGGAGTCAAACCCGGTTCTCCAGATCAGAGTCCACCACTCCAAATAACCGCTCTTAACCATTACACCACGCGCTCTCTCTAGCTTATTCAGAATCTCCATCAGGAGTAAGTAACACATTAACATAAAATATAAAATGCTGTGTTACAATAGAGACTGAATGTTCAAAGGAGCTAAGAAAGGATTGGCTCCATTGAGTAGTGTTGGGCTTGTACATGCCCAGCAGGGCTTCTACGAGCCTGTCAGTGCCAAACTGTAGACAGTCTTGGAAATCATTTACAACTTAAAGAGCTGTTTGTGATTATGTTGAAGTAAGGTCTTTCATGGGTGTGCCAAACCAGCTGCACAGTACTAGATTATAGTCTTTGGGATGGTTCAGATCCAACAGCAAACTGTAATGAACAAGCCTTGGTGTTTGCATGACTTTCAATTTAATTTGCTGTGTCAGAAGTATTATCAATCCAGCCCTGGATTGATAATCATGGCTCAGGGCTACTTTGAATCCTGTCTTGTAAAGGAAACACAGACAGCAGTGTGGTCTCATTGTCCAGGCAAGTTGTAGTGTAGTGGTTAAGAGCAGTGGACTCTGATCGGGAGAACCGGGTTTGATTCCCCACTCCTCCACACAAGTGGGCGACTCTAACCTGGTGAACTGGGTTGGTTTCCCCACTCTTCCACATGAAGTCAGCTGGGTGACCTTGGGCTAATCACAGCTTTCTCAGAGCTCTCTCAGCCTCACCGACCTCACAGGGTGTCTGTTGTGGGGAAGGGAAGGTGACTATTTGTAGGCCGGTTTGATTCTTCCTTAAGTGGTAGAGAAAGTCGTCATATAGAAACCAACTCTTCAACTTGGAAGTCACTAATAAGCTCCATCCACACGCACAAGGGACATTTGCGTTGTGTAGGCAACATGATGTATCTCTAGGAGTAGCACCATCAAAAGTGATCTGAGATCTTAAGAGACTTAATGACCAAGCTACACATTACACTGGATTGGTTATATATAGTTGAGCCTTAGAAAAAACTACAATGAAAATGTTGTAACCAGTCGGCTTAAATTCTGCTCTGTTGGGTTGTGGTTAAATCTGGCTTGGGAAATATTGACTTTAAAGCTTTGTTTAGCTAAGCATTGGCTCCCAAAAATTTCTAATTATTTGTATTGAATTTTGATCAAAATACAGCTGGGGCAGAGGGGATTTTCAGCCTAATGGATCCCGGTGCGATGCGACCCCTAGTGGTTGCCTCTTCTTCCAGTTTCTACTTATCAGACCAGCACGTTGTAGTTGGTTAAGAGTGGCGGACTCTAATCTGGTGAACTGGCTTTGTTTCCTCGCTCTTCCACATGAAGCCTACTGGGTGAACCTGGGCTAGTCACAGTTGTCTCAGAACTCTCTCAGCCTCACCTACCTCACAAGGTGTCTGTTTGTGGGGAGGGAAGGTGATTGTAAGCCACTTTGAGACACCTTAAAGATAGAGAAAAGCGGGGTATAAAAACCAACTCTTCCTCTTCTACTAGTTTGGGATTTCTAAGCTGGTGAATCCGGATATTTAGTCACACTTGCTTTATTTCTGTTTTCAGGTCTTTTAATATCAACAGGGTAGCAAATCAGGCTGTGGAAGAAGTCCTTAAGATTGGTGAGTTACCAGCGGCACACCTGTTAAGTAGCAATGCAGAAGACAATGACATCTAATTGAGACTCTTCTTCCTTTGGTTCAATAGCTAAAAAGTACAAGAACTTAAAACTTCCATTGAACAAGGAACTAATAGAAAAAGGTTAGTAAGTAAACTCTTAGTCTCTTTTTGGCATGTCTGAATTAGTAATTTGTGGGTCCCTGAAGAAGGCTTGGTTTTTGTACCATAGAAAACTCTCTTGCATAGAATGTTCTGAGGTTTTAAACTTCAGTGACTTCAAATGGCCAGTTTAATCTGATAGTCGTCTAACATTATGCTTTAAAATATTATGTGCCAAAAACCTTGATATGGGACAGGCTAAAATAAACTTACAGCTTCTTATAATTTAACTATACCTGTTGCTTTACTCTTATGTTTTTTTCAGGGTATAAATATAAACCACCTGTTACACAAAAGCCACAAATCTGAATGACAGCTTACCATAAACAACCCAACTTGCTATTTAGTGCTGAGCTGATTTGCAGAAACTTTTAACTTTTAAACTTTTAACTCTTAACTTTTATACTTCCAGTAACAAATGAATATAATGAATCACTGCTGTATGATCCAGAGGAACCCAAGATGTTTTTCAGCATACGAGAACCTATTGCAAATCGTGTTTTTTCAAGTAGTCGGCAGCGAGGCATTGCTTCAAAGTAAGTATGGGCTGCTGGTGTTGGGCCTTGGATTAGTTTGTCTGAAAACAAGAATCTTCTTTAAGTTTTAGATTTTCGCATATAATTGTCTTGATATATTTGTTTGGCTGCTGGTATGATGTAACCTAATTAGCATCAGAACACATGGTTTGTGTGTGAATCACACACTTATACTGAATCACACCCTTGGTCCATCACAGTCAGTATTGTCTGCTCAGACCAGCAGCGGCTCTCCAGGGTCTCAGGCAGAGGTCTTTCACATCACCTACTTGCCTAGTCCCTTTAACTGGAGATACCGGGGATTGAACCTGGGACCTTCTGCATGCCAAGCAGGTGCTCTACCATTGAGCCACAGCCCATCCCGTGAGGGGGAGGGGCGCATTGCAGGTTTGAAATGTAGGCCTTTTGAATGTCTTTCAAAACTACTCTCTTAAGGTGTATGGATCGCTTATTTTGTTGAGATTACAGCAAAGGTTATCTTCAGTGTACACCTAAAACTAAAAAATGCGAACAGAACAAATGGGGGTTGGCTGAGGCTTCCTGTTGTGTGGCCTGTGCAAGATGCCAATAAAGGTATTGTATTATTGTGTGGCCTGTGCCAGTATCATAATTATTTTGTCATTCTGCCTATGAGAACAGAAGTTCACCGGCTAAGAACCTTTTTTTTTTTTTGGCTGTAACTTACCATACTGATCATGGCATGATGACAAAACAGTGTTTTTCTTCGCTTACTGCAAAAAGTGTTTTTCTTCTTCTAGTACTTAACTGGGTTTGAAAGTGTTCGTTCGGCTTGTTGTCTGTAGTTTTCTTTTAAATGTCTTTGCAGGGTGTGCGTCCGCTCTCGCTGTTGGGATGCCTGTATGGTTGTAGACGGAGGAACTTCTTTTGAGTTTAATGATGGAGCAATAGCATCTATATCGATCGACACGGATGATGCGCTGTGCACTGTCTTACTAAAAGAATGAAGTAACGCATTGGAAGCATTCAAGCCACGAGATGCCTGAACGACAAAATGGAAATGCTGCATTATTTCAGATGTGAGATGTGTATTTGCTCTGTAGGCAGCCCCTTGAAGAACAAAGAATGAAACAGCTCTTAATTTCTCTGGAGGAGAAATTAATGCAAAACTGGCGTTCCTCGTTTATTGCATCTGATAACAGAAAAATTTTCTTGGGTGGCTTCAAGATACAAGCCTTCTATTGTGACTTAAAAAAAATCTTCATGTGACAGACACTTTTAAAAACTAAGAGGTTCGAACTGCTGTTAATAATCATACAATTCTGTGGTAGTTCAAGAAATTCAGCAAAATATCTTGATTTGTTTTCTGAGAGCCAATGCTGTGTCAAAGTCTATTAACATGAAAGTAAAAGTTAGGCTAATGTTGGGATTTATTTACCCAACGAATTAAAACCTGTTGGTACTGGTAATTTTTATATTCTTAATTTTACAGTACTCAGTAGAAACACCAGTGTAGAATTCGCACTGTAAAAATTCCAGAATCATACTGGATTTAGAAATTCTCTTACCCTTGCCTCATTTGCTTGAGCAACGTGCTGCTTATGTTTACCTGTTACATCTAGAGGAACCTCCTTGTGATCATTTCGTCTTTCTAATCAATTTATAAACCCATGTTTAGTACTAGTCTAAATTGATTTTTGAAAAATGCCCCTCTACATTTCCCAGAAACCATGGTATAGTAATTTGAGGCAAAAGCTGCACACTTCAATCTGGAGCTTAATTTTTATTTACTAATGAAAATAAGCACCATTCCTTGTAAATTTCAAATTGTCTTGGACGGGTACAATATAAATCTCATCTTTGTGTTAAATGAGTGTGTGTGTGTGTATATATATTGCTATATATATATATGTATATATATATAATATGTATGTATATGTATATATATATATATATATGTCTCCCCAAAACATCACGTTTTTTTGAAATTATGTTTTCTGAAATGCAGATACCACATAGTCAGAATTCCTGTCTACCATATCAGTAAGGGACAACAACCCATAGAACTATGACCACAGCCAATCACTTGCCACACTTATTTATTAAATCAGCCGTATGCCTGAATTTTGCAAATAGTGGTTGATACTGTATTTAACACTAGACAACTTGCAATGCTCTTCATCACAACCTGATTACATCACTGCCAAATACATTTAATGTTTACATTTGAAATGGTAATGAACCTTTAGTGTGAGGTCAAGTAAGAGTGCCGATTAATTACGCAGCAAAAAAACATGTAAGTATTTAGTACTTCACCCGAAAATGTCAAAATATTTTAGAAGCAGAGATTTGCAATGGTTGGTCAAGTGTGCTTTAAGGCTGAGGGTAAGCCTTCCTTGGTGGTGGAGAAATAGCACAGCTGTTAAATTGAAATAGAGACATCCAGTTCTTTAAACTGTATTGTGAAACTTCCAGCTTAAACACCACGTGCTGCAAAACAGCAACATAGTCTGCTATGCTGAAGTCAGTGGGGCTTGCTTCTGAGTAAAGGTGCTTCTTAGGATCAGGGAGCACAAATATCTTTTGTAAAATAAGAAAGCTGTGAAATAGGCCACTGGCTTATGAATTTTTTTTCCAGTCTGAACTGCTGTTTGATTATTTAATAGCTGTATTTAATGTAGCTACCATAGGAGTTTATAACCACGGAGCAAAAATCCCTTAAATTCTGGAACCAAATAGAGCAGCCCATCGCACCGTGAGTAGAGCTCCTACATGCGAACAGTCCCACTAGCTCCATTTCTCTTCCCTACCACACACACAGACCTCCCATTTCCACTGTCCCAGCAAGCCACCTTGCGCAGGGAAGGGGGAGAATCTGTATTGGGGCCCATGACGCTGACTGGGCACTGTGGTTGCAGAGTAGGCGTAATGTCCTTTGAAGCATGCCACTTTTGGGTGTGCTAAAACCATAAATGGTTAAAGAAGCAGCAATGAGTAAACAATGCAAATTTCTCTTATGGAACAATAATGGTTTCTCAGGCCCCTCAAGGTAAAAGACTTGTTGGTGGGAGATGTGAATGAGGGTTTGCACAGGTGCCACAATAGGTACAAACCCACTATTTTATGTATGAGGTGTTCTTGGACCAGCTACTAATGTTGTAGTTTATACCTATATATATATATAATGGTTACTTTCTGCATGGGAACTAAATTCAGAAAAAGTGAGCAGTGTTAATGTGAAAGCTGTGGACAAATCTTTAGAAAGCTAATTTAAGGTGTTGAAAAAATTACTGAAATCCTTTTGTACTAAATTAAGTTGACAAAGTGATTTTTTAAAATGTGCACAAATCATTTAATTTTTAATCAGCTAGGTAGCTGAAATGATCTTCTTTCATTCTCAAATGCTTAATTCCAGGATCTGCTTCTATTAACTTTCAATCTGGGTTCCAGATTCTATTAAAAATAAAGACATTGATTTGGTTTTCGTAAAATGTATGGTGTACTTGAAAAGTAATAAATGTCTTAGTGTTTTTGAAAATACTTTGTCTTTCAGCTATTTGAGGTAGATATCAGTATTAATTCTCAGTGGTACTTTGGTTAGAACTTTGTATATTTTCTTTCATTAGTTCTTTATAAATATGCCTATTCTGTATACATTCTGTAGCTAATAGCATGACCTCTAGTGCTAGAAATTCATTTTTGTACTTCAAGTGGTCATATTTGGCAGAGCCATGTCAAAATTGGAAAGCACCTATTTTTTCATCTTTTAGCATAATAAAGAATTTCAGGTACTGTTAGGAAGCACATTATTTGTATATGAATAATACTATAGAGAGAAAGATGGGAACGGGACATAGCTGTAGCTTAAAGCTTGTACTTTGTTTCTGTGAGCAGTAACCTTGGTTCTAGGCCAGTGGGTCTTGCTCCCATCTTAAGCCCTGACTGACACAGAACATTGCTGAACAGTACAGGTCTAAGCAGAAGTGTTCTGTATATCCCAGGACCACCCCCCAATACAGAAGTGAACCTAAAAGGGGGATTTCCCCCTACTGGAGTTTGCTGCATGGAGAATACATCATCTCCCAAACTTCGCTCTGCAAAGTGACCATATAGGGAAGGAAGCAGCTTGCTTCTCCGGGAATGAATTTCCCAGTGTCAGCTTAAAGAGGCAGGCCACTGTTCTTGCCTGGAAAAACAGCAGGTTCCCCCTTTGAAAGCTTAAACTGCAGCTCTTCAAGTAAGGTGGTAACAGTCCTCAAAATTGTTGTGCTCCCCACTTGTGCCAACTTTTTAAAAAAACATTAATTCTTACTGAAATAGTACTACAAACATTATGTACCTAATTCTTTGCAAAACAGCAGAAGGAGTTATGCTTTGGAAGCAAGTGTTAGCACCAGCAGAAATTTTACAACAGAATGGATTATTTGGTTGTAGTAGTGTTCGTTCTCAGCTTCAAGAGTGAGAGAATAAAAAAAAGTGGTTCCAACTCTGAGAATCTATGATTTATTATGGTACTGGGTCTAATGAATAAAAGAATAGGCAAGTAAAAACAGCCACATAAAAACTTTGAAGTTTTAATTGTCTAAAAGTCATACTATAACAAAGTATCTAAAAACAGTTTCTGGGGCAGGGTATGCATATTGCTTAATTTTACCAAGTATTTCTACATGATTAGCACGTTTTGATAGATTTGAACTGTAATAGAAAATACATCCGGAAAACTAATGGTTTGATAAGGTACTGAATAGCTTGCTTTGACATAAAACATGGAAAAAATTAATGGGATAAAGTCAGTTCAAGTAGCTGGATTGCATTACAAGTTACAAAGTAAAGCAAAATTGAACCAACTTTTCAAGAATTCCATAGTCCGGCCTTTGGGGAACTGATACATCCGTTGCTGGCTTCTGGAACGTGCCACATTAAAAACCAGGTGTGGTTCTTAAACTCAGTCTGCACTGGATTCCCCAAATTTCTTGGTTCTTTTTGTAGCCAGTGGTAGGCCTTGCAACAGTTGTAAAATGGGAGGAGTTAATCTTTATATGAGGAAGTGTTGCCTTCAGGAGCTGGAGAGAGGTGGCAGTCACTATCCCAAAAACCTGGAGACTTTTGAGTGTAGCAATTTCACCAAGTTCACTAGAATGGAAGAAAAAAATGAAGTGAACACAATGGCTACAAACTGAGTTTTCCCCCACTGGAGATATCTCAGACTGGCAGAGGTCTTTCACATTACCTAGTCCCTTTAAGTGGAGATGCTGGGGACTGAACCTGGGACCTTTTGCATGTCAAGCAGATGCTCTACCATTGAGCTACAGGGGGGATCAATCCCACCATAAAACTAGCAGGAAGGAGAGGTCAAAGAGGAACACCTTTCTGAAAGGAGTGAAGCTGAATAGCCATGAGAGAGGGGACAGAGAAAGTCATCCTCTGAATGGGTGGTGATGGGGAAACAAGGGGCACAGCACTCATGAGGAGCAGCAGATCCCATTCTTTCACATGAAGATCCAAGTGTGTGTCTTTGACATAGTGGATTAACCTCTTTTCCCACAGATCAGGCCAAGAGCAAAGGGCCTAATCTCCAGAACTATTTGAAAACACAAATGGAGCAAATAAGCATCTTGGGTATCAACACGCTCACTCCATTTGGTGTACAAGCCAGCATCATAATACTTGTAACTTTAATCACCATGAACTGGCTCAGGAGCCATTTGTATTCACCCTGAAATACACTGAGTAACTTTTCAAATTGGTTTTTAAGAACAGCAGACTTTTACTCACAGTAAGGCTGCAGGAGGTATCTGGTAGCATCGACTAAGAGACAAATGCGTGAGATAAGAGAGCTGGCAGAAGTACTGAAGGCATTCGGGTTTCAGCATAACACTGTCGCTGCAATAGAAAGTATCTGATTTAACAGTTTCCATATATTTAAATTCTACAGATAGACCAGTGAACAAAAAGAGAAATGAAGGGAATCAGCCCTTAAAAGCAATCTCCATTCATTTAAATTTGATCCGAAAGCACCAACATTTCTAGATGTAAAATCCCCATTAAATGTGCTAAATAACTTGGTTCTGTTAAAATGAGTTGTGTCCAGCTATGCCAGTGTTTGCCCTGATTTCTGGGAGATGCTAGAAATAGGCTTTGAACTAAGGACAAGTGAGAAACCAGTTGATTAGGTGTGAGCGGGACTTGCTTTACCCTGCCCGCTTGAAACACTTGCCTTTAAGCTGCCCTACTTTCCTCTTTGCTGTGCGAGTCAGTAAACAGCAGCAAGCGTTCATTTTGTTTCCTTCCTCCTTGTACTACTAGTGTCTTCCCCAGTTCTGCTCTCAACTGGGATGTGCATTCAGTAAACCTGAATCGGATTAAAAACCAGAAAAATACCTTTTCCGGTATTTTTCGGGGGGGGGGGGTTAACCTGTAAAAAAATGGTGGCATATAAAGGAGAGCCAAAAAAGCAGATCCGAATAAGGCTGAATTTTTTCAGCATTATTTGGGCCGCTTTGGCCCCTCTGCCATTTCCCTCCCTCCCCCTTACTTACCTGCAGGCTAAGATCAGATCCAGCTCCTGCGGGAGCTGGCAAGCAGCAGAGACGGAGAACGGAACCCAGCACTGAGCTGCGTATTTTTCAGGTTTAGGCTTTATGAACCCAAAAATGTTCAATTTTCCGGAAAAGCCAAATCCATTGTATTCAGCTTTTGGGGTTTTTTTTATTATTATTATTATTTCCAGGTTTATTAAACCCAAACCCAGGGGGGGAAAGCTGCATACCCCTACTCTCAACAGGGCAAAAAGTCTATTTTTCCACGTGAAGTACACAAAGAACTTTGCAAAACTTTGGTAACACACTGTCACACCAACAGGTGGAACAGTAGACTGCAACAGGTTTCTGAACTGAAGCTGAGAACCAATTTTCTTCCTTGCCCACAAGCAAACGATCACCAGGACCAACATGGGATTGTTATGCTGGACTCTCATGTCCTATCATTACATTCAGTGCATCTGCTATACGGACAGGGAATTTCTTTTCAAGGGTCAGAGTATGATCCTTCATCTAAGATGATGGATCAGCTGCTAAAAGGGAAATGCATCTGTTACACTTGACTAACAGACTATTAGTACAAGCCGGCAAAAACACTGTAATGGCCTTCCCAGGAAAAAGGATCATGCAACTCACTGATTTCTGCTTCCATCAAATGTACATTTTTTCCCCTGCACAATTATCTGAGAGCCTGCAGATACTCTCACAGAGTGTGCTAGCTGCAATCTGGGATATAGCTGAAAGCAGAATAAAACCTCCCTCCACTCAGATATTGCTATGCACTATAAAAGCATATACTCCACCAGATTTTGCTAGTTCAGACAGGATTGGGATTAGCTTGTTACTATATGAGAGAAAGAAACAACTCTTGGCTCTGCTTGATTTTTAAAATCTCTATTTTCGACTATTTGGTACAATATTGCACTAGAATCTTTCCTTGCACTAGGCTGGATCCTATAATCCACTTCCTCGACAGAACAACAAGCGGGACCTGGCATTTAAGTCTCCCAATACTCCAGCCAATGTTTGAAATGTGGTACCCTTTTTGAAAGTTGTATATTGGTTTTCATTTATTCCCCAACAAGTTACCAACAACACCCCCCATTCAATGAGATTCAAATTCTCTTACCTTAAATCTAAATGTATGAGATTGCAACACCTCTCTAGTAATGATTTAACGTCTGAAATGAGAAGGCAAATTCAATGAGCTGGCCACACACATCAATAAGCAATGGAAGCTTCTTACAAGAAATACAAGCCTTTACAGAAATGCCAGGAAGTTACTCAACTGAACACAAACATGCCTACATTTACAGTTGTTTCTATTAAGTTAAGCTTTTCTTTGGGCCACAGAATTATGTAAGCCATTTTGAATCCCATTTGAGAAGAAAGACAAGGAATAAAGAAAATAAATGAATGAGTTTATACCCCACATTTCCCCTCAACAGGGACCCAAAGCAGCTTATGTCATTCTCCTGTTGTGCCTAGAAAAACACTATCCAGATTAGGTCAGATCACAGAGAGCGCACTGGAGATCAGAAGTAGTTTAAACAGCTTGCTCTATTTAATGGTACCAAGTTTAAACATACAAGCCGGGATTTAAATCTCTCCAGCCCAAACACAGAGTCAGACAGCAAAAATAAAATCACCATTCTGTGCCTCAAACAGCACCCTTTATACATTTTTAGCAAGAAAGATACTTTCCAGAATCACACCATAGCTGTCATCCTTAACAGTCTCTAAAAACTAGCGCAAAGCTGTTCTCTTGTGAAGGTCTCAGTAACGAGATAATAGCCTAGCAACGCAGAGGAGTCCGGTTGTCTCTACTTGTTACAACTTTCAGGAATGTTAGTGTATGTGTTTTTGTGCTTTATGCAGACTGAGTGAATTGCAATCAAAGACAGAGGAAAGGGAGGTGTTCTGTCTAAAAGGAGTCTCCTCCACTTTACTCTCATGACAACCCTGTAAGGTAGGTCAGGCTGAGAATGTGTGATTGGCCCCAGGTCATCCAGTAACCTTCCATGGCACAGCAAAGATGAGAACTTGGGTCTCCCAGATTCTAGTACTCTAACCACTACACCACACTGCCTCTACACTGTTGCATGGCTGCAGCTGGGACCAACTTGTATATGTGTCTCTCCTGCCTGCAAAATACTTTGGATAAGTTTCTTAGAAGCAGGGTAAGGCAGTGTTTTAGGAGATGCAAAATGTAATTCCAGAAATTCAGGTGGCTCTGAACCCCTCTCCCCAAATCTGGAGCTTTTCATTCCCACAAAAGTCACTGTGGTTACTCCAGGATAGGTGGCAGGTAACCAGAGCTAGATATTTCAAGCCAAAACGTGCTGCTCACCTGACATCAGTAAATTCTGTCTGTATCCACTAAGGTTGAGCTGTGTTACAGTAGAAGGAATATGGCTAACCACTGTTCTTACATGATCGATAGTAAAGTCGCACCAAGCCAAATTCAGTTCTTCAAGCCTATATGCAAGTTGAAAAGAAAACTCAATATAAAAATATAAACGCTCCACTTAACAACAACTTAAAACACAAATAACAGATATGACATTCCTCTAGCAATCCCCAATGCCAAAACCTAACTTACCCTAATTGTACAAAAACAATACAGGAATTTGGAGTGGTTTCTATTGACTCATGTACGCAGTGCTCATGAGCAGAAATGTGGGCAAACTGTCCTAGTCAAGTACTAACCAACTCAAGTGTCTGAGTTAACATCTTATTAGCAAGCAGGCATGCTCGAATGTATCAATTACCATATATACTCGGGTATAAGCCGACCCGAGTATAAGCCAACCCCCCAAATTTGAGGCCAGAAAAGGGAATTGCTTATTGACCCGCGTATAAGCCGAGGGTCAATAAGAAATTCCCTTTACCGGCAATGCTGCGCTCTAAAATGGCGGCCGCCATTTTAGAGCGCAGGGCCCCTGCCCCAGGTCGCCCTCCCGCTGGCCTACCGGGCCCTCCCGACCCACCCCAACCCACCCCGACCTCAGTGCCATCCAAGGGGGGGAGGGGGAAGAGCCCCTGAACCCCCTACTCACCTGGAGAGGCGGCGAATCGGCGGCGGCGCGGCCTTCCTGGGCCGGCAGGAGGCCCCTCCAGGCCGCTGCCGACAGAAGGAAGGCGCCCGGGCGCCTGAGCGGCAGCGGAGCAGCCGGCAGGGACCTCCTGCCGGCCCCTCCAGGCCCCTGCCGGCAGGAGGAAGGCGCCTGAGCGGCGGCGGAGCAGCCGGCAGGGGCCTCCTGCCGGCCCAGGAAGGCCCCTGCCGGCCGGGTAAAGGTTCGCGGGCGATGGCGGCGATGATGGCGGTAAGTTCCCCCCTCCCCTCCCCACCGTATTGACCCGCGTATAAGCTGAGTTCGGCTTTTTCAGCCCTTTTTTTGGGCTGAAAAACTCGGCTTATACGCGAGTATATACGGTAATATATACTGAGTGCAATTGTAGAGGTCCTGACTAAACACCTAGAAAGGATAATGGGATGGATCAGGGCCAATAAAGTGAACAGTGGGGTGAACTGGTTTCCATTTTCACACTCATGGGTTCTAATCTGGCAAATAAACCTCAGGTGGGATCCTAACTAGCATTTCTGTGAATACAGAACATACAGTTGCATGTACTTGTATTTCTGAATTGTGATTAGAACTTCTGCCATTAAATCCAGCACTGTGTATATGCAAAGCCTAATATTCTCACGTATGCTAGTGACCTTCCTCCTACCTGTGACAGCTGTTCAACATGGCATCCAAGCTTTCCGCAGAGAATCCGGAGCATCCAGAGAGATTCAATCGTATCAAGTAGGGGTTCTGCGCTATTTTTCTGAAAGGGGAAACACAGAAAGAATGGCCAAACATTGCCCATTAACCTGTGTGATCACACATTAAGAACACCATCCTAACCAAAGTTCACATCCTTCTAAGTTCATTGAAGTCACTAGGCTTATCTGCTTAGGAAGGCACTGTTATGTTTCCATGCCAGCACCACTGACCTTGAAGGAGAGCTGGGGGCTTACTACACACATACGCAAACACACACAAAATCAATTTGTTATTTTAGAAAAACCCACACAGGGGCCCCAGAACATAGAATTTTTAGAGGGCGACTATCCTGCCACAATGGCAGACTGCTGAAAGTGTACAATGCATTCTAGCATCAGGCTAAGGGATGAATGATATTAAGGTATAAGCCAACATTATAACTGGGCATACACAAAGGCACAGCCACTAACAGCGCAATCCTGAGAAGCGCTGGCATCCAGGGCGAAAGTCCTTTAGGAGGCCCAGCAGGATCCGCGCCGGCGTACGCCCCCCCCCCCCCCGAACCAGCGTTCGGGCAAGTTAAGCCAGTGTTGGTGGCCCCAACGCTTGCAGGAAAACCCGGTCGCTGGCTGCTGCTGCGGCAGCACTGGGCCAGGACGCCAACGGAGCGTTGTGGCACCAGCGCCTTTAGGTGGCCTCCTAAGCCATTTTGGCCCAGGAATGCCCCTTTTTTTTGGCTGAGATGCGCCACCTGATTTTTTGCGCCGTGAGCAGGCTTTGGAGGCAGTGCCACTGCATTGCCTCCTAAGCCCAGCACAGGCATTCTGCTCAGGAATGCACTGTTGAATAACTAACTGCATCTTATGATTAGCAGTGTAATCATCAATTCATTGATTAAACTAAAGCACTGTTGATAGTGCTTTTGACAGCGGAGACATCTCCATATATGTTTCCTTTGGGGAAGCATCGTGTCTTCTGCAGACAGAGCTGTTAATAGCCTTCGCTCTTTACTACTTTAAATATTTGTATTCTGCCTTTCCCCCAAAGGACCTGGGGCTGTTCCCAAAAGTATTCCAAAAGCATCAATAATACAATGAACACAATGAACAGCACAAATTCAATGAATTAAACTTGTGGCATGCATAAAAACACCCATTCTTTAAAAACAGTAAAATTGACAGTGCCTTCCCAAGATGCTTTATATTTTTTCCTAAAAACCGGAAGAGATGGAGCCTGGCTAAGGCTGAGAATGTGTGGGAGTGAATTTGCTCCAAGAGCCTTGCTGGCATAATTCTGACAAGTAGGCTGGTCATTCACAGTATGCGAAATATTTGCATACATGCAAATATTTTCCCATGTTCTTACTACTGTCAGTATTTTTGTTAACTGCTTGCTATTTACCTTTTGGCCATATTTTGTAATTCCTGTAGATGTTTTACATCTCTGTGTTACTTGTTTAATCCTCTGTGGAATAAATAGTTGTTAGTCTGTTTTTTAATCACGGTGTATTGTGATTTTGGTTTGAGTACTTTAAAAGCAGAAAGGAAGGATATAAACATTGGCTTGGATCCCACCTGGGTTTCCACAGGTGCTGGGTGGGGGATTTTTGCCAATTCCTTCCTCCCATGGCAGCCCCAAAACACACCCCAAAATGCTGCTCCTAGGAGACATGGGATCCCCAGGAATCGCTTGGGGGGGGGAATCTACATATATCAGCACAGAAACAAAAACAATATTTTGAGGGGAGGAACCTTACTTGGGTTTGAAATCATGCATACAGAAAAGCTGCAGCCGGAACCATCTTAGAAGAGTCTTTTTTCCCCCTTCTCAAATACAGTTTTTTAACATTTTTCTCCCCATCATTACTCCACTGAATTCAGGGCAGCATACAGCATTCCCCTGCCCCCCGCCCATTTTAGTCTCACAACAACCCTGAGAGTGACCTGTTCAAAGTCACCTTGTGATCTTCATGACAGTGTAAGCATTTGAACCCAGGTCTTTCCAGTTGTAGTTCACCCCATCATAAAACATTTTGGCACAGGCACCATCTGCTGCCCGCCGTTCACACTTGCTTTTTCCAATGCTTCTCTTCAAAATAATTAACCATTTTAAAAAATTAAGTTGCCTTCTGGATCATTATTTAGTTTTTAAGCAGAATTGGAAGGGTGTAATACAACGACTTTAAATAAACAAACAGTTAATGCAAAGGTTACCGTATTTTTCGCTCCATAGGACGCACCGCTCCATAAGACGCACCTAGTTTTTAGAGGAGGAAAACAAGAAAAAATCTTGTTTCCCTCCTCTAAAAACTTGTTTTATGGAGCGAATGCCAGGTGGGCGCGTGCGCGTGGGGACGGCGCGAACCGGCGTTCCCCGCCTCGATGGCCAGCTGGGAGGCGGGCGGGGCCGCACAGAGCCAGCTGGGAGAGTGCACGTCAGGACGGCGCAAGCCGGCACACGCGTCCAGCCGGCTCTGTGCGGCCCCACCCGCCTCCCAGCTGGCCATCGGGGCAGGGAACGCCGGCTTGAGCCGTCGGCGCATGAGCCCAGCAGGCTCTGTGCTGCCGGCCCGCCTCCCAGCTGGCCGTCAGGAAGAGGGGCGGTGGGTCTTTAACGTGCTCTGCGCTGCCTGCCCAGGCAGCGCAGAGCACTTCCCCCCCCAGCTCAGCTGTTGGGCGGGTCCCGCCCAACAGCTGAGCATCGGACCGGGAAGGGGGGGGAAGTGCTCCGCGCTGCCTGGGCAATCAGCGCAGAGGAGTTTAAAGACCCACCGCCCCCCTTCCCGGGAATCCCGGGAAGGGGGGCGGTGGGTCTTTAATTTGCGCTGCGCTGGGCGGCTGGGAGGGGCCTCCCGCCCCCAGCTGGCTGGCGGCGTCCCAGCCGGCTCCCGGGGTGGCCCGGCTCCGCACCCTGCTGCCGCTGCATTTGCTCTATAACACGCACTGACATTTTCCCTCACTTTTGACGAGGGAAAAAGTGTGTGTTATAGAGCGAAAAATACGGTATTTTAGTGAATTAACCCAAGCAACTGATAAACACTGAAGGTCTAATTTGTTATTAATAAATAGATGCCACGAACTGTGGGCAAACCTTTGGTAAAAATTATCTTGTTTCCTGTGTTAGGTATGTCAACTTTTGCAATGTCTCAGAAGCACCAATCTATTTAGCAAGGGCTATTCGTTCAGAACTTGTTCCTCGCACAACAGTGGTTTGCTTACCCACCGAACAATGTCGCTGGAAAGGTTGAGCCCTTCTAAGCTGAGGTTCTGCAGGCTCTGACACCGATCAAGAATACTCTGGAGGTCTGCAACTTGGATTGTACAATTGGACAGATCCATATGCTGCACATGAAGAAGTCTGAAAACAGGCCAAACAAATGATGAAAGGCAAAACCAATGTGTAGAATACAACTTTTAAAACAAAGTTTCCACATCTTCCAAGCAACCCAACTTAATTCTGTGTCCTCCAAGAGCAGAATGCACCTGTGAGATATATGAGCAAGCTAAACTGCTTTGAATACACTTTCAAAAAGGAAATTACAAGAGCCTTTAAAACAAGCTCACAGCAGCAAGAATAGCCCAAACTTGTCAGAGCTTGAAAGCTAAGCAGAGTTGGCCATGGTTAGTACTTGGATGGGAGACTGTCAAGGAAGTCCGGCCTGCTCTCCAGCAAACCGGTTCCTCCTTGGGTCAAAAGTTGCCAAACTCCCCACTGGGCTTCAGGACTCTCCCTAAAGCACAATGCGGGTAGACTCTGCTACCTTGTCGAGGAGACTCGGTCTGCTCTCCAGCAGGCCGATTCCTCTGTAGTTCAAAGTCACCAAATGTTTCCCTAAGGAAACCCAAATTCCTTACTGTGCCCCAGGATTCCCCCTTTGAGCGTAGTACAGGTATATCGCCACCAGCTCTCAATTCCAAAAGGCTGGCTTTCCCAGGGATGAGCTGAGAGCTACTCTTCCCCAGCCAGTTTCCCAAAAGTCAAAACAAGCAAAAACCGTCCCTGCAGAGTAGAGCTTCTGCCAGGGGAGGCTTATTGCCACAAAACCCTAGGGTAGGTGGTTTCTCACACACACACACACTCAGGCACTTGGATTTAGCCCTGAGACCCAAAAAAAAAGGTTTCTCAGACTTCAAAATAAAGTCTATAAGTTTATTTAATAAAATGTGCTCGTTACAGAAAGGAAATTGTTTGTGAGGCAGATAGCATAAAAACAAGAAATCTTAGCAATCTCTAACTTCACAGTAGTTCTTTAAGTTTCAGGCAAAATAGGCAAAGTTTCCAAGAGAGTAACAAATGCAAGGTTTTAGTTGATTTATAATTACCAAGACCCAGTTTTGGTCCTAACACGCAGAGTGTCAGCCCTTCATGGTTCCCAGATGATGATCGCTTGGAGACATGACCAGCATGTCTCCCTCCCAAGCTTCATGATTTTGATTAGAACAGAGTTCATATTTATCTCTCCCATCTCATTGGGCGATGGCCATTCCACCCAATGAGATGTTGGGGACGCAATAAACTTGTAAGATATTTGGCATGACACCTCTAGGCCTTTTGAAGTTACAGATGTATTTGCATCTCTGCAGCAATACAAAACATCTGGGCTCCTTCAAGCTTTTGAGATGTCAGGCTTCTAACAGGATTGTCACCAAGAGAACAGATAGCTGATTTACAATAGGAAGGCTTTGAAATGGAGGTGGCAATGCCTCCGGTCTCCACACCTTTCCCCCCAAAGTGAAGTGGCTTCCCATGGGAAATGGAAATGGTTTCCCACGGGAATGGTTTGTGAGAGAGAGCTGGTCATCAGCTCCTAGTCTGATATCAAGACATTGAAGACATAGAAGGCCGCAGCCTGAACCAAGGTTTGGTGATCAGAAGAAGAGCAAGGTTGCTTTTCTTTACAGAGACCATCAAGATCAGGGTTGCTAAGCAGAGGAAGGCAATGGCAAACCACCTCTGCTCATCTCTTGCTTTGAAAAGCCCATGAGAGGTCATCATAAATTAGTTACAACTCGATGGCCGTTAATTATTATTACAGTTCTCAATATCAAATGAGCTAAGGGTGGACTAGACTGAGTAGTCAAAACTTGAACCCATTTCCCCTCAAAACTTGAACCCATTTCCCCCCTCCAAACTCAATACACTTTCTCTCTCCGTCAGTTCCCCCAAAGCTCCTGTTGGTCCAGTGGACTGGGGCCTTTCAGTCATTCATGTATTTATTTCCATTTTTATATGGCTCCTCTTCGGCTAAGACCTTGAAGCGGTTTACATCAAAAAACAATTGCGTCAACTAAAACGGGTACGTCAATTACATCCATTCAAATAGGTACAAAAACAACATAATAAACATCCGATAATATCCGGTGTAGTCATATAAAATAATACAAATACATCAAACCAATTTAATCCCATCCCTAAAAGTATAGAAGCCCCTATGAGTAACATCAAATATTACAATACCACAAGTCAACTGTGCATGTGTAAAGTGCTGTCAAGTCGCAGCCGATTTGCAGCGACACCCAAGCCAAATATAATTCACAATAAAAAGATATTATGAACCAAAAGCATGACAGAATAATTCTGCCTTCATTCTGCAACGGAGATGAGGGTTCAAAGGGAGAAGACTAAATGTTCAGCAAGAATGAAAATGGAAAGTTTTGTTCTGGGGACGGCATTACCTGCTTGTTTTAAACAAAGGATTCCCAATGCAGGACCTCGGACAACGGAAGGCAGTGACCCCCAAGGGCAGCAACTGTCCGATCACTCCCCGCAGCAGATTCTTCCCTGTAAGATCGAGGGTTTTCCAAAGCGATTCATCAATTCTGAAGAAAGAAAATGAGTTTACTAGTCAGCAAACAAACTGAAGGATTGAGCACAAATGATGTCTTGATTATCCGGCTCTGATAGCAGATTCCTAACATGATAAAAACTTTATGGTTTCATAGTTTTAATCCAAGCAGGTTACACCGACACAGGGCTCCCCCCACAATTTGGACAAAGCTCTCTGGCTGGAGTATGGGGAAAAAATCACATCAACCTTTAAAGAAAGTAGAAATGCACATAAGCAAATGAATTTAGGAAAAAACCCTGGCAGGAGTTCAGCCACCACTGTAAGTTCAGAACAAGGTCTTGGATGCAGCAGCCATTAAAAAAAGGAAGACAGAGCAGTGACGGTGAGTGGGGTGGGTGAGGCAGCGGCAACCAGGGGAGTTGCTGTGGCTCAGTGGCAGAGCCTCTGCTTGGCATGCAGAAGGTCCCAGGTTCAATCCCCAGCATCTCCAGTTGCAGGGACTAGGCAAGTAGGTGATGTGAAAGACCTCTGCCTGAGACCTTGGAGAGCCGCTGCTCTCCAAGGCAACCGGTTGATCACTGTGTGAAACAGGATGCTGGACTAGGCAGAACACTGGTCTGACCCAGCACAGCACCTTATGTATCTCTATGTATGAACCAAACACTATGTAAGACTTCTTCTCAAGGATTATGCTCTGTATATGTTTTATGTATTTTATGTTTTTTGTTGTATTATGATTTTACTATTATATTTTTTTCTTTTTTTGTTTGTATGTTTTATTATAAAAAGCAATAAAAAAAAAAGGATTATGCACATCACAAAAGATAACTAAAAACTGTGTTCCTTTGTGAATTCATAGTCTTGGTCCAATGTAACGTTACACAACCCAAACATATGCCAAGACAAGACCCAAACCATTCAACAACCACTGAAAACTGTTCCTTAAAAAAATCCGTTCCTTACAAACAAACAAAAAAGAGTCTGTTTTATAAATCACTCACGAAAGTCGGTGCCATCTCCGGCAAACCTGGGAAACTTTTAGCAGATCAGCTAAGGATAAGCAGGAGAAGATCCCCAACAACAATTCATCAGGCAAGGTATCCCAAGAAACACCTTGAAGGGAAAAAAAATGTTAAACAGTTAAACCAAAAGTAAGATTAAACAACATTTCATTCCCCATGTAGCATAACAAATTAAAATTAATTCAGTTAAACAGACATCTCACACTTGAAAAGAGCAAGAGTCCAGTAGCACCTTAAAGACTAACAACATTTCTGGCAGGGTATGAGCTTTTGTGAGCTACAGCTCACTTCTTCAGATACAGCTAGAATGTGATTCCATCTATCGGTAAGTTGTTATGAGTGAATTAGACACACAATGGCAATGTAAATGTCAAAAGCAAATAAATGACAT
The DNA here is from genome assembly GCF_029931775.1 of Euleptes europaea. Taxonomy (NCBI): domain Eukaryota; kingdom Metazoa; phylum Chordata; class Lepidosauria; order Squamata; family Sphaerodactylidae; genus Euleptes; species Euleptes europaea. Next base: position 105,437,269 of record NC_079315.1, read on the forward strand.
TAGCAGGCGTGATTGGATTAGGTATGATATGCAGAAGGGTAGCAGGCGTGGAGAAATAAGCATTGGTAATTCCAGATCTCTGTTCAGTCCAGGAGAATTCATAGTCTTGAGCTTCATTATTAGTTGTACTTCAGCAGTTTTAAAACATAGTAATACTCAAGCTCTGAGTTGCAATTAAAATATTGTTAACTGTTCAGGACCATCCCCCAACAGTGCTTCACTGCTTCACCACCGCCTTTAGAGCCCTTCCCAGGTGCTGGACATGCACCCTAACCCCAAGCTCCGCCTCCCCCACCCCGCCTCTGTGGTCCTAAGGGCACTCCTCCCAGAGACGGCTAATCACCCACACCCTATGCCGTGTGTTCCTGGCCATGCTCTCTCTACTGGCCAGGAGCAACCCCTTCCCCAGTCCCTGCGCCTATTTCTACCATCTCCAGGCATTTCTGGAAGTCTGCTGGGTAACCTTGGGCTAGTCACGCACACTCTGCCTAACCTACCTCCCAGAGTTGTGATGATAAAATGGAGGAGAAAAATGTCAACTGTTTTGGGTCCAATGAAGTAAGTTAGTTCATATCTTTCTACAGAAATAAAGGAGCCAAAACTGAAAATGGCCAAATTAAAAATATATATATAATAAAAAAATTGAGACTTCCTGCTCAATTTAAATACTGATTTGCACTTCTAATTGAAAATGCACTTTCAATTTCCGCCTATGACTTAGAGATACCTTGCTATTACAATAAAAAGTATCACTTAAATCTCCATCATTACAAATTGGCTACAGTTGAATTTCTGAATGGATTTTACCTGTTTGTTTTCATGGATTCTGTGCAGGCACACATGGGACTGCGCATGTGTGCCTGCACAGAAGACCACTCGACCAGCAACAGTTAGAGGTTAAGTGCAACACTGTTTTTCCGGTTCTTTACCTGGTGCCAACTCTCGAAGCAGCCTTAGTCTACGGGCAATCACAAATTCCTTGTCCTTCACCTTCTGTCGTTTAGGGGGCGGGCCCACGCACATCAGCAGCTCCTGGGGAGTATTCTCATTGGCTAGCTTATCTTGAAGGACAGACACTCCCATGCCCACGAGCAGCTCTGATGTCTTGCTGGGATCCCATGCCCACGTGAAGCTAGTGGAGACGTTGCTGCCCGAATCTGGAATTTCCTGGAGATGTCTCCTATAAGGGGGATAAAGGCCTTTATACACTAGAACAGCTATTTGTAGTTCCTCTTCTGCAGGTGTTCCAACAGACAGTGAGTGAATTTTAACTTGGCATAAGCGGAGCCATCTTTATTTTGCTCTCTGCCTAAAAAATTGAACCTCTGTACCCTGATAAGTTTTCCTGCTGACTTTGCTATTCTAAAAAGACTAACTGTCTAAGAAGACAAGGCGTCCGTCCTTGAGTGCTGATAAGATAGTACAGAATATTGTAACTCACTCTCCCTGTAGCTACAAGAAGCTAGATACAATTTTAAAGCTGCATAAATGCATCGGTACTTGCTTACGTCTAATGGAATGGGATTTTTTTTTCTTTTCTAGTTCTTCCCTAGTAACACTGATGTCATAAAAACTAAAAACGTTTTATGCATAATGAGCTTATTAGAACTTCCCTATCTTCAAGTGACTTTCCTCTTCTGCAGGTGTTCCAACAGACAAAAAAGGAACAGAAGATACAGCCATAAGTACGCTCGCTGAAATAAATCCTGGAAGGTGACACACACACAAAGGTTTCGTGTGAACTACTGAAGGCTGGTGTCACACACTGTGGCACATGCACAAGCCCTTTCAGCTCATGAAAGCTATACAAAGCTAAGAGGGCCTACCTGGTACCTGTTAGCAGCCTAGCAGCATGTCCGAAAGCTGCACCTCAGTGTGCCGGAATCAGACCCAGCCAAGAACACTTTACAGGTGGCTCCATCGAATGCCTAGAGTACTGCCTGCCTTGAAGTCAACTGTGCACGGGCGAATTCAGAATCAATCCTTGCCACCTCCAGTTAAAATTATCTCGACCCCAGTAAAATTCATATGGCAATTCCGTTAGTGGAGTAGCAGAGAAACAACTTAAAATTTTTTCACGAACTTTGAGAGGGTCTTTCCACAAGCCCAAGCAGTCCACAAAATGGTCAAACTCCTCACAAAAACAAACCTGTGAACATGATGCAAGATGGAATTAATTAATGATGCAAAATAAAACTTCTCCTTCCTGTCCTTTGGTACAGCCTTATCAGTATAGATTAAGGAAAGACCTCAACACATACTTTACATGCAGATTTAAATCTCCCCAAGTCTCAAGCAGAGCCCTTTTTCTTATACCCAAGATGCTTTTAACGGGAGGTGCCAGGGACTGTTCTGGGGCAAATGCATGCAAATCACGTGCTTTACTACTGAGTTATGACCTCTCCCCATCCATAGCTGACTTCTATGCAGCAACTGTGCACCAGAGGGCCCAAGAATCTGACACAATATAAAACAGTTTCATCTATGGTGGGGTAGTAGGCCTATGTACTTTCCCCTGTACAGAGAGCAACATATGCTGTGCAGTGGAATACAGGCAGGATGCTGCTGCGGTTGTCTTGTTTGTGGGCTTCCTAGAGGCACCTGGTTGGCCACTGTGCGAACAGACTGCTGGCCTTGATGCACCTTGGTCTGATCCAGCATGTCCTTTCTTATGCTCGTTCCTGCACATGGATGTCCACAGCCCACAATCCTTCATCCTCAAAACATGCATTGTGTAAATCAGGAGTTTGTGCATCTCTCTACACCTTCTTGACACATCGTGAACACACATCCTTGTCCTAAACCCTTTGTCAAAAGCACAGAATGCTTTTGCATGCTCTACTACAAAGCTTTATAACGTGGATTTAGCAGATGCAATTGCAAAACCACAATTCCTGATTAACGGTTTGCACGATCAGCTAGTCTAAAAGGGAAAGCAGGCCGATCAGCCATAAAAATCAATCCTTACAGGCTGCTGCTGGTTTGTGAAGATAGCCTGTGCAATTGCTCTCTAGTCGTCCTAAACTGTACGTTTACTGGCGGCAGACACACCATTTCTGCTGTACGTTTGCGCGCTGCAGCCTGCACTAGCAGATCCCAAAGGTACGCAAATGCGCGCGCAAGCAGCTTATGTTCGAGGCGGGATCCGCTCACCCTTAATTCTCTACCAGCCCCGGCATCCCGCCCGCCCCATCCGCCCTTTACCTTTGCATGGCTCTCTAACAGGATGATGCATCGAGAGCCCGGTTTACCTCCAAGCCCCGTTGCTTGCAGCCCCCCCAGCCCCAGCAAAACTCTTGCACCAGCAACAGCCAGTCCCGCTCGCGCGCCCAGCCCGCCCGGGGTAACGTTCTCTCCCACTCTCGCAATGGCTCCTGGGAGTTGTAGTGGGCGCCGTGCCGAAGGAGCGCTCGCGCAACCCCCGGCGCGGCGGCCGCAAGGGCTTCTGGGCGTTGTAGTCCCGGGTAAAGCCCACCAAAACACCCCACGCGCCTCTTCGCGCCTTCTTTACCCAGTTTTCCTCGCGAGTCGTGACTCGGCGATGACGGCGAGCGAGTGGGCGGAGCAGGAAGTGCCAGCAGCGGCAGCGGCTCGGTCGGTCGGTCGGTCGGTCGCCGGCTCCCCTCAACCCTGCCTCGGCTCGGGCCTTGGTCTGAGGCCTCGGAAAGGCGTTGGAAGGGGACCCGCTGAGGGGACGAGAAGGCGCCGCCGCTTCACTCGCGGGGGGGGGGGGCGAAAACCGACCCCGACGCCGGCGCCTCTGAGGGGATGGAGCTCGGCCGGGCCTGGGTGAGTCCTCCTCCGCCTCGGAAGAGCCGCCAGCCGCGGCTGGCTCGGGGTTCTCCCCCCCCCCGCTGGGTCTAGAAGGAGCCGGCTGTGTTGGGCCTTCGCCTCCCCCGTGACAAAGGTCCCCTGTAGATGGGGGTGGGGGGTGGGGGGGGCAGACAAGCGATGGAGGAGGCGGGCGTCGCCCACTGATGCTGTCACTAAAGCGTCTTCCGTTTCTTCGGATGGAAACGATAAGCCCGGATTGTTGTATCAATTCCCAATGACAATAACCACAGCAGGAGGCTGATCGTTCAAAGCAGCTTGTGTGTTAGGCCCAGTATACACACCGGGCGAAAATTGCCCCAAATGCGCAGGACAATTCACACAAACATCAAAGGGGTGCAAGCACGGATATGATCTTTGGTAATGGCCACCAAGACTAGATTAATTCATGCCATCATATTACTATGTGAAAGCTGGACAGTGGAGAAAGCGGATAGGAAGAAAATAGATTCCTTTGAAATGGGGTGTTGGAGGAGAGTGTTACGGATACTGTGGACGGCCAAAAAAACAAATCAGTGAGTTATAGATCAAATCAAGCCTGAACTGACCCTAGAAGCTACAATGACTAAACTGAGGCTGACGTATTTTGGTCACGTCATGAGACGACAAGAGTCACTGGAAAAGACCGTCATGATAGGAAAAGTTGAGGGCAGCAGGAAAAGAGGAAGACCCAACAGGAGATGGATTGACTCCATAAAGGAAGCCACAGCCTTCAGTTTGCAAGATCTGAGCAAGGCTGTCAAAGATAGGACATTTTGGAGGACTTTCATTCATAGGGTCGCCATGAGTCGGAAGCGACTTGACGGCACTTAACACACACACAATGGGAGGTACAACAGACGAAATACATGGCGTCAATACACAGAACCAATAATAGATATTTAAGGATTTGAATACCCTATTAGAAATTCGGAGGCGTTACATAGAAATGGTGATCTCGTTCTCACTAATGAGCAGTGAAGACCCTCATGGTCAGGTGCTTCTCTATTTGATCCTAAATTACTGCAGTTCTTCTTATCTTGGACCCTGGCAGCTGCCAAGGCTAACTAAGAGGGTTCCTAGCTGGTTCTTATCTCTGGAAAACCAGCTTATGCAAGCATACTAAGGCCATCTATGGATTCTTTAATTAGCTTCTAACTAAGGAGCAACAGTGGGCCTCTTATACTTGAGGCCCGTAACATATGCAAGTGCTTGGTGTAACTATACAAGCCACCTCTAATATGCTGAGTGTGGCATGTTCATGAGTGCAGATATACTTTATTGAGTGCAAAGAATATATTTCAAATCAAAGAATACATTTCCCATAGCATATAATGATTTCAGGCATTACAGAAACGAGTTCAACATTTGCTGGACTATGCGTTGTGTGAAATGATTTATAATTTATAATGTATTTCCACATTATAAATTAGTGTAAGTACACTACCTATGGGAGTATAAATTAGTATGAGCACACTATTTGTTAGTATAAGCACACTACCTATGCAAGAAGCTATAGTTTCTTGAGTGCATAATATAGTATAGAGTAAATATGTGATCTCCTGACCTACATCCTGGACCATTACCCTCCATTTTACCAGCCCAGTCTTGGTGAGGAGTGAGGTGGTAGAATGGAATGCGAAGAACAGGATTGAGGGATGTTGCCCCAGTGCTGATTTAAGAAGAAGAGTTGGTTTTTATATGCCGACAGTCTCTACCCTTAAGGAAGAATAAAACCGGCTTACAATCACCTTCCCCTCCCTACAACAGACACCCTGTGAGGCAGGCGAGACTGAGAGAGCTCTAACTAAGAGAGCTGTGACTAGCCCAAGGTCACCCAGCTGGCTTCATGTGGAGGAGTGGGGAATCAAACCCAGTTCTCCAGGTTAGAGTCCACCGCTCCAAACCCCTGCTCTTAACCACTGTACCCTGCTGGCTCTGTTAAGGCAATGTCTGTCATTTTTCATGAACACAGATAGTGGGCAAGCAAGAATATATGGTGTATCGATTGCTGTATAGCAAGAACAGTTCGTCTTGCTTCTCGCTGGCTCACACAAATTTTGCATCATTCTGGTTGGCTGCCTCTGTATATTAGGGTTTAGGCCAGTCTAGAAACATAGAGCTGGAACAGACCTAGAGGGTCATCTAGTCCAACCCCCTGCACAGTCTCCCTTAAGTGGTAGAGAAAGTCAGCATATAAAAAACCAACTCTTCTTCTTCTTCTGGGTGGATGGGGAATTGCTGGGTGCTCCATGACTGGGTGCTTCTTCCAGCTGTCCAGTCCTAAGCACATTTATACCCTTCTAAGCCCACTGGCTTCCACAAACTTAGACTATAACTCTGTTTAGTATTGTACTGTAGTTATTGTCTTGGGTCACAAATGTAGGGAGAAAGTGGTATGTATTTTCAAATTTATTTCCCTGATCAGATTGAAAATTCTCAGGAATCTAGGATTTCTGAATGCGCAAGTTACTATTTCGCCATAATAAAATAATTGGCTTGAAATCTAATTGAACTGATGGTCCAGTACACCTGTTTGAGAAGCAGATTGTCTTTAATAATCAGCGCTAACTGTACGAGGTGAAACAAAAGATGAAGGGGTAAGGGAACATTCCCTTCTGAACATTCCCTTAGTCAGCACATTACAGCACCAGTTTCCAGAAAATCTTTTAAATGAAATTTTAAAATTCCTCGGATAAATGTGGAGCATGGAGACACAAAGATCCATTGAGCTAACCGAGACAAGCCTTGACGGGATTTTGGCTTTACACAGCAGAGTCTGTTGCCATATCACAGTCTCCTATTCAATGCAGTTTTGCCATATGATGGGGAGCTACTATTGGTGAATCCCACATGAACACATGAAGCTGCCTTATACTGAATCAGACCCTCGGTCCATCAAAGTCAGTATTGTCTACTCTGACCAGCAGCGGCTCTCCAGGGTCTCAGGCTGAGGTCTTTCATATCACCTATTTTCCTAGTCCGTTTAAATGGAGATGCCTGGGATTGAACCTGGGACTTTTTGCATGCCAAGCAGATGCTCTACCACTGAGCCATGGCCCCTTCCAAATCCCACAGCCTTTTCATTGTATTGATCTGGCCTCAATAGCCATGGTGTTGTGTTTGAGGGGACAGAGGATCTGCTTGTTGGGGTGTGGGTGAGAAAAAGGCCTCACTAAATGCTTCTTGTTGGCTTTCCTGACAGTATGTTTATTGCCAACCATGCACCGCAGGATTTAATTAAATGCTGTTCTTGTTTTCTTATTACAGCTATGATATTCTTTTATAAATGAAGCACACATCCTGGCTTGACTCAGTGGATAATAATGAGTGGTGCAGCTTTGGGCATTGAGATAGTATTTGTCTTCTTTCTGGCTTTAATCATATTACATCGGTATGGAGACTTCAAAAAACAACACAGACTTGTGATTGTAGCGACACTACTAGCTTGGTATCTTTGCTTCCTTATAGTCTTTATATTGCCTTTGGATGTTACTACGGTAAGGAATTTCATTTGTCTTTCCTTTTTCATGGGTTAGGCATGCATAAAGTGGGTTAGGCATGCATAAAGTGTCCTAGGCAGGAACGGTTGCAAGTAATCACCGATTGCATAACTTCATCTATTAGATAACTGTACAATCCCATTGTAAAAAGTCAAACAGATTTATTTTAAAATTTTGGCTTTTCATATAATCTCAGCTATTAAAAATTGGAATGATCTTGTATGTTGTTGTATGTTGTTGCTTTGCCTAAATTAAAAGGAAAGCTTAAGTGAGTATTGTCTATGTCTATTTGAACAGTGTTCTGTATTTAGATCCCAGCCTTATATCTATTTCAGTTGTGCCACAACAGCATTGTATATAGGTAAAAGTGAAGCAGAAGTGACCAGCTTTTTCCAAGCACCTTTTAAGGTTTCTTGCTGTAGCATCTGTATAAGGGACCTAGTTCCCTTTATTTTATATACTTTACCATATGTCAAGTTTTGACATACCTTACCATATGTCAGATGTCCAGGCCCTGACCTGGATAGCCACAGGCTAGCCTGATCTTGTCAGATCTCAGAAGTTAAGCAGGGTCAGCCCTGACTAATATTTGGAAGGGAGACCTCCAAGGAATACCAGGGTTGTGACACATGAACACCTGAAGCTGCCTTATACTGAATCAGACCTTTGGTTCACCAAAGTCCGTATTGTCTACTCAGGCCAGGAGCGGCTCTTCAGAGTCTCAGGTCTTTCACATCACCTACTTGCCTAGTCCCTTTAACTGGAGATGCCGGGGATTGAACCTGGGGCCTTCTGCATGCCAAGCAGATGCTCTGCCACTGAGCCACAACCCCTCCCTGACACAGAGGCAGGCAATGGCAAACCACCTCTGAACGTCTGTTTCCTTGAAAACCCTACAGGGTTGCCATAAGTCAGCTGTGACTTGACCGCAAAAAAAAACAAAAAAAACATAGACAGTGGTTGGCCAAGCCCAATTCTGTTCCCTTCCAGTTCTGTCAAACCCTCTTGCTTGGCATTCCTTTGCTCTGTGGGGCTTTCTCCTCCATCAGCATAATAGTACTGATCCTGAGCACGCAGGCCGGCTCCAAGTACTCAGACCTGTGCTCTGCTGCTGTCGGTCAGTGAGTTCCTCTACCATAACAGATGGTAAAGCTGTACCAAAAATTACAAGCAAAGAAGGTTATTTGATTTGGTTTTGAGGTAAAAATGAACATTGGGTTTAAGTATGTTTCTAAATTGACTGGTGCCTTTACATCTTCCATTCCCCAAAATTGCACTTTTCTCTAACTACCAACATTTATTTTGTTTTCTAGACTATATACAATCGATGTAAGCATGCTGTGAATTCTAGTCCATCTGAAAGTAGCATCAGCAATGGATCTCAGGCAATTCCTACTCCAGGGTACAGAAAACTGATATTTCTTCATAAGCTTGTTAACAAAATAGTTTCTGTGACTAGAAAATATTTTGGTTATCAAACAATAAAATGCTTCTCTTTCTTCTAAAGAAAGTAGCATCTCAGTATGACATAAAGGTATCTCCTGCAAGTTGTGGATGAAAAAATGATGACTGTTTCATTTAATAAGGCATCTCCACCTTTTTAAGAAATTTGCTTGTTCTTTTATACATAGATTTATTTATGTAAAGTACTCTGCTACTCTGGGAAAGCTCAGGGCAGTTTGCATATGTAATTTTTTCATAATTCAGTGGATATTCTTCCACTTCCTGTTTTCCTAGCATATTTTCTAGCCACTCAAGGAAAGAAGCCTTAGGCAGCTTTGCAAAAATGCTTGAAATTGGTGAAGAAAAGAATATTACACTTGCTAAGCTGCATTTTTCAGTTTTGGGTTGCATAGTTGGCAATATTAAAAGTGCTGTTTGTTGATCTCAGAGGCTGGGGATGAAACATACGAAGGAGACTATTTTTATTGTATGTGAAACCCAAGCACACAATTCAGGCATTATTAAAAGCGCTCTTTGTTGATCCCAGCAGTCGTGATGAAACGTATGAAGGAATCTATTTTTATTGTACGTGAAACCCAAGCACACAATTCAGCCCAGAGTTAGACACACATGCAATGTCTTGAACAGTTGAAATCAACTTTAGCACAATGGATTTCAACTTTAAGCCTGTGGGAAGCAGAACAGATGTATCATTGGGACCTAATTTCAGCCCTGATCAGGCCTACGTTTTGTGTGTAGGTTAAATATATCAGTAGGGCTGCTTATCTTCTGTTCCAGACTTAAACTTTTTTTGCTCAAGAGAGTTTAGTACCGTTTTGCTTGATGCCAAAGAAACCAGTCCTTTTAAAACATTTTATTCCTTTGAGTCAGTAGAAGATACTTGCTCTTCAACTGCAAACTCATGACAATTCAAATGTTATGACCTATAATCTACCCTTGGAAGGGTGGAAGTTTTTATTAGGGTGTGCTAACAAAATAATTGCAGTTGAGCTGCTATTCTGAGCCAGTGCTTGACTCTGAAGTAATCAACTTAATTTGCATGTATGATTTTCATGATGCCACAGTCGAGCCCATTACAGTATTTGCTTTAGATGTTTTCTTCTTAAAAATATTCCTTTGATTATTGTTGTTGCTTTAAAAAAATAGCAAACAGCAGGTATTCCTAAATAAACCATAAATGCTCCATTTCTGACTGGTTTGTGGTAATGACCGTGCTGCATTGACCATGTATAAATGTGTGATCTGTTTGTAGCTCTAAGGTAGTAAAGGGAAGATATCGTTGTTGTTGTTGGTCGGGAAAGAGCGGGTTAGAAATATAACTTCGGCCTCAGCGTGCCTAACAATCATAGAAATGCACAGCCATACATTAATTAATTAATTAAAAGGGGAGGGGCCGTGGCTCAGGGGTAGAGCATCTGCTTGGCATGCAGAAGGTCCCAGGTTCAATCCCCAGCATCTCCAGTTAAAGGGGCTAGGCAAGTGGGTGATGTGGAAGACCTCTCTACCTGAGACCCTGGAGAGCTGCTGCTGACTTTGGTTGACCAAGGTTCTGATTCAGTATAAAGCAGCTTCATGTAAAATAAAACAATTAAAATCTGAGTCTTAACAGAAGGTGCCAAGATGGTAATCCCCTTTATCCTATGGGTGAAGCAACAGGAGACACAACGGTATAAAAGGGGCCCAAACCTTAAGGGAGCCCAGCCAGGGGGTGGCCAAATTGATGAAGAACTTTCGCTGTTCCTCAACCACAGGCCCGGTGGAACAACTCTGCCTTACAGACCTGTGGCATTGAACTAAATCCCTCAGGGCTTGGATCTCACTTGACAGAGAGTTCCACCAAACTGTTCCACCAAAAAAGCCCTGGCTCTGGTTGAGGACAGCCGGATATGTTTCGGGCCAGGGGTCACCAGCAGGTTGGTTCCAAACAAGCGCAGCGCTGTTTGAGGGGGGGGGTATACTGGGAGAAGCGGTCCCGCAGATACAATTACTGCTAGAAGGCCACTGGAGATTGCCCCTCTTTCCTCTCAAGGAGTACACCATGGCAAGGGGAAGACCTGATTGTAGCCATCATCCAGGAAAAAAAAAAGATCTGTAGGATCCCTGCTTTCCCCCTCCCTGCCAGGAAGTACTATGTTTCAAGTGTCAGTTCTTGACTGTAGTGACAGGGAAAAGAACATGGAATACTGTTATATGCGAGTGTTACTTTTTCCCATGGAAATGCAGGAGATTTTCTCCTTGTATGAAGTAGCCTTTAGTGGTATCAGCTGTGCAGGTACCATTAATATTGTATACCATGTCCACTTTGCATCAACTTTATGGGCATTTATTATGTAGCTTAAATTCCAGAAGAGCCAGTGCACTGTAGTGGTCAGAGTGTCTGATTAGAATGCGGGAGACCCAGATTCGAATCCCAACTGTGCCGTGGAAGCTTGCTGGGTGACCTCAGGCCACCGCTCTCAGCCTAACCTACCTCGTGGGATTGTCGTGAGGATAAAATGGAGGAGGGGAGTAAGGTGGGGTATAAATGAAGTAAGGGAATAAATAAGACGGTGATGCTCCTTTGTAGTCTTGTCAGTAACATGTAATCTTTGCTGGAATAATTAAAATATTGTCAGGAGAAAAGAGTTGTTCTTTGAAACCAAAATTCGTTTTGAATCTTTCTTTACAGGAACCGTGAGTGTTTCAAACCATGGAGCTATATTCCTCCTGGAATCATGCCCGTCTTCTGGCGTGTCGTATACTGGACATCACAGTTCTTAACCTGGTAAGGAACTGTAGAAACCTCTGAAATGTTTGAATCAGTTCCAGGTAATACGGTCGAAAAAACCATCTTGCTGGCCTCCCTCCCCCCCCTCCTTTTTATGTTATGTTGTCTGTTATCTTGAGGGGGCAACCTGCCGCTTGTATCGGGCGGTATGAATATGAGTGTAATTTAGGCAACAAACCTGAGTTGCTGAGTTTTTGAGTTTGAGGATGATTTTAATTTAGATTTTATTGTTTTAAATTCAGAATTTATTGTTAATTTTATTGTTTATTATTATTAATGTATTTTAAATGATGTTACCTGCCCTGAGCCTGGCCTTGGCCAGGAAAGACAGGCTATAAGTTGCAAAATTAATAAATAAAATAAAGAAATGGTTTTCTGTAAGGGTCAACACCCTTATACTGTATATTAATATGAGAACTTTTTGGGGTGGGAGGGAGTTGATCTAAATGCTTGAGTTAAATTGTGCTCAGAGGGAAGCAGCAGGTTTCTTAAGAATCTTCCTAGCTACTTTTGCTGCAACCAAATAAGTTGCCCCTCATGTGTTTAGCCGGCTTCATGATAATCACATTTTCCTTGTGAATGGATTCATGTAGTTTTAGGGGGTTCAGGAGTGATATCCATAATTGTTTTCCAAAACTGATGTTGGTGTTTGGAGAAATATATGTCTGATAGATTTCAGGTGCAATTTAGAAGGGGTTTCAACCCAAAGAATGAGTTTTAACAGTTTTAACAATCCGGCTTTGGAGGGCAACTGTTTGGACTTTTACAAATGTGTTATTTCTGTCTGTTTTAGCGGTATTTTCTGTGCTTTTAAAATGTGGTAGTTCTGTTGCTGTTTTGGGTCCCGGTCTCCTGGCCAGAAGGTGGAGCTATAATTTTTTAAAAAATAAACAAGTTAGATAGAGAATTTCTTGCAATAAAAGAAAAATGGAGGATAGCTGAGATGGAATGGTTTTCCTTAATTAATTGTCTTGTTCCCTCCTAGGATTCTGTTACCCTTCATGCAGTCATATGCTAGGTCAGGAGGCTTTTCCATTACTGGAAAGATTAAAACTGCATTAATTGAAAATGCAATATACTATGGCACATACCTTCTGATATTTGGAGCATTTTTAATATATGTGGCCGTAAACCCAAACTTCAGCCTGGAATGGTAAGATCAATAAACTCCTTGGGACAGGGGCTTAGTAATCACAGCACTGCTTGTCTTCTTTAAATCTGTGTTATTGTCTCAGTTTTTAAGTCTTTGTATGATTATGTGTGCAACTCAAAACTTTTTTAAATAGTTTTTTTTTCAATGGGACAAAACAGGCCATGAATCAAGGGCCAACTTCAGCGACACCCAGAGCCTCCTCCATGGGATCTTTTCTTTGAATAGCAAACTCCCATAAGATACCACAACCTGCTTTTGAAACAGTTTCAGAAGTGGTTCACCACTTGACACAGAAGATCCTGCCATAAGATCTCTGTCATGGGGCAGAGGAAACGGTGCAAGACGACAGAAACCTATATTGATGATTTTTCCATTGGGGTTACTGTGCAGTGCTTTGGATTCTTTGAGATGGTGGATATCCATGGAGATACAGCCGTTTCTCAGCTGTGTGAGAAATGAAACATTTAAAAGTGTTAAGGTAGAAATGGATGGGTTATCTATCGCTCAGGCCTGCGACAAAACCATTGCCTACTCTTTTCTGTTGTAGGAACCAACTTCAGACCATTGGAATAGCTGCTGCCAACACTTGGGGCCTCTTCCTTCTCGTCTTGCTGTTAGGGTATGGCCTGGTTGAAATTCCACGTTCTCATTGGAACGGAGCAAAGAAAGGCTACCTTCTGATGAAGACTTATTTCAAGGCTGCTAAGCTGATGACTGAGAAGGCAGATGCAGAAGAAAACTTGGAGGATATAATGGAGGCAAGTAAATTGCTGGCCACACGCAATTCAGAGTGGAGGACCACGTCTGTGGGTGGAAGAGAAGGAAGCGGTTTCTATTGATCTCCTTTTGCCCAAAGCTTTAATGGTTGGTACTTGGGGTGCTGCCCTGACCTGGATGGCCCAGGCTAGCCTGATCTCGTCAGATCTCGGAAGCTAAGCAGGGTCAGCCCTGGTTAGTATTTGGATGGGAGACCACCAAGGAAGTCCAGGGTTGCTATACAGAGGAAGGCACAGGCAAACCACCTCTGTTCATCTCTTGCCTTGAAAACCCCATAAGGGGTCGCCATGAGTCGGGGGTGACTTGACGGCACTTTACACACCATTGGGATGCTACTTGAGAGCAGTTGACTTCCTCCTTTTTGCCTGTCTTCTGCTAGGAGAGAGAAAAACCTTTAGCACTACATGTTGGAGTTTTGCCGAGCCCAGACCCTGAAATAAAAAGGTTATTTCTTCACATGGTGAAAAGAAATCCCACAGTATTCTTTTCTAAAATATTACAAGCTTATTTTCATTGTACCGTGCCAATCTACTCATGAACGTCATAACAGAGGGGAGTAAAAATGCAGAAAAACTACCCTGAAGACCTTTGCAAGGTGGAAAGATGAGGTATAAACGTGTTAAGTTAGATAAATACATTTGTGATCTTTCCCTCTCACGGAAACAGGAAGTCCGCAAAGTGAACGAGAGCATTAAGTACAACCACCCCTTAAGGAAATGCGTGGACACAATATTGAAAAAGGTAACTATAATGTGTTATATTTTGTTTGGAAACTGTTAGGTGTGTGGAATCACAGAACTGGATTCATAGTTGTGCTAATCACACGTTGCGCTTCTATGTGACTTCATTAAGAACAATATTCGAGTCTGCACGTACTATCATAATTATTTGGATGTTACTTTAATGATATCGCCTGGCCTTCCATTCTGGGACAAAAAGGGAAGCACTTTAACAATACAATCCAAAGCACGGTTGCACCTTTCTAAGTCCATTGAAATCAGTGCTCTTAGAATGGTGTAACTCTTTTTAGGATTGTGCTGTAAGTATCTGTCTAATATGTTGTGTCACAACAGAAGATAAGGGAAATATTTGATACTGCATAAGCCTAGTAAACAGCATGATGTAACATCACCCCATGGGTCAGTAATGACCCGGTGCTTGCACAGGGGACTGCCTGTACTTTTTTTAAATCTATGGGACATAATTAAAAAGATACAATTTCTGCCCTGTGTATTCCATTTGTTTATTTTGAATTAATTCAAATGTAATTATAGTGTAAGACAAAACAATAGTCTTTAAACATCATTAGTAGATAATGTATTCACTATTATAGAGAGAAATGCAGGGGTGCACGCGGGTTTGTTTTTGTTCTTGACAGATAGCATTAACATTCAGTCCATTTGAGAAAAGTCGGGAGCTCCTATGTACTCAACAGAAGGCAAGCAGTAGCGTAATCAGTTGGAATCTTTCCTGGACAAGGGCCATGGGCCAATGATATTAACAGGAATTGCACAACAAAACATGCTGATGAATTCCCATTTATTTGAGTGCCACAATACTAGAGAACGTCCTTGTAGATAGTATCCTTTTAAGGAACTGCAGTAACACCACGAATTCCATGCAGTGCTGTTGCATACCTGGACCTCCTTTACAGTCCGTCCCCACTGGCTGGACTTTAGATCCAAAAGAGCACTGCAGGATTAGCACAGCTCTCGCTCCAGTCCCAGCAGCACAACTCCACAAAGACACCCCCTCTAACCATAAGAGAAAAATCACTATGGGGGCTACCGTAACTCCTCCCTCAAGGGACAAGAGGAGACAGGATGTAGTTAATAAACTTCTCTGCTGCATTCTCAACAGGATTCCTAAAGCGGTGTACAGATTAAAACATTTTAAGCAAATAATCGTCAGTGATATACAATACAAACAATTCAACACACACAGTGAAGCAGCAACATAAAATTTTGTCAGCAGTGAAATATGTGCCAGCATATATACAAGAAAAAAAGTAGTACAAATTGAGGATGGGCTCAGCAATCAACACAGGCCTGTGTGAAAAGAGATGTTCTAGCCTAGCACTGAAATGGTTTAGTACCAATGGTGTGTGTGGTGGTGTGGTGGTTAAGAGTGGCAGACTCTAATCTGGAGAACCGGGTTTGATTCCCCACTCCTCCACATGAGCGGCGGACTCTAATCTGGTGAACCGTGTTGCTTTCCCCACTCCTACACATGAAGCCAGCTGGGTGACCTTGGGCTAGTCACAGTTCTCTTCGAGCTCTCTCAGCCTCACCTACCTCACAAGGTGTCTGTTGTGGGGAGAGGAAGGGAAGGCGATTGTCAGCTGGTTTGATTCTCCTTAAGTGGTACAGAAAATCGGCATATAAAAACTAGCTCTTTTTCAATCAGATGGTTTCAGAGAAGAAATTCCATAGGTAACTCTACAGGTCTCTTAAGTGGACGATCGATCTGTACATTGGAGGTGCAGAGAAGCTGTCAGGCAGCAAGGAGAGGGGATAAATGGGCTGTAAACTGCTTTGTTACTTGTTGAAAGGTTGGCTTTAGTAATGAGTGTCATGCTGGAGATTTGTGTTTGAGGCATATCATCTTTTCACCTCAGTGCCCTACTGAGTATCAGGAAAGAATGGGTAGAAACATGGATGATTACGAAGACTTTGAAGAAAGGCCTAATACGTACCCAACAGAGAAAAGTCTGGTCAAACTTCATAAGCAGGTAACTAGATAACTTTATTGAAGCATGTGAATTGAATTGAATTAGAACTGTTCTATTTTTTTAAAGATTCATATACCGTATATACCCATGTATAAGCCCACCCGCTTATAAGCCGAGGTGCCTAATTTCTCCCCAAAAATGGGGAAAAATTAGGCACCCGCGTATAAGCCGAGGGTCGGCTTATAACTCCTCCCCCCCCCAGCAGGCTTACCTTCACTCCAGGCCCGGCGAAGGCGGTGGCGGCGGCGGGCCCCCCGCAGGAGGCTTCCCCAGGCCGTTCCTGGGTGGGGGGAGCCGGGTGCGCCCGGCGGCGGCCGCGCGGCCTTCCAGCGGCCGCACGAGGCTTCCCCAGGCCAGTCCTGGGCGGAGGGAGCCGGGCGTGCCCGGCGGCGGCCGCACGGCCTTCCAGTGGCCGCAGGAGGCTTCCCCAGGCCAGTCCTGGGCGGGGGGAGCCGGGCGCACCCGGCGGCGGTAGCCGCACGGCCTTCCAGCGGCCGCAGGAGGCCCTCACAGGGCGCTCCTGGCCGGGGGAAGCCACGCGGGCCCGGCGGCGATGGCGGCGGCGGCAAGTTGCCCCCTCCCTCCCCCCCTCCTCTACCGTATTGACCCGCGTATAAGCCGAGGCCGGCTTTTTCAGCCCTTTTTTTGGGCTGAAAAACTCGGCTTATACGCAAGTATAGACGGTAAACCCTTTCATATATTTTCCTAGTTATTAACTTGCTTTGACTTTGGGAGTTCTCTGTACTCTTTGCAAAACAGTTTGCTCATTGAACTAGGTAAGCTGACCATCTGACCTATATAATTGTTGTAAGACATTTTTACAACTTGTACTGTGTTGCAAACAGAGGTGATATAGGGCAGAATGTGAGAATATTCAACCCCAACTTTGCCAGGAAGGCCGAAGAAAGTGGTATTTGCATTAATTGAGTAAATATGAAATGAAAAAAGTGACAATGGAAGGCAAATGCCTGTGGTTTTAATTATATGTTACAAACACTACTTTTAAGGGTGGGAACATAAATTCATAAAATAACAGGGTTGGAAGGGGTCATATGGGCCATCTAGTCCAACCCACTTCTCAGTGCAGGATCGGCCTAAAGCATCCCTGAAAGTGTTCGGCCAGCTACGCCTCGAAGACTGCCAGTGAAGGGAAGCTCACCATCTCCCTAGGCAGCTGATTCCACCACAGCCAGTACCTTTCCACCCATAATTTAAACCCATTATGCCGAGTCCTGTCCTCTGCTACCTACAGGAACAAGCTCCCTGCCCTCCTCTAAGTGACAGCCTTTCAAATACTTAAAGAGAACAATCATGTCCCCTCTCATCCATGGGGTTCCCTTCTTTTGTCATCAGTTATCCTAACAGTAACATGGCTGGCTCCCATTGTGATAATGAAAGCAGGGAAACCACGCCACCCACCGGTACATATCTGGCTGATTTCCCCAGTATTTTTTAAAAAAGACTTTGTAAATTAACCAAAAGAGAAAATTTCCAGCATGGCACAGACTGAATTTTTTTCAAGAGGAACCAGATGTTAAGACCAGCTGCCAGGTGAAAGAAGAAGCAGGGTGTAGAGGGAACCAGCCTGTTCAAGTCCCAAATACCTTATAAAATCCTACAGGGAGAGAGTCTTAATTGTCATGGGGCCATGGGGTTCCTAACTGGTCCCCAGTTTGTATTAGTAAGTACACTATATCTCCTCCACCCACCCCCATTCATAGGTCTATCTGAGCAATTTGCTGGTACAGCATGTTTACTGTTTCTTAACTCCCCGTCCCTCCGGCTGCCGTTGTCATAAATAACTAAAACACAGCCTTTGTTTCCTTAGGTAATCTATTCTGTTCAGAGGCATCGTCGCACGCAGGTCCAGTGGCGGATTCTCTTAGAGCAAGCCTTTTACCTGGAGGACGTGGCAAAAAACGAAACCAGCTCCACGCGTCAGTTTGTCCATACTTTTCAGCCCCAAGAACCTGAAAGCAAAGTTACCCAGTATTTCTATACGCCAACTGTTGGTATGTGCTGCCGTGCTGATTGTGGAATACAGAATGCCCCCCTCCCCCGTCTAAATGCTAGGAAACTAATAGCCAGCGTGGTGTAGTGGTTAAGGTGTTGGACTAGGATCTGGGAATCCCAGGTTCGACTCTCCACTCTGCCGTGGAAACTTCCTGGGTGACCTTGGGCCGGTCACACACTCTCAGCCTCTACCCTGGCAAGTATTTGGATGGGAGACCTCCAAGGAATACCAGGGTCGTGACACGGAGGCAGGTGATGGCCACCTCGTCTCTTACATTGAAAACCCTAAGGGATTGCCATAAGTCAGTTGTGACTTGACAGCAGGGGAAAAAGTACACATGAAGTTGCCTTATACTGAATCAGACCCTTAGTCCATCAAAGTCACTATTGCCTACTCAGACTGGCAGCGGCTCTCCAGGGTCTCAGGCAGAGGTCTTTCGCATCACCTACTTGTCTAGTCCCTTTAACTGGAGATGCTGGAGTTTGAACCTGGGACCTTCTGCATGCCAAGCAGATGCTATACTACTGAGCCACAGCCCCTCCCCTAAGTAACGAAAGGTCCGTGAGCTCAGTGTCCGCACTCATGGAGGAACCCCGTCGTTTCAGTGAAGCCATGCTTCCCAAACCCCTAGGTGCACCAGGGCGCATGCGCACACAGCGTAGTGGGCTGTTAGGGGAAACATATAACTCTGTGTTCCTCTCTCTGCGTCATGCAGTTGCTGTTAAAGGAAACGGACTTCTGCATTTCCTTCCTTTGCTGACTTCTCGTCTAATGATTTCTTTCTGAGCCTGTATGTAATTATCCTTTTCCAGAATGGTATTGGGAGTGCCTCCTGCGGCCGTGGTTCCACAGGATTCTTGCCATTGCTTTGGCCACATTTTCCATCATTGTCGTGTGGTCGGAGTGCACTTTTTTTAGCACAAACCCAGTTTTGTCGCTGTTTGCGGTCTTCATACAGCTGGCGGAAAAGACTTACAACTATTTCTACATAGAGGTCAGTTGGATAAGCACTTATTGTTACTTGAGACTTAGTAACATAGGTTTTGATTATTGCCTTTTGTTTGTAAATTGTTACTACCCAGTATTTATATAGTTGCACGCTTTTAAGTCCTATATACAACTTTAAAAAAAATAAGAATTTGTTGGATTTAAGTCATTTTAGTTTAGTCAGACTGGGATAGACCATCCACAGATTCATGACTTGCAGCTTTACTTTTTCTCAGCCCAGTCATGGGATCTCATCTCCAGCCTTTCACTCCCACCACACCATCATCACGATCATTACCTTGTTAAATTTTGCAGGGAACGTGGTTGTTTTTGCTAGGCAGCAAACCCCGGTATTCTTGGATTTCACTATTCGCAGTGATCCTGGGAAAGATCATGCAGATGGCAAGGATCTACTTTGGTGGTCCATTTAACTGATTTAGATGGCCGCAGTTGCCCTGAGTCTCAGCAGGTGGCTTTCTTTTTAACAGCAGGTGCCATTAATTGGACCATGAATGTTCCTTGTTTGCCAAGCATCTGCTCTCTTAATTTATGCCTGAAGATAATGCTACTGTCCTATGTTTTCTTCCAATGTGCAAATATTATCTGCACGCATGTTTAGTTAGTCTGATTCCATACGCCGTAATACCTTTCTACCAAGAGTGTGTAAACAAGCGCTTAAGATTACCTAATTTGCTTAGTAACAAAGCAGCAGCCCATCTCTGCACTTGAATGCAACCTGAATTTCTTTGTCTATTTTTTGTAGATGGCGTGCTTCTTTACCATCTTTTTCCTAAGTATCTGTGTTTACTCCACTGTCTTCAGGATTCGTGTATTTAACTATTACTATTTAGCGTCGCACCATCAGACAGATGCATATAGTTTGCTTTTCAGTGGAATGTGAGTAGTCAGCTAAGTTTGTTACTTGAATTACCTTAAATAATTAAAGATGATAGAAATAAAAAAGCACTTTAATATACTTGTTCATAGCACAAGCCTGTTCAGAGTATTATTTTTTTGCCATCAAGTCACAGCTGACTTACGGCGACCCTTTGGGGTTTTCTAGGAAAGAGATGTTCAGAGGTGGTTTGCCACTGCCTGCCTCCTTGCTTTTGACGTTGGTGTGTAATTGAGTTATAACAACCCATTAATGGAGGAGGAAGATGCCAAAGGAAATTACTTCAATTTTTTCAATTACTTCCATGCAGGCTGTTTTGTCGTCTGACTCCTCCATTGTGTCTAAATTTCCTGGGCTTGACTCATATGGATTCGTCAATTTCTCACAAAAAGACTGAGCCAACTGCATATACTTCTGTAAGTAAACCAACACAATAAATTGTGCTACAGTCTTTCATGGCAGATGTTGAGATGCTGTTTTACTGGACACATGTCTTTTAGCTGCTTTTTCACAAATTCTAAATTGGTTTTGAAGTAGTGTTCTAAGTGTTTTGTCAGCGTGGGGAGAGCCAGCGTTGTATAGTGGTTAAGAGCAGTGGTTTGGAGCGGTAGAGTCTGACCTGGAGAACCAGGTTTGATTCCCCCCTCCTCCATGCGAGCAGCGGAGGCTAATCTGGTGAACTGGATTTGTTTCCCCACTCCTGCACATGAAGCCAGCTGGGTGACCTTGGGCTAGCCACAGCTCTCTTAGAGCTCTCTCGGCCCCACCTACCTCCCAGGGTGTCTGTTGTGGGGAGGGGACGGGAAGGAGATTGTAAGCCAGTTTGATTCTGGTAGAGAAAGTCAGCATATAAAAACCAACTCTTCTTCTATATTTTCATAACATATTTCCAGGCTCAGCCGCCCTGAGCCTGGCTTGTGCCAGGGAAAGGGCAGGATATAATAAAATAAAAAAATATTGATTTCAGAAAAAAATATTTCAGAGCTGGATAATTGCAATAACACAACGATGAAGATACCCAACAATATGCACAGATTTTGCATTTCTAGCTTAGAATCATAGAGTTGGAAGGGACCACCAGGATCATCTAGTCCAACTCCCTGCACAATGCAGGAAATTCACAACTACCTCCCCCCCACACCCCAGTGACCTTTACTCCATGCCCAGAAGATGGCCAAGATGTCCTCCCTCTCATGAACTGCCAAAGGTCATAGAATCAGCATTGCTGACAGATGGCCATCTAACCTCTTCTTAAAAACCTCCAGGGAAGGAGAGCTCACCACCTCCCAAGGAAGCCTGTTCCACTGATGAACTGCTCTAACTGTTAGAAAATTCTTCCTAATGTCTAGATGGAAACTCTTTTGATTTAATTTCAACCCATTGTTTCTGGTCCGACCTTCTGGGGCAACAGAAAACAACTCAGCACCCTCCTCTATATGACAGCCCTTCAAGTACTTGAAGATGGTTATCATATCACCTCTCAGTCTTCTCCTCTTCAGGCTAAACGTACCCAGTTCCTTCAACCTTTCCTCATAGGACTTGGTCTCCAGACCCCTCACCATCTTTGTAGCCCTCTGGACACATTCCAGCTTGTCTACATCTTTTTAAATTAGATGAATTCTAATGGAATACAGGGCACACTGCCTTGAGGTTATAGCAAGAAAATCATATGAGCAGCAATCAAAATGGAACTATAAAAATCTTTACAACTAAGACAAGGCCATACTAACCTCTGTTGCTTTTTACTCCCCTCTACCTCCCTAGATTATGGGATCGATGAGAGTATTATCCTTCGTTGCAGATGGATTTTATATCTATTATCCCATGTTGGTTGTTATTCTATGTATTGCTACTTACTTCAGGTAAGTGACTGCTAGGCCAGGTGTGTTTTGTTTGCTTAGATATTGATTATTCCACAACAGCTGTCTGCTTCTTCTTTTGGGGGATATTGCTGGGCACATTTTCAGCATCCTACAAGACAGGAAATATCAGGGTGGATGCTACTATCCTCCAGGTGGCCTTCCTCCAGCCTAAGGAGCCTTCTTCCAACTTAAGTGGCTCTTCCTCCAGTGAGGAAAGCCAACGTGGTGTGGTGGTTAAGAGCGGCAGACTCCAATCTGGAGAACAGGGTTCAATTCCCCATGCTCCACATGAAGCCTGCTGGGCGACCTTGGGCCAGTCACAGTTCTCTCAATCCATGCGGAGGCAGGCAGTGGCAAACCCCCTCTGAACGTCTCTGGCCTTGAAAAGCTTACGGGGTCGTCATAAGTCAGCTGTGACTTGACGGCACATTCCTCCACCACCTCCAGTGAAACAGACACTTAATTTGGAAGAAGGCGGCTTAGATTAAAATATTGTCGAAGGCTGTCACGATCAGAGTTCATTGGTTCTTGTAGGTTATCCGGGCTGTGTAACCGTGGTCTTGGTATTTTCTTTCCTGACGTTTCGCCAGCAGCTATGGCAGGCATCTTCAAAGGAGTAACACTGAAGGACAGTGTCTCTCAGTGTCAAGTGTGTAGGAAGAGTAATATATAGTCATGATGCAGATTAGTGTCTGCCGCTCATGTGGAGCAGTGGGGAATCTAACCCAGTTCTCCAGATCAGAGTCCACCACTCCAAACCACCACTCTTAACCACTACACCACGCTGGCTCTGTGTTCACAGACTTGCCCTAAGTAGAATTTTGAGAACATAGTAACAACAGAGGCATTCTGCATTTCTGCTTCCTCCTTTGAGCAATAAAAACATTTTTATCATTTATTTTATCAGTTTAGGAACTCGGTGTTTGAATCTTCTGGGGTTCCAGCAGTTCATGGGAGAAAATGAGATGACCTCAGACTTAATAGATGAAGGAAAAGAATTAATCAGAAGAGGTAACATGTATTGTATATATTTTGCTTTGCAATACGTTCTAACTTCATTGAGTACAAAATCCCCAAACTCTTAAACTGTAGTTCCTCGTTGCTTTTTGACCTCAAATTCCCCTCTTAGAGGCACTTGGTCTCAAAGTGTCATCAACAGGACTTTCCTGAAAAGCTCACGAGAAGGGCATGATAGAGACAGGCATCCCATCTGTCTTTTAGCAAGCGGTATCGGTAGCCCATTTGTGTCTTGCAAATGTGTAAGCGCCCAGGCCCTTGTGAAAATGCTGCTTCTCACTCTGGGAGAGGAGGCCATCTTAAGTGTGGGTGTTTCCTCTTCCTCTTGTTCCGGGAGGCAGGACCTAAAAATTTTTCTAACTGCCTATCTCTGGAGGGAACGCCCCCGCCCTTTTCAGTCTTGTTCCTGCCTCGCTCCGGGAGAGCAGTGTATTCACAGCTCTCTTACCCGAGCTATAGAACAACCTATTCTATTCCTTTTACTATCCACTTCTATTCTATCCTAACTATTTCAAAAAACAAAACAAAAACCTTTATTCTTTACTCTATCTCTTATCTGTCCTCTCTCTTCTGAGGCAGGGCAGAGTAGTTATTCTCCCGCCAAAACAAGATGGCGACCGAGCAGTCTGATAATTTTATCTCTGAGGGAGATTTGGATCCGGGTTTACTACAGGCTATGCCTCTCACCCAGGATCTGCCTTCTGACATTCACTCCGGTGATTTGAAAGGCAAAACTAAAAAAGCGGGGAACAAGCGCAAGAGAGGCGGCTCATCCCATCACGGCACCAAACGCCTCCTCACCGCCGCTCGTGCTTCTGCTGCGCTTGTGGCTAAATCCCCCAGGAACCAAGATCGCTCCTCTGATACCGGGAACGGCCGGGGAAAAACAGCGACTTCGGTCGTTAACCCCGTGGTTCAGGCCGTAGGCGTCTCGCCTCAAGAAGATCCCGGGCAGAGCGTCCAAGAAGCTGGTAATGTGATCCCCTCCCCTCCCCTTCCCCCACAGCCGGCCATCCCAGCCGCAGGAGAAATCGCGCTGTTAAGAGCGGAGCTAGCGTCACTAGTTAAAGACGCTTTTACTGAGGGACTGAGAGCAGCTCAGCTTTCTTCCCCGGCCCCTTCTCTTAGTGGCATGCAAGCCGGTATGCAAGCTCCGTCTCAGGATCAGAACCTTTGCGGTCTCCAGGGAAACAGCCAGGCGGGCGGCGGGGAACAGACTTGCCCGCATACATCACAGGGGGGGCGGTGGTTGGCCCACAAAAGCAGCCCTAAAGGCAGCTTCATCCTCTCAACCCCAGCAAACTGGGCAAGACCCTTCTCCTTTCTCTTCTGATAAGGATGATTCCGATAGAGAGGAGGGCGAGTTCTCCTCAGAAGGAGAGAACCCTTTACCCCAGCCAACCAAACAAACCAGGCTCTTTGAGGCTGAGGATTTTCAGCCATTTTTAATAAAAGTCCTGGCTGCATTAGATCTTTCTGATGATTCTACCCCCTCTCAAGAGAAAAAGAAAGGGGCAAAGGAGTTCTTTCATTCATATACTGTCACTGATAAGGTGGTACCTGTACCTGATTATTTTTTGTCTCTGCTAAAAGAGGAATGGGATAAGCCCATGGGGGGGAAACAGTTCCCTCAGACTACTAGAAAACTGTATAACATAGCCAGTAGTGCTGCTGAATTATTAAAGATCCCCCTAGTGGAAAATCCCATTACTGCACTGCATACCTCTGACACAGTTACAGGGGAAGGGTTGGTTTCTGTAAAAGATCCTGCTGACAGAAAGACTGAATTGGCCTGTAACAAAGCCCACGAAGCCTCAGCATTAGCCATTAGCTCCTCAATTACATCTGCCTTAGTGTCCAGGGCAGCTATAGTCTGGACTAGGAAGTTAGCCAAGCTGATCCCAGAGGAGGATAGAAGCGCTCTGGAAGGAGTATCTAGAATCCATAAGGCAGTCTCCTTTTTGGCTGATTCCACGCTGGATACCATGTGTTTCTCAGCAAGGGCCTTAGCCACCGAAACAGCTGCTAGGCGGGCTGTATGGTTACGCCCGTGGCAAACCGAACACAGGTCTAAAGCAGTTCTAATGGGTTATCCTTACGAAGGAAAGAAATTGTTTGGGGAAAAATTGGAAGAAATATTAGTGGAATCAAAAGATAAAAAGAAGTACCTACCCAGAAGCCTCCGTAAAGAGTCAAAGGGGTTCCCTAACCCTACTTCCTTTCGTCCCTACCATCCGTATTCGCGGTACAGACCAGAACAGAGCAGAGGTCAATGGAGTTACGGAAGGGGATCCTTTCATAGGGGAGGGCGCTTCTCTAGAAATTCCTCCAGAACCCAGAATTTCCAAAGTGACAGAGGCGACAAGTCCTTTAGTCAACCAAGGCAGTGACGCCAGACAGCAACCGGTGGGGGGCAGACTCAGCCACTTTCACAACCAATGGTCTACTTCCCATCCAGACCATTGGGTATTACAGATTGTCTCTCACGGTTATCAAATACAGTTCTACAAAAGACCAGGAGATCGTCTAGTTGTGTCCCCTGTGTCTCGTCAACCAGAAAAAAGGCTCAGAACCTTAGCGGCCATCCAGCACCTGTTGGAGATCAAGGACATAGAATATGTGGTCCCCTCGGAACAATCGTTGGGCATATATTCCGTGTTCTTTACCGTGCCAAAAAGAGACGGAGGATGGCGGGCCATCCTCGATCTGAAATACCTCAACAAGCATGTAACATACCAACGCTTCCTCAGGTTTCTACGCAACGGTCATCACTTTCTAGTCAACCAGAAGAAAAGCCATCTCCCCCCCACTCAACATCTGCGCCATCAAGGGGTGTACATCGACACCGTCGCCAACACTCTGGTTCTTCCGCCCGACAAGATCCGCAAGATTTGCACTCTCACGAGGACAACTATGAAAGCATCCACAGTCCGCCTCATGACCCTGGCAAAATTACAGGGCCTAATGATTTCATGTATTCCGGCGGTGCAGTGGGCTCGACCACACTCCAGGTCTCTTCAGTGGTTTCTCAAGATTTACCAGAAGGATATTCTGATAAAGAGAAACAAGTCTCTTCTCCTTTCTGCCACGACAAGGCGCAGTCTCAAGTGGTGGACAATCCTAGGGAATCTTCAAAAGGGGGTCCACTAAATACGGCAAATGCCGGTGCAGCTATTCACGGATGCATCTCTTACAGGTTGGGGAGCCACCCTCCAGGGTCAGCCAGCACAGGGCACGTGGTCAACCCAAGAAAAGTGAATGAGCATCAACGCTCTAGAGATCCGTGCAATTTATTATGCCCTCCTGCACTTCAAACATCACCTGACCGGAACAGATCTGCTGGTGAGAACGGACAACGTGGCAACCAAGGCTCACCTAAACAAGCAGGGGGGCTCCCGATCCTCTGCTCTACACAGGGAGGCTCTAAAGATCCTATCCTGGGCGGAGACCAATCTATACTCCATCACAGCAGAGCACATTCAGGGAGTTCTCAACGTCAGCGCAGATTGGCTCAGCAGACAAGACCTCAGCGAAGCGGAGTGGGCTCTGAATCGGGACGTTTTCCATCTCCTGACAACTCAATGCGGCATGCCCCTAGTAGATCTCTTCGCATCAAACAAAAACCACCAGCTCCCAAGGTATTACACCAGATACATCCAGGTGGGAGCAGAACAGACAGATGCGCTCACGGCACCATGGCCATCGGGGCTTCTATATGCCTTCCCTCCATTCCCGCTTCTTCCCAGAGTCCTCAGACGAATCAATCTCCTTCAAGCCACAGTCATTCTTGTGGCACCCTACTGGCCGCGTCGTCATTGGTCCCCCACTCTAATAGAGATGTCCATTGCAAAACCGTGGACGCTTCCGCTTCGACCAGATCCCCTACTCCAGGGACCGATTCTTCACCCAGATCCAGACTGGTACAGGCTGACCGCCTGGGTATTGAGAGGAGTCGCCTGCTGAAGCTAGGTTACGACCCAGAGATAGCGGAAACCATACTTGCTGCTCGAAAACCGTCTACAAAGCGAATATACAACACTACGTGGAAGGCCTTCGTGAGATGGTGTCAAAGAAAACATCTTAATCCCATCAAACCTACTACCTCCAACATCCTGTCTTTTCTGCAAGATGGACAAAGACAGAATTTATCCCCAGCGACTCTACGTCGTCAGTTAGCGGCAATTGCTACCATTGTCCCAAAAGTTTCAGACTATCCTCTGTCTAGTCATCCCCATATTAAAGCCTTTTTAAGGGGACTTACCTTAATCTCACCTCCAGTTAAACACAGGTTCCCTACCTGGAGCCTACATACGGTCCTAACAGCCCTTACTCAACATCCATTTGAGCCTTTAAGAAACATCCCATTAAATTGGTTAAGAATGAAGACTCTATTTTTAACAGCTGTGACATCGGCTAGGAGAGTTTCCGAACTGGGAGCTCTATCAGTTAGACCAGGTCTTTGCACTTTTCACAAGGACAAGGTAGTCCTTGCTCCTGACCCTTCCTTTATCCCGAAGGTTAACTCCCGTTTTCATAGGGATCAGGACATCATACTACCCTCATTCTGTCCAAACCCAAAAACCCCAAAGGAGAAAATCTGGCATACCTTAGATCTCAGAAGGGCCCTTCATACATACATTGACCATACCAAACACCTAAGAGTCTCAGACTCTCTCTTTATCAATCTGGCAGCTCCAAATAAGGGAAAACCCATGTCCCGTGCATCCATCAGCCGCACAATCACCAATTGCATCACTCAGGCTTACAAAGCAGCCAAAATTGCGGTCCCTTTGGGATTGACAGCACACTCAGTCAGGAGTGCGGCCTAATCAGCGGCCTTTACCCGCAGATCTCCCATAGAGGAGATTTGCAAGGCCGCGACGTGGTCCTCAATTTCCACGTTTGTGAGGCACTATAAACTTAATCTTTTTGCCTCAGCTGACGCCTCCTTTGGCAGGAGGGTTCTCCAGAGTATTCTCCATGACGTCTGATCCCACCCGGGCAGGGACAGCTCTTGTAAGTCCCACACTTAAGATGGCCTCCTCTCCCAGAGCGAGAAAGAGCCTTGGTTACTCACCGTGAAGGCTTCTTCTGCTCTGGGATACGGAGGCCATCTTGCCCGCCCAGACGTCCTAGTAATTCAGGAGAATGACATTCAATGGTGTTTTCTACCAATAAAGAAGTTTCTCTACACAAGGTTGGGGTTAAATGCAGTTCTTTATTATTGTTGTTACAGTTAAAATACAAGTTAAAACTTACCTCAAGCATTTCTGCCAGGCTCTTTTCTACAATGCTTTATCTTTTTATGTCTCTGTTTAATGGTAACACTCCTTGCTCGGAAAGTCTTAGACTGAAAAGGGCGGGGGCGTTCCCTCCAGAGATAGGCAGTTAAAAAAAATTTTAGGTCCTGCCTCCCGGAACAAGAGGAAGAGGAAACACCCACACTTAAGATGGCCTCCGTATCCCAGAGCAGAAGAAGCCTTCACGGTGAGTAACCAAGGCTCTTTCTACACACACACCTGTCCCTTTGTACTGTAGTGACTTTTGTCTCCCTTGTGTATGATATGCCTGAGGCTGCATTGAATCCATTCCATATTGCAGTTCTACTAGCGCTCCTGCAGCTGATTTACAAAGCTTTAATTTGGCAGTACGGTATTCATTCCTCCATCACACTTGTCTAAGTATTTAGACTCCTCCATCCAAATAATCCTGTTCCCAGATTGTGCTGTGTTATGTAAAAAACAATTGGCTGAATTAATAATTTATGCTTATCCCAGCGTAAATTTAAATGTGTCTATTTTTCTCTTTAGAAAAAAGGAGACGGCAAAGGCAGGAGGAGGGTGAAAACAGAAGAAGGGTAAGCGGACTGGACAGTATTTTTCCGAAGTCCATAAAAGTAAAAAAAATACAGTTTGAAATTAAATCTTCCATTGCTATTTGAGAGAGTTTTTGGTTATTTAAGTTACTATGTAATACAGTCCTATGCAAAATTAGGAATACTGAAGTTTATTAAAATCTCTGGGATCCTAGATGCTTAACTATGCAGCTTTAATCATATTATTTAGAACTTTGTCAGTATGTTTCCCCGCGGTCACCCCCACCGACTGCTTTGGGGCTTCCTTTTGATTATGCATGCCTTTTCACTCTCCCTGCATGTTTTGCCCACATTTTCCAGATTCTGGCTCAAACAGCATCTGGAAAACACAGGCAACACACAAGGGGAGAGCGATGCGACTTCTGTCAGGCGGAAAAGGCATGCATGATCAAAAGAAAGCCCCGAAGCAGTCAGTGGGGTTGACCGCAGGGAACCAACCCTGCATAAAAGGCCTTAGAATGAAAGATAGCCTCACTTTTCATTCGCTGAAAGTGTGTCCTGCAGAATTCCACCATGTGGCTATTTATAATTTACCAGTGTCTTCCAGGGAAACAAATTGTAAATTCTAAAAAGTAATAGGCAGCTCTACTGCCTTCTCTGATAACCAGGCATTTTTTTCCATCTACTATTTCACTAAGTTCTGATAAGAGAGTTACTAAGCCCCACTGAGTAGACCTGACTAGGATTCTGAGTAACCTTGCTTAGGAGGACACTCTTAAAGACCTAGGCTTATTGGTTTTGTTCTTTCTTTTTTTAAAAAAAACTAGAGTTAGTTTCAGAATATTGGAGATTACCGCTTTAATATAGTTAGAAGAATATTCTGGTCATCTTATTTAGATGGTAGAGGGATCGTTCTTTAACATGGAGACTGTACATGCGTGTGTTTTATGTTTTTTGTTTTATGTTTTTTGATCAGGAGTGGAAAGAACGATACGGGAACAGCCGTGAAGATTCTGCTAGGAACCGAAATGTTCAAGCAGAGCAAAAAGAGTCTAGCTTCACAGAAACTAACACAAATAGACGTAAGTATTCTCTGCTTTGGCTGTAACTAAAATGCAAACTGCCTTTGGCTTTATACTACTGCACTTTGTTTTTAGGTTGGGTTACTTTCAGCCATCACAGTACATCAGCCTATTGGATATTTTCTCATTCAGAGACAGACCTTTTCTGGGATAGGTTGTTGCCACTGAAGGATCATTTACCGTTCTTTCTCTCTGCCAGATGAGTCTCTTTCTGAAAGCAAGAAAGGCCTGCAAGTCCAGCACCGAGGATCTCATTAAGTTATCAGTTTCTTTTATAATCTGCCTTTCTCATTGAGATTCAGGGTGGATTTTTAAAAATACGTAACGCAGTTCAGACAGCAAGGGCCTTCTATAAACAGAACTGGAAAAAACAATGCAAATGAAAAACTGTCTAAGGCATGACATACCATAATTTACAAAGGGAGTTACAAAGGCAGAGGATATTGCAGTAAAAAGGGGATAATATGTGCAGTAAACATTGCAATAGGCTACAATATTATTCCTTATAGAAGCGACCTCCTGTTCTGTTCCATTAAATAACTCACATTTTGATTAGGTGGGTATAAAACCAAGCATGAGGTGAAATATGGTAGAAAGTTCAGTGTTTGATTTTTACCTTGGAGAGAGACCAGAGAAACTAAAAGTCCCGAACTCACAAACAACAGCTTTTGCTAGAGCACTGGTTCCCAACCAGGGGTCCATGGACCCCCAGGGGTCCGCGAGAACTAAATTAAGGTCCGCGAAACAAAGTTATAAAGCCATAATAAATTAATATTTTCAATTAAAAGTTCTCTATTATAAAATATATATTCAAATATTATTCTAAGTTTAATGTTTAACTAACAGTTATGATTAAAGTTTATTTTCAAATTCTCAGAATTTTTATTTTGAACCTTGGGGTCCCTGCACTGAACAAAAAAGTCCTAGTGGTCCCTGGTCAAAAAAAGGTTGGGAACCACTGTGCTAGAGCATCAAATAGCACTTGCTGAAATGAGCAAGGAGAAATGGAGTCGGTGACTTGTTTTTCCACTGCCATTTTTGCAGTTACCTTGTGGTGGAAATCCATGCGCAACCCACTCAAGTTGTGTTGAGAGAGGTCACTGAAAAGTTCTCAGCTTAAGGACTTTTCAGCAATTCGATGTAATTTAATATAAGGCTTTCTGAATAACCAGATGTCCTTCCTCTTTATCTCTGTTTTGATCAAATCATTATCTGCTATCTTCAGGGTGGAATTTGGCGTAACAATTTGTTCTTTGTGTCAGATACTACATGGAAAATTTACGGGGCAATCCTATGCAGAACCACTCCAGTCTAAGCCTATTGAAATGAATGGGCTTAGACTGGAGTTAACTCTGCATAGTACTGCACTGTTAGTGTCCTGTTTGCTACAGCTCATGAACTGTTCTGCAAAATCCATGCAGTTTTTTTTTATCTCCAGAGCATTCTGAAGAACAAAACATATCTAAATCTGTGGGCAGTAGGAGAAGCCAGCCAACCTGCCAATGTGTGAACAAGAAATTGAAAACGTGCTCTTGGTCAAAAAAAAAATTAGCTATCAGAACAGCATTTTGGGGGATTCCAGCATGAGTCTTGCCACTGTGACTCCCATTAGTTTGGTACATGGTTTTACTTGCACAATATTAGTGCATTATTTCACACAATCCTAATCAAGAGAGAGTCTCCAGCATGCTTTTCTTTATTATTTGTCTGAAATACTGTAAAACATTTTTTGTGTGTGTTACAGCAGTTGCATCTAAGTACACCAGAGCAAATGGGAGGAATGAAAGAGATAGAATCGAGCTGCTACAGGATGCGGAACCCTTAGATTTTAATGCTGATTCCATCAGTGAAGATCCTCTTGACTCGGACTCAGGAAGGTGAGGAATATTTAGAGTTCAAAACGCAATTGGAGGAGGGAGGGGTATCTGCTAAAATCCATGAATTATTATTTCCTTCACCCATCAGGAATGTATTCCTGCAGGTTAGCCTAGCGCAGAAAGGAAAATATCCGTGTTTTCAGAGACCTGTTTTATCTGGAATTTGCAAACATGGGCAAAATGCGGGGAAAGGCAGGGGGAGAGCGAGGCAACCTCTGACAGTCGGAAATGGCATGCATAATCATCACAAAGATCTGAATTCGTCAGAGGGGTGACGGCGAGTGAAACACCCATGCATAAAAGACCTAAGTTACTTGCTGGATAACTGATCGGCTGTTTTTAAGACTAATTCTTCCATTTGAATCACTTCACCAAACATTTTTAGCAATGATATATGTTCTAGGATTGACTTTTTAGCATCGGTTATTATAAAGATTATCATCTGCCTAAAAATTTAATTTATAGTTATAAGATTATATTCAAGCCCCTTAATTGTGATCCTTACTTCTCTGTGGACGTAGCATAATAAACAGGTGTGTTTTGCCTCTCTGCTAAATCTGAATTTTCCTGATTAAACAAAATATTCATCTGGGCTTTTTCCCCTCTGGAGTTGTTACAAAATGCATCACTGCACTTTACAAACATCATTCCTCTTCTCTGGAAATTACTTGTGAGAGGCCATTCCAGCATCTATGAAAAGGCAAACTGTTCTCAGTATATGGCAGATATTGGCTTATACTGGGGAAAACCTGTCTGCCATTGAAAATAAAATTTGCTTCTCCATTGACTCACCCTGGCTTCTTTTTCTTGGTCATGCCAGAGTATGACAGACTATTAAGAGCCGGCATATGGACAGGGAGACAAATTGGGGTCTAAGCAGTTGGGAACCCCACAACCCTACTCTTCTGCCACTGTCCTAATATAAGCTCTCAGGCTTGAACACACCATTTCCCCAGGCTCCCTCTATTCTGTTGTCTCCCCCCCCCCTTTATCCATGTCAACTGCTCAGTCTCAAGCAGGGAGGGTTTTGTTGTTGTGGGGAGGAGGGTAAAAATTTTACAAAGTAACGTTTGTCTTTGGCCAGCCCTGATCTACTGCCCAAGTTATAGCCACTTGGCCATCAGGCTTGCTGTTGGAAGGAACAGAATTAGTGCCTGTGAGGAATTTGAGGCAGACGAGAGAGCAGATTAAACTGGGTAATTTCTACACACAAGTCAGCTGTTTTTTTAGCATTGCAAGAAATAAGGTGGCCTAAACTTGTTATGGATATATTTTTTTAAATTAGATCTTACAAAATGCATAAAGTAGGCTGGGATCCTTCAAGGTAAGACTCCTTATATTCTAAACGTTGCTCTGAACCTTCTGCTGTTTGGCACTTGAAGTATAGAGTAGAATTCTGGTAACTGCAGACTTGTGACTCAGCTTCTGTGAGATCTCTTCAGCTGTTGTTTGTTTTTAAGGTTATATAACTTGCAACTCTCTATTTAAGTTAACATAGAGCTTTCTTGTACCCAGCAGGTATCAACCAGGTGGAAGATATTTGTCAATGTCGCGAAGCCGAATATTTGATGATGTCTAAGCCCATGGAACCCTTGAGTCTCGCATCCGTTGCTCTTTTGGTAACATATCCTGCAACCAAAACAACTTCTCCAAAAAATGAAGGGTGGGGAATGAAGGAACTTTTATTTCTTAGAAATGCACTTTGTGTATTTCTGTGATGGGTCAAACATTGGTCTCCAAAACGGGGAACACCTCAGCGCAGTGCCTTTCCCTTTTTTTTCCCTCCTTCAAAAACCCGTTCCATTGCTGTGGTAATGAGACGATACTTGTGTGAGCTATAGGTAGGCGCAGAGGATAGAAGGAAGGGTTTGATATTAAAGGGAGCAATAGGTTGCTAGGCAGAGAGCATAGTGGCAAAGAGTCTGGGTTCTTGGCCCTGGTGTTGGTATTATACTGGAGATCTCTCAGAAAGGGCTGAGAATCCTCTGCTACAGTTCACTCGTGCCGGAAGCCATGGCGTGATATGTAAAAGACAGACAGCATCTCGCAGTTTTAGATTTGGATCAGGGAAATAATTCTAAATTAAAGGGTAATGTTTCATTTTTTAAATAAACCAGTGTAGAGCTCAAGCTGAGCTGTCATTTTTATACTTTCACGATTATTTTGGGTTTTCCTTTGGGGGAGGGAGGGAAGACTCTTGATTTTTGAGAAGATAAACTGCAGTCTAATATAGTCGTATCATCAATTCTAATACAGAACAGTTCCTCAGAGTACTGTATTTCAGTGAAAGCTTGTGGACAATCTATACAAACTTTGGATGTGATTGAGAATACTGGGCTCTGGTCGGGTCATAGGCTGGTCTTCGGCTCACGTTCTTGAAGAGCCGGAGAGATTTAAGTGCAAATCTGTACAAAATAATTTGGCATAATCTGAAATGCCAGCACGTCAGTCACCAGAATGAAGAATGATTTCTGTCCATACTATATGCATATGAATGGTTTTCCGCATGCACGGGCACAAGGGCCCAGCAGAATCGTCAACAGTTACCAGTACCGTTTTATACTTTAGACTTGTACACGCTAGCACGTGTTCCTTGAAACCTACCGCATATATTACTTTTGAGA
Source organism: Euleptes europaea (assembly GCF_029931775.1). Lineage (NCBI taxonomy): Eukaryota > Metazoa > Chordata > Lepidosauria > Squamata > Sphaerodactylidae > Euleptes > Euleptes europaea. Next base: position 105,471,647 of record NC_079315.1, read on the forward strand.
CATTATATAGCAGCAGCTGCAGATAATCTTTTGGCTAAACCACATACGGCGAGTCTATTTACGAAGCTTAATCTTCACCACAGACTTCATCTCTTAAAAAATACTGTCTGGTTCAGGTAGTTCTTGCGCCTCGTGAAACTCAGTCTTGCCTTCTTAATAACCGGATTTCTGTAGTGCAATCCAAGCTGCGCCACAATTTTATTGCCTTTCACAATACATCTGCATTTTTAACGGTGCCTGTGCTTTTTTGAGCCATGATGGGTTTTCACTGCAAAAGAGCAAATGCTTCGTGCTTCAGATAGCCATTCAAGAAACATCACGTTTGCAAGCAACATGGACAAAACGTTTTGCTTCACCGTCTTCCTCAGTGCTAGGTGGAAATCTGTGCCATGTTTATGGGGCCCACTGAAATCTCAGATGAGATCAAAAAGCAAATGTGTGGACTGGAGAAAAGTGTGTTTTTGTCCTTTGTCCCCAACCCTTAAGTCAATACTGTTTACTTTTTTTAAAAAAAGACAGTCGGTAGGCACACACAAAGGCTCTCTCCTGTTCCATATATAAGAAGGAGTTGCCTAAATCATTGTGGATTTCTTGGGTGTTTTAAGAAAAACAATACGAGAGCATTATATGCTAAATAGTCTTGCACGCGGACTGATTTCTCTTGATTTCTTTCTCAAACCCCCTGTCCTTAGACTGAGGTCTTGAACCTCTGTTGGTTTCATTTGGGCTTAAGCAGGATAAATTGTGCACAAGACTTGCAGGCTTGGGAGTTTTGCCAGACGTTGTGAGAAACATGGAGCTGCCATTAACATTCTCTTTCCTGCTCTTCCTCAAAACGTCTAGCGAAGCACCGAGCGAGGTGTGAGATCATCCTGCTTCTGGCTCGCATCATTGTCCATCAGGCGGAGCAGGGCAATATGAAGGGGTAGTGATGTCATGTTACTCATTGTGTCTACCTAGAGCTGAGGAGGAGGAACCGAGGGAGACAGAACAGCGACAGCTCTGCATCTCTTTTATAACATCTAGTTAAAGCCTTTTAGCCTTCATCTTTGGGAAAAATCAGTGTCTAAAGTGATTCATGGTAGCTTCAGTGAAGTGTAATTTAAGTAACGCCTATGTTAAAAGTGAATGGTAAAATTATGTTACCTGTCTTAAAAGATTTGTGATACAGTTGTCGTGGATGAAAGAATTTAGATCCCCGTGTTTATATAGGTGCCTAAATAAATGTAAGATGGAGTGAATGCTGAACCCCAACACATCTCCATCTTGGAAATCAGACCCACAAGTATGTGCAGACATCATCTCTTAAAAATGTAGTTTCTATGACTCTAAACCTAGAGGTTTTAGCTCAGCAAGATATAATGATATAAAATTGTTAGCGCTCATTTGAGAAAGGATTTGCAAGCATCAATGGTTGGGAGTATTGATATGTTTTCTTTATAACAAGGAGCTCGCTAGAGTTGAGTAGCAGCTAGCAAGTGTTTGGGGAATTCATAAAATGTGTGCCTGTTCCTATATAGTTTTTACATCATACCTGTGCATCAGAAAGCCTTCAAGAAGCATTTGTGTGTTTAAACTTGTCATTTCTATTGCTGTAATAGTAGAAAAAGTTACTTTTAGAAATATCTGAGAGAACCATGGTTTTTAAAAATCACCCACAGAGATTTGATTTTAATAACTTGCTGCTCTTTATTGGTGGAAGTTTTGTTACAAGAAAAATAATCTTACAGCAAGGCTGCTGAAAACTCACTTGATTTCCAATGATGTTGTCTTGAATGCTGGATCACAGATTTAGCAGCTCAGCTCTCCTTTTGTGAAAGATAAGTGGGAAATTCATTTGTGATTTCCATAGAAGGCTACATAGGCCCTACTGACTTAGGTTGCAGAGGTGCAGAATGAGCAGAGGTGTGTTGGCATTATATCACAGTGTGCTGTGCTTCACTGGAAATAGCATTTTGGAAAAAAACACTCATGCATCACTGATACTGTAAGCCAGCACCATGTCTGAGGTTTCTGGGGTGATTTTCTGAAATGAGACCATGGGACTGATCGGCTGCCGGTGTAGGGATTGAATCCCCAGAGACTGAAACGCACAACGCGGGAGTTGCTAGCAGTGTCTTACTTTCTCACATACTACTGTCGAACATCAAACCAAAAACAGAAGTACTGGCAATATTTTTGCTTCTGCAGTTCAGCTTATTGCTGTGTTGGTGGCACAATGGATCGCTAAAGCAGATAGTGGACAGGAACATAGCTTTTCACTTTCTAAAGTACTACCAGTACTTGGATGACACTGTATTAACGTTCCCTTGGTGTTATATGCATTTGTGATGCTTACCAGTTTTTGTTTTTTAATTTGTAAAGGTTTTTTAGCAAACATTAGCACTTTTTGTTTCAGGATTTTGGATTTCATCAAAAATTTGTAAGAGTCCAATTTACTTAGTGGACATAATCATGCTAAGACTTGGTTTGTGACACTGATTATTTCTTTCTCCTCTGAGGCTGTCTTGTTAAGAACAACAGAAATAATTGTTTTGTCAGCTATGTTGGATTAAGGAGTCGTGAACAGTGAGATGTATATTTACTGCCGAGATGTGATTGTAATTTAAATCTAACACAGAGATATACAAATTATAGTGTTATATACAGAATTATATTTTAACTTATTAGTTGTAATTAAAATGAACTTCATTACATCATGTTTCTCTGATCGTCAGTGTTTGCTGTATAATTGTGAAAGATCAAAGGGGTTTTCAAGATGGAATACGGATGATCCCATTAAATAAGAACAGTTCCAGATGCAATCATGAAGGGTCATTTTGGAGAGATATCATTCAGATTTTCAAACAAAAAATTTGAATATTGCTGTTTCATTGGGACAGGGCTTGTTAGTATAGACAAAACTCTGTGTGGCTCGCACTATTAATTTCAAGTTTTGCCTTCTTTTAAAAAGGAGCTATACTGGGGAATCTTCCTCCTGCATTCGAAGTATGTTTGTCAGTTTTAAAATGAGAGGAATTTTCCCTTGCATATTAGCAGGTTGTACAGTGCCACACAGAATCATACCCTTCTAAGCCCATTTACTTCAATGGACTTAGAGGGATGTAACTGCTTAGGATGGCTTTCTTATACAATTAAATTTACTAATGGGAGTGGCGGGAATAAGGTTTTTTTTCCATATGACTTGACATGCTAAGGCAGCCTTTTTAAAATGAAAATATTAGCTGCTATACTTTATACTGTTAAAGAAAGCTTAATTGTTATTTGCAAACTGAATTTAGTGAAGTAGGCTAGTAATTTAAGAGCATTGTAAATATTACAGAAACTCTTTTCCCGGTCTCTCCTACCTAAAGATACACTAATATCAAAAAAGACATAAACTAGGGAGAAGTAATCTTCATGTAGCTTTTCCCTTGATTTGAACATTATGTACATATGCCTGAATGGTCAACATTTTCATGTTGATTCTCACCCAAGTTTTTAAGGGCTTTTATAAATGCGAGAAAGTGATTGAGTCCCCCCCACCACATAGTATCTCTTATATCAGTCTATTGTATTGAGATGGTCAAAAGCCCTTCTTCTCAGTGCTCTTCCTCCTGTTACTTGTCAACAGTATTTGCGCTTTGGCATCACTATTGGTGCTTCTCTTCCCTCCCTCTTGATATCTGTCAAATACATTTTCTTGAATAAGCCCATTTCCACCAGTTCCTTAACTGGGCCAAGAGCATTTGTTTCTTTTGCTGTGTTGAAATTATTTCATAGAATTTTCGCACTCAACAGTATTGCAGGGTAAGAAAGACACTGGTAGCTGCATCCATTGGTGCCATGACACATGTTGAAGTAGGGGGGGTTGTACTTGATTTCAGGACCCTTTTAACACAAGGAGTCTTATGACCATTCATGTCTGGAAACGAAGAAACTGGGACATTGTACCCTTGGCCATAATGTGTAATTAATCCCACTGATATGAATCTGTGTACCTCCAACTAAACTAGTATGTAATCAAGTGTACCTCTGTTCCATTGTGGTATATATCATGACATCAAATGGAAGCCTTTTGTGCATGGCTATTTCCTTTGCTGTCACCCCTTCGATGACCTTGGGTCTTTGTTTTGATTATGCATGCCATTTCCAACCATCAGAGGTCGCCTCGCTCTCCCCCAGTGTTTCCTGCATTTTGCCCGCATTTTGAGAGACTTGTTTTATCTCGAATTTTAAAATACGGGGAAATGCGGGGGAAAGCGAGGCAACCTCTGATGGTCAGAAACGGCATGCATAATCAAAACAAAGACCTGAAGCCATGCATAAAAGGCCTGAATGTAATAGGTTGAATCCAGAGGTGCCCTTCTCTGAAGGTATAGAGACCTGCTCATAGCAGAGTAGCTTTGAATCCAGTCCAATGTTTCAGTCTGGGTTTTTTCTCCAAAAGCAGTTCCTATTTGTATACTTCATTGCATACTTCATTTGGGCTGAGCCAAAGGAAGGTCTGATAATGTGACGTCAGTAAAGCAATCTGTTCACAAAATGTGTGTTGCAAGAGGTCAGCAAGAATGTTGCTGGTGTAGATAATTCGATTTCATCACTTCAGGCCTGCATAGTATCTTGTCTTTGATAGTCAGAGAACTGCAAACGTGTTCTGTAAATGCGATTGATGTATTTATTTATTTTTTTCTAAATTGTACATTTTTGCTAATCAGAATAAAGTTTGCATGGGACATGTGTTTCTACAAGACAATTCTTTTGCACATTATCATTGTTGTAGTCCTTTTCCTTCTTTGACAATGACTAGAGTTGTGTACATCTGCAGAAGCTTACAAAATAAGATCTTAAATGAGGATTGGTCTTTAGTGTTTAAGGATGCAAATCGTAATTGCTCACCTCACTTCTTCCAGATGCCCTTCAACAGAACTTTCTCCTTGCCAGACTATTTCCACTGGTTAGAAATTCATAAGTTCAGATGAGCTTTCTCATTGGCGAGATGTAATGCCCTAAACTCAGCCGAGACACAAGGGTGATACAATAAAATTACTGCAGAAGAACGAAAATGCCCATTTTTTCCGGATCAAATAGACTCCCTAGCCCACATTGTTTTAGTATGTCCAGAAAATAATATTGCACGAAATAAATATATCACTCCCTGGATAAAACAGCTAAAGACACTTTCTGAGAAGCAGATACTGTGTTATCTGCTGTCAAATAGATGGGTCAATTGTGTGACAGATGTGGCAACTTTATATAGTGTCAAGGAAAACTTAAATTTCATTTCCCCTTTTAAAAGTGTGAAGTGGTTGATGGATAGCCAGTGGCTGTTAAATCCAGGGAAAGGAAAGAAGCTTACTTCCGCAATTCCCATATCATTGGTCATACCATCAAAATACATTGGTGGAATACCACCTAATCAACCAAGTATCTTGGTTGACCCTGATTTTACACTTTGGGAAAGGAGAGGGACAAGAACGGAGGGCCCGTTCATGAGCGTTATGTGCCATCAAGTCGCTTCTGACTTATGAATCAATGACCTCCAAAATGTCCTATTGTTAACCGTGCTGCAGAACAAGCCATCTCTTCCATGCAGTTGAGTCTCCACCACTTCCTTGCAGCAGCCTAATCAGGGAAATGGGGTGCGCACGCTGCAGAACAAGCCATCTCTGCTGGGCAATTGAGCTTCCCCTATCTCCTAGCAGCAGCCTAATTCGGGGAACAAGGTGTACGTGCTGCAGAACAAGCCATCTCTTTCAGGCAATTGAGCCTCCCCTACCTTCTGCTGCCACCCTCTCTCTGCCCACTGCCCAGGGCACCTGCTCCCCTCGCCCCCCCCTCAAATCCAGTCCTTTCGGTAGGCCTGGTAAGTGATCTTGGTGGACTCATGGTCTGTGGGGTGTGTGTGTGTGCAAACACCTGTTGGCTGAACGGTAGAGAGATAATCTTACAAATGGAATTTTCCTCAAAGATTTCCTTGACACGTGCCTTCTAGTTCATAGTCCCACCTGTTCTGTAAGGGGAAAGCAGCCAGGAAGCTTGGCCATTTTTTAAGAGTCCAAAAAATCCCCCAAATCCCCTTTCAATAGGAACAGGATAAGACAAAAGTCCTGATGGCAGGAGGAGGGACAATTGGTAATGGCAGCTTCCTTTTAACTATTCCTCTGATTTTTGTAAAGTTCCCTCTTTTGAAAGCAAATGTTACAGTTTTGAACTATAGGGGTAACCTGGAAAAACCAGGAAGTGATTTCATGCCTTTTTAGGAATTGCTGGAAACACTATTGTAGAACCACAGAAGTCTTGGCAATTCCTGGAAAGGTCTGGTATTACTTCCAGGGAAAACCTGGATGTTTCACTATCGAGTTTGCAGCGGAGTCACCAACCTCCAGGTCCTAGCTGGAGATCTCCTGCTATTACAACTGATCTCCAGCTGATAGTGATCAGTTCACCTGGAGAAAATGGCTGCTTGGGCTGCTCTATGGCACTGAAGTCCCTCCCCAAACCCTGCCCTCCTCAGGATCCCCCCCCCCAAAAAAAAACCTCCCACCAGTGGCGAAGAGGAACCTGGCAACCCTAGTTTACAGTGATTTCATGCCATAAGCCTGATAGCCATTTAAAAAATATATTCTGCTGCCTCTTTGAGCAGTAATGGGAAGCAGAGGATCCCCCGCCTCCACCTGGTGATTGGCAAACCCTAGTTCTAAGGCCTAGTTTTTTCAGATAGTAAATGAGAGAGGGGCTGTGGCTCAGTGGTAGAGCATCTGCTTGGCATGCAGAAGGTCCCAGGTTGAATCCCCAGCACCGCCTGTTGAAGGAACTAGGCAAGTAGGTGCTGTGAAAGACCTCCCCCTGAGACCCTGGAGAGTCGCTGCCGGTCAGAGTAGACAATACTGACTTTGATGGACCAAGGGTCTGATTCAGTATAAGGCAGCTTCATGTGTTAATGTGCATGTGAGGTCGTAGATATGTTTCTGTGCCACCTTAGAGTGCAGATGGGGAGATAGTCACATGATGGAAATAGCCTCTATTTGAAAAAAAACATGATGATTGTGGCAGGCAGAAAAGTAGAATGGAACCCATTCCCTGACATGCTAGTTTTCTATGTTCGTGGATTTTTTTTATATGGAAGAGTGGTCAACTTGTAAGCCCCCACCCCACCCATTCTGAGTTCTATAGCCCCAACACAGATGTATCATGCCCGCTGTTTGGGAGAACTAAGCCTGAGACCTTTTCCTATTTGGGCTTGTTCTACAAAACATTTTTACACATCTCCGTTTCGGGCGAAAACGCACGGTCGCTTTAGCCTCCTTTATTCCCTGTTTCAGCCAGGATTCAGCCAGGATCGAATGCACGTTCGGCGAAACACCTGCGTTCAATCCTGGCTGAATCCCGGCTGAAACAGGTAATAAAGGAGGCTAAAGCAACCATGCGTTTTCACCCTTCGTTAATCTAATGCACATTTTTGAGAGAATGGAAATGCTGCAAATGCCTGCCCTTGAGCCGCACCAATTCTGAAATTTTTCCTGGGCTCCGCAGGAGAGTTTTACTGAGTTGGTTCATCCTCTGCTTCAGTGAAGAGAAGTCCTTCCATACTAATATTACCATATGCATTATTAGTATGGTAATAATAGTATGGTAATATTAGTATGGTAATAAATGTTTAATGTGATTTAATGTTTAATGTGATTTAACCCGCACGCAGCAAAAAAAAAAAAACACCCCGTAGAAGGATTTTTTAAGTGTTTTATGAACTTACCAGATTGATGAGATTTCTTTTTTTTATCTCTGTGTTTATGTATATTACTTAAGTCTACTGCAGACGGATTCCTTTTCCCCTTTCCCATTTTTTCCTTTTTGTATCCTACAATTTCAAAATAAATTAAAAAATTAAAAAAAAGAAAAAGAAGTCCTTCCTTCCTGATCAAAGAGATTTCCAAGGTGAAGGGAGAAAGGGGCATCTACAAGGCCCAGAAACCACAAAAAAAAAAAAAAACCCCTAGCAGGTTGCGGCTGGGCTTTTCACAGCAGCCTGCATCTCCTTGGAAACAAGATGGTAAACTCCAAGCAGGGCAGGGATGTGCAAACAAGCAAGACGAGATGGACGGGCACCAGCGCCTTCCAGTCAGCCGCTGCTGCTTTTCAGGGTTCTGCATTCATCATCCTGAGCGGTCCAATCAGAGGGAGGAAGGTGTGAGCCAGGGGAGGGAGGAGATGCGGGGAAGGACCAGGCCCACTTTCCCCAAACTGAACAAGGGAGCGTCTGTAGTTTCAGGTAGAAGCAACAGGTAACAGATTCAAGGTAAAGGATTCGATCTCTTTATCAGTTGGGTCAGAAAGGTTACCATTCGATAATGCATGACAGTAAGGTGCAGACTTCTTCTTTTTTGTTCTTATTAGTAACTTTTAAAGGCAAACCTAGGACCGTCTCTGTTTCAAGTGTCAACGCACTTAGAAAATGCTGTTGGCAAAGCAGTGCATGGGCGGTGGTGGTGGTGGGGGGTAGCTGCTGATGGCCCATTTCCAAGAAAGCTTCTGGAAACAATTACACGCAGCTCGATATGCCTTGCTAGAAAAGAATGGGAACTCTGGAAGGGTAACCACCTCAGTCCCTGACAGCAAAACCCAAAACTCTTCAAGGCTAAATGATTTCTTGTGGCTTAAGCTTTGGCGGACAGGTGCCCGCGAGATCCCTTTTTGTAGGAAAAAGCAAAGTCGGGTTGGTTAGGCTCCTCACAGTTTGTGAACAGGCTTGTCTCGGATTGCTTTTAGAAACCTCCAGCTCAGCGAAAGAACATACATGATGATTAATGGTTAATGCATAATGATTCAAAAGGACCCCCTCCTTCCCCACCTTTGCCCATTCCTGCTACTACGTAACTGGATCAAAAAAAGATATCCATTGCAGATTTGAATTATCCATCAAGCTCCACATCTGGGTGGCTGTTAGCCTGATTGCAGAGTTCAGTTTGGTTGTGTCTCCCTAGAGCACTGGTTCCCAACCAGGGGTCCATGGACCCCCAGGGGTCCGTGAGAACTAAATTAAGGTCCGCGAAACAAAGTTATAAACCCATAATAAATTAATATTTTCAATTAAACATTTTCTATTATAAAAATATATATTCAAATATTCTAAGTTTAATGTTTAACTAACAGTTATGATTAAAGTTTATTTTCAAATTCTCGGAATTTTTATTTTGAACCTTGGGGTCCCTGCACCGAACAAAAAGGTCCTAGTGGTCCCTGGTCAAAAAAAGGTTGGGAGCCACTGCCCTAGAGGGATGGGGGTCACAGGCAAAGCTGTTTGTCTGAAGAGGACACCACTTAGCGGTTGTGATTTTCCCCACGCAACCACCTGAAAGAAAGAGCGAGTCTGTTGGCACCGTGAAAACTACTGCCGACGGACAAATGAAAAGCCATTTCAGACTAACACTTTGCACCAAAACAGACTCTTGCACCCAAACAAGGGGGGTTACCGCACTTTGTATCCCAGCGATGTATTAAGAGTTTGAAAATGTTATAAAAAACATAGCTTTAAAAGGGTTTTTGGATACCACGGCTTATGAATGGTTGGAAAACGTCTTCACAGCTAAAGGGGCCAAACAAAGGGGGTTACCGCACTTGTACTCCCAGCGATGTATTCAGAGTTTAAAAATGTTATAAAAAATACTGTTCACACTTCCTGTGTATTCCCACCGATGTATTAAGAGTTTGAAAACGTTATAAAAAATACTGTTCGCACTTTGGCCCCTTTAGCTGTGAAGACGTCTTCCAAACATTTATAAGCTGTGGTATCCAAAAACCCTTTTAAAGCAATGTTTTTTATAAAATTTTCAAACTCTTAATACATCGCTAGGAATACAAAGTGCAGTAACCCCCAAAGTGTGAACAGTATTTTTAATAACGTTTTCAAACTCTTAATACATTGCTGGGAATACAAGTGCGGTAACCCCAGTGTTAGTTCCCCTCAAGGTTATTTCCCGTGAGATTGGCCATCTGTTCTTTATTATGAGGAATGGTTCCTCACTTAGTATTACTAGAAATACCCATGGAAAAGAGATGTGCATGTGCTATAACTGCAAAAATCAACTTTAATTGAACACATTACAGATCCAATTGTTTTTGATGTAGAAGTTAATTTGACATGGCCAGTTAATATTGTTTGTTCACACTGTGATTCTAAGCCTTTAATTATTTGGATAAGTTCAAATCACCTTTTATTTCATTATTTATTAATTATTATTTATTACTTCCAAAAGTTATTTAAGAAATAACATCCTTATATTTGTTTTCCTGATGGATAGCTATACAGCATCGGAGGTATAGTTTAATTTAAAACCTTGGTGGGGGGCTTTAATTTGCTTTAATTTCCTGGTATAGTCAGTCTTGTTTCAACAGCAATGTATTTGATTTCCATTGAAATGATGATTTTGAAACTTTAGATATATTGTCCATTCATAGCTAATAGCTATGTTGTTCAATAGCATTCTTAGTTTTGTATTGATCATCATTTGAGCCAAAGTACCTGGTGCCATTAAAATCAGGTCAATTCTTGAATACCTTTGATTAGCATTTAAAAAATGTATAGTCCTTGGTGAGGGGGGAGTACTAAAAAACAAGTAAACGTTACTTGAAATGAATCCATTCCTCTCCAAAAAGACATAGGAACCTTTCTAGCAGTGCTGGTTCCATCCAAAGCTAGGTTAATAATACAATGAAATCACTATCAACATTTATCTCTTCTCCTGCAAATTTATTTAATTAATCTATATTCAACTTTCCCCCTTGATTTATTTAATCTATATTCAACTTTCCCCCTTTTTTACCTTATGTCATTCTCTTCTCCTACATTCTATCCTCACAACAACCCTGTGAGGTGGGTGAGGCTGAGACCGTGTGACTGGACCAAGGCTACCCAGCAAGCTTCCGTGGCAGAGTGGGGATTCGAACCTGGATCTCCCTGATCCTAATCCAGCACTCTAACCACTACAGTATGCTGGGTCCCATCCATTAAAAAGGTAGAGAAAAGCTAAGCAATGAGCATTATTATGTGCATTAATGCTAACTTGTGCACAAGAAGAAATTTTAACCAGAGCAGTGGTTTTTTTCACCCTTGCATGACAAATAACATTTGCCTACAATTCCCTCTTCGACACACTTTTCTTTTTAGAAGAGCAATTGACTCCAGCTTGCTTAAGTTGACAATACCATCCGAAGCAGAGTTACCGTATTCTAAGCCCATTAAAGAAGAGAATAACTCTGCTTAAGATGAACTCTATAACATCTATTCAAGTTTGTCACATTCAGTTTATTTTATTAATTCACCATTTTTGGGGTGGAGCCTGAGGACGACGGGGTTTGGGGAGGGGAGGGACTTCAATGCCATAGAGTCCAATTGCCAAAGCGGCCATTTTCTCCAGGTGAACATATCTCTATCAGCTGGAGATCAGTTGTAATAACAGGAGATCTCCAGCTAGTACCTGGAGGTTGGCAACTCTACCTATACCCCAGGAGCAGCATTTTTGCGGAGATGAGTGGGCTGCAGTGGATTGGGGAAGGCAGAAAGTTTCATTCTGCCGCTGGGTTGGACCCAGACTCAATGTGCATCTCCAAGCTATGAAAACAGACTTCTGGTGATTTCTGCAGATCCAGCAGTCAAAGTGTGCAGATAAAGGCATGGGAGCAGGCCAAGCCACTTTTTTCTGGTCAATTGGCAATCTTAGCCAACCACCCCACCCCACAGTTCCAAGAGGAAAGGAAATGAATATTGAGCACGTGGACTAAATCTGATTCTTCAAGCTTTCCAAACAGCAGGCGTGAGTGGTTTTTTTCTTTTCTTTTTTTGTAATCTTTGCCCAGTACATTTGTCTCTTATCTGCTGTTTAATATATGGGGTCTGCCCCTTCTTCTAGATGGCTGGTACAGCAAGGCATGACCGGGAGATGGCTATCCAAGCGAAGAGAAAACTGGCCACAACCACAGATCCCATTGAGAGACTTCGGCTCCAGTGTTTGGCCCGAGGGTCTGCAGGCATCAAAGGCCTGGCAAGGTAAAATGAGTTCATAAGGTAAATTATTAAACCATCCCTATGAGGTTGGTGAAGCGAGGCAATAGATGACTGTGGTTTCCATGTCCTTTTTCAAGAGGTTAAGGTATTATGTGAACCTTCCTAAATGAAGAAAACGTCCATGCGTGTTAGACACTATGTAGGGTTACCAGGTCCCTCTTCCCCACTGGCGGGAAGTTTTTGGGGCAGAGCCTGAGGAGGGCAGGGTTTGGGGAGGGGAGGGACTTCAATGCTATAGAGTCCAATTGCCAAAGAGGACATTTTCTCCAGTTGAACTGTCAACTGGAGATCAGTTGTAACAGCAGGAGATCTCCAGCTAGTACCTGGAGGTTGGCAACCTAACTTTATGAGAGGCTGTTGGGGCTTCTTTACATCTGGAGTTACTTCACACCCCATAAATTTACTTAATTGTAAGGAAGATTAAAGAAAAAATGAAAGGTTTGGAAAGAGCTGCAGATTTTTTTAAACAGTTTACAAAGGGGAAAAAATGAAAAATCTGAAGATTTATAGGGTCCAATCAAAGTATTGGAGCGGTAGACTCTGATCTGGTGAACGGAGTTGGTTTCCCCACCTCTACACATGAAGCCAGTTGGGTGACTTTGGGCTAGTCACAGCTCTTAGAGCTCTCTCAGCCCCACCTACCTCACAGGGTGTCTGTTGTGGGGAGGGAAAGGGAAGGTGGCTGTAAGCCGGTTTGATTCTCCCTTAAGTAGAAGAGAAAGCATATACAAACCAACTCCTCCTCCTCCTCCTCCTCCTCCTTCTTCTTTTTCTTCTTCGAGTCACAACTAGGATTGCTAACACACAGGTGGGAAATTCTTGGAGATTTGGGGATGCAGCCTGGGGAGGGTGGGGTGTGAGGAGCGAAACAACCTCAGCCAGGTACAATGCCATAGAGCCCACCCTCCAGAACTGCCATTTTATGGGAACTGATCTCTGTAGCCTGAAGATCAGTTGTAATTCTCGGAGGACCCACCTGGAGGTTGGCAACCCAAGTCACGACAAGGCCCGAAGTCTCGTTCTCAGGTGCGTTCAAATTGGAAATGTAGCAATTATTTTCAAGACTGCTTAATGTGGTTATTTTATAATACACAGATAATAATCTCAAGAAAATAACCAGGTAATAATTGCATGTGCCCCAGAGTCAGTGTCAGGGATAGGGTTGCCAATCTCCAGGTGGTGGCTGGAGATCGCCTGCTATTACAACTGAATTCCAGGTGACAAAGATCAATTCACCAGGAGAAAATAGCTGCTTTGGAAGTGGGACTCTGTGGCATTATACCCTACTGAGGTTCCTCCCCTCACCAAATCCCATCCTCCACAGGCTCCACCCCCCAAAATCTCCAGGTATTTTCCAACCTGGAGCTGGCAACCCAAATCAGGGATCAGCATTCTCAGACAACTCCTGAGGCTTTTGACCTGGCTACTGACCTGGATGGCCCAGGCTAGCCTGATCTCATCCAATCTTGGAAGCTAAGCAAGGGTGGCTTTCATTAGTACTTGGATGGGAGACCACTGTGGGAGTCCAGGGTTGCCATGCGGAAGCAGGCAATGGCAAACCACCTCTGAATGTCTCTTGCTTTGAAAACCCTATGGGGGTCACCATAAGTCAGATGCGATGACAACACATTTCACCACCACCCCACTGCCAGATTGCCCATCTGCTTCCACCTGTTAATGGGAGATCCCAAGATGGAATCAAAGAAGCCATACTGGCCGGCTTTAGACTGGCCAAGACTGATTGTAAAGAGATAGGTAGACAGGGGGTTGCGGGTGTAAATGCCCAGGTCAGGTGGTAGGTAGTGCGGACGGCAGTGGTCCCAGTGCACGTCATGAGTGGACCTCTGGGTGATACTCAGTACCCCTAAAGCCCAGAGCCCTGCCCTCAATAAATAGTGCCAATTCAATGTTGCACTGGCCTCATTTTGCAATCTTTAGCTCTGTGCAGCTACTTGCCAATTAAGATACCCCTAAATTTGTCCAGTACTAATCCATTGTACAAAAAAGATAAGGGTTTTCTTGGTTCAAACCAAATAAATGTTGAGAGAGTACAAAAGGAGGATATAGGAACTGACACTGCAATTTTTAAGTTGTAAAATCTGGAAGTGAATTGAACCAGTGGGAACTGATTGCAGCAGGATTCCTTGGTGTGGATTTTTTTTTTAAATGCACTTGTTTCTTTTCTCCTGAATATGCCTTTCTCCTAGGGTCTGTATGTCATTGTTCCCTTGTCCAGCTCTCTTGGTTCACTGGGTTACTGTTTCCAATCCCCATTCTTTTCTTTAGGGTATTTCGTATCATGGATGATGACAACAGCCGAACTCTTGATTTCAAGGAGTTCTTGAAAGGCCTCCATGATTATGCTGTGTTAATTGAGAGAGAGGAAGCTGAACAGATTTTCAGAATTTTTGATAAAGATGGGAGTGGAACTATTGACTTCGATGAATTTCTCCTAACATTAAGGGTATGTTTCTTGTAAAACAGTTTCTTACATCATGGTGACCTTTATCACATGCACACCAGCTGTCCTTATTTCCCATTATCAGCCCCCCCCCCCCTTTTTGGCTCATCTATCTAGAAAATCCCTTTGGCGCAGAGTGGTAAGCTGCAGTACTGCAGTCCAAGCTCTGCTCACGACCTGAGTTCGATCCCAACGGAAGTTGGTTTCAGGTAGCCGGCTCAAGGTTGACTCAGCCTTCCATCCTTCCGAGGTCGGTGAAATGAGTACCCAGCTTGCTGGGGGTAAAGGGGAGATGACTGGGGAAGGCACTAGCAAACCACACCATAAACAAAGTCTGCCTAATAAACATCGGGATGTGACGTCACCCCATGGGTCAGGAATGACCCGGTGCTTGCACAGGGGACCTTTACCTAGAAAATCCATGTCCCTCTTTTTGCCTTTTAGGGATGCCTTGAGCACATGAACACTTGAAGCTGCCTTATACTGAATCAGACCCCTGGTCTATCAAAGTCAGTATTGTCTGCTCAGACCGGCAGTGGCTCTCCAGGGTCTCAGGCAGAGATCTTTCACATCACCTCCTTGCCTAGTCCCTTTAACCAGAGATGCCAGGGATTGAACCTGGGACCTTCTGCATGCTAAACAGATGCTCTACCACTGAGCCACAGTCCCTTGTGAAAATGGATGGGTATCAGTTGCTAAAGATGTTGTTCAGCTTCCTTTGCTGCCCACAATCCTAACCCTGCAATCTTAAGTAGTGTCATACTCTTCAAAGCCCATTGACTCCAGTGGATGGCACTGTAACACTGCTACTGTATTAGGGTTGTGTGTTCAGATATTTCCAGTCTGAATATATATCCAAAAATAACTTATTGGTACACATACACATACACACACACACATATTCAATTGTCTGGACAATATTTGGAATTTTTCATGGGTCCTGGACTACTTTTCTTCAGTTTTACAGTGTGTTTGTGTTGGTTTGGCTTGGATTCTTTGGCTCGGCAATGGTTCTGTTGGGCTTGCAACCGTGTCCCTTGCTTCAGTTGGTTTAACTCGGATTCCCTGGTTTGTCTTTGGGCTTGTCACATTGGCCTGGGATTCTCCTGGGATTCTCTGGTTTGTTGTTGATTCTGTTTGGCATGTTGGTTCAATGTCTATTTGTAGGCTTTTGGCCAGTGGTTACTTGCTGTTATGTGTTTGGCTGTTGGTTTCTTTGCCCTGGAGAAAGCATGGGTTCCCCCGCCCCCTAGGAAACAATGGACACAAGCAAGATGGCTGGGGGCAGCTTGTTCAGGGACCCATAGAATTGGACCCCTTGATCCAGTCTATTTGATACTTGGCTTTATTGGACAGGCAGGAATAGGTTCCCTGCAATTTTGGTGTTGTTTGCTTGAAAAACAGCCACTCCAGCCCCCCAGGAGATTCCCCACAGGGAATAATGGACCCCAAAATTTTCAGAATTCCAACAAAAACCTGAATACCAAAATGGTATTGGATGACCCGAATAACCCATAATACCAGTATTCATGACCTTCCCAAAATCCAAATCCACAAAAATACCATATTTTTCCATGTGCGCCTCCTTGAAGTGTATGTTTTAAAAGTCAGAACTATATGCACCCATTGCCTTTTCCAGGGTCTCTACTTGCTGGGTCCTAGGCTCAGAACAGAACCGGACAGCGGTAGGGTGGGTGGAGGAGGCAGCACCAATCATTTGCTGTGCTACCAGTGGTGGGGAGTGAGCCAAGACTTTGTGGTGTGGCGGCAACCTCCTGGTTGTGCCCATCCTGTTCAGACTCTTGGTGGATTGGCCAAATAAATCAGCCTTGTTTCTGGTATAATTTTAACCAAAAGGAACCATCATCCTGAGTTAATTTTTGAAACATACGGCAGGCCTAGAAGAACCCACAGCAATATGTCAGAGGAAAGGGAGAATTCAGGCCATACATGACCCCAGCTTCTAAAAGCAAAAATGAGTATGCTTTCATTAACGAAAATGGGAATAATGAGTCAACTGAGTTTCACACATTGCTCTTGCTACACAGGGCTGAGAGTTGCGTCCTGGATTTCCATCCTGGGAACAAAGTCCAAGGCATGCAGGGTCCTGATCTCAATCAGGTCCATGCCAAGTGTGGAAAGGGGGCCTCAGTGCCATCCCCCCGTGCCGTTTTTCCTACCAGAGCCAGCATGGTGTAGTGGATAAGAGCAGTGGTTTGGAGAGGTGGACTCTGATCTGGAGAACCGGGTTTGATTCCCCACTCCTCCACATGAGCGGCGGAGGCTAATCTGGTGAACTGGATTTGTTTCCCTTCTCCTGCACACGAACCTAGCTGGGTGACCTTGGGCTAGTCACAGCTCTCTCAGTCCCACCTACCTCACAGGGTGTCTGCTGTGGGGAGGGGAAGGGAAGGTGATTGTAAGCTGCTGTGATTCTTCCTTATGTGGTAGAGAAAGTCAGCATATAAAAACCAGCTCTTCTTCTACCTGACAAGGCTCCAGGGACCTACTATTTCTCCTGATGGGGGAAACATACGGGTAGCCAGCAGGACACATACCTTTCCCCAGAGAGGCAAATAAAAGCTCCTGGGCCTGATTTGGGTTGGGCAAATTGTGTGGGTGGGAAAGCATCCCTCTCTTTCCCCGGGCACTTGGGAATTGAGTTTCTAGCACAGTATTGCAGGAGCTCATCTGTTGAGAGCGCACATATCCGCCACTTGGACTTCGTAGCCTGTGAAGCAGCCCTATGATGTCTTTTACGAAGTGACAATTGTCAAGGACTATCAGTGCAATCTGATAAACATTTTTATGGAAGGCAAATGTCCCCCACAGCACACAAAATCGTTGTAGAACATCAGATCCGTGTTGCATACAATACGTGATACCTAGGAAACACACCTACAATATGCTATCTCCCTGCAATTCTTCTGTGATGATTTCTTCGTAAAAATGCTCCCTTGTGGGGTAAACTGAAATAGTTATGAGGAACGAAAATAGGTTTTCTGTGCATTAGGCAATTCATTTCAAATGATTTCCTGGCCCACAGGGAGCTAGCACATCAGAGAAAAATAGTTTGATTTCCCTGCGGCGTGTGTATTTTCTATTTGGAGAGTACACTCACATGTTACCTGAAGTGGCCTCATCTCAGAAGCCACACAACTCATTATTATTTCAAACATCTGGGCCAGCCCTTCCACTGTGTCTCCACTAGCACAGATCCTCCATGTGGTTTAATAGTGGCTGGACAGAGCCCCGTGGCGCAGAGTGGTAAGCTCTGCTCACGTCAAAAGCTCTGCTCACAACCTGAGTTCAATCCTGACGGAAGTTGGTTTCAGGTAGCTGGTTCAAGGTTGACTCAGCCTTCCATCCTTCTGAGGTTGGTAAAATGAGTACCCAGCTTGCTTGGGGTAAAGTGTAGCTGACTGGGGAAGGCACTGGCAAACCACCCCGTAAAAATAGTCTGCCTAGTAAACGTCGGGATGTGACGTCACCCCATGGGTCAGGAATGACCCGGTGCTTGCACAGGGGACCTTTACCTTTACCAACCTGTGCAAAGGTCACTTGCGTAATGACATTCCACCATACCGTGGGGTCACAATCTAACAGTGCAATCCTATGCAGTGGGCTTGGCTGGAATAACTCCACATGGGATTGCATGAACAGAGTGGGGTGATAACTACTGGAATCTGCACAGAAGTAGGAGAGGAATCAGTGCTGGCTCTATTATCTGGTGGATCTTAGCTGAACCGTCCTTTGCTACTCTCTTTCTGCTTACCATTGAAGCCAGCTGATATAATCACCAGAGTAATGGAAAAACCTTTCCGGGACTATAATGGTTTAGGTTGCAGGTGGGGAATTGTGAGTTTGAACTGTATGACAAAAACAAAACAAAACATCCCTGGCCATGAACAAGAGAGCCAGCATGGAATAGTGGTTAAGAGCAGCAGACTCTAATCTGGAGAACCCGGTTTGTTTCCCCACTCCTCCATATGAAGCCTACTGGGTGACTTTGGTATAGTCACAGTTCTGTCCGAACTAAGGGTGCCAGGACCCTCTTTGCCACCAGTGGGATATTTTGGGGACGGAGCCTGAGGAAGGCAGGGTTTGGGGAGGGGAGAGACTTCAATGCCATAGAGTCCAATTGCCAAAGCGGCCATTTTCTCCAGGTGAACTGATCTCTATTGGCTGGAGATCAGTCGTAATAACAGGAGATCTCGAGCTAGTACCTGGAGGTTGGAAACCCTACTCTGAACTCTCTCAGCCTCACCTACCTCACAAGGTGTCTGTTGTGGGGAGGGGAAGGGAAGGGAATTGTAAGCTGGTTTGAGACTCCTTATAAAAGGTAAAGGTAAAGGTCCCCTGTGCAAGCACCGGGTCATTCCTGACCCATGGGGTGATGTCACATCCCGACGTTTCCTAGGCAGACTTTGTTTATGGGGTGGTTTGCCACTGCCTTCCCCAGTGAAATGCGGGGTATAAAAACCTCCTCCTCCTCCTCCTCCTTTTTCTTCTTCCATAGGAACCAAGGCTGTGTCTACACAGCCCTGGTCAGATAGGCAGCAATAGTACCAATTAGTTTTCATGTTATCTTTACAACACCCCTGTGACATGGGGTGGGCTGCAGTGATGTGGAGGGAAGTGTTCAAAATAACCCCCTGCCTGCTCCACCAGTGAAGAGGATTTTAGCCTATTCCCCCTGCTCAGCCCATGTCCTGTTCCCATAATTGGCTTTGGCAGGGTGGATCTTAGGGGGCTTGTGGGGAAGAGGGAGGTGGGGCAAAATCCTTTTCAGCAAGCACTTCGTAGGATTCAACTCCCTATTCACATCCTTCTTTCAATTCTGTGAAAAGTTCAAAAGGAGTTCTGTAAATCTACTGGTCATTTGCATTTAAAAATGTTCAGGAAGAAGTTGTAGAATTGGGTAGCAGGTGGAATGCTAACTCCCCGATTTCTACGTTGTTGTTTTTTTTTTAAAGCCACCTATGTCGAATGCTAGGAAAGAAATAATCATGCAAGCCTTTCGGAAGCTGGACAAGACTGGCGATGGGGTTGTCACCATCGAAGATCTGCAAGGCGTCTACAGTGCAAAACATCACCCTAAGTATCAGAATGGAGAATGGACGGAAGATCAAGTTTTTAGGACCTTTCTAGATAACTTTGATTCACCCTACGACAAAGATGGGCAGGTAAGTCAAATAGCCCCAGGTGGCTGAAAAGTAGCTCTTTTACTTTATTCAGGCTAAAGAAGAAGAGTTGGTTTTTATATGCCAACTTTCTCTACCACTTAAGGGAGACTCAAACCGGTTTACAATCAGCTTCCTTTCCCCTCCCCACAACAGACACCCTGTGAGGTAGGTGGGGCTGAGGGAGCTCTAAGAGACCTGTGACTGGCCCAAGGTCACCCAGCTGGCTTTGTGTGTAGGAGTGAGGAAACAAATCCAGTTCACCAGATTAGTGTTTGCTGCTCATGTGGAGGAGTGTGGAATCAAACCCAGTTCTCCAGATCAGACTCCACTGCTCCAAACCACTGCTCTTAACCACTACACCACACTGGGGCGGGGGGGGGGGGGGAGAAGATTTCAAACTTTTCATCCCTGCTGTTTCAGCCCCCAAAATCCTCGTTTTAATTTTGCCTTTCCATTGTGTGCATTGAACCTGTGATTCTTTTTGTGCCGTTTTTCATATACTAAATCTTCCCAATAAAAAATGCATGCGTGTATATTCAATCATTATTTGTGTGCTAAAAACTTCAGAAAATTGATTTATTTATTGAGAAATTTACTTGCTACCTTTCTAGAGACCCGCTGAAGGCAGCCATTTTGGGATGGTGCAGACCACCCCCACTCAACATTGCAACGGTGCCTGCATGCTCAATAAGGTTAGGGACCCCTACTAAACGTATTGAACCTGCGGGCACCTTTGAGCCAACATGGCGTAGTGGTTAAGAGCAGTGGTTTGGAGTGGTGGACTCTAATCTGGAGAATCGGGTTTGATTTCCCACCTTCTCCACATGAGCGGCGGACGCTGATCTGGTGAACCGGGTTGATTTCCCCACTCCTACACACAAAGCCAGCTGGGTGACCTTGGGCTAGTCACAGCTCTCTTAGAGCTCTCTCAGTCCCACCTACCTCACAGGGTGTCTGTTGTGGGGAGAGGAAGGGAAGGTGATTGTAAGCTGGTTTGATTCTTCCTTAAGTGGTAGAGAAAGTCGGCATATAGAAACCAACTCTTCTTCTTCTACTACTCTATATGAACAGTGTACATCATTTATACATACATTGTGCCCCCACCTACAGAAGTGAGGTGGGTGGCAATCAAAGACAGGGCTTTTTCAGTGATGGCACCTTGCCTTTGGAACACCCTCCTTCTTGAGGCTCGCTTGTTGCCTGGAAAATAGGCAGGCTGCTTTAGAATATACTCTGTGAATTTCATGGTGACCTTGGGCCAGTCATTTTTACCCAGTCTAATCTGGGATAAAAATATCTGAAATATATAATAAATTATAAAGATATTCCCCTCTCCCTTCCAATGAACAATAACCAGATATCTGAATCAAGCTTTTAAAAACTTAAATGAGCTGAACACAATTTTTAAAAAAATATATGTGTCCCTACTTACCAATAACTGGTTTTAACTGACATATTGCCTCTGTTGATAACCTCTGTGAAGTTGTCTGCCTCCCTTTTAAAACCACCCAGACCCCAAGCAACAGTAATGTGGCAAAATTTGTTTTATGATACTACTATCTTTCTTTCTCTTTCACATTTCTCCACTTTAGGTTACAACAGACGAATTCATGAACTATTACGCCGGTGTCAGTGCTTCGATAGATACGGATGTCTATTTCATTGTGATGATGAAAAATGCTTGGAAAATCTGATTGCATGATTTTATAAAACAACACTTTCCCCCCTTTTTGATCGGTTTGTTACATCTCCTGAGCCTCGCATGCAGAAGAGGATGATCGTGTTAAATGGAATTGCCACACACGTTGCTCTAAAGTAGAAGAAATAATAGTCCCCATTAGGGTTGCCAACCTCCAGGTAGTTAAATAACAGCAGAGATCTGCCCAGCTTTTTAAAGAACAAAGTGTAATATCAAATAACAGAGAGGTGAATAAAACACCACCTAATGCATTACAATAAATCCTATACCAATACTCATGAATAAGTCCATTGGATTTTATCCACATCAACATACAAAAATCCAAAACAAATCAATCGAGTTCCCGTTTGTAATATGCGTTCTCCAGAGTACAGGTAAGTCGGAAAGACACAGTCCCCATTTAACACGCTCATGGATTAGTATCCTATGGATGTGCGATCTTCTTTTAGTCATAAGTCATAAGTCATTCTTACAGGTCATAAGAATGAGCCAATTTTATGATGTAGAACCAGAACTATAGGGTCCAGGTAACGCCCTGTTTCGACCCGTGTCTTCATCAGGAGTCAATCATGGCAGCAAGTATGTCTGCTCCTGTATTGATAGGAACGGTTTTGGATTTTTGTATGTTGATGTGGATATAATCCAATGGATTTATTCAGGAGTATTGGTATAGGATTTATTGTAATGTATTAGGTGGTGTTTTATACAACTCTCTGTAATTTGATATTACAATTTGTTCTTTAAAAAGCTGGGCAAATCTATGCTGTTACCTTATTTAACACACATTACAGCAGGCTGACTATTTGAGTTGCCATAACCTCCAGGTAGTAGCTGGAGATCTCCTGCTATTACAACTGATCTCTAGCCAACCTTCTGGTACTAGGTGGAGACCTCCTGCTATTACAACTGATCTCCGGCCAATTGAGATTGGTTCAACTGGAGAGAATGGCTGCTTTGGCCATTGTACTCTATGGCATTGAAGTCCCTCCCTTCCCCAAACCCCGCCCTCCTCAGTCTCTGCCCCAAACATCTCTAGGTATTTCCCAACCTGGAGCTGGCAACCCTCGTCCCCATTCACATGGCTGATGTTTCGGCAGGACCACTTGTGGGACATAAGTACTCGTTACTTTAGCAAACGTAGGTACCCAACATGTAATGTGATGTGCAATGTGTAATTTTCACCAAAAAAATGGCAGGCCATAGGGATGGAAGTGGACTCTTTCCTGGCTGCAGCTCTTTCCCAGAGTGGTTTTAGTCTT
Source organism: Euleptes europaea (assembly GCF_029931775.1). Lineage (NCBI taxonomy): Eukaryota > Metazoa > Chordata > Lepidosauria > Squamata > Sphaerodactylidae > Euleptes > Euleptes europaea. The sequence goes on from NC_079315.1 coordinate 105,494,295, forward strand.
GTATTCTCCCATCAAAGACCAAAATAAGCCTGTATTGGGAGCGGGGGGAGTAGGAGAGAGGTTGCATGGGGGGAAATACCTACTGCCTAGGGTTGCCAACCTCCAGGTAATAGCAGAAGATCTGCTATTACAACTGATCTTCAGCAGATAGAGATCAGTTCACCTGGAGAAAAATGGCCGCTTTGGCCATTGTACTCTATGGCATTGAAGTCCCTCCCCTCCCCAAACCCCGCCCTCCTCAGGCTCCACCCCAAAAACCTCCTGCCAATGATGAAGAGGGACCTGACAACCCTACACCTCCCTCTTCTGTTCATATCATGTAGTCCCAATCAAGCCCAATCCTCCTGCCATAGGTTGAATGATAAATGAAATAAGTATAAAGTACAACAGCTTTTTAGCGAGGTTTTTTTTGTGTGTGGGGGGGTCTTTTACGATCTTTTACCTGCCACTGGGTTGGATCCAAAGCATGACCGTGCAGGGACTGTGGACAGAAAGGGTAATTTCATCCCCTTTCCACTCCCCACTGCAGCCTCCTGACCTATGTGGCTGTTAGTCCTTGTGGGCCCGTGAGCCTGGGAATCGAGTGTCCTGTGGCCAGAAATGGCTCCTGGAAGGGAAAATGGGATCTTTCCCATTTCTGCTACCATCAGCACTTTCCACTGAAAAATTGCTGGACTCACCCCCCCTTTTTTCCCCCCAAACAAGTAAAATCTGACCTTCTACTCAGATCTCCAAGACCCGCTTTCCCCCCTCAAATACAATCTCAAACTTAAAGTTGGGTTCATAGACCAGTAAGGTATGATTGTTGATACTAAATCTGACCTTCTGCCCACAACCAGTTCCTGAATATGTTGAGACGTTTTCCTTCCTACTACATGGAGAGGAGAAGAACATTCTTATACTAGTCCTTAGTAGATGATAATAAAATTGCATTCACTGGGTAAAATGAAGCCAAGGTTTTTTTAAAAAAAAGATTATTTACGGTATTTAAACATCGGTACGCTACATTATTCCATGTTCAGAGTTGCTTACAATGTTTACAAGGAAACCAGGAACATCATAAAACCAAAATGTACCAAAAGAAACTTCTTCATATAAAAATAAGCTACATTTAAATGGTGTACACATGAAATTGAATCAGACTGTCCGGCCAACAAGTTCAGTATTGCCTACTCAGACTGGCAGCAGCTCTCCAGGGTCTAGGGCAAAGCTCTCTCACATCACCTCCTGCCAGGTTCTCTTAACAGGAGATTCCAGGGATTGAACCTGGGACCTTCTGTGTGCCAAGCAGATGCTCTACCACTGAGCTACGGCACCAGTGTGAAACAATGTTTGAGAACCCTACACAGGACAAAAGTATTGAGTGCCCATTGACAACAAATTCATTGTCTGCAATGGTTTTGACGCTTGTGGTTAAAATTGAGCAGCAATATAATAGGTTCAAGTTTTAACTGTTGTATTAGAAAAAGTCAACCCCAGCGGCAGCCACAGTGAAATGCAAAGGCTATTCTTATTTTCAAAAAGTTTTTTTTTAGAGCTTAAATATGGGGAAGGGGAAAAAAACACTGGGAAAGAATTCAGGTTCGCGCTCTCCATTAAAATTGGCCAAACAACTAGGCATTGTTGACCTGCTAATGAAAGAACTTGTAGATGAAATATCTACTCTCTCTTTTCCGATTAAGGGTTTGGAATTAGACGGCAAACCAATTACTCAGCTGTCTCCAGCTGCAGTTCTTTGCCCGATAACTTGGTCAGCCTACTGTTTTTTTCATTATACCTGCATGTTCCCTACAAAAAGTCATTCAACAAAGATGAAGCATCACAACATATTGAAACTTGTAGAGAAACTAGAGAAGCTTGCACAGACATGCTAGGAAAAGTTGAAGGCAGCAAGAAAAGAGGAAGACCCAGCATGAGATGGATTGACTCGATATAGGAAGCCAGTTTGCAAGACTTGAGCACGGCTGTTTGTGTGTGTGTAAAGTGGCGTCAAGTCGCAGCCGACTTATGGCGACCCCTTTTTGGGGTTTTCATGGCAAGAGACGAACAGAGATGGTTTGCCAGTGCCTTCCTCTGCACAACACTGGTATTTCTTGGTGGTTTCCCATCCAAATACTAACCAGGGCTGACCCTGCTTAGCTTCTGAGATCTGAAGAGATTAGGCTAGTGGGACTTTTTGGAGATCATTAAGTCACAGGGTAGCCATAAGTCAGAAGCGACTTGACGGCACTTAACACGCACACCCACACACAGAGAAACTGTACTGATTAAAAATGGCTCATGTTTTTCAGGTGTTTACACTTTCACAAACCCTTTCCAAAGATCACTCACAAACTGGAATCTTGTACTCGGCACAGAAAAGAAAACCATCTAGAAGTCCTTGGAAGCCACCTGTGCCCATATGAGTGCAGATGATCCATCCACAAGTTGATTCACCATGTGGAGAGGGAGAACGGGTGAGACCCCATGTACTGGCCCTGCCCACCACCTCCACATGATTTGCCGAGTCATCTGAATGGTACAAATCCATGGAGGAAGTCCCTATGCGCACACCCCCTTCCCATGATCAGCAATGCTCGGAAAACAGCATTGCTGATCACAGGGATGGGTCATTGTGTGTGGGTGCTTCCTCTGTGGATCCACACCATGCAGATGACTCAGTATGGAGGAGGAGCCTGTATGCTCCTGCCCCTTCACCCTCCCCAACCAGTGAGTCAATAGGCAGACAGGCCACCTTAAACGAGAGTTGCTCATATGTGCTCTTATGCGACATCCATTTGTGTAGAAGGCATTGGGTGCTACTTGGTATGAACACATGAAGTTGCCTTCTACTGAATCAGACCCTTGGTCCATCGAAGTCAGTATTGTCTACTCAAAGCAGCAGCGGCTCTCCAGGGTCTCAGGCACGGGTCTTTGGCATCACCTACTTGCCTAGTCCCTTCTACTGGAGACGCCGGGGATTGAACCTGGGATCTTCTGCATGCAAAGCAGAGGTTCTACCACTGAGCAAGTCGCATCTGCGTAAATGGGAGCTGCTGAGATGTGCAACATCTGTTGGTGTTGGTGGGTTTTGCATAACAGGCAGCCCATATCACCATGTCCAAAAAATGTCATAAACTCTGAATCAAGCCAGCTATCCAGCCTGTGTATTTAATATATTCTAAGGTATAATGAAATAGATGCAAATGTTTTTTGGGTTGGGTTTTGCACAGCAATTGTTTCTTTTATACTCCCCAAAGTTGTTTGCTATAGCAGCAAGTCTTTATTGTAAATGCCCCAAGTAAATAAGTAAGGTTTATCTAGCACTGTTTTTCCAATGCATTTTTCGTTGCAGAGGATAGTAAGGAAAGGAAGGTTATTCTCAGGCATACATTTTAACAGCAGCAAAAGGATTTGTTCTTACGCCAAATCCAAATACAGAGTAGGTGGGATGGCCAGAAATAAACCAGTGGATTTGGCTTTAAAACTGTACGAGCCAACAATGGTAGTTCTGGGCTAAGCAGCCAGTGTGGAATCACTCAGCGATGGAAGAAGCAGCCCCTGCCCCAGACTCACATTTTTTAACAGCAGAGCAGCACACATTAGAGCCATAGCAGACAAAAAGGAAGAGTAATATCATCATCATGTCTGAAATGTGTCTGGCATAGAATAAAATAGAATCATAGAATAGAATCACAGAGTTGGAAAGGACCACCAGGGTCATCTAGTCCAACCCCCTGCACAATACAGGAAATTCACAACTACCTCCCCCCCACACACACATAGTGACCCCCTACTCCATGCCAAGAAGATGGCCAAGATGCCCTTCCTCTCATGAGCTGCCTAAGGTCATGTAGGACGCTACCATGCTATGTGTCCTCATTACTAACTCTTCAGGGCGACACCTCTTCACGTCTAGTTTCCCGAGTTTCCTTTGCTTTCGAAAAAGCTCGCCATGGTGACATAAGCTTCCTCTTTGTTTGAGACCTTAATTTCACTGTTGGCATAAGCTGGGTGGCAGGGATCTGCCTGGCAGGCTTCTAATCCAGGCAGGGTGGCGGGGCCCAGCAACGCCCTTGAATGGGTACCGAGAGCATCATTACAACTATGCTGATCACCAGCGCCACTCTCATTATACAGGTTGGCTTTGACCAATTCATTGCCGTTGAGATGGTTACTTCTGCCCAAATGTCCGTTCGAGAACTCAGCCGGCCACATGCCTTCATACGGCAGAGACAGCTTCAGCCAGCCGTGATTGATGTGACTCAGGTTGTTCTTTAGTTCCAAACCGCTCCCAACCTTCTCTGGAACATCCACTGCCCAAGGAAGCAGCTGCTGCTGAAGATGCTCTATTTCTGACTTGACTTGAATGCTGTCCACTTTGTGGATGTGAGCATAGCCCAGACTCTCAGGGTTGAAGAAACTTATCTCAGAGTTCTGCAGGAATAAGGGAAGGGTTAGTATCAGAATAGGAGCCCCGTGGAGCAGAGTGATAAGCTGCAGTACTGCAGTCCAAGCTCTGCTCACGACCTGAGTTCAATCCCGACAGAAGTCGGTTTCAGGTAGCCGTCTCAAGGTTGACTCAGCCTTCCATCCTTCTGAGGTCGTAAAATGAGTACCCAGCTTGCTTGGGGTAAAGTGTAGATGACTGGGGAAGGCAAGGTCAAACCATCCCATAAACATAGTCTGCCTGGTAAATGTCGGGCTGTGACATCACCCCATGACCCAGTGCTTCCACAGAGGACCTTTACCTTTACCTTTTTTTAGTATCAGAATGAACAGCTTCAGAAACGGTGGCGTACATTTCTGGGAGAGGTTTGCAGTATTTCTTTAAGTATCCATTAGCAAAAGGAAGGGGGAAACCCTAAGATCTCGAATAAAAATCAGTTCAGGGAAATCAGCAGATTTTTGTGGCACGTTAAATGCTAACAAGGTTGCACGGCATAAGGTCTTGCCACTATATCACACTTCATCACATGCACTGCTGTTGTGTTCCAATAGATGAAACACAACTACCTTTGTGGGATGAACTCTGGGTGCAAATTTGGAGAGGAAGTGCAAGGTTTTTGTTTTTATCATTTATGAATGATGGGCCCAATATTACTTTCCTTTCCTAGTATCTTTAAGATAACAAGTTGGGCCAAAGTCTTCAATCTTTCTAATATCAGAATGGTCTGGTAAGATTGTGACAACAGTTTCGGGGTCTCTCTGTGCCTTTGGTATCCACTTGTTATGATTATGAATCTGCTGTCTCTTCTGTTTACTGTACCTCTGTGTGAGAAATCACAGAAAAACTTCTCCATTGGAAAAGTATAGCAAAACCAAAATCTTTATCTGTGGGTGGATGGGGGTGTTTCACGGTTAGGATTGCCCTCATAGCCCATCACCATGATGGCAGAAAAAAACTTTTAAAAACTTAAAAACAAACTGTTGGTGTTGTATACACCATGATGTCACATCTGGGGGAAACCCAGAAGGGATGTTGGGTAGTTCTAGGAGTCAACAGAAATTCTATGGTAAAACCATAGAGTTTGGGGCAATTCCTAGGTCTACCCGACATCCCTCCCAGGTTTTCCCCAGATGTGACATCATGAGGCATGTGATGAAGTGTACCCCCCTATGGCCCCGCTCTCAAGCTCCTGCATGGTCCTAATAGCTCTGTTCTGCATCAATGGAAGAAGAACGTGTTTGTCTTGGTACAAAGCTGTCACCAGATCCAGATGCTCTCCAATGTCCATGAAGTGCACCCTGCATTTGTAGTTAGCTATGCCTACAGCACAGTCATGGTCAGTAAAATTTTGTTGGCATGGCCTTGTCACATCCTGCATGGCAATTGTTTTAAAAATCAGCTTGGCAAAATTTCTTGAATAAAAAGCTGGAAGCACGGTACAAAACAAATTGTAGATCACAGTTTCATTTCTGCCGAGGACTTGAGGAACTCATTCTTACGGAACCTTCCCTGTGACAGAAGCAGTGGAAGCACAAACCTTTCTCAGTTTGTTGCAGAGTTTATCCAACATTTTCTCGTGATTAGGGATGGCTGGCCACACAATGGGTTTAATCCTGAAAGAGAAGATGATGGCAGCTAGAGAAATCAAGAGAATCATCCTGATGAATCACCTGCAAAACAGCCTTGAAGAGCAACAGCAGGACGATGAAGATACCCAACAATATGCACAGATTTTGCATTTCTAGCTTAGAATCATAGAATCATAGAGTTGGAAGGGATCACAAGGGTCATCTAGTCCAACCCCCTGCACAATGCAGGAAATTCACAACTACCTCCCCCCACACACCCAATGACCCCTACTCCATGCCCAGAAGATGGCCAAGATGCCCTCCCTCTCATGAACTGCTTAAGGTCACAGAATCAGCATTGCTGACAGATGGCCATCTTTCCTCTTCTTAAAAACCTCTAGAGAAGGAGAGCTCACCACCTCCCGAGGAAGCCTGTTCCATTGACGAACCGCTCTAACTGTTAGAAAATTCTTCCTAATGTCTAGACAGAAACTCTTTTGATTTAATTTAAACCTGTTGGTTCTGGTCCGACCTTCTGGGGCAACAGAAAACAACTCGGCACCATCCTCTCTATGACAGCCCTTCAAGTACTTGAAGATAGTTATCATATCACCTCTCAGTCTTCTCCTCTTCAGGCTAAACATACCCAGCTCCTTCAACCTTTCCTCATAGGACTTGTTTATCTTGAAAACAGCCAAGCTGCTACTCTCAAGCATATTCAGAATTGATAGGCAGAGAAAATATAATTTCAGAAGTAAACAGACATTTTGCTTTCTACAGTCATACGATGGTCTGTATGTATGAGATAGGGAAGTGATACACGTGAGGGAGGATGACCACGTTATGTGTTTGTATTGCATCAAAAACAACGATGCTGGGGTCCTAGTCTCTCATTCACCCCAAAGAGGCTCATGTAGGAGACGTTTCTAGCAGTGGAGAGATGCAATAACAAGCATTTCAAATACCTGCTTCTCCAAAATATTGGGATCAGCCAAATTAGGATGAGCAGTACAAAGAAGCCCCCAAAGGATGTTGTCATCAGGATTACTTTATCACCTAAGGAAAAGAAAAGAATATATGTCTCTTTATAGAGTCTTTATTTAGTTGTTGTATTTGCCTTCAAGAGTAAAAAAAACACCCAACCTGTTATTATTAACAATTTATTGTTGTTGTTGATGATAATAATAGTAAATAATAACAATTATTAGTAGTAGTCATTAGTTAATATTAATAATTATTGTACTGAGCCTGTTTGGAAGGGCATGCTGCTGCTGAGGCATGAAGTTTTGGGCCCTGACTCACCTCTAGGTTTGTTTCGTGTCATGATCATCACCTGAAATGTAAATGCCCATCTGCATCCTTATATTCCACATCCATCAAGTTAAATGAGCACTGTTTGAACGTTACTTTAGCTGTGTGCAAAGAGGTCCTTTTGTTGGATTGGTTGGAAGTGGAAAACCAAATACTTGTTTGCTATTAAATTCTGGACCAGTCCAGGCTACTTTCCAACTAGGGTTGCCAGATCCCTCTTCACCACAAGCGGGAGATTTTTGGGGCGGAGCCTGAGGAGGGCGGGGTTTGGGGAGGGAAGGGACTTCAATGCCATAGAGTTCAATTGCCAAAGTGGCCATTTTTCTCCAGGTGATCTGATCTCTCTCGGCTGGAGATCAGTTGAATTAGCAGGAGATCTCCTGCTATTACCTGGCAGTTGGCAACCCTATTTCCAACTGGTGGGGTCACCCCCCCACCAGTTGCAGGAATAACTCTGTAATCAACATATATCTGATTCTGAACCTGGCCCCTGTGTGATAGGGGGGAAACTCCAGAGAATGAGGCCAAGTCCCAACAGCAGAGTATTTAGGGTTGCCAACTGCCAGGTAGTAGCAGGGGATCTCCTGCTAATTCAACTGATCTCCAGCAGATAGAGATCAGATCGCCTGGAGAAAAATGGTGGCTTTGGCAATTGGACTCTATGGCATTGAAGTCCCTCCCAAAAACCCACCTTTCTCAGGTTCCGCCCCAAAACTCTCCCGCCGGTGGTGAAGAGGGACCTGGCAACCCTAAGAGTTTTCTTTTTACATGGGGGGGGGGAGCTGGAACCTCCTTCCACCCGCCATATGAGCCAGGCAGCTGTTAATGGCATATCTGCAGGAGGGCAGGCTGGCTGGCAACTAGGTGGCCTAGTGAGGGAGTGCAGGAGGGGAGGCAAAAAAGATGGGATTCCCCAGCCCCAGTGATTCACATGATTCCCCCATGTATATATAATTTTCAACATGGCCCAAGATTTGCATCCTTAAATCCAGATAAGTGGAGGGGGGGGGGCGTGAACAGACAAGACAGATCTTTCTACAAACGTAAGAAAAGCCCAAGATCTGCAGAGGAATCTGAAGTCAAAACAGAAATACACTGGGGAAGCAGAAAAAAAGTAGAAGCAGAGCCTGTAGCTTTAAGAAATGAAAGCTCTCTGGTCGTTGCAGGGGTTGCTATGCGGCCACAAAAATGTTGCCAGCCTTCAAGCCCTTACTTCTGTCAGTAAAAGGCAAATAATAGGACACTTTCTAGGGCTCTACATATTGCAAGTTCAATATGTGTTTTGGCTTGAGCTCCTAAAACACAGTAAAGTAGGTACCAGGCAAGCGTCAAGGGGTAGGGCACTCCAGAGGAAATATACCACCTCTAGGGGAAAAACTTGAGTATAGTTCCCACCTCTGTAGCTGGGAGCACAGGGAGCTGGGCTTTAAGAAAGGATCTTAACTATTGGGCTGAACAATACATGTGAAGGTGCTCTTTAAAGTACCTTGGACCTTAATGGCCTTAAAGATAAGAACCAGCACTTTAAATTGTGTATCACCACCCCTGTTTTATCTAGACTGAGCTTTGGTGTATTGACCCTCTTCCTACTGAGGGTTGTTACCGCCTTCAATTTCTTGCAAAGATTTTGGTGAAAAGGAGAACTATAACAGAGTATCACGATGAACCAATGTACTTGTTTCCTCTGGTCTGGATGTAGGCAGAAGAGCTCCATTCACTCCAAAAGCCGTCGAAATAAACTCCATTAGGCTTGGACCGGACTTTTAGTTCATGCTTTGTGCCAGGTTGAAATTCCTTTCTCAGAAGTGTCAACGGAACGTGAGTAAATCTTTTGGTCTAAAACAAAGGAAACAACGTTTACTTTTCAAAAACATTGAAAACAGAATCATTTTCAGAAATCATTTTACTGGCATTTGTAACTTTTATTACCCCAAATGACTATACGTGAGGGAGGGGGTCTGCAGAGAGGAGCTTCTGTCCCTGGCATCTTCACATGGGCACATGAACACATGACGCTGCCTTATCCTGAATCAGACCCTTGGTCCATCAAAGTCAGTATTGTCTACTCAGACAGGCAGCGGCTCTCCAGGGTCTCAAGTATTCAACATCACCTATTTGCCTGGTCCCGTTAACTGGAGAAACCAGAGATTGAACCTGGGACCTTCCGCATGCCAAGCAGATGCTCTACCACTGAGCCACAGCCCCTCCCCTAATCTTCGGTTACAGGATCTCAGGCCACAGATTTTGCTGAACAGCGACTGCTAGTTAAGCCGTTTAACTTTAGGTAGCTAAGCCAGTTGCACTGATACAGGTGTTTTTGAAACCGGATCAAGAAGGTCAATCAGTAGCTGTTAGCATCATGGGTAAATTACTAAAAGCAACTTCTGTGTTCAGAGGAGGTGTACCAGTTCCTGGGGGAAGATTTGGCCTTTGTACTTCTCTACCTACGGAAAAGGCAAGGGTTTCTATGTATTCAAGGTATGCAGAAAAATATGGCATTATAAATTAACCGGATGCAAAATATATCCATTCTCAGTAGCCCTATAATAGAGGGTTTTTTGGTGGATTTAAGAGGCCAAGTGCATTTGATCTAAGTAGGACAGGGAGTAGAGGAGAAATGACAAGAGAAATACATGGAAATCCAATACCACGATTTCATACAGTAGTCCACTGCATACTACACAGCCACTTCTTTCATAGCATTCAATTAAAGGACAGATTTTTGCAAATAGTCATCCCGAATTGAAAGCGGACCAAATGCTCACATTGCTACTCATGGTCCAGTTGGTGTTTTCAGGCCAGTAGGCTGTTTCGTACAGTAACTGCGTTTTCAGGAAAGTTGATGATGATAGAGGAGTAGAGAATTGAACCAGATAAGCATCTTCCTTGTCTTGGTATGTGATGTTTAAGCCAAATGGTGCTTCAGGCTTAACTGTAAGAGACAATGTGGAAAAAATACATAATATATATGCATTACTTTGTTACACGGGTAAATCAGAGTTAAGGGCAGCCATGCAGGAAGCGACTGCTGCCCTTTCAGCTTAAGCATGACCCTCCTGGGTTTCTTTCTTTCTTTGAAATAAATTTTATTCATTTTTGACAGGGGACACAGAAAAAAGAGGGGGGGGAGAGAGATGGGGGAAATTTAACATTTCATTTTATCTGTGCCCAAAATAATCCATCAACTTGTTCTACCCTCAAAACAAGATCTCTTATAGGACACCTGCAATTGTAGCCAGTTTGTTATTTCCATGTGGCGGGGAGGGGGAGTGCTTGCTTTCGGTAGGCAACCCCCCAATCCTCTTATAGAAATACAGCATTTGACTGATATTCATAACTCATTGATACTTCATTTCTGTTCTATACTTCGTCAATCTGTACTAAAAGGCTATTACCAACGTAAACCTCCACTAATACACTCTGTGTGGAGTGTGTCCAGAGGAGGGTGACCAGAACGGTCAAAGGTCTGGAATCCATGCCTTATGAAGAGAGACTTAGGGAGTTGGGTTTGTTTAGTTTGGAGAAGAGAAGGTTGAGGGGAGACATGATAGCCATGTTTAAATATTTGATGGGATGTCATGTTGATGAGGGAACTAGCTTGTTCTCTGTTGCTCCAGGGACTAGGACACAGAGTAATGGATTTAAACTAATAGAAAAGCGATTCCACCTAAACATTAGGAAGAACTTTCTGACGGTGAGGGCTGTTCGACAGTGGAATGCGCTGCCTCGGAGGGTGGTGGAGTCCCCGTCTTTGGAGGTCTTTAAGGAGAGGCTAGATGGCCATCTGTCGGAAGTGCTTTGATTGTGGGATCCTGCATGGCGGGGGGAGGGTTGGAGTCACTGGGGATGTGGGGGGAGGTAGTTGTTAATTTCCTGCATTGTGCAGGGGGTTCGACTAGATGACCCTGGTGGTCCCTTCCAACTCTGTGATTCTATGATTCTAATAACTGTGTCTATATTTCCGTTATAAAAAACTAAACCCGCTATTAAAGATGCAGTTATCATGTCTATTTAACCTCCTGGGTTTCTGTGTTCTGCCTTATTCTCAGTGAAGCACCAGCCTCAACACCCCCAGATTCAGAATTAGCAGTGACCTTCCTGCAGGATCCCATGTGTAATGTGCCAGAGCGCTGGATGGACTGAACATAGGCTGCAGTATTACATGTAGCCAGCTCCAGGTTGGGGAATACCTGGAGGTTTTTGGGGCAGAGCCTGAGGAGGGTGGGGTTTGGGGAGGGGAGAGACTTCAATGCCATAGAGTCCAATTGCCAAAGCAGCCATTTTCTCCAGGGGAACGGATCTCTATCGGCTGGCGATCAGTTGTAAATAGAAGGAGATCTCCAGCTAGTACCTGGAGTACTCTGTGTATCACTGTGGAGTAGTGGTTAGTGCTTCCTAGGACTTAGGAGACTGGGGTTCAAATCCCCACTCAACCATAAAGTTTGCTGGAGCCCTGGGGTCAGTCAGGTTCTCTTAGCCTAACTTTTACCTCACAGGGTTGTGAGAGGATAAAACAGAGGACATTTGCTGGTCGTGGACCGTGATAAATACCTCTGATTGATTGAAACAGAGGACGAGAAAAATACGTACTTGCAGGAAAGCCAAGATTTAAAACATAATCAATAGGTGAACAGACTATATTCAGATCAGAGCCCTTATGATAATTTCTTTAATCGCTTTTGAACTGGCAGCTCTAAACTGGTCGCGGGTCTTTAAGGTGTGTACTTTTACATAAATGGAAGCAGAAGATGGAGAAGCTCTATTCTTTCGGCAAAAACAATACCAGGAGCCGACTGCGGTACAGATCATAAATTGTTAATATAAAAAATCAAGATAAAGCTTAAGAAAAACACCAGAACATTCATAGCACCAAAATCTAAGCAATATTCCTGAAGAGTTTAAAGACCATGTAAATAACAGATTTGCATTACTGAGTTCAAGTGAATGTAAACCAGAAGAACTATGGGTGGAAACTACAGATATTATCAAGGAAGAAAGTGCAAAGACTATTCCTGTAGCCAAAAGAAATGAAAAGTCTCGATGGAGGTCTGAGGAAACTCTTAAAATTGCCAAATATAGACAAGAAGCATAAGAACATAAGAACATAAGAAAGGCCCTGCTGGATCAGACCAAGGCCCATCTAGTCCAGCATTAGGTTCACACAGTGACCAACCAGGGGCCTCCAGGAAGTCCACAAACAAGACGACTGCAGCAGCACCATCCTGCCTGTGTTCCACCGCACCCAAAATAATAGGTATGCTCCTCTGATACTAGAGAGAATAGGTATGCAGCATGACCAGTATCCATTCTAACTAATAACCATGAATACCCCTCTCCTCCATGAATATGTCCACTCCCCTCTTTGGGGTGGAAGCAAAAGTAGAGGGTAACAGAAACAGAATCAAAACTCTAAGTGCAACGTTCCAGCGACTTGCACGTAGAGACAAAGAGAACTATTATACTTGTGTACTTGTGTTTGGACATTTAAAGCAGATGTCAGGATATACTGAGACCAATTTTTAACTGTTACGGGAAAAAAAATCCAGTCTTGGATAATGCACACAGTGAAACTTACCAATCTGAAAGACAGACAGATTCCGGCAGCATTTGTATTGTGGTTCCATCAGTATCAGGCACGCTTCAACAGGACTATAGCCGACAGAATCTTCAAGAGAACATTTACATTCCAGCTGGCTTTCCACTGAGCATGCATGGGAGTTGTCCCCGTAACTGTGGGGAATATTAGTGCCAAAGTGAAATGTCTAAAAATTTAAAGACCTGCTGAACGGTCACCATTCCTGCATTGTGCAGGGGGTTGAACTAGATGACCCGGGTGGTCCCTTCCAACTCTATGATTCTATGAAACTCTGGACTTGAAAGTTGGCCTAGGAATTTTAAAAAAGGAAGAAAACTGCAGTGCTGCACGTTGTACGAGTCCCTGTGATTTCAGTGGAGCTTTTACCTCAGTAAGTATGTTTAAGATGGTAGCCTAAGACTTAGCCTTGAGGTTTATCGATTAGACAGGTATTGTCGGCAGTTGAGAGGGTTTTTCCCAAATGTTTTCTCTGTATGAACGAGAGTCCATAAATCTTCTCAATTTGGGGTAAAAGACAGAGCATTGGGTCTAGTTTTTTTTTTTGACACCGTGAATTCTGATCTGCTGACGTAGAGTTAGATAGAATAAGACCTGCACAGTTTACACTTTGTCACCATATCAATGGAAAATTGATCAGGAATAACTTTGTCTTCTTCTTCTCTCTCTTTTTTTTGCACATGCCTGTATTGGCACATTCAATTCAAATATCTCATGTTCTCCCACTGGCTTCCCGCTAGCCTAGATCAGGGGTGGGGAACCTTTTTTCCACCAAGGGCCATTTGGATATTTATAACATCATCCGCGGGCCATACAAAATTATCAACTTAAAAATTAGCCGGCCAAGCCCCAAGCAGGCAGCTGCCCCAGATGACCCCCCCCCCCGGGCACGGGCAAGCAGGCAGGCATGCAACCGGTAGTGCACTTGGGGCAGGGGGAAGGCTCCTTTTCTCTGCAAAACAAACTCACATCCGCCCTGAATAGAGGCTATTCCTGTCCACGGGAGGGGGCGAATCACCAGTCTTAGATCCTTCTGAGCAAGAGATCTGCCAGGACACACAAAGGGCCAGACCAAATTATTTCACAGGCCTTAAACGGCCCCCGGGCCTGACGTTCCCCACCCCTGGCCTAGATGCCAAAAGTGTGACCTCTGCCTTTCAGTTTCTACTGCAATCACAGGATAACATACTGTAGGTGATGGAAGTCCATCCTAGCTTTGCACATTTCACTATTGTCAGGTGCTCTGCTAATGAAATAACTCAGTGCCTCATGTTAATTTTTCTCATTTGAATATGCTGGATTGATTAATATTCTGGATTAATCATTTTTTCTAGAAAACTATATTTGGGCTCAAAAGGGCGTAACTTGGTGCCTGCAAAAAGGTGCATTCCTAGGCCGAAAGGGAATGCCTCCCCTGGGGATGCCCCCCCCCACTTTCAGATTGCTCTATTTTGTTTTTTGTTCTTAAAATGCTTTTTTAATGCAGCAATTGGGTTGGGGGGAATTTCTCTCACAGTAAACTCTACAAAGTAAGCAAATTCCAAAGCAGCATTTAAAGGGGCGGGGACTCCACTGCTTCTTTATTTGAGCTTGGAGACTGCTGGCGCATGGATTCCCAACAGGAAAGCGTGGGTCCAGCAAGCAACAAACCTCAGGTAAACCTCCCATGCATAACCGACCCTTGATAGTCAGAAAAACCTCAGTTATTAGATACTGCAAGAATAGCAACATCCAAGTCTGCAAGGACCCATGGGTAGGGTTGCCAACTGCCAGGTGGTAGCAGGAGATCTCCTGCTAATACAACTGATCTCCAGCTGATAGAGATCAGATCGCCTGGAGAAAAATGGCGGCTTTGGCAATTGGACTCTATGGCATTGAAGTCCCTCCCCTCCCCAACCCTCCGCCCCAAAAATCTCCCACCGGTGGCAAAGAGGGACCTGGCAACCCTCCCATGGGAAATATATTTACCACAAGCAAGTGATTAGTGGCAAAAAGCAGCCACTACCTACACCCAGAGATAGAGAGACAGAGAGAAGTCAGTCCTTCTCCAATAAGTGCCCACTACAGGTGGCTTTTCCCAGGTACAGAACAAATGATGCTGAAAACGTGCAGAATAAGTCTTGATCAGAATTTGCCCCGGGACAGTAAAAGGCAAATTTGTAATGAATGGATTCATTACAAATGATCTCAAAAACCGCACTTCTGTGTTCATTCTAGGTACATCCTAAGAGTACGTCTGTGTTCATCAGGCATGCCTGAACTCTGCTGTTATTTCCATCTTGAGGCAGGAATGTGGAAGGAGAAAATTCTCTGTTTCTGTGTCTTGGTTATTATGGTCATCAACTCAGCAACGCAATTGTATTTTCAATGGCCAGGAGAGGTTCTTACCGTACAGTGAAGTGAATGGGAGTTTCTTTCAAGTACATCTCCATCC
Organism: Euleptes europaea; assembly: GCF_029931775.1. NCBI lineage: Eukaryota > Metazoa > Chordata > Lepidosauria > Squamata > Sphaerodactylidae > Euleptes > Euleptes europaea. Next base: position 105,509,630 of record NC_079315.1, read on the forward strand.
CAGAGATGTGGCAAATTAGGATAATATTGCCATTCAGCTGGTCTGCAAATCGACTGAAACACTTAAAGGTAATATCCGGCTCGGCATCTGTACAGGTATCTGAGAAAGAATGACTATAACATTAGCACTCTGATTGGAAGTGCAGATTCAAAGTACTTCGTAGGGTTCTTTTATTTGACTTCAAAGGGAGGGACTTCAATGGAGTATAATGACATAGAGTCCACCTTCCAAAGTGGCCATTTTCTCCAGGTGATCTGATCTCTGCATAGAGATCAGTTGTAATCCCAGGAGATCTCCAGCCACCACCCTGAGGTTGGCAACCTAGTACCAGGAAAGGGTAGGTGCTAGTGTTGTGATTTCTTTTAGTTTTGGCTCTGCAGGGCTCCTGTATGTAAGTGGGTTGCTGAGGTAGCTAATTGAGAGGCTAGGGTTGCCAACCTCCAGGTACTAGCTGGAGATCTCCTGCTACCCCAACTTATCTCTATAGGGTTGCCAACCTCCAGGTACTAGCTGGAGATCTCCTGCTATTACAACTGATCTCCAGCTGATGGAGATCAGTTCACCTGGAGAACATGGCCGCTTTGGCAATTGGACTCTGTGGCATTGAAGCCCCTCCCCTCCCCAAACCCTGCCCTCCTCAGGCTCTGCCCCAATAATCTCCAGGTATTTCCCAGCCTGGAGCAGGCAACCCTAGATCTCCAGCCGATAGAGATCACTTTCCCTGGAGAACATGGCCGCCTTGGCAATTGGACTCTATGGCATTGAAGTCCCTCCCCTCCCCAAACCCTCCTCAGGCTCTGCCCCCAAAACCTCCTGCCGGTGGCGAAGAGGGACCTGGCAACCCTATGAGAGGCGCACTAAGAGAAGGCCGAGCCAGAAAGAGAGACAGTCAGAGAGCTAATAAAAATGCTTAGGTTAAGCAAAGCTGATATGTCCTGTTGTTCACAGTACTACAGTTAGTTCTGCCTGTAAGAAGGAGTTGAGTTTAAGAAGAGAACCTTTAGATGGTGGAACTTTTTATGACTCATTCTGGTTGCACTCTGAGTTTCACTTATACGTTGCCTAGAATGATTACACAGCATTGTTGCAAACTCTGTGAACCAAACCTTTATCAGCCACCCAGCTGAGTGCATCAACCAGAGGACATCAGTTTCTTCTAGGGACAACATTTGCCTACATCAAAAGATTTTCAACAAATGGCAGTAAAAGGAGTGAAGTGTTACGGGAAAGAGTTGACAGACCACATGCAAACAGGTTCTTGCGTGAGTCTCTCTCCCTCTGCTCAAAGCATTGAGCATCCACCAAATGGGAAAGTTCCATGAAAGCCTCTTCACTTCACTTTCAACATGGTTTCGTTTATTAACACCTTTCAGAGCTCAACTGTGATTAGGACTCCTACTTCTTACCAGAAAGTTAAAGCCTCAGCTGTTGGATCCCAGTTATAATTCCTCCCTCCTTCTCAGTTGACGCGTCCCTGTTTACTTCCCTCATTGAAGTTCTTCATGCTGTTAACTACATGGCCCTACAGTGACTGGAACTCACCAGAGCTGATAAGAGAAATGCCAGCCCTGAAGTACCTTCATCACTTGCCTCAAAGCTCAGCACCCTACTCATCTGTACTGATAGCACAAAACCCATCCATAAAAACGACCCACAGCATTCAGCAGCCTTAAATCATATCCATAAATTAGCCCTCAGGGTAGAAGCAGACCATAAAAACATGGAGCCCCTCAGTTCCATCTAGGGCTGCCAGCTCTGGGTTGGAAATACCTGGAGATCTTAAGTGTGGAGCCTGAGGAAGGTGGGCTTTGGGGAGGGGAGGGACTTCAATGAGGAATAATGCCATGGAGCAGGGTTGTCAAACTCATTTGTTACCAGGGCCGGTATGATATAAATATTAAAAAATATTTCACCCTGGCACCTAAAGGATAGTGGCATCAGGAGAGGCATCAAGTAGGCATCACGAGAGCCTCAAGGCAGATGGCATTCATTTCCTCCTAAGCCCACTCCATCATCCCCAAACCCAACTTTCTGCCTGCCTTCATCCAGCTGTCATTCACCCCAGATTTAACCTCTCCATATAGTACATATTTTTCCATACCACCCTTCCTCCAAAAATTTCATGGTGGCTTTTATGGTTCTGCCCTCCATTGTATCCTCACAAACAGCCCTGTGAGTTAGATTAAGCTGAGAGTCATTGGGTTTGATCCAACCAGCTTTTCCACTGGTGAAAAAAGGAGAAAGGTGCCCCCTTTGACCACTGAAAAGTTGTGTTTGCAGGATCATGGAACCTGCATGGACAGGTGGGACAGGGGCTGTAGTAAGGAGAAGAATTGGACAAGATTGAGTGGGGGGGGGGGAAGCTGACTAGATCCAACGAATTGATTGACATAAGTTTACCCAATGGAGAGTAAACTGTTTGGACAGAGCTCTAAGCAATTCGATTCGATTCGATTTATTACAGTCATTTGACCAGCATTATAAAAATACAAGAATGGACATCATCAGCCTTACTAAGAAAGTCAAGGCAAATTTGAAAACAAACCATAAGAACATTATCAAAAAAAAGAATGACCGTTATTAAAATAAATAAATTAAAATTTTATTACAGCTGTAATTTCCGAGCCCTACATGCAGTATCTAGTAATACAATGCAGTATCTAGCGACATTGATCGAGACCTGGGGATTATTGCCTGCTAACAAGAGGTCCACTTTAGTTTTGTCTGTTTCTCCAGAGAGTTTTTCTAGCAGAGGGTTAATCACTTTAATTCTAGCCTCCCTGTAGAAGATACACCGTAGGAGCATATGATCGATCATTTCCACCTCATGAAGCAGGCATGGGCACTTTCTTTCTATAAAAGGGATCTTCTTACATTTGCCTTCAAGTACCGCAGAGGGGAGTGCAGCACACCTGGCAAGGGTGAACGCTCTCCTGATGTTATTGGATTCCTATGTGACCAAACAGGCCGCTGGGGCGACTACATTTTTGGCACTCTGTGGGCATATGAAATCTGGTGTTATAGATATATCAGCTTGACGCTCGGTATCTTCGATCCTCTGCCTGATCAGCTGTTTTGCTTGATCAAGCCCACTACTTAGAAGGGCTTGAGGGGATAAACCTAAGTTCCTAACATAATTCAAAACAGCCCGTAGCCATTTTGACTGGAAATTATCTCTAAATATCAGGGGGGAAAGGCCTTGAGAATTCAGATTTCTTTTTAGCCATAGATGAGTAGACATAATACCGACCCTGGCCTCCATCCTCAACATTCCAGCTTCTCATCTGATCCAGGCATTTGAGACACTTTTTGGAACCTGTAAAATCGCTCTCAGAAATTTGGATTGGACTCTCTCCAATGGGGCGTAACAGGAGGGTGAGCCCCAAAAGGCGCCATATAGGAGCTGAGCTCTAAGCATGTTGTTTTTCTCTTGTTGTTCCTTTGATAGCTGCCAGGATTCCAAGAAGATAAAGTGAGATGTAAATATGTTAAATAAATAAATAAGTGGCATATTGGGGATTTGAACCCAGGTCTCGCAGCCTAACACTCTACTCACGACACCACACCACCACGCAACACCCTGTTGAATCCTCCTCTAACAGTTTATTTTATTTTTTAAAACCTTTTAGATCAAAGAGCAGACTGATGGATTCAGCTCTTTGCCTTTCTCAATCTCAGGTAAATACACCTTCTATTTCCTTACTGGATTTACCTCTTGACAAGTCTTCCCATTTTATCCTTATGCACCCCTGTGAGATAAGGTGATGATGACCCCCTAGTGCATTCGTGGTAGAGGAGGAATTTGAACACAGATAATCCTGGACATAATCTGACATTTTTGTTGCTGTGCCTCTTAATATTTTCCAGAAACAAGCACTGATCTAGCAGCCATTCAATGCTTGGCAGAATCAATACTTCAGATGAATGAGAGGGCCAAGGCCATCAGATTATTGTTAGGGTGACCAGATGCAAAAGCAGACAGTCCCCCATATCACTTAATATCTGGGTAGAGGTGGAAAGTGTATCAAGTCTCAGCCGACTCATGGCAACCCCTCCTGAGGTTTTCAAGGCAAGAGATGAACAGAGGTGGTTTGTCATTGCCTGCCTCTGCGTAGTGACCCTTGACTTCTTTGGCGGGCTCCCATCCAAGTAATAACCAGAGCCAACCCTGTTTCGCTTCTGAGCTATGACGAGATCAGGTTAGCCTGGGCCATCCAGGTCAGGACAAATGTTCTTGCAGAAGACAGCATTTTGGCAGGTGTCATGCAGGGATGAGAAAATCAGCAACTGTTGAATGCCCTTTTCTAAACAGCTATTAAAAACACACCGGTTCACTTGTTTGAACAGGGGAGGAGCTGCTGGGCACAGTAGTAAAGCATCCACTTGGCATGCAGAAGGTCCCAGGTTCATTCCCCAGCATGTTCATTCCCCAGCGTGTTGTGAAAGACCATGACGTGAGACCCTGGAGAGCTTTCTCCTTGATAGACCAATGGTCTGAGTCAGTATAAGGCACATTTGTGTGTTCATATTAGAATTCAAACATGCCTGCTTGCTCTAATTACCGTCAGAAGGGATTAGTTGGGGATGGTCTAGGATGAATGCAGATAACCAGTCTGAATAAATGAGGTTAAAATAAAAGTGATTTGGCTCCCACTGGCTATTGGTCATAGACATGGATTTTAGTTGCATTTTAATTTGGAGTTATTGCTTCATCTAGTGATGGTGAGTCATCTGTGAATGCTTAACTATGAAGCCTTGAACATAGATCTTACTTTGCATTCGTTGGTTGGCCAAATTCAGGAGCACAATGTCAGGGAGAAAATAAGTATATAGCATGAAATAAGTGTTTAAGATGATATAACAAAATAATAAAATAAGTATATAACATGAAAACTACCTTATACTGAGTCAAACCATTGGTGTGTCAAGACCAGTATTATCTACTCTGGTTGGCAACAACTCCCCAGTGTCTCAAGCTGAGGTCTTTCACAATATCTACTACCTGATCCTTTTAACTTGAGTTGACGGGGATTGAACCGGGGACCTTGTGCATGCCAAGCAGATGCTCTGCCACTGAGCCACAGTCCCACCCTATCATAGGAGGAAACTGCCATATTCCTGATGAGAGTTCATTGGGGATTCTAGTTTGTATCCCTATATCTGTCAGCTCAGTGGGAATTTGGTGTACACACACAAGTGTTGTAATATGTGTGTGTGTGTGTGTGTGTAAAGTGCCGTCAAGTCGCAGCCGACTTATGGCGACCGCTTTTGGGGTTTTCATGGCAAGAGACGAACAGAGGTGGTTTGCCAGTGCCTTCCTCTGCACAGCAACCCTGGTATTCCTTGGTGGTCTCCCATCCAAATACTAACCAGGCCTGACGCTGCTTAGCGTTTGAGATCTGACGAGATCAGGCTAGCCTGGGCCATCCAGATCAGGGCATTGTAATATACCATACAATATATTGATAAATATAGGTGATAGGCTGATAGCAGCCTAAACAGCCCTGAATAGTCTGAGCTCATTAGAGCTCAGAAACTAAGCAAGGACTGCTACAATTAGTACTTAAATGGGAGACCACCCTGGAAGAGTAAGGTTGCTATACAGAGAAAAGCAATAGCAAACCACCTCAGAAAGTCTCTTGCCTCGAAAACACCATGGTCCTGGGGTCACCATAAGCTAGATGCAACTTGACAGCACACAATTATAGATGACAGGATTGCTTCCTCTCCTTCCTGTCACAAATACAATGGAGCCCAATTTCAGGGTGAGAATATAACCAAACCGCCACATGAAATGCAGCTGCCTGGCACCCATTCAGACTACAGGTTCATCCAGCTCACTGTCACCTCTGACTGGCAACCGTTCTCCAGGTTCTCAAGCAGAGAAAGTTCTTCCTTAGAGAATCATAGTATCATAGAGTTGGAAGGGGCCATAAAGGCCATCTAGGCCAACCCCCTGCTCAATGCAGGATCAGCCTAAAGCATCCCTGACAAGTGATTGTCCAGCCTCTGATTAAAGACTGCCAGTGAAGGGGAGCTCACCACCTCCCTAGGTAGCTGATTCCACTGTCGAACAACTCTTACTGTAAAAAACATTTTCCTAATATCCAGCCGGTACCTTTCTGCCTGCAATTTAAACCCATTATTGCGAGTCCTATCCTCTGCTGCCAACCTCTAAGTGACAGCCCTTCAAATACTTAAAGAGAGCTATCATGTCCCCACTCAACCTCCTCTTCTCCAGACTAAACATTTCTAACTTTCCTCATAGGGTTTGGTCTCCAGGCCTCTGATCATCCTCATAGCTCTCCTCTGCACCTGCTCCATACTGCCCACATCCCTTTTGAAGTGAGGCCTCCAGAACTGCACACACTACTCTAGTTGTGGCCTGACCAATGCTGTGTACAGTGGAACTATGACTGACATTTGGATGTTATGATTCTGCGGGATGCACCCCAAGATCACATTAGCTTTTTTTGTCGCTGCGTCACACTGGCAGCTCATATTTAATTTACGGACCACTCGTACCCCAAGATTTTGTTCACACACACTGCTACCCAGAAGTGTATCCCCATCCAGTATGCATGCCCCTTATTCTTGTTACCCAGATTTTTAACTTGTTACCCAGATGTTGAATTGCATCTTGTCACATCCACCCACTTTTCCAGTGTGTTCAGATCTCGTTGAATTCTATCTCTGTCTTCTGGTGTGTTCGCCGCTCCTCGCAATTTGTTGTCATCTGCAAATTTACTGAGCAGTCCCTCCCTGCCCTCATTCAGATCATTTATAAAAATATTGAAAAGTACCGGGCCCAGAACCCAACCCTGTGGCACCCCACTGGAAACCTCCTTCCATTCAGGTGAAATGCCATTGACAACTCCTTCACACACATATCTTCACACATGAAGCTGCCTTATGCTGAATCAGACCCTTGGTCCATCAAAGTCAGTATTGTCTACTCAGACCGCCAGCGGCTCTCCAGGGTCTCAGGCAGAAGTCTTTCACATCACCTACTTGCCTAATCCCTTTAACTGGAGATGCTGGGGATTGAACCTGGGACCTTCTGAATGCCAAGCAGATGTTCTACCACTGAGCCACGGCCCCTCCCCACCTTACTATTCTAGAGCTTGGCTTTCCTTTAAACATAGGTTGATTATGCATGGTTGCTTTAGCCTCCTTTATTCCCTGTTTCAGCTAGGATTCAGCCATGATCGAACGCATGCGTTACACCGAACGTGCGCTTGATCTTGGCTGAATCCTGGCAGAAACAGGGAATAAAGGAGGCTAAAGCGACCATGCGTTTTTGCCCAAAGACACTCGGGACTGAACTTGGGACTTTCTGCATGCAGAGCAAATACTCAACCTGAAAGAATCTCTTACTGCTTCTGGCTGGCACATTTCTCAAAGAAGTGTGTCTTTCAAAATTACTCTGGGGTTTAAAGGGGGGGGGGATACGTGAAATGACTCACCCCATCCAGAGCCAGAACCGCTCTCTGCAGCAATGGCAGGAAGAAGAATAAAAAAGTAAGCAAAACGAGCTGAGCTTGTCACTGCCATCCTGAGGTCCTATTCCTGTGCGCACGAGCATGCCTGCGATGCAGTGACAGAGGAAGAGCGTCTCGCCTTGCTATTTTATACCCTCGCTCTAGAGAGAACCCTTTGATAAGGCAACCACAAGCAGGGGCAGGTTGTCAAAACAATGACAAGTGGGCAACAGAGCGAAACAGGAAGCCCGGGAGAATGTGTTTGCTGAGAGAGGTAAGATGAAAAGATTGCCCAGACTGACACATGTATCTGAAAGCACTTCTCCCTGTTCTGCACCGCAGGATTATTCCAAAGGCAGAAGTGCCATTTTGGGGGGTTGGAGGTGGGTGGGGCAGGCTGAGAGTCACAGCTGAGAGGCGTAGCAAAAACCCAACACCTGCACTTGGAGGCATCTGGGGTGCAATCGCAAAAAAAAAAAAAGCAACACTCATGCAGTTCTGTTTACGCTCTACCAGTACCGTAGGAACTCTTGAGGAACAGGTTTCAGGTAGCGACGAGGAGTTAAAAAGGAACCACACAAAAGCCGTTCTTTTTTTTTCTTTCTTTGCAGTTTAGCCATGAATGCCTCCAAGAGTAGGCGTCGAATCCTTGCTTCGATTATGAGCTCCTGCCATACTTAAGCGGCACCAACGTCCTCCAAAATAAAGTACATGGAGTCTTAGGAAGAGTTGTAGCCAACTCGTCACCCGTGGAAACAGGATGACCAGATGCAAATAGGTACTCTGAGAACTTCACAATGAACCTGCTCGCCAAGCGAACTTGCCACAACCAACGGGCGAACCAAGTGTTGGATCCCTTTGTCACATTGTCTCGTTTGCGGCAGCTCAGTTGCCATGCAGCAGCCTTTCGTTTCTTGCTTTATGCAAGAAGCAGCTGTTGCAACAAGCAGCTGTTGCTCCTGCGCAGTGCGGAGGAATGGTCAAGTTATTAAAGGAACATTAAAAAATGTATTCGGTCTGTGCGCATGCGCAATGGAATGCACCATTTCAATGGACTGCAACTGATACATTGCCTGCTTTTTTTTGCACCTGTGTGGTCAGTGGCATCCATCTTGATTGTAAAAAGAGGCTGAAGATTCTCCATCATGGACGGGTCATGGGTTTTGTATAAAGAAGGTGCCTGAGGGAATGACCAACCAATTTGAGAGAGAGAAAATCCCTGTGTTTCACCTATGGCAATAACCAATGAGGTGTCAGAGAAACTGAAGGGGAGGGGAACCTTGAGACTTTACCAAAAAATATGTCATGTCCATTGCCATGGTACCTGGAGGGTGGTGGGAATCATAGATTAGAATCATAGAAACATAGAGTTGGAAGGGACCTCAAGGGTTATCTAGTCCAACCCCCTGCACAATGCAGGACATCCACAACCCCCTCCCCGCCACACTTCAGGGACCCCTACTCCATGTCCAGAAGATGGCAAAAACCCTCCAGGATTCCTGGCCAATCTGGCCTGGAGGAAAATTGCTTCCTGATCCCATAGTGGTGATCAGCATTACCCTGGACATGTAAGAAAGGGCCACAGGAGCCAAGCACTGACACAACCCTTCCTGCCCTCCCTCTCATGATCTGCATAAGTTCTCAGAATCAGCCTTGCTGTCAGATGGCCATCTAACGTCAGCTTAAAAACCTCCAAAGGAGAGCCTACCACCTCCTGAGGAAATCTGTTCCACTGAGGAAGTGTTCTAGCTGTCAGGACGTTCTTCCTAATGTTTAGCCCAAAACTCTTTTGATTTAATTACAACCCGTTGGTCCTGGTCCAACCTTTTGGGGCAACAGAAATCAACTCCACACCATCCTCTAGATGACATCCGTTCAAGTACTTGAAGATGGTTATCATATCACCACTCAGTCGTCTCGTCTCCAAGCTAAACATACCATGCCCCTTCAGCTTTTCCTCATAGGACTTGGTCTCCAGACTCCTCACTATCTTCGTTGCCCTCCTCTGGACAGGTTTCAGCTTGTCTACATCCTTCTTAAACTGTGATGCGCAAAACTGAACACAATACTTCAGGTGAGGTCTAACCAGAGCAGAGTAGAGGGTTTGACTTAGTATCTTCAATGAATTACTTGGAAGAGTATTTCAGAGGGTATGCATGTTGGTCTGCTGTAGAAGCATTAGACTCCAGTCCAGCAGGATCTAGGTCCTACTGGACTTGTACCTGGAAGAGCGACTCCTTGGTGTGGTGTCAGCTTTGATTTTGCTGAACATGGGTGAGGGAGGATGTTGTGATAGAATTTATAATTTCAAGATATTCCCTTATATTAGTCTGGAGTTAATTAGAAGACCTTCCCTAAGGTCACATGTTCGAGCAGGCAGTTCAGTTAATTGAGAGTACTTGCATAAACCTGTTGGAGTTGCTCCTTAGATTAAAACTGTTTAAACTACTCCTTGTGTTTCTGGTTTCTATTTTGGAACCCAGAAACATAACAGAGAAGAAGAGCAGACTGACTTGACTTGTGTTTCTCAGTGAATCCCTTAACAGAGTGATTCTGTATATTGGTGTTGGCTTTGAAGTCTGTCTCAGGTAGCCGGGATTGACTCAGCCTTCCTTCCTTCTGAGGTCGGTAAAATGAGTACCCAGCTTTCTGGGGGTAAAGTGTAGATGACTGGGGAAGGCAATGGCAAGCCACCCCGTAAACATAGTCTGCCTAGTAAACGTTGGGATGTGACGTCACCCCATGGGTCAGGAATGACCCGGTGCTTGCACAGGGGACTACCTTTACCTTTTACCTTGTCTACCATGGCTTGGCTTAATGTACCATATTTGGGCTAGGGTAGATGGAGACAATAGCCAGCCTAGCAATTGCTAAGTCTTCACTCTTCTTGGTCTCGGCTCCTCGTTTCTCCCCCTGCTTCCCCCCCCCCCCAGGTGCTGCCCTATTTCTGTTTATATCTAAAGCTTGTTTTTCTTGGTTCTCTCCCCATTCTAGTAACTGGCTGACTGCTGTTGTGGCCTTTCCTTGGCATCACATTAAAAATGCTTCTGTCGATTTCCCTGCAATGAATTATTTCTTGACACTCTGACCTTTTTACATTGCAGAGATCATGTCTGCCCATGGAAGACCAGCTCAACATGGCTGAAAGGCAACATCCAGGGCATCTTCTCCATCTCCCCAGTCCTCTAAGCAGTGGCGGACCTACATTTTTGGGGCCTGAAGCTTGAACTGTTATGGAGGCCCCTTCGCAACCAGCAACAATAGGGCAACATCCAACAAGGTTCTTGCTGGTTGCGAAGGGGTCCCCATAAATGCCCTTGAAAGGACCTTGAGGTCCAAATGGTGGAGAACAGGGTGGTGGGGTGGAGTCCTTGAAAATGGGCCATACAGTGATGAAATTAAACTATAGAACTATTAAGCCCTGCACCAGCGAAGGATTCGAGGATCCAGCTGCCAAAATGTAGGCTACGAATAGATTCTGGCGAGCTCAGTGAGCCCTTACAGCTGGGGGTTCGGGCACTGCAAGCCCCCAAGAAAATTTTGAAATTTGACCAATTACAGGGACATTTTGAGGCCATGTGAAATGGGTATTAGAGCATATTATAAAGTCAATATTAAGTACTTCAACCGATTGGCTTATGATTCTGTCACTAAAAATCTCCATCGATTTTGCTGAGAAATTAACTCATTAAAAAAAAGTTGCTTCAGGGGGCCCCTCTGGGATTAGGGGCCCTGAAGCTTCAGCTTCATTAGTTTCACAGTAGATCTGCCTCTGCCTCTAAGTGCATTCAAATCGATGGGCTTAACAGGGTGTCATGCTGCTTAGCAATGCACTGTAAACCTCTAATTCACTAGGGTGTTGCTGATGTTTCTCCTGCATGTTTTCTGCCTGGTTCCAATTATCCTTTATGTCTCCTGTCTTTGTGTTGCACATGCCATGGCGGATCTACATTTTTGGGACCCTGAAGCTTGAACTGTTATGGGGGCCCCCTTCGCAACCAACAACGAGGTCTGGGTAACCACTGTTATCTTCTTCAAGGGGGTTGTTCTATGGCAGGTGTATTGGTTCATTCTTTAATAGAGAGGTCACCAGAGGGGGCTCATTAGGATAAAGAGGTGAAAATCTGATTTTTGGTGTTAAAATGCACAAGCGAGATGAGTGCAGCCTGAATTGAGAATTCAGATGTCTTTCTATGGTTCCGATTGGCTCTAGCCTAAGGGCTGAGCTATGGAACTATTAAGCCATGCACCAACGAAGGATTCGAGGATCCAGCTGCCAAAATGTAGGTTATGAATGTAGGCTATGAATAGATTCTGGCGAGCTCAGCAAGCCCATACATCTGGGGGTTTGGGCACTGCAAGCCCCCGAGAAAATTTTAAAATTTGACCAATTACAGGGACATTTTGAGGTCATATGAAATGGGTATTAGAGCATATTCTAAGTTCAATATTAAGTACTTCAACCCACTGTCTTATGATTCTTTCACTAAAATAGCCTTATTTTAATAACAAATGCTTTAAAAACTCCATTGATTTTGTTGAAAAATCCACTCATTAAAAAAAAGGTTGCTTTAGGGTCCCTCCAGGATTAGGGGCCCTGAAGCTTAAGCTTCATTAGTTTCATAGGAGTTTATGGAAGGATGGGGGAAGGATAGGATAAATGGATGGAAGAAGACATGGCTGCAATATCTTCCAGTACATTTGGAAATCTGCAGCCCAATCCTGAGCATGGTCACTTAGAAATAAATCTTTTTGCATTTAATGTGAATTAGGCGTAGGCAGGTGTGTAGGATTGCATCCTTAAAGATATACCACAGATCTGGCAACTATACTTCTTTGCTGGTGAAGTTTGAAGGATCTCACACTGGAGACTTTCTTTTGCTGCCACAATGCAGACTTTGGGGTGGCATGTTGCTAAAAATAGAAGTGGAATCTCCCTTCACATAAATGCCTCTTTCCCCAGTGGGAAGTACCCGACAGAAGGGAAATAAACTAATGCAGATAAAAGCCACCTGTATTCCCTGTATTCAACACAAATGTCTCTATTCCTTTGCAGAGCTGAGCTCAGGATGGGGAGTAGGGTTGCCAACCTCCAGGTGGCGAATGGAGATCTCCCGGAATTACAACTGATTTCTAGACTTGGAGTTGATGGAAGGCTTTCAGATCAGGAAGTCTTTGATTGCAGTCTGCAAAAAACTGTCCCTCAGGAGATGGAGAGGGGCTGTGGCTCAGCGGTAGAGCATCTGCTTGGCATGCAGAAGGTCCCAGGGTCAATCCCCAGCATCTTCAGTTAAAGGGACTAGGCAAGGAAGTGATGTGAAAGACCTCTGCCTGAGACCCTGGAGAGCCACTGGCGGTCTGAGTAGACAATACTGACTTGGATGGACCAAGGGTCTGATTCAGTAGAAGGCAGCTTCATGTGTTTTGGGGAGGGGCTGTGGCTCAGTGGTAGAGCATCTGCTTGGCATGCAGAAGGTCTCAGGTTCAATCCCCAGCATCTCTAGTTAAAGGGACTAGGCAAGGAGGTGATGTGAAACTCCTCTGCCTGAGACCCTGGAGAGCCGCTGGCGGTCTGAGTAGACAGTACTGACTTGGATGGACCAAGGGTCTGATTCAGTAGAAGGCAGCTTCATGTGTTCATGTGTTCAAGAGCAAAGTTTGAGAGAACCTCAAATTTGGACTCTGCATTTCTTCCAAACAGTGGTGGCACAATAGACAGTGAAATTTAATTTACAAGTTGCTACAACAGCATAATGCTGAAAAGGAGGATGTGGAGTTTCAAAACCAAGCGGCGCTGACCGACATTTTGTCGTTCTGCTTTACTGAAATCACCCCAGTCATCTTGGTTATTGTGTGGTGGTTTTAGAACTTCGCAGAAGCGGTCTTGTCAAGCAGTGTGTTCATAGCACTCGATGGTTCCTCACACGCAAAAAATAAAATAAAAAATAAAAACAAGGAAGGAAAAAACATAAATAAAATGGTAGAAATCACTGGTGGTTGATCCTTGAGCCTGAAGTCATTCTCATGGGTTCCTCTAGAACGAGTAGGTTAGAGACGGCTGAGGAAGCCGGAAAAGAGGTGGCGGAGAGGGTTAGGGAACCGTGGGGAAGAGAGGAGTTAGCAAGCAAATGGGAGTCAGGACAGGCGAAGGCACTGAGGAGAAAGGGTTAACTGGACAAGATACTGAAGGTCTGTGACTACCTTGCTAGTTCTGTTTAATTTTTTTAATTAAAAAAAACAGCAATAGAAGGGAGGATTCAGATGGAGCAGGAAAGGTTAATCTTTCCTCTTTTTGCTACGGTTGCCATCTATGGCTGCCATCAGAACCAACGGGTTGAAATTAAATAGAAAGATTTTCTAACTTGTTTTTTTTTTAAAACAACAACAACAACAACAACCAGTGAGATGAAAAGACAATGGAAAGTGAGAGGTTTGGGCCTGCGGTATTTCTATGCAAAGCAAAAACGAATACGACGTAAACAGACTGACCCTTCAAACGGCAGTAACAGTTGACAGCACAGGGCTGCTAGACTTGCTAAGCTAGCTTCAGTGTGAGAGGAAACCAGTAGCACGGCTGAGACTTGGTGTGGTTGCTGAGCTATCTGTAGAATGAGGTTGTTAATCCGTTTGTGTTCATTGTAGCCACAGCTCATAAAAAAACACATTAAGTGCATGTTTACAGCCAAGAATGGGAAAACCATGATTCAAGCTCAAACGTTTTCCAAAAAGCAAGCTTCTAGCCCTCATTGTACCAGAACTCAACTTTGAACGGGGCTTAGACAGGTCTGAAAGGTAGCGCATTAATACTTCCATTTACAAATCTAATTCTAACTGTTAAAGCGGTTCCTCAGTGGAACAGGCTTCCTCGGGAGGTGGTGAGCTCTCCTTCCCTGGAGGTCTTTAAGCAGAGGCTAGATGGCCATTGGTCAACAATACTGATTCTATGACCTTAGGCGGATCGTGAGAGGGAGGGCATCTTGGCCATCTCCTGGGCATGGAGTAGGGGGTCACTGGGGGTGGGTGGTGGGGAGGTAGTTGTGAATTTCCTGCGTTGTGCAGGGGGTTGGACTAGATGACCCTGGTGGTCCCTTCCAACTGTCCAAGTTGGGAAATTCCTGCTGATGTGGGGGTGGAGCCTAGGAAGGGTGGGGTTTGGGGAATGGAGGGACCTTGGCGGGTATAATGGCAGGGTATAATGCCATAGAGTCCACCCAGCCTAGCAGCTATTTTATCCAGGGGAACTGATCTCTGTATTCTGGGGATCAGTTATTCTGGGAGATTTCCAGTTCCACCCTGGAGGTCGGCAACCCCATCCCTGGTGTTCAGCACACCAATCACGCACAGCTGTTTTTAAAGCAAAATGATAACACTCTGGAGACCTGATCACAAGTCTCCCAAGATCCGTTCCCCTAGGGAAAAGGGCCGCTTTGGCAATTGGACTCTATGGCATTGAAGTCCTCCCCTCCCCAAACCCCACCCTCCTTAGGCTCCGCCCCAAAAATCTCCTGCCGCTGGCAAAGAGGGACCTGGCAACCCTACTCCCAAGTCTCATAACTGGGCCCTGAAATTGCAAAAAGAAGAATCAGCCAGTAAAGTACCTGTAGATTTTTGGGGGCAGAGCCTGAGAAGGGCAAGGTTTGGGGAGGGGAGGGACTTAAATGCCATAGAGTCCAATTGCCAAAGCAGCCATTTTCTCCAGGGGAACTGATCTCTATCGGCTGGAGATCAGTTGTAATAGCAGGAGATCTCCAGCTCGTACCTGGAGGTTGGCAACCCTAGATATGGGACCCTGATGAGATGGAGATGACCCGAGGGAGGAGGCCTGAAGGGAGGAGTGGCACACATGGCCTGTTGCTGGCATCATCAAGGTGGATGACTTTCAAATGTTGATTCAAAACCAAACAAATTTTGGGCTACAGGCCCCAAGTTATCTGAAATATCTTTAAAAAAAAATCCCATTGGTTTCCCTCGCGAGTTGTGTAGAGCTTGAGAAATGATTACAGAAACATGCAACCCACGCATAATTGTTCTTACACTGTTTTCTCCGGCAGGTTGACAATGCACGCCGGTGGTTCTTCTGGTAGGCCCTTGTAAACAAATATATAAACCACAGGTAAAAGTTTCACATAACTCTCACGCCTCCCCCCCCCCCCGCCGCCAAACATGCAATTGAATATGTGTCCTGGCCAAGATTACAACGGGCAGCGTTTGCTTGGTGTAGTAGTTGAGAGTGGCAGACTCTAATCTGGAGAACCGGGTTTGAGTCCCTACTCCTTCACATGAAGCCTGCTGAGTAGGGTTGCCAACCTCCAGGTGGTGGCAGGAGATCTCCCGCTTTTACAACTGATCTGCAGGCGAAAGAGATCCGTTCCCCTGGAGAAAACAGCCGCTTTGGCAATTGGACTCTATGGCATTGAATCCCTCCCCTTGCCAAATCCCACCCTTTTCAGGCTCCACCCCCAAAATCTCCAGGTATTCCCCACCTTGCGTTCACAGTTGAATTCAGGGTGTGGAAAACTGCATCTTGCAGATGAGATGTGGTGGTTAAGAGCAGTGGACTCTAATCTGGAGAACCAAGTTCAATTCCCCACTCCTCTACATGAAGCCTGCTGGGTGACCTTGGGCTAGTCACACTTCTCTCAGAACTCTCTCAGCCTCACCTACCTCACAAGGTGCCTATGGTGAGGGAGGGAGGGAAAGTGATTGTAAGCCACTTTGAGACTCCTTCCGGTAGAGAGAAGCGGGGTATAAGAACCAACTCTTCTTCTGCTTGCTATTTCTGATCTGAATTAGGTCATCTTATATCTGTCACGTAGGCACATCAAACTAGGTCAGCCTGTATCTGACCCGCTTATGAGTTTATCCACTCATCGCATAAGCAGTGCAGAGGTATGAAGAAGCTAGAATAAGACAGAGTCGAGTCAAACCATCTGGTAAATTATGGACAAGGGTTCTCATTTAGGAAATGTTCACTTGTCATAAGGTACAAAGTCGGGCATCTAATATGTTATTCAAGATGGTAGATATCGTTTTTTCCAGATTAGTCAGCTCATGCCTCGTAAACACCTTCCTTCTAGAAGACTAGAAAGGCATTTTTAGACTGATCGTGGTCAGTATGGCCTCTAGTGGCTCCATATGATTTCCCCCCCCCACCATGCAGGTCATGTATGGTTGCCAGGTCCCTCTTTGCCATTGGCTACTCATTGTATCCTATTTGGGAATGTGGTTAATTACTGAACTTGTCTGTGCAGCCATGTACTGGAGAATGAATATCCTTGTTTGGAAATCATAAGATATGAAATATTAATTCTACATGGTATGGTTCTTTTCTTCATCCCTGTGGGAGATTATTACCGCTGGCTTTGAAAGCTTGCATTGAAACAAGTGTACTTGTTAAGACTCAAACTAAACAAGACTGAGGAAGACTTGAAACGATCGTATCCCTGTTTACCTTCTCTTCTTTGGAAGACTTCCAAGCTGGATTGACTGTGACCATTACTCTTTTGTAGACACTCACCTTTGGATTGATTGTTACTCTCCTGTAGACACTTACCTTGGATTGATAGTTACTGTATATTATGTGATGTTTGCATATGCTTATTACACTTTTTGAGTATTTGGCTATAGTGATTTGTTCTATACTTATTTTCTAACCTTAGGTACTATTACAGAGGTGTTAATCTTTGATTACTTATCACCTGGAGGTTGGCAACCCTAAGGACATGGCAACCCATTCTATATCCCTATTTCATAAGGGAACAAAGAGGAATAAGCCACTGGCCGCAGTGCTGAATGAAGCATGAAAGAGACACGCTCTATTCCCATTGATATTACCCAACCAGAAACTGACCTCTGGAGCTATTTCTCATTTCTTGTGGGGAGGTAGCGAAGGATACTCCTTTACCCCTTTCTAAAACTTGGGTATTTCTGAACCCAGGAGCCCCGTGGAGCAGAGTGTTAAGCTGCAGTACTGCAGTCAAAAGCTCTGCTCACGACCTGAGTTCGATCCCGACAGAAGTTGGTTTCAGGTAGCCAGCTCAAGGTTGACTCAGCCTTCCATCCTTCCGAGGTCGGTCAAATGAGTACCCAGATTGCTGGGGGTAAAGGGAAGATGACTGGGGAAGGCCCTGGCAAACCACCTCGCCAACAAAGTCTGCCTTGGAAACGTCGGGATGTGGCGTCACCCCATGGGTCAGGAATGACCCGGTGCTTGCACAGGGGACCTTTACCTTTACCTATTTCTGAACCCATGGGCACTTTGGGAATGTTGACAATCGAGCTAAGTGTCACAACAAAATGTTGAGAAGGACATCTCAAAATGGCTGCTGTGAGGCCTTGGTTCAGTCACTAAAAGTTCCAAGCCAAGCATACTTTTCTGGTGGACGCAGCTGATTCTTGTCTGTGGATACTCTGCTGACACAGGTGATGCCTCCTGGCCTGTTCCGACTAGTAGCAGAAAGCCCAGTTTGGCGGTTTACTTTGAAGAACAGATGTTTTGCAAAAGATGCCAGTGGGCACCAAGAAACCCATCAGCAGATGCCACAATACCTATGGGCACCATGTTGGGATTCATTGTTTTAACCAAGGGTTGCCAGGTCCCTCTTTGCCACTGGAGGGAGGTTTTTGGGGCGGAGCCTGAGGAGGGCAGGGTTTGGGGAAGGGAGGGACTTCAGTGCCATAGAGTCAGTAGGAAAGGTTTCACACAGAAAAGGTTTCACACACAATGGCTAGTAGCCACTGATGGACCTCCCCTCCATGAATCTGTCTAAGTCCCTTGTGACCGTTACTTCCCCTAGGGTCACGAGCTCCAGGTTGGGAAATACCAGGAGATTTTGGGGGTGGAGCCTGAGGAGGGTGGGGTTTGGAGAGGGGGCTTCAATCCCATAGAGTCTAATTGCCAACGCAGCCATTTTCTCCTGGGGAACTGATCTCATAAGAACATAAGAAAATCCCTGCTGGATCAGACCAAGGCCCATCAAGTCCAGCAGTCTGTTCCCACAGTGGCCAACCAGGTGCCTCTAGGAAGCCCACAAACAAGACGACTGCAGCAGCACCATCCTGCCTGTGTTCCACCGCACCTAAGATAATAGGCATGCTCCTCTGATCTTGGAGAGAATAGGTACACATCATGACTAGCATCCATTTTGACTAGTAATCATGAATACCCCTTTCCTCCATGAACATGTCCACTCCCCTCTTAAAGCCTTCCAAGTTGGCAGCCATCACCACATTTTGGGGCAGGGAGTTCCACAATCTAACTATGCGTTGTGTGAAAAAATACTTCCTTTTATCTGTTTTGAATCTCTCACCCTTCAGCTTTAGCAGATGACCCCGCGTTCTAATATTATGGGAGAGGGAGAAAACTTTCTCCCTGTCCACTCTCTCCAAACCATGCATAATTTTATAGACCTCTATCATGTCTCCCCTCAGCCACCTTCTTTCCAAGCTAAACAGCCCTAAGTGTTTTAACCGCTCCTCATAGGGCAGTTGCTCTAGTCCCCTGATCATTTTGGTTGCTCTTTTCTGCACCTTCTCAAGCTCTGCAATATCCTTCTTTAGGTGTGGTGACCAGAACTGTACACAGTATTCAGTGTGGTCTCACCATAGATTTGTACAAGGGCGGTATGATATCAGCAGTTTTATTCTCAGTTTTTCGTCCAATTATGGCCAGCAGGGAATTTGCCTTTTTCACAGCACACTGGGCCGACATCTTCATCGAGTGATCCATTACCACCCCAAGATCCCTTTCTTGGTCTGTCGCTGCCAGCAAAGATCCCATTACTGCTGGTAATGAATTCCACAGTTTAATGATTTCCTTTTGTCTGAACTGAACCTATTCCCCAGTGATTTCAATGGTGTCCCTGAGTTCTAGTATTATGGGAGAGGGAGAAAAAACTCCTTCTATTCACTTTCTCTACCCGATGCTTAATTTTATAAACTTCTATCTTTTCCCACCTAGTTCTCCTTTTTTTTTTTTTAATTAACTGAAAACTCCCAGACTCTGCAGCCTTTTCCTTTGTCCTTTTTCCACTTCTGTAATGTCCTTTTTGAGATACGGCGACCAGAACTGCACGTAATAATTTTGTTGTGAGAGCAAAGATGTTGTATAAAGTGGCCAAAGACACGATTCCTTTGCCCCATTCCAGGTGGAACGCAGGAGGAGGAAATGGTAGATTAGCACAGATGAACTGACAAGTAATGACCTCTTTCAATGGCCAAAAACGCATGGTCCCTTAATCCACTTTATTCCCCGTTTCAGCCAGGATCAAATTTACCCAGGCTGTGGAGGGGGGGGGGGACTGTACGCATTACCTTGAAAAGCAGGGCTGAAACTGTGCCAGTTGATCCATGTAAACAGAAAATGCAGGATACATGAAGTTCCTGCTTAGTTTGGAACACACCCCACTCCCCCGGTCATTGGTCGTTTCAAATGGACCAATGAGGGCCTTTCCTGCCCTGGGAAACGACCAATCACCGGGGGCGGGGGTGTTGCAAGCTAAACGGGAACTGTGCATGTCATCCGCATTTTCTGTTTACATGGATGGATTTGCACACAGTTTTGTCCCTGCTTTTCAAGGTAATGCGTACAGTTTTCCCCCAGCCCGGGTCAATTTGATCCTGCGTGAAGAGGGGAATAAAGTGGGTTAAGGGACCATGCGTTTTTGTCCAATGTGTGAAGACAAGTTTTTTTGTTCATCTGCCCTGTTGTTGGTTTAATCTGGATTAAAATAATAGAATCATAGAGTTGGAAGGGACCACCAGGCTCATCTAGTCCAACCCCCTGCACAATGGAGGAAATTCACAACTACCTCCCCCACACACCCCAGTGACCCCTACTCCATGCCCAGAAGATGGCCAGCATGCCCTCCCTCTCATGAACTGCCTGAGGTAATAGAATCAGCATTGCTGACAGATGGCCATCTAGCCTCTGCTTAGAAACCTCCAGGGAAGGAGAGCTCACCACCTCCCGAGGAAGCCTGTTCCACTGAGGAACCGCTTTAACTGTTAGAATTAGATTTGTAAATGGAAGTATTAATGCGCTACCTTTCAGACCTGTCTAAGCCCCGTTCACAGTTGAGTTCTGGTACAATGAGGGCTAGAAGCTTGCTTTTTGGAAAACGTTTGAGCTTGAATCATGGCTTTCCCATTCTTGGATGTAAATATGCTCTTATTGTGTTTTTTTATGAGCTGTGGCTACAATGAACACAAACGGATTAACAACCTAATTCTACAGATAGCTCAGCAACCACACCGAGCCTCAGCCGTGCTACTGGTTTCCTCTCACACTGAAGCTAGCTTAGCAAGTCTAGCAGCCCTGTGCTGTCAACTGTTACTGCCATTTGAAGGGTCAGTCTGTTTACGTCGCATTCGTTTTTGCTTTGCACAGAAATACCGCAGGCCCAAACCTCTCACTTTCTATTGTCTTTTCATCTCACAGGGGGGTTTTTTTGGTTTGTTTTTTTAAAAACCTGTGTTGTATATGTCTGCCAGCTGAGGACACAGTTGATGCATCTAACGTACTCAGCGTGGTGCAGTGGTTAAGAACGGTGGTTTGGAGCGGTGGAGTCTGATCTGGAGAACCAGGTTTGATTCCCCACTCCTCCACATGAGCAGCGGAGGCTAATCTGGTGAACTTTTAAAGTTTTGTTGTTAATCAGCAAATGAATATTATTATATTGCCATAATGTTATAACCTGTGTGTCAAGTTCTTAGAATTGCCAGCCTTTATTTTTTTTTTAAGTCTGTAGCCCCTTCATTGCCGAAATACGCCTTTCCTCAATATATCTTTCCACAAACAAAAGAGGTAGATAATTACTTTTTAATTCTGCAACCTGGAAATTCAGAGAAGGATACACAGATTTTTATAATATTACAGCGTGGTGTAGTGGTTAAGAGCGGTGGTTTGGAGCGGTGGACCCTGATCTGGAGAACTGGGTTTGATTCCCCACTCCTCCACATGAGGGGTGGAGGCTAATCTGGTGAACTGGATTTGTTCCCCCCACTCCTCCACATGAAGCCAACTGGATGACCTTGGGCAAGTCACACTCTCCAGCCCCACCTACCTCACAGGGTGTCTGTTGTGGGGAGGGGAAGGGAAGGTGATTGTAAGCCGGTTTGAGTCTCCCTTAAGTGGTAGAGAAAGTTGGCGTATAAAAACCAACTCTTCTTCTTATAACAATATAATGATATTACACTGCAATTTTTTTTTACTTAAAATGTCCTAGTGGTGTGGGGTGGGGAGGATGGCCACTGCTAGGTGACTGGTACAGGGGAATTGTGGGAAAACCTGTTGTATGGAAGCACTGTTACACATGAACACATGAAGCTGCCTTATACTGAATCAGACCCTTGGTCCATCAAGGTCAGTATTGTCTACTCAGACTGGCAGCGGCTCTCCAGGGTCTCAGGCAGGGGTCTTTCACATCACCCACCTGCCTAGTCCTTTTAACTGGAGATGCTGGGGACTGAACCTGGGACCTGAACAGCCAAGTGCTTAAGAAGAAGACTAGAGTCAGACCGGATCAACAGATGAGTAACCTTTAGCTCAGGGGTGGGGAACCTTTTTTCCGCCAAGGGCTATTTGGATATTTATAACATCACTGGCGGGCCATACAAAATTAGCAACTTAAAAACTAGCCGACCAAGCTCCAAGCAGGCAGCTGCCCCAGATGACCCTCTACATGGGCAAGCAGGCAGGCATCCAACTGGTGGCACACTTGCCCACCTGGTGGCACAGGATGGTCTGTTGCACCAGCAGGGCGTACCTGTCCAGCCCCACGCCAGAGTTGCTTCTGCTCTGCATGGTCAGGGCTGGATTCTACAGCTGGCTCCTGCTACCTCCGCCTGCAGGGATGAAATGAGGACACACTGGCTAAGAACTCACCCACCCACATACATTCTGGCCCTGCCCCCTTTAACCCCTCCATTGTCACCACTTCAACCCCCAGCCCTCTTGTAGTACAGAGGGAGGGAATACATTTCTCCATGGCCCGGGTGGGAAAGGGTTAACATAGTTTCTTGGGCGGTCCTAGCAGCTCCATAGCTCTTCTGCAAGGGGGAAAAAAGGTTCCTTTTCCAGGCAAAACAAACTCACATCCGCCTTGAATAGAGGCTATTCCTGTCTGCAGGAGGGGCGGATCACCAGTCTTAGATCCTTCTGAGCTAGAGATCTGCCAGGACCCACAAAAAGCCAGGCCAAATGATTTCGCGGGCCTTAAATGGCCCCAGGGCCTGGCGTTCCCCACCTTTGCTTTAGCTGAACGGGAAATCATTATGAGGGTTTCCCCCTTTGTTACAGCTTGCTCTTAACAACAGTTGGAGCAGAGGTAATTGTGGATCACAAAGAAGGTGTTTTTCTCAGTATGAGCCTTTGTATAACTCATCATTTCCATTACACAACCTTCCTGTGATGATTATATTAACAAAACACAGCCCTTGATAGACTACATCATCAGATGTGGAGGCTGCACAAATGTTAAAAGGTTGCTATTTGTCATGGCTTTTATAATACAGTTGTTGTTTCTTTAAATCCAGGAGCTCCCCAAGTTAATGGTTAGCCTTTGTGTATTGGTGAACTTGGAAGCAATGTGTGTTTCTGATTAGATCGCAATCCCCTGCTCAACAATTCTTGAAAGAACCATCAACTCCCAAAACTGGCATAAAATTCCATGCCAACCTATTGGTCACTCTGCTCTGGTTAGACCTCAACTAGAGTATTGTGTTCCGTTTTGGGCACCACAATTTAAGAAAGATGTAGATAAGCTGGAACATGTCCAGAGGAGGGCAACAAAGATGGTGAAGGGTCTGGAGACCAAGTCCTATGAGGAAAGGCTGAAGGAGCTGGGTATGTTTAGCCTGAAAAGGAGAAGACTGAGAGGGGATATGATAACCATCTTCAAGTACCTGAAGGGCTGTCATACAGAGTTGTTTTCTGTTGCCCCAGAAGGTCGGACCAGAACCAACGGGTTAAAATTAAATCAGAGGAGTTTCCATCTAGACATTGGGAAGAATTTTCTAACAGTTAGAGTGGTTCCTCAGTGGAACAGGCTTCCTCGGGAAGTGGTAAGCGCTCCTTCCCTGGAGGACTTTAAGCAAAGGCTAGATGGCCATCTGTCAGCAATGCTGATTCTATTAATTTAGGCAGTTCATGAGAGGGAGGGCCATCTTCTGGGCACTGTGTGTGTGTGTTGGAGGTAGTTGTGAATTTCCTGCATTGTGCAGGGGGTTGGACTAGATGACCCTGGTGGTCTCTTCCAACTCTATGATTCTATGAGCAGAGCAAAGCTTCTTTCCAAGTGAACCTATACAAGCAGATCTTTGGAGGTCCAGCAGACACAGCAGCCTGCCCTCTTCACAGGAATGGCACTATCTCTCCATGATGAATGATACCCAGACTGACCACAATGTTTAGATTTACTTACTGTGTGGATCATTACTGTCATACTTTGTATCTTCTCATCTGAAGATGTGATATAACCATCTTCAGGTACTTGAAGGAGTGTCATATAGAGGAGGGTGCCGAGTTGTTTTCTGTTGCTCCAGAAGGTCGGACCAGAACCAATGGGTTGAAATTAAGTCAAAAGAGTTTCCGTCTAGACATTAGGAAGAATTTTCTAACAGAGTGGTTCCTCAGTGGAACAGGCTTCCTCGGGAGGTGGTGAGCTCTCCTTCCCTGGAGGTTTTTAAAAAGAGGTTAGATGGCCATCTGTCAGCAATGCTGATTCTATAACCTTAGGCAGATGATGAGAGGGAGGGCATCTTGGCCATCTTCTGGGCATGGAGTAGGGGTCACTGGGCGTGTGTGTGGGAGGTAGTTGTGAATTTCCTGCATTGTGCAGGGGGTGGGACTAGATGACCCTGGCGGTCCCTCCCAACTCAATGATTCTATGTGAGCTGAAGAGGAGGAAAGGAATCAGGCCAGCATGGGCTGAAGCAGAGAGTGGAAAGGGAGGGAGGAGCAGCAGAGTGAACATAGGTCTGATCCCCAATCTATCCAATTCAGGGATCTCAGGTAGCAAGTATTAGGAAAGACCGCTAGAGGCAGATGCTTTCCGAGCTGAAGTCCCTTAGTTCTATCTCTGTTATCTCCACAATGAATGGCTCTCTGGTAATAAGTACTGGAGAAGACCTTTGTGACCCTGAGGAGCTGCTGCAAGTCAAACTAGAAAACACCGGACCAGTAGTCTGATGCGGTATAAGCCAGCTTCATATGTTCAAGCAGCAACACTTGTAAAGAGAACAACCATGCAGAGTTGGAAACTGTTGAAAATATTAAGAAGAATGAGGAGAGTTGGTTTTTATATGCCGATTTTCTTTACCTTTTAAGGAGAATCAAACTGGCTTACAACCTCCTTCCCTTCCTCTCCCTTGTGAGGTAGGTGAGGTTGTGCAAACAGAACATCTTGATTCAGCTGAGCTGGGGACTACAGGGGTAAGTTTAAACTCTGCCTTTTTTTAAACGCTGGGACGCCTAACTAAACTGAGGATTTAATTGAGGTTTCCTGGGAGAGGGTTGTGATTGTTGTGCCAGTGGGTGATTAAGGTTGATTGCTGCCTGAAAGCTTGATTGTTCCCTTGTTAAGTGGGGTTGTTGTGATTGGAGCTTGTGTCTGAAAGATGGGGGCTGTGAGCATTTAAATTCCAAGGCTCCTGCTCTCCAGAGGCTGCATCTTGATTCAGCTGAGCTGGGGACTACAGCCGGGGGTGAGTTTAAACTTTGCCTTTTTTAAAATGCTGGGAAGCCTAACTAAACTGAGAATTTAACTGAGGTTTGCTGGGAGAGGGTTGTGATTGCTGTGCCAGTGGGTGATTAAGGTTGATTGCTGCCTGAAAGCTTGATTGTTCCCTTGTTAAGTGGGGCTGTTGTGATTGGAGCTTGTGTCTGAGAGGTGGGGGCTGTGAGCATTTAAATTCCAAGGCTCCTGCTCACCAGAGGCTCTTGCCTTTTTTATAAATGGGTGTTACATTGGCCATTCTCCAGTCCTCTGGTACAGAGGCTGGTCAAAGGGGCATATTACATATCTTTGTTAGAAGTTCAGCAATTTCCCATTTGAGTTCTTGAAAAACTCTAGGATGAATACCGTCTGGTCCCTGTGACGTGTTAAGTTTGCAGTTTGTCTAGACGTTCTAGGACTTCCTGCCTTGTTACCACTATTTACCTCAGTTCCTCATTTTCCCCTCTCCAAAATCTATGTTCAGGAGAAGGACTCTGCCGTGTATCTTCAACAGTGAAGACAGATAAGAATTCATTTAGTTTTTCAGCAATCGCTTTATCCTCCCTTACAGTTCCTTTACTCCCATTGTCATCCAATGGTTCAACTGCTTCCCTAGCTGGTTTCCTACTCCTAATATAATTAAATAATTTCTTATTGTTTGTTTTGATGTGTTTAGCAATATGCCCCTCAATCTTTTTTGCATCTCTAATTTTCTGCTTGCATTTCCTTTGTGCAAGTTTGTGTTTGCTTCTGTTTGCCTCGTTTGGGCAAACCTTCCAGCCTCTGAAGGAAGACTTTTTTCTCTAATTGCTTCCTTCACCTTACCCGTTAGCCATGGTGGTGACCTCTTGGACTTATTACTACCTTTCCTGACCTGCAGTATACAAGCTAGCTGAGCCTCTAGTAATGTGGACTTGAGTAATCCCCTTGAGTAACCAAGCCTTTTCAAGAGATTTATCCCTCCTAACTGTTCCTTTCAACTTCCTCTTTACCAGTTTTCTCATTTTAGAGAAGTTTCCTCTTTTAAAGTCAAAGGTAATTGTGTGACATTTCCCAGTCACTTTCCCACTTGCATATAAATTAAACTTGATGCCATTGTGATCACAGTAAGAGGTAGAAAAGCTCTTATTGTTTTCAGCCCTATTTGTGAAGAACAATCTGAACTATTTGGCTGAAATAACCAATCTGCTTACATTAAATAAACTTTTATTTAAAATAGAGGGTTAATACAAAACATAACCATGGTAGTTAAAGGGTACAGTTCCGTAACAGAGTAAGGTCTCAGAAAAACTATTTTTGCTGTAGCAAAAGTAAATTCCAGGGTTTCTCCCCCATCCCTGCTAATTAACTTCTTTATAAGATGATGGCTTCTCCGTTCATTGGCTGAGTTTGTTCGATTCTCTGCAGATACATTTTAAAATCCTACAGGAACAAAATGTTGAAACTGTTATACTGCAATCCTGAAAACCCTTTCCTGGGTGTAAGCTCAATTGGCTAGACCAGAGTGGGATTCTGAGTAGACTTGTTTTGAACTGCTACCTCAGAAGGGTAAGATCGTTTAGTTACCACTGAGGTAGACTGGAGCGGATTATCCAATCAACCACCAGAAATGTACACCTCATACATATTGCTTGTAACACTCAGGTTACAATCTTATGTGATTTCAACTAACATCCCATCATATGGTAGAAAACGGCCATTGGAGTAATGTTCTATGAAATACCCCTAAGAAGAAATGAAAACATTTCTAATTGTTTTGTATAATGCTAGTATCATATACACTGAGCATTACTAAAGTAACATGGTTGCATTTTTCCCACTTAGCTTGTAATTTTCTATCTGTGTTACCAACTTGACCAATTCCATTAATAATGAGCATGCTTTAAATTATAGAATTGCTGTATGCAAAAAAGCATATGAGGTAATGTTCCAAAAATGTAATTCGCATTAGTCCAAGCATCATGTGCGATTAAAGCAATTAATTACGAATTATATTTACAACTAAGTTTCTCTTATCTAGATTCTATCATACACAGCTCTATGACTTAAAAATCTATCAGTTTAGGATTCTGTTATTTCTAGATTTGCAATTTAAAATTCTATCATATCCAGATTTAAAACTTAAAATGTTATCAGTTTAAGACACAGACTTATGACTTAAAATTCTATCCTATCTTATGTGGCTTCAGAACTTAAGATTCTATCTTATCTAGTTTTACAACTTAAAATTCGATTTGTCTTAACTAGAACGACACAGAATACAACTTCCATGGTGGTAAAATGAAGCAAAACAAAGACTGTCAGTTTGCGCAAACACCAACCAATCACTCTACCTTTCTTGATGTACATTTTAAGAGTTGTATTTTGGGGGCAAATCCTATTACTTTAATGCTTTAATACACGTAATATACGTGTTCCATTTGATCGGCCCTCGCGTTTGCTGGAGATTGACACATGGTACCGTTTCATCGCTGCTGAAAATGTTCTGTAAAAAAACCAGACAGTAAAGCAAAACAAAACAAAAAGCCCTCGCCTTTGCTACTGGCCATTGCTGGCAACCAGAAGGGAAAATGAGATTGCAGAGGTTGGGAGAGCACAGATAATAAAAGATAATACATAAGAATAAAAGATAATACATAAGAATAAAAGATAATACATAAGAATAAAAGATAAAATAAAAGAAATAAATAAAAATGAAAAGATAATACATAAAAATTATGGACCTTAGAAAGCAACAAGGATTTTTAAAGAGAGGATGCCTGGCTTGGCTCTAGGGTAGGTAGCCTGAGGGAAACTCACTTTGGTGGGGGAGGTACAAACTGGCAGTGATGTCATAGCGACCCCAGCACCACTCTACCATTCACCCTAAACTCTATGGTTTAACCACAGAATTTTGGCCAAATGCTAGAGCGTCTCCTGATGTGATGACATCATTTCTGGTTAGTGCTGGGAATGACGTCTTTGCATTTCTCCCTCCATTTCTCCTCACAGTTTTCTCCTGCTGCCCCGCTGAGTGGCGGCAGGTAGAGCCAGTGGGGAGCAGGAGGTTTCCTGCCAAAGGAGAAGAAACTAACTGGTGGTAATGGAGAAGGTTGAGGCAGGACTGAAAAAGCAAGAGGGAAGCTGGTTAAGAACATGTTTTGTTTTATTTATTTTATTAGTTTTAAAATTCCAGTTGGCGCCTTCAACATAAAATACCAATGACGGGGATAACCAGTCAAGAGTGGGAGGAGAGAAATGGAAGGGAAGGCAGAAACAAAAATACCAAGGAACAATTGAGGGAATAGGAATAAGGGTATGGATAGGGAGGTCAGCTAAGATGTCACTGTTGCTACCTCAACCATAGGCCTGGCAGAACATCTCAGTCTTTCAGGCCCTGCAGAACTAAGCCAGGTCCTGCAGGGCCCGGGTCTTGCTTGATAGAGAGTTCCACCATGCTGGGGCCAGAGCTGGAAAGGCTCAGGCTCTGGTTGAGGACAGCAGGATGCTTCTTGGGCCAGGGACCACCAATAGGTTATTACTAGCCGAGTGCAACTGTCTTTGGGAGGGTGTATTGGGAGAGGTGGTCCCGCCTCCCTTGCTGGAAAAGGGAGGATACTGTCCTGAATTCATGGAGAGACATGGGGAAGCCAGACATGGGTCTGGAGACAGGAGAGGGAAAAGGCGACACCAGGGCCAGAAATAGGACAAATGGGATTAGTCAAGAAAGGACAAATGGGGTTAGTCAGGATCTGCACATGTGAACGGTAGGGTTGCCAGGTCCCTCTTCACCACCGGTGGGAAGTTTTTAGGGCAGAGCCTGAGGAGGGCAGGGTTTGGGGAGAGACTTCAATGCCATAAAGTCCAGTTGCCAATGCGGCCATTTTCTCCAGGTGAACTGATCTCTATCTGGAGATCAGTTGTAATAGCAGGAGATCTTCTGCTATTACCTGGATGCTGGCAACCCCTAGTGAACAGAGACATGGCTGAGGTCATGGGAAAGCAGGTATGCACTCACTTTCGGTGAAGGAGAGCAAGAACCAATCTAGGCATGGGGAGGGCAATCCATGTGTCTTTATTTATATGCCCGTTCCATTCATGTATAAAGGAGATGGCGGAGGCTCTTGTTTATTACAGAAAACGAAGCTAAACCCTCCCCTTGCTTTACCTCAGTAAACTATTTTTTCTTCCAATACTGGAACTGAGGCAGCTTAAAACAAGCTTAAAGTGAAAAAGTGTAGTGGAATTAAGTGAGGAAAAAGGACGACTAACTCCCTACACCTGCATGCTATTTGGGGTTATAAACTAGAGCCCCCAAAACATCTGCTTTACACATGAATGTGGATTCCCCATCATTTCTAGTTTGTCTTTAAAAGGTGTGTGTGTGAAAAGGAAAGATGCAGTGGGAGGGCAAGGGAAGGAAAAGGCAAAAGGGGCAGAAAGTGATAGGGAAGGATTTGTGGCAAGGCTTTTTTGAGACATGCGTATGTATGAAAGAGAGGATGTTTGATGAGTGTGAATGAATACATGGAGGCTTGAGTAATTTGGGATGCATTCGTGGGTGTGACACGAAAGGATCTTCATGAACATGACAGCCAGCATGGTGTAGTGGTTAAGAGCGGTGGTTTGGAGCGGTGGACTCTGACCTGGAGAACCGGGTTTGATTCCCCACTCCTCCACATGAGCGGCGGAGACTAATCTGGTGAACTGGATTTGTTTCCCCGCTCCTACACACGAAGCCAGATGGGTGACCTTGGGCAAGTGACAGCTCTCTCAGAACTCTCTCAGCCCCACCTACCTCACAGGGTGTCTATTGTGGGGAGGGGGAGGGAGGTGATTGTATGCTGGTTCGATTCTGGCTTAAGTGGTAGAGAAAGTCGGCATATAAAAACCAACCTTCTTCTACATAAGTGTTAGTGAAGGAGTAATTATGGACCCATACCATTCTGGTGATAGGGCAGTGTGTGTGAGAGAAGTGGGATTGAGTCCAGTGGACCAACACATAACTGATAAATGCTGACAGCACCTTTTTACATGCATTTACCCCAACATGGGTTCAGTGCTGCACGCACATAGGCTCTAACCTCATGATTGGGAAAACAGAGTTGCACTTACCTGTAACTGCTGTTCATGTAGTGGTCTTCTGTGCAGGCACACATGGAAACTGCGCTTGTGGGACTGCACAGAAGCCACGATGATGAACATCGGAAAACCAGTGCTCCTGGTCATAAGAATGAAGCCTAAACATGTGTGTGTTGTGAACACATTGGGGCAAATGTGAGTAGGTAAATACAGGGCATGCTCCATCCTGGTCATCCAAATGGCTTGACTCTGCACATGGACATGTTGTATGTACATGGTTAGTGAGCGACTGAAGTAGAACCAAGTGAGCTCAACAAGAGTTTGAGTGGTGGGCGTGCATGTATAAATACACGCACATCTGTGCCATGCGGCGTCTGAGGGTTTCAATTCTGCCAAGGTTGGTACAAATGAACACTATGGATTTCTTACTAACCATTCAGCATGGGTGTTTCCTAGTAACCCGACTGCTTTCACATACCAGTTTCTATTTATCAGTCCCTCCTGATAAACAGGCAGTTCTACTTCAGATATAACTGAAAAGCAAACCCTAGTTTTCAAAAATAAAAAAATAAGCTGTTGTTTCAATCAGTGGGGATGACTCAGAACGGAGAGAAATTAGTTTCAAAGAAAAACTCCATTTCAAGCAACTGGTTATTAAGAATGAACTCCAATATTTGGGTGACTCACTTCTCCCCCATACATCATGACCAATCTCTTAGAGGTTTTTGACACTCTCTTCCAGAGAACCCTAGGGTTCCTGGAAGTAGTGTTATGAGATGATCAGCAATGGAGAACAACCCTCCCTGAAACGGATAATTCACAACTGCACCAGAGTTTTGTACCGAGAACTTTTGGTTCCTTCAAGATGACGGTGAGGTCCAGCACCCTAATGGAACTAAATGTGTACATTAGAACTTTGCCCAGAATCCTTTGCAATGTGTACCAGGAGAGATCAGTGATGATGAAGGATTAACACATGAACACATAGAATCATAGAGTTGGAAGGGATCACCAGGGTCATCTAGTCCAACCCCCTGCACAATGCAGGAAATTCACAACTACCTCCCCCCCAAAAAAATCACACAAGGTTGGAAGAGACCACAAGGGCCATCCAGTCCAACCTCCTGCCTTGCAGGATCCCACAACTAAAGCACTCCTGACAGATGGCCATCCAACCTCTGCTTAAAGACCTCCAAAGACGGGGACTCCACCACCCTCCGAGGCAGCACATTCCACCGTCGAACAGCCCTCACCGTCAGAAAGTTCTTCCTAATGTTTAGGTGGAAACGCTTTTCTCTTAGTTTAAATCCATTACTCCGTGTCCCAGTCTCTGGAGCAACAGAGAACAAGCTAGTTCCCTCATCAACATGACATCCCTTCAAATATTTAAACATGATTATCATGTCACCCTTAACTGTCTCTTCTCCAGACTAAACAAACCCAGCTCCTTAAGTCTTTCCTCATAGGGCATGGATTCCAGACCTCTGACCATTCTGGTCGCCCTCCTCTGGACACGCTCCAACTTGTCAACATCCTTCTTAAATTGTGGAGGCCAAAACTGGACACAGTATTCCAAGTGAGGTCTGACCAATGCAGAATACAGTGGTAGTATTACTTTCTTTGATCTAGACACAATGCTCCTATTGATGCAGCCCAGAATTGCATTGGCCTTCTTAGCCGCCATATCACATGAAACTGCCTTATACTGAATCAGACCATTGGTCCATCAAAGTCAGTATTGTCTACTCAGACTGGCAGCGGCTCTCCAGGGTCCCAGGTAGAGGTCATTCACATCACCTCCTTGCCTAGTTCCTTTAACTGGAGATGCCAGGGATTGAACCTGGGACTTTCTGCATGCCAAGCAGATGCTCTACCACTGAGCCACAGGCCCTCCCTCAGATCAACTCAATGTGACCGAAAACCACTGATTCAGGGTATGAGATCTCTTGGATGCCTTAATTGAATCTGAAAGAAGTTCAGATAAGCACACCCACCGATTCAGGTAAAAGCAAGGGCGGGGTAGGGTGGTAGTGGCGTTTTTTGGCTATTTTAAAACAAATGAAACCAGAGCACCCAAGTAAGGACAGCCACCTCTGTTCTCTCCCTATCTTATGTTATCGGATTCTGCTGTTTGAAGCATATTTTCTCTCAGTCAAGCTCTGATACCAGCAGGGCTGGGAGAAAATGCTGAACAAAATGGCATGCAGAGACCTAAAGGGTACGTTATCTCCCCTAACCTGCATACACAGACCCCCACATCCCCTGCTGTCCTGCCTCAGGGACCCAGAAAAGGTGGGGAAATCTTATTGACATGTCGATGTACCAACTCCCTGTGCCTGCTGGGTAAGAACACTGTTTTTACAACCTATGGCTGAAATTTGTTTCCCACTGATACCAACGAAAACGACTTTAGCAGCTTAATTTCCTATTGTGAATGAAGGGTATTGAAATCACAGAACATCCACATCAATGGCTGACAAAATACAATAAACAGACAAGACAGGGGGAAGAATTCAAGAAGTAACACTGGGGCTAGGAGGGCAGGGGAGAAAATAATGCAGCGGTTCAAAAAAGGATTTGCGAAACAGGTCGGTCTCAGGAAGGGGCCAAAGAGAGGAGAGCAACACAGTTAAGCCTTACATGAACCAATCTACTAGAACTTTTAAAAAATGAAGCATAACTAAAGATTTACAGTCTAGATTTTGGGCTCCCCTTGAACCAAGTTCAAGGCATCTATGGTGGTCACAAAGAAATACCATCAGGCCCTAAGTACAAATTAAATGGAGACTTTGATTTTTATTCAGAGCTGATATTGTATCGAAATAAAGCTTGATTGACTGATTGGTTAAATGGAGAAATATAGGGAGGGACAGCTGACCGAAATCTACCTGTGCCTTTACGGTAATATGTGGCTAATAAAAATCTGGGATGTGTTCAATAGCATTTGTATTGGCATTTTTCTTCCTCCTTGCTCTGTTTCATTGGCTGTCGCTCAGAATTCCCTCAATCTTGTGTGCATGTGGGGTAGAGGGCATATGTCTACAATCACACCACACTATTTATGTTTTCAATTACATTTGATGGGGAGATATGGGGCAGATGTGGCTCGGTAACGCTTAAGTGTCTCTCCGAGACTTAAATTTGCTTAATTGTCATTTCCTTTTCACCAGAAAACTCTGAGAACTTTATTTCTGTGAGAATTCTCATCAAACTAGAATAACCCAGATTTTCTTGGGGGGGGGGGAACCATAACAGTTAAAGTGATATGAGCTTTCGAGAGTCAAAACTCCCTTTGTCAGAGAGCTTTGACTCTCAAAAGCTCATACTCCCAAAAACTCTAAGGTGCAACTGGACTCGAATCTTGCAGGCCAAGACGGCTAGCCTCTGAAGTTAAAGTCATGTAAGACTGAAATAATTTTGCTACATAGATATGCCTTTCAAATGCTAGGAAAATACCACATTCCAGACAACCCCGGCACTTCCTCGAGACATTTGCATCGCAAATGCAACGACTGTGCCTTTATTGATCTGTAAACCGACTGTATGGAAACAGGTCTTTCTCACGGTGGGGATCTTGGAACAAACTTATGTCACAAAAGGCAGCATAAAGAATTGCTGTAATCATGAATATTACTAGGTTTTTGGGCCAGGTATAAACAGCTGTCCACTGTATGAGTTATAAAGCAGGCAGGCCAGCTGGCCACAAACGCATGGCTATTAGGTAGGGTTAAGTACCCTAAGGTCAGGAATACATCTTGATGACATCTTTATGACTGGGATACCTTGATCAGTGCACCACAGCAGGCAAGAAAACCAACATCTCCCCATTCAAGAGGGTTTTATAAAAGAAAAAAAAACATAAATTTTCAGATTTATTGAAGCCTAAAATTGGAAAGGAAAACATGTATGGTGTTCATACAAGTAAACTTTATATAACCGCCACTTTTACTCAGTCATAAAGATTGTAACACTGACATATATTTGTATATCTGTATAATGGTATAATTGCTTTCTGGATTTTAATGGATTTAGACCACTGAAAAAGGCCACATGGCCGAAACACGCTTGGTCTTAATTTTGGTCTAATTGTCTGGCTGTAATTTTGCGTCTAATTGTGTTTTATGTTAATATTTATAATAGAAATACAGAGGCTATAGTAGGGCTGTATACAAGTTGTTGATTTTTGTCTGTAATAAATTCATTATATATAATTACAGAAGATGAACTTAGTTTTGGCCATCATGTAGGTTTGTTCTTGACCTTAAGGTAAAGGTCCCCTGTGCAAGCACCGGGTCATTCCTGACCCATGGGGTGACATCACATCCCGACGTTTACTAGGC
Organism: Euleptes europaea; assembly: GCF_029931775.1. Lineage (NCBI taxonomy): Eukaryota > Metazoa > Chordata > Lepidosauria > Squamata > Sphaerodactylidae > Euleptes > Euleptes europaea. The sequence continues at coordinate 105,544,226 of NC_079315.1, forward strand.
AGACGTTGTTTATGGGGTGTTTTGCCAGTGCCTTCCCCAGACATCTTCCCTTTACCCAGCAAGCTGGGTACTCATTTTACTGACCTCGGAAGGATGGAAGGCTGATTTCAACCTTCAGCCGGCTACCTGAAACCAACTTCAGCTGGGACTGAATTCAGGTCGTGAGCAGAGCTTGGACTGCAGTACTCAAGGTTAACTCAGCCTTCCATCCTTCCGAGGTCAGTAAAATGAGTACCAGCTTGCTGGGGGCAAAGAGAAGATGACTGGAGAAGGCACTGGCAAACCACCCCGTAAAACAAAAGTCTGCCTAGTAAACATCGGGATGTGACGTCACCCCGTGGGTCAGGAATGACCCGATGCTTGCACAGGGGACCTTTACCTTTTAGTAGGTAGGGAAGCCAGCTCCAGGTTGGGAAATACCTGGAGATTTTGGGGGTGGAGTTTGAGGATGGCAGGGTTTGGAGAGGGGAGGGACTTTAATGCCATTGAGTCCAATTGCCAACGCACCCATTTTCTCCTGGGGAACTGATCTATGTCACCTGGAGATCAGTTGTAATAGCAAATCTCCAGCTACCTCCTGGAGTTTGGCAACCCTACTACTAGGCCGTGTTGGGCTTGGTGGATCACAAATAGTGCACGGCTTGCCTAAAAGTCAAGACCCGACCCACAAAGGAGCCAACCTTGTTCAGCAACATGCTGCATTCTCCACGGCTGCCGCCAGTTTCACTAGTGACAATGCCTTTAACCTTGCTGCCCTCCATTTATCTTGCCAGTGGTTTCTGAATAACAAAACAGCTCTGCAAGGTTTACTTTTGTTTTTCTTAAAGTAAAAAAAACACACATTTGTTGTGGTTTGGAAAGAACCTCACCCTGGAACCTGGGCGTAAGCAGGTTCTAACACTGTGCCCTGATTTTTCAAGAACAATGTCAGCCCCACCCTGACTTGACTGTCATAAGGTACTTGGCCACTAGAGTTGCCAGCTCTGGGTTAGGAAATACCTGGAGATTTTGGTGATGGGGCCTGGGGAGGGCAGGGTTTGGGGAGGGTATAATGTCAAGGAGGCCACCCTCCAAAGCAGCCATTTTCTCCAGGGGAAACTGATCTGTCACCTGGAGATCAACTGTAATTGCGGGAGATATCCAGGTGCCACCTGGAAGTTGGCAACCCTACTGGCCACCCAAGATCTCCAAAACTGGAGAGTGAAAAACCATGCCTAGTTGGTACTGTGACCATCTATCCACACACCATACAAGCAGCTGAACAGAGAGGAAAAGAATTCTAGCAGCACCTCCTCCTTAACATTTAACTAAACGTATGAGTCTGGTCTCTATACATGGGAAAGGCTACACTCTCCCCATACCCTTTTATATTTGCAGAGTTTTTAAAATGTTCCAGATACGTGTGCACCTACACAAAAAAGGGTACTTACAGGAAGTTTGTAATCCTGGTAGTTTTTAACCAAGTCTTGAATGAAGGGATGCTTCAGAAGTAGCGCCACAGTGATGGGTTCCAAATCCTCAGAGCCAAGCTCCTTGTATATTTTAATGAAGTGCTTTAAAAGAAGGAGAAGAAGAGTTGGTTTTTATACCCCACTTTTTCTCTACCTTTAAGGAGTCTCAAAGCGGTTTACAATCACCTTGCCTTCCTCTCCCCACAACAGACACCTTGTGAGGCAGGTGGGGCTGAGAGAGTTCTGAGAGAACTGTAACTGGCCCAAGGTTACCCAGCAGGCTACATGTGGAGGAGTGGGGAACCATACCTGGTTCTCCAGATTAGTCTGCTGCTCATGCAGAGGAGTGGGGAATCAAACCTGGTTCTCCAGATTAGAGTCCGCCGCTCTTAACCACACCAATTCCTTGCTTGATTAGAAAAGAGAACAAACCTCTGTATGGTTGTTCTGGTGATTGTGACTTTGCTTTAGGGCTGTTGAAAAAAAATAAATTTGGTAAAATTCGGATTCGGCAAAATTCAGCCCGTTTTAATTCAGGAAATGCCAAAGTCCTAACACCTTAACCACAACACTCTGCTGCCTCTCAGTAAGTAAAACTGTTGGCTCTTAGTGAATCAATACAAAGTTTTTGCAAGCTACATCTGGCCCAGGGGTCACCAATTTCACCCTTCCTGAAAAAAAGAAATTGATAACCTAATCCTAGAAATCCAGTTGACCTGCTAAGGCGCAAACAGTGGGTTGGGTCTCTGACCCACACTGATGGGTTTCTCCCTTTCCTGCAGGTTCAAAACAGTAGCCTGAGTATATTTCAGAAGCAGTATAAGATCGTTCCGAGCAGGCTGCCGTTCGCTGGCCAAAATTAAGCAACACCATTTCCTTTTAATTTTGGGCAGTGTATTCAACCTTGAGTTGGCTACATGATGAGCTAAGTTTGGCTTTCGGGTCATAAACTGTGTGTAGGCCTGCTTTTAAGTATACCAATCAAAAGTTTAGGCTACATGTAATGGGAGCCACTATGGTGTAGAAGTTACAGTGTCAGGCATGGGTTCAAAATAAGAGTGGAATATGTAAAAAAAAGAAAAAGGCAGTGGAAGTATTGATGGGTCAACCAACCTCATAATTATCCTCTCTCGTCAGATAGTCACTAAATCTATGGTTGTCCTCTGCTTCGACTGTTTCATGTTGAAACACTCTGAGTAGGGTAGGCAGAGAAATTATTCCTTCGTTGGTGTAAAGTTCATCTTCATCTTCTTTTTCCTTCTCTTCTTCCTCCTCCTCCACTTCTTCCCCACCTTCCTCCTCCTCAGCCAGCTCATCACGTTCATCAATAATCAGATGTTCAGTAGCAGAAGTGAACTGCAAAGAGTAACACATGGCAATGGCTTTTGTAGTACACTTGATCGCTTACCGCGACCAACTGATGGTTCCTCAACGACCCGAGAAGTATTCGGCTGTCCTCAACCATGGGCAAGGCATTTTTGGCTCTGGCACCGGCCTGGTGGAACTCTTTGTCTAGTGAGACCTTGGCCCTGCGGGATTTGGCAGAGTTCTGCAGGGTCTGTAAGACTGAGATCTTCCGCCAGGCCTATGGTTGAGGGCAGCAACAGTTTCCATCGTAGCTGGCCTCCCTTCCCCCTCCTTCATCTGGTTAGATGAGATCTTCGAAATAAATTGGGGGATCCGACTGCCTTTGACTGCCTTTACTGTGGACTGGCCGCTGACCACTGTGCCCATGAAATGGGCGCTGTCAGTTTTTAGAGTTGATTTTAGTATTAAGGGTTTTAATGGGTCAAACTGTTCCTATTTATTTATAACGTGTAATGGGTTTTACGATGTAACCCGCTCTGAGCCCTGGACAGAGCGGGATATAAAACCAAAGATAAATAAATAAATAATAAAAATACCAGTGTCTGGGTGATATCTCTTAGGTGGGGCTGAGGCCAGGGCCTTGAAGTGTGTATGCTTGACAGGGAAAACAGTTTCAGAGGTGGGACATAGACTGGACCCACACTGCTGTTCTGCTCTGCTTTGGCTTTCAAATCGAATTTTTTTTTTTTGAGGATCCACATGATAATGTCCTTCAATTGTTCACTCTCTACAGCTCACCCTACTTTGCTGCAATAAATCCTGAAGAATCAAAGTGGGCTAGTACACTGTCTGGACAAAAAGATACACATATTTGACCCTCCTGCCCACATTAGTGCCATTTTACTGCCATCCTCCCCTCACACCCATTATTACCACCCTGTACCACTGGAGGGTTTTTTTTTGTCCAGTAAAAAAAACTGACATTTGCTACATGACTATAGCATTATATCGCTATAGTGACACAGCAACTTCTGGTTTTTAAAAAAAACTGAGGGCAAGTCCTCCAGTAGCATGAGCGAACATGACAGGCAAGAGAGAATAACCCAGGAATGTGTAGGAATACCTCCACAATGATGCTTTGATCCTACAGCAAATGCCTTTGTACACATCCCAACTAATTTTGTATCTAAACATCACTAAACAACAGGAGGATCCTTTTTGTAGGACTGCCCTACTGCATCTTCAACAATCAGGTTTTTTTTTAAAGACAACTGTCTGTCTCCCGCTGGACAAATAGAGGCTTGTGAACATGGCAATTTTCATTTTCATAAATATCTTCTGTGAGTGTTTTCGTCCTGTCTATCTACTTTGCTACTTTATTTCTTTGAAGGCATGTCTGCATTAGACATCACTCTTACGCTAAACAAAACGGGGAATTTTCCTGTTGATATTTCTAAAAAATGCTGTTATTTTCATCAAGTTTAATAAAAGCCAACTTCATTTTTGCCCTGATCACTTTGAAAGGAAACTCCGATGCTGAGTCAAACCGAAGTAGCACATCCTATCGACTGGAGCAGAACATTCTGTACAGAGATGCTCTGAAGCACGCGTTAGCACCGCTTTAAAGATCAGATGTGGTTTCAAAGAAAGACAGACAAATCATGAGTGGACCACCCTAAAACAGAAACCCATAAAGGGTGATTAAGAGCCAATTTGTGCCATTAACACTTTTCGTTTGGCACAGTGACAACACTGACCCAGCTGGACATGGAAGTGCTTTGAGATCCCCACTTTCAGGAATAAGAACCTCCCTGCTATCCTCAATTAGCACCAAGAATTATCATCGATAATAACAATTTACCACACGGGGAACGGGAGTGTGCATCTCTTTTTTCCTGTGGATGTACATTCCTGTAGCGACGCTGAGGGCCCGATAGACACCGTCGACAGCATCGGGATGAGAGGCAAAATACAGCAACATTTTAGTGTAGTCCAGCAGAGGCTGATCTTTTGGGCGGCCAGCAAACAACGTGAATAAAAACTGTTAAACAAGAGATGCTTTGGTTAATTGATGCCAAGGGTACTTAACCGTTTTAACAATCTGAGTGAGCAGAACCTGCGGGAAGTGTCTGCGCAGTGCCAAGGCCATCTGATCTTTTCAAGCACGGGAGAAAGAATCTCCATGCTGGGGAAAGCATACATTGCAGCAAGTGTAGGTGGCAATCGGCACCGGCTGTACTTTGGGGGAATGCATTCCAGTTCTGACTCTTTAATGTGGCCTGAGGGGAATCTGACTGCAGTTGTCTTCTGGAGTGGCTTCCATGTCAGTCCCAGGATGTTTTGGGACATATACAAACTTAGATTCACATGTCTGGATTTTCTTATGTGTTTAAAAGACCACCTTTATGGGAATTCTACCATGAATACATAGAGCTGCCTTCTACTGAGTCACACCCTTGGCCCATCAAAGTATCACCTACTCAGACTGGCAGCAGCTCTCCAGGGCCTCAGGCAGAGGTCTTTCACATCACTTACTTGCCTGGTCCCTTCAACTGGAGATGCCGAGGATTGAACCTGGGACCTTCTGCATGCCAAGAAGATGCTCTAACACTGAGCCACAGCCCTTCTACACCTTGTGCAGTATGTAAATGCACCAGGAAGCTCGTGCAATGATTGGATGTTCTTGTACTTCCTGGGAGCAGTTTAGGATCCACTATCCAGGTCTATGTGAACAGAGTGAAAGAAGCACATTTGATACTCCTGGTTTAACTTTGGTGGGGATGGGCCATGAGGAACAACCTTCTGGCTTACTACAGAAAGACAGCAACAGCTGAGTTCCATCTAGGTTGACTTTCCCCCTCTTCTTTCTGCAGGTATTTAACCTGGGTGGGACAAGAGGCACGAGCCCTTGGCCACAAGCCAAAGGGCTCTTGACCCTGAGGTCTTACCTTGGGCCTCACACCTGAGACCTGCAATAATCAGTTTCTTGGACCCAGGCTATTCCAGATGTGTTTGGTTTTGTTTGCATGTCTTTGTACATTGAATTTTTTTCTGTGTTATAAGCCAGTTTGGGTGCCTCTAGGGAAAAAAGCTTCCTAAAAATGCTTAAATGAACACTTTGGATTGAGTTGTTAAGTCAAGTAAATTTCTAATAGTTTCTGCTACTGAAAAATGCCATACTTTTTTTTGGGGGGGGGGGGGAGATATCAAGTTTTCTAACTTCTTCAAAGACACAATCCAACACAGAGCAAGGCATGCTCAGGCCTACTGAAATAAATGATCTTAAGTACTGTTAACTCTGATAGGACCATGGCCTGTGAATTCTGGATATTTACCTTTATAAGGTGCTCCTGCCGGTTGAATGGTAAGGGTTCGGTTGGACTTTCTGGAATGACAAGATCCTCGCTGCCTTTAAACCAGAGGCCAGCCTAAAAAGAGCACACATTTATCCTTTATTATTCTGTGCATATCTGTATTTGTATTTTCCGGCTTCCAAATACCATAAAATCTGTTAGGAGTTCATGGCTTGGTTCTGATATTTTTAAAACATCCCTGTTTGCCTTTTATTTACAATTAACACATCAAGTTGCATGGTACTGAGCTAGATCTTACTTTAATGATATTGTTCACATGGCCAATTCAGCCCTGAACAACGTCACACTGAGATCAAAATAAGAAAAAAGAAAAAGTAACTATCTAACTAGCCCATAAAGAAATTAATATTTTTAAATCTTAATTGTCTGGGAAAGAAATTTGGCGACTGCCAATGTAATATTAAAATCCACCCCCTCCTAAAAGAACCCTCAGATTATCCAGTTTGGAGACAGATTCCCAATTAAAAGGCTTTATCCATCTGTCTCTAGCCTCGCTGAGCAAGTCACAGCTGAACAAGGAATGCTGAAGAGTGTCTGTTTAGCCAGAACCACACTGACACACTGACTGAAGCGGGTCAGTGCCTTTCGAGTGACTAAGCTCTTAGAATTGACCCCTTCCTGAGAAGTGGTATGATATCTAGTCTGATTTAGTTCAAGGTATCTAATTCACACTCTAGAATAATATATTTGTAAAGCCATACATACCACAGTGTCATGATGGCTGCCAACTTGGAAGGGCTTAAGAGGGGAGTGGACATGTTCAAGGAGGATAGGGCTATTGATGGCTACTAGTAAAAATGGAAACTAGTCATGATGTAGGGTTGCCAGCTCCGGAATCGGAAATACCTGGAGATTGGGGGGGGGGCGGAGCGGAGGGACTTCAATGTCATAGAGTCCAATTGCCAAAGTGGCCATTTTCTCCTGGTGAACTGATCTCTATCGGCTGGAGATCAGTTGTAATAGCAGGAGATCTCCAGCTAGTACCTGGAGGTTGGCAACTCTATCATGATGCGTACCTATTCTCTCCTGGATCAGGGGAGCATGCCTATTATATTAGGTGCTGTGGAACATAGGCAGGATAATGCTGCTGCAGTCGTCCTGTTTGGGGGCTTCCTAGAGACACCCAGTTGGCCACTGTGTGAACAGACTGCTGGGCTTGATGGGCCTTGCTCTGATCCAGCATGGCCTTTCTTATGTTAGATAATCTGCATGAAATAGGGGTTGTAGAATGGAAGGGAACTGGGTGAGATTGCATGAAGAAGCTGACTGGATCCAGCGCATCTTCTATTAAGAGTTTTCCATTAGGTTTTTCAGAATGCTGCACCGTTCCTTTCTGAACAAAGCTTTTTAACCTGGATGCACTGCTTTTTACTGATTCCATGGTATTGCCGTATACATCCTTTTCAGACTATTATAATAATGACTCATAAAATGAACCCATCTTCCTTTCAAAGTATGAGTCAGTGATTCTGCTTCTGAAAGCAGAGAAAAATAATTCAAGAACCGTGGATGATGAAAAGAGACGGCTGGTTTCAGTTGCACTGGCAACTAAAGGCAAGCCGGGGCTCGTCAAACACAGGAGAAGAAACCGAAGCCAAAGTCAAAAGGCACAATTAAAGACTGAATGCAAAATTCCTTTCCAAATTTGAGAAAAAAATATTATTACTTGCTCTAGGCTGATCCTGCATTAAGCAGGGGCCTGTATAGCCCCTTCCAACTCTATGATTCAGTGATTATGCTGATGGCAGTTTAGGGTTCTCACATGGGGGGATTTTTATCATGAACCCAGGGGGCAATGTAGTCTCCCAGAAAAACAATAGAACTCCTGGCATGACTATGCAATTCAGGGATGTTTAAGCAAATAAATTTCCATCTAGATTTGTTTCATTTTGGTTGTTAGTTGAGAACAGAATTCCCCATTCTTCATTTAAAAACTAAGGTCATAACAAGTCACAATTTGTTTGTGATAGGAAATGGTTCAAACCATTGAACTCATGTTCTTCTGCTCTCTTCCTCTGTCTCTCCCTCCTTTCATGCACAGAACCAAAACTGAAGACTTACTAGTTTAGGCAGTCTTCAATCCAGTTTCCCCCCACCCAATATCCACATTTGTGCAAAATAACAAATTTGTTTTCTCCCCAGTCACCGAGATACTGAACCATGGTTGACTAGGGAGGTTCAAACCCCAGTCTGTTAAACTTTCCCCCCACCCAATACAGATGTCAGAACAAAATGAAGTTTTAAAGCGAAGATTTCCTAAACAGGAAGTTTCCAATCAAGCCTCCTTCCTTTGAGAACAAGAAGGAGGGAGGGAGGAAGTACATGCCTCAAACTCATTACAAACAAAGTGCAAAATGTCTGAGTGTGGGCAATGCGGCGAATTAAATGTTTCTTATCAGCTGCTACAGGTTGAGTATCCCTTAACCGGGCATCCAAAAAAAGCTATCCATCAGGATGCCTCCTCATCCCTAGAGGGCCTGCTTCCTGGTCCCTCAACTGCTTCTGATGCTTCTTCTCACCTAAAAAAATAAAATACAGTCTACACAGCATCGTTGGTGGAGACTGAAAGCCTGCCATTGTTAGTTTGTTCTTTGTTATTGTTTAACAGCGGATACAGGTATTCTGGTGAGATAGTTATACCTTCTCTTTCTTTTTTAAAAAATATATTAAAAATTGTATTAAGACCTTTGTTTTCTGATGGTTCAATGTACACAAATCTATTAAAAATACTGTTTAAAATTACATTCAGGCTATGTGTATAAAACATAAATGAATTTCGTGTTTAGACTGGGGCCCACCTGCAAGATATCTCATGATGCATATGAAAATATTCCAAAATTTGGAAAGATCCAAAATGTGGAACACTTCTGGTCCCAAGCATTGTGTATAAGGGATACTCAACCTGTATAACCTTTCCATAACCTCATTAATTTTTTTCAAAATATTGTTAGAAATGGATGCTGTTAAGACTGGTTTGTTTAGGCATCCCAGTTAAAAATGGCAAAGGATTTTTCAAAAATTTAAATATATAAGGGTAGACTTTCATTTATTTCAGTTGTCAAAGGGCAACTTGGAACTTCACTCTTAATCTAGAACTCTGCTGCTACACTACAGAAACAGTAGCTTTTTCAGGGAGCTGCAGGTAGAACTATAGCCACACGGCTGCTTGCGGTGTGCATACTCATTCCATGATTGCCCGGTTGATAGGCTTTGCACGTTTTTCTAGTGTTTCGCAGCAGTTTGACAAAAGCTGACAGAGGAAGGAAAGAAAAGAATGTTTACCCCACAGGAAAAGATGCCTCTTTCATACCACCTCTAGCTCTCTGCATCAAGCCATGGTGCAACTGAAAGCTGTTGACTTGAAAGCGACCTATGTCAGGAGGATTCTTTGCAATTCTGGAGAGGCGCTTCTGCAAAAATGATCTCAGCCCCTATCTGTCGCATATTTTGGCACGTTTGTCATCATGATCTGGGAGCAATGCAACCTCACCCACAACCCTGCTAAGCATGCAAATGATTTTAGTCAAATTGACATTAGTGGGATTTCAATTCGGAATAAATAAAATAATGCGAGTCCCTGCAAGGATTTATTGGGGGGGCACTTCTGAACTCTTCCCCCCACACCCATATACCTTAAAGCACTTGGTGCTCCACGAAACATTTCTTAGTGCTCCGTGAAGGAATTGGAAAGAAAATTACTACTGTCGTTCGGTTTAGTATATAGGTGCTAGGTGAAAATTAGTACTCTGTGACGAATTTCTCTCCTGAAAAGTGCTCCATGACTCAAAAGGTTTGGGAACCGCTGCCTTAAAGCTTCCTTCCTTGCAGGCTTGATTACACTATAAAAGGTATAGCTTGCCATTGATTCGCAAACGAATTCATGGTGACCCCATGAAGTTCCACATCCCATGATCATGGGATTTTCAAGGCAAGAAGTGAGCAGAGATGGTTTGCCATTTCCTTTCTCTGCATAGCAGCCCCAGTCTTCCTTGGTGGTCTCCCATCCAAGTACTGGCCCCACTTAGTTTCTGAGCTCTGGCAAGATGGGGCTAGTCCGGGCTTTTAGGGTTGCCACGGATTAGGCTACCCTCCCCTATTGTCCCTGTTAGTGACTCAGCTTCTCCCAGCATTCCATGACTCTTGGGCATGCTTAGTCACCGCCCAATTTGGGGAAGAGGGGCTGTTTTTTTTCTTTGGGTTAATTTAAAATGTGCATTTTTTGCACATGGAGAGACCCCCTACTTTGGGATGGACCAGGTTTGCAGATCCCACAATCCATGCAAGGGCTAACCCAAGGGTGTTGAACTCATTTGTTACGAGGACCGGATATAACATAAATGCCATTTGGTCGGGCTGGGCCATGCCTCACCAGCCTAGATCGCGACTGGAGGGGGTGGCCGCCTCCGTTGGCTTGTGGGCCGGATAAGAGCTTTCAAGGGGTTGAATCCGGCCAGTGGGCCTTATGTTTGACACCCCTGGGCTAACCAATTTACTCTCTGTTAGAGTGCCACATGGATAGATTTAGACATTTTTTTAAGCTGCCTTCTTTTATTTTGTTTTGCTCAGATTTACCAACATGTCCAAAGATCAGAGGACACATCTCAGATTCTGAACCAAAAGAACATTCTATCTCTCATCTTGTGTTGCCTCTGGAGCTGTTGGTATGTTTTTAGCCTCTATTCACGCTGTGAAAAATACCGCAACATTGTGTAGGTGGATGCAATATTGAGAGCTGCATCTCTTTGCGGTTCCCCCTCTCCTCATCCTGAACGGGGCTTGTTTGTTTTCCTTTTTGCACATGACAGGTATTGACTGATGGTTTAACTTTGTAGAGTGAGAGTCTTGAGAGGGGAAGGCTTCTGGAATTACATAGCCAGATTCATGCGCTGCAGCAGAACAGAGCTGATGGTCGCGAAATATTGTTTGATCAACAGCTGTATTTGTAGTCTCGTACCGAGGAATTGTAATGGGCCCGAAGGTTACTCCGGTGTCATGGCCCATAAAATAAAGAGAGCCAGTGTGGTGTAGTGGTTAGGAAGCGGTGGACTCTAATCTGGTGAACCGGGTTGGTTTCCCCACTCCTCCACCTGATGCTTGCTGGGTGACCTTGGGCCAGTCACAGTTCTCTCCGAACTCTCGCAGTTCCACCTACCTCACAAGGTGCCTGTTGTGTGTGTATGGGTGGGGGGGAGGGAAGGTGACTGTAAGCCGGTTTGAGACTCCTTAAACTCTTCTTCTTGAGAGCTAGCGTGGTGTAGTAGTTAAAAGCGGTGGTTTGGAGTGGTGGACTCTGATCTGGAGAACTGGGTTTGATTCCCCACTCCTCCAAATGAGTGGTGGATGCTAATCTGGTGAACTGGGTTTGTTTCCCCATTCCTACACATGAAGCCAGCTGGCTTCATGTGTAGGGCTAGTCACAGCTCTTAGAGCTCTCTCAGCCCCACCTATCTCACAGGGTGTCTGTTGTGGGGAGGAGAAGGGAAGGTGATTGTAAGCTGGTTTGATTCTTCCTTAAGTGGTAGAGAAAGTTGGCATATAAAAACCAGCTCTTCTTCTTCTACACCAGAGAATCAAGGACCACCTGTATCAAGGACCTAAGATACAGAGAATCCTTCCCTACTCCCTATCAAGAGGCAGCCACTTAGGGCTGTAGAAACCCCCAGAAATGGTGAGAAGGGACCACCAGGAGTCATGCTTCCCCATTAAAGCCCCCCCAGGATGGTCTTCAAATATTTATGACTCAGCTCCTAGCATCCCAACATTACCACCATGCCAGTTTCGGGGTGGAATGGGGGTGGCACCCAGACTTATCAGCACCATCAAAGTCCCCCACTACCATTATATGGGAAGGGCTCTGGAGAGGTGGCATATACATTTTCTAGGTACTTCAATATGACTGTGGGAGCAAGCCTAGGAAGGTCTACTCAGGTCTATTTGAAGGGCCTCGCTCCCAGGAAAGTGGTCTTAGGATTGCATGGAAAACCTCTGAACAAAAGGTGTTCCCCATCACCCGACTCCCACCACTATGGGACTTCTGCGGGAAGGGAGGGGAAGTAGGTAAATGTGCAGGTAAATGTGGAAGTAGGGTTGCCAATCTCCAGGTGGTGGCTGGAAATCTCCTGCTATTACAACTGATCTCCAGCCGATAGAGATCCGTTCACCTGGAGAAAATGGCCGCTTTGGCAACTGGACCCTATGGCATTGAAGTCCCTCCCTTCTCTAAACTCCGCCCTCCTCAGGCTCCTCCCCAAAATATCCAGGTATTTCCCAACCCAGAGCTGGCAACCCTATGTGGAAGAGAGGGGGAAAGGCTAGAAATAAGTAGTTTAAAATGTTTGATCAGAAGTTAGTTCATTAACTATTCTGAAGAAATTTGACATGCTTGCCTCAGGGTTTTGCTTTCATTTTTGCCTTAACACCCCGTGCCTTCTCTGAAGGACAAAACACTTTTAGATGGCAGGAATCTTTACAAAGGAGGATGTAGGTGAGATAAGGGCGGTGGAGTGGTGTTGGCCAACATAAAAGCAAAATCCAAGTTGCCCAAATGGAATTAGGACACATAGTACTAGCCCACAGAATATTAACCAGAAAGGGTTGGCTAGCTTACACTGATTTCAGAGGGACTTAAGAATACTACCTTCCTCTGGATCACACCCACAGCATCTTGGGTCTCGAACAGACTAAATGACGATCTCAAATCTCAGTGTATCTCTGCATGCTTGTGTGGTCTCAATTTGCCTTGGGACCATGTGGGAAATGGGGAATTAACCCTTAAACCACCACAGTGTTTTACTGTTCAAAACTGGTCCCCCTACTCTGTCATTAGTATTTTAAAGGAAGGAACACATGTTTTTTTAAAAGAACCTGTTTTTCCTCCTTTAAAATGCTAATGCCAAAATGGGGCAGCCAGTTTCAAATACTGACATTAAGTGCAGGAAAAAGGGTTAAACCTCCTTTTCCCTTCTTTGCACGGCCCACAGGAAAATTGGTGCTGTATGAGCAGAAGATTTGCATTTTATGGATGACCAAGACGGGTGGACTTTTCTTTCTTTCATGACAGGGAGGGAGGGAGGGAGGGAGGAAGGGAGGAAGGAGAGAGGGAGGGAGGGAGGAGGGAGGGGTGGAGGGAAGGAAGGAAGGCGGGAGGGAGGGAGGGAAGGAAGGAAGGAGGGAGGGAGGGAAGGAAGGAAGGAAGGAAGGAGGGAGGGAGGGAGGGAGGGAGAGAAGGAAGGAGGGAGGGAGGGAAGGAGGGAGGGAAGGAGGGAAGGAAGGAAGGAAGGAGGGAAGGAAGGAAGGAAGGAGGGAAGGAAGGAGGGAGGGAAGGAGGGAGGGAAGGAGGGAGGGAAGGAGGGAAGGAAGGAGGGAGGGAAGAAAGAAAGAAAGAAAGAAAGAAAGAAAGAAAGAAAGACAGTACCTGATTATATTGTTCTTGTGTGACAAAGCCTGATCTATCTTCATCCTCCACCTGGAATCTTTGCAGTATTTCTAGCAACTCCATCACAGAGGGTATGGGCCAAGGCTGGGAAGCCGCTTGTAAGAACCTGCGCCAGTCCACAATGTCCAGGTTCACAGTTAGCATTGATGCTATGCTCTGTATCTGCAACAGCAGTGCAAACAATTCTTTTAAACATGGTAAAGGAGTGGAAGGCAAGACAATTTCACACAGCTTAAAGGACCTTATTCCTTAAATGAAAATGCTAGAGATTCTCTGATAGCGCTATCAAAGGGGTTATGAACTTCCCCAACGTACAGAGAGATGCAATTTGGCACAAATACAGTCCATGACACCCTGATTACAATAAAAGCCTGAAAGCTGGACATGTTTACACTTCTGGCCATATGAATTCTACTTCATAACATAAGCTAACATTCCACACACAAAAAACAAGTCAGATCACAACTGTTTGAATGCATTCACCAGTCTCAGATATTTCAACAATCCAATAAAAACTGAGTACTTCAGAACCAAGCAACCACTAATTGGTATTTACAAATAGGGTTGCCAACCTGCAGGTACTAGCTGGAGATCTCCTGCTATTACAACTGATCTCCAGCCAATAGAGATCACCTGGAGAAAATGGCCGCTTTGGCGATTGGACTCTATGGCATTGAAGTCCCTCCCTTCCCCAAACCCCATCCTCCTCAGGCCATGCCCCAAAAGCCTCCTGCTGGTGGTGAAGAGGGACCTGGCAACCCTATTTACAAGACACAATAACGACCCAGAAACTGCCTTGAACATTATATCACTTTCTTCACAGATGTAAAGTGTGTTTTAAAATGAAGACTCTATGGAGAGTTGATTCCATAAGGTGGGTGCAGTGACCCCAAAGCCTTGTTTCTCACAGTTGCCGTTTTGCCTCGATGGTAGGAAGGAAACATAAAGACTGTTGAATTGATCTTAAGAGGCATGTAGGCCTTCCAGGTTTATGGGCCCCAGGCCATAAAAGTCTTTACAACACCAGCACCGTGCCTCAAACCTGGAAGCAAATTGGTACTGGGGTTGCCAACCTCCAGGTGGCACCTTGAGATCTTCTGCTATTACATCTGATCTCTAGATGACCAAGAGCAGTCCACCTGGAGAAAATGGCTGCTTTGGAGGATGGATTCTATGACATTATATCTTGCTGAGGTTCCTCCCCTCCCCAAACCCTGCCCTCCCCAGCTCCATCCCCAAAATCTCCAAGTGTTTCCCAACCCAAAGCTGGCAAACATAATTGATAGAAGGTATTTTATTTTTATTTTATTTATTTTCAAATTTGTAGCCCGCCCTCCCCAGCAAGCCGGCTCAGGGCGGGTAACATCCTTTAAAACCCAGCTATCACACGATAGTAACAATAAAACCAAACAATAAAATTAAACTTTAAAAACCGAATCAAAGATGGAGCACAAATCCCATTCTGCTGTAAGAGCCACACAGGCGGCTGCTCCTCATCATCAGAAGAGGCAGGGAGGATGGGGGAGGTCAGTAAAGATGGTACTCGCGGCTGTCCTCGATTGTAGGCCTAGTGGGAAAGCTCTGTCTTGCAGGCCCTGTAAAACTCCTTAAGGTCCCACAGCGCCCTGATGTTTCCAGGCAGAGCATTCCACCAACCCTGAGCCAGGGCCAAAAAAGCCCTGACTCTTCTCTAGGACAGCCGCACATTCTTAAGAGCCAGGGACCACCAGCAGATTCTCATTCTTTGGGGGGTATATCAGGAGTGGCAGTCCCGAAGATAGTAAAGCTACAATAATTCCTGCTGAATATGATCCTTGGTGCCCTAGATATAAGGGAGGAAGCTACATTCTGTGCCACTAGATCTTGTCTCCAAGGGCAGCCCCATGAAAACCACATTTCAGTAATCAGTATGTCCTAGCTTTGAAAATTGTGAACATCTACAGCGTTTGTCCAACCAACATGGAAAGGGATCTGACTTGAAAGCTACAGGAAGGACAAGTATGGGGATTACCTACTTCGTACGTGGAGAGGTGCATCCAGCTATCAGGAAGCACGTTGCCACCAAGATTCAAAGTGACCAGGTCATAAATAATGTCAATGAATGTTTTAGTTGGTATTAAACCTAGACAAAGGACAAGAGGGTGGAAGGAAATGTGTCACTATGGATTTCACATACACCATCGAAAAGGAAATCATATTTTTGCCCTTTAATTGGCACATCCAACATATCACCAGCACAACTTTAATTTACTCTATAGTTCCACACTGTTGTATGTTTTCAAATCGATCACATGCTATACATAGCTGTACGAATCTATCACTTAATCATGTTATAATACGTAAACTGGCTTTGAAAGCAAGCTTAGATAAATTTATGAATGCTCTGGCGAAAATCGCTTTGATCCCCTACGTTTGCAAGCGTATCAAAGTAACTTGTTTTCACCAGTGGGATTACAATTGATCTCCAGGTGACAGAGATCAGTTTCCCTTAGAGAAAATGGCGGCTTTGGAAGGTGGATTAAGGCATTATACCCCATTGAAGTCCCTCCCCTTCCCAAACTCCAACCTCAGGCTCCACCCCCAAAATCTTCAGATACTTAGCAACCGTAACTGCTAATCATTCAGAGGGCTATAACAGGTGGCTAGGAGGCTGCATTCACGAGTGTCGCCAACCTCCAGGTGGGGCCTGGAGTTCTCCTGCAATTATAACTGATCTCCAGAAAATGGCTACTTTAGAGGGTGGAATCTGTGGCATTACATCCCACTGAACTCCCTCCCCTCCCCAAACTCCGGTATCCCCAGGGTCTGCCCTCAAATCTCCAGGAATTTCCCAACCAGAAGTTGGCAACCCATTCAACATGTTGAGTGACAAATTGCTCAGGCCAGATCCAGTTCTTCAACCAGTCATCAAGTTTTGCATTGTTACATTTGAAAACAAGTGGTGTGTCAAGTATGGATCTTTGCAGAGCGATCAACAAGCTACAGGAGAACAATTTAACTTTATTTCTGAGTTTTAAAAAAGGAAATTTGCCATGCAGCAAAGCTTTTTGAAACTACAGATAGATGTATGAGCCAAGCAGCTTACATAAACATGGCTGAAAAAGAAGCAAAATGCCCAACCGTTAAGGAATTAATTTATACGGATTAATGGGTGAGTGTTCAGAATCAATATGGTACCATCTTTCAGATGGAGCCAGCATGGTGTAGTGGTTAAGAGCGGTGGTTTGGAGCGATGGAGTCTGATCTGGAGAACTGGGTTTGATTCCCCACTCCTCCACATGAGCGGCAGAGGCTAATTTGGTGAACTGGATTTGTTTCCCCATTCCTACACACGAAGCCAGCTGGGTGACCTTGGGCAAGTTACAGATCTGTTAGAGCTCTCTCAGCCCCACCTACCTCACAGGGTGTCTGTTGTGGGGAGGGGAAGGTGATTGTAAGCCGGTTTGAGTCTTCCTTAAGTGGTAGAGAAAGTCAGCATATAAAAACCAACTCTTCTTCTTCTACATCACACAAACTTATTCTGTTCAGTGTTACAGGACAGCTAAACTGTTCACTTTAATTCAGCATAGTCCTAGTCAACATGTGCCTCGCCAAGAAGAATGTAGCACTTCAAACTTGTATGGTAGCCTGCCAGAAACTCAGTAAATTTCCTGTTTTCTGCCTGCAAGGAATTGAATAACTACTACATGTATCCTGCACCTAGGAAACCACAATATATGAACAGTGGTCTGCACCGGCACCGTGACAGGTGATGTAATGTCGCCAGTGACAAACTGACGTCATTTCCTGTGCAACTGGAAGTGACATCAGCACATCGCTGGGGGATGCCGGAGATGCTCTGGGATTTAGGCCAAACAGTAACCTTAGAGTTTGGCCCAATTGCCAAAGCGTCCCCAGCATCCTTCAGTAACACACTGACGTAACTTACAGGCACACTGGGAGTGACGTCAGTATGTTGAGACACTGCCAGTGTCTCCCCCGCCCCAGTTTCCCACCATTCCTCCAACCAGCTAGGGGCTGGTAAGCCTAGGCCTGCATTAGGATTGGTATGTCAAAAATTGTGCCTGGCCTAAAAAAGAACTATATCTACCCTATTGGGTCTCCACTGAACAAGCCATTTTGCAGCAGACTTGTGGAAGCAATGTATGTGGGGGAGTTCAGCCAAGTACCTCCTGGATGCAATTCAGCCCACAGATCCATTTGACTGTGTGAGGCAGCCCTCAGCGAGGATTAAGATCTAAACCAGGGGTGGGGGACCTTTTTCCTGCCAAGGGCCATTTGCACATTTATAACATCATTCGGGGGCCATACCAGGTGTAGATCTCCCAGTGTGGGGGGGAGAGGCTAGGGTTGCCAGGTCTCCGGCCACCACCTGGAGGTTGGCAACCCCAGGGGACGCCACGCAGAGAAAGCGTGGAGGGCGCCCCCGCTCCCCCCCAGGTGGGAGGGCAGCCAGCTGTGGGCCCGAGCAGACAAGGCACCAGGGGGGTGCAGCCCACAGTCGATCAGCAAGGGAGGAAGGAAGGAAAACAGAGAAAGAGGAAAAGGGAGAGAGGGAGAAAGAAATGGAAAGAGGGGGAGAAAGAAAAGGATGGAGGGAGACAGACAAAGAAAGAGACAGAAAGAGAGGGAGAGAGAAAAGCCTTCCCCCCCACACACACACACACCGGCCCCACGCGACCTGGCCCCAGGCTTCATGCCCTCCCACCCCCAGAGTCCACAAAAGGCCCCCCAAAGCCCGATTGGCTCCTGCGCGCATGCTCTGCCACCAGGAGCCACGGGCCTCTTTTCCCCGCTCCCTCTCGTTGCTCAACAGCCGACAGGCAGCAAGAGGGGCTTACAGTGTGCCCCGGCATTCCTGCGTGCTGCGGCTATAGGGGGCAGCCTTGGGGGAAGCGTCCCTCCCCCTCCTCTTGCCGGCGAGAGGAGGTCCAAAGGCCGCTGCAGCGCCCCTGCAAGCCGTAGCCCCAGGAACACCCTCAGGGAGGGCCGCCCTGTGCCGCCACGGCGGGCCCCCGGCGCTCCCGAAATGTCCTCGGGGGCCGCATATGGCCCCCGGGCCTGAGGTTCCCCATCCCTGATCTAAACAATAGACGAAATGTTGATTGACTTGCATAGAGCCAGCGGGTTAGGAGCGATGGACTCTAATCTGGAGAATCAGGTTTGATTCCCCACTCCACATGAAGCCTGCTGGGTGACCTTGGGCAAGTCACAGTTCTCTCAGAACTCTCTCAGTCCCACTTACCTCACAAGGTGTCTGTTGTGGGGAGAGGAAGGGGAAATGATTGTAAGCTGGCTTGAGACTCCTTAAAGGTAGAGAAAATTGGGGTATAAATGTTAATATAGATTTCCCCCCCCAGTTCTGAAGTATGGAGGGCAAGAAATACAGGTATGGGAATCCAGGCAAGCAGTGCCCCATATTTTCTCTTCCATCTTCTAAGCCCCGATATGCCACAGCTACTTTTAGCAAGCTCTACTTGATCAGCCAGCTAGTTAGACAAACTATGCATGCAAGTCAAAGGCAGCAGAATTCTACCTCTACAGTTGCAACTGCGAAATCCAAAGCATCAAGAAGCTGAAGAAGATTGGGCACGTACTGTGATACGTTCTAGAGCCAGGTGTCGTTATTTAAGGTGTCTTATCCAGAACACACAGGTGGTACCCTTTGTATATAAGGGAGACATGAAATCCTTAACTTGTTTTCGCCACAAAGATATTTCATTCTCCTTGTAGCTTTCTTCATGTTCTTGCAATTTCTGTTGCATTAAAATATACTTAAAAGTCGATTTCTTCATTATTTTGTTGACAACAAAACTCAGCTTCATAATTTGAGGCATAGAGGGCAGGATCTTTATCGCTGCTGTTGATCCAAAGTGAACACTAAATACCACTTTCGAAGAAATGAATGCTGTGATGCTTCAAAACAATTTGAATGCTGAAACATATGAGGCAGTCAGCATTCAGTATTCTGCAAAAGCAATGTATTTGTCCCTGCAAAAAATTATTTTGTATAACAAATTCCCAAGAAAGGAAGGACTTTTTTGCTTTTGGACTGTGGTATAGTGGTTAAGAGCGGTGGTTTGGAGCAGTGGACTCTGATCTGGAGAACTGGCTTTGATTCCCCATTCCTCCACATGAGCAGCGGAGGCTAATCCGGTGAACTGGATTTGTTCCCCCACTTGAAGCCAGCTGGGTGACCTTGGGCTAGACACAGCTCTTAGAGCTCTCTCAGCCCCACCTACCTCACATGGTGTCTCTTGTGAGGAGGGGAAGGGCAGGTGATTGTAAGCTGGTTTGATTCTTCCTTAAGTGGTAGAGAAAGTTGGCATATAAAAACCAACTCTTCTTCTACCTTTAATTTTCATGTTGGTGGGGGTTGGGGTGGGTTTCCCTGGCCTAGGCTTTTCATTTCACTTCTCCTGGGGTGAGACTGCAGTGTAGCTCAGTGGTAGAGCATCTACTTTGCATCCAGAAGAGTCCAAGTACAGTTGCTGGCATCTCCAGCTAAAAGGATCAGGTAATAGGTAACTCAAAGACCTCATCCTGAGACCCTGAAAAAGCCACGACCAGTATGAATAGACCATACTGACCTTGATAGAACCAAAGGTCCAGCTAAGGTTAAAGCAACTTCACGTGTATTCCGTTTCTGCAATTTGAAAGGGCGCACAATACTTATGATTTCCTCCCAGTCTCTATAGCATAAACTGAATTCTCGTGATTTATTTAGCTAGTGTCTAATAAACAGTGACTCTTACCCCCTCCCAAGCACACTACTGCATTTGTTTGTGTGGGCAAGATGGAGAGAGTGTTCCTCATTCTAATCACTTCCAAATAAACTTTCCCAATCAGAGTCGGAGGAACAATCTGATCTCTCCCGAGTAGCCATCCATTGGCTGCCCTCCATTTTTCTGTTCCTCTGCCAAGAAATATTCCACAACTGAACAGCCTTCTGGGGGTCAAAATTGTTGATGTCTGGAGAATTCATCTGAATGATCATGAGGTCAGTCATGCTTTCGAGCATCAGCTTCGGACGCCGCTGCATCATGGTCAGCTTCATTTGACAGAAGCCGCGGGCCGCCTCGTCGGAACTTGCAGGCAGCGCCAAGACCAGATCCACCAGTGCCAAGATGTTTGGGTATTTATGAGAATAATCTGAATTCACCAAATCCCATGTTATCCTTCGGACATTCTGATATCTAGAAAAGGCAATTGTGTTTATTAATTAGATCTTTCCAACAGGTCTCAAGCTTAGGTCTCAAGATTAAATGTCAATAAATGTGTGGAAGACGCCACTGTTCACTGGTAAAAGACATCTTGTTTGCAAAACAGCCACAGTTCAATCCCTGGGATCTACAACAGGGTTGTCAAACTCAATTGTTACGAGGGCCAGATATGACATAAATGCCACTTCGTTGGGCCGGGCCATGCCTCGCCAGCCCAGATCAAGGGTGGGTGGGTGGCTGCTTTGGCTGGCTCATGGGCCAGATAACAGCTCTTAAGGGGCCATATCTGGCCTACGGGCCTCATGTTTGACACCCCTGATCTACAGTAAAAGGTCTCAGAGAGCAGATTCTGCCTAGTATCTTGAAGAACTGCTGCTGCCAGTCAGAGTAGACAATAATTAACTAGATGGACCACTGGGTCTGACTCAGCATAAGGCAGCTTCATAAATTCACATGATTTTGCTTATTACCTATTATACAGCTCTGCTTTCAGCATGGTCCATTCGGTCTCAACTTCATCGACCTTCACACCGGCACGTTCCAACATTGGCTCATAATACTTGGTCAGGACAGACACTTCAACCTCACCAAATTCTGTAGGAATTTGAAAGTTAACATTAAAAAAAAAGTTCCAGAAAGAAAGAAAAATCCTTAAAATGTATTCGTTCATTGCCACTGCTTCCGTACCCTGTATGATTTCGTTGGGCCACAGTTTAAAACTCCCGATAGTACTTGCTCTCAAAACGTCTTCGCTAGCATCACAAAAGCAATCGCGCAGGTGGTTCAAAAGATTGCTTAATAGTTCTGTTCGGTCTTGCTTTATATCTCCATCTCCGATTAGCTGGTGACCGTGGAAGTGCGTTGTGGTCTCCACTAGGCGCTCCCTAGGACCAGACCTAAAAAATATCACACACAAGAGTTATCCTGGTGCCTCTGATTTTTACTCAGCTGGTAATTTGTGGCAGTTGTTTATCACACTCAACCTCGCTCTATACATTTGGAGGGTTTCCTGTGTTGACTGAATAGTTGCAAAAACGTCCGCAATGGAAGAGTTCTGATCCTGGGCCACGCGAGACAGGATGTTGAGGACATTAATGACATCCAGCAAGAAATGGGAAAACTTAACAATGTCTGTTTTCAGAAGGAGCTTTAAAAGGTCTTTTGCTTTCTGGTGATTTGAAGAACATGGCTCTTCTTGTATCTGGAAATCAGCAAAAATAACCATTAAACCATTGGCCCTCCCCCAAATACAGTTTTTATCCCCCTCCACTTGTGATTTTAAAAGAGTATTTACCTCACTCATGTGTAGGACAATTGCAGGGTACCCTTTAAGCAGAATTTGAAGAGCAGTCTGTAGGCGGAGGAGCCAACGGGAACCACCAACTCGAGAAGGAATAGCTGGCCTCAGTTTGAGGGCTTTGTATGTTAGCTTAAGATTGCTTTTATTCAGGGGTGAGTTTTGATAAAAATAGTACGCATTTTGCAAGAGACCCAGGAGAACAGTGTACAGATGAGTGCTCTTCAAGGTTGTCTTGTAGGCCATTTCAAGCCGATGAACGAGACAATGTACACTCTGAACACACGGCTGGATTTCTTTCAAAAGTTTAGCCACCCCGTTATTTTGCCCCACCATGACTTCTGCGCCACCACTCCCAAAGCCAACTAGCTTCCTTGCCCAGTCTTGGCTCAGCAGATGGAGCTGCAGATTGGTCTGCAGTATTTTCAAAATGGCATTTTTCACCGCCGAAGCATTGTACTGGTCTACCGACTGAACCCCAACGATCTGGCAATGGACCTTCCCTTCGTAGGCAAAGCGCACATAAACGAGAGCTGCTTCTGTGCTCGTGTGGTCTGTGACACTGTCGCTAATGAGCGAGAAGAACTTGCATTGCTCCAGTTTCTCCTTCAAGGCCCTTCGCTCCACCTCAGCAATGAAGTGAATAAAGATTCTTGCTGCCTTGTCATTTCTGAAGATGGATCCGATATCCACCCCCTTCATATCGTCCAGCTTACACATCCAGTCCAGGTCTGTGAAGGGCCGTCCAGTCTTGGCAATAGCATGGCATGTTCTGAAGATGTTTTCTATTTTCCCTAAGGTTGCTTTATTAATATTTTTTAATAACTGTTCAGTGGTTGTTGTATCTGGGGTAGAGGAGTTGGCCGCTTCCATACAGGTTGCCCAAGCGTGGGCTTCACTGCTTTCATGCTCAGTGACTAATTCAAGTCTGAAGTCATCCGTCCCAGAACAAAAGTTGTGTGTAGCTTCTCCCAAGTCCACATTATGCTTCCGACATAAAGCGCAGTACATCGCGCCTCTTCCGTTGTCGTGCTTCAGCCAAGAGTATTTTGACAGCCACATTTTTTGAAACTCTTGGCTCCTCTGCGATTGCTTGCCTGGAGCTACAGTCTTCTTTTTCAATTGCTTCAGAACGGCTAAGGCTATAAATATTTTAAATACAACTTCACATTAAAATGTTTTGTTATCACTCTTGTTATCACTTCACTTGAATTTTCCTCCCTTCTGGCATTGTTACCCATACTCCGGAATAATAGGAACATTATAAAATTGGTACACTCAGAGCTGGGTGTGCTCCTGTTAAAAAGGGTTTTCTTTTCCCCACCCTACAGCTCGAGTTCTGTGCCAACAAAAGCTACGTTCTATACCTTGCATAATGCATGCACCATGAGCTCAATTACATCATTTCTTAATTTGCAATAGTTTTACTGCTTTAATCATTCTGTATAATTTATTCTGGCCATGTGAGTAGGTGCAAAGGATGAGTCAAGGCACCAAAGCCTCACTTCCATCTGCTACAAATCTTATTTAGCAACCTTGATGGTTACTGAGGTTTCAGCAGATGTTGCCCACACACTTTCAAGTGCTTCTTTTTGCACCAATACGGGGTAGAAGTTTGAAAAAGGAAACATGGAAGCCAAAATTCACAAGAAACTAAAATCCTGCATTCTTCTGTGCTCCTACAGAACTGCCGCATAAAAACAGTCCCTGAAGTACGATGCCGACATATAGTTGTTGCGGCTTCCACAAGGGTTGCCAGCCGTAGCTGGCAAGCTGCCGGGTGACTTTGTGGGCAGGGGCAATCTTATTGACATTGAGCTGATGCACAATGCCACTTCTGGCAAAACACACACACACACAAAACCCAGAAGTAACATGTGGGAATGATGCTCTATGATTCACTCCATAGCTATATGACTAAACCATAGCTATAGAGGAAGGCTGGAGGCTTCTTGTTTCCTCACACTTTACACAATTGGCAGAGAACTGCCCTGCTTCCAGGACTGGGAAGATCTATTTATTTAATTTATTTATTTTCTTCATTTGTACCCTGCCTTTTTTCCCAGTGGGGGCCCAAGGCAACCCAGTGAGCTTCTACAGAAGAGTAGGGATTCGGACCTGGGTCTCTTAGATACTAGTCTAACACTCTTAACCAGCACACCACAGATTCTGAATTTATTCCTGATAAATTTACTACATCACAAATTTTTAATACAAAAGGGTAAAGGAGTCTGAGAACAGCATCACAAGAGATGCTTTAAGAGCCTTGCAGCTCAGAAACACATGCATCTCCTAAGGTTGCATGTCATACAAATACTGCAGGAGTAAGAAATGCAACCTACCATATTTTTCCGTCTATAAGACGCCCCCATGTATAAGACAATCCCTATTTTTTTTAACCTAAAATTAAGAAAAAATAGGGGTCCTCTTATGCATGGGGGCATCTTATAGCCTCCTTCTGTGTATAAGATGACCCGTCTAATTTTGGGGCTAAATTTTTAAGAAAAAAGGTTGTTTTATACACGGAAAAATACGGTAGTTTATATCAGTCTTTAGACTGGCATCTCCAGTCAAAAGGATCGAGCAGTATCTTGTGTGAACGGCTCATGAGGCTCATCTATAATACAGCCTGGACTCCAGTTTATTACCTTAGTAAGAATTAAATCTTAAATTATGTCACTTGCTTTGGAGACTCTTTGCCTTTCTGTGTGTTTTGTCTGTGTAATTTTAGCAACATGATAGCCTCTTATAATAAACTTAGCAACTGAAGTATAAATGTATAAATTCTGATGTTAGAACACTTTCAGACTCCTGAATTAAACTACTTATGCAAGTTTAACTTAAAGAAGTTAATAAATCTACACAATGCATTACAGATTTGCCATGCAGAACAGCAAAACTTTTAAAACAACATTTGAAAACGTAAGATCCAAATCGGTGGAATACTTATTACTTGACATCTACAGCTTTTTCACACGCTATGCATGACAGCAAACCCGGCTGCTGTCGAATGTATCATTAACAGGAGTGTATAAGTAACAGGAAACCACATGCAGTCCCAGCTCTCTCACAAGTATTCTTGAAAGGTACATGTAGGTTATATTTACCTTCTACAGTTTCAGGTACGTTGGAGACAGACATTGTTTACAAGAATTGGGAAGTGGCTCAACAGAGATCTTGCTTCCTATGACATATGCAGTTTTGTCCCACTGAACATTTTGCAGTTTTCCCCCAACAATTACAAAAAAGGCATTTAACATAAGGCAAACATGGGCTGCTTACACATATCACAGGCAACAATCCCTCTGTGAATTACCTTCAAATCTCTGGGAGGAAAATCCCCCCCAAATTATTGTCTGCCTCTAGCCTCTAAAGCCAGCTAAATGTTTCCTATTGAAAAGGAAACAAATACGCAGATCATGAGAGGGAAGGCAGGAAGGGTTTGCATCAGTGTTTGGCTCTCGTGGCCCTTTCTTACATGCCCAGTGTAATGCTGATCACCACTTTGGGGGCAGGAAGCAATTTTCCTCCAGACCAGATTGGCCAGGCACCCTGGAAGGTTTTTTCCATCTTCTGAGCATGGAGTAGGGGCCACTGGGGTTGTGGGAGGCAGGTAGTTGTGAATTTCCTGCATTGTGCAGGGGATTGGACTAGATGACCCTGGTGGTCCCTTCCAACTCTACGATTCCAAGATTTTGACTCTGCTCTTTGACCGAATTCACACATGTCACTTAAAGCACTTTCTGGCCCTTTTGCTACTTGTGTGTGTGGCTCCATCCACATATCATTGGTTATTACACTACTGTTGCACTGTAGCAATCATTTGCTTGTCTTGTCCACAGAGGAAAATCCAGTTGTGAATCATTGCTATAACCCAGCGACAGTGCAATGCCTAGCAATGTGTGAATGCAGCCCTGGTGTGAAAGGCAGTTTTCAATGCACTTTTATCAGGTTTCCCAGTTGACCATGTTCCCAGTTGACCCAGTTGCCCATGCAGAAAGGTAGATTTATAGTGGCATTGCAGCTTTTCTGCACTCTTCATGCCACTTCAATCTTAACTTACAGAGAAACATCTTTGAATACTGGTATGCACAGTTACAGGAAGCATCAGCGCCAACAGTAGAAGTGTAAAAAAATTAGTAGCTTTAAACCTTAGGCCGATAACTAACTCACGTTTGCAAAAAGGTTAAAGAGGGAATCTTCCTACCTTTTGGTGCCACCTGTAGAAACTGTTTATGAAGACTGCTAAGCTGCGAAATCGTTAGAGTACCATTCATAGCAGTCTCTACCGATGGAGGGCGGGATGGAGGGACAGCATCCGGGAATACTTTGATATCAGCATTAATGTAAAACTCTGTCCCTTCTAGAACAAGCTCGTTCTGGATTCTAGAAGATGTTTCGATATGGTGGCGGGCAACCTCGATTAATTTCTCAACGCTGTAAAGATATGACATTAAATAAACTAGAATATCATTATGTCAACAGTTCTTTAGCACATGTAGCTGCCAGGACTGCATCTAGGGACGCTTTCACACATGCTAAATAATGCATTTCCACTTAGGGTTGCCAACCTCCAGGTACTAGCTGGAGATCTCCTATAACAACTGATCTCCAGCCGATAGAGATCAGCTCACCTGGAGAAAATAGCCTCTCTGGCAATTAGACTCTGTGGCACTGAAGTCCCTCCCCTCCTCAAACCCCACCCTCCTCAAGCTCCACCCCAAAAACCTCCTGCCGGTGGCAAAGAGGGACCTGGAAACCTTACTCATATCCAATAATGGTTGACGTTGCTCTGTGTGCTTCGTACCCAAAAAGAAACATCCAGTTCTTCAGGAAAATTATTCTGTATACCCTTTTGTATTTTTAATAAATTTGGCCATAGATATACCTTTCCCACTCAGTTTCAGTACCCTTTAAAAGAAAGCACTGGCATTTGCTGTTAACAAATATATGGCTATTATTATTATTATTAGCCCACCGGAAGAAAATGGCCCCTTGGGCAACTGGACTCTATGGCACTGAAGTCCCTCCTCTCTCCAAACTGCGCCCTCCTCAGGCTCCGCCCCAAAAACCTCCCACCAGTGGTGAAGAGGGACCTGGCAACCCTACTTCCAATGCACTTTGCAAATGGATCTAACTGTGTGAAAATGCAAAATCCACTTGTGACCATTGCTAAAGTGAGTTCAAAGTACAAACGAAAGTACAAGGCTCAGGCTGACAAACATCGCTCCCCCAGTAAGGAATGCAAGGTGGGGGATCTCGTCTATCTGTCCACCAAGAACCTACGATCCATTAGCCTGTGCGATAAACTCAGTGCCAAGTACGTGGGTCCATCCCCCATTTCCCGGATTATTAATCCAGTGACTGTAGAACTCTCCTTGCCCAAGTCTCTATGGAGAATTCATCCTGTGTTCCATGTCAGTCTTTTAAAACCGTACATTCCTTCCCAAAAATGGCATCCTGAGCCACAACGCGAAGTGCCTGAAATGGTGGGGGAGGAACAATTTGAAGTAGCTAAAATACTGGATTCTCGCATTCGCTACGGTACCCTTCAATACCTGGTCCACTGGAAACATTTTAGTCCCGCCCAGGATGAATGGGTGCGCGCCTGTGATGTCTCCGCCCCCCACTTGGTACAAGAATTCCATGCCGCCTACCCTCACAAACCCACGCTGGGAGGGTGAAGGGGGGTCTTTAGGGGGGCAGAATGTCAGGAGCAGGCCATGAGGATGGTATGTGGTAGTGTTGTTGTGCTGTTTTGTTGTTGTGCTTCCAGGTGCTGTTGTGCTATTCTGTCCAAGGCCAGTCTAAGCCCCGTGTTTAGTCTTCATAGATTCCCATACTGTGGGAATCGCCGAGTGCTCCTTCCTGCCTGTTGGAGGGGGAGTTGCCTGGGTAACCGGTTATCTCCTTTTGCTCTCCCATATATGCTATGTGCCTTGCCTTTGACCCTTACTAGTGTCCTTTTGAAGATGGCTTCTGAAACCTGTCGATTCTAACCAATACAACTGCTTTCGTGGATTTGCCGTCTGCTGAAATCTGTTTATGGGTTTGCCTCAGGGCTAGAGCTTACAATGCCCCAGTTACAGACAGAAGATGACTGCCAAAAAATGAAAATTAACAAACTAATCGCTAATGAAAAATGAATCAACTGAGGAGAGGGGTCTTTAAAAGGAAAACAAACTAAAAAAACCCGTTTCTATGCACACCTCTAATAATTATGAAGATGCCTGTGGTTTTCATCTGTTATTAATGCTGATGGTGTTCCTATTGCTGATTTTGTAATTTATTCCTGTGTTTTAATTTTGCGTGTGAACAGCTTTGGAGACAATTGGTGGGAAAGTGGTTATACATCTTTTGAATAAGTAGTAATGAAATAAATATGAGCAGAGACACAGTATTGGATCCAAACAACCTCGCTGCTGGTGAAAAAGGAACAAGAGGTCCAATTTAATCACCCAAAAGGTTATGTTGAAGCTAGGGTTGCCAACCTCCAGGTACTAGCTGGAGATCGCCTACTATTACAACTGACCGCCCAAAGTTCACCTGGTAGAGATCAGTTCACCTGGAGAAAATGGCCACTTTGGCAATTGGATTCTATGGCATTGAAGTCCCCCCCTCCCTAAACCCTGCCCTCCTCAGGCTCTGCCCCAAAAATCTCTGCCCCCAAAATTTTCCAACCCAGAGCTGGCAATCCTAGTTGGGGCTCATGGGACCAGCATATACACAAGCCACATGGGATGGGGCAGTAGTAAGCAGGGGAATTTCATAAGATTGGCTGGAAGAGCTTTCTGGATCCAATCCAAAGGTATGGCCTTGTGTCAGAAATACTGCAGTTGAAAAACGATTCCCCCTGATAGCATCTTTATCCCGTTTCTTGGTCCAGACATCTACCAGGTCCAGCTACTATGCTTCATCAGCATTAACCATCTCTTACCTGGACATTTCAGCCAAGTATCTCTCTCCAAGCCATTTTTCCATATCCCTGTACACTAGTTCGGCTTTCGAGGTTAAATCTTCAATGAAGGCGTGCGCTTTAAATTTTAACATCTCAAGTCGAGATTTTGCAGCCTCCGCTGTGGACAAAGTTAGTTTGGAGTAAATAAAAAGAAAACACTCACCAACTAATTTTACAAGTTTGACAACCAAACGTTAGCCCTTTATTTGAGAAACAGGCATCCTGAGCCTCTGAATCTGCAAATGCTTAGCTATGGTTTAAGTATTACTTGTGGATATTTACACTACAATTATGGATTGGCAATTAGCTTCCTTTATTGGATTGACTCAATAAAGGAAGCCACAGCCTTCAATGTGCAAGATCTGAGCAAGGCTGTCAAAGATAGGACATTTTGGAGGACTTTCATTCATAGGGTCGCCATAAGTCAGAAGCAACTTGACGGCACTTAACACACACACACACACACAATTAGCTTGGTAAGAAACTAGCCCTCTTCAATTGTTATGTTTTATTATGTGGTTGAGGAGAATGTGCAACACGTGATCCTCCTGTTATTCACAATCATCATTTTGCCAGAAAGGCCATGCCAGGGTTGCCAGCTCCGGGTTGGAAAATATCTGGAGATTTTGGGGGTGGAGTCTGAGAAGGGCGGAGTTAGGAGAGGGGAGGGACTTCAATGCCACAGTCCAATTGCCAAAGTGGCCATTTTCCCCAGGTGAACTGATCTCTATCGGCTGGAGATCAGTTGTAACCGCAGGAGATCTCCAGCCACCACCTGGAGGTTGGCAACCCTAGGCAATGTGCAAACCTCTGAACACCAGTGCTAGCAGGCAGCATCAGGGAAAGGCCTCGGCCTCCGTGTCTTGTTTTGTTGGGCCCTCCAGGGCAACTGGTTGGCTGCTGTGTGAAATAGTATGCTGGACTAAATGGACCACTAGTATGGTCCAGCAAGCTCTACTTATATTTTCTGTGGGTTCTGGTTCTTGTGTACAGAAACAGAAAACACGAGCATTGCCCCTTTCAGACAAAACAGCAGTTGTGTTTCAGGAAGATTAAGTGCAGCATGTGTAGTAAATCGTGTAGTAAAAAGTAACAACTGGAAAGAGCTACTATAGCTTTGAAATCATTGCTCATGTTAATAGGGTTCCCATTTGCCCAGTTATGGCCAATTAATTGGGCTGGTTGGCGGATGGAAGCAGGCCAGTTGAAGGGGTAGAAGTGATCCCCGCGCGTGGCATGATGATTTCACTTACGAGTTAACCCTGGAAGCACCGGCATTGTGATGGGGACACTCTAGCATTTCCATAGAGGTTTTGGAGGACAGTGCTACAGCATCCCATGCGATACCGGTTTACCCTGGAAGCGACATTATCGCACCATATGCACAGATCGCCACCCCCAGCCCCGCCTCCACAAAGCTCCCACCAGTGGCCGGGGGGATCTGGCAACCCTACACATTAACCATGGTAAAGTGTTACATCTGCACTGAGAAAACCACGGTTAAGGAAACTTTCCTGCCTCTACGGCATTTCTACTCATAGACAAGCAGGTTTTACTAGTTGTCTTTTTGGGGAAGGGCATAGTTTAGCAAGTTATACTGTAGTTTTGGATGGTCCAGAATAGACCAATCTCATCAGATCTCCGAAACTAAGTAGGTTCAGCCCTGGCTAGTACTTGGATGGGAGATCACCAAGGAAGTCCAGGGCTGCTATACAGAGGCAGGCTGCTATGCAGAGGCAGGTAATGGCAAACCACCTCTGTTCATCTCTTGCCTTGAAAACCCTGTGGGGTCACCAGAAGTCATCTGTGACTTGAGGACACTTTCTACTATCACTATAGCTTTACTACCTGGATCTTATAACCAGGATTAAGGCAACAAAGGTAATTTATGCTTGGGCACTTGGACTCATGTTTGGCCCCAGTCTGACTCGGTTGTTCCTTGGAGCTCTACACGAGTTCTCCGTCCATTCAAAATGACTTCACTGCCAGCCCTCGCAATGTCCAGGTCTTCCCATTCCTCTGTTAATCCGCCTTTTCCCTTTAACCTGAGCTCAGCCTGGCTGAAATCTCCATGCAGATGGCAAAACCGGGCCACAAAAAGACTGGCTTCTCTCACAGCCAATCACAAAGCAGCATGTAAAGAGGTGGCGATTAAAATACTTCCCGCTTCCTGGCACTCTTTCTGAGCAAAAGGAAGGCTTCTTAAAATCAAGGCGTGGATTTCTCCCCCACACACACTTTCTTTCAGATTGCTCCATTTTTTGTTTATTGTTCTTAAAATGCTTTTTTATGCGACAATTGGTTTTTTTTTGGGGGGGGGAATCTTCTCTCACAGTGATCATTGCAATTACAAAGTAGCATTTATGGGGGTGGGGACTTGATTTGAGCTTGGAGGCTGCTGGTGCAGAGATTCCCAGCAACGAACCTCAGGCAAAACTCCCATGCATAAATGACCAAAGTATGGTTAGCTCTGACATTGGTTTAATGTTATGTATGTAACAGGCTCAACTAAATATCGTTCAAGCTTATGGAAGAGGACTTTTTCCCAGTACTTTTCCATTTGCAAACAATGAACATTTCTTGGGCTTATATCTTTCAGATTATTGCTTACCTTCATGCTCTAGTGCAGTAAAAAATTCTTGCTTCATTCTAAGTTTCAGTTCCTGTTTTTTTAAGTCCTCCGGGGACAGAGGAATGAGCGGTGGTTCAACCACAGATGTAGATTCTGCAAGGAAGAGAGAATGTTTTGCACGGTACTGAATCCACACATTCTTTGAGCTGTCTTGGATGCGTTGCGGTGCCACTGCAGTACCAGTTGCTAGCACTAAACAGCTAACATTTTTGAGCATTTTCCACATACACACACAAAAACGGTTTCACTCAAACTTTCACAACACTAAAAATTTCACCATTTTGGAAGTTGCAATATTTTACACTATTGGTTGGATCCTGCCTGAAATTTCAGATGATTCCCCCCTTCCAAGCAAAGCTCTATCTCCTCCCGCCCCCCACTCCACCACTATTCCTGGGGATACCCCACTCCCTAGGAGCACCATTTGAAGGTGAATTTTGGATTGTAGCAGAGGGGGGAGGGGGAGAAATGGTGCGTCTGTGGACAGAAATTTTTCCATCTGTGGAAATTTTAGGTGGGCTCCAAGCCTACATAATGATCAGCACTCAATGCAATAAGCAGGGTCGCCAGACCTTTGAATGGGGAATGAAAGGCAGTTGTACTAGGACACGATAGAGGTCTATAGAATAAGGCATGGTATGGACAGAGTGGACAGGGAGAAGCTTTTCTCCTCTCTCATACTAGAATGCGGGGTCATCTGCTGAAGCTGGAGGGTGAGAGATTCAAAACAGATAAAAGGAAGTATTTCTTCACACAACGCATAGTTAAATTGTGGAACTCCCTGCCTCAGGATGTGGTGATAGCTGCCACCTTAGAAGGCTTTAAGAGGACAGTGTTCATGGAGTAGAGGGCTATTCATGGCTACTAGTAAAAATGGATACTAGTCATGATGCATACCTATTCTCTCCAGCCTCAGAGAAGCATGCCTATTATATTAGGTGCTTTGGACACAAGCAGGACAATGCTGCTGCAGTCGTCTTGTTTGTGGGCTTCCTAGAGGCACCTGGTTGCCCACTGTGTGAACAGACTGCTGGACTTGATCCGATCCCACATGACCTTTCTTATGTTCTTATGACACAAACAAACTATTGGGGAGGGAAACATGCTTGTGAAAACAGCATATGGCCTTTTGTGGTTAAATGTTCAAACAGGTACTGTCATTGGTTCTTGTAGGTTATCCGGGCTGTGTAACCGGGGTCTTGGTACTGTCACTTTTCTGCAAGGCAGAAATATCCACCAAAATAAAAGTGGTTTCACTCTTCCATAGTGCGCACAAGCACCACAAAATCCACAGAGCTCCACAAAAAGCAATCACTGCAATTGAATCATGGCCATACTGTAAGCGCGATGAATGAGCAGAGGAGGCATACGTCAGAAAAGGTATGAAAGGGGAGAATGCGTGAATTAGAACAGGGGTTAATAAAACTTGATTCTGGGGAAAGCCTTCTTCAGAAATCAATCAGTGCTCCCAGGATCATAGAGAAAAACTCGTGTCATTCTATGCAATGATTCTCATGTGTTCTCTTAAGGGGGAGGGGGAGCCAAATGTTTTTAAAATGCAGTGGAGCAAAGAAGCACGGACACAAAGATAACCAGTGACTCAAAGCAAACTCTGCTTTTTGGAAACATACTTTTTTTTTTTTACCCCATACCAGCAGTGCCCTCACAAATATCCCTGGGTACAATCAAACCTGGATGATGGCCCGGGCTATCCTGATCTCGTCAGGATGGAGAAAAGCAGAATACAAGTAAAATATAAGAGTAAATATATAAAATAAGCATGTGTAAAGTCCCTCTGTTGTCTGCTCTTTGGCCGTGCAAGGGGCTGCATCAAGATCAGTGTAGCAGTCCAACTTTTCAGTTATGTCTTTTTCTTGAGCCCGTGTGATTTTATTCATTCAGAACCACTTCGTAAAAAAGAAACAGTTGCACCTTGCTTACCTCTCTTTTTCCCTTTTTTGGTGTCTTTGCTCTCCTTTCGACTCCCCTTGGCATCCTTTCCACCCTTCCCCTCTTTCGCCTCCTTTCCGCCTTTCTTCTCTTTCGCCTCCTTCCCACCTTTTCCGCCTTTCCCCCCTTTGCCTTCTTTTCCGCCTTTGCCAGCAGCTGCTTGGGAAGATTTCTGGTGTTCCTTCTCATTTATTTCTTGCTGCAGGCGCTCTCTTTCTTCCTCGGCCTCTTTGTCTTGCATTTCAGAGCTGACCTTAAATGTTAACAGGTATGTTTTAGTACAAACACCAGGTAAGAGAGCCCCATGGCACAGAGTGGCAGTACTGCAGTCAAAAGCTCTGCTCACAACCTGAGTTCGATCCTGGAAGAAGTCGATTTCAGGTAGCCGGCTCAAGGTTCAGCCTTCCATCCTTCCAAGATTGGTAAAATGAGTACCCAGCTTGCTGGGGGTAAAGTGTAGATGACTGGGGAAGGCAATGGCAAACTACCCCATAAACAAAGTCTGCCTAGTTAACATCGAGATGTGATGTCACCCCATGGGTCAGTAATGACCCGGTGCTTACACAGGACTACCTTTACAAGCACCAGGACTACCTTTACAAGCACCAGGAACAGCAAGGCAGTTCATGAGAGGGAGGGCATCTTGGCCGTCTTCTGGGCATGGAGTAGGGGTCACTGGGTGTTTGTGGGGGGGTAGTTGTGAATTTCCTGCATTGTGCCGGGGGTTGGACTAGATGATCCTGGTGGTCCCTTCCAACTCTATGATTCTATGATTCTAAGGCAACAAGTTTGAACAAATTGTCATTCTCTTGTTTTACAGATAGTCAATATTTTTAGAAAATGTTAAAAAGAAGAAAATGGGTATCATAAATATGCATCTATTGACGGTATTTATCAGCTGCAGTTCATGGGGGGAGGTAGTTGTGAATTTTCTGCATTGTGCAGGGAGCTGGACTAAATGACTCTGATGGACCCTTCCAACACTATGATTCTATGCAGCAATTTGCTGAAGAACTGTCACCATCCAAACGAGGAGAGGGAACTAGTTCTGTTGGTGGAGGGGTTAGCAGAGGTATCAGGGCAGTCACCTTAGCCCTGTGCAGGCACGCCACCAGATGTTCAGCAGCTGCGTGCCTGCATCCATCCATTCCACCAGCATCTCTGGACACTCCCTACTGAGGGCTCCAAAATACTCCTCCCATTCACTAGCACTCAGCACACACTTAACAGGCAGTTTTTCAGTGATCTGCTGAATGAGCTGCCGCTGATGTTCATACAGACCTTTTTGTGAAAAATGATTATTTAGATAGATGGACAAACAGTTTGTATGTTAAACTCTGAAGATTAGGAAGGAAGGGAAGGTAAACATCTGATGTAAACTATCTCTATCCACTGATGTGAAAGCTGGACATTGAAGAAAGCTGATAGGAAGAAAGTAGATTCCTTTGAAATGTGGTGTTGGAGGAGAGTGTTACGGATACCGTGGACTGCCAAAAAAAAACAACCCAGTGGAATATAGATCAAATCAGGCCTGAACTACAGTAACTCTAGAAGCTAAAATGACTAAATTGAGGCTATCATATTTTGGTCACATTATGAGAATCACTGGAATCACTGGAAAAGACAATCATGCTAGGAAAAGTTGAGGGCAGCAGGAAAAGAGGAAGACCCAACAAGAGATGGATTAACTCAATAAAGGAAGCTATGGCCCTCAGTTTGCAAGATCTGAGCAAGGCTGTCAAAGATAGGACATTTTGGAGGACTTTGATTCATAGGGTCACCATGAGGTGGAAGTGACTTGATGGCACTTAAAACACACACATACATCCTCTGATAAACAATCTGCTTTTTAACTAGTTCTGCAGTGCAGTGATTGATTAAATGTCAACGGATGTCTGTGTTACCAATCACAGGTGCCTCTTTGAGATACTGAAGGAAGTATGATAACAATGTTTTGAAATAGTTTCAGGAAGGTAGACGTGTTGGTCTTAAGTAGTTAGTTAGTTAGACGTGTTAGTCTAGTCGCTCCTTAGAGAACAAGATTTTCGGGGTGTAGGCTTTTCAAGAGTCAAAGCTCCCTTCGTCAGATGTATCTGACATATCTGACATATCTGATGATGTATCTGACGAAGAGAGCTTTGACTCTCAAAAGCTTATAACCTTAAAAATGTGTTGGTCTCTAAGATGCTACTGGACTGGAATGTTTTAAAAGCCAGAGTTCCATATTCACCCACCTTGATTTTATTGCCTAGTACAGAAATTTACCAGAACCAAGTTATCCTCAAAAAATAGTTGAATGTCTAAGCCTGAAGCATGATTTAAACTAACCCCCAACTGATTAGTAAATTATTGCTTGCAGTCTTAATTTAAACAGTTCTCTTGACAACAGAGCCTTGGCCTGATACGGAGCCCCATGAACAACCTGAAGAACACATGGAACTCCTGCAGGAGAAATGGCTTCTCCATTTGTTTTAACAAGGTGAGCTCTACAAACGATCTCCTTGTGTTCAAAATATTGTCGAAGGCTTTCACGGTCAGAGTTCATCAGTTCTTGTAGGTTATCCGGGCTGTGTGACCGTGGTCTTGGTATTTTCTTTCCTGACGTTTCGCCAGCAGCTGTGGCAGGCATCTTCAGAGGAGTAACACTGAAGGACAGTGACACTGTCCTTCAGTGTTACTCCTCTGAAGATGCCTGCCACAGCTGCTGGCGAAACATCAGGAAAGAAAATACCAAGACCACGGTCACACAACCCGGATAACCTACAAGAACTGATGATCTCCTTGTGTCTTAGAGAGAAAGGCTGGCTCTAAAGGAAGTAAACGAATGAATCTCTTGGTGACCCGTGCAACCAGACACTTGGACCCAAGACAACGTTCAGCTTGCATCTCTCTTTCTGAAGCTAAAGGAGAGTTTCACAAGCAGCTCTGGATATGGTCATCTATTGTTCCTAGTAACACAGTCATCAGCCTAACTTCAGGATGCCTGATGTGGAGACTCGGGATGTGCAGCGTTTGAGCTCTTCGATAAACGCAGATTTTTCTTACCATGTTAGATATTGTCATGACGGCATTGTGCCACGTCTCAGAGAGCAGTTTCTCATCAGAGTTAAAATTAAACAAGGCGCTTTCAGAAGCCAGATAATCCTCCTTGGCGCTCTTTATTTGATATGCTTTGGTTTTCTGCTTGGTGAGTACGATGTCCGGAGAAGGACACCTGCGAGACGATAAAGGGATTCTAAAAAAAAAAAAAAGACAAAAAACAACCTTAGTCTTGAATTTCCTACAAGGAGTATACATATTTACATTGCACCAATCATGGTTTCATACATTGCAAAGGTATCCTCAGACAAACTAACAGCCACTGAGGCTAGAGGTTACAGACTATGACACACACCCATATATACCAGAATGCTGGGACCAGCTTTGTTACAACCCATCATTGTAGGATACTGTGTAGGACACTTAGAACACAATCCTAAACAGAGTCATAAGCTACTAAGTCCACTGAAGTCAATAGGCTTAGAAGGGTATAAGGACTGTATTGTTACGGTATCATCTGTACAAAGCAGAATACTCACAACCAAGTAGTCTGCCAGTCCCCCAATGGGGGTGAGGGCACAGGATTCCCCCAACTCTAGTTTCTCATTGCTGCTAATTTTTTAAATAGCCATCTGGCCAAAGGCGTGACATCCCTTCTGGGAAAAACCCAGAAGGAATGTCATGTCTCTCTAAGAATTACCACGCAGTTTCCGGTGATCCCTAGGGAAGTGAGATGTCACTTCTGGGTTTTTCCCAGAAGTGACAGCATGCTATTGGTGATGGCTGCCGCCATGGCCCTGCCCCAACCCCCCAGTCTCCCACCATAACTGGCAACCCTGCAACCAAGGCTCAACCAAATTATCTATCCACCCTTCTGTGGTTGGCTGATTGTGCCATACATGCAGGTCTCACTATGCACTAAGCATGCTTTCTGAGTGTTGCAGGAGAAGGAAATCCAAGCTTTGCCCTTGGCTCCCTGCTGTCACTTGCTGAGACCTATGAATTAGGGCTGGTTGAGCAAAGAGGCTATGTGATCACCAGAATAGCTAAATACATTCAAATCTCTTTGTGTCGTAATGGCAATAGGACTCAAATCCCCTAAAAAGGAGTGGGGAATTGAACCCGGCTCTCTTGAGTAGGCAAGCACCAGAGCAGGATGCAAGTGCCCGGTTAGCTTTAGCAACAGTTAGCAACCCTGAGCCCATATTTTATTATTTATATCATCCCTGCAAATGATCATGAGCTCACTACTCTGCCATGAAGTATTCTAAGAACCTTGGGCCAGTCGTTCTCTCAATATAACCTACCTCACAGGGTTGTTGCGAAGGTGAACTGTGCACCACTCTGAGCTCCTTGAAGAGGAGGAGGAGATGGAGACGGAGAAGGAGAATTGGTTTTTATATGCCGACTTTCTCTACCACTTAAGGAAGAATCAAACCGGCTTACAATCACCTTCCCTTCCCCACAACAGACACCCTGTGCAGTAGGTGAGGCTGAGAGAGCTCTAAGAGAACTGTAACTTGCCCAAGGTCACCCAGCTGGCTTCATGTGGTGGAGTGGGGAACCAATTCACCAGATTAGCCTCTGCCGTTCACGTGGAGGAGTGGGGAATCAAATTCAGTTCTCTAGATCAGAGTCCAGTGCTCCACACAACCACTCTTAACCACTACGCCACGCTGGCTCTCTGGAAGAGGGTGGGATAGAAATGTACGAACTATTTTTTGACATGTGAAAGTTGAACATATATTTAACTTCTAGCTTTGTAAACCCTCAAATTTTAATACTGTATATCTACAGCTGCTTCTTTTATTTCTTCTAGGAGATGTCCTAAGCGTGCAGCAATGTTCTCTGTCAATTCACCACACACAAACATACAGATTTAGTATTTATTGCAATGTTACAATTCTGACTGTACGTTTTAATCTTGCCCTCTTCATCTCCTTGAATCAGGTCTACCAGGGGTATTCTGCTAAACTCTGTGCTGGTCTCTGTGGGGGTTTTGCCTTCCATTCCTCGATAATAGTCATGCAACAGTCTCTTGGTATCTTGGAAACGGTCCACTTCGTACTGCATACATACAAGGGAAGGTTAATTTTTTCTTTAAAAATCAGTTATTTTTTGATACCTCTTCTTAACAGACTGTACACAAAACAGCTCATAAAACATCAAAATGCTGTACAGATATTTTACAAATCCCAATGAATACAACACTCCCAGTCCTTAAATAATTTCAGGGTGCTATATGCTTAAGGCGCAAAGTAGGTATTATGGAGATTGTGTGTGTTGTTGCCACTGAAAGCAGAAGCCGCATTTCCTCCCTGTTTTCAGCTTGTAATATTTAGTATTTTAGAAGTGTGATGTGACCCAACAACATCATCACAACAAAAGCTGTACTACTAGATGTTTTGAGGGAGACAAGGAGGATATATGGGACAAAATGCATAAACTGTATAAAATCTGGTTTGAGTCTAAAAGATCCACTGAAAGATCAATCAAAAGTATTCTCTTAATATCAGAGCAGATAGACCTGTTGGTTCAAAATAAAGTACAAAAAAAAAAAAAATAACCTTAAAGCAAATACATGGCTTCTGATCTTTATTGTACTATCTGTGACCAACATAAGAACAACTAGGTTACACAGAGCCGTGGCTGCCCCATAGCTGTGGCATTCCTCTCCCTAACCTAGACCCATCATCTGGCCATGTTTCAAAAACCCTTTTAAAGGGATCGAACACAGGATTCACATTTTCCTTCCTCCCTGCTTCCCTGCAATTGGCCTTAAGAATAGTTGGTCATGCACAAACACTAACCATGGCTAATGATAACCAGGGTCAGCAACTAAATCCACTCGTAACTGGCTTCAAACCTTGGATAGAAACAAAGATCAGTTGATCAAAATTAACATTGTGAATAGCCATGGTTAAAGTGGGTGAAGGGTGAGGAAGGAAGAATTTGTGAGGGGGCGTTGCTAAAGGGCAGCCGTGTCCCTTGACCATGGTTCACACTTTACCATGGTTAAGGGACTAGCAGTAAGAGTCATTTTTTGAAGCAATCAATCAAACTGTTTTACAAGAGAGACACTGTCCTTCAGTGTTACTCCTCTGAAGATGCCTGCTACGGCTGCGGGCAAAACGTCAGGAAAGAAAATACCAAGACCACGGTTACACAACCCGGACAACCTACGAGAACCAATGAACTCTGACCGTGAAAGCCTTCGACAATATTTTGTTTTACAAATCTTTGCCTCACAGATACCAAAGCACCTTTGAATAGCTGTCTAAAATACACTTATGAAAGAGCTATACAAATTGTGTTGCTTCACAGCAAACTCAAGTGGATTTTGCCAAGTTCAGAAGACGAACCCCTTTAGAAGGCAGCCAAGAAACATTGTGCACCTGCCACACTTTGATTTATTATTAGAACAGAAGCCTCTGAATTTGTAACTGAAAAAAACACACATACAGAAACCCCAGTGCTGTATATTCATGGGAAAATTCACAAAACCACAGTCACAAAAGGAAGAAAAACCAGCACAAAGCACCCAGTTGCATAGAATAACCACCAGCCCAAAGGCCAAAGCCTGCCAATCTTCAGCTTCACATCCGACCTAGCTCCTGGCAGGTCAGGAAGCCAGGCCCCAGAAGGAAGGTAATGCTGGGAAAGATGAAACAAAGCTAGCCAGGCCAAAGCAAGGTAATGCAGAGGTTAAGCAGATTGAGGTGTCTGTGTGTGCACAGAGACAAGGCTAGATAAAGCAATAAGCCAAAAGAGGTCACGTATTAAGATCCGTAATGCAGATTAGCATGGACCAGAAGCTGCTACAGATATCCAAACCAGAGAGCAAACCTGACCTAGAAGTCTTCAAAGTCTTACCACTTGTGGTTTCCCTGCTTTGGCCAGGACTGGGAGGTGGTACACAAGCCGAATCCCTGCTTAACATCCCTCCCAGGCGCCAAGACTCATTGCTGGTGTGAGTCCACATAGTTAGCCAGCATGGGGTGGCGGTTAAGAGCGGTGAACTCTAATCTGGAGAACCGGGTTGGGTTCCCCACTCCTCAACATGAGCGGCGGAGGCTGATCTGGTGAACCGGGTTGATTTTCCTACACTTACACATGAAGCTAGTTGGGTGACCTTGGGATAGTCACAGTTCTCTCTAAACTCTCACAGCCCCACCTTCCTCAGAAGGCGTCTGTTGTGGGGAGAGGAAAGGAAGGTGACTGTAAGCCACTTTGAGACTCCTTAAAAGATAGAGAAAATCGGCATATGAAAACCAACTCTTCTTCTTCTTAGATGCCCAGAAAAGCACAGAAAAGTCCATAAGAGTCCAGAGGCAACCAAAGACCCCAGATGTGCCAGACAGTTTCTGAATAACTGAGAAGATGCAGAGACTGCTGTGTCAGCATCATGGACTTGACCATGGTTGTCCTGCCATTTTTGACTGTGACTTGCTGGTACAGGCACAACACAGCACAGCTATCTCATATACCTGGGGTAGGGAACCTTTTTTCCGCCAGAGGCCATTTGGATATTTATAACATCATTCGCGGGCCGTACAAAATTATCAACTTAAAAATTAGCCGACCAAGCCCCAAACAGGCAGCTGCCCCAGATGACTCCCCACCCGGCACGGGCAAGCAGGCAGGAATCCAACAGGTGGTGCACTGGCCCATCTGGTGGAACAGGATGGTTTGTTGTACCAGCCAGGAGTAGCTGTCCAGCCGCAAGCCGGAGTTGCTCCTGCTCTGCATGGTCGGGGCCAGATTCTACAGCCGGCTCCTGCTACCTCTGCCGGCAGGGATGAAATGAGGACACACTGGCTAAGAACTTGCGCCCCCCCGGCGCATTCTAGCCCTGCCCCCTTTAACCCCTCTATTGTTGCCACTTCCACCCCCAGCCCTCTTGTAGTACAGAGGGAATATGTTTCTTCATGGCCCGGGTGGGAAAGGCTTAACACAGTTACTTGGGCGGTCCTAGCAGCTCCATAGCTAACGGCTCTTCTGCAAGGGGGGGGGAAGGTTCCTTTTATTGGCAAAACAAACTCACATCCGCCTTGAATAGAGGCTATTCCTGTCTGGGGAAGGGGGGCGGATCACCAGTCTTAGATCCTTCTGAGCTAGAGATCTGCCAGGACCCGCAAAGGGCCAGACCAAATGATTTTGCGGGCCTTAAACAGCCCCCGGGCCTAACGTTCCCCACCCCTGTCATATACAGACATCCAGTGGCTGAGAAGTAAGCCAAGCAGGACCAATGTGATAGTAGGACTGGACAGCAACTGAATATGTCAGTCTTCCAGATGTTACCTATCTGTGCACAAACTGGGATGTCTGATATACTGAAGTAAATCTTCCATGACGAAACTTTTCTCTTCTCAGCCTTTTCAGCCAATATAAATAATATCCCAGTTTAGAAAGGGACTTAGGAGTTCAGAGGCATTTGTGTGTGTGTGCTGTCAAGTCACAGTTGACTTATGGTGACCCCATAAGGTTTTCAAGGTAAGAGATGTTTGAAGATGGTTTGCCATTACCTGCCTCCGCGTGAGCCTCAAACCAGCTTACAATCGCCTTCCCTTCCTCTCCCCACAACAGACACCATGTGAATTAGGTGGGGCTGATAGAGTTCTGGGAGAAGTGTGACTGGCCCAAGATCACCCAGCAGGCTTCATGTGGAGGAGTGGGGAATCGAACCCGGTTCGCCAGATTAGAGTCTGCCACTCTTAACCACTACATCATGCTAGCTCTCACAGAAGCATTTACCATGTGCAGATTCCCCGGAGGAATCAGAGAACGACAATCACTGGTTGTATGCACATCTGAATGATGGTATGCATTCACGTACGAGGCACCCAATGTGGCCTAGCACCACATAATGAGATGCCTGGACTGAGGCCCAATCACAGAATGGCCAGCAAAGCAGAACAAACTTCTCCACAGGCCAAGCACATCCTGTAATGCCACAGTAGTGAAATTAGCTGATGTTATTTTGCTTAATTGCCTCGTTACTTAGGGCTTCAAGATCAAGGTGCCCAATAAAATCAAGGTTTCACAACATTTATCAAAGTAAAGATCAACCCTCCTCTTTGGGCCACTGATATTTTTTTAAAAAATCTGTTATCAGACCTGCATGAGTGAAAGGATATGATTAAGCAGAAGCCCCATCCGATCTGGCAGCCAGCCGTCGTTCATGATATCGCTGCGCTCTTGCTCGGCTTCATCCCTTCTGTTTTCACAAATATCCCACAGGCGATCTCTCAAGTCCTAAAAAAAAAAAAAGGAGCTGATATCTCAAAAGCGCCTCACCACAAAACAATCTGAAGGATATGTGCCAATTAAACAGCGTTCTGATTTTTAGGTCCAGCACACATGGAAGCCTCATCTGTAATAGCTGCTGGCACCAGAGAGACAGCATGGTGTAGTGGTTCTGATCTGGAGAACCGAGTTTGATTCCCCACTCCTCCACATGAGCGGCGGAGGCTAATCTGGAGAACAGGGTTGGTTTCACCATTCCTACACATGAAGCCAGCTGGGTGACCTTGGGCTAGTCATAGCTGCCTCAGCCCCACCTACTTCATAGGGTGTCGGTTGTGGGGAGGGGAAGGGAAGATGATTGTAGGCCGGTTTGATTCCCCCTTAAGTGGTAGAGAAAGTAGGCATATAAAAAGCAACTCTTCTTCTTCTTCTTGGGCAGTTCATGAGGGGGAAGGCATCTTGGCCATCTTCTGGGCATGGAGTAGGGGTCACTGGGGGTGTGGGGAGGGAGGTAGCTGTGAATTTCCTGCATTGTGCATGGGGTTGGACTAGATGACCCTGGTGTTCCGATTCTATGATTCTACTAGGCAGCAGCAGTTGTGTGTGTGTTAAGTGCCGTCAAGTCGTCTCCAATTCATGGCGACCCTGTGAATGAAAATCCTCCAAAATTTCCTATCTTTGACAGCCTTGCTTAGATCTTGCAAATTGAGGGCTGTGGCTTCCTTTATTGAGTCCATCCATCTCTTGTTGGGTCTTCCTCTTTTTCTGCTGCCCTCAACTTTTCCTAGCATGACTGTCTTTTACAGTAACTCTTGTCGTCTCATGATGTGGCCAAAATACGATAGCCTCAGTTTAGTTATTTCAGCTTCTAGGGTCAGTTTAGGCTTGATTTGATCTATAACCCACTGATTTGTTTTTTTGGCCATCCGTGGTATCTCTAACACTCTCCTCCAACACCACATTTCAAAGGAATCTATCTTCTTCCTATCAGCTTTCTTCAATGTCCAGCTTTCACACCCTTACATAGTAATAGGGAATACGATGGCATGAATTAATCTAATGTTGGTGGCCAGTGACACATCTTTACACTTCAAAATCTTTTCTAGCTCCTTCATGGCTCCTTCCCAGTCTCAGTCTCCTCCTGATTTCTTGGCTGCAGTCTCCTTTTTGGTTGATGGTGGAGCCAAGGAATAGAAAGTCTTGAACAATTTCAATTTCTTCATTGTCAACCTTAAAGTTGTGTGATTCTCCTGTAGTCATTACTTTTGTCTTCCTGGTGTTCAGCTGTAGTCCTGCTTTGGCACTTTCTTTTTTAACTTTCAGCAGTAGTCATTTCAAGACTTCGCTATTTTCTGCCAGTAATGTAGTGTCATCAGCATATCTCAAATTATTATTGTTCCTCCCTCCAATTTTCACTTCACCTTCATCTAAATCTAATCCAGTTTTCCTGATTATATGTTCTGCATATAGATTGAAGAGATAGGGAGATAAAATACATCCTTGTCTGACACCTTTGCCAATTGGAAACCATTCCGTTTCTCCATATTCTGTTCTAACTGTGACCTCTTGTCCAGAGTACAGGTTGAGCATCAAAACGATCAGACGTAGTGGCACACCCATTTCCTTTAAAATCAGCTATAGCTTTTTGGATCCACACAGTTAAAAGCTTTGCTGTAATCTATGAAACACAAGCTGATTTTCTCCTGAAATTCTCTTGTATGCTCCAGTAACCAATGTATATTTGCAATATGATCTCTAGTGCCTCTAGCAGTAACAGAACCTTTTTCCA
Source organism: Euleptes europaea (assembly GCF_029931775.1). NCBI lineage: Eukaryota > Metazoa > Chordata > Lepidosauria > Squamata > Sphaerodactylidae > Euleptes > Euleptes europaea. Next base: position 105,588,928 of record NC_079315.1, read on the forward strand.
GCTCTACGTGCTGTGCTCCTGGCAAGATGCAAACACTGCTCATTTACCTTCCCCTAACTCATCCTGCCAGGAGAGCGAGCAAACAGCAGCTGCATACTCTCCTGGAAGGAAGCGTGGCAGCAGGGGCTCTCCAACAACAGCTGCCTGCATCAGTGGTTAGAGCCACCAGCTGCTCCAGATACCATTAGGTTTGGCCCAGCAGCTGCTCCAGGTGCCAGGAGGGTTTAGCCCATTTGAAGGCAGCTATGTGAATCAGAAATTATAGGAGCCAATTCTATCAGTGCCTCCTAGGTAGGCACCTCGCATAATCAACAGGCATCCGACGTGTAAGAGAAATGAGGCTACTTATTGGTTGTTATATAAAGACTAATATTTCCATTTCCATTTTAGTTACTGCTCAAAGACCAACAGGTCACAGGCAAAAGAAAAACAGTATACCAATTAACAACTAAATAACTAAAATCATATGTAACATTTCATTTCAAATTTCTTATTTTAACTATATAAGCATACATGTTAAAATTTAAAAAAATACCATTTAATGCCATAGGCAAGAATTTTGCAACCGCCAAGGACATATTTGGATCAACATCAAGCCTAAACTGTATTGGGCAATGTATTGGACAATGAAGAAAGCTGATAGGAAGAAAGTAGATTTCTTTGAAATGTGGCGTTGGAGGAGAGTGTTACGGATACTGTGGATTGCCAAAAAAACAAATCAGTGGGTTATAGATCAAATCAAGCCTGAACTGACCCAAGAAGCTAAAATGACTAAACTGAGGCTATCATATTTTGGTCACATTATGAGAAGACAAGAGTCACTGGAAAAGACAGTCATGCTAGGAAAAATTGAGGGCAGCAGGAAAAGAGGAAGACCCAAGAAGAGGTGAATTGACTCTATAAAGGAAGCCACAGCCCTCAGTTTGCAAGACCTGAGCAAGGCTGTTAAAGATAGGACTTTTGGAGGACATTGATTCATAGGGTCACTATGAGTCGGAAGTGACTTGAAGGCACTTAACACACACAATATGTATTAGAGATGCTACCATTGTCCCCTGGACCATTTGCTGCACAGAGAAGTCTAGAACACAGGGTATCACAGTGGATAACAAGGGCACTGCAGAAACATGCTTGCCAAGCGAACAGCTCCAGATGATTCATCTGAGCCAAACCATAAGTTGCAAGGAAACAAGGCAAGGCAAAAGTCTGCACAAGGGCTCATGACCACTTTCCCGAAAATTCCTTGGCTTTTTGCTGGTGCAGCCATCTTGCAAAAAGCCGACTTCGAAAGCAGGTTGGATCTGTGTTTGGTCGTTCTGCCGCCACTTCTGATCGTCTGTCCAAGTTCAGCTCCCTCGTTCTGAAGTCCATTCACATTCATCTCCAACAAGGGATGAGTACAAAAAAGTCCCCACGTGGAGAGAGAACAATTGCAGCCCTCATATATCGTGAAGACTAATCTGTCTTGGGTGTGAAACTAATCTTTGTAATGGGTGTGAAAGCTGGACAGTGAAGAAAGCTGATAGGAAGAAAATAGATTCCTTTGAAATGTGGTGTTGGAGGAGAGTGTTATGGATTCCGTGGACTGCCAAAAAAACAAATCAGTGGGTTATAGATCAAATCAAGCCTGAACTGACCCTAGAGGGTAAAATGACTAAACTGCGGCTATCGTATTTTGGCCACATCATGAGACGACAAGAGTCACTGGAAAAGACAGTCATGCTAGGAAAAGTTGAGGGCAGCAGGAAAAGAGGAAGACCCAACAAGAGATGGATGGACTCAATAAAGGAAGCCACAGCCTTCAATTTGCAAGATCTGAGCAAGGCTGTCAAAGACAGGACATTTTGGAGGACTTTCATTCATAGGGTTGCCATGAGTCGGAAGCGACTTGACGGCACTTAACACACACATACAATCTTTGTCTGGTGTAAGAGAATATAAGCAATGGGCTTATTCACTGGCACATATGGAGTTCAGAAAGCATAACAGAAGGGTGGATAACGACTATGTTCTGTATTCTCCAGATTGTATTCAAGGGGTTGGAAGCATGTTTCTGACGGATTATATGGGTGTATAACAAAACTGGTGCAGGTTGAGATACCTTGACGCCCCAATCGCCCTCCTCCTGTGTTAGTCCTGTTTGATCAGACAGACCTCCAGAGTACCTTTGCAGCCCACCTTGGAGCCACCAAGGTGGCAGTGGTACAAGTAGGAGAGATGCATGCCTCCTCCCATGCCACACTCTCTCCTGCTCCACCACCAATTTGGTACCCCAAGCAGTTGCTTGGATCATTTGGGCAGTGAAGCAGATCCTGAGTTAGAGCCATCTAGCCAAAAGGACTTCACAATGACGGGGCAGACTCAGACTTACCTGGGGCACTCAGTAACAATCCAAGAGGGACTTCTATCTCTTAGTGTGAAAACATCTCTTGTTTGTCTCCTAATGCGTGAAAAGGCAAGTAACTTCTTAACCACACCTTAAGTAAAACCTGGTTGGAATGCCAGGGGCCAGATAACAGGGTCACATCTGGCCAATGGGGCACTCGTATTTCCTTGACTGGGGAGTTGTCATGAGAGCCAATGGGGTGTAGTGGTTAAGAGTGGTGGACAATTGGGTTTGATTCCCCACTCTTCCACATGAGAGGCGGACTCTAATCTGGTGAACTGGGTTGGTTTCCCACTCCTCCACATGAAGCTTGCTGGGTGGCCTTGGGCTAGTCACAGTTCTCTCTGAACTCTCTCAGCCTCTCCTACCTCACAAGGTGTCTGTTGTAGGGAGAGGAAGGGAAAGTGATTGTAAGCCAGTTTGAGACTCCTCTCAGTAGAGAAAATCAGGGGGTAAAAACCAACTCTTCTTCTTCTAAATGCTAGGACAACTGTTCTGCATGCTGAAGTTCAGGTTGTAGGTGATGTGAAAGACCTCAGCCGAGACCTTGGAGAGCAATTGCTGTCAAAGTAATCAATATGGACCTCGATTGACCAATATGACTCAGTAGAAGGTGGAGTCAGGTCTTTTTTTCAATGGCTCTCAATCTCAGTAGTTTATGCTGAGAAAACAATATTAGAAAAGCAGACACCTACCACCACAACATGCAACAAACCGAGCATAAAGCTTTTCTTCCTAGGCCACCCAATGATCTGACTCATTCTGCCGCTAGAGAAGGAGGAGATCATAAATTTCCCATCTCTAGTGAGTTGAGCAGGTGTTGTGGTCAGCAGCCACATTAGCTGTGTGCCTCCAGAGATAAGCTTCAGGTTTGCCATGCAGCAGGCAGGATTCTAAGTCTCCCCCCGCCCGCCCCCAGCTCTTGCTTTTGGCTTATGCTTAGATTGGATTCTTGCTCTAAGTAGATACTATAAAGTGAGGACCAAAGAGATGGTCCCCTGTTCTCCAGGAACAGGGCCAGCAAATGACACAAGCAAGTCAAACATAAGAAAAGCCATGCTGGATCAGACCAAGGTCCAGCAGTCTGTTCACACAGTGGCCAACCAGGTGCCTCTAGGAAGCCCACAAACAAGACAACTGCAGCAGCATTGTCCTGCCTGTGTTCCACAGCACCTAACATAACAGGCATGCTCCTCTGATCCTGGAGCTTTCACACCCATACATAGTAATAGGGAATACGATGGCATGTATTATATCCCACCTTCTGACTGGAATATAAAGGCCCAGGGATAGCCATTCCTACTTGTATGAGATGAAGGGAGCTTTGACTCTCAAAACTTTATACCCTGGAAATCTTGTTTGTCTCTAAGGTCATTTATGCATGGGAGTTTTACCTGAGGTTCGTTGCTAGCTGGCCCCACACTTTCCAGCTGGGAATCTCTATGCCCCAGCAGTCTCCAAGCTCAATTCAAATGTTGCCCTTTAAATGCTGCTTTGTAATTGGCTTACTTGCAGTGCTTACTGTGAGAGAAATTCCCCCCATATCCAATTGCCACATAAAAAAGCATTTTAAGAACAACAACAAAAACGGAGCAATCTGAAAGGGGGGGGGGAGAAATCCAGGCCTCGGTTTTAAAAAGCCTTTCTTGTGCTCAGAAAGAGCTCAGAGGAAGCAGGAAGCATTTGAATCCCAGCCTCTGGACATGCTGCTTTGTAACTGGCTGTGAGCAAAACCAAGCTTGTGTGTCCTGTACTTTGCCTTATGCACGGGGATTTCACCTGGGCTTTGCTCAGGGGAGAGGGAAGAGTCGGGTTAACAGAGGAATGGGAAGACCCGGACATTGCGAGGGCTGGGAGGGAGGTCATCTCTAATGGATGGAAAACTCATGCATAATTCCAAGGAACCACTGATTCAGACTGGGGGTGAACGTGAGTGAAAGTACTCATACATAAAGGACCTAAGATGCTACTGGGCTCAAATCTTGCTCTTCTACTGCAGACCAACCTGGCTACCCACCAGAAACTGTCCTAAGGATGCTATTCTTCCCCTTCCCTGTTTTTCAGTTTCCACTTACTGTAACTCTTTGGTGCAGTTCCTCTTTGGTTTCATCGTCATCCCACAGGTCATCAGCAACCGAGATATAATCGGCTTGCCACTGAGTCACAAACTCCTGTTTGTAGTCCGGACGTTTCAAATATTCCTTGAAATGATTTCTGGCGAAGAAATGAAATCAAAAGAAGACAGTGTTTTTGGTTGCCCTTTTAAAAAAGATAATCAAGAGCAGGAACAAACAACAATTCTATATTTTTAAAACCCGTTAACACTCACCTGATGTCCGACAAGTAATGAATGACAATGTGCTGCTCAGCCCGGAGATGCCGAAGAGTAGCCTTGATGTTACTGGCATAGGAGGCCTCTACAACTTCCCAATAAGGGATTAAGAATTCAGGCACTTCCTGTAAGTTTCAAAAGACATGAAAGTTGTGCACTGGTTAGCAGGTTGAAGGAAAAGGACAGACAAAGGGAACAAATGAGGTTATTACCCTATATTCTGCCCCGCTCTGTTCACTTCTCTCACTTCCACCTCCTCCCCTATCATCTAGACTCTGACCTTATGCTCTGGCAAGGATCAGCCTGTCATCGTGGACAGAGGGCTAGGATTGGGCCAGGAAGACCTGAATGAAGCCGTCCATCTGTCCAAAGTTCATGGTGACCATGGGCACTGTAGGACAGTTTCATCCACTGATCTGTTATGGGATGCTCTCGGTTAATGTCCTTCCTTCCTTCCCCTTTCCACCCCTTGGGAAAAAACAGTGACTCCTGATTGGCCACAAACCATGGTCCCCAGTGTAGTACCAGTGGGCACCCATAGAGGAAGAACAGCTGGTTTTTATATCCCGACTTTCTCTGCCACTTAAGGGAGACTCAAACTGGCTGACAATCACCTTCCCTTCCCCACAACAGACACCCTGTGAGGTAGGTGGGGCTGAGTGAGCTCTAACAGAGCTGTAACTTGCCCAAGGTCACCCAGCTGGCTTCATGTGTGGGAGTGAGGAAACAAATCCAGTTCACCAGATTAGCCTCTGCCGCTCATGTGGAGGAGTGGCAAATCAAACCCGGTTCTCCAGATCAGACTCCGCTGCTACAAACCACAGTTCTTAACCACTACACCCCGCCGGTGTAGCACCCACCAACACCTTTCCTGGCACCCACCAAGTGTTTTTAGGAAATGGGTGGGACAGGTGGGGCTTCTGCCCAGCAAGGCTTCTAATTGGCCACTAGAGATTTGACTGGCAGAACAGATTTTTTAAAAATGTTGCCCCGGCAGCACCTGCCACCAGTGCACAAGGATCTCCGGTGCGACAGAAGGTAAGGTGTTGCATGGCTGGCGCCACCTCATGCAGAAGCCATTTTATGGCAGCCATTTTAGGGCTGTTCCCATCACACTGGTAGCAGGCGATGTGAAAGGCTTCCACCTGAGACCCTGGAGAGCCGCTGCAAGTCTGAACAGTTAATACTGATCTTGATGGACTAATGGTCTGATTCAGTGTAAAGCAGCTTTATACGTTCATGTGCTCAAATATTTTAAATAAATAAATTTGAAACCACCATACGGTTGGAAGTGGCTCTTCGACATAAATCCATTCAGGTGTTCCTGGTTTAATTGGAGGTGGTTCTACAGCAGCAGGAGGCGGTAATTCTTCAGGGGGTGGCGGGGCAGCTTTCCCTGGTGATTTTCCTCGTGGGGTACCTTAAATATGAATGGATGATTAATATATGGGGAAAACATGTCTCCTAGAATACATAAATATTTGTACGCAACAAAAAAACTGGCTATTTTCTTTGAATATCCCTCATCGATGAGGCAGCAGCTACATAGTATATGTCGCATTTATTTGCAAAATGGAAATGTAGGCATTTTCTAAATGTACTGTAACCAGTTTACATTATGTATATACACACACACATACATACACACACACATACATACATATATGAAATCAACTGGGTCAGCTCATGGGCAGGACGGAATCATTCAGCTTACTTGGGAAAGGGTTTGTGCATTTCTCACACCATGCCTTGCAAACATTAATAATACAAGAGAGGAAGCAAAGGAATCCAATGTCTGAATCACTGAGTTGAATTCAGTCAAAACTAGCCATATTTTATGGCCTGCCAGATACTTGGGACATTCCTGGAGATACCTGTCCTCTTCCTGCACCTCCAGAAAAAGAGACAAGAACAGGTGTGGTGGAGAGTGATAAGACCCATGGTGGGCTGCCATATATAGCTACAGCAAGGTTGCCAACAGTAGCTTGGGAAATTCCTGGAGATCTGGGGAGAGCTCAGCGATGCCACAGAGTCCACCCCCACCCCCCAAAGCAATCCATTTCCTCCAGGCATTTCCTCTGTAGTCTGGAGAGAAATTGTAATTCCAGGGGAATCCCATGCAACCTGTAGGCAACCTCAAGCTAGAGGGCTGTAACTGGTGTGGTGGGTTGCAAATGGTGCAGGCCCTTTCTAGGTAATGTAGGTTTTTCCCACTTGATTGACAGGCCTGGAAATGTAAAGACTGACTGGGGCCTAAGGTTACCAACCTCCAGGTGGGGGCCTGGAGATCTCCTGGAATTACAGCTGATTTCCAGACTGCAGAGATCCGTTCCCCTGGAGAAAATGGAAGCTTCAGATACATGGCATTGTATCCCTGCTGAGCCCCCTCCCCCCCCAACTGTGCTGTCCCCCCAGTACCACCCTCAAATCTCCAGGAACGTCCCAAGTTCAGCCTCACTTGTGAAGTAGCCGCCGCTCCCCTTTGTTCCATAGAACCACTTTCTTCCCTATCCAACGAACACATGTCGTCGTCATTGTTTTTAAAAGAAAAGCGTGAAGATGAAAGTGAAAGCCATGACCGTTTGTGGCCATGCGCAAAATAAGCATTACAAAAAATAGACGAACAAAATGATGCTTCACCTGGTCTGCTGCCTGCATCTTTTCCTTTGGCTGCCTCATCTTTCTTCTTCTTTTTATCTTTACGCGGTGGCGACGTCGGAGGGGATTCTGCAGGAGATGCAATGCGTTTTGACTCAATGCTCTGGCTCATGTTCCTTAGCTGCCCCTTCTTCTTCAAAGGCGCTCAGGGCAGCTTAGATGGCATCATCTCATTTTGTCCTCAAAACAATTCCATGAGAGAACGACTTGCCCAGAGAGATTTGTTACTGAGTTGGGATTTGAAACTCGCTTTTGGGTAGGGTTGCCTGCTCCAGGTTGGGAAATATCTGGAGATTTTGCAGGGTGTGTGTGTGTGTGGAGTCTGAGGAGGGCAGGGTTTAGAGAGGGGAGGGACTTTGATGCCATAGAGTCCAATTGCCAACGCGGTCATTTTCTCCAGGGGAACTGATCTGTGTTGCCTGGAGATCAGTTGTAATAGTGGGAGACCTCCAGCCATCACCTGGAGGTTGGCAAACCAACTGTTGGGAGGCACATCCAGATATATTAAAATTCAGCAGTAAACGTAAGTTTGCCAACTCTGGGTTGGTTAGTTCCTGGAGATTTGGGGGGGGGGCTGTGGAGGGCATAGTTTAGCAAGGGGAAGGGCCTCAAGAGGCTAATATTAGGGTTGCCAACTACCAGATAGTTGTAGAAAAACGGCAGCACACGGGCTCACAACGAATAAAACCAACCACAATTTTTAAAGTTTCAATTCTTATTACATAAGAACATAAGAAAGGCCCTGCTGTATCAGACCCAGGCCCATCAACTCCAGCAGTCTGTTCACACAGTGGCCAACCAGGTGCCTCCAGGAAGCCCACAAACAAGGCGACTGCAGCAGAATTTATCCTGCCTGTGCTCCACTGCACCCAAAATAATAGGCATGCTCCTCTGATACTAAAGAGAATAGGTATGCAGCATGACTAGTATCCATTCTAACTAACAGCCATGAATACCCCTCTCCTCCATGAATATGTCCACTCCCCTCTTAAAGCCCTCCAAGCTGGCAGCCATCACCACATCCTGGGGCAGGGAGTTCCACAATTTAACTATGCGTTGTGTGAAAAAAGACTTCCTTTTATCTGTTTTGAATCTCTCACCCTCCAGCTTTAGCAGATGACCCCGTGTTCTAGTATTATGGGAGAGGGAGAAAAACTTCTCCCTGTCCACTCTCTCCAAACCATGCATAATTTTATAGACTTCTATCATGTCTCCCCTCAGCCGCCTTCTTTCCAAGCTAAACAGCCCTAAGTGTCTTATGCGCTCCCCATAGGACAGTTGCTCTAGTCCCCTAATCATTTTGGTTGCTCTTTTCTGCACCTTCTCAAGCTCTGTAATATCCTTTTTTAGGTGTGGTGACCAGAACTGTACACAGTATTCCAAGTGTGGTCTCACCATAGATTTGTACAAGGGCAGCATGACATCAGCAGTTTTATTCTCTATTCCTTGTCTAATTATGGCCAGCATGGAATTTGCCTTTTTTACAGCAGCCGCACACTGGGTTGACATCTTCATTGAGCTATCCACCACCACCCCAAGATCCCTTTCTTGGCCTGTTGCTGCCAGCACAGATCCCATCAGTGCATATGTGAAGTTGGGATTTTTTGCCCCAATATGCATCACTTTACACTTACTCACATTGAATCTCATTTGCCATTTTAATGCCCATTCTTCCAGTATGCAGAGATCCTTCTGGAGCTCTTCACAGTCCGATTTTGTTTTAACCACCCTAAATAATTTGGTGTCATCTGCAAACTTGGCTACTTCGCTGTTTAACCCCAACTCCAGGTCATTGATGAACAGATTGAAAAGCACTGGTCCCAACACAGATCCCTGAGGCACCCCTCTGCTCACATCCCGCCATTGTGAGAACTGACCATTGATTCCAACTCTCTGCTTCTTATTTTTCAGCCAGCTCTCAATCCATAAGAGGACTTGTCCTCTTATCCCATGACTATGAAGTCTGCTTAGCAGTCTTTGGTGGGGGACTTTGTCAAAAGCTTTTTGGAAATCCAAATACACAATATCCATAGGCTCATTCCTGTCCACATACTTATTGACGCTTTCAAAAAACTCTAATAGGTTAGTGAGACAGGGACCTACCCTTACAGAAGACATGCTGGGTTTTGCCCAGCAGACCTTGCCCTTCTATATGCTTGACAATTCTATGTTTAATAATGATTTCCACTCATTTACCTGGAACAGACGTTAAGCTAACTGGCCTGTAATTTCCTGGGTCCCCCCTGGAACCTTTTTTATTAAATGGGTGCTACATTGGCCATTCTCAAGTCCTCTGGTACAGAGGCTGATCGAAGGGACATATTACATATCTTTGTTAGAAGTTCAGCAATTTCCCATTTGAGTTCTTGAAGAACTCTAGGATGAATACCGTCTGGTCCCTGTGACTTGTTAGTTTGCAGTTTGTCTAGATGTTCTAGGACTTCCTGCCTTGTTACCACTATTTGCCTCAGTTCCTCATTTTCCCCTCTCCAAAATCTATGTTCAGGAGAAGGACTCTGCCCTGTATCTTCAACAGTGAAGACAGATGAGAAGAATTCATTTAGTTTTTCAGCAATCGCTTTATCCTCCCTTACAGTTCCTTTACTCCCATTGTCATCCAATGGTCCAACCGCTTCCCTAGCTGGTTTCCTACTCCTAATATACTTAAAGAATTTCTTATTGTTTGTTTTGATGTGTTTAGCAATATGCCCCTCAAAATCTTTTTTTGCATCTCTAATTATCTGCTTGCATTTCCTTTGTGCAAGTTTGTGTTTGCTTCTGTTCGCCTCGTTTGGGCAAACTTTCCAGTCTCTGAAGGAAGACTTTTTTTCTCTAATTGCTTCCTTCACCTTACCCGTTAGCCATGGTGGTGACCTCTTGGACTTATTACTACCTTTCCTGACCTGCAGTATACAAGCTAGCTGAGCCTCTAGTAATGTGGACTTGAGTAACCCCCAAGCCTTTTCAAGAGATTTAATCCTCCTAACTGTTCCTTTCAACTTCCTCTTTACCAGTTTTCTCATTTTAGAGAAGTTCCCTCTTTTAAAGTCAAAGGTAATTGTGTGAGATTTCCCAGTCACTTTTCCACTTGCATATAAATTAAATTTGATGCCATTATGATCACTATTGCCAACTGGCTCAACTACATCCACATCCCACACTAAATCACTGGCAGCACCACAGAGTATTAAATCCAGGATCTCCTCCCCTCTGGTTGGGTCTATGACCAACTGTTTGAGGGCCCAGTCATTTAGGATGTCTAAAATTTTTATCTCTTTGGCTTGACTGGAGCATACATTGATCCAATCAATATGAGGGAAGTTGAAGTCTCCCATTATTACTACTTCATTACCTTTACATGCTTCTCTAATTTCATTCTCCATCTCAAGATCACCCTGAGCCATTTGGTCAGGGGGCTGACAGAACGTCCCCAATACTAAATCTCCTTTGGGGCCCGGAATCATCACCCATAAGGATTCTGTGGACGAGTCTGCCCTTTTTACGGTCTCTAGCTTATTAGACACTATGCCTTCCTTGATATACATAGCAACACCCCCTCCAATACGGCCTTCCCTGTCATTTCTACCGTATATACTCGTGTATAAGCCGAGTTTTTCAGCCCAAAAAAAGGGCTGAAAAAGCCGAACTCGGCTTATACACGGGTCAATACGGTAGGAGAGGGGAGGGGGGAGGGGGGAGGAACTTACCGCTGCCATCGCCGCCTCGCCCGGGAGCCTTTCTCCTGCCGGCAGGGTCCTGGAGGGGCCGGCAGGAGGTCCCTGCCGGCTGCTCCGCCGCCGCCCAGGCACCCGGGCGCCTTTCTTCTGCCGGCAGGGACCTTCCTGGGCCGGCAGGAGGCCCTTGCCGGCTGCGCCGCCGCCACCCACGCGCCCAAGCGCCTTCCTCCGGCCGGTAGGGGCCTGGAAAGGCCTCCTGCCGGCCCAGGAAGGCCACGCCGCCGATTCGCCGTGTCTCCCGGTAAGTAGGGGGTTCAGGGGCTCTTCCCCCTCCCCCCCTTGGATGGCACTGGGGTTGGGGTGGGGTGGGGTGGGGCGGGAGGGCCTGGGAGGCGGCGGGAGGGCGACCTGGGGCAGGGGCTCTGCGCTCTAAAATGGCGGCCGGCATTTTAGAGCGCAGCGTTGACGGTAAAGGGAATTTCTTATTGACCCTCGGCTTATACGCGGGTAAATAAGAAATTCCCTTTTCTGGCCTCAAATTTGGGGGGTCGGCTTATACTCGGGTCGGCTTATACCCGAGTATATACGGTATACAGTTTGTAACCAGGGATGACTGTATCCCACTGGTTCTCTCCCCTTCACCAGGTTTCTATAATGCTCACTGTATCTATGTTTTCTCTTAAAACCATGCACTCTAATTCCCCCATTTTTGCTTGGAAGCTTCTAGCATTAGCACAGAAACACCTCCACACTGTTTCTCTCTATTCTCACTATTCTTATCACTATAATTATTTACAATTTTTACAACCACATTCAAACAATACACTCACAGGTGTTTCAAACTACATTAAAAAATCTATACATAGCACAGAAGCTAAAAGAGACCGAACTTAAGTATCGATTTTTGAATGTCATTTGAAACACCTGTGAGTGTATTGTTTGAATGTGGTTGTAAATATTGTAAATAATTATAGTGATAAGAATAAGAACTGAAACTTTAAAAATTGTGGTTGGTTTTATTTGTTGTGAGCCCGTGTGCTGCCGTTTTTCTACATAGACTTGATACAGCACTGGGTGTTTATTTTTCTTGGTTAACTACCAGGTAGTAGCAGGAGATCTCCTGCTAATTCAACTGATCTCCAGCCGATAGAGATCAGATCACCTGGAGAAAAATGGCCGCTTTGGCAATTGAACTCAATGGCATTGAAGCTCCTCCCCTCCCCAAACCCTGCCCTCTTCAGGCTCCACCCCCAAAATCTCCCGCCGGTTGCGAAGAGGGACCTGGCAACCCTAGCTATAATGCCATAGATTCCACCCCCCCAAAGCAGCCATTTTCTCCAGGGGAACTGACCTCTGTAGGCTGGACAGCAGTTGAAATTACAGATCTCCAGGCCCCAGATGGAGGTTGGCAAGCCTCAGTAAATGTACTGTGGAAGTATATTCACTTCATCTGTGATATGCATAGCACTTACGGTTGCCAATCTCCAGGTCCTGCTATTACAACTGATCTCCAGCTGATAGAGATCACCTGGAGAAAATGGTTGCTTTGGCAATTGGACTCCATGGCATTGAAGTCCCTCGTCAAACCCCTCCCTCCTCAGGCTCTGCCCCTAAAACCTCCCACCGGTTTCCAAGAGGGACCTGGCAACCCTAACAGCACTGCCCTCCTCTTTAAAGCTTAAGGGGATTTTTTCCCAGGCTCAACAAAGCCCAGATTTCCATAGCAGTGATTGGCCCACTCATACGTCTATCACAAAGTGACGCCCCAGCCTGCTAAGATCCGAGAGGTACACACTGGCTGGCCTTTATGTCATTCATGAGTGGATTTCCACCACCTTTTAAGATTAGCTTTCAAAGGCTGCTACAATTGGAGATGCCTCTGAAACAACCAAGAATGGGGTTGGAAGCTAACTTGCAGGCCCCCTCCTTGGGCAGGAATTACTGAGGAAGTTTTAAAGGAAACCAAAAAGTTTTAATGTGTCAAAAGCAACAAAAAGTTTTAATGCGAACGGCAACAGTGGGCAAAAGGAAACACGAAACAGAAGAAGAGGGCGACACCAATACAGAGTCCAGGAAGAGAAAGAAACAGGGCTGCCGGCTCCAGGTTGGTGGATTCCTGGAGATTTGAGGGTGGATCCTGGTGATGGTGGAGTTTGGTGGGGGGGAAACTTTCTTTGCTTCATTCAAGCACCCTTGACCGAAAGGTCTTGAGCAATAAAATGGGAGCCTTTATTTCTTTCAGGAAAATAAGGTGGTGATGTTGCATCCTGATGTTTACTAGGCAGACTTTGTTTACAGGGTGGTTTGCCAGTGCCTTCCCCAGTCATCTTCCCTTTACTCCCAGCAAGCTGGGTACTCGTTTTACCGACCTCGGAAGGATGGAAGGCTGAGTCAACCTTGAGCCAGCTACCTGAAACCGACTTCCGTCGGGATCGAACTCAGGTCGTGAGCAGAGTTTGGACTGCAGTACTGCAGCTTACCACTCTGCACCACGGGGCTCTCACAGGAATTTTACACTATATTTATACTTTACTAACCTTTAGGCTCTTCTTTGGGCTCTACGGGTTCTGGCTCCGGGAGCTCAAGAGAAGAAACAGCTTCTTCCAATTTCCCCCCTATTACCGCCAGCACCTCTTCCTGGGAAGCAGTAGTGGCAATCTCTCGTGCTCGTTTCTCAGCGTCTTTCCTTTCCTGTTCTTTTCCTTCATCACAAAATCCACAGCAAAACACACATTAACTGACTGAAGTCTACACACACATGTGCCCACACACAGACACACATCTTTATATCATTATTAATAATGAATGTCAAAGGAGATATCAGCAATGGACAGACAAATCTTGGACTGTGTGTGTGTGTGTGTGTGTGTGTGTGTTAAATCGACTTATGGCGACCCAGTAGGGTTTTCAAGGCAAGAGACTGGCAGAGGTGGTTTTCCATTGCCTTCTTTTGTATAGCAACCCTGGTATTCCTTGGAGGTCTCCCATCCAAATGCTAACCAGGGTCAACCCTGCTTAGCGTCTGAGATCTGACAAGATCAGACTAGCCTGGCTTATCCAGATCAGGGCTAATCTCTGACTAAGCAAGCATGAAAAAGAACAATGTATAATGGGTTGGATCCAAAGGATTTCACACTGAGCTGTGCTCCTGAAGCACAGCTTCCTCAGAGTCTCCTGCCCGTTCCCCACACTTCGGTTCATGTGGGGAGGTGGGTCAGAGGAATCTCAGGGAGAAAATGGGCTGTAATGGGTGGGGGGGGGGGAATGGCAAAAGTCAATTGTCCCAAACTGCCATTCTACTCATGGAAGAAACATTTGGATACAACCCATATTTTATAAGGTGTGAATACATGAAGGGTGGAATGAGTGTACAGACAGACCATAGAGATTCTGTGTATATAAACTGCCTCGTTTGAAGGTTTATACACTTTGCCTGGGCTTGCTAGCATACAACTGATTTTAGCAGACAGTGGCCTTGGTTTTGTCACTTCCTCCTCTACAGAGGAAAAATAACTGAATTTCTTTTGCTTTGTTTCCTGGTGAGGAGGTTTGGCCGGGGTGTGTGGGGCGGGGGAGGTAGTATGGAAATACACTCATGAAATTAGAATATTGTGTTCCAACACAAGATGAAGGCAGGTGCCATTTTGAAAAAGGCTCTTCTACCTTCCTGTCCTGCCAGTGTCTCTTTAAAACAACTTTATACAAGAGACTCTTTCTGCTGGCTGTTAGAATTAGAATCAGAATTAGAATAAGAATTAGAAGAAAAAGAATTAGAAGAAGAAGAAGAATTAGAAGAAGAAGAAAAAGAATTAGAAGAAGAAGCAGCAGCCTTGTGAAGTAGGTGGGGCTGAGAGAGTTCAGAGAGAACTGTGACTGGCCCAAGGACACCCAGCTACCTGCGTGTGGAGGAGTGGGGAATCAAACCCGGTTCTCCAGAGAAGAGTCCACCACTCCTAACCACTATACCACGATGGCTCTGGCTCTGAGAACCATATTTGTGGAGCATTACTTAGAATTATTATTATTAATAATAATTACAAGATGGTTCACTACTTATTTGTGCATGTCTGTCTGGGTGTTTTAACATGGAAATAACAACAACAATTATTATCAGAGGGTCGCTGTGTTGGACTGCAGCAGAACAGCGATACTCGAGTCGAGGAATACCAACAAGATTTTCGGGGTACAAAATACTGAGAGCCAAAGGTCACTCCATCAGGTACCTGATGAAGGGAGGGGGGATTAGCATCAGGTATCTGATAAAGGGAACTTTGATTGACAGAAGCTCATACTCTGGAAATCTTGTTGGTCTCTAAGATGCTGCCAGACTCTAATCTGATTATTGTCTCTGTTGATGATGGTGGTGTAGATGATGATTATTATGACAATGATATGTGAGGGTTCTTGTGCAGGAGAAGTTATTTGTTGGCTTGGCTCCTGCCCAGAATTTCCATGGGCACAAGGAGGAGGCAATTTTTTCCAGATCCCTCCCCTGCAGCAGCTCCAAATGCTCCTCCTGTGAGCCAGGGAACCCTCAGGAATAGTCTGGAGGGGGAATCATTGGTCTCCTATGGGAGGGGAGAATTGGAGAAAAAACAACAACCCTTCAACACATGAAGTTGCCTTAGACTGAATCAGACCCTTTGCCCATCAAAGTCAGTATTGTCTGCTCAGACCAGCAGCATCTCTCCAGGGTCTCAGGCAGAGGTCTTTCACATCATCTGCTTGCCTAGTCCCTTTAACTGGAGTTGCCAGGGATTGAACCTGGGACCTTCTGCAGGCCAAGCATATGCTCTGCCACTGAGCCACAGCCCCTCCACAGTTGACCATGTTCTCTTCCAGGATTAAGGCCTTCCAGATCCCTGAGTCAAACTGGCAGCGGCTCTCCAGGGTCTCAGGCTGAGGTCTTTCACATCACCTACTTACCTAGTCCCTTTAACTGGAGATGCCGGGGATTGAACCTGGGACCTTCTGCATGCCAAGCAGATGCTCTACTTGTGAGTCACAGCCCCTCCCTCCTGTGTCTGCAAAAATTTCATGCAGGATTCAAGCCAGCATGGGGTCAAGGAGAAAGTCTGCACTTTGTACCGGCTCAGAGATGCTCTCAGTATGGATGCTACTGGCACTGAAGCATAGAATTTGGACCCTGGCGGCCATTTCTGAAATGGGTTTTATTTTCAGTATTGGAGGATTTCATTTTAAAATATGCAACAACGTGAGTTTGTCTCTCTTTCCGGCTGCAACAACATACCAGGTTACAAAAAGACATTTTAAATGTCATCATTAGAACGTGAGCTAAGGGGACAATGTTACTTACTTTTCTTTTCGATCTCCTCCACTAAAATTTCTTTTACTCTTTGACACAAAAGATTCTCCTCTGTCTCTGCATTGACTTTTATTAATATATTTTGCTGCTCAGCATACCAGGTTTTGAGTGCCGGCCAATTGTCCAGGAAGCCAATGATTCTGCAAAAGCAAAACCACTCAAAACTGAAAATCAGATATCAGAACGGCATTCAGAACCTAAATGAGTCAGGCGAGTTAAAAAAAACAACTAACACCTCGAGATGCCTTTCTGCAAAGTCATCATTTAGTGCGACATTCCTGGGTATTGTTTCTCTTTTACCTGAACACAGAACATAAGAACATAAGAAAGGCCCTGCTGGATCAGACCAGGGCCCATCAAGTCCAGCACTCTGTTCACGCAGTGACCAACCAGGTGCCTCTAGAAAGCCCACAAACAAGACGACTGCAGCAGCACCGTCCTGCCTGTGTTCCACAGCACCCAAAACAACAGGCATGCTCCTCTGACACTAGAGAGAACAGGCAAGCAGAATGACCAGAATCCATTTTAACTAGTAGCCATGAATACCCCTCTCCTCCATGAACATGTCCACTCCCCTCTTAAAGCCCTCCAAGCTGGCAGCCATCACCACATCCTGGGGCAGGGAGTTTTACGTTCAGTCTTAGAACTCTGCTGACTCGGTCATGAAGTTCACTGGATGACTGTAGGCCAGGCTACTGTCTTTCAACCTAACCTACCTCAAAGGTTTGTGTAACAAAAAATGGAGGGTGGGTTAAAGAATCATGTGCGCTATCCTGAGCTCTTTGGGAGAAAGGCTAGGATAGAAATGCAACAAAAAACAAAAAACCACCTATCAACTGGCTTTCATAAGGAAGCACTACAACATAAGTCAAACACAGTACTGTTGTAGGAGGTGCCCTTGGTAATATTACATCTGCAATTGGCCCAAACCTGTGGTATAATGGAAGGGAACATTTTGCCACCTGGGCAAAGCAGAGTTTTAAACAGTCACTGCTAACAAGCACCTTGCAGGGTCAATTTTGATGCTCACTCAAAGCTCTTTTTTTAAATGTGACCTTTAAAATGCCTATCCATGCTCCCGACGCAAAAGGAGAAATTCCACACCCCACACACTCGCCTGTTCCTTCGTTCCTTCCGTTAGCAACTGCAATTTGCATAGCTAACGCGTGGCTGTGATTTTGCATGCTTCCTTGAGGGGATTCTTTGAGGCAGGGGCAGAGCAAACACAAAAGGTCACGTTAAAGGGGCTCTTGAGAAATGCGAAGCAGATATGTGCCGGCTTCGCAGTCACTTCCTGAATGACAGTTCAGCGTGAAAAATGCAAAAAAATATATATATATATGCAGGGCACTTCAGCCTGGAACGCAGTGCTAATTACCAAGCATAAATGGGCTATGTTTAAAGAAAAATCATACCAGTCTGTACATGGCCCTGACCTGGATGACCCCATCCGGCCTGATCTCATTACATGTTGGAAACTAAAGAGGGTCAGCCTCTGTTCAAGTCTTGCCTTGAAAACCCTACAAGGTCATAAGTCGACTGTGACTTGACGGCACTTTCCACCACCACGTTTATTCCACAAATAAGCATTTGTGGAATTAGAGCCAGTGTGGTGTAGTGGTTAAGAGCGGTGGTTTGGAGTGGTGGACTTTGATCTGGAGAACCGGGTTTGATTCCCCACTCCTCCACATGAGTGGCAGAGGCTAATCTGGTGAACTGGGTTGGTTTCCCACTCCTCCACACGAAGCCAGCCGGGTGACCTTGGGCTAGACACAGCTCTTAGAGCTCTCTCAGCCCTACCTACGTCACAAGGTGTCTGTTGTGGGGAGGGGAAGGGAAGGTGATTGTAAGCAGGTTTGATTCTTTCTTAAGTGGTAGAGAAAGTCGGCATATAAAAACCAACTCTTCTTCTTATTTGTCCCTTAGTGAGGGACTCTCTGGAAAGGGACAGAGCTATCCAACTCTGTTCCACTTATTAGGACGAGACTGTTAGGTACTTGCAGCGAAATCAGGCACGTAGGTTGAGACCGTTCATGCACTGGATTGCAACTTACCGGTGTTGCATCTGGCCTCTCAGGGAATACTCTTTTTCTCTATCTTGGAGGTTGGCACCTAAAATGGGGTCACCACGTGCATAGATGTCAGGGACAGCTGTTGAGTGGAAAATATTAAACGGTTATTTGAAGGAAGTCACTAGGTTGATTGAAGAAGAGCCCAGGGGTGCAGAGTGGTAAGCTGCAGTTCTGCAGTCCAAGCTCTGCTCACGACCTGAGTTCGACCCAAAGGAAGCCGGTTTCAGGTAGCCGGCTCAAGGTTGACTCAGCCTTCCATCCTTCCGAGGTAGGTAAAATGAGTACTCAGCTTGCTGGGGGTAAACTGCAGACGACTGGGGAAGGCACTGGCAAACCACCCCGTAAACATAGTCTGCCTAGTAAACGTCGGGATGTGACGTCACCCCAAGAGTAATGACCCAGTGCTTTGCCTTTACCTAGTAGTCTGAACACTGATTGCTTTGGCAATCTTAAGGGAATAAGAAAAGCATCAACTATTACTACTCATGGCTCTATAGGAAATCCTCAATGATGTGCAAGCTGCTCTCAGCTTGCCTTGGAATTATCTTGATTTTTTCAAACTCTCATAGAAAAACTCAACTTCTTTTTCCCCCCCCCTTTTTTTTTTACAAAGAAATCTTTGAGAATATTAGTGCCCTTGGGCGAGATACAGCAGGTTTCCCTGAAAGTCTCCCCTTTTTCCAAACTGCTTGGCAAAATGGAGGATCTACGAGGGAGTGCTGGCATGAACTATAATGAACTTGTCAACTCAGCTTCCGATGGGATCGAGGGAGGTATTTGATTTCACCATTACATAATCCTCCTTTTCTGAACTTCAGCAACATCCACTAGAAATCATATGAACAGAACATTCATCATTGGGGTATAAGGAAAAATCTATTGTGTTAATATGGCAAAAAAATGCAACCTAGCATATTATTATATTTCTTCCCCACTCTGGCATTTAAACTATTATAACTATTAAAACAAGTGGGTATGCAAGGAGAAAGGGCAGGTATATTGCATAGAGACATGGTCTATGGCCCTGGAAGATTTAAGTTTCAGAGTCTAGAGTACGACAGAATGTTGGGAACTGGCTTATTATCCACCTGAACCTATAAGATTCCTGTAATCCATGTGCCTCCCTAGTATTTTAAAGTCAGTAAGAGAATCTGAGAGCTGCAATCAGAATGGTTATATAAATTCTTCCTAATTATATAGCCATCTTCAAGTACTTGAAGGGCTGTCATATAGAGGATGGTGCCAAGTTGTTTTCTGTTGCCCCAGAAGGTCGGACCAGAACCAACGGGTTGAAATTAAATCAAAACAGTTTCCGTCTAGACATTAGGAAGAATTTTCTAACGGTTACAGCGGTTCCTCAGTGGAACAGGCTTCCTTGGGAGGTGGTAAGCTCTCCTTCCCTGGAGGTTTTTAAAAAGAGGTAAGATGGCCATCTGTCAGCAATGCTGATTCTATGACCTTAAGCAGATGATGAGAGGGAGGGCATCTTGGCCATCTTCTTGGCATGTAGGGGTCACTGTGTGTGTGTGTGTGTGTGAGTGTGTGTGTGTAGAGAGGTAGTTGTGAATTTCCTGTATTGTGCAGGGGATTGGACTAGATGACCCTGGTGGTCCCTTCCAACTCTATGATTCTATATGCATGGAAACGTTAAACTTACACTTCCTGTTTGCCACTCGGTTCAGAACAACGGAGTCTGAAACCTCTAGCAATATGATGAAGTCAAGAGCAGGCGGGAGCACGGGTGGCTCTTTCGGTGCTGTTGGATCTACAACCAAGGTGGGCTTTTTCACACTGGTATCTGTTGCTACTGGCTTGTCTGGATCTCGCCCCGTCAGTGCCTTTTCGAGGAGCTTGGCCTGATTCAGTGTCATTGGAAACCCATTGATGATCCAACCTTGATTTGGTGGCAAACGGCTAAACGAAAACAGAACCCAAAACTGTAGGTATAGGTAACTAAAACTGTAGGCGTAGGTAACTAAAAATAAATAAATAAAATATTGTCTTGTGAAAATGGATAAAGCTGACCAGCATGACCTGTGACCTATAAAGCTAAATGTAGCCCTCCTAATGCTCAAACAACCATTGGCTTTTGCTGAGCTTGGGACTGCAAAAAACAAAACAAAACATACAAGAGCAGTTCACAAGTACATAGCAATCCTCTTTACATGGCTGGTGATCTGTACGCAACTCAGTGGGATTAGAGATACCGCACAGGATATGTTGTACAGTCTTCGCTACTCAGAAGAGCCCCCAAAATCTAGTTTATCCAAAATGTATTGGCTGTGGTGTCCATATTGTATGGAGCTCTGTTTGCACAAAGCAAGGCAAGGCAAAAACAAGACACACCCAAAGTGAAGAAGAAATAGAAGAAGAAATAATAAGCAGGACATTTTCTAACAGTTAGAGCGGTTCCTCAGTGGAGCAGATTCCCTCGAGAGGTGGTAAGCTCTCCTTCCCTGGAGGTTTTTAAGCAGAGGCTAGATGGCCATCTGTCAGCAATGCTGATTCTATGACCTTAGGCAGTTCATGAGAGGGAGGGCATCTTGGCCATCTTCTGGGCATGGAGTAGGGGACACTGGGGGTGTTGCGTGGGGGAGGTAGTTGTGAATGTCCTGTATTGTGCAGGGGGTTGGACTAGATGACCCTGGTGGTCCCTTCCAACTGTATGATTCTATGACATTTGGAAGCCAGCATGGTGTAGTGGTTAAGGTATTGGACTAGGACCTGGCAAACCCAGGTTCAAATCCCCACTTGCACCATGAAGTCTTGCTGGATGACTTTGGGCCAGTCACACACTATCAGCCCTAACTCTGGCTAGTATTTGGATGGGTGGCCTCCAAGGAATACCGGGGTCGTGATGGCGAGGCACACAACGGAAAACCACCTCCAAAGTCTCTTGATTTGAAAACCCTACGGGGTCGCCATAAGTCAGCTGTGACTTGACAGCAAAAAAAATGTGCCAGCATTTTCAGAAGAACGCACATGAAGACGCCTTATAGCACCCTTGGTCTGTCAAGGTTAATATTGTCTGTTCTGACCGGCAGAAGCTCAGGGTGAGGGTCTACATGTCAAGTTCATGCTCTACACACACGCAGATAAAAGCAAGTACTGCTTCAGCCAATGGGTAATTCAGTTGTGGAATTCATTGCCTGTGGACATACTGACAGCCACTTGCAGAGATGGCTTTAGAAGGGAATTAGACAGAATCGTGGAGGATAGGTCCATTAATGGCTACTAGCAAGGAGGACTAAAGGGAACCTCCACATCCAGGGAAAGAAAAATCTATTAATACTGTGGTGGATCCAACCACTCTCCAAGGAGTCTTCCTCCAGTTTCAGGAACTTCCTCCAACTTAAGTTGCTCTTCCTCTGTCTTTAATGGCTCTTCCTCCGACAAAAGGGCCACTTAATTAGCAGAAATTCCTCTTTAAGCTAAAGGACGGCTTGTGATTTTGTTCAATTTTAGGATGCAACTTCTGCTGCAGGCCTTGGCCCCTGGGCCCCGTTTGTTGGCCCTGCAGGGCAACTGGTCGGCCACTAGGGTTGCCAGGTCCCTCTTTGCCACTGGCGGGAGGTTTTTGGGGTGGAGCCTGAGGAGGGCGGGGTTTGGAGAGAGGAGGGACTTCAATACCATAAAGTCCAATTGCTGTAGTGGCCATTTTCTCCAGGTGAACTGATCTCTACCGGCTGGAGATCAGTTGTAATAGCAGGAGATCTCCAGCTACTACCTTGACTTTGATTGACTACCTGGAAGTTGGCAACCCCAGTGGCCACTGAGATTCGAGTCTAGCAGCACCTTAGAGACCAACAAGGTTTTCAGGATCACTGGTCTGATCCAGCAGGGTTTTTCTTTTAACATTTTCATTGAAGAGGCATGGGAGGAACGAAGGTGAATATTTACCGGTAGTTACATTAATAGTCATAGGTCCTCCACAAGGAGCTTCAATTTTTTGAATAAGACTAATAGCAGAGCGATTATCAAGTGCTCATTATAAGTAAAAACGGCAAAACTGGACACTGTATTCAATCACACTCAAATTCAGTTAAAATAGCCGGCTGATATTTCATACCTAATATTTTCAACCAGGATGCCAACTAATAATTCATCTGGAATGCTTTTTCCTCTCCTCAACAGTATTTCCGCAGCTGCCCCAAGCTGAGCACGAATAGAAAGCTGTTGGAATTGAAAAAAAAGACATTTGAATAGGGATGGAAAGGCTCAGTAAATTCAGACCAATGATACTTTTAAAATAATATGCATTTATCTTTAAAGGAAAAACTTCAATAAAGGGCAAACTCTTTGGCTAAAATCAACCGCATTTAATACCAGAACGCAGGGTCATCTTCTGAAGCTGGAGGGTGAGAGATTCAAAACTGATTAAAAGAAGTATTTCTTCACACAACGCATAGTTAAACTGTGGAACTCCCTGCCCCAGGGTGAGGTAGTGGTTACAAACTTGGAAGGCTTTAAGAGGGGAATGAACATGTTCATGGAGGAGAGGGCTATTCATGGCTACTAGCCAAAATGGATACTAGCCATGATGCATACCTATTCTCTCCAGGATCAGAGGAGCAACATATTAGGTGTTGTGGAACACAGGCAGGATAATGCTGCTGCAGCTGTCTTGTTTGTGGGCTTCCTGGAGGCCCCTTTGGCCACTGTGTGAAAAGACTGCTGGACTTGATGGGCCTTGGTCTGATCCAGCACAGCCTTTCTTATGTTCTTATGTAACCAGCCTGGTGCTGTGGAAGTCATTTCTAAAGTATTCGCCCAGTAAATGTATGGATTACACACATGCTTGATCAAAAGAGCTACATGGTACACTAGATACCGGTGGAATTGTTGACTGCTTTGAATAACTGACTCCCATGCCGTATCAGAAACTCCATGTAGGTTCAAAAGCAGTTTGTCACTTGCTATCATGCAGTTTTGTCACTTGTTTGTATCTCGGGGTTAAGAAATAAACTGTTTCACAAAACTTACAGGGAAAAAGATGGGAATTACACCAATAGGCATTACAGAAACCTTAGAACAACTATTTAAATATATGACAACAGCAGCTAGAGTCACATTAGCAACAAAACGGAAGCCAGAAGAGTGCTCAGATACAGAAGATTGGAAGAGTAAATTAGCAGAATATGTGGTGATGGCAAAATTAACAAACTATGTGAACAGAAGGCCAATTAAAGAGTTCCAAGACAAATGGAAACACCACTGCATCTACTCCTCTCAAAATTTGGTTTGAGAGGGAGGGTAGGATCTGAGAGAAATATGTCTGTTGAGATTAAATTTTAGATTAAGATTATTTGTTTTGTATAACGTTTAGCTATCATAGATAAGAAGAAGAAGAAGGGTTGGTTTTTATATGCCGACTTTCTCTACCACTTAAAGGAGAATCAAAATGGCTTACAATCACCTTCCCTTCCCCTCCCCACAACAGACACCTTGTGAGGTAGGTGGGGCTGAGAGAGTTCGGAGAGAACTGTGACTAGCCCAAGGTCACCCAGCAGGCTGCATGTGGAGGAGTGGGGAATCAAACTCGGTTCTCCAGATTAGAGTCCGCAACTCTTAACCACTACGACACGCTGGCTCTGCATGCAGTGTTGGTAACAATGCTGCTATTGCACAGTCTTCAACATCCCAACCGTCTTCAGCCTTAAGATCTGTACACAGGGGAAATTAAAATCAAATCACGTACCTTGGTTAAGTCATTCTCTTCATCACTCAACTCTGTCGACTTATTCGAGGCGGATACTTGATCAGGATCTACGGATAGCAAAGAGCCACGGTTTTTAACAAGAGATTTAACGTGCTGGTATTGTCGCAATTTGTATGGAGTGCTGCCCTTTGACCTAGGCAAGCGCAAAGGGCTCCTTCCACTCTTCTGCCTTTCAAATCGAGCTATTCCCTTTAAGACACATGATTTAAAACCAAAGGCTGCTTTTGCACAGTCTTGTCTTCATGCCATTAATGTGCAGTTAATGTGTGTTTGTACCCTGCATTCCGTACATATTTTTTAAAACAATGGTTTTTCCTATTCACATATATCTTGAGTCCCACTCAAGACAAAATAATTTTTTCTCTCTCTCTCCTGAGACATGCAATGGTGCAAACAGCAAGAGAGAAGTGAAGGAGCAAAATAGATGTTTAAGTATTTGCTTCACTTTATGCATAATTCCAACCTTTATGGTCCATATAAAGCAGGACCTAACGTTCCCTTTCAAAGGTCATTTATGCATGGGAGTTTGACCTGAGGTTCGTTGCTGGCTGGACCCACACTTTCCAGTTGGGAATCTATGCACCAGCAGTCTCCAAGCTCAAATCAAGTCCCACCCCTTTAAATGCTGCTTTGTAATTGGCTTACTTTGCAGTGCTCACTGTGAGAGAAAATTCTCCCCAAAACCCAATTGCCACATAAAAAAGCATTTTAAGAACAAAAAAACAAAAAACCGAGCAATCTGAAAGGAAGTGATGGGGGTGGGGTGGAGAAATCGAAAGCCTCGGTTTTAAAAAGCCTTTATTTTGCTCAGAAAGAGCTCCGAGGAAGCAGGAAGCATTTGAATCCCCGCCTCTTTACATGCTGCTTTGTGATTGGCTGTGAGGGAAACCTGTGTCCCGTGCTTTGCCTTGTGCACGGAGATTTCAGCCGGGCTGAGCTCAGAGGAGAGGGAAGAGTTGGGTTAACAGAGGAATGGGAAGACATGGACATTGCGAGCGCTAGCAGCGAGGTCATTTCTAATGGACAGGAAACTCATGCGTAACTCCAAAAAACAAGCGATTCAGACAAGTACCCATAAAGAATGACCTACGAAGAAGATTTATCTTTTGACATTCAAAATCACAGATAGCTGGAAACATTTGCAAGGCACTCAGAACAGCAAATGAGACAGCATTACATTAATATACTTCCCCCCCTCCAGCATGCAAAAGAAAAGTGCAAAGACAAATAAGACCACTCTGGCTACAACAGTGCTAACAGTTTGCACTGCCAAAGCTAAACCAGCATCCCATCACTGAAACACTTAGCGAGTAGAACAAACTGGACTTTCCTTTAAATGCTCCTTCCCTCTACTGATTGGTAAAGAACAAAGCTGTACGAAGCAACAGCCCTTATATACTTTTTCCACCTCCAGGGATTCCCACATAAACACATGAAGCTGCCTTATATTGAATCAGACCCTTCGCCCATCAAAGTCAGTATTGCCTACTCAGATGGGAAGCGGCTCTCCAGGGCCTCAGGCAGAGGTCTACACATTACCTACTTGCCTAGTCCCTTTAACTGGAGATACTGGGGATTGAACCTGGGACCTTCTGCGTGCCAAGCAGATGCTCTACCACTGAGCCACAGCCCCTTCCCTAATCACTAAGGAGCACTTGGTTGCCAAATCCCCCTGGCCACTGGCAAGGGATGGGGGGGGGTAGGGCTGCTAGACCCAGGTTGGGAAACTCCTGGAGATTTGGAGGTGGAACCTGGGGAGGCCAGGGACCTCACTGGAGTACAATGCCATAAAGTCTACCATCCAAAGAATCCATTTTCTCCAGCGGAACTGACCTCTGTAGTCTGGAGAAGAGCTGTAATTCCAGGGGATTCCCAGGTCCCACCTGGAGGCTGGCATCCCTATTGCAAATTCCTGGTTGGGAAATTTCTGGAGATTTGGGGGTGGAGCCTGGAGAGGGCAGGTTTGGGGAGGGACCTCTGCGAGGTACAATGCAATAGAATCCACCCTCCAAAGCAGCCATTTTCTCCAGGGGAACTGATCTCTTTAATCTGGAGATCAGCTGTAACTCCAGGAGATCTCCAGGCCCCACCTAGAGGTGGGTAACCCTAAATGTAGTACATATCCAATATACATTTGTAATACAGATATACACAGTGGCTGTTATTGGAGTAGGACTGTTTCAAAGGAACACTGGAGAGGTGGGGAGAGAATGGATCGGGAATTCTGACTAAGCAGTAGTAACAGCTAGCAACTGTGATAGGTAAATGAATAAATGGCAGAGCAAGGCCCTTTTGGTTTTTGTATTTGAATCTGGAGCATGACCAACAATGAGAAGATAATGCTAGTATAAGTTTGTGTTTTTGTTTACCTTTGTTTACTTCATCGCAAGACTTCAGTACTACCATGGAAGCCTTGGAAGCTGCTCGCAGGACCTTGTTTGGGGGGGAGGAAGAAGTCACCCATCAGAAAGTTACTTTAACGTTCAGTTTTTATTGCATTTGGCCAATGACCATTACAAAAAAAATAAACAAAATGGCCAGTTCTCCGTTCCTGTGTGTATGGTGCCTGATCTGGATTAGGTCTTATGAGCTATATTCTCAGTGGATGGCAATCAATTTACGTATAATAAAGCAAATTACGTATAATATACAGAAAATGAGCGCAATAGCACAAAAACCCAACCCCCAACGGAGGTGAAAGCAAACCCGAGAGCTCAACAGGTAAGTCCGTGTTTATGTTTGAAAGGGATAGATAGTCTTCTGTCAAGGGACAAAAAAAGCCAAGAAGGTATTGTGTAGAAAATTGTGTTCAGTTTTGGGCACCACAATTTAAAAAAGATGTAGACAAGCTGGAATGTGTCCAGAGGAGGGCAACAAAGATGGTGAGGGATCTGGAGACCAAGTCCCTTGAGGAAAGGCTGAAGGAGCTGGGTATGTTTAGCCTGAAGAGGAGATGACTGAGAGGGGATATGATAACCATCTTCAAGCCGGTTTGATTCTTCCTTAAGCGGTAGAGAAAGTCAGCATATAAAAACCAACTCTTCTTCTTCTTCAATCCTTTGGAAGTCCTTATAGGTCACACACGAAGCTGCCTTATACTGAATCAGGCAATCTGTCCATCGAGGTCAATGTAGCCTACTCAGACTGGAAGCAGCTCTCCAGGGTCTCAGCTAGAAGTCTTTCACATCACCTACTGCCTGATCATTTTAACTGGAGATGCTGGGGACTGAACCTGGGACCTTCTGCGTGCCAAGCAGAGGCCCTTCCCACTGGGCCACAGCCCCTCCCTGAAGGCTCTGTTCGAAGTTTTTAAAGACAAAAGCAAAACGTTCACTTACATCAAATTGATTCATGGAAACTTCTTCCGTTTTCGATAGAATCAGGCTGGTTATGCTTCCCAGTTCATTTTGATGGAAGGCTTCGATGGCGTCTGATATCAGCTGATCGATAAACAATGCCTGGATGTTGCAAACTGACAGAGGGAAAACACAACCAGCACCATAAGCTTATATTTTAGGACAACACAACAAAACACCGGTGAACAGTTAGAAGTGTTGGCCAGGTAGCTTTATCAAGAACAGGGGAGACGTCTTGCAATTTTACATCGATAGGCATGTTTCACTGTGTTATTATCTCTATTACAATCCAATTTGGGAAAGAAAGAAAGAAAGAAAGAAAGAAAGAAAGAAAGAAAGAAAGAAAGAAAGAAAGAAAGAAAGAAAGAAAGAAAGAAAGAAAGAAAGAAAGAAAGAAAGAAAGAAAGAAAGAAAGAAAGAAAGAAAGAAAGAAAGAAAGAAAGAAAGAAAGAAAGAAAGAAAGAAGTACCCACATTGCATGAATGGCATCAGAAAGTTTTGGAGTTGGCCAAAATAGCCAAGTTAAGTAAATATATTGAAGATAGTTGGGTTTCCAACTTTCATGTAGACTGGAAGGTATGGTCAGTATATATAAATCAATATTTTAGGGATAAAAAATGACCTTAGGTTTTAGAACCTAAGCTTATTAAATGGTAGAGTAGACTAAGATGAAAATAGCTAAATAATAATTAAAGTAAATAAGATATATAATAATCTGTATGAGGAGAGTTGGAAGTCGGTTTCTGTATTGTTTTATATCTCACTTTTTCTTTTCACTTTTTTGTATATTTTGTATATTCTTTTTGTATATTATGTTTTTGTACATTTTGTATATTTTGACATATTCTGTAACATTCTGCATATTTTAACAAAACTTTAAAAAAAAGAAATGTTGAAAACATCTGATATTATTTTTAGTGGGTAGTTTTTAACGTATTAGTGAGTTTACCGCAACATATTCTGGGTGCCAAGGAAGAAAGGAGAAAAGAGTGTACTGTATATAATTCTTTATTATCTTTTCCTTTCCCCTCCCTCTCTCTATCTTTTAAAAGAAAATAATTTTTTTTTTTTAAGAACAGAGGAGACGTGTGCTTGTGGAACTCCCCTTGGTTTCAGGAGAACCCACACAGAAGAAGTCTCTGTTGGATTATGAGGGCTTTCTAGGGTTGCCAGGCCCCTCTTCGCCACCGGCAGGAGATTTCTGAGGCGGAGCCTGAGGAGGGCGAGGTTTGGGGAGGGGAGGGACTTCAATGCCATAGAGTTCAATTGCCAAAGTGGCCATTTTTCTTCAGGTGATCTGATCTCTATTGGCTGGAGATCAGTTGAATTAGCAGGAGATCTCCTGCTACTACCTGGCAGTTGGCAACCCTAGGGCTTTCATTATGCCCAAATCCTTGTTAAGTTAGTAGAGTGCGCAAAGGCTACTGTGCGCAGGAGAAGCCCATCCAAACCTCTGAGTGTGCCAGGAACAAAACTGCTTGGAGCTTTTTTAATCTATTCAACTAATTTACTTCATTTATTGTAGGAAATCCATTTCTGGATAGGATAGAGTAAAATATAGTTCCCTATCTATTCTAACTAACTAGGATGGAGGGAGATCCAGGACTTGCATTCTTCCCTCATGGTGGCAAGATGAAGAGTGGCTGCGTGTGTGAGGAGGTGAGGAAGAAGCAGGAAGGAAGGGAGTTTCCCTGAGAGTAGCAATCTACACATCAAAGGGATAGTTCAGAGCAGTAGAGAAAAGGATGTCTCTGTGTCTTGTCCCCTCTGTCTCCCTTACTCACTAGTCTTGTCCCCCTCTGGAGTCTGGGGTTAAGAGACAGCGTAAAGTCCTTCCAAAAGTCTCGGATGGGTTTGTTCTAAGCTAACTATTTCCAAATGGTGGACCAGAACCTACCAACATATCATAGGAGCTTTGGAGGGGGGGATCTCAAGGCATCCAGATGGGATACAGCCTATTTCATTTAGTCCTTAAACCCCATTCGTTGTTAACTTCCTCTGGATTGGTTCTAACAAATCAACTACTGTAAGACACCCCTCAGTCCATTCATTTTTTTACTATTAGCTTTATTTTCTCATTCCAGTGAAGAAGGCTAGTGAGTCCAAAACAGGGTTGCCAACCTCCAGGTAGTAGCAGGAGATCTCCTGCTATTACAACTGATCTCCAGCCGATAGAGATCAGTTCCACTGGAGAAAATGGCCACTTTGGCCATTGGATTCTATGGCATTGAAGTCCCTCCCCTCCCCAAACCCCTCAGGCTCCACCCCAAAACCTCCTGCCGATGGCGAAAAGGGACCTGGCAACCCTAGTCCAAAAACAAAACAAAACCCAAAAATCTTTTTTGGCACCTTAAAGACCAACAGATTTATTGAAGAATAAGCTTCAATAATTGAGAGATTTGGGACAATAACGAAAAAGACCTTAAATTCTATCAGAGATTTAATCATGGTATCTCGAACAATTTGAGAGTAGTTTAAAATTTCAAGGTTTTAGCATAAGTTATGTAATGTTATGTCAGGTTCCAATGTGGGGTAAGACAAATATCCAGGATCATGTTTGGGCATGGATGAAACCAATGTTGTGTCAAAATAACCCTATCTGTCTTCCTTTTCCTTTTTCTGTACCCCTTTTATTATGAAAAATAAAAATATTTTTTAAAAGAAGAAGCATAAGCTTTCACGGGCTAGAGCACAGCTTTCTTAGCCACTAAAGGTGTGACATGGCTTAAACAACCTCACAAACTTGCAACCCCCAATTACAGATGTTGCAGTTGTTCTGACTACCAAAAGCTCATACCTCCCAAAAATCTTGCTGGACTCAATTCTGGCTGCTCTACTGAAGACCAACACAGCTACTCTCCAAAACCATTTTCTACAGAGCGCACAAGAAAGAGACAGTGTAAAACTACCCTTTCCAGAAAAGAACAAGCGCTACCTCTTTCCAGGAACTTGAGACTGGTAGTTTTCCCACTACAGAGCTTCCCCAAAATACATCCCTTGATAGGAAATGGAGAAATCACAGGCGGAGGCGGCTCTGGTTCTGGGGGATAGATGATGCCCATCATTCGATAAATCACATGACCCAGTATCGGGTTACTGGGTGGAGGTTTATTCGCGCTGATCTCTTCAGGAGGGCACCATTCTCCTGTCATAGTCTGCAGTAAGACAAATAACAAAATAGAACTGAACACTCTTTTCCCCCTTGCAAAGCTGTAAAAGGTCACAAATTAAAGTGGCAATCGTCTGTATCCTTACTGAGCAGCAAGTCCCACTGAAGTCATAGAATCATAGAGTTAGGAGGGACCACCAGGGTCATCTAGTCCAACCCCCTGCACAATGCAGGAAATCCACAACCACGTTCCCCCCCCACACCCCAGTGACCCCTACTCCATGCCCAGAAGATGGCCAAGGTGCTCTCCCTCTCATGATCTGCCTAAGGTCAGTAGGGTTTGTATCCCAGGAGACACACGGAAACAACATTTTAGCACTCTGTTAACACTAAAGTCATCATGGTGATTTACCAATATTAATCAAAGGGACTGCATGATGTCTATGTACTTTTAAACTACTTGCTTGCCTTGTAGAGGCTAACTGCTGGTCAACGAAAACTGACCCTCCATGCCCTTAGTACAGCCAAAAGACTCCTATTTCAACATTGAAAAGATAAAAGCCCACCTCTGGTAAATCAATGGATTGAGGACCTTATCAATATTTGAACATATGGCATATAAACAGCAATTGCGCGTGGACTTTTTAGATATTTGGAAACCATTTGTAGAAACTTATGCCTAGATCTGCCACCACTGTTGTGATATTTCTGTCTTTACATATATTTTTCTGAAGAAGAGTTGGTTTTTATATGCCGACTTTCTCTACCACTTATGGAAGAATCAAACTGGCTTACAATCACCTTCCCTTCCCCCCCCCCAACAGACACCCTGTGAGGTAGGTGGGGCTGAGATAGCTCTAAGAGAACTGTGACTAGCCCAAGGTCACCCAGCTGGCTTCATGTGTGTAGGAGTGGAGAAACCAACCTGGTTCACCAGATTAGCCTCTGCTGCTCATGTGGAGGAGTAGGGAATCAAACCTGGTTCTCGAGATCAGGGTCCACCGCTCCAAACCACCACTCTTAACTGTTTTTACTTTTTAAGGAAATCAAAAGAGTGGGGGCTGAGTGAAGGTGACTAGCCAAAGGTTGCCCAGCTGACTTCATGTGGAGGGGTGGGGAAACCAACCCGGTTCTCCAGATTAGCGTCCGCCGTTCATGTGGAGGAGTGGGGGAATCAAACCTGGTTCTCCAGATGGGACTCCGTCACTCCAAACCACTGCTCTTAGCCACTACACCACACTGGCTCGGCCCTGGTTAGTACTTTGATGGGAGATCACCAAGGAAGTCCAGGGTCACTACGCAGAGGCAGGCAATGGCAAACCACCTCTGTCCGTCTCTTGCCTTGAAAACCCTACAGGGTCACCTTATGTCACCTGGGACATTAACTTTCCATTACCATTAACCAAGGTGAAAAGTTCAGCATCCTGAAACCTGCTCTATTTTTATGACACAAATGTGAAAATAATGTACGAACGTTTTCATTACTGCTGCCCTTAGAAGATCAACTAAGTAGGCAGAACGAGGGTGGGCTGTTTTCACAATACAACAGCTTGGAAGGTGCTCTGCAGCATTACTGTGGCAGCAAGGAGCTCGGGGCAGCACGCAGGGCTCTCCCTGCCCTGTTTATCCGTACAACAACCCTGTGTGGCAGGCTGGATGGCAAGAGATTGGCTCAAGATCACCCATGGCACAGTAGAAATTTGAGCCTGGGTCTCCCCAGCCCAGTCTGTCACTCTTTCCCAGGGATCCCCAACCCATTTGAGCCTGTGGGCACATTTGGAATTGTGACATGGCACGGTGGGCACAGCTACAAAATGGCTGCCGCAGGAGGAGGAGCCAGCCACAAAATTGTTGCCACTGTAACACAGTGCAGATCTGTGATGTGGTGGCAGCTGCTGCCAAAGCATAATCTGCACAGCCAATCTAATCTCCTATGGCCAATCAGAAACCATGCTGGGCAAAAGCCCTACCTGTCCCCGCCCACCTCCTAAAAACACTTGAGGGGCACCAGAAAAGGGCAGCAGAAATCCCAAGGGTACCACAGTGGGGACCTCTGCTCTAACCACAGTGCCAAACTGGCTTCATACGAAAAGCGATTTAGTGAAGCAATTAATCAAGTGGGTGCATGGATTGCCACCCATCCTTTCCCCCCCCCCCCCACTATAGTTTGAAAGGGCTTGGTGAGAGATCAGGTTCAGCAGAATGTTTTGCCAGGTGGAGAAACTTCTGCATCAGTGCAATATAACCACACAACGGTGTAAATTGAGGCTAGGCCACTGATGAATACATACTACTGGTAACTTGTCTCCCAGCTTCTTTTGACAGGGAGTTTCATCCAATGGTGTGTGTAGACATCCTTGAATAGTGGCCGAATGACAATTTCCTATCTCTTCACAACATGCTTATTCTCGGACTTCTTCTGCGGTGCATGTGGAAAATTTAATATGAACCAACCAAGCTTCTCAAAATGGTTCAAAGGCAAGACAGTAGATAAAAGATAGATTTATACCATCACTAAAAATCTTCTTAGTTAGGTGCTGGCAAAGGAGAAGAGGAATTACGGGAGATGTTCAAAGGCGTTTGGGCCGAAGAAGCAGGAAAGACGGAAATGCATCCCACACATGTAATATCTGCATACCTAGTCTAAATGGTCAACCGACCTGACTAGTTATGTTCTCTGTATCTTAGAATAGGAACAGTAAGAGCTTGAACACATGATGCTGCCTGATAAGACCATTGGTATATCAAAGTCAGTGCTGTCTACTTAGACTGGCCGCAACTCTCCGTGTTCTCACTCTGAGGACTTTCACATCACTTACTGCCAGATTTTTTTTTAACTGGAGATGCTAGGGATCGAACCTAAGACAATCTGTATGCAAAGCAGAAGCTGTACCACTGAGCCATGGCCAGTCATAGGCCTTCCCTTTCCTAATAACGAGCTAGAATAGTGAGAGGCCCTGGTCATCTTTCTTTTTTACTTCTGACTCTTGAGATATTGGCTGGAGGGGAAACCCACTGACTCCACCAATCTATTTTTAAACATGAAATCTGTGGAATCAAGATTACAAATGGCACAACCAAACCACTTTTTTTTTTCATTTTAGCATTCTGTGTTGTACAGCACACAGGACAAGATGTGGGAGATATATTACTATGTTTGAGATACTGGTTTGGAGTCTTCATTTTAAAATATATTAAAATAGCATGGAAAATTCAACTTAAGAACATAAGAAAAACCATGCTGGGTCAGACCAAGGTCCGTCAAGTCCAGCAATCTGTTCACACAGTGGCCAACCAGGTGCCTCTAGGAAGCCCCCAAACAAGATGACTGCAGCAGCAGCATCCTGCCTGAGTTCCAAAGCACCTAATATAATAGGCATGCTTCTCTGATCCTGGAGAGAATAGGTATGCATCATGACAAGTATCCATTGTATGCATTTGATAACGAAATGACTGCAGGGAATTAGCCAGGTATTAGACAAGCACCCCAAATTAGCAACAGATATCTACGCTCACAGCTGATACAGATGCACATCTGGATACAGATGTTCATTTCAATGCTCATCTGGCCCCATTCATGCACATCCCCGTGGAGAGCTGCTTGCTGCCCACAACTGCAGCTACAGCTAGGCCAAGGCAGAAATGTTTTTAAAAACGACAAATGTAAGGAATTACTTTGAAAGTATCAGATCTTTCATTATAAAATAATGGCACGGTAAAACTGTGTTATGAGTGTGTGCAGATATACAAAAATGGAAACAACTGCGTGGGAGAAAAGTAAAATAAACATAAAGAGCAGTACCAATATTCATATAGTTAAAATATCTTCATTCAATGTAATGGACATGCACGGACCATTTTTGTCCTGCATTGCTATAATAAGGACGCCTTTTTCACTCACTGTGTGCTTTTCTGTCTCAGTCATCCTTCCCAGAATGGAGAACCATAGATGTTTATCATTTTCACAGCTTAAAAACCAGAATGGCAACAGACTGGAGAGTACTCAACAGAAGGATATCTCAAGGAGATTCCACAGCATGTTAGCTATCTGTGAAATTGCCCTTCTGTATCCCTAGATCGCAAAGAACTTGATTTGGATGTTACCTGCATGGCGAATCTGCCATTTCCACACGGCACAATCCCATGGTGTTAACAGCAATGCAGACATAACCACATTGGTGCTGCTCCTCTCTGGGGCAGACAAGACTCGTGTGGTTCACACACAAAGAGAATCTGCTCACGCCTCTTGATTACTGTATCCAAAGTACGGTATGTAATCTAGTCACAGGGAAAGCAGTGACTATGACGAACTAGTAACATGTGGATTGGGCCCAAGTCTAGTGAAACAACAGGAATGTGCCCACTGATTTCCTAGCAGCAATTCAACAATTGTCAGCCCTAGTGTAGTATTACTGATGACAAGATGCCAGTGTTAAGTGGCATATGAATTACCCTCCAAACAAAACAAAACAAAAACCTTTGTTCTTCCAAGGAAAGCCACACTCAAAATAATAAACCACTTACATAAACAAGGAAAACAGCTTTCATTTGCAGAGGTAAAACCTTAAAGAATGAATTAATGCAAAAATAACTTAAGGTGCCAACGGCACCAACGCATAACAAAGGTTTACTATGCAACACAAAAATAAAATGTACCAAATTCAGGATGTGGGCACAAAGAAAACACAAAGATGTGGTAATCGTTGTTTCCCTAACAAGATGGGGTGGGGGTGGGGGAAGCTATTTGCAGAGAAGGTACATCAGAGACTCAAAATAGAAAAGATCCAAAACCAATGAAAAATCCTTTCATTCAACGGAGCCCAATTGATAATGGTGAAATTTGGGAAGTAACTACACAAAAAAACATTTATCAGAAAGAGACCGATATTTCGTGTTGTTTTATACTCGTAGCCTATTTTCAAGAGACATCGTGTACTTTAGCTGCGGTTTTCACGTAAGATTCCTATAGAGATGAGAATGATAACTGCTGTTTCTCAGAACCACCTTTTAAGTAAGTCATGATATTAAAATTAGCTGATCGCAAAATACCAAGAATCTGACTAGAAAGCACTAATCTACTAACTTTTTTAAAAAATCAGATAGCAAGGGTGTATGAAACAACACTACTCATGTTGGGGGAGACGGTGTTTATTTTGCATTCAGTTCTGCAGATTCCTTAATGTTACATTTTCTGGCACAGCGGAATGTACTACAGTTTAACATCTGCTTAAATAGTAGTGCTCTTTGCCGCCTGATCGCAACTTTGATGGTCTTACATACTGATGTTACTGTACTTTTGGCCAAAAAAATGTTTAAATCATGATGGCGCAGCCTTCCAAAACGGCAGCGATCTGACGCACCATCTAGTCCCAGAAAAACAGAATGTGAACGAAGTACATTGAACCATGCGAAAATGTGCATTAAAATTCTAATAACAAACCGTCAATCAAACCTACGCAGCATCCCAGATAACGGGGGGGCTGTCACGATTTCTACAAGCCGTTTTTATAGTCTTCCACTAGGCCGTGTCAGTGGGAAGTACCTTATATTCATCATAATCTTTTTCATCTAGAAAATTCATTTTGTCCAGTTCTACAAGCTGTGGAGGAGTAGGCTCAGTTGGCAAAGGGTCAATCGATGCTTGCTCATAAACCGGTTTCCCTTTTAGGAACAGTTCCTTCCAGTCACGCATCAGCTTTCCTGGGATTAAGCTGTGGAAATCAAGCAAAAGGAAAACCTGTGGTCAGATCGACTGGACTGTGTTTTTTTTTCCTTTCCAAAAGGACAGATCAATAGCAACATCAAATATGCAACAGGAAGGAACACACTGAAGCATGAATTGCTCTAAAAAGAAGCCATAATGTGTTCTCCAGGCAGAGACAGAACATCCCCCCATCCGTCGGTCTATTTCAGGGGTCCCCAACCTCTTTGAACCTGCGAGCACCTTTGGAATTCTGATAGGGTGGTGGGTGCAACCACAACATGGCTGCCACAGGAGATGGAGCCACAAAAACAGAGGAAGATGGGGTGGGTGAGAAAAGGGGAGTAATTTTTAAAATATACTGGGAAAGAGGAGTGAGAGAAAATAAAACCAACACTGCGGTGGCAGCTGCCACTGAAACAAAGTTATTTTAATCTGCACAGCCAATGGCCTCTCCATTGGCAATCAGAACCCCTGCTGGGCAAGTGTTCAACCTGGCCCCACTCACCTTCTAAAAACACTTCGAGGGCACCAGGAAAGGTGTCGGTGGGTGCCACGGTCCCCACAGGCACCACGTTGGAGATCCCGGAGCCAGTGTGGTGTAGGAGCCAGCGTGGTGTAGTGGTTAAGAGCCGTGGTTTGGAGTGGTGGACTCTAATCTGGAGAACCAGGTTTGATTCCCCACTCCTCCACATGAGCGGCGGATGCTAATCTGGTGAACCAAGATGGTTTCCCCACTCCTGCACATGAAGCCAGATGGGTGACCCTGGGCAAGTCACACTCTCTCAGCTTCACCTACCTCATAGGGTGTCTGTTGTGGAGAGGGGAAGGGAAGGTGATTGTAAGCCGGCTTGATAAGTGGTAGAGAAAGCTGGGATATAAAAACCAACTCTTCTTCTTCTTCTTCTTCTATACGTTCAGCCAAGCCAATCATTTTCCTCTGACCAGGAAGGGGACTACTGCTCTCTTATCCTGTAAAGAAGCTGGTTTTTATATGCCACTTAAGGAAGAATCAAACCGGCTTACAATCACCTCCCCTTCCCCTCACCACAACAGGCACCCTGTGAGGTAGGTGGGACTGAGAGAGCCCTAAGAGAGCTGTGACTAGCCCAAGGTCACCCAGCTGGCTTCACGTGCAGGAGTGGGGAAACCAACCCAGTTTACCAGATTATCATCTGCCACTCATGTGGAGGTGTTGGGGAATCAAACCCGGTTATCCAGATTAGAGTGCACTGCTCCTACCCACTACGCCACGCTGGGTCAAGGAAGCTTGAGAGAGCCTGAAGGATTGACCAGCATGGATTCACTTTTCATAGGCCAAACCAGTGCCTCTAGGGAACCATCTCAGGTTTTCCATTTCTGGCTCCTCTCTCCTCCCACCTTTCTCAAGGAAAGACCCTCAGCCATGCCCAGCTTCTAAGATGCCTTAAAAAGTGGAGAACACCTCACTGTGGAAGCGGGTTGCTTAAAAGACATCTATAGACCAAGGAAGCATAAAGCACTAGATACTCAAGAAGGAAGACCTGCAGGTTAAGCACCTATCCCTTAGACCCTCTGCCACCATGGCCACTGGGCTGGAGGCGGAAACTGTAGGCATGTCTGGATAGGCAACAGACATGGCTGTGCAAATTCCTTGGTGGTCAGGTAATCCAGGACAGCCAATCCCACACTGTTCCGAGATACATAGCTCTACGGCCTGCTGCATAACATCATTCAGGAAACGCATAATTGAGAAATACCCCCAGACTGTCCCTCAATACAATCTTTTCATTTTCCTGCCTGGTCTATGTCCTGTCCTGCTAAATTGGATCCTGACATCCTTGGTCTTACAAATTATAAAAACATAAGAATGTAAGAAAAGCCATGCTGGATCAGACCAAGGCCCATCAAGTCCAGCAGTCTGTTCACACCGTGCCCAACTAGGTGCCTCTAGGAAGCTTACAAACAAGACAGCTGCAGCAGCACCATCCTGCCTGTGTTCCACAGCACCTAATATATTTGGCATGCTCCTCTGATCCTGGAGAGAATAGGCAAATATCATGACTAGTATCCATTTTTACTAGTAGCCATGAATACCCCTCTCCTCCATGATCTGTTTGGCTCTGGCTCCTTTTCTTGAGTACAACTTTCACCCCTGTACACCTCCTCTATGTGAGGACACACAGTCTTTCCAGCCACTGGGACCAGCACTCATCAAGGACTCGGGTACTGGGAGCTTGACAGGAAGAACTGCAGTGGGGAAGGAAAAAGAAGGAAGGGTTTGAATTGTCCAGTTGCAGATGGAGAATGATTACTTGAATTTTACGTAAGGGAATCTAAGAGAACTCAGGCATTTCAGTGGCTCCAAAATATGGCTGTGAATTTATTAACTAGAGTTTACCAAATGGAGCATGTAGCTTTGATAGCACACCAACCTGACTGCCTCCCTGAGTCCAGTTCACAGAGCTGGTGTTGATGTTTAAAGTCCTAAACATTCTAGAACCGGGATTCCTTAAAGGTCACCTCCTCCCTTATGTGCTTGTTTGCTTTGAGATCAGAATCAGTTAAAACTAATAAAAAACCAAAACAGATTTTTAGTATGGATATACCTCGAGCGGGGGGTGGGGAGAATCTAAAACAGAGAATAGAAATAAAGGGTTTTAACTCCCTGTCCCAGGATGTGGTGATGGCTGCCAACCTGGAAGGTTTTAAGAGAGGAGTGGACATGCTTATGGAGGAGAAGGGTATTCACGGCTTCTAGTCAAAATGAATACTAGTTATGATGGATACTTACTCCCTCCAGGATCAGAAGAGCATGCCTATTATCTTAGGTGCTGTGGAACACAGGCAGGAGATTCAAAACAGATAAAAGGAAATATTTCTTCACACAACACATAGTTAAATTGTGGAACTCCCTGTCACAGGATGTGGTGATGGCTGCCAACCTGGAAGGCTTTAAGAGGGGAGTGGACATGTTCATGGAGGATAGGGCAATTCATGGCTACTAGTCAAAATGAATACTAATCATGATGCATACCTATTCTCTCCAGGATCAGAGGAGCATGCCTATCATATTAGGTGCTGTGGAACACCTAATATGATGAGAGGGAGGGCATCTTGGCCATCTTCTGGTCACTAGGGATGTGGAGGGGGGAGGTAGTTGTGAATTTCCTGCATTGTGCAGGGGGTTGGACTTGATGGCCCTGGTGGTCCCTTCCAACTCTATGATTCTATGATTCTACAGGCAGACAATGCTGCTGCAGTCATCTTGTTTGTGGGCTTCCTAGAGGCACCTAGTTGGCCACTGTGTAAACAGACTGCTGGACTTTACGGGCCGTGGTCTGATCCAGCATGGCTTTTCTTATGTTCTTATTAGGAGAGGGGTATTCATGGCCACTAGTAAAAATGGATACTAGTCATGCTGCATACCTATTCTCTCCAGGATCAAAGGATCATGCCTATTATATTGGGTGCTGTGGAATACAGGCAGGATGGTGCTGCTGCAGTTGTCTTGTTTGGGGGCTTTCTAGAGGCATCTGGTTGGCCACTGTGTGAACAGACTGCTGGGCTTGATGGGCCTTGGTCTGATCCAGCATGGCTTTCCTTTTTTTATATGAAGAGGGTACAGAATGGAAAAAGGAAGGAAGGGGAAAAGGTTAAATGAAACAAATTTCGTCTTCCGAGACTTAACAAAATATAAGTTTTAAAAGGAGGAAGTAATATATTAGCTAAACTACATCTTAAAATTTACTAAAATAAAAAGGACACATTCTGTCACTAAGCCTCTAAAGAAAATTTTACAATTATCTTGAACATGCAAACCATTTATCTATCGCGACAATATCTCTTGTTGGTTGCTTTCTAAATAATTATTTTTTAAATTATCACCAATGTAATAATCATAAAAAGCTGCCATTTCAACTCAAATTCATCCATTGATTTCATATTAACCAGTGAACCTGGTTGGCCACTGTGTGAACAGACTGCTGGACTTGATGGGCCTTGGTCTGTTCCAGCAGGGCATCTCTTATGTTCTTATAAGCTTACACAGTGGTGGAGGAAAGAACACGGCCCATCAAGTCCAGCTATCTGTTCACACAGTGGCCAACCAGGTCCCTCTAGAAAGCCCACAAACAAGACAACTGAAGCAGCACCATCGTGCCTGTGTTCCACAGCCCCTAATAAAATAGGCATGCTCCTCTGATTCTGCAGAGAATAGGTATGTATCATGACTAGTATCCATTTTTGCTAGTAGCCCTGGATAGCCCTCTCCTCCATGAACATGTCCACTCCCCTCTTAAAGCCTTCCAAGTTGGCAGCCATCACCACATCCTGTGGCAGGGAGTTCCACAATTTAACTGTGCGTTGTGTGGAGAAATACCGTGTGGGTGACCTTGGGCCAGTCACCCACTCTCAGCCTAACCTACCCCACAAGAGTTGTTGTGAGGATAAAACACAGAACGTGCGGTACTTTGAGTCCCTCCCACCCCCGGGAAGAAAAGCAGGGTTTCAAGGAAGTAAATAAATAAGTCGAATTTGGACTTGATTGCTGCTTGTTCCACTTATCCCTGCTTGGCTCTTTTGTCTCTACCCCAAAGATCGTATTTAAGGGAAGGCTGTTCCTGCAACTTCAGAAAAGTAACTTTTGTTTTGTTTGTTTTTGCTCAACTGAGGAAAGTTAAAAATACTTACTTGTTCGTCAGCATTCGGTATTCTCCTATTTTGGTCGCTAAATCAATGATTTGCTCAAATACTTCCCAACAAATAGAATAATGCTTCTTATAGCGCACCTCGGCCCTCTCAGCGGCCAGTTTGGCATGCAGCTGTTTCTCTTGAAGGGCTTGATCCTCAAGCTCAATTTTCTCTTGTTTTGCAAGAGCCTAGAAGGAATTATTTTTAGAGAAGGGTGGTTGTTGTTTTTCTTCTTTAAATCGACTGTCAATTAACTCGAGTTAGCAACAACAACAAAAAGGCCAAATCTAAATATGAAGCACGGCAAAACCTTGTTATTCAAATTTTACATGGGTCCCTTCCCCACCATACAGACCAAATTAGTGTAACCTCACATAAACTGGACACTCAAGCTACAGCAACAGGTTACTGTGGCAAATACGTGTCCCCAAACTCATGTTTGCAGGGGAGAATCATTGGGCAGAGAGCGTTCCCCCCCCCCCCCGTCCCCGGTTGCTTTTCCCCTGGGTGGGTAGGATAGCTAGGAAAATGTTAAGCATCACCCTGGCTTTCCTGCCTGTTTATGCAGAAGGTCCCAGGTTCAATCCCCGGCATCTCCACCTAAAACAACTAGGCAAAAGGTGATGTGAAAGACCTCTGCCTGAGAACCTGGAGAGCCGCCGCCAGTCTGAGAAGACAATATTGGCCTTATAGACCGATGGTCTGGCTCAGTATAAGGCAGATTCTTGTGTATGTTCACGTGAAATCCCTGGATCTTTTCTCCTGCACATGCCTCCTTATGCTTTAACAGTGCTGCCAGCCACATATGAGTTTGGGAGCCCTGTGTTTGCCATGTGGCGGGTAGCTCCAGCCTCATTCACTCATGCCTCTGGTTGTACCAAAGGGCTTTGGAAACCTTTCCAGCACCATGGCGCGGACCTTACTCAGGGAAGATGCCCACATGCAGAAATATTCCACAGGCACCAAATGAAGCAGCAGCTTCCTGCGTCGTGCCTTCATTGCCCCTCTTGACCTTGGCCCTCCCCCTTGTATTGTGGAGCCAATGGCATGAGGCAGAAGAAGATGGGTGTAAGAGGATCGATGGAGGATTGGTGGAGAACAGGAGAGGAGCAGGTACCATTGTCAATACGGTTGCCAGGT
Organism: Euleptes europaea; assembly: GCF_029931775.1. Taxonomy (NCBI): domain Eukaryota; kingdom Metazoa; phylum Chordata; class Lepidosauria; order Squamata; family Sphaerodactylidae; genus Euleptes; species Euleptes europaea. The sequence goes on from NC_079315.1 coordinate 105,631,075, forward strand.
CCCTCTTCGCAACCAATGGGATGTTTTTGGGGCAAAGCCTGATGAGGACTACCTGGAAGTTGGCAATCCTAATTATCAAGGACGTTCAAGGGCAAATCTTCCCCCTCAATAATTATGTTATGTTGCGGTAATCTATATAATTTCATTATTGGCTCTACTTCATTGTGTGGTACTTAGCAGTTGGGTGGGCCATGTTTAGTATTTCCCATGCTTTTCAACATTTGTCATACCCCCTTATAAGGCCACTCATACCCCCCTATTTCCTTTATGCCCTCATGTTCACAATCCTTTCTCTACTTGACTCCCAGCTTGGAGCTTTTTCCCAACAAGACAAAACAGCCCCATATTGTTGTCTCCTCTCTACTGTAGAAACACTCTTGAATACACACTGAATCAGACCATTGGTCTACAAAGGTCAACATTGGCTACTCTACTCAAGTGGAGGTCTTTTACACTGTCTGCCACCTGATTATTTTAACTGGAGGTGCCGGGGATTGAACCTGGGACCTTTGGCATGCCAAGCAGATGCTCTACCGCACAGTCACAGCCTCAACCCAATCTTCCATGGTGTTGGCCATCCTTTCTAACAGGCCAAGGTACAGCACAACATTGCCCTCTAGTGATCAGGGTGTGCATGTGCCATTTCAAAAGCCAGTCTGCTAGGGACTCCATCACAAGCATGCAATCTCATCCAGCCTTCTCTTATGTTAAACCAGGGGTCCCCAGCCTTTTTGAGCTCTGACATGGCATGAGGGACACAGCAACAAAATGGCTGCCACAGGAGGCGGAGGCAGCCACAAAATGATTTCCACAGCTTAACTTCGGTAACATGGTATAGATCCTTGTTTTAAGAAATCTGCACAGCCAGTCAAATCTCCAGTAGTCAATCCGAAGCCTTGCTAGGGAAAAGCCCTACCTGGCCTGACCTACTTCCTAAAAACACTTGGTGGGTGCCAGAAAAAGTGTTGCCAGGCGCCATGGTGCCTAACAAACAGGGTGTGAAATAGTCATACGAGGCTCACAGTATCACATGTCACTTCTTTTACATTTTTTCACTTAGTTGTCCCTGGAGGTTGCATACCAGAAACCAGAACAGACAGGTATAGGTGCTGGCATTTTGAGGGTGTAATTAAACTAGGAATGTTTAGATACGTTTGCTTCCCCCTATAAAGTTTTGTGCCTCTCCTACAAAAAGTGTTAACATGCTGCTTTGAAAGCTGCTTCTTCTACACCACCTTCGTCTGTTCCAAAACAGAGGTTTGAGAAATAGTTTTCCAGGAAAATTGATGGCTGTTTTCACACCATTTAAGGTCACCCCAATGACATGAACGGTAAAAATCAAGCCTCCCCCCCACTTTAAAATTTAGAGTTGCTGGAGAGCATCTGGTGTGTTCTAAGGGGCATGTTCAGTTAGGGTTGCCAGGTCCCTCATCGATACCAGCAGGAGGTTTTGGAGGCAGAGCCTGAGGGGGTGGGGTTTAAGGAGGGGGAGGGACTTCAATGCCACGGAGTCCAGTTGCCAAAGCGGCCATTTTCTCCAGGCGAACTGATCTCTATTGGCTGGAGATCAGTTGTAATAGCAGATCTCCAGCTAGTACCTGGAAGCTGGCAACCCTATGTTCAGTTCATGCACAGTTACAGCAAGATCCAGGAGGTCTGACTAGTGGCCTGTGTAAACTTTTGCATATGCTACAGACAGAATCCTTGCAGCAGACTCAGAGGTTCATTACAAGACTAATCAATTCAGCAACAGGACCTTAAACGTAGAACGTTTTTCTTAAAATTGCTCTGTGTTATGTTGCTACATTTCATTTTTACATATTCTGGTACACTGAAACTAGTTCCTGGACCTTGCCCTCTAGATGTTACACCGGCTTAGAAGTACCCCAGGAAGAGCTGTTGGGCAGCTAGTTAACTAACAGGAGACGGTTCTGCTCTGCACTATTTAGGCTAGACTGCACTGCCGCAGCTATGGGAAAACCTACAAAATAATAATAATAATAATAATAATAATAATAATAATAATAATAATAATAATTTTATTAGATTTTTGGGGCCCTCAAGTCGAGCTCGGAGCAACTTACAGCAACATTATACAATTAAAACTCATACAATATATAATTTAAATTGAAACATCCATTTAAAACGACAGCAGCCTTAACTCATGGAGGCAACATTAGTCCGCACATAAAATAGCACTCACTGCACCCACACTGCCACAACTGCACTCGTTAACTTCTACACGCCCCTTTGTTAAGGGGGAAATCCCCACAAGTTAGCCCAACAGGCATACATTCACAGCACACAGACACATACTACCCTGCAATGCAGCTACCTTTCCCATGCAACACCTTAGTGTGCAGGTATGTACTATGATGGCTCATGTCTCAGTGCTAGCAACCAAAGTGGATCAGCAATAAATTTTTGGGTTCTGGCTTTGTACTCTCCAGTTCTGGCAAGAGGCCAACAAGATAGCATTCTTGCCAGGCCTGTGAAATCCTGATGAAGTTGCAGTCCTGTTCATAAGGCCATTTATGCACGGGAGGTTTTGCCTTGGTTTTGCTGCTCATTTTCCCCATCCAAATTCTCACAACTCAAAAATAAGCCCCCATGCAGAGTTCTGAGAATTTAGGATGGGAAAAATGTACATCCAGAGAGCGGCAAATCCAAGGCAAAACCTCCCATGCATAAATGGCCCTAGGGAATCCAAGGAATAGAAGATCCTGACTTGAAACATCTTCTGACACCTCCCTGCACCAAGTTTTTCAGAACATTTGAAGCTTGCTTTGGCAGTGCTGACAACAGCAGCTTCTTTGGCAACAGTTGAGACCTCCACACTCTGGGAAATCCTTAGAACCAAATCAGTGTCAGAATAAATGCATTCCACTTGTGATTATAACACTCATAAGAAGTAGCCTTTGGAAAAAAAAGAAAAGGAAGGAAGAAAATAATCAATGCTTACCGCCTCTCTGTCAAGGGCTTCTTGGAATTCTTTAAGCCGCCTTTCCTCAAACTGTTTCCCCCTGTATATTCTGTTCTGCCATAACACTTCTTTTTCGTGCCGTACGTGCATCAGCTGTACGGCGATTCTGCGCTCCTGCTGAGACTGTCTCATCAGCCGGTTGATGAGCTGCTCCTCTCTGTACGCCTCCTAAAGAAAGTAAAAAGTAACCCACAATCGAGTGGTTGAACTACTTTTTTTTATGCAGGGCTGTTTCACTCGCCGTCACCCCTCCAACGACTTTGTTTCCGACCGTCAGAGGTCGCCTCGCTCTCCCTCTGCGTTTCCCTGCGTTTTCAGGGACCTGTTTTATCTCGAATTTGAAAACACAGGCAAAACGCAGGGGGAGAGCGAGGTGACCTCTGACGGTCGGAAACGGCATGCATAATCTACACAAAGACCCGAAGTCATCGGAGGGGTGACCGCAAGGGAAACAGACATGCATAAAAGGCCTAGATCCAGCCTTACCAGGAAAAAACGTGCAACTAATTTTCATCAGTTAGAAGTAGGGTGAACTCTGCCTGGCTCACATCATAACCAGGTCACTAATTACAAGTGCAAATGTTCTGGAAAGGAAGGAGGGGGTTGTACTTTGGTCGAATTATGAGAAGACAAGAGTTGCTGGAAAAGACAATAATGCTTGGAAAAGTTGAAGGCAGCAGGAAAAGAGGAAGACCTAACAAAAGATGGATTAGCTCTATAAAGGAAGCCACGACCCACAATTTGCAAGATCTGAGCAAGGCTGTCAAAGATAGTACGTTTTGGAGGACATTGATTCATAGGGTCGCCATGAGTCGGAAGTGACTTGACAGCACTTAACACACACACACACACACACACACACGCAATTGAACAGATGTAATATTTTTGATGCATTGTTGTAATCCCCTATCCCCCCATCTTTTTCCTTTATGTTCACTCCTTCATTCTTTTGAAAATAAATAAATAAATAAATAGAACAACCCTGTGAGGGAGGTTAGGCTGAAAGAAAGCCACTAGCCTAAGGTCAGCAAGCTTCCATGGCGGAACGAACAATTTGAGAGCAAAGTGGGATCAACTCATAATTTTTAAAAACCCAAGTATTACAAAGTAGGAAATTTTGCACGAGGAGCCCGTTATTTTTTTAACTCTCCGATGTCACAAGCGAGTACAAAACGGCCAGTTACTGTGGTGTCGTCGACCCGTCGCATATATTCAGAAGATAAACACGTTGACTCACTTCTTGCGCTTCGTGGGCCACCAGCTGCTCTTGCAACATCTTCCGCCGCCTTTTTTCCCGCTGCTCACGAGCGAAGGTGTTTTCCTCGAGCCGTTTCTGAATTTTCCTTATGTATTCATCATCCGAGTAGGTGTTCAGGAGTTGAGTGATGGCTGGGGCTGCCGCATCCATGTCTTTCGTCTGCAAAACCATGTGCAGCATGCTAAGGAAACGAGAGAGGCGTCAAATGTCAACGGTTTTGCAAATGTGAGTGGGGGGGCACTGCTGCTTTTCTGCTCCTTAGTATTATTAGTGATGGATAGAGGAAGAAGAGGAAGAAAAAGAAGAGGAGCTCAGCTCTGCCCCACGTATTTTTCGGGTTCGGGTTTAATAAACTCATTTTTTTTTGAATTTTTCAAAAAAGCCGAATCTATTATATTTGGCTTTTGGTTTTTTTCCGAAAATTCACGGGTTTATTAAACTCAAACCCAAAAGATATCGGGGGAGGGGGGGAAAGCTGCCCAGCCCTAATGGTGACCCTGTAGGGTTTTCAAAGAAAGAGACATTTGGAGGTGGTTTGCCATTGCTTGCCTCAGCTTTGCAACCCTGGTAGTCCTTTGAGGTCACCCATCCAAGTACTAGCCAGGTCCGACCCTGCTTAGCTTCTGAGATCTGACAAGATCCGGTTAGCCTGGAGCCATCCAAGTCAGGGCGTAGGGAGAGGCATTTTGGCTTGCCAATCCATCCCTGATACCTTGCCACATATTTCATGACTATGCACTATTGGGAGGGGAGAGGAAGAGAAACCAGACATGGAGAAGCCGGTTTCAGCAGCAGTCTGTGTCTTGAGTTAGGGCTGGTTTTGCCCTAAATGAGAACTCAAATCCTACAGCGCTTAGAGGAAATCCCTAGAACTTCTGGAATGGAAATGGATGCTAAGTTTCTAAATCGGATGCATCAGTCCATCTGCAGTGGGGAAAGCATTTGTGTAATTGCCCTCCAGGCATTATTGGAACATTATAGGAGACATTGCTTGCAATGCAAAATGCAAACAGGGAACAGGGTGCATTTACTTAGCAAACTAAGAAAACCTAGAAAATTCTTAGGAATTTTGGATTCAAGTTCAAATTCTTAGGAAGAATTTTCTAACAGTTAGAGCAGTTCCTCAGTGGAACAGGCTTCCTTGGGAGGTGGTAAGCTCTCCTTCCCTAGAGGTTTTTAAGGAGAGACTAGATGGCCATCTGTCAGCAGTGCTGATTCTATGACCTTAGGCAGATGATGAGAGGGAGGGCATCTTGGCCATCTTCTGGGCTTGGAGTAGGGGTCACTAGGCGTGTGTGGGGGAGGTAGTTGTGAATTTCCTGCATTGTGCAGGGGGATGGATTAGGTGACCCTGGTGGTAACTTCCAACACTATGATTCTATGAACCTGGGTAGATAAGAGATGAAAAATTTTATCTGCACAACTAAACAGGACAATGAAGTTCAGTTTGCTCAGGAGTTACTGCTCCAAATCCTACCTGCCGTTGAATTTGGTGAAAGTGTCGATGGAGGTCTCTTTCCTCATCTGCTGCTCAAACTTCCGAATTTCTGTGTACGTGCTCTGGAAAATAAGCAAGCTCCCTTGACTCGCCTTCCTTCTGTTCAGCACATTAACCAGATTCTACCCTATAGTTAATAAATCCAAGCTAGCTGCTGACACAAACTGGCTTACAATCACCTTCCCTTCCCTACAACAGACACCCTGTGAGGTAGGTGGGGCTGAGAGAGCTGTGACTTGCCCAAGGTCACCCAGCTGGCTTCATGTGGAGGAGTGGGGAAACAAATCTAGTTCACCAGATAAGCCTCTGCCACTCATGTGGAGGAGTGGGGAATCAAATCCGGTTCTCCAGATCAGACTCCACCGCTCCAAAGGGGACAGTCAAATCAAGGGGACAGTCAAATGCTTCGGAAGCCACAATCTGGGGGACAAAACGTCTGGGGCCCTGGTCACTTTGGGGAACCATGGAATCAGACAAGCCATGTGATTTCCTGTTTCCCATGAGTTCTGGTCTCATTCCTGAAAACCCAACTGTTTCAGTGTGATCTATGTCACTTTCCCCCTCTATAAAGCCTTCTGCTAAGACTATTCCGTCAGAGTACCACGCCCATTATTGCAGACACAGTGATCTCGATCTATTATGATGGTTACACAGTAGATGTGCAACACCGCAAGCTGCTCTTCTCTGTATCACATAAAACAGCCCAGGCTTCCAAGGAAATAAGTTTTGGATGGGGTGCCTAGTAAGTGAAGATATAGCACAGGGGTCTCCAACATGGTGCCCATGGGCACCATGCTGTCCACTGACACCTTTCGTGGTGCCTGCCAAATGTGGTCTGGTGGGGCTGTTGCCCAGAACGGCTTCTGATTGACTGCAGATTTTTAAAATGTTGCTTCGACAGTAGGCGCCACCACGGCACAAGGATCGTCACTGTGTGATGGAACGTGAGCTGCTGCAGCCATTTTGTGGCTGGCTCCACCTCCTGCAGCAGCCATTTTGTGGCTGGCTCCACCTCCTGCAGCAGCCATTTTGTGGCTGGCTCCACCTCCTGTGGCAGCCATTTTGTTGCTGCATCCACCACACTGTCTCTGAATTCCAAAGGCACCCGCAGGCTCAAAAGGGATGGGGAACCCGGATGTAGTACATTCCACTGTTCGCAAAGACCACAAATTAAAATAAAACAAGCCCCAGCACTTACTTCTGCCTCCCTTTTCTTTCTCAGCAATTTCTGGGCTTCAATCGCCTGCATTGTGTGCTGAGGCAATGGTTTTGGAATCTGGATGATCGCCGCTTGAATCTTGGCCATGATTTCATGCTGCCTCCGTCTCTCCGCAACTTTCTAAATACCCAACGAAAAGCTAATGAGCAATTAAAAAAAAACGGCTGGGAGAGAAGTATTAATTACCCCACCAAGCAATATCATCTTACAACAAATTCACGGGAGATTCATTTTCTGCCCACGCAAACTTTGAAAACACAAACAAAAGGGTGGGGTTAAATCAGGTATTTTTTGCTGTTCTTTTAGAGGGAGGCTTTAGAACAGTAAGAGATGGAAGTCGAGAGAGATTCTAGAGACTTTAATCGTTATAAACACAGACTGCATTTCCAATGGGTTTGTCCGCCGCGAGTAGAGGGAAACCAAGACACCCCTCTTGCAAACAGCAAATACTATTTGGCATTTGTGAAGGGAACCCCCCAAGATGGCTTGTCCACAAGCTAACAACAGGCCAGGGTCTGCCTAAACTGGAAGTCACACTTAGCTCTAGAACCTCCCCCCACCCAACTCCTACCCATAACTGTGGTAGGACATCAAGTTATAAGATATGGACGTGGGATGGAATTATATCAAAGCCTGCAAATTTCCGGCTACCTCCACCCATTTAATCATCAAGGTCTGTGCAAACAACTTATCTGTCAGATTTTTATTCTCACAGGAGCTTCGGGGTGGGGGTGGTACACGGTTCTCCTCTCATCCATTTTTATCCTGACATACAACCCTGCGAGGTAGCTTAGGCTGCCAGAGACTGAATGGCCCCCCGTCACCCTGCCAGCTTCCACAGCCCAGTGGGAATTCGGGCATGGGTCTCCCAAGCCCTTGTCCGGGATGCCTAACCACTGCACAACACTGGTTCTCAATCCCAGCATAACCACAAAATTCAACACGGGTAAATTCTGAATTCAACATGCGTATGTTCTGACACTTCCCAAAACTGCACACAACTTGGAACTTTTCTGTGTCCTCTGGAGTGTAACTGCAAAAAGAGACCATGTTCTGCAAACCTATCTGATGACACTCATCTTGGTATGACATGAGAGATAACACAGTTGCTTAAGCATTTGAGCATGAGAAGAAGAAGAAGAGCTGGTTTTTATATGCTGACTTTCTCTACCACTTAAGGGAGACTCAAACTGGCTTACAATCACCTTCTCTTCCCCTCCCCACAACAGACACCCTGGGAGGTAGGTGGGGCTGAAGAGAGTGTGATTACCCCAAGGTCACCCAGCTGGCCATATGTGGAGGAGTAGGGAAACCAACCCGGTTCACTAGATTGGCGTTCGCAGCTCATGTGGAGGGGTGGGTATTCAAACCTGGTTCTCCAGATCAGAGTCCACCGCTCCAAACCACCACTCTTCGCCACTACACCACACTGGCTCTCCACACAGGTCCATACAGCAGTCTACACAGGTCATCTCAACAGTCTCCCTGCCCACATGTCAGTTTCCTGCTTCATACGGCAGCCTCAGCAGCCACATTTTGGACCTCCCTACACACCCAAAAAAGAGGCCTTAAAAATCACAAGGCCTAAACATACTGTGTAGCTCCACTTTGACTCTTAGGCCGTAAACGGCTTTGAAAGTAAGCACAATCACCTTGAATACAGCCCATACGCGATCTTGAAACCAGAAGAAAAAGAAGAGTTGGTTTCTATATGCCGACTTTCTCTACCTTTTAAGGAGAATCAAACCGGCTTACAACCACCTTCTCTTCCTTTCCCCACGACAGACACCTTGTGAGGTAGGTGGGGCTGAGAGAGTTCGGAGAGAACTGTGACCCAGGGCAGCTGGTATAACCTTAGGAAGATATGCTCTCATCTCCAATATGGTGTAGTGGTTAGAATACTGAACAAGGATCTGAGAGACCCAGGTGGCCTTGGGCCTAACTTACCTCACAGGTTGGTTGTGAGGATACAATGGAGGAGACGAGAACGATGTGAGTTGTTTACATCGACATATTGATTTATTTGTAAATAAATACCGTACATATACACATGTGTCGGGAGGCAAGTCACAGCAAAGAGACAAAACCAGCTTTTTCACCTTTTCCGTGTCTTTAATTTTATTCTCCTCTTGCAATTTCCTGGCTTTCTGTTGCTCCACAAGTAGCATTTGGCCTTTCTTACTGTCCATGTCCTTGGCTTTGCTCTGGAAGTTGTCCGAAATCTGCTGGAGAGACAGGTCTGCTTGCCGCGGCACTAAGGTTTTCAGGCGCTAAAATGAGAAGATTTGCAAAAATATTTGAAGGAAACATTAGTTCACATGGACTTTGGTTCACTTTGGTTCCATGGACTTTGCAGACTTTCTCACTTCCCTCTTCTGCTGCATCCCATTGAACCCCACGACTCTTGAAAGCTGATACCCCAAAAATCTTGTTGGTCTCTAAGGTCTAGCTGATGTCACTATGGATGCTAATTTTCTTTTTAATTTTTTTTTTAATTTTTAAAATATTACAGATAGGAAAGAGAAAGAAAGGGGGAGGGGGAAATCTGAGAAATAATATATAATACATTCTTTTCTTTTTCTTCCATGGCACCCCAAATATATTATAATAGACTCACTAATACAATAAAAACTATTTTCAGTGTTTCTTCTCCAATCTTCTTCTCTTCTCTTCATGTCTTCATTTCTTCTCTTCTTAATACACAAACTCGATTACTACCCAAATTAGATTATACTTAACATAATAACACAATACGACCTACCTAAGCAAGTGAGTATTTACAATACAATTCGGAATATAACATGTATATATTACTATATATTTTCTGTACCTAAGCATTAAGAACATAAGAAAGGCCATGCTGGATCAGTCCAAGGTCCATCAAGTCCAGCAGTCTGTTCACACTGTGGCCAACCAGGTGCCTCTAGGAAGCCCACAAACAAGACGACTGCAGCAGCACCATCCTGCCTGTGTTCCACAGCACCTAAGATAATAGGCATGCTCCTCTGATCCTGGAGAGAATAGGTATGCATCATGACTAGTATGCATTTTGACTAGTAGCTATGGATAGCCCTCTCCTCCATGAACATGTCCACTCCCCTCTTAAAGCCTTCCAAGTTGGCAGTTGTCACCACATCCTGGGGGCAGGGAGTTCCACAATTTAACTCTGCATTGCATGAAGAAATACTTCCTTTTATCTGTTTTATCTGTATTTCTCCCCTGCATTAATCTAGCTGATCTCATTGCGCCCTGTACCTTTGCATCCTGACCCCCACTTCTCTGCCACACCCCTCCCATTTGACTGGGATATAAGGGCTCAGAGATCTCTCCCTTCCTATTTGTATCTGACAAAGGGAGCTTTGACTCTCGAAAGCTCACATCCAGAAAATCTTGTTAATCTCTAAGGGGCTACTGGACTTGAATCTAGCTGTTTTATTGCAGACCAACTTGGCTACCCTCTGAAATTTACTTCCATACATGTAATAAACTTTCCTGGCTGGGTCAAGGCTGCAGTCTTTCAGCACGTTTTCTCAACAATATGAGGCCCATAAAACAGGGGAAGGAATTTTTATAGTCGCCTGGTGCTGCAGCCCAGCCAGAGCCAAGAGGAATGCAAGATGAAGCAAGAGTAAGAAGAGTTGGTTTTTATATGCCAACTTTCTCTACCACTTAAGGAAGAATCAAACCGGCTTACAATCACCTTCTTTTTTCCTTTATTTGATTTCCTTTATTCCATTCTTTGTGCTTGTGGACCAACAGGTCATAAGCAAAACAAATTCAATACATTCCATAATACACAAATAACCAAACATACAAAAATATAATATCTAAACAGTACCGTTAAGAGGAGGTATCATTAAAAAACCATAGATAAAATTTTTGCCACAGCGAGGGTTACATTTGGGTCAGTATCAGCCAATAACTTTGCAACTATATCTTGATTTAGGGCAGGTCCCCACCTCTGAATGTACATTGTGATCCATTTGTCTCTGGCGAGATCATGCTTTTTACAATCTACAAAAAAATGCCAAACACTGTCCAAACTCCCTGATCCACAATCACACAGTCGCTTGGAAAAAGGGGACCCCTGAAAACCTGCCTGCTAACTCCCCCAATGGCAGTGCATTTAATCTGGCCTTAGGAGAAAGCACTCTGTATTTGGGGACAGTTAAAAATTTACAATAAGCAGGTAGAATCTTTGCAATGGGGAGGCCCAATTGCCTTCCCTTACCCTCCCCACAATAGACACCCTGTGGGGTAGGTGGGGCTGAGAGAGCATGAGGGCTCGTGTGCATGGAGAGAACGGCAACCATCTCAGTGTGAATTTGGCCTGTGGTTAAGTAACTCATTTGAAGTAATTCTTGCCCTGATAGAGGGAATGCAGCCAGCTTGGTGTGAGTGTATGTAATTGAGAGGAGGGAGACATATGTTCAGAGGGAGTCAAAGTTTGGATCTCCTTATTTAGCTTTCTGGGCATGTTGCCCGGTTTCAGCTTCCCGATATGAACAGTGCAAGTGTTTGCCCAACAGCTGTTTACTTCAAGACAGAGAGAGCAGGAAGAGCTATTCAGGCACCTGCTGGGAGAAGACAAAGCTAAGAGACCACTGTAATTAAAATGCTGATTATGCAGCTGAACCAACGTGAGTGGTTAAGTCAGTACATAAGACAAGGGGCGGACTACAATCAACATCTGCGGAACTCTCCCACTAGGTCCGATGAAAAGTCCTGTATTCAAATCCATACACATACCAGAGGTATCCCATGTAGGTAGGGGAGCTTCATGTATGCAACGGAGACTCCACACACAGACAATCAAGCTCTAGATAAGGGCTCTTGCCTGCCAGGGCCACAGTGCTGATTTCTTGGCCTCCAGAAAACTTTGTAAGGCCTTTTCATCAACACACATGAAGCTGCCTTATACCGAATCAGACCCTTGGTCCATCAAAGTCAGTATTGCCTTCTCAGACTGGCAACGGCTCTCCAGGGTCTCAGGCGGAGGTCTTTCACATCACCTACTTGCCTAGTCCCTTTTAACTGGAGATGCCCGGGATTGAACCTGGGACCTTCTGCATACCAAGCAGATGCTCTACCGCTGAGCCACGGCCCCTCCTATAAAACAAAACAAAAACCTAGATTCTGCTTTTGAATAGTGGTAGATTTTGAACTCAATATATTTTTTATCTCTAGTCCTTTACATATTGGTTCTTTATGACTGATTTTTAAAAATTTAATCTCCGTTCCTTTAAGTACCATATGTTTATTTCTTGTTCTTAATATTTATTAGTTTTATAGACGGCACATACATTTCCCAAATAAGTAAATCTAGATGTGTAATATAACTGAACAAGTAAGTCAGCCGATCCTTTCCACAGGGATAGTTAATAAAATCGAATAAAATTTTGGTTATACTTCTCACATTCTCTTTTGACATTCAAATGCTTCGTGCTGCTTAAAAGAGGAGGAAAAAGAAGAAGAATTGGTTTTTTTATGCCGACTTTCCCTACCTTTTATGGAGAATCAAACCAGCTTACAATGTGGAGCAGTGGGGAAACCAACCCGGTTCACCAGATTAGAGTCACCACTCTTAACCACTACACCAAGCTATTTATATGGCAAAGAATGGGGCCCATATACAACAAGCTCACCTCTCGATACATCTCAGTCCCGACACTCTTGAGCTTTGCAGGAGCCGAGGGCCTCATGGCATCCATGGCTACTCCAGTGAGCCCAGCTTTCTTCTTCTTCTCCAGAGCCACGTACAGCTGGTACACGAGCTTGGTGGCAGCCCCACGCTGCTCGGTCATGATGTTTCGAGCCACGTTTTGATCAAACTGCACGCCCAGGAGTTGTAGGGTGGGCTCCATGCGAGAAAAGTTGTTGAGTTTTGCATTGGCAACCCTGTAAATTTACACAACAGATGAGAGATTCAAAACAGATAAAAGGAAGTATTTTTTCAAATAATGCATAGTTAAATTGTGGAACTCCCTGCCCCAGGATGTGGTGATGGCTGCCAGCTTGGAGGGCTTTAAGAGGGGAGTGGACATATTCATGGAGGAGAGGGGTATTCATGGCTGTTAGTTAGAATGGATACTAATCATGCTGCATACCTATTCTCTCTAGTATCAGAGGAGCATGCCTATTATTTTGGGTGCGGTAGAACTCAGGCAGGATGGTGCTGCTGCACTCGTCTTGTTAGTGGCTTCCTAGAGGCACCTGGTTGGCCACTGTGTGAACAGACTGCTGGACTTGATGGGCCTTGGTCTGATCCAGCAGGGCCTTTCTTATGTTCTTAATGCTTAGGTACAGAAAATATTTGCACAGAGCCCTCTCAACTATTTGAAAAAAAAAAAGTCTTTTCAGACACTTGTCTGAAAAGCTCATTATTCTACAAAAAATGGAAGGCATGGCACAGAACACAGCTAAGCAAAATTACAATCAGCTGCAGATAACCTTTGCAGCCTAAAGCCACCCTCCATCCCAGGTGAATAAATGAAACTGATATACTGAATTACTCCCGAGGAGGAGGAAGAAAAGGAGGAGGGGGAGGAAGAAGAGTTGTTTTTTTTATGCCGACTTTCTCTACCTTTTAAGGAGGATCAAACCAGCTTACAGTCACCTTCCCCTCCCCACAACAGACACCCTGTGAGGTAGGTCGGGCTGAGAGAGCTCTAAGAGAGCTGTGACTAGCCCAAGGTCACCCAGCTGGCTTCATGTGTAGGAGTGGGGGAACAAATCCAGTTTACCAGATTAGCCTCCGCCGCTCATGTGGAGCAGTGGGGAATCAAACCTGGTACTCCAGATCAGAGTCCACCGCTCCAAACCTCCGCTCTTAACCACTACACCACACTGGCTGTATGAAATTGTGAACCACCTTGAATCCTGTAAAGGTGAAAGGGTACTATATACATTTTTTAACAAATAAAGGTGCTTTGCCACTGATCCGGGACTGTCTCATTTTAACTTTTTCTCGTTGCCTTGCTGGCCACATGGAAGCTGCCATCTTACATCCCTCTACATATATATGATGGCCATATTGGCTCTAGGTAACATGTGTATGACATGTTTGGGCATGTGTCACTCTTGCGCAGAAGACATGCCTCGTCACCACTTTCTAGCAACAGGTTAAAGGGTGCTGAGGATAGTCAGCGGAGCTGCCTCAGTTAATCGGCAAAGCGCCATCTTACAGGAATTGCAGTATGGCTGGTAGTTCAGTGATTTGCACAAACTCAGATCAATGAAGTCTCAGCGTACTACATGTTAATGGTTTGATGCCCAGGAACAATGCATTACAGCTACCTTAAAACGACTAACCTGCTTTGCGAAAACTGGTCAAAGTCATCCTGAAGTTCATACTTGTGAAGAAGTTCTCCAATGAGGTATCCAGAAGAAAATTCTCTGGGAAAAGATTCTGGAGCTGGTTGAATGAAAAAAAAAAAGCTGTTTTCCCTTTGACATAATTGAATCACTCAATCAATCATTCCTTTATTGGCATAAAAAGGCACAATATAAAAAGATACAAAAGGAATGGAAATATTAAAAGGTGCCCTTTAAAAAAAATAGTTAGTAGACAGTTACATCGAATAACACTGTTTGTTGATAATACCATCTAGTCAACTGTTTGGCGGGCTTTTAAAGCAAACTTTAAAAACTGTGCCACAATCTCCAATATTTGAGGCGAACGTTTATTCAATAAATAGGTGACGTTAAAAGAATCTGTGACATTCTGTCTATCAATCAACAGGGGGCTTAATAGATCATTGCGAAGTTCTGTATAGAAACTGCAATAAAACAAGACACGAGCAACCGTTTCAATATAATTGTTGTCACGGGGCAAAGCCTGGCAGACAGAGGGGTTTTCCGAAATCTGCCTTCAAGTAGCGCAGATGGCAAAACATTAAATCTAGCCAGAGAAATGAACACAGTTATTATATGAAAAAATATATACATCAGGGCTTATTAGATTTAGCCACACTTTTCACCAATTTGTTCAAATATAAGGACTGATGGGTATGTTACCATTGGGGCATTTCTTGTGGTCTATTCCCATGAAGTTCAGGTAGCATGGATACTGCTCTTGGGGGGGCAGAGGATGTTGGCATGGCAAGGAACCACCGATTAATGATCAACTTTTGATCCACAAGAACTAAACAGTATCCTTGTTTTCAATCTGAAGCAGGCAGCCAAGGAAAAGTCCAGTAGCACCTTAAAGACTAACCCCTTTAAGTCTTTAAGGTGCCACTGGCCTTTTCTTTTGCTTTGCTACAACGGACGAAGGGTGTTTCCACAGGGGGACAAGCTGCGGTGGTTTTCCGGTTGCTGATGTGGCTGTAGATAAAACACAGTGGCAATGGGGCTTCCACACAAACACATGAACACATGAAGCTGCTTTATACTGTATCAGACCCTCGGTCCATCAAAGTCAGTATTGTCTACCCAGACCGACAGCGGCTCTGCAGGGTCTCAGGCAAGTAGGTGATGTGACAGACCTCTGCCTGAGTCACTGGAGAGCCATGGAGAGGGGCCATGGCTCAGTGGAAGAGTATCTGCCTGGCATGCAGAAGGTCCCAGGTTCAATCCCCGGCATCTCCAGTTATGCAAGGAGGTGATGTGAAAAATCTCTGCCTGAGACCCTGGAGAGCCGCTGCCAGTCTGAGTAGACAATACTGACTTTGATGGACCAAGAGTCTGATTCAGTATAAGGCAGCTTCATGTGTTCATGTGTTTGTGTTGGAACCAACTCTCTGCCTTAATATCTGAATTGTTCCTAAACGAGCACACGAGGAGAAGGATCAGGCACTTAAGATCTCACTGTTTCAAGGTTTGCTCACTTGCAGAAGTGGTACAGTAATTTTAATGCAATACTCGGCATAGAGAATCCAGGAGGTATAAGGGCAATTTAAGTGTTTATATAATTGCCTCCTCCCACAGCCCAAAGAGAGGTAGAAATCTGCCCGTTCTGCTTCCCCTTAGAGAATTTTCATTGCTCAGTGAGAATAAGATTTTACCCTGGAGGAAAGGCATTTGTAGCTGAAGCAGTAAGAACTGCTGGATAAACACATACGTACGAGGGAGGTCTGCCCCTCCAGAGTCCTTATTAATTGAGGAAACCAAACTGCTTTGTTTCTCTTGAATCCACCTAAGAGTCCTAGCTGACGAAAAACCTCCGTTGTTTTTTGCCCGAGGGGAGTTCTGGGAATGCAAAGGGAATGTTGTGTAACTCTGGACATGCACCATCTATGAAGGTATTTTCTTAACGAATGGAGAAAATATACTCAGGTACATACAGACCTGCCTCCCCAAAGCATTAACCAAGCCTGCTCAACCCATGAGCCACAGATAGGGTTGCCAACCTCCAGGTACTTAGGAAATAAACAGCACACAAGCTCAATGTTATTCACAATATTCCTACTTTTATAAGTTCAATTTTTACAAAATGTTAACACAGTATAAATACTCACTATATTCTACTATCAAATGAATATACACACATACACATATACAAATATATCTCTCAACTGTGGCAATGTCCGTAAGACTAAGGAGACCGCAAGTGCCAGTTCCAATGCAAGTTGGTAGTGATGAATTCAAAAAGGACGCTGAAGACAAGTGCTGACACGTCAATGAAGATCCCAGCAGCATCCTGCAAGTGCCCCAAGGCTACTGGTATTCTTCACCTCCCACGGGAAGGGAAGTCGGGAGACCGGGAGGTCCCGGTGCGGCAGATGTAAACCGCGCTCCGAAATAAACACAGGGAACGTTCTATCCAAAAATGCTTTCGCCAATCGGCTTCATCAGCCCAGCTTTCATCAATATTATTTTCTGCAGACCTACACCTAGGTTTCTATGGCAGGCTTCACAAAGAATTCTCCAGCCTTAGTCTTACGGACATTGCCACAGTTGAGAGATATATTTGTACATGTGTACGTGTGTATATTCATTTGATAGTAGAATATAGTATTTATACTGTGTTAACATTTTGTAAAAATTGAACTTATAAAAGTAGGAATATTGTGAATAACATTGAGCTTGTGTGCTGTTTATTTCCTAACTACTTGTATTACAGCACTTGGGTGTTTATTGTTTGGTTGTAACCTCCAGGTACTAGCTGGAGATCTCCTGCTATTACAACTGATCTCCAGCCGATAGAGATCAGTTCACCTGGAGAAAATGGCAGCTCTGGCAATTAGACTCTATGGCATTGAAGTCCCTCCCCTCCCCAAACCCCGCCCTCCTCAGGCTCTGCCCCAAAAACCTTCCACCGGTGGCAAAGAGACCTGGTAACCCTAGCCACAGAGCCAAATGCAGCCTACTGGCTATGTACATAGGGTTGCCAGGTCCCTTCTCGCAATCAGAGGGAGGGACGTCAATGCCATAGAGTCAAATTGCCAAGGCGGCCATTTTCTCCAGATGAACTGATCTCTATCAGCTGGAGATCAGTTGTAATAGCAGGAGATCTCCAGCTAGTACCTGGAGGTTGGCAACCCTGTATGTATGGTGGATCCCTGGGGGAGGAGGCTTGATAAATCACCTGTTCACACTACCTTCTTGGCCCTGCAAAACAAGCCACGATATATAGCTGATCACACAGGCCTCCATTAAGCTGTGATGTTTGCGCTGCTGACCTAATTCAAGGTTATATTTCTCTAACTGGCAGAAAATAGTGAAGACTTGAAACGACTACTGATGAAGGTTAAAGCAGAAAGTGCTAAAGCAGGATTGTAGCTGAACATCAAGAAAGCAAAAGTAATGACTACGAGGGGATTACTCAACTTTTAAGGCCGATGATGAAGAAAATTGAAACTATTCAAGATTTTCTGTTCCCTGGTGCCATCGTCAACCAAAAGGGAGACCGCAACCAAGAAATCAGGAGATTGAGACTAGGAAGGGCAGCCATGAAGGAGCTAGAAAAGATTCTTAAGTGTAAGGATGTGTTGCTGGCAACCAAGATCAAGTTAATTTGTGCCATAGTACTTCCCATTACTATATATGGGGGTGAAAGTTGGACAGTGAAGAAAGCTGACAAGCGACCCCAGCAAGGGGCTTTCAAGGCAAGTGAGAAGCAGAACTGGTTTGCCGTTGCCTTCCTCTGCAGAGCCTTCCTTGGTCATCTCCCTCCCAAGTACTGACCCTTCTTAGCTTCCGAGATCTGATAAGATGGAGCTATACCATGCCACTTTGCTTCCCATGCACAGTGTGTGTGTTAAGTGCCGTTAAGTTGCTTCTGACTCATGGCAACCCTATGAACCAGTATCCTCCAAAACGTCCTATCTTTTAACAGCCTTGCTCAGGACTTGCAAATTGAGGGCTGTGGCCTCCTTTATAGAGTCCATCCCTCTCTTGTTGGGTCTTCCTCTTTTCCTGCTGCCTTCCACTTTTCCTAGCACGATTGTCTTTTCAAGTGACTCTTGTGTTCTCTTGTGCAGTATTACTACACTTTCTTATTAACCAACAGCCTGGCCTCCCCTATAGCTGGATTGCTTTGTCTCAGAATGCAACGATTTCTGTTCCTAATTTTGAAGTCTTAAAATTGAAGAATCAAATCTTCATGGAACATGAACACTTCCAAACAGAAAGGTTTCAAGATCCAAATTTCAAAAACAAGGGGCACGACAAAGTTGCATGGAATTTGAAAGGGGGGGAAAGCATCAGACCTATTGCTTTTCATCCAGCAACAATGAATATACTGCCTCTCCCAACACAGCTCTAGCCAGTTATTTGTCTCAGTAATAAACTCAACCTCAGTAATAAACTCAGAGACACAATTAATCCAAAAACTTGCTGAAAGCAGAATCCCAGGGCCTACTTTTAATGATACAGCCAGTCCTGAGAGTGTGTGATTTAAAAAAAAAAGTAGAGACAGGCAATGACAAACCATCTTTGTTCATCTCTTGCCTTGAAAACCCTACAGGTTCACCATAAGTCGACTGCGACTTGACAGCACTTTCCACCACCACATGTGCGCTACATTTTTCCATCACCAAGGCTGACTGGTGGAAAGTGCCATCAAGTCGCAGCTGCCGACTCTGCCTAGTGACCCTGGTCCTCCTAGGTGGTCTCCCATCCAAGTACTAACCAAAGGTGACCCTGCTTACCTTCCAAGATCCGACAACATCAAGCGAGCCTGGTCCAGGTCAAGGAAAGACTATCTACCTCCCCCACTCCACACACAAATGGATTAATGCATTTGGGATTGAGGGAAAGGGACACACCATTAACGGGCGACACTGAGCCCTGCACCCATTTTCAGTGGTAAAGAAAATCCTGGAAATATGTAGGTTTTGCTGGGGAAAGCGGGATATAAGAATAATAATATAAATAAATAATAGATATTAATGTAGTTAATCGATCCATAGGAGAAGCAGAGTCTGTCTGTTGCAGCAAAAAACAAACAAGAGACTTGTGGCAATTGAAAGACTAACTTTTATTATAGGGCAAACTTTAGTAGATTAGAGGCTACATCATCAGTTGCCTGTTTATCTGACGAAGTGGGCTCACCTAAAGTTACAGCAAAATAAAAACGAGAGGGCTCTAGCCCACAGAAGCTTATATTACAACAAAAACTTTGTTCAAAGTGCCACAAGGCTGCTGAAGCGGGAGGGTGAGAGATTCAAAACAGAAAAAAGGAAGCATTTCTTCACGCAACGCACAGTTAAATGGTGGAACTCCCTGTCCGAGGATGTGGTGACGGCTGCCAGCTTAAAAGGGCTTTAAGAGGGGAGTGGGCATGTTCATGGAGGAGAGGGCTGTCCGTGGCTATTAGTTAGAATGGATACTGGTCATGCTGCATACCTATTCTCTCTAGTTTCAGAGGAGCATGCTTATTATCTTAGGTGCTGTGGAACACAGGCAGGATGGTGCTGCTGCAGTCATCTTGTTAGTGGCTTCCTGGAGGCACCTGGTTGGCCACTGTGTGAACAGACTGTTGGGCTTGATGGGCCCTGGTCTGATCCAGCAGGGCCTTTCTTATGTTCTTATGTTCATGGAGGAGAGGGCTATCCGTGGCTATTAGTTAGAATGGATACTAGCCATGATGCATACCTATTCTCTCCAGCATCAGAGGAGCATGCTTATTATGTTAGGTGCTGTGGAACACAGGCAGGATGCTGATGCTGCAGTCGTCTTGTTTGTGGGCTTCCCAGAGGGCTTCCTTGTTGGCCGCTGTGTGAACAGACTGTTGGGCTTGATGGGCCCTGGTCTGATCCAGCAGGGCCTTTCTTATGTTCTTATGTTCATGGAGGAGAGGGCTATCCGTGGCTATTAGTTAGAATGGATACTAGCCATGATGCATACCTATTCTCTCCAGCATCAGAGGAGCATGCTTATTATGTTAGGTGCTGTGGAACACAGGCAGGATGCTGATGCTGCAGTCGTCTTGTTTGTGGGCTTCCCAGAGGGCTTCCTTGTTGGCCGCTGTGTGAACAGACTGCTGGACTTGATGGGCCTTGGTCTGATCCAGCAGGGCCTTTCTTATGTTCTTATGAGCATGCCTAATATATTAGATGCTTTGGAACACAAGGCAGGATAATGCTGCTGCAGTCGTCTTGCTTGTGGGCTTCCTACAGGCACCTGGTTGGCCACTGTGTGAACAGACTGCTGGACTTGATGGGCCCTGGTCTGATCCAGGAGGGCCTTTCTTATGTTCTTAAGACTCCTCTGGGGCCGGGGCAATTTATCTTCCCCCATTTATCTCGGCTTCCTTGCTTGAGTCATCCGCTGTTTGTCCTGTTGGTAACTTTCTGTCATGCCTCTGCTTGCAGAAGACCATCTGACCTTGTCTGAATTGTTTAACCGCTACATTTACTCACATTTTTTCACACAATGCATAGTTAAATTGTGGAACTCCCTGCCCCAGGATGTGGTGATGGCTGCCAGCTTGGAGGGCTTTAAGAGGGGAGTGGACATGTTCATGGAGGAAAGGGGTATTCAGGGCTATTCGTTAGAATGGATACTAGTCGTGCTGCATACCCATTCTCTCTAGTATCAGAGGAGCATGCCTATTATTTTGGGTGCGGTGGAACACAGGATGGTGCTGCTGCAGTCGTCTTGTTTGTGGCTTCCTGGAGTCACCTGGTTGGCCACTGTGTGAACAGACTGCTGGACTTGATGGGACCTGGTCTGATCCAGCAGGGCCTTTCTTGTGTTCTGGGGCCGGGGCAAGGGGCAAGATCTGCCAGGCAAAAGCTTAAGCCCCGGTACCTCTCGGTTTCAGGAGCCCAGCGCTCGCTTGCACCTGTCCTAAGTGTCCTTGGTGGGCCAGGGAGAGGAGGACCCCCGCCTGAGGGTGCCCCTCTTTGCAACGCAAGCCCCTCCCCGCCTGCACACACACAACCCCCGGGGACTCACCCACGACCCGCGAGAGCTTCACTTCTCCGTTCAGCCAGTCGCACAGGATGTCAGTCATGGCCGCGCGACGCCTCGGCTTTCTCCCCTCGCTTCGCCCGGGGCTCGAGGGCGGCGCGAGCGGCGCTCCGCGTCCCGTAACCATGGCGACCCGCGCCCATGCGCGAGCGGAGGGGCGCGACCCCGCCCGCCCGGAAGCGCGGGGTGCGCGTGCGCGGTGGGGCTTGTCGTCGCTCGGCGAGGCTTCGGGAAGGAAACGCGGGAGGGAGGAGGCGCTGGTCGTTGTGCGCACGCGCACCGTCCCGGGGTGCTTCTCCCTCCCTTCCCACCAATGCAAAGTTAGAAGTGCCGTCAAGTCACACATAACAGATGCGTTTGCAAAGCATGTGGACTGGACCCTATTGAGCACTTAGGAGCTCAATTAGTAGTGCTTGCAGGACGTGGTACCGAATAGGAGAGTCGTGAGGCCCCTGCCCCAAAAAGTGAATTTTCAATTTATTCAATTGTACAGTCCTTAGACCAAACATCAAAAGTTTGCAGGTACCTTGCCTTACCCAGACTGGCAGTATAAAACAATACCTTGTGGTTAAAGCACTGTACAAAATATCCCTCACTTTAAAAACTGGTCAGCAACATAAAATTAAACAATCCACTCTACAACTTTTCATTTCTATTTAGATTTCCGATAATTAAAT
The DNA here is from genome assembly GCF_029931775.1 of Euleptes europaea. Taxonomy (NCBI): domain Eukaryota; kingdom Metazoa; phylum Chordata; class Lepidosauria; order Squamata; family Sphaerodactylidae; genus Euleptes; species Euleptes europaea. Next base: position 105,653,068 of record NC_079315.1, read on the forward strand.
GTGTGTGTAAAGTGCCGTCAAGTCGCAGCCGGCTTCTGGCGACCCCTTTTGGGGGGTTTCATGGCAAACAGGTGGTTTGCCAGTGCCTTCCTCTGCACAGCAACCCTGGTCTTCCTTGGTGGTCTCCCATGCAAATACTAACCAGGACTGACCCTGCTTAGCTTCTGAGCTGGATTTGGAACATGGAGCTTGGCTGGGGCCAGTTCTGCTTGGGGGGTTGTTCTATTTTGCCTTGGATGTGCCGCTCCGTAGATGCAAATTTCCCCCATCCAAATTCTGAAAGTGCAAAAATAATCCCTCAGGCAGAGTTTTGAAAGTTCAGATGGGGGGAAATGTGCATCTAAACAGCAGCAGATCCAAGGCGAAACCTCCCATGCGTAAATGGCCTTTAGTTATTTGCTGTTAGGGAATCAGTCCTGGAACACGGGGAGCCTCTGAGCGTGTGCAGAATGCTTCTGTGGTGATCCAGTTTCCCGGCAGGGCACCTGAGTCTTGGACGGCTGCGTATGGCAGGCAGAAATATGAACACATGATGCTGCCTTATACTGAATCAGATACTTGGTCCATCAAATTCAGTATTGTCTACTCAGACCGGCAGAGATAACTTTCAAATCACCCACTTGCCTAGTCCCTTTAACTGGAGATTAGGGGAGGGGCTGTGGCTCCGTGGTAGAGCATCTGCTTGGCATGTAGAAGGTCCCAGGTTCAATCTCTGGTATCTCCAGTTAAAGGGACTAGGCACGTGGGTGATGTGAAAGACCCCTGCCTGAGACCCTGGAGAGCCGCTGCCAGTCTGAGTAGACAATACTGACTTTGATGGACCAAGGGTCTGATTCTGTATAAGGCAGCTTCATGTGTATATGTGTATGGAGATGCCGCTGATTGAACCTGGGATCTTATGCGTGCAAAGCAGACGTTCTACCACTGAGCCACAGACTTTCTAGGTAGAGCTGTAGTGATGGGGAAAGCTGTGCCTGTAGCGTTGGCGAACTTGTTTTATCCTACCCTTTCTCCAAAGAACTCAGGGCTTCTCCCCTCTGTTGTATTCCCAAAGCGACCCTACAGTTGCCATCTTTGGGTTGGGAAATTCCTGGAGATTTGGAGAAGAGTTGGTTTTATACCCTGCTTTTCTCTACCTTAAGGAGTCTCCAAGTGGCTTACAATCCCTTCCTCTTCCCCACCACAGTGAGCTTGTGAGGTAGGTGGGGCTAAGAGAGTCCGGAGAGAACTGTGACTACCCCAAGGTCACCCAGCTGGCTTCATGTGTAGGAGTGGGGAAACCAACCTGGTTCACCAGATTAGAGTCTGCTGCTCATGTGGAGGAGTGGGGAATCAAACCCAGTTCTCCATGTCAGAGTCCGCCACTCTTAACTACTACACCACACTGGAGTGGAGCCTGGGAAGGGCAGAGTTGGGATGGGGAGAGAGCTCAGCAGGGATGTGATGCCATAAAGTCCACCTTCCAAAGCTGCCATTTTCTCCATAAAAACTGCTCGTTCTACTCTGGAGGTCAATTGTAATTCTAAGAGAACTCCAGGCCAACCTGGAGATAGACTACCTCACGTATGTAAGGTAGTTTAGTTTGAGAGACAGCAGCTAGCCCAAGGTCACCTATATATCGTAGATTAGATTTGGAGCCAGCACTCCCAACTTTCACACTGGCTGTTATGCTGCTGAAGCGGGTTAGTGCCTTTTGAGTGACAATGCTCTTAGAATGGACCCCTTTTTGAGAAGTGGTATGTTACTTTATTTAGATAGTTATTTATTAAGCAGGACTTTACTCACTTAAAAAAGTAAGTCTTTTTATTGATGTACTTCAATGTAATTATGTGTGTGTGTGTGTGTGTGTATATATATATATATATATATATATATATGTATATATATATATATATATATATATGTATATGCAAGTATTACAAAGTCTTAATATTTAGTAATAATGTATACAGTAAAGCAAACAAATTTTACATACTATTAGTTTTAAAATTCAACACTTAAAATATAACAGTTAAAGAAGTTTAATTTAGTTCAAAGTACCTAATTTACACTTTAGAATAATATATTTGTAAAGCCATACATACCAACACCATTTTTTGAGACCCTCTGAGAGAGGTCTGAAGTACTAGCCCTTTTCTTGCCTGTATTAGTCAAAATGTGCTGCTAGTAAATTGCAATAACTCTAAAGCTTTTAAAAGCATAAGCCTCTAACAAAAAATATCCACGCTCTCTTTCCTTTAAAAAATATATTAAAAGCCTCTGCTGTATAATTTGCAATTTATATGTGTAATTGGGTTTTATATTAAATAATTCTGCATATGTACAACACTAATACCATAGTTCATGTGCTCTAATATGTCAAAGCCTGTAACAGGCTGTCCTTTTATTGTTGGAGCACTCTATGCTAATCATAAATGAGTAAAAAGGTAAAGGTCCCCTGTGCAAGCACTGGGTCATTCCTGACCCATGGGGTGACGTCACATCCCGACGTTTACTAGGCAGACTTTGTTTACGGGGTGGTTTGCCAGTGCCTTCCCCAGCCATCTTCCCTTTACCCCCAGCAAGCTGGGTACTCATTTGACCGACCTCGGAAGGATGGAAGGCTGAGTCAACCTTGAGCCGGCTACCTGAAATTGACTCCCGTTGGGATCGAACTCAGGTCATGAGCAGAGCTTTTGACTGCAGTACTGCAGCTTTACCACTCTGCGCCACGGGGCTCTTGCTCATAAATGAGTACACTAGGATTAATTTATTTGTTTGCTTCATTTATTGTCTGCCTTTCTTGGTAAGCCTTTCTTGGTAAGACATAAATGAGTACACTAGGATTAATTTCTTTGTTTGCTTCATTTATTGTCTGCCTTTCTTGGTAAGACTCAAGGCAGATTGATAATAACAGTTACGTGCCGTCAGGTTGTGCTGGAGTTATGATGACCCCTCAAGGGGTTTTCAAGGCAAGAGATGAGCAGAGGCGGCTTGCTGTTGCCTTCCTCTGCATAGCAACCCCAGAGTTATAAAAACAATGCAATAAAGACCAAGAGATGCAATAAAACTGGATCACACAAGGAACGAACAGTAATATAATACAATATAATACATGCCATAAACTGGGTTTCAAAATTAGGGAACAATGAAATACCGGTAAAAGGCAGCCTAATGTAGCCAATAAAGCAATGTAGTATAAAGGGGGAGGAAACAAAAATGGGGAAAAAATCACAGGGAATTAAAATTAGCCTATTACCCTATTGGCTTTCAACAAGAATGGCAGTCAGGCAATAAATGCGGCAAATAAAATAAACAATCTTGCAATACCTGAAAAACCAGAATGCATACAGAAAGCTTTTCCTTTGGATGTGCAGACATTTGGAATAAGGGGAGAGGGCTTCCTACTCAGCAGATGTGACTAATTGCTTTTTCTCTCACATTTTTTAAATTGGGAGTTAAACCTCATGTTTATTCGGCTGTCTTGCTTTTTCTGTTTTTTTCTTTTTCTTTTTGCTTCTGTTAACAGTTAAAGGAATTGATTGTGCAATGTTGCTTAATGCTAGTACAGGCACTGGAGTCTCAGGGGAGGGCAGTAGAGCGTAAGAAAACAATAGATAAGGCGCTCCCTGACCTTTCCTTAGGTCCATTCTTGCCCCGTCCCTTTGTTACCCAGAATGTTTTTAGGGTTTCGTTCCTTCCAGTTTCTTCCCTTCTGTTGCCCCAGAAGGTTGGACCATAACCAATGGGTTGAAATTAAATAAAAAGTGTTTTTGACTGAACATTAGGAATAACTTCCTGACAGTTAGAGTGATTCCTCGGAGGAACAGGCTTCCTCAGGAGGTGACAGGCTGTCCTTCTTTGGAGGCTAGATGGCCACCTGTCAGCAATGCTGATTCTGGGAACTTAGGCAGATCACGCGAGGGAGGGCAGGAAGGGATGAGTTTGTACTCGGCTTTCGTGGCCCTTTCTCACATGCCCAGGGTAATGCCGATCGCCACTTTGGGGTCAGGAAGGAATTTTCCTACAGGACAGATTGGCCAGGGATCCTGGAGTTTTTGTTGGTTTTTTTGCCTTCCTCTGGGGGTCACTGAAGGAGGAGGAGGAGAAGAAGAGTTGGTTTTTATATGTCGACTTTCTCTACCACTGAAGGAAGAATAAAACCGGCTTACAATCACCTTCCCTTCCCCTCCCCACAACAGACACACTGTGAGGGAGGTGGGGCTGAGAGAGTGTGACTAGCCCAAGGTCACCCAGCTGGCTTCATGTGGAGGAGTGGGGGAACAAATCCAGTTCACCAGATTAGCCTCCACCGCTCATGTGGAGGAGTGGGGAATCAGACCCGGTCCTCCAGATCAGACTCCACCGATCCAAACCACCGCTCTTAACCACTACAACAGGCTGGTTCGTTGAGGGAGTTGAGGGAAGGTAGTTGTGAATTTCCTGTGTTGTGCGGGGAGGGTGGGCTAGGTAGGGTTGCCAGGTCCCTCTTCGCCACCAGCAGGAGGTTTTTGGGGCGGAGCCTGATGAGGGGATAGGCTTCAATGCCATAGAGTCTAATTGCCAAAGCGGCCATTTTCTCCAGGGGAACTGATCTCTATCAGCTGGAGATCAGTTGTAATAGCAGGATATCTACAGCTACTACCTGGGGGTTGGCAACCCTAGGGCTAGATGACGCTTGCGGTCCCTTCCAGATCTATGTTTCTATGATTCCCTCTTCCTCTCTCTGTCCATCATAGGGGCTGAACACACTTCCTACCATCTATATCTGCCTTTCCTATCAAGTATGGAGTTCTCATATAGTAAAGAACTTCTGTTTCTTTTATAAGTAACAAGCCTCAGTGAGGACTTATTCCCTCAAGCAGCTGGAATATAGAATTCTGCTGCACAGAAACTCAGCTCTGCTTTCAAAACAAGCTGTAGAACAGGCTAAAATCGGCCCTGGGGTTCAGTAGATCAGGCTGTCCTAAGTTGTGACCCACCAGACGAACCAACAGACGTCACCAGCTATAGATTGTGACCTTCAAGGACTTAGCCAACCTGTCACAGTCCGGGTGGGGACAGCGTCACTGAGAGGTAAAACTCCACACAGGAGCTGCTTTACTCTGACCAAGCAGTATGGAAGACAATGAAGAATTCCTTATTGATGTTTCCTCTTCTGTTTGCACTCAGCAGAGGCTTTTGCATAATTAGCAGGATAAAAAATAAACTCCTTCTCTGCCATGCATTTAAAGCACTGGTTCCCAACCAGGGGTCCACGGACCCCCAGGGGTCCGCGAGAACTAAATTAAGGTCCGCGAAACAAAGTTATAAACCCATAATAAATTAATATTTTCAATTAAAAGTTCTCTATTATAAAAATATATATTCAAATATTATTCTAAGTTTAATGTTTAACTAACAGTTATGATTAAAGTTTATTTTCAAATCCTCGGAATTTTAATTTTGAACCTTGGGGTCCCTGCACCGAACAAAAATGTCCTAGTGGTCCCTGGTCAAAAAAAGGTTGGGAACCACTGATTTAAAGGAATACTCTATTTAAGGTGGTTACAGAAAACGTATGGTCCTCCTCTTTTATTAATTGCTCACTGTGTGAAATTTCGTTACTGCAGATATCCTGACTTGCATGCCTTGGTTCTTTGAAGGTGTGGGAAACCGGTCAACAAAAGTAATATTGGTGGTTGTGCCGGCACAAGGAGGAGGTAATGAAATTTCGCATTTCTGGATCATTCCAGCAGATTGGCTAGTCCACTCTGCTACTGTACTGCTACTGGCAAATAATTTCTTGCTCAGCAAGTGGCAGTGGGAAGAGAATTGCCCTTAGATTACATTCCTGCGAGGTGTAATCCTTTTATTTGCAACGACTATGGATCAGCAGTGGAAGGAGACCAGAACCAAATCTGCCCCATGTGGAGTACAAGATCCTTTCCCCCACATCCACTGAAGTTGTGAGAAAGGGCTATTGCCTGTGGAAACAACCGTGCGTGGGGAAAGAGAGAGCTCCTCTGAAAGGAGCTGCTATTTCAAAAACCCGTTGCCTTGAAAGAGAATCACAGTGCATAAAAATGCATGTTCTCCGTGGATTTCCCCCCGAGTAGCAACCCTTCACTAGTGCCTGCTTCATTTTTTATTTGAGCTCCAAAAGGAATTGTCAGCTTGCATTAGAACTACAAAGTGAGACAAAACAGTCATCTCAAAAAGTACACATATCTAAATAGTTATGATTTTAAAACATTTGAATATTGCAGTACATTTGGGAGTCAAAAAGAGAATTGGCTTCCTCTACACTTTGAAAAGATGAATGGTCTCATTATGAACACATGAAGCTGCTTTATACTGAATCAGACTCTTGGTCCACCAAAGTTAGTACTGTCTATTTAGACTGGCAGCAACTCTCCGGGATCTCAGGCAGAGGTCTTTCACATCACCTACTACCTGATCTCTTTAACTGGAGATGCCAGGGATTGAACCTGGGAACTTCTGCATGCCAAGCAGATGTTCTGCCACTGAGCCAAAGCCCCTCCCTAAAACAACTTTGAAGAGTGTATCTCCCACCATGATGATAAATTTCATCTCTTCCTACTTGTCCATCTCATCAAATTCCTTCTCCTTTTGTTTTATATTTCTTTTGTTGATGCTGGTGAATATGTCATATGAAAATGGTTAGACTCTTGTTCTACATAACAGATAAGCAAACAAAATGGAACCATGTAATCAAAAGTTAGAAGTTGCTTCTTTGAATCAATTACAATCTCTTCATCAAAGCGTTAAATTTATGGAATGGTCTCCTGGGTGATGTTAACCTGATGTCATCCTCCTCATCTTTCAAGTGGCAGGTAAAGTCTGTCCCGTTTGCTTGAGTCTTTGACCATTGATTCTCTCACTCCTCCCACGCCATTGCCTGTTACTGATTTCTTTTGGTTTTCGAGGGCTTGATTTCCATGAGACAAAATTCACTGGAAGGGAGAGTGGAGCCAACCTGTGTATTACATGATTTACCTGTTCTCCTCTATTCCCCCATGCACTGTCCCCACTCTGGATTAGACAGTGGTACGTGGGTAAAAGCATCATCAACACTCACATACACTGTGCTGTTACCCCAAACGGAATCAGGAGGAATTTTCTGGACCATTGTGATAAGCTGTGTAGCAACTTTGAAAGCAGAGTTTAAGACGAAGAAGAGTTGGTTTTTATATGCCAACTTTCTCTACCACTTAAGGAAGAATCAAACTGGCTTACAATCACCTTCCCTTCCCCTCCCCACAACAGACACCCTGTGAGGTAGGTGAGGCTGAGAGAGCTCTAACAGAGTTGTGACTAGCCCAAGGTCACCCAGCTGGAGGAGTGGGGAATCAAACCCGGTTCTCCAGATCAGAGTCCTCCTCTCCAAACCACCACTCTTAACCACTACACCCCTCTGGCTGTCTTAAATGCTTCTGTCCCCTGTAAGTTAATTTGTATTGCTGAGTGTCCCCTTTTAGCATCTGCTCCAATGGGGGGGGGGGGTTCCTGACCACCTGTGACACGTCCATATTCTTAATTTGCCCTCATCTTCTGTTCTTCTTTATATATCTCTTCCCCAAAACGTCTCCTGGATAATCATGGGCTTTTCTGTGGTATAGTTCTCCTTTGGTTCTCTCAATACACTGTGGCTGGAAAGAGACAATAGCTTTTAAGATAATTGAAGATGGCATGGTTAACCAGGTGTGAAAGCTCTTGTTTGCAAAAGAAAAATCCAAACTGCAAAACCAGTTTGGCCAGACATCATGCCTGAGACAAAAAAAATCCAGTGTACGCACAAAGAAGAATCATGGCTTTCTCATCTCAAGGGCATTTCAGAAAATAAATCTGGAGCACCAGCCGTAGGCCTCCACCATCATGTTTGTCTTGCCCCTGAGAAGCAGATGTTCAAAACATTACTCGTATGACTGGCTGAGAGCTTTGAAATTGTGCATCTTGGGTTTTTACTGTCCAAATGGGAGATAAGTTGCATGCTTGAAAGTCAGTGAACCAGTTTTCAAATAGGGTATAATTTATACATCCCCCCATTAGAACTACTTATGATGACTAAGCACCAGATTGTTCAGCCTGTGAAGTATGTCAGTATATTTTGTACTGGCTAATACCTGAGATTGCCTTTTAGGCTCTGGAGTAGGTATAGTGGTTAAAGTGTCGGACTAGGATCCTGGAGACCCAGGTTGAAAACTCTGCTCTGTCATGGAGGTCTGTTGGGTGACCTTGAGCTAGTCACACACACTCTGCCTAACCGACCTCACAGGGCTGTTGTGAAGATAAAATGGGGGAGAGGAGAACTACGTAAACCACTTTGAGTCCCCACTGGGGAGAACAGCAGGCTATGAATTAAGTAAATAAAATGCAATAAAATAAAATTACTAACTGGTCCCAAAGAGGATATTTGTCACCTTTTGCCAGGCAACTGGCATTCCTCATTAAGCGGGGCTGGCATCAGAGGTCGGAATCATCAGGCAGCTGCCAGGGTCTGGGATGTAGCACATCACCTGTTTCGTTTCTTTGAGCAGTGAACCGAGGACAGGGCCTCCTCAGGGCCGACCCCAACCCTGGGGCTGTCTTGGTGGTGCCTCTGCTTAGAATCATAGAGTCATAGAATCATAAAATCATAGAGTTGGAAGGGACCATCAGGGTCATCTAGTCCAACCCCCTGCCCAATGCAGGAAATTCACAACTACCTCCCCCCCACACACACACACCTAGTGACCAGAAGATGGCCAAGATTAACACATGATGAAGCTGCCTTATACTGAATCGGACCCTTGGTCCATCAAAGTCAGTATTGTCTACTCAGACCGGCAGCGGCTCTCCAGGGTCTCAGGCAGGGGTCTTTCAGATCACCTACTTGCCTAGTCCCTTTAACTGGAGATGTCGGGGTTGGACCTGCGACCTTCTGCAATCTGCATGCTAAGCAGATGCTCTGGCACTGAGCCACAGCCCCTTCCACTTCTCCACTTCCTGCAGATTCAGGAAAAGATGAGTGATGCTCTCTCCTTCTGGGCAGCTGCTTTCCACAGCTCAGAGGGATTGGTTTGAAATGTTCATATGCCTGCTTTTCTCCTCCTGACCAACTCAGGACTCCAGGCAGGTCACTCTAATGTAATGCAAAATACAATTGAAAATGCAATCAAAACTCCCACTTTTAAAAACATCAAACATCAAAACAATAAACATGAAATCCATTAAGACTATGTTAAAATCTCCAGTTTCTAAACACTTTATGAGCAGCTAGGAAAACATTGCCCTTTGCCCAGAGACAGCCCCAATAGCTCACCAAAACAATTCTATTTTACAACCTTGCTGGAAAACCAAGAAGGCAGAAGCCAGGGAGGGTGTCCCACAAGTGTCTGGGTGGCCACTGAAAAAGCCCACCCAATAATGGGTCATTGCAGAACACACTCTAGACAAAGGGGACAAAGACAATAGATATCAAGGTATGTGGTGCCCTCCCTAGTGCCATTTTCCCAAATTGAAACATCCCGGGGAGATGCTATTTGCCTCCCATGGGGCTACATGTACATTACATTTGAGTCTTAGTCAGTGGGTAAAACCAGTGTGTTGCTTGTATTAATTTGTAAACACACCCGCTTGGTAGGGTTGCCAATCTCCAAAAGGGACCTGGAGATCACCCAGTATTACAACTGATCCCTAGACTACAAATTCAACTGCAGAAGATAACTCATTTTGAGGGTGAACTCCATGGCATTATACCCACCTCAAGCCTCTCCCCTCCCCAAATCCCACCCTCCCCAGGCTCCACCTGAAAATCTCCAGAAATTTCCCATCCCAGCAACCCTAGCCCCAGAGCCAGCATGGTGTAGAGGTTAAGAGTGGTGGACTATAATCTGGAGAACCAGGTTTGATTCCCCACTCCTCCACATGAGCAGCGGACTCTAATCTGGTGAATCAGGTTGGTTTCCCCACTCCTCCACATGAAGCCTGCTGGGTGATCTTGGACTGGTCACAGTTCTGTCCAAACTCTCTCAGCCCCACCTACCTCATAGTGTGTCTGTTGTGGGGAGGGGAAGGGAAGGTGATTGTAAACCAGTTTGATTCTTCCTTAAGTGGTAGAGAAAGTCGGCATATAAAAACCTCCTCCTCCTCCTCCTCCTTCTTCTTCACAAATTACCATTCAAGGAGGGACGCCACACTCAAGAGGAGATTTGGCAGAAGTACAGTAGCATGTTGCTAAACATCATTGCTTAGATGACCAACATCTGAAAACTGAAACAAGATAAACATAACCCCCCTCCGCTCCTCCTGTTGCATTCACATGTCCCTGTTCATTTATCTAGGCTGAACAATAAATCTCAATTGCCCTAGCATTTACTGATTGTACTCAGTGTGTACACTTTATTTGGGGGCAAAGTCTATAGTCCAGTGGGACTCACTTTTGTGGACATATACAGAGAACTGGTCTGCATGTGATGGATCCTGTAATAAGAATCCTGGCCAAGACTAAAGCAAAGAGAGGTCTAGTGAGTAATAATGTTTGCATTGGAAACTGCCAAGGGAATACAAATGGAGCGGGTGTAATTAAGTGAGTGGTAATTTGCTCAGCCTCCTGGGAATACAGTCTATTACTAAATTCTAGTTCTCCATCTTCATTATAGTGAAAGGCAGGAATTCACATATTGTTTGGCACATTTGGGGTGGGTGGGCAATATTCCCCTTGCATAATTTCACACAGATCAGTGGTTAGGTATTTCAGATAAAATTGATGTGATGAGCATAGAAGGATTAAATATATACCTTGCTCATGCAGAAAGGAGAGCCGACAAGGATAATATGCCCTCTCCAGACATGTTTTGTTTACATAGTACATTAATGGATGAGATGAATTATGGCACTGTAGTTGATTGACCCTAGCCTAGAAGCTAAAATGACTGTACTGAGGCTGTCGTATTTTGGTCCCATTATGAGACGACAAGAGTCACTGGAAAAGACAGTCATGCTAGGAAAAGTTGAGGGCAGCAGGAAAAGAGGAAGACCCAGCAAGAGATCAATTGACTCAATAAAGGAAGCCACAGCCCTCAATTTGCAAGATCTGAGCAAGGCTGTCAAAGACAGGACATTCTGGAGGACTTTGATTCATAGGGTTGCCATGAGTTGGAAGTGACTTGACAGCACTTAACACACACACAGTTGAATGCACCATATTGAGGTTGTTGTTGTTGTTGTTTTAATAAGGACAAGGTATCTTAGGTGTAGATGTTCTTGTCTTAATCACTGACCGTAACAATTTCTGTTATGAGTCATGGATCCTCATGGTCTCCTCCCCTATTATATGCAAGTGCACATTGTAAGCCCTAACTGCTTAACAATGTTTTGCTAGTTGGGTAGCTGAGGGTGGAACTATGCATTATGTAGCATGGGTTGAGTTCTGTGGGGTATCGTTTAGCATGTTTCATGACATCATCACATGGGGGATTTCTCACCAACGGCAGTCAGTGTTGTGTAATATGATGAGGAAATGTGCAATAAAATGACCTCAGAGTAGGAGGTAATTTGCAAGGGAGAACATAGGGTGGTTTTTTAAATAGCAGCAGCCTATGTCCCGCATAGTATGTAACTTGTCCATAGACTTACTAGTAGTGGAAATATATTGATCTTGCAAATGATGGGGAGATGTACTCAGGATTGCCAGCTCTAGGTTGGGAAATACCTGGAGATTTCGGGGGTGGAGCCTGAGTTTGGGGGGTTTGGGGAGGGACTTCAATGGGGTATAATGCCATAGAGTCCACCTTCCAAAGCAGCCACTTTCCCCCGGTGAACTGATCTCTGTCGCCTGGAGATCAGTTAGGGTTGCCAGGTCCCCCCTCTCCTCCGGTGGGAGATTCTTAGGGCGGAGGTGAGGGAGAGATCGCACACGTGGCCACACCAACGCGATTGCGTCACTTCCGGTTTACCCCCAGAAGTGCCGCATCGCAAGGGGCCTTTTACCACTCAAACCAGCAAAGCAGCCATTTTCTCCAGGTGAACTGATCTCTATTGGCTGGAGATCAGTTGTAATAGCAGGAGATCTCTAGCTAGTACCTGGAGGTTGGCAACCCTATTCGGACTAGAATTTGCAGGCACAGAGGGAGCAGGTTTGAATTTGGACAGAGATATGGAAAGAGTTCCGGAAATGGCTGTTGTTTCATGGTGTTTTTTAGCAACTCTTAGTATATGGAACTGCATTAATATTGGTTTGTCATATTACTATTTTCATAGTACAATATAAGGTTGACCTGTTGCCAGCATGACCTTATTTTGACATCGCCTGTTGCTGACTTTAAGTCACAGAAAACCAGCTGTTTGGTTGGATTCTAGGAATCCTGAATATAAGAATTGGGAATTAGAGTTGCTGCATATTGGGAGGGTTGGTTGACTCAGGTAAACAGGTACTGTTCAATACTTTCTGTGATTTGTGGAACAAAAGGCAATTGCTGCACAATTTATGACCTGTGATTCAAACCACTGTGTGACTGGAAAAACGGACACATAATACTTTGTAGGGATAAGTAAATGATTCCATATTTTGTTTCTCTTTGTTTTTTTATTTTTGCCAATGGGCGAAAACGCATGGTCACTTTAGCCTCCTTTATTCCCTGTTTCAGCCAGGATCCAGCCAGGATCGAACACATGCGTTTTCGCCAAACGTGCGTTCGATCCTGGCTGAAACAGGGAATAAAGGAGGCTAAAGCGACCATGCGTTTTCTCCCAGTCATTTTGGTTCTGTTTTTGGATGTAGGCTTTGCAAATGTATATGGCGTACACCAGTGGTTCTCAACCTGGGGCCGTATGGCCCCCCGGCCCCCCCCAGGATATTCCAAGGGGGGGCCACAGATGAAAATTGCGTAAATGGGGGGCCACGGTACAAGACTAGGGGGCCACAGAGGGCTGATTCCTTGGAAAGGAGTGGCAAGCAAAAGTTTTATTGAAGCTGTGACCACATGCTGACTCTGTATCTAAACACAGGTTTTGTTTTGGAACCTTCAGTGGACTGAAAACCTAACACATGACTTTCTTCATTGCACTTCTATGCATCATTTGCAACTGTGGATTTTTGTATCGCTGTAATCTTGTGCAACGGTGGTAGAGGCTTTGTTCTCCCTTGTATGTGAACATTGTTGTTTATTGCCGGGTTGTATTCCCTTTTTGTGGGGTATTTTTTGTAAATGTCAGTTTCCCAATAAGAACTGCATGTGTGCATTTTGTGTGGCTGTTTATGCTTCTTTGTTCCTTGGCTATTTACAAACAAAACATTTAAATAGCTACCTTTCTACCAGTAGGACAGGGGGGGCCAAAGGAAGGAAACAAGGTTGGAAGGGGGCCACGGTCGGAAAAAGGTTGAGAACCACTGGTGTACACAGCTGCCCTTTTCTCCAGGGGAACTGATCCCTGTAGTCTGCTAATCTTCTCTGTATCGTTCCGATTTTAGTATACGTGCTGCTGAAGCGAGCACCTGATCCCTGTAGTCTGGAGACAACTTGCAGTTCTGGGAGATCTCCGGGCTCCAACTGGAGGCTGGCAACACTAGCTTTATGGCAAAATCTTTATGCCAGTACTGTGGCATTCCAGCAGTTTTCCAGCACTATGAATCAGCAACCTACACTTTGCTTTCAGGTTGTAGCTCTTGCAGTAACCACCACAAGAACTCAGGAGTAGCAAGGTTTGCAATAGGTAATATTTCTTTTCAGCGTGGGACCTTTTTCATCTTTGTGTTCTTCGTGTGTCCAGTAGTGGGGAAAAAAACTTCTCATTTTGCAGGCTTCCATTTGTGTTATTAGAGGGGCTATGGCTCATTGGCACAGCATCTCCTTTGCATGCAGAAAGTCCTGTGTTCAATCTCCGGCATCTCCAGGTGAAGGGTCTGGTAGTAGGTGATGTGAAAGAACTTGGTTGGAGACCCTAGAGAGAAGAAGTAGTTGGTTTTTACATGCCGACTTTCTCCACCACTTAAGGAAGAATCAAACCGGCTTACAATCACCTTCCCTTCCCCTCCCCACAACAGACACCCTGTGAGGTAGGTGGGGCTGAGAGAGCTCTAAGAGCTCTAAGAGCCAGCCCAGGGTCACCCAGCTGGCTTCATGTGTAGGAGTGGGGAAACAAATCCAGTTCACCAGATTAGTGTCCTCTGCTCATGTGGAGGAGCGGGGAATCAAACCCAGTTCTCCAGATCAGAGTCCACCGCTCCAAACCATCACTCTTAACCACTACACCATGCTGGCCTGCCAGTAGGAATAGACAGTACTGCCCTTGGTGGACCAATGGTCTGATTCAGTATGGCAGCTGCACGTATTCGCATATGAGTATTGTTTTAAAAAGGAAGTCTGAGGAAATTACAGGAAGAGGGAAAGTCACCAATTCATGGAAAAGTTGACAGTTTTTTAAAACTATTCGATATTTGGTTTTTCTTTAGGCAGACCAAAAGCTGAGGAGCTTCCCATACCACCAGGAGGCCAACCAATTTCCTCTTTGTGGTGCCAATTGGTGCACATTATCCATACTTTCAGATGATATGCACAAAGGCCAGTGTTAAATGTCCGCTCATCTCACATAATCCCTCAGCGTATACTTCATAGCGTAGTGGTTAAGAGCGGCAGTCTCTAATCTGGAGAACCGGGTTTGATTTTCCCACTTCTCTACATGAAGCCAGCTGGGTGACCTCGGGCCAGTCACAGAACTCTCTCAAACCACGTGACGGCAAGCAATGGCAAACCACCTCCGAACGTCTCTTCCCTTGAAAACCCTACATGGTCACCATAAGTCAGCCTGACAACACTTTCCGCCACCGTGTTGTGCCTAAAAGAGACACAAAGTTGGCACAAAGTAAATGAAAAGAAAAAACACCCCACAGCTGTCAAAATATTGATGTGATTATTCACTGCCTGTGAAGCCATATTTTTTGCTGCTAGAGGAACGTATGGGCTTTCAGACTATCAATGACGCTTTCATGCTGAAGCGTAGGCGTTCCTTGGCTCAAAGCTGCAATTATAAAAATAACAAGGCTTTTAAAAAGGGATCCAGCCTAGGAAAGTCACATTTTGAAGGTCATATAAAGTCATGGAAGTAGGAGGACGTGCATGAAGGTTGCCTGGTGCCTGCCCTCTCGACGACTCAACATCTTCTATCGTGAGGCATCATGAACTGGAACTTGGAGGCTTCCATTCATGGGTGTCCTCTTTAAAAAGTGGATGTATGCCCATTAGATAAACCTGTGAAGAAGAAGAAGAAGAAGTGGTTCTTATACCTCACTTTTCTCTACCATAAGGAGTCTCAAAGCGGCTTACAATCGCCTTTCCTCCCCCCCACCACAACAGACACCTTGTGAGGTAGGTGGGGCTGAGAGTGTTCTGAGAGAATTGTGACTAGCCCAAGGTCACCCAGCAGGCTTCATGTGGAGGAGTGGGGAAACCAACCCAAAGTAGTAGTAGTAGTAGTAGTGTTGGTTTTTATATGCTGACTTTCTCTACCACTTAAGGAAGACTCAAACCGGCTTACAATCACCTTCCCTTCCCCTCCTCACAACAGACACCCTGTTGGTAGGTGAGGATGAGTGTGACTTGCTCAAGGTCACCCAGTTGGCTTCGTGTGTAGGAGTGGGGAAACAAATCCAGTTTACCAGATTAGCCTCGGCCACTCATGTGGAGGAGTGGGGGGAATCAAACCCGGTTCTCCAGATCAGAGTCCACCGCTCCAAACCACCGCTCTTAACCACTACACCACGCTGGCTATCAAGGCAGCAAAACTGTATGTATGACATTTGTGCAAAAGAATTTGTGTATAACATTAAAACGATCTGTGTTTCTGTTCCAAAAACACATATTAATTAGAGGCACAGCACATTTATTAGAAGGAGGAATAGAAAAATCTAACACTTCAGATAAAGCCATCTTTTTGGCATGAAAGTGAAGAAATCCATAATTTCATCATTAATCCGTTAGGAGTAAAACAACACGGGAACAGAAGACAGCCTAAATTTGTCTTCGTTACCTGCTTGGGTGTAGGATTGCCAGGTCCCTCTTCGCCAACGGCGGGAGGTTTTTAGGGCGGAACCTGAGGAGGGCGGGGTTTGGGAAGGGGAAGGACTTCAGTGCCATAGAGTCCAATTGCCATAGCGGCCATTGTCTCCAGGTGAACTGATCTCTATCGGCTGGAGATCAGGTGTAATAGCAGGAGATCGCCAGCTAGTACCTGGAGGTTGGCAGCCCTAGCTGGGACCCTTTAGATGGGTTGCAGAGCTCCGCCTAGGAAATCAGGAGCCCCTAGAGAGCCGCCTCCCACCCGCTGATTTTTTTGGGGGGAAGGACCTGTTACCATACCTCCTTCATCTCCTTGTACTGATGCTGAGAGAAACAGCAAAGATGGCCAGGAAAGACTACTCAGTGGTGGAGAGGATTTTTCTTTTATCACAGGCAGGATCAGAGGGTTCCCTCCCCGCAAAAGCTCTCCTTTGCTGTCTCTTGTTTTCTCCCCCCACCTGGCCCCATCCAGATGCTACACTAGTTGGTCTTCGAGCACTGTGAACACAGCGTTGCCTCTCCAGGCCAAAAGCTCTCCCTTAAAAGCTGCTGCCGTTTCTCTCTGCAATTGCACAGAATCTTGGGCCTCTCTGTCTAAATGTCAGAAGCAGTGCAAATAATACATATCTGATGATAGACTGGGGGGAAAAAACAAAACACTGCATTAGTAGAGATGTGTTGGATATATATATATATTTTAAACAGTCTAGCCTTTAGATCCCAGTGGCAGGTCAACTCAGGAGAAGTAGAGATGTCAGGATAAAGTTGGCTCTTTTCACCATGCTTGGTGGCTTTGTGATAAAGCTAAAAACTTTTGGGATATGATATACAATGAGCTAAGGTTAATTCTACAACAAAATATCCCTAAAGCCTCAGAGATGATGTTGTTAAGCATTATACCCGACTACATTATAACACAATGGACCTTTTTAGTCTATGCCACCACAGCTGCGAGAATGGTCTATGCAGCTAAATGGAAAATGACTGAAATACCGGACAAAACCGATTGGATTCATAAAATGTTTGAACTAGCAGAAATGGCAAAATTGACTGAATTAGTAAATCAAAAAGATAACGATGAATTTGTTAAGGAGTGGGAGGCGTGGATTGTGTATTGCAAAAATGAACTTAATGTGCAAAATGTTAAAGGTTATAACTTAGACTAAGTTAATTTTCCTGTTTTTATTTTTTTTCCTTTTCTAATAACTGCAGAAGGTTTTATAAAGGTTTTTCATAAAGAATTAGAAAATAATTGCAAAGAGGATTATGAAGATAAGTCAGAGATAGAAGAAGGAAGAGGGGAAGTCAAAGTAGGGGAAGATGATTGCTATATATAGGTTAGTTTAATTGAGAATTAGAAAAGATTGAAAGGCAATGTTAATTGATTGTATCAAATGTATGAAAAAATAATAATAAAAAAAACTCAGGAGAAGTAGAGTTGGTTTTTATATCCTGCTTTTCTCTCCTTTTTTAAGGAGTCTCAAAGCGGCTTACAATCACCTTCCCTTCCCCTCCCCACAACAGACACCCTGTGAGGTAGGTGGGGCTGAAAGAGCTCTGAGAGAACTGTGACTGGCCCAAGGTCACCCAGCAGGCTTCATGTGGAGGAGTGGGGAAACAAACCTGGTTCTCCACATTAGAACCCACCGCTCATGCAGAGGAGTGAGGAATCAAACCCGGTTCTCCAGATTAGAGTCCACCACCACTATTTTTTTAAATAAAATTTTTATTAAGTTTTATAACATACAAAAAAGAAAATTATAACAAAAAAAGAAAGAAAAATATAATAAACTAAAATAACATTGAAAAACCAGGAGTATCAATATATATTCATTAATACAATTTTAAGATATGATTATTAAATCTTATAAGATACCCCCTTTCCCACCACCCATCACCTCATGTCCACCACCACTATTAACCACTATGCCACGCTGGCTCTCAGTCTTCAGGCAGAGTGAATGGGGTGAGCATGTTCCTCAGATGACAGGGGAGTGCATTTCCTGTGGTAAGAGTTGTTTCCCAGGTGTTACACAATGTTCGCAGTTGTTGCTACCAATACATCCAACAAATTTTATGTTATGTAACTGAATTCACGTTTCTCCTGTGTACCATTTGTCGGAAACGTCTCAACACACCCCGTAATCGTTCAACTTGTTCCTGATTGTCTTTTTCATGAGTCAACGCATCATCCATATGGCAAGGGATATCTGGAAATCTGGATGCATCCTGGGAAATCTGCTTTTGAAAGTGCTGTGGAGCAGATGCCAGGGCAAATGGGAGCCAGTTTAAACAATAATTCAGGGAGTGATCCAAATCCTTTGGGAAAGGGGAATCTGGCAGACGCTGGCTTTTGCCTCAAGCTTGGAAAATACCTTGGCTCCTGATAACTGGGCCATTGTTTGTTCAGCTACTGAAAGCATATACGGTATGTCTTTCCTTGTAAATGCTTTTGTTGTGTCAGATCAACGCAAATGTAGATTTTCTCATCGTTCACAAGCGGTGAGCTCATGTTATCTGGAAGATTTCCTACATGGTATTTTCGATTCTGGCTTTTATCGTTCACCTTAACTTACAGAGAATTAGGGAGCCTCTGAGAGCAAAAGCGATGACTGAAAGAAGCCAATTTATTTTATAATCTCCTGCCCATTTGCCCAACTGTGTAAAAATCTTTGGTTGCTCATTGGCTGCAATCTTAAACACACTTATCAGGAAGAAAGTCCCATTTATTTGTTTATTTGTTTGTTTGTTTATTGTCCTCCTTTCTCACTGAGACTCAAGGCAGAAGTATTAAATGTGACATTCAAAACAATGAGGAGTTGGTGTTTATATGCCGGTTTTCTCTACCTTTTAAGGAGACCCAAACCAGCTTACAATCGCCTTCCCTTCCTCTCCCCACAACTGACACCTTGTGAGGCAAATGGGGCTGAGAGAGTTCAGAGAGAACACTGACTAGCCCAAGGTCACCCAGCTGGCTTCATGTGAAGAAGTGGGGAAACCAACCCGGTTCACCAAATTAGAGTCCGCCTCCGATGTGGAGGAGTGGGGGGATCAAACTCGGTCCACCGCTCTTAACCACTACTCCTCGCTGGCAAGAAATGGTGCTGCATGAGTGGAAAGATGATGCAGTGAGAACAAGATAAAAGATATTCCGCTACAGATAATAGTTGTGGCAGTGCATTGGAGGAGAGGCAGTCCTGCATATATATGGGTGTCCAAGGCCATGAAGGGCTTTGTATGCGAAGGCCAGTGCCTTAAATTTAACCCGTTAACAAATGGGCAGCCAGTGGAGTGACTGCAGAAGATGCATGCTCTGCCTAGTTCCTGATAGTAGCTGAGCTGCAGCATATTGCACTGGAGTTTCTGAGATGAGAAAACACCTGTACAGAGTGCTTATTATTTATTTTATTATTAATGATCATCCTTAGGGTTGTGCTCCTGGTTCATTTTGCATCATTCTACTAGCTGTAGTTGGCTGAACAGCCAGCTACCCCAATAAGGGAGTTTGTCATATACATAGACTGATGGGTAACTTCCCCTTCTTTCCCAGTGTTGCCTTATCTATCCACAGACTTTCTATATACTGCTGCCCGTCAATACATCTCTAGGATAAGTTACTGTTTGTGAATAGCTGGAATGGGTTTATAATCCTTCTAACCTAGACTAATATAAAACTATTAAATGTTTACGCAACATAATATTGATTAGTTAAAACTACATTGACCTGCTATGTATTTATCTAAATATTTTACTTTACTAAAAGATTACGCTTTCATATCAATGAATAGTTAATAGAATTAAACTCAGTTTGCTGATATCAAAAGTTAGTTTATATGGAATTTTAAAAGTGGGTTTTTTTAAAAAGAAAAAAGTTAAAGACAATGAAATGCTTTCATATATCATAACCTTATTTAGTTGTCCCGTTAGTATGTAATTATTCTGTATAACACTAAACTAGCATCAATTACTGGTTACAAAAAAGAAACAAAAGAAAATCATCTCGGATTATGGTTTTCTATGTGTGATTTTTTTTTTGCCGTTCTATCATAAAGCAACCCATCCTATTTTGCTGCTAAGTGCAGCACCAATGTAACTATTAAACTGGAGAATTGGGCCATTTAAGTTTCTTTTGTATATCTGGATGACGTGTGTTCTGTCAAGGATATGAAACCTAAAATATGGAGTCCTCATCACCAACTATTAACGTTTCTTCTTGTTACTGTTCCTCCAGGTGTTCTGCTCACCTCTGCAAAATA
Organism: Euleptes europaea; assembly: GCF_029931775.1. NCBI lineage: Eukaryota > Metazoa > Chordata > Lepidosauria > Squamata > Sphaerodactylidae > Euleptes > Euleptes europaea. Next base: position 105,673,340 of record NC_079315.1, read on the forward strand.
TTATCTCTTCTGGTGCCTCCTATATATCAGGGGTGGGGAACCTTTTTTTCCGCCAAGGGCCATTTGGATATTTATAACAGCATTCACGGGCCATACAAAATTATCAACTTAAAAATTAGCCGACCAAGCAGCAAGCAGGCAGCTGCCCCGATGACCCCCTCACTCCGCATGGCAAGCAGGCAAGCATCCAACCAGTGGTGCACTCGCCCACCTGGTGGCACAGGATGGTCTGTTGCACCAGCTGGGCATAGCCATCCGGCTGCACGCCGGAGTTTCTCCTGCTTCGCATGGTTGGGGCCAGATTCTACAGCCGGCTCCTGCTACCTCTGCCTGCAGGGGTGAAATGAGGACACACTGGGTAAGAACTCCCCCCCCCCCCGCACATTCTGGCCCAGCTCCTTTTAACCCCTCCATTGTCGCCACTTTCGCCCCCAGCCCTCTTGTAGTACAGAGGGAATAAGTTTCTCCATGGCCCGGGGGCGGGGGGAAAGGGTTAACACAGTTTCTTGGGCAGTCCTAGCAGCTCCATAGCTAACGACTCTTCTACAAGGGGGGGAAAGGTTCATTTTCTGGGCAAAACAAACTCACATCTGCCTTGAACAGAGGCTATTCCTGTCCGCGGGAGGGGGCAGATCACCAGTCAGAGATCTGCCAGGACCCACGAAGGGCCAGACCAAATTTCCCACCCCTGCTCTATATCCTCTGCTGGGCATAATTGCTAATTTTAAGGTTTCCTGCCACATGTTCAGCTATACGCTCACGATAATTGCTTGTGAAATTTCTGGGCCTCATATGCTCTGACTGTGCCATAGTTTCAAGCTGTATTTTTCATCTGATCGCTCTTTCTCCCTCCTTATCTAATTATTTTTATTGCATCCATATTATCTGATACAGCCTCCTTGGCTGAGCTAGCTGGCAAATCCAGCTGTTGGTTGTTTCTTGCATTCTACCTCTTCCTGAAGAGTTGGCTAGTGTGAGGTCAGGATTGCACCGAAGCTGTGCTTACATTTTTATTTGTTCTTAAATGCCCAGAAATATCCTGTCTCCTTCTTTAATGTCCCATAATTATAGTGTTCAGCAAGTATAGTGCCAGCTGGGTGACCTTGGGCAACTCACAGCTCTGTTAGAGCTCTCTCAGCCCCACCTACCTCACAGGGTGTCTGTTGTGGGGAGGGGAAGGGAAGGCGATTGTAAGCCGGTTTCATTCTTTCTTAAGGGGTAGACTCTTCTTCTTCTTCTTCTCCTTCTCCTCCTCCTCCCACTGGAAGATATATCAAGCTGCTTGTGAGTAATGTGCTAGCTACTCTTGATTTTGGCATTTGCATTGTTGAGCAGGGATGGACTCATAAGAATTGGCATTGTCTGTCGTGTCAAGGTTACATATGAGCCCGTCTTCTTTAGAGTTTCAAAGTCCACCTTATGGTTTCTGCATTTCTGCCCCTTTCCACCACTCACAACCTTTCCCCTCAGTGGACGAATGCTATGTTTTTAGATCCATGTGTTCACTAAAATTGATTTTATGTGTTTGAGTGGTTTTTTTTACCTAAAAAGGATTTACACAATGCATTACCCATTGGGTTATCGCAAGTAATTAGTGCAAGTTTTGTCTCTGTTATAGAGCAGAACGCCAGAGATTCTCTAAGGGGCGCTGTTTCAATCAGATCCATTAGCACTACCATTAGATCCATTAGCTGAAACTAGGATGCACTTGAGCTCCAGATCCTACTGCAACAATCTTTGTGCGATAATGGAATATCACCAAAATTAAAAAGCGCATTAAAGAGCTTGATTATAACAGCACTACTTTCCGTGCTCGCCGCGTTTGTTCATATCAGTTTTTCGGAATGCCACCACCACGCGGTTTGTCCGCTGATACTTATTATTTTACAACTCCTCATCTGCCTTCTGTTTAGCTAGACTGAATGCTAACCCTTCTATGGTTATGCAGGGCAGGATTTTGAACATATACCCAGACAGGACCTGTCCTTGCTCTTCTGGCTCTGTCGATTCATTAGCTCATGCCCTCTTGGAATGCCGCTTTTATGAGGAACTTCGATCATGCTATATCTCTCCCCTTTTAACATATACATCTAATGCCTCTGTCTCTGACATAATGCCTTTTGTATTAAGCGACAGGGATCCCAAGGCTACATTGTCAGTGGCAAGATTTGTTTCAGTCCTTATATCCCTCAAACATTAGATTTACGCAGCTCAAGATCAATGGATCAAGGAGCTTCTAAGGGATAAAGGAAAGGATAATAGATTATGCTGTTACAGATAGGACAGGGGGAGTTGCTTTAAACTGCAGACAGATTTCTTCCCATGAGTAAATAGCTTAATGCATTACCATTGACAATTCTTTCATGTGCAGGTTTCCCAAAAGTGATCCTGAACTGAAGAGTGTGCGTCATGCAGTATTCAAAAGCAACAACAGGAAAAGAAGCATGAGAGAAAAGGTGAGAGATGTTACGGACTTTTTCTGACAACCTTGGCATGATACTAAGTAAAGCTCGTTTTAGAGGGTAGCCATGTCGGTCTGCAGTAGAACAGCTAGATTTGAGCCCAGTAGCCCCTTAGAGACCAACAAGATTTTGGCCGAAGAAGAAGAATTGGTTCTTATATGCCAATTTTCTCTACCTTTTAAGGAGAATCAAACCGGCTTACACTCTCTTTCCCCTCCCCGCCCCACAACAGATACCTTGTGAGGTAGATGAGGCTGAGAGAGTTCGAAGAGAACTGTGACTAGCCCAAGGTCACCCAGCTGGCTTCATATGTAGGAGTTGGGAAACCAACCCGGCTCACCAGATTAGAGTCTGCTGCTCATGTGGAGGTGTTGGGGAATCAAACCTGGTTATCCAGATTAGAGTCCACCACTCCTAACCACCGCTCCTAAACACAGCTTCTAATCACTACACCATGCTGGCTCAAGGAAGTTTGAGAGAGCCTGAAGGAAGGACCAGCATGGATTCACTTTTCGTAGGCAAAACCAGTGCCTCTAGGGAACCATCTCATGTTTTCCATTCTGGTTCTTCTCTCCTCCCATCTTTCTCAAGGAAAGACCCTCAACCATGCCCTGCTTCTGCCTTAAAATGTGGAGAACACCTCACTGTCTGCAGAAGCGGGTTGCTTAAAAGACATCTATAGACCAAGGAAGCATAAAGCACTAGAATACCCAAGAAGAAAGACCTGCAGGTTAAGCACCTATTCCTTAGACCTTGTGAGGTAGGTGAGTCTCAGAGAGTTCAAAGAGAACTGTAACTAGCCCAAGGTCACCCATCTGGCTTTGTGTGTAGGAGTGTGGAAACCAACCCGGTTAGAGTACGCCACTCGTGTGGAGAAATGAGGAATCAAACTCAGTTCTCCAGATTAGAGTCTGCCGCCATAAGCTTTCGAGAAACAAAGCTCCTTTCATCAGATACCTGATGAAGGGAGCTTTGACTTTCGAAAGCTTACACCTCCAAAATCTTGTTGGTCTCGAAGGTGCTACTGGGCTCGAATCTAGCTAAAGCTCAATGGCCCCCAGGAAAAAAAATTGGAGGAGAGTTGGAGGTCTGCAGCCAGGGTTGCTAACTTCCTGATGGGGCATGGACTTCTTTTGGAATTACAACTGATTTCCAAACTGCAGAGATCAATTCTCCTGGAGGAAATGGAAACTTTGGAAGGGGGACTCTGGTATCACAACCCTGCTGAGCTCCCTCCTCTCCCCAATCTCTACCCTTCCCATTCACCACCACCAAATCCTCAGAAATTTCCTAAGCCAGAGTTGGCAACTCGATCTGCAACAGGAGGTCGGAAACAACAAAAATCGGCAGCAATTGTTGCCCCATCCATCCACTGAAATCCACTGTGAGGTCCAAACCCATGTTATTATTATTATTATTCCTGACTATTTATGCCACTTTTGTAGGATTCACTGGAGGATCATTTCCTAGTAAACTCCAATAGTTGTACATGTTTATGCTCCATTTATTTCAAGGGGACTTAAATTAGCAGAACTGCTTCCAAAAATTTCTTTCTTATGCAGACAAGCCTTAAAAGGCTTTCTTTATTATTAGAGCTCTTTTGCTTGTCGAATTAGGTGTCATTTAAACTAACTTTTTAAAATATGGCTGAGTAGCATATGGACATGCACTTTATTTTTGCATTTGGATACTGGTATCGCATTTGCTTTTGGATAAATATGAAAATTGGTTTGTAGCATCTGGTTTTAATTAGCAGGAGATGCCTGCCGATTCCCAGAGCAAAGTCCGGTCATAATCGTTTTGTACTTCCCTCCAGCATGTGCATTTTATGAGTAGCTAACTTACAGTGTTAGCTACTCTAAAACTCAAATTCACTCTTTCATAAGTTTGAGCTCACAGCAATACAGGGAGAATGTTGGGTAGGTATTTGATAAAGAACCCCTGGAGCACCAATAGGCTAGGGCAGAGTCTGTGTACAGTTGCCAACTTATCACTTGTGCTATGTAGCTGTGCTTTTAGAAATGGCTTAACTGCAGATATTAGCAAACAATGTTTACCTCCATGCTGTGAAAAATCTGCTGTTAATAGGATTGCCAGGTCCACCACCGGTGGGAGTTTTTGGGGTGGAGCCTGAGGAGGGTGGGGTTTGGGGAGGGGAGGGACTTTAATGCCATAGAGTCCAATTGCCAAAGAGGCCATTTTCTCTAGGTGAACTGATCTCTATTGGCTGGATCAGTTGTAATAGCGGGAGATCTCCAGCTATTACCTGGAGGTTGGTTAAAGGCAGTTCAGATGGTAGCCCTAGTCCTCAAATAAGTCTGATTTGCTCTTTGGTCTGAGCAATGAGGGCGCCAAGCTTGTAACTGTTGCTGCTTGCCTCATCTTGTTCTTTAGCTGGAGCAAGGCCACATGATGCTCTTTTTTCCCCCTATTGAATTGTGTTCACCAGTCATTAGACCATAAATTTAATGGCAGGCATCTGAGAACTTTGGCTAAGTAAGATTTATGACCCAGAGTAGCATCGCCTGCTGTTTTAAATCAAACTACAGGCTTAGATCTTGTCAAACCAAAAAAATGGAAACTCAGCCATTGATTAGCCAAGATACTTCTGCAGAGCATGGTGTTCCAAATACTCAGATGTGTGTGTGAAGTGCCTTCAAGTTGTAGCCGACTTATGGCGACCCCTTTTTTGGGGGGTTTCAAGGCAAGAGACTAACAGAGGTGGTTTGCCAGTGCCTTCCTCTAAATACTCAGATAGGTCCATTAAAACAAAATTTGAATTGGCATATTCTCATCAGGTGCAAGATAGAACTTCATCAGTCTACATATCATGCAATAATGAGGAGGTGTGAGCATAAACAACCTTCCTCACATAGGACCAGCAAGTAATGACTGCTTTGGAAACTATGTAATCTGATGAAGTTATCCTCCGAAACGGCAGATATCCAGTTCTCCGTCTCTTCTATCATAATAAACATTACAGTTTATTCATCATATTATTACTCTGTTGGGACTGTGATATACCCATTTACCTGCTCCAAGCAGAATTTGGACATTTTGTCTTACTTGAGCTTTTCTGCATTAGCTCAACACGCGATCGTTGGGGGTATCTGTGGGGATGTAGGTGTGAGTTGGGGTATAGGTGAGAATTAGAGTGAGTGGGGAGACGAGAAGACGGGGGTCATGAGAGGGGGGGGGGGGGGGGGGGGGGGGTTGGTAAGTTTGTAACGAGGGGGGGGGGGGGGGGGGGTTAGAGCATTAAAAGAGCATTTCAAATTCACCATGGAAAGGGGAAGCAACTTTGTTTTTCCTGTGCAAAATGTTTTCAAATAGAAAATCCATACCTTGGTTTATATACCATAGATTATAGAGGACTGCTATGGCTCTTGGTGACGCTAAAGCTGAATGGAACTTCTTTTTTTAAAAATGACTTTTATACATGTGCCTACCGCAGAGTACAATTTTCAGCTATGATGTATACTGCAGTAAGTACCCATACTGTCAAATCTCGTGTACACAGTACTTTTTGTGCTGTTGGGTAAAAGGGCAGCCGATTGATGGGGGGAAAACAATCAAAGAAATGTTATTTACAACAAATAGGAAAAATGACAGGCTGATAAATGTGAAGCGGCTACATCCCCTTATTTATTATTTATTTGTTTATTTCATTTATACCTTGCCTGTCTCTCCAATGGAGACCCAAAGCAGCTTAAATCTTTCTCCTATCCTCCATTTTATTCTCACAACCGTCTCAGGTGAATGGAAGCTAATTTCTGTAGGTATAAATCTGTAGGTATAATTTCTGTAGCAATAAATTAATTTCTGCAGGTATAAATCTGTAGGTATAATTTCTGTAGCAATAAATCAATGGAAAGAGGTTGATCTTTTGACAGATGTGGAAAATATTCACAATATGCAAGTGTCATGGCAGCATCTCTTTTCAAAAACTAATCATGCACAGAAATCTTATATGCATGAATTGGCTTTTCATTCTTTGAGAATGGTTGTTACCACTTTCCATTTTTAGATCATGCCCATATCATACCTGGGAAGCAGGTATGCAGAAATTCAAGTTTTCACTTGTTTGTGCGTAGGAGTTTTGCAATCAGTGGAGAACTTAGTCCTCTAAGTTTTAGTATGTCCTCAGTGTACCTCTCCGAGGGAAATTTTTATTTCAGAAGCTAACTTTTGTTATACTGGTCAAAGACCGCAATAAATGTTATGAGTATGAGTTATTTCAGGAGCCATTGTTAGAAAAGCAACCACGTGCTAATTTGAGAAAATCTGTTGTCTTTTACTGGATAATATTAAGGTTTTACATGCTGTTTATGCATCTTCTGTGCAGAAAATTATTTACAGTGAAATGTGATATCATGTGCTGGAATCGATTTATTTTCAACTCCTGACTTTTGTGCTGGTAATATTTTAAAGCTGATGTGTTGGAATGTGATCTGTTCGTATCTATATATGTGATTCTCAACCTGGCCTCAGAGATGGATCAAAAATCCAAGGTACAGAAACAAAAGATGTCTCTACAAATCTGGGGCAACTCCCAGATTTACAGAAAATTCTTAAAAAATTTTTAAAAGGAAAGGATAAAATACCAAATTCTAAAATGCCAAGATCTTCTGTGTTACCTTGCAAGATCTTGGCAGCCGTTTGGTATTATCTAGGCAACTGCAGACATTGAGGTAATCCAAAATGATTGCTGCAGTTTTGTTTTGGAAACTGAGGTGAGCGGGGAGTGGGAAGCTGGAAAACAAAAGGGAAGATGGAGGAAGGAGAGGAAGCAAAGCCAGGGGTGGAGGGATGGACCAGAGAAAAGGGAGTAAAGGAATGAAATGGGGCTGGAGGGAAGGAAAAAGCAGGGAGAAGCTACAAGGAAGGAAGGAAGGAAGGAAGGGCTGGAGGAAACTGACAGATAAGGGGATAACTCAGGAAGGTAGATGGGAAGGAAGGGAGAATGAAGCAAGTAGGGAAAAGGAAGAAGCTGTTGAGGCTATGAATGGGAAGGAAAGTGGGAAAGTGGACATTTACAGGGGAAGGTGATTCCGTCCAAGGCTCCTTAAGGCCCTCCTGCCTGTAGATCAGGGGTGGGGAACGTCAGGCCCGGGGGCCATATAAAGCCCGCGAAATCATTTGGTCTGGCCCTTCATGGGTCCTGGTAGATCTCTAGCTCAGAAGGATGCTGCCCTGCCTCAATCTCTTGGGCCCAGCTGGGGACAGCAGAGCTCAAAAGCGAGTCGCTCTGTGGCAGACACTCGGAGCCGTCTCCGGTCGTGCCTCTTGGCTTAATGTTTGACCAAATATAGCAGGCTAGTTTTTAAGTTGATAATTTTGTATGGCCCCCGAATAATGTTATAAATATCCAAATGGCCCTTGGCAGAAAAAAGGTTCCCCACCCCTGCCTGTAGATCTTATTTGTGGATTACCTTCAGTTTAAGCACCAAGTATAAACTGAACAGTGATGCTACTGGTTACATGAATTGGGTTGCCAGGTCCCACTTCACTACCAGCGGGAGATTTTTGGGGCGGAGCCTGAGGGGGTGGGGTTTGGGGAGGGGAGGGACTTCAATGCCATAGAGTCCAATTGCCAAAGCGGCCCTTTTCTCCAGGTGAACTGATCTCTATCGGCTGGAGATCAGTTGTAATAGCAGGAGATCTCCAGCCAACACCTGGAGTTTGCCAACCCTATACATGAATGATGCATTTTCTTTTGTGATAGATCACAATGGGTAGCCATGTTAGTCTGTCAATAGCAGTAGAAAAGAGCAAGAGTCCAGTAGCACCTTAAAGGCTAACAAAATTTCTGAAAATGTTTTGAACCCAATTTTTGTGTGGAAGCATTTTTCCTCAAGTAAAACATGTGCGTAACTTCACGGAAGGCCAAAACCATTTCAAAGTGACTAATAGAGTTTCCCAGGCATTTAGATTTGTTTTAGGGCATATAGAAACAATGCAAGGCATTGTTGCTTGAATTTTGTTCATTATTTGCCGTGACATCAGATGAATGTGGCCTTTGTGTGCTCAGTCGGAGTGTGAGACACATTAACTGCTTTAGCCCAGCATTTATATTAACCATATTAATTTTGTTCCAGTTTTTATTATATGTTGCATGACTGTCTCTCCTTTCTGCATACATAGGGTTGCCAGGTCACTCTTCACTACCAGCGGGAGGTTTTTGGGGCGGAGCCTGAGGAGGGCGGGGTTTGGGGAGGGGAGGGACTTCAATGCCATAGAGTCCAATTGCCAAAGCCGCCATTTTCTCCAGGTGAACTGATCTCTATCGGCTGGAGATCAGTTGTAATAGCAGGAGATCTCCAGCTAGTACAAACATCATAAAAATGATCTAGTTTTTTGCTATGTGGCGCTTCCAAAATAAACCATACAATAAACAAAATATAGAAAAGCAATTGCTCCAACAGGAAGCAAAATATATATTTCTTTTGGACACTATGGCGCCTAAAGGGTTAAACTCCTCCTTTGACCTATCATGTTATTTGTAATTGAGCCTTGGAACTGGAAAGGAACACCTGCATGCAATTTACAGACTGCCTTTTTAACGCAATCTCTAGTTCACATAGGCAGAGTGCTATCTAGCCTTGTCGGAAGGAGACTAAAACACACCTCCATTCAATATAAGGTCTGTATGCTACATTGTAACAGTATGTGTTTCTGATACTTTTGATATATGTTTCTTAATATGTACTGAGATAATGTTATATTTATTAATAGATGCCACAATTCATGGAAAAGAATACGACTGGAAATGAGTAACATAAATATAAGGTATGATCAACTCTATAGAGGTCCGTTTTGATGATAAAAGTGCCCTACTTCCAAAGATCCTTGAATGCTCCATTGGAGACATCAATTTTAAAAAGCCCATATGTGGTGCTGCTATGCTGCTCAAGGGCTCTTCCATTGTACTATTACAGCTGCACCAGAACAGGAATGGCTGCTAGAAATAGAGGAGGCTGATAGGGATTCCCTTGTGCGGGTGCTGGTATGTTTGCACCCATGCATACATTGTATTGCCACTGTGCATAAGACTGGGCTCTTGGCTGAGCCCATCGTATTTGTTCTGAATATGTTACTATTCAATAACTATCACAAAAATCACAAAATCACACAAGGTTGGAAGAGACCACAAGGGCCGTCAAGTCCAACCCCCTGCCATGCAGGATCCCACAATAAAAACACAATAAAATCACAAAATCACACAAGGTTGGAAGAGACCACAAGGGCCATCAGTCATAGACCATCAAATAAGACAAATTTGCATAGTTAAATAGCACAGGATAAAAAACAAATACAAAATAGATTTGCTATTAAAATAGTTAAATGGTTAAAATGGTTAAAAATGGCAAGATTATCAAGGTGCATAACTAATTAATATCCGAGCAAATACTAAATGCGGGTAAAATTAGAATGCTTGATAATATCCTAAAATTACAGAGGTTAAAACTAGAAGGAAAAACAAACAAACAAACATGTATTCAAACTGTAAGATCAAACAGTATTCATTCTCTATTTCCTTAGCTGTTGTAGGTTCTTAAGCAAACTCTGCCTGATTTTAATTACTAGCCAAGCAAACCTGGCCATGCTTGCAGATAAGTTAGCCATTTTATCCGATAGGAGGAGCTCTAAACGTTGCTTTCTTAAAGGTCTGGGACAGTCCACTAATAATGGGATCAATGAGCCTGTACAAATGTGATCATAAAGATTACACTCAAATAGCATGTGTTCGATGGTTACTAGCTTTGATTCTTTTCTTTTTTTCCCCCAGAAGCATTATCCCGTATGGGCAAAAAGAGTTCTATAAACATTCCATGCCTCAGTTGGTTTAATTTTCCTGTAATAAATCAGGTCTGTAAACTTACAACGTTCACATTCTTTCCAGGTACTATACCATAAACAAGCTTAGTCCAGGATCACAAACTGATGCTTAAGTTGTCTCATAAATATTGCAAGTGAGTTATGAATATGTAATGCTAAACTGTAAAATTCCTATAAACCGGTTGTACTCCTAACACATCCATATCCTTAGAAGAGTCCTGTGAGCACTCTTTAATACTTTTGTTGTAGAGGGAAGGGAGATCCTTTTCTAAAGTACTGGTCTGTTCTTTAGAAGTAAAGGTAAAGGTAGTCCCCTGTGCAAGCACCAGATCATTCCTGACCCATGGGGTGACGTCACAACCTGACGTTTACTAGGCAGACTATGTTTACGGGGTGGCTTGCCATTGCCTTCCCCAGTCATCTACAGTTTACCCCCAGCAAACGGAGTACTCATTTTACCGACCTCGGAAGGATGGGAGGCTGAATCAACCTTGAGCCGGCTACCTGAACCCAGCTTCCGTTGGGATCGAACTCAGGTCGTGAGCAGAGCTTGGACTGCAGTACTGCAGCTTACCACTCTGCGCCACGGGGCTCTGTCTTCAGAAGTAAACAGATGATTAAATGGAGATTTTTTTTTAAGACCAGCCTACTAAGGGCTTTTGGCCAAAGCAGCTCAGTCAAGTCCTTCGGCAAAAATACTGAACATTATATAATGAGTACATTACAATTTGAATCCTATGAAATACAAGGGCACCTGTAGCATTTGGTTCTCAAGTAGGGTTGCCAACCTGCAGATGGTAGCTAGAGATCTCCTGCTATAATAAGCAATCTCCAGGCAACAGAGATCAGTTCACCTGAAGAAAATGGCCGCTTTGCAAGGTAGAATCTATGGCATTATACACTGCTGAAGTCCCTCCCAAAACCCCACCCTCCTGAGGCTCCACCTTCAAAATCTCCAGGTATTTCCAACCCAGAACTGACAACCCTATCCTTAAAGCTGTCCTGACCCCTTTCACTTCCTTTTCTGTACTCAGGAGGTTGTAGGGGAAAGTGTGTGCACATAAAGTGCCGCCGTCAAGTCACAGCTGACTTATAGGGTTTTCAAGGCAACAGACAAGCAGAGGTGGTTTGCCATTGCCTGCCTCTGCGTAGTGACCCTGCACTTCTTTGGCGGTCTCCCATCCAAGTGCTGACCAGGTCTGACCTCGCTTAGCTTGCAAGATCTGGCCATCCTGGACCATCCAGGTCAGGGGTAAGAAATGTCATAGAATCATAGAGTTGGAAGGGACCACCAGGGTCATCTAGTCCAATCCCCTGCACAATGCAGGAGATTCCAAACTATCTCTCCCCCCACATCCCCAGTGACCCATACTCCATGCCCATAAGATGGCCAAGGTGCCCTCCCTCTCATGATCTGCCTAAGGTCATAGAATAGCATTGCTGACAGATGACCATCTACCCATTGTCTGCAAATGCCTTCTGCTTGTGGTATACAGGATCCACGCTTTCTTTACATATTATAGTTCACCTTTTTCTACCACTGAAAAAAAGCATTTCTCCCATAAGCCCATAATGCTGTTATTCCATGGTGGGAGCAGTTGTCATTACTTTGGCTTAAAGTTTTAAAGAACATAAGAACATAAGAAAGGCCCTGCTGGATCAGACCAAGGCCCATCAAGTCCAGCAGTCTGTTCACACAGTGGCCAACCAGGTGCTTTATATATTTTATATATTTATATATTTTAAAGAAAAGGCTCAAATTGTAACTGCACAGAACTGAAACCAATTTTGAGTCCTACTGATTGCAGTCTTTTACGATGAACTTTGGGGACACCAGAAAGAATCTGGGATACATTTTTGCATACTGTGATTTTATCATGTGAAGAAATGGTGAGTAGGTGGTAATTAGACCATTATTATTTTGGTGTCTTCAAATTAGGCACCGGTTCGGGCACTTTTCTTGAAATATAACTAATTGAGAGATAAATCCCGCTTTGAGTTTTTAATATAGGGTATTGGCACAAAAGGTTTGATTACCAAACCTGATAGACATCTGTTGTATTAGGTAACTGGAAAATTATGTATGTAAAAAGTTAATAAGTAAAGGGGAGGGATTAGCTTCCCATATAACCCATGGTATTGTTGTTATTATATTGTTATTTCAGGCTATGTCTTTCAAGCTGCACATTGTAACCCAGTTTTTTTATTGCCAGTTTGTTGGAACTGAATTCTTGCAAGAGGAACGCACCGGAATAATCCAGCACTTGGTGGATTGGAGGTGTTAGACTTGGCTGACAGCAAACTTTATGCAAGCCAGAACCAGTTGTTTAATCTCTCGCAAATTCTTGTTTCCTTTTATACCTATGTCTAGCTATACAAATCTTTGCTGTATTATTGTGTATGGGGGAGAGTTTGGTGTTAAATACATTTATTTTAAGTTAATTTGTCTTGCAATTTTTTTGTTCCTGAATTTAGCCCTGTAGACCCCTCACAGGCTATATCAGCCTCTCAAAGTGGCTGCATTGTGGCTTGGATTTAACACACCGCTCGTTGGAAGAGGTTGTTTAAACTAGAACCTCTAGCACCAAAACCAGAGCCCGCTTGGTCCTGGGAAGCTAGTGATCCCAGAGAGCTAGGGTTTCCAACTCCAGGTTGGGAAATTCCAAGATATTTGGGGGTGAAGCATAGGGAGAGCGGTGTTTAGGGAGGAAAGGAACCTCAGTGGGATATAATACCATAGAATCATAGAGTTGGAAGGGACCACCAGGATCATCTAGTCCAACCCCCTGCACAATGCAGGAAATTTACAACTACTCCCCCCCCCCACACACACCCAGTAACCCCTACTCCATGGCCAAGATGCCTTCCCTCTCATGATCTGCCTAAGGTCATAGAATCAGCATTGCTGACAAATGGCCATCTAACCTCTGCTTAAAAAAACCTCTAGGGAAGGAGAGCTTACCACCTCCCGAGGAAGCCTGTTCCACTGAGGAACCGCTCTAACTCTTAGAAAATTCTTCCTAATCATAGAATCATAGAGTTGGAAGGGACCACCAGGGTCATCTAGTCCAACCCCCTGCACAATGCAGGAAATTAACAACTACCTCCCCCACATCCCCAGTGACCCCAACCCTCCCCCCGCCATGCAGGATCCCACAATCAAAGCACTGACGACAGATGGCCATCTAGCCTCTGTTTAAAGACCTCCAAAGACAGGAACTCCACCACCCTCCGAGGCAGCATATTCCACCGTCGAACAGCCCTCATCATCAGAAAGTTCTTCCTAATGTTTAGGTGGAATTGCTTTTCTATTAGTTTAAATCCATTACTCTGTGTCCCAGTCCCTGGAGCAACAGAGAACAAGCTAGTAGTTCCCTCATCAACATGACATCCCTTCAAATATTTAAACATGGCTATCATGTCTCCCCTCAACCTTCTCTTCTCCAAACTAAACAAACCCAACTCCCTAAGTCTCTCCTCTTAGGGCATGGATTCCAGACCTTTGACCATTCTGGTCGCCCTCCTCTAAACACACTCTGGACACACCAACTTGTCAACATCCTTCTTAAATTGTGGAGCCCAAAACTGGACACAGTATTCCAAGTGAGGTCTGACCAATTCAGAATACTTCCCTTGATCTAGACACAATACTCCTATTGATGCAGCCCAGAATTTCATTGGCCTTCTTAGCCACCATATCACACTGTTGACTCATGTTCAGTTTGTAAGACTCCCAGATCTCTTTCACATGTACTGTTGTCAAGCCAACTATCCCCCTTCCTGTACCTGAGCCTTATGTTGTTTCTGCCTAGGTGAAGTACTTTACATTTCTCCCTATTGAAATCCATTTTATTGCTTATGGCCCAGCTCTCTAGTCCATCGAGGTCATTCTGAACTCTGACCCTACCCTCCGGGGTATTAACTACCCCTCCTAACTTGGTGTCATCTGCAGAATGTCTAGACAGAAACTCTACCATAGAGTCTGCCCTTCAGAACAGCCATTTTCTCCGGGAGAACTGATCTCTGTTATCTGGATATCCCCGTTGTAATTCTGGGAGATCTCCAGGCCTTACCCAAAGGTTGGCAACCCTAATCTTGGTTCGTGGGCTGATTGAGCTCCCATATCTGCTCCGCTGCCTCACTGCGGACAAACTTGTTGCTAGGGCAAACTTGTTGCCTGCCCTGTTGACTCACTTAGCACTTGGGCTTGACCACCTGACACAGTTTTCCTTTTGATTATTTCAGTTTTTATAACAAGTAGAGCTCCTCAGTCTTTTGAAAGTGTAGATCAACATCTCATCTTTCCCTTCAGCAATATATTTGTTGTATATTTAATTGATATATACCTAGATATTTAATATATTGAGGGAATCCCATTCCACTTCACATATTCACTTCCAGTGCTTGATTTTATTCCTTAAAGATATGAAAACTGCCAGAAACCAGTCAACAAAAAGTCTGAAAAAGAATAAATATTTGATCCCCCTGGTGAGTATAAGTCTTTCACATGGCTTCTTTTTTTTTTAGTGCAAGAAGCACTAAGAGGAATCTAGTGAGAAACCTTGCTGCCTTCAGGGGAAAGAACAGAACTGGATTGTTTCTAAATATTACACTATTTGGATTTAAATCATAGGAGCAGCCGCATGGTGTGAGCATGCATGTTGCCCTCACTTTGATTTTCATTGCTGATGGAGCTAAATCAGTTCACATGCCATGTATGAGAAACCAATTCAGAATTGGTTCTTGTAGGTTATCCGGGCTGTGTAACCGTGGTCTTGGAATTTTCTTTCCTGACGTTTCGCCAGCAACTGTGGCTGGCATCTTCAGAGTAGTAACACTGAAGGACAGTGTCTCTCAGTGTCAAGTGTGTAGGAAGATATAGTCAGAATTCAGAATTATTTATGAAAGAGAGAGACATACACTGAGCCCCAGGCAAGACTTCTCTACAAACAATGTAGGGAGGCAGCAACAGTGAAACCATGGCCGGATGCTCAATTAAAGAAATCTTTCATTGAGTAGTCATGTTTTAATAGAGTAAATCCGCTTATGAACTTAACAGTAGTTTTGACAGGATTTGTTTTAGATTATACACACATTTCTCAAGAGGTACCCTCTTAGACAAGGCATTCCTGTCTGTGAAAGAACAGGAGAGGTGTGCCTACCATCTAGGATTTTTGTTAGTACTTGCTTTTAAAATAATAAGCATTTTTTTATTTAGAAATCTGCTTCTTGCTTGCTTGAGGCTACATTTTCAATTGAAGCATGTTCAAGTGCATAAAATGACCGAAACAGGTAGAGGTTGCATTTTGAAAACTGTAAAAAAAGAAAGCAGGACACCCACAAGGACTTGTGGGGGTCACTTCATTTGCCCCTGCATCCCCTTCCCCACTGTGACCATTTCCGCACCAATAACTTACTCTAGAGTATCCTTGTGTTCAATCTTATAGGTTTGGCAACGAATTAGAAGTTTTTGTTCGCATGTTGCCTCTTTCACCATTGTATCTTTTTCCCCCTGTGTGTGTGTGTGTGTGTGTGTGTGTTAAGTGCCGTCAAGTCGCTTCCGACTCATGGCGACCCTATGAATGAAAGTCCTCCAAAATGTCCTATCTTTGACAGCCTTGCTCAGATCTTGCAAATTGAAGGCTGTGGCTTCCTTTATTGAGTCCATCCATCTCTTGTTGGGTCTTCCTCTTTTCCTGCTGCCCTCAACTTTTCCTATCATGACGGTCTTTTCCAGTGACTCTTGTCGTCTCATGACGTGACCAAAATACGACAGCCTCAGTTCCCCTTTCCCCTGAGCACGTGTTATACCTGTCTGCACTTTCCCTAAAATAACTATTTGTTTTTCCTGGGTAGCGTTATTCGTGACATTGTACTCTAAGCTCCCCCCTCTCGGACTTGATGGCACATTATTATTGTTGTTGTTGTTGTTGTTGTTGCTGTTGTTGTTATTAGTCACAGAATCTGGTAACAACCCCTAGTTTTTGCCAGCAGGTATAGTCTTTCCTTTTCTGCAAGACATTCTCTGCATGCCGCTAGACACAGGCTGCTGTTCAGAGGTTGACATTTGAAGTTTACTGCTTCTTTTCGTGCAATTATAGTTTTATTGAATCTGAATGTGGATTTCCCCCAGATTTTATTGATTTGGTCATTTTATTGTACTGCTTATATTTGATACGTCATCTGTATTTTATATTGTGTGCTGCTCTGGAGACTCTTACTAGAAAAACAGTTAATAAATGCAATAGTAAAAAAGACAAAATCAAATGCATATGTTTGGCAATGTATTCAGTATTCTGCTAGAGAGGGGGAAGCAGGTGGATAACTTGAATTACTTTTTCTGTAGGGATTGCTGGTATGTAGGGTTGTCAGCTCCGGGTTGGGACATACCTGGAGGTTTTTGGGGCGGAGCCTGAGGGCGTGGAGTTTGGGGAGGGGAGGGACTTCAGTGCCATAGAGTCCAATTGCCAAAGCAGCCATTTTCTCCAGGTGAACTGATCTCTATCGGCTGGAGATCAGTTGTAATAGCAGGAGATCTCCACCTAGTACCTAGAGGCTGGCAACCCTACTGGTATGAAAATATGCACAAGTGAAACCTATTTCTACTCATGTGAGAGATGGGTTGCTGATATGGTGTATCAAATCCCTCTCTGGAGAGACCCCTTACTTTTAGAAGCAATCTTTTGGGGTAAGTGAAAGGCTGCAGAGGGGAAAGGGGGCCAGAAACCCCCCCCCCTTGTAGGTGCTCAAGTCTGTGCATACTCTTTGGTGTGCTGGCCAGAATGTTGAAAAGAGGGACCTCATGCTAGAATGGGGTACCTCACACAGTTCAGCCAGTGGGCCCTATTGAAATTTTGAGAACAGGTAGTGAGGTGGCCGGAGTTTCAGGAGGGGAGGGACTTCAATGCCATAGAGTCTAATTGCCAGGTCGGCCCTGGTTAGTATTTGGATGGGAATCCACCAAGGAAGTCCAGGGTCACTACACAGAGGCAGGCAATGGCAAACCACCTCTGTTTATCTCTTGCCTTGAAAACCTTTCGGGGACACCATAATCAGCTGCGACTTGACGGCATTTTACACTCACACAACCTTTCTCCACAATTTCGTAAAAATTATTTTGATCTTAATGGGATTTTGTGGAAATGGGTTATATTTTGCTTTCTTTTACATTTTGTTCTTTTTTAAATGTATTTTTGTTCTATAGTCTTTTTGGACTCGTTGCTGAATAAATCTTGAATCTTATATTCATTATACATAATTATAATTAAGTTTGAGCAATAACATGGGAAAGAGTGTGTAATGCTTAAATAGCAAGGTGATTTTAGTTGCAAAGTCCTTCTGTTAAACACCAGTTCAAGATAGGTTTGTTTTTGTTTCAGATATGTATTCCTTGATCTCAGAATAATTAGGATAACACCACTGAATACTAGATAATCTAAAGGCTAAACTAAATGTGATAAAACACAAAGCTTATGCCAAAAATGGTAACCAAGAGTCTAGCCACCATCCAATGTCTAGTAGAACTTACTGTGTGTTGTGGTGTCTTGGCGTTCTGTGTCTCCCCACAAATGTTTGCTTTCAATACACATGAACACATGAAGCTGCCTTATACTGAATCAGACCCTTGGTCCATCTAAGTCAGTATTGTCTACTCAGACCGGCAGCGGCTCTTCAGGGTCTCAAGCAGAGAGAGGTCTTTCCCATCACCTACTTGCCTAGTCCCTTTAACTGGAGATGCTGGGGATTTAACCTGGGACCCTCTGCATGCCAAGCAGAGGCTCTGCCACTGATCCACAGCTCCTAAATAGGAAATAAATAATAAATAAATGCTGTAACATCATACCATAGGGCTCATTTGACTTAGGGATGCCAGCCTCCAGGTGGGACCTGGGGATCCCCCGAATGACAGCTCATCTCCAGACTACAGACATCAGCTCCCCTGGAGAAAAAAAAGATACTTTGGAGGGTGGGCTGTGTGGCATTGTACCCCCACTGTGGTCCCTGTCCTCCCCAGGCTCCATCCTCAAATCTCCAGGAGTTTCCTACCCTTCAGCTAGCAACCCTGTGCCACCACTCCGCTGGTGGCCAAGAGGGACCTGGCAACCCTAGTTTGACTAGATATTACAGAGAGGGGAATAGGCACATGACTGCCATTTTCAACAGAGTCCTTTGTATACTACCCTGTATATAGCATGGTGTAGTGGTTAAGAGCCACTGACTCTAATCTGGAGAACTAGGTTTGATTGCCCGCTCCTCCACATGACTGGCGGACTATCTGGTGTACCGGGTTTGTTTCCCCACTCCTCCACATGAAGCCTGCTGGGTGACCTTGGGCTAGTCACAGTTCTCTCAAAAAACTCAGCCCCACCTACCTCACAAGGTGCTTGTTGTGGGGAGAGAAAGAGGCTGCGATTGTAAGCTGCTTTGAGACTCCTTCCGGTAGAGAAAAGCAGGGTATAAAAACCAACTCTTCTTCTTCTTGGCCCTCAGTATTTCCTGTTTGCATTCCTATGCATGCTTATTTGAAAAATAAGACCCTATAAAATGAATGAACGATCCTGTCTGAGCAATGGAGTGTACCATTGGACAATAGCAACTTCGTTATGTGTGTCCTGTCTGCTCCGCTTGTAATGTATTGCCCATGCAAACAAGATGCAAAGAACTTCCAAAGTTGGGGAGGGGGGAAACCTGTGGGAAATAAACAAGAAGTAGCCGATTTGTTATGTTGACATCAAACCTTGACATCACATGTGGCCGAGGATGCCGTAGCAACTGCAACTGCGTTGTCAAGGAAACAGCCTTGTGCTCAGCTGATGAGACCAATGAGGATTAAGTATTACTTGATTCTAGCTAAGCCTGAGTGACCTTCTCAGACAGCAACACAATCTTCGTGGTCCCTACCGTGCAGGTTATCACTCTACCAGAAGGAAGATATGGGCAGACTAAGCATGTACCCTTGTGTTATGAATAGGACAGAAACGTTGGAGGTGGATCGTTTGCACAATGAGATGGATTAAAGAGCACACTTTTGGTAAGTAAAGCAGTGCTATAAATGACCGGCTCTTTGTAAAGAAAATTGAGTGCACGGGTTTTCATTAAATGGTGTTACCAACAATGACTGAAAACATCTTTGGGGAAAGTGTTGATGGAGATGGGTTTTTTTTAAATGGCAAATTCTAAAAAATCACATGCTTACCAACTTCTTAAAACAGAAGTTGAATTAGTCATGCCAAGCTGTGGCAAGCTTTGAGATCTGCTGTGTCCTCATGCAATCTTGATGAGGTGTTCTACCGAGAACAGAGGCAAGTATTAAGAGCCCAGAAATGCAACGGTGTAGGCTGGAACTGACTTTTCTGCGATGCAGCATTTCATTCTTGAATATGAACTAGAGACTTAGGTTGTGTGCTGTGCTAAAATAAGCTTGAACAAGTGGAACTCCCTGCCCCAGGATTTGGTGATGGCTGCCAACTTGGAAGGCTTTAAGAGGGGAGTGGACATGTTCATGGAGAAGAGGGCTATTCATGGCAACTAGTTAAAATGGATAATAATCATGATGCATACCTATTTTCTCCTGGATCAGAGGAGCATGCCGAATATATTAGGTGCTATGGAACACAGACAGGATGGTGCTGCTGCAGTTGTCTTGTTTGTGGGCTTCCTAGAGGCACCTGGTCGGCCACTGTGTGAACAGACTGCTGAACCTGATGGACCTTAGTCTGATCCAGCATGGCTTTTCTTATGTTCTTAAGAGAAATGTACATCTTTCTGAAAGCAAAATAATCTGTTCGCTTAGACAAGTTCTCAGTATTTTCATCTGACTTGGTTCATATCTTTGCAATGTGTGCACTTGAGAGGGCTGTGGAGCACTGGAATTAATAGTGTGCCACAGGTATTCTAAGATTCTTGCACTGCAATTAGAGATGACAGCCTCCAGGTGGGACATGGGGATCCCCTGGAACTGCAGCTCATCTTCCGACTGCAAACATCAGTTCCCCTGGAGAAAATGGATGCTTTGGAGAGTGGACTCTATGGCACTGTACCCCCACTGAGGTCCCTGTCCTCCCCAGGCTCATAAATTGCTGGAAGAGCCAGTGTGGTGTAGTGGTTAATAGCGGTAGTTTGGAGAGTTGGAGTCTAATATGGAGAACCAGGTTTGATTCCCCACTCCTCCCACATAAGCGGCAGACTCTAACCTGGTAAACCGGGTTGGTTTCCCCACTCCTCCACATGAAGCCAGCCGGGTGACCTTGGGCTAGTCACAGTTCTCTCTGAACTCTCTCAACCAAGATAATTCACAGTGGGTAGCCGTGTTAGTCTGTCTGCAGTAGAAGAAAAGGGCAAGAGTCCAGTAGCACCTTAAAGGCTAACAAAAATATTTTCTGGTAGGGTATGAGCTTTCGTGAGCCACAGCTCACTTCTTCAGATACTTGAAGAATATCTGAAGAAGTGAGCTGTGGCTCACGAAAGCTCATACCCTACCAGAAAATATTTTTGTTAGTCTTTAAGGTGCTACTGGACTCTTGCCCTTTTCTCTCAACCAAATTAGACCACCTGTTAGCAGGCAATAATCCCCAGATCTCGAGATATGTTGCTAGATACTGCATGTTAATATGTAGGGCTTGGAAAACACAGCAGTAATTTTTAACTTATCTATTTTATTAATGGTCATATTTTATTCTAATAGTTTTATCTGGTTTGTCCTTAAATCTGCCTTGTTTTTGTTGGTAAGGCTTATGGTATGCATTGCTGTATTTTTATAATGCTGGTCAAATGACCGTAATAAATGAAATGAAACTCTCTCAGCCTCACCAACCTCACAGGGTGTCTGTTGTGGGGAGGGGAAGAGAAAGTGATTATAAGCTGGTTTGATTCTTCCTTAAGTAGTAGAGAAAGTCGGCATATAAAAACCAACTCTTCTTCTTCCCCCAAAGCTGCCATTTTCTCCAGGGGAATTGATGTCTGTTGTCTTGAGATAATTTGTAATTCCGGGAGATAATTTGTAATTATCCGGGAGATAATTTGTAATTCCTGGAGGCCGGCAATCCTAACAAGATTGGGTTAGCCTTCTCAGAGCCAGTGTGGTGTAATGGTTTATAGCGGTAGACTTTGATCTAGAAAACCACGTTTGATTTCCCACTCCTCCACATGATCGCCGGAGGCTAATCTGGTGAACTGAATTTCTTTCCCCATTCCTACACAAGAAGCCAGCTGGGTGACCTTGGGCTAGTCACACTTTTTCAGCCTCACCTACCTCACAGGGTGTCTGTTGTGGGGAGGGGAAGGGAAGGTGATGGTAAGCCGGTTTGATTCTGTCTTAAGTGGTAGAGAAAGTTGGCATATAAAAACCAACTCTTCTTCTTAGCTATCCTGTAAACATCAGTACTTCAGAATACCATCTGAGGTTCACACACTGGTATGTAAAAATCCTAATCCCTTCTTGCAACACACATCTTCATGACCTTCCGTGAGCCACAGGGCTTCCCAAGCTTCTCAAGAAACACTGCACCCTCCTTTCTTATCAACAGCACTTAATTTGTCCTATCCTACAACTCTGTATGAGATTAGAACAAAATCACCACCTTGGAAAGAAAGATCTACATGGACAGATACAATTATCTGTTTTCTACCCTGACTTTCCAATAAAATGACCAGGATACTGTTCTTGTAATTAAAATATTGTTTAAAAAATATTTATAAGAACATCTCTGACCTTATGCCACAGGTGCTAATGACAGTCACTAGACCTACAGTTTTGAATTTCATGCACTCCAGAGATGTGCTAACTTCGGTACATAGAAGTGACATAGCCTTGACATTAGTATTGTGACTACTGGCCTGTCTATTTTTGAATTCTCGAGATCTGACTATGGCCCATTGTTTGTATTTGCAAGAAGAAAGAGAAGAAGAAAAAGAAGCTGAGATATAATTTGCAGTTCAGGCATGGTACTGTTATAAATAGACTTTGCTTTGTGGACTTGGATAGACATTTGTTGCAAATAAAAAACAACCCTATTAAGCGTTTCTCAGGGTTGAAAGAGGGTTTTTTAGATGGTCAGACATTTTATTTGATGCTAGTGGCTGTTTTACTTGATACTGATAAAGCTACAAGGCTACCTGCTTTGTTTTCTGATATGAACAAATAATCATTCTTGTGTATTCTGCCGCTATTACAACTGATCTCTAGCCGATAGAGATCAGTTCACCTGAAGAAAATGGCCGCTTGGGCAATTGGACTCTATGGCATTGAAGTCCCTCCCCTCTCCAAACCCCGCCCTCCTCAGGCTCCACCCCAAAAACCTCCCGCCAGTGTCAAAGAGGGACCTGGGAACCCTGTTTACAGCTAGTCTCACTTTTAGATGGGGGATCACGCTTGAGCAAGAGGAGAAGGGTACGGGATCTTTTATTCCAATTTATACGAGGATGAGCACACCAGTAAAAAAAACCTTTTAAATAAGAAGTGGTTTGTATTTTTAAGGAGTTGTATTTTAAAAAAATAAATTTTAAGCATGCATACATACAACCCGAATACATAAAATTTCGGTTTTTATTATTTTTATGTGGTGGTTTTAAGGACCCTTTAGAAAACTTGTATTCTACCTCTCGGCTACAAGTTCTGGGGCAGCAAACTGTAAGACTCCAGCATCTCGTTGCGTTTCTCTCATAAGGAACTTTACTCCAGACATAATCGCGAGTTTAAAAGTTTTATTTAAGAAAGCCAGCGAGTTCAGTGGGTCCGTTGAGACATAAGGCTAGAATGCAGACATGGGGAAACACCAGTACATTTAAAGGATTCATACAATAGGATTGATTAGTTTCAGGACACAATACAAAAGGGCCGAGTTGAGGCAGAGTTGCCTTGATGGTTAGGTATAAGGAAACAATACAGAAGGTAACAGCCGGTAACTATTCACAGGAAAAACCATACATGAAACTAATGTGTGAAATAGCTAGGTGATTGCCAGGGCTCCCAGGCATTGTTCCGCGGGACCTGGTAACTCAGTAACGATTAGCCGGGCAGGTCTCCATTGAGGTGTAGATGCCCGGGGGGATGGGCAGAGGCCGAAAGCCAGGAAGCCTTAGCTGACATTTCGCCTCCCCAAAGACCCCTCCCCCGGATCTCTCGGTCTGGTGGGATAATTACGGTGGAATTCAGCTATCAGGGTGGGGGCATTCATGTGTACAGCGGACACCCATTCGTCATGGCTAGAGTTCAGGTGTTTCCAGTGTACCAGGTATTCCAGCTGGCCCCTCCGTGCCCTGGAATCTAAGACCTTGGAGATTTCGAAATGCTGTTCCCCTTGAACCATGATTGGGGTTGCCGCAGCGGGTTCAGGGTGCCACTCGGGGGCCGGCACAAAGGGTTTCAACAAACTCACGTGGAACACTGGGTGTACCCACTGTAAGGTTTTAGAAAGGTCCAACTCTATGGTGACCTCATTGATAACCCGGGAGATTGGGAACGGTCCTACATACGTTTGACACAGTTTCTTACACGGACGTAAGGACCTGAGATTTTTCGTGGAGAGATAAACCTTTTTCCCAACCCTAAGGTCCCATTGGGGTGTTATGTGTTTATCCGCCTGCGCTTTGTACCTTTCCTTTTCCTGTTCCAACTGCTTCACTAACTGGGGCCAAGTATTCCTTACTGTGTTAGCCCACACAGCCACTTCCGGGGGTCCCCCCCCCAGTGGGGGGTCAACTGCACCCAAGGGATTGAATTCCATTCCATAAACCGCCTTGAACGGACTCACACCTGTAGCTGAGTGTACCGAATTGTTGTACACATGCTCAGCCAGAGGTAGTAGGTCAACCCAATTGTCTTGGTGGTAATTCACAAAACAACGTAAGTAGCATTCCACCACTGTATTCACCCTTTCCGTCTGACCATCAGTCTGCGGGTGATAGGCCGACGATAAACCCTGTTGTACTCCAGCCAATCCTAGGAACGCTTTCCAAAATTTAGACACGAACACTGACCCCCTGTCGCTCACAACCTTCTGTGGAAATCCATGTAGACGGAAGATCTGGTGAACAAACAGGCGAGCCAACTTGTGGGCTGAGGGCATCCCCTCGCATGGTATGAAGTGGACTTGCTTAGAGAAGAGGTCCGTGACTACCCAAAGAACCGACTTCCCCTGACTAAGCGGATTGCGACAACAGCAATTGGCTCCCCTCCCCGGGGGTTCCGTAATACAATGGGCAGTAAAAGGGTGTCTCCCTGGTCACTCACCCTGTCCAGGACCAGATTGGAGTCATTAGAGGTAGCCTTCCGTGCCAGTACTTTCACAGAAGGCTCTCCTCGTTTTTTGCCGGCGACGAGTCCCTGGACAAACAGCGCTGATCATGGTCGCACGAAGTAGGCACCGGGTCTGTGTGTAAGGCGGCCGCCCCGAGTTGGCAGGTCATCCCCTCCGTACTCCTCTGCTCCGGGATCCGAGCTGGGGTAGATCCACGTCCTTGAGGCGTTCTGGTCCCGGGCGAGTCCGTTGATCCGTTGTGGCAACTCGCTACGAAGTGGCCCATCTTGCCGCACTTTAAACAGCCTCCCTCCTTAAAGCGGCGCGCTTTCTCCTCGGAGAATCCCCCACGGCTCTTCCCCTCTCGCTGAGGTTCCGCCGTGGTGGCTCCCTTGAAGGGGGCTTGGGAGGACTCTTTTGCTGAGCGATCTTTAGAGAACTGGAGCATCTGTTTATGGGTCTCCACCTGGGCCGCCAGTCTGATCCACTTGTCGATTGTCTCCGGGTCTGCCAGGGTTAAACAGCCATCCAACACTTCCCAACGCAGTCCTTCGCGGAAGTGTTGAACCTTGGTGGCTTCGCTCCACTCTCGGATTTTGCAGGAGAGGGACTGGAACTCCTGGGCATTTTCCATGACAGAGCTGGCCCCATGCCTCAGCCTACGCAAGGCAATCTTGGCCTTCTCCCCACTGTGAGGATCTTCAAAACGGCGTTGCAAAGCAGACATAAACGCATCCAATGATTTCAGGATTCCGGGCTCGGTCTCCGTCACCGTCACCGCTTATTCCACCACCTCCTTCTCCAGCAAGCTGATTATGTACCGGACCCGGGCTTCTTCTGAAGGGAAAGTCTCTCCTTGATCCTTCATGAAGCCGGACAGCTGGAGTATGAAGTGGGGCAGCTGGGCGCAGGACCCGTCAAAAGACACCTTCAGGTTCTGGGCTGCAAGTCGCCTGGGTGGGATGGGTGGTGGTGATCTTGCGCTGATGGGTGTTTGGAGGTCTCTCACCGCTCCCAACACTGCCACCATGTCTCTCTGGAGAGCTTGCAGTTGCGCCTGAAGATCCCGGTTCTGCAGGGTCAGTGCCTAGTTCTGTCCACGCAGCAGGGCTTCCTCTTCCCTGGTACCGAGGGCGGGGGTACCCGGAGCATGGATGGTCGAGGGGCTGTCCCACTGGTTGGTCGTCAGCCATTCTCGGCTCCGCTCCTCTCCCTCTCCATATAGGGTGGTAAGTGGTCCTCGATGAAAACTGCCAAGGTTGGGTGCCGTCGCCGGCCATCGGTCGCCCCCAGTCCTGTCTCACAGCTCGGTCTGGGCAGGCAAGGAGTTCCACTCCGGTGTTTCGGGGAAACTAGCGAACTCGACCGGGTGCTGTCCCGGAGTTGCTTCTCCCTGGTTCTCCCCATACCAGTACTTCTGGCGGAGGTCTTCATCCATTAAGAACGGGTTAGTGGATCGTCCGGACATCCTACTCCTTAACTATTTACTAGTTCAAAAATAATAAAGAAGAGGGATTCTAGCCTCCTGTAAGACTCCAGCACCTCATTGTGTTTCTCTCATAAGGTACTTTACTCCAGACATAATCGCGAGTTTAAAAGTTTTATTTAAGAAAGCCAGCGAGTTCAGTGGGTCCGTTGAGACATAAGGCTAGAATGCAGACATGGGGAAACACCAGTACATTTAAAGGATTCATACAATAGGATTGATTAGTTTCAGGACACAATACAAAAGGGCCGAGTTGAGGCAGAGTTGCCTTGATGGTTTAGGTATAAGGAAACAATACAGAAGGTAACAGCCGGTAACTATTCACAGGAAAAACCATACATGAAACTAATGTGTGAAATAGCTAGGTGATTGCCAGGGCTCCCAGGCATTGTTCCGCGGGACCTGGTAACTCAGTAACGATTAGCCGGGCAGGTCTCCATTGAGGTGTAGATGCCCGGGGGGATGGACAGAGGCCGAAAGCCAGGAAGCCTTAGCTGACACAAACAGGATAACATTCTGAAATCGACAGGGTCAAGATGTACTACTCCAGTGGGGGAAGCGAGAAAATATGTCTGGTGCATGGCAGACTTGCACAGCTCTACAAATAACGTATGCCACTGTACGTCCCCATTGGGAAAAAAGACAGGATATAAATTAAGTAAATAAAATAAAAATAAACCTTACAGCCCATAACAAATTTTACAAACCAATACAATACTTTAGGCACACAGATCTGAGTGATTTGTGGGTTGAAAACCAAAATAAGACCCACTGTGGTTAGTGGATCACCCACCAATCATCTGAAGGAAATTTTTTCTCACTACATGCAACAAGACAGCTGGCTATTTACATGCCTGGCCTAGATTTAAAGTCACACCCCTCTATGGTTATGCAGGGCAGAATTATGAATATACAATATCCAGACAGGACCTGTCCTTGCTCTTCTGGCTCTATCGATTCACTAGCTCATGCCCTCTTGGAATGCCGCTTTTACGAGGAACTTCTATCACATTATAGCTCTCCCCTTTTAACATACAAATCTAATGCCTCTGTGTCTGACATAATGCCTTTTCTACTAAGCGATAGGGATCCCAAGGCTACATTGTCAGTGGCAAGATTTGTTTCAGTCCTTATATCCCTCAAACACCAGATATATGCTGCTCAAGATCAATGGATCAAGGAACTTCTAAGGGATAAAAGGAAACGAAGTCACGATTAACTAAACTACCTCTAATCCCAAATGTATAGTTCAATGTGTTCTAGCTATTTTTTAAAATCTGCAACCTCTGCCTTTGTGATCCAAAATATGTTCCATTTGCTAGCATGTCTTTTGGTTTTTTACGGCACTTTCAGCTGTCTGGTCTCAGCACAAAAGCTCAAGGGGATGATTCAACTACCTCACATCTGTGGCAAAAGTTATTTAGCACAATGTAATGAAACAGATATTAATTTATGGCATTCTCTGAAATTGTAAAAAAACATTATTGGAGCTGGCAACGACACTTGGCTCTGTGCGGAGAAGGTAGCTTGATTTGAGGGAAGACCATGGCAGTGCCATAGGAACAAAATAGCACAAATTATGGAGGGGATTTGAGAGATAAAGTTAGGGGCTGAGCTATAAGACAGGGCCTGTGGATTTTGAGATGGGGCTAGACTAATTAAGGTTGCCAACCTCCAGGTGGGGTCTGGAGATATCCTGCAATTACAACTGATCAGCTGGATTACTAGAGAGATCAGTTCTCATGGAGAAAATGGCTGTTTTTGAAGGGCAATATGTCCGTTTACGTCCCTCCCATCTCCAATCCCGCCCTTTCCAGGCTCCACCCCATAATCTCCAGGAATTTCCCAGCCTGATTTGGTGCTGCTGTGAACTGAATTCAGCCCGGGCTAGATTTTTACATGCCACAAGCAAATGTTCAAGAACCTATTTTTGTCATCTACTGTGCGGTTCTCCTGCAGAGAATGCAAGCTGAGTATGCTGTTCCTTATCTCCTTGTTCAGGCTGGTGGGTCAGGGCTGAGAGTGCGTGACCGGCCCAAGGTCACCCAGCAAGGTTCCATGGCATGAGTGGGGATGTGAACCTGAGTTTCCCAGGTCCCAGTCTGACACTGGCTCAGCTTTACATTGAGTGCAACGTAAAGGGGGACAAATTTGGACTGGTCTCCAATATTTGGGGAGGGGCCGTGGCTCAGTGGTAGAGCATCTGCTTGGCATGCAGAAGGTCCCAGGTTCAATCCCTGGCATTTCCACTTAAAGAGACTAGGCAAGCAGGTGATGTGAAAGACCTGTGCCCAAGAACTCTGGAAAGCTGCTGCCAGTCTGAGTAGACAATACTGACTTTGATGGACCAAGGGTCTGATTCAGTATAAGGCAGCTTCATGTGTTCATGGGCAAAAACGAACGGTCGCTTTAGCCTCCTTTATTCCCTGTTTCAGCCAGGATTCAACCAGGATCAAATGCACAGTCGGCGAAACGCATACGTTCGATCCTGGCTGAATCCTGGCTGAAACAGGGAATAAAGGAGGCTAAGCGACCATGTATTTTTGCTCCATGTGTTCATGTGTTCAATATCTGTGATCCCGTTAAAAGGCCTGTCGTTTGGGTGCCTGATCCTATTCCTCTGGTAGTGAGGGAGGATTAATCATTAGCTTCAGGATTCCCAACCCCTTGCCTGCTGTCAGTGAAGCAGGCAAACTGGGCTGGTTTGCATAAAGGCTTGGCAGCAGCTGCTTTGTTTGAAGGCATAAATTGTTTGGACAAATGTACTTCATCATATTTACTGTTTCAGCAGCAAGTGTGGCTGTGGGATTGAGTTGAGCAACCATTAGCTGGCCAAGTCTGTTGCTCTTTGCTCCTCATCCCTCCTTATTTTATTTTATTTCATTTTATTTTTAGACCGCCCTCCTCGACCAGGTCATGCTCTGGGAGGCTTGTGTGCATGTTAAGTGCTGTCAAGTTGCTTCCGACTCATGGCGACCCTATGAATCAAAGGTCTAAAACGCATGGTCGCTTTAGCCTTGTTTATTCCCTGTTTCAGCCGGGATTCAGCCAGGATCGAATGCATGTTCGGCGAAACACATGCGTTCGATCCTGGCTGAATCCTGGCTGAAACAGGGAATAAACGAGGCTAAAGCAACCATGCGTTTTCGCCCAAAGTCCTCCAAAATGTCCTGTCTTTGACAGCCTTGCTCAGGTCTTGCAAATTGAGGGCTGTGGCTTCCTTTATTGAGTCAATCCATCTCTTGTTGGGTCTTCCTCTTTTCCTGCTGCCTTCAAATTTTCCAGTGACTCTTTTCTTCTCATAATGTGACCAAAGTACGACAGCCATAGTTTAGTCATTTTAGCTTCTAGGGTCAGTTCAGGCTTGATTTGATCTATAACCCACGGATTTGTTTTTTGGCAGTCCATGGAATCCGTAACTCTCCAACACCACATTTCAAAGGAAATCTACTTTCTTCCTATCAGCTTTCTTCAGTGTCCAGTTTTCACACCCATACATAGTAATAGGGAATGGCATAAATTAACTTAATCTTGGTGGTCTTTTAAACCATTTCAACAATCCATACAATTAACAGTTTAAATAAACTTAATAAACCCAAAGCAAAACAGAATTCTACTGCCTCTGGAAATGGAGTGTCTATAGCTAGCAATAACTGAAACATCGATCCTTAATAAATCATCAAATCAGTAAAGTAAATCCTACTCTAATTCTCCACGCTAATACTTTCCATGTACACCTGCACCCCGCCTAGGGTTGCCAACCTCCAGGTACTAGCTGGAGATCTCCTGCTATTACAACTGATTTCCAGCCGATTGAGAACAGTTCACCTAGAGAAAATGGCCGCTTTGGCAATTGGACTGTATGGCATTGGAGTCTCTCCCCTCCCCAAACCCTGCCCTCCTCAGGGTCCAACCCAAAAATCTCCAGGTATTTCCCAACCCAGAGCTGGCAACCCTAACCCCGCCTTAGGCATAATGTGATTGCTACCTAAGTTGGCTGGCTATTCCCACCTGCCATGACTGTCAACTCCATTTGTTACACATTATTCCAGTTCTTTTCATTTCCCAGCATGCACCTATCCTTTTCACATCATTAGGGCGTTGTTTTTTTCTTCCGGGGGTGGGCGGGCGGGCGAGAGGCCTTCATTCTCTTTGGAATTACTTTCTCTCCTTTTTAAATAACTTGTATCATTTGGTTGCTTAGAGGAAATGGTGACTTAAAGGTTACTTCGGAAGTGCCTTATAAAAAAGCATATCCGCTTTATCACCTCTTGGGTTGCTGGTGAGTCACACTTGGAGTGAGGATTCACATCTAATTATGTTTGCTCATGGCTATATTGCCATCCACGATACAAATCTTACAAGGAGCCTTTGTGTTTGCTTTTCCCATTTATGATGCTTTGCTAGCTGTAGGGTTGCTAGGGCATTTTTCTGGAGGGTGAGACTTAATGGGTGAGGAGGACTGAGCCGGTCAGTTAATGTTTCCCTAGCAAATGATTTTTGCCTTGTCTGGAATAGCCCAAGCTAGCCTGATCTCGTTGGATCTCAGACGCTAAGCAGGATCGACCCTGGCAAGTATGTGGATGGGAGACCTCCAAGGAATACCAGGGTCTGACGCGGAGGCAGGCAATGGCAAACCCCCTTGGAACCTCTTGCCTTCAAAACCTTACGGGGTCACCATAAATCACATGTGACTTGACGGCAAAAAGAGAGAGTTCTTACTCTTTGACAGGGACTAGTGTCTGTTTCCCCTCCATCCCCCACCCTGCAGTCCAATCCTGAACAATAGAAGGTGTCTGGAAAATGTAGGCCTATTGCAAAATTGGCACATACATAACCATGCGTAAATAACCACAAGGTAGGGTTGCCAGGTCCCTCTTCTCAACCAGTGGGAAATTTGGGGGGCAGAGCCTGAAGAGGGTGGGGTTTGGGGAGGGGCTTCAATGCCATAGAGTTCAATTGCCAAAGCGGCCATTTTTCTCCAGGTGATCTGATCTCTATCAGCTGGAGATCAGTTGAATTAGCAAGAGATCTTCTGCTACTACCTGGCAGTTGGCAACCCTACGACAAAGCCTCATGCCTTTGTGGAATAAAGGATTCCTTGAGGCCTCCAGGCCTTAGGCTCATGATAGGGTTGCCAGGTCCCTCTTCGCCACCGGTGAGAGATTTTTGGGGTGGAGCCTGAGGAGGGCTGGGTTTGGAGAGGGGAGGGACTTCAATGCCATAGAGTCCAATTGCCAAAGCGGCCATTTTCTCCAGGTGAACTGATCTCTATCGGCTGGAGATCAGTTGTAATAGCAGGAGATCTTCAGCTAGTATCTGGAGGATGGCAACCCTAATCATGACAGTGATACAGTCTCCTGCCTCGCAAGGTAAGAAATCATCCAAGCCATCCATCATACAAGGTTTGAGTCCACCCTCCTCCTCAGTTGCTGGATTGGGGTGCAGAGCTCCTGTTCTCCACTATGAAATCTTTCTTGTTAAACATTCTTCTGAACCATAAGAGGGAATTTGCAAATACCGGAAGAGAAAATTCAAGTTGAAGAGAAAACTTAAAAGCTAAGTGATAAAGTCTCTGGCACTGCTTTTCATTTACAACCTATGTCCAATTACATCCCAAGAGCTTTTCTTGAAGCGAAAGAACTGTGGAACATGTAATTGCATACACTGGCTAAATAATGTTTGATTGTTACCATAATTTTTTTCTGCATCATTTCTTTTCTACATCTATGCAGGGTCCATAATTAACCTGGCCCGCCTGACACTTCCATTTCAAAGAAAATTATATATGGTGCTCAATAAGAAAATTATGCTTTTTAAAATGCCCTTTGCAGAATTCTTAATAGAAAGTGGAAGCCATATTTTTCCGCTTGTTCAAAGGAACCAAAATTTATAAATGCTTTCAGGGAGCAAAACCTTTATAGTAATTTATGTTGTTCCTGATTACATATATCATATTCAGCATTTTATTTTTTCCCTAACCATGTCTTTTTCTCCTAACCATGTCTTTTTTAAAAATAGGTATTTACATCACTTGATGATGCCTCTTTCCAGTCAGGCTGTAGGCTGTAGGTATTCCTTTTAAAATCCCCTCAGAGATGGCTGTCATTAAGTGAAATACAATAATACTGTAAAATCATTGAATCTTGTGAATGTTTAGCTGCTCTGTTGAATTTTGCAATATTTTTAGATCCAGAAACATTTCCTTGCATGCACAATTCTCACCCGGAGTATCAAGGCCATGCACTTCCCACAGAAAATAGTAGATACTCTATGCTGCAATGTGTTAGGAGACCGTAGCGGAGAAGCTGAGATTGGCCAGCTGCCTGGCTGTTACAGAGAAGGTGGAAAAGTTAGAGGGGCCATTGGTGGAGCAGCTCTGATCCAAAGGGCTGAAATACACAATATGCCCAATTCGAATCATGAGTGACCTACCTGACTTGCCGTCAGACATACATCAGTGGAACTGAAAAAGAAGGTGGTTCAGGGGAGACATGATAGAGGTCTATAAAATTATGCATGGTTTGGGGAGAGTGGACAGAGAGAAGCTCTTCTCCCTCTCTCATAATCCTAGAACGCGGGGTCATTTGCTGAAGCTGGAGGGTGAGGGATTCAAAACTGATAAAAGGAAATATTTCTTTACACAACTCATAGTTAAATTGTGGAACTCCCTGCCCCAGGATGTGGTGATGGCTGCCAACTTGGGAGGCTTTAAGAGGGGAGTGGACATGTTCATGGAAGAGAGGAGTATTCATGGCTACTAGTAAAAATGGATACTAGTCATGATGCATACCTGTTCTTTCCAGGATCAGATGAGCACGCCGAATTTATTAGGTGCTGTGAAACCCAAGCAAGATGGTGCTGCTGCAGTCGTCTTGCTTGTGGGCTTCCTAGAGGCACCTGGTTGGCCACTGTGTGAACAGACTGCTGGACTTGATGGGCCTTGGTGTGATCCAGCATGGCCTTTCTTATGTTCTTATGTTCTTTACTCATCTTAAACAGCTCTTGTTCTCTTGGTGTTGCGAAGGGAGAGGAGTTGCTGTTTTCACCCCACTTTCACCAGCAAAAATAATAGTGGGGAAGGAGACTTTTCACCCCTTTTCGCTGGCTCCATGCGAACTTCCAAGGATGTGTTTTCAACTGCTCGGTTGTTCCTTTTCCTTAATAGGGTTGCCAGCTCTGGGTTGGGAAATACCTGGAGATTTGGGGGATGGGGTCTGAGGAGGGCAGGGTTGGGAGAGGGGAGGGACTTCAATGCCATATAGTCCAATTGGCAAAGCAGCCACTTTCTCCAGGGGAACTGATTTCTGTCGCCTAGGGATCAGTTGAAATAGCGGGAGATCTCCAGCCACCACTTGGAGGTTTGGAAATCAGCACAGGAGCGAATGAATATTACAAAGTGCAAATATTTATATAAATTGCTACAACATATAACACAGAGTCCCAACTATACACTTATTGACACACCAGCAAGCTATTTACTAGCTAGCAAACTAGGAGAATATACTGCTACACATTTGCGTTACCCTACGTGGGAACTGGTTGAAATTTATCCTGCTTGAATTTTTAGCAAACATGCAATATGTAAGCTGGAGATATTACATGATGACTGATTTTTGAGGGACTGATGAAGAAATTTAAAGCCAATGAATTCGAAATGGCCGTATCCCCTCTTCAGTTTTTGGCATCATTTTATGGTAATGTCAGAAACACTATTTAAAAGCTTGAAGAGGAACCAAGGACTTCCCTGTGATGATTGACTATCACCTAAGGACTACACCTATACTTTGAATCTTCAGTCTGGTTTGTTCCAGCCTGATTGTTGTAATAGACATTGCATATAGTAGGATAGATTATTTAGGGTGATTGTGTCAATAAGTGTATAGTTGTGACTCTATGTTATATGTTGTAGCGATTTATATAAA
The DNA here is from genome assembly GCF_029931775.1 of Euleptes europaea. Lineage (NCBI taxonomy): Eukaryota > Metazoa > Chordata > Lepidosauria > Squamata > Sphaerodactylidae > Euleptes > Euleptes europaea. The sequence goes on from NC_079315.1 coordinate 105,707,289, forward strand.
TATTTGCACTTTGTAATATTCATTCGCTCCTGTGCTGATTTCCAAACCTTCTAGGTATATGCACAGTGGTGTCTTTTTTCTTTCCACCACCTTGAGGTTGGCAACCCTATTCCTTAATCAGCTGAGAACACAAAAATTGGAGACAAGAATAGGCAAAGAGGAGAATTTCATACGTAGCTAAGCTATTCACTGATGTACCCCACTACATTTGTTGGGCAATTAAGGAGAGAGGGGTAAGCAGGCCCTTTATTGATGACCATTAGAAGATAATAGTCAAGGCAGGGGGTGGTGCACTCAACCTTGGGCAGATACATGGATGCTCTCTGGCTGGCAGCTCTGCACACAGAGTCAGGCTGCCAGCATCAACAGGAGTTGTCAACATCTTGCTCCACTGTTGCCATCCCTTGGCATGGGCATGCTTCCCTCTCCCTCTTTGAATGTCCTGCAGCTGTGGCAGGGAGTACTTGTCGGTGAACTTCCTAACTGGCCACCCCTGCCCATGTGGTCCAGAAAGGCGTGAGGTAGGCCAAAATTCACACGTCGGCCTGAAATAACCAGCCGTTCCTTTAACAGCAGGCACATGGTTGTTGCACAGTAAATACTTCATTGTATCGTTCTATGAAAACAAGACAATGGTGCTAGAAAAGGTTGAAGGAAAAGAGGAAGACCCAACATGAGGTAGATTGACTCAATAAAGGAAGCAACGGTCTTCAGTTTGCAAGACCTGAGCAAGGCTGTCCATGACAGGACATTTGGGATGTCGTCAATTCATTGGGTCACCCTGACCTGGATGGCCCAGGCTAACCTGATCTCGCCAGATCTCAGAAGCTGAGCAGGGTCAGCCCTGGTTAATACTTGGATTGGAGACCACCGTTGCTATGCAGAGGAAGGCACAGGCAAACCACCTCTGTTAGTTTATTATATTAGTTGCTGCGGAACACAGGCAGGATAATGCTGCTGCAGTCGTCTTGTTTGTGGGCTTCCTAGAGGCACCTGGTTGGCCACTGTGTGAACAATCTGCTGGACTTGATGGGCCTTGGTCTGATCCAGCAGGGCTTTTCTCACGTTCTTATGTCTCTTCCCTTGCAAACCCTACTGGGTTGACATAAGCAGGCTGCGACTTGATGGCACTTTACACACACAAAATTCATAAAGGTAAAGGTCCCCTGTGCAAGCACCGGGTCATTACTGACCCATGGGGTCATGTCACATCCCGATGTTTACTAGGCAGACTTTGTTTTACGGGGTAGTTTTGCCAGTGCCTTCCCCAATCATCTTCCCTTTACCCCCAGCAAGCTGGGTACTCATTTTACCGACTTCAGAAGGATGGAAGGCTGAGTCAACCTTGAACCGGCTACCTGAAACCAACTTCCGTTGGGATCGAACTCAGGTTGTGAGCAGAGCTTGGACTGCAGTACTACAGCTTACCACTGTGCGGCATGGGGCTCCTACACAATTCATAGGGTCAGCATAAGTTGGAAGTGACTTGACAGCACATGACACACACGTTGATCTATAAAAGCAATAGGGCAGGGGACACAACCGTCAAAGAGAGGAACTGTCGCAGATTGGAGACACAGCCATGGATGCTTCCTCCTTGGGCCTCCTGCTTGCCTGCTGATAACCGATATGTGATTTGACGCAATGCCCATTCTTCTCAGTGCAAAAATGGCCAATTTCCATGTTTGCAACCTCACTTTAAGGGTGTCATAGCTGCAAAAATATATTTCACTTGCCCGTATAGTGAATGTACAGGGGGCTGAACCACACAGTATGGCTCCTGTTGTTCAGCAGGTGCACCAGAACACTGTAGATGGAGTATGCATCCCTGTGTCCTGTATCCACTACCAGTAGCAACCAGCCTTCTGAACAGAAGGAGTGATTCATGGTATATTTATACATTGGCGATCCTGGGCTTGGTTTGTTTGGTGATCCAGTTTTCTGACTCAGAGTTTACAAGCCCACAGGGTTGTAACTCCCATAGCGATCCTGGGCTGCAGTCACAACCGTAGCCTGCACGCGCTTCATTGTTCATTGGTTTGGTGACTAATGGCTAGATATGTAAAGTGGCTCCGTTAAAAGTGATAAGTGAGCTCTGCCTGTGGTATTTGATCCGTGATGACTTTTTCACCCATGCAAAGCATCGTTTGATATTGCAGTTGTCCAGTTATGACCTTAGTATCTATGTTTTGAAATGTTAAAATTAATTTTTCAAACAGAAAACCACCACCCAAACAAACAAAAACAAACCTTTTAAAAAACAGAAACATTATAATAAAAAAAGAAAAATACATAAAGCTGAGTCAGATTATTGACAGAGAGGTATTTACCGTGTTTCCCCGAAAATAAGACACACCCATAAAATAAGCCGTAGCAGGATTTCTAACCATTTGCTCAATATAAGCCATACCCCGAAAATAAGATATGGTGATAGGCGCGGCTATGCAGCGTACCAAGACTTCCCGCCAGTTCACTGTTCCTGGAGAGTTTCCTCGGCCTCAGACCAATCGTCCTGTAGCCCTGCCCGTTTCCCCCTGCCTCGTTCCGGCGGGCAGGGAGCCCGAGTCGGCACTGAAGGGGCGGCGGGGCGGGCAGGGAAATGCCGCCCCTTGGAAGCGGCCGCTGAAAGGAGGCTCCTCGCCTGTTGCCCGCACCCGGCCGCCATTCCCGCCCATGGAGGGGCCGCCGTGTCCGGCCTGAGCTCGGTGGCGGCGGCGGCTGAAGTGAGAGGGACGAGGCGGCGCGGCTCCCCGCTGGGCCGGCACAGCATGGGTAAGGGGGGAGGCTGGGGCTGGGTCGGCAGGATGGGAAGAGAGACCCCCCGACCCCCAAATAGGCTGTGTGAAAGCGCCCTTCAAAAAGCCTTTGGACGGGTCGCGCCTTCGTTGATCCGGCCGCCGTGGCCGCGCTGGCCTCCCTCCACGCCCAGCCCTGAGACGCAGGCCCGGCCCAGCCCCAACTCCCAGCCCGGCCGCCCCACGGCCACTCCCCTCAGGCGGCCCCAGGCCATACTTAATAAAAATAAGACATCCCCTGAAAATAAGCCAGTGTGTCTTCTTTAGGAAAAATAAATATAAGACAGTGTCTTATTTTCGGGGAAACACGGTAACACATTTTCCAATGTATCTTACAATTACAGGTAAGAGAGGAATTAATTGATGGCATTAGTTGGGTTTTTTTAAAAAATAATTCTTTATATATTTTGGACTTAATTCCTTTTCCATAATCTGAGGAAGGGCTTAGATGCTACCTTTCTGATTCATGTATGAAATAAAATCATGCCACATTTCATAGAAATCTGATATTTTAGCTTTTCCTTTGACTACTCTGTGTCAATTTTCCTGCCATAGCTATTTGCCACAGTTTGGAATACCAAGAATATAGTGTTAAATGTTCTGCAGTTTTCCAACATTTTGCTATTACCCTATGGACTGCCATCAACACCAGTTACCCAGTTATGACCTTGGTATATATTAAACAGCCTTAAGGTTGGGTTCTTTCCCTTAAGGTCTAGATGAAGAGTTTTGTAGCACATGCCCCTACATGACTCCGCTTCCCGCTGGGTTAGTATTGCGGTGTAGTGACCTGTAGGAAGCAGGATAGATTATGTGTGTTGAGCAGATGAGATGTGGTGTGGAGAAAGGACTGGAATTCTCTATCCTAGTCACATGCCACTGATGCGCTACCAGCTAATGAATGAGTACAGAAGATCTATAATTGGGAACTTCCAGGCTTATTCTTGAAGGTGTAGAAATTAGTGAGTTTTGAAAGGCTTCTCCTCTATTTGTTCCATTGTACGTGGCTTATGTTAACCAATGGTTGTCTTCCTTGTTCAAGGAAACCACATGACCGACCCCTCCCCTTAAGTGTTATCTAGTTCTATCTGATGGTGTAGGGTTGCCAGATCCTTATTAGCCACCAACGGGAGGTTTTTGGGGCTGAGCCTGAGGAGGGCGGAGTTTGGGAAGGGGAGGGACTTCAATGCCATAGAGTCCAGTTGCCAAGGTGGCCATTTTCTCCAGGTGAACTGATCCCTATCGGCTAGAGATCAGTTGTAATAGCAGGAGATCTCCAGCTAGTACCTGGAGGTCGGCAACACTATGTGGGTGGGACTTGTCATTCTGCAGAGATCCAGTGCAGAAACATATAGCTATTGGTTGTGGGATTCCCTGAAGATCTCCTCTTTGGACATTTGTGAGGGAGCTTTGTTCCTCCCATATTACCTTTCCCATGATGCTACCTTTAAATGAAATGTGTTAAAGGCTCTGCTGTTTTATGGTTGCCAACTCCAGGTTGGAAAATTCCTTGAGATTTTGGGGTCGGAGCCTGGGGAGGGCAGGGTTTGAGGAGGGGAGGGGGGCTCAACAGGGTATAGTGCCATAAAGTCTACCCTCCCAAACTGCCATTTTCTCCAGGACACCTGATCTCTGTTGTCTGGAGATCAGTTGTAATTCTGGGAGATCTCCAGGCCTCAACTGGAGGTTGGCAACCCTGTGTTTCAAAGTGCTTTAAAAATATACACCCTACTTTTTTTTATCCCACCAGCAAAATAGAGAAAGATAATTCCCTTGCTCCTTGACTTGGGTGGGGCACCGTTGTCCTGCCCTTTTTCTGGGTCTCAAGTTTGAAGGCATTAGTCATAGGATCAACAAGTAGGCTTCTGAGAAAGTTTAATGGGTTGTGTTTCTGATACTTTAATGACAACTTTTTTTAAAGGAGAGACAGCGATAAATAGATATGAAACGTAGGACAGGTGGAAACTTGCAGAGACAGGATAGTTCCAGCCTCTGAAGGTTCTTAATGCCTCTTGTGCTAAGCAATCTCTTCAATAAGTGGCCTTTGCTGGGCTATCAGTTGACATGCCCTCCACAAATATGTCTAGCCTTCTGCTTCTGCTTCTTCTGCTTCTGCTTCTTTTTTTTACCCCCGCATCAGTCAGAGAGACTTAGACTTCCACCCAAACGGGCGGCTGAGATGGTGTGGTTGACAACAGTGAAGATGATTCCCTTCTGACAGGCTGAGCAGCGCTTCTATGGTTCACTCACTACTAAACAGCAGTTTCCATGGACAGAAGTGATGTTTTCCAACTGGCGTGGGAACCACAGGGGGTCTTGAACAGCCTCTCAAAAAGGATTAGACAAAAAATGTTGGATCGGCCTATCAGCAGCTAAACGTTGTGATAACTCTCATATCAGGAGGATGTATAGTACTGCACACCAGATGCTGGCAAGATCTAAGCATAAGAAGAAGAAAAAAGGATACACTTTCGTGACTCATGGGATTATAGGTATTCATGTGTTAAATAGAGATCGGGCATGAATGCAACTTAATTAAAAATTGTAATTTGACTTAACTTAATTAAACAGTTGAAGAAAACCTTAATTTATACCTGTGAAGGTGTCAGGCCAATTATAAGTAATTTTTCTTCCTTGGCACTGGCTTATCACTAACCCACTAAGAGGGGCTATGTGCAGTGCCAGATTAGATAAAGAGAGGCCCTAGGCTGTTCCACTTGTGAGGCCCCTCCCATGGCTAGAGGAAGATGGAAGAGTGTTTTAAACAAAATTTTAAACTCTGTGGCCGTTTTGCAGGGTCAGTTTTGATGCTCGCTCAAAGCTGTTTTTTAAATGCGACCTTTAAAATGCTTATTCACGGTCCCAACGCAAAAGGAGAAATTCCACACACACCCCACTCGCCTGCTCCTTTGTTCCTTCCATGAGCAACCTCCGTTTGCATAGCTAACGCAAGGCTGTGAATTTTGCATGCTTCTTTGAGGGGATTCTTCCAGGCAAGGGCAGAGCAAACGCAAAAGGTTGCGTTAAAGGGGCTCTTCAGAAATGTGAAGTAGATATGCACCGGCTTTGCAGTCACTTCCTGAATGATGGTTCAGCGTGCAAAACTCAAAAAAAGCTGCTGGGCACTTCAGCCTGGAACGCGCTGCTAATTACCAAGCATAAATGGCCTATAATTCTATAGTTAGTGGAAAACTGACCCCCACATCGAAACCAGGAGAACTAGGTTTGATTCCCCACTCCTCCACATGAGCGGCGGAGGCTAATCTGGTGAACTGGATTTGTTTCCCCGCATCTACACACGAAGCCAGCTGGGTGACCTTGGGCAAGTTACAGCTCTGTTAGAGCTCTCTCAGCCTCACCTACCTCACAGGGTGTCTGTTGTGGGGAGGGGAGGGGAAGATGATTGTAAGCCGGTTTGAGTCTCCCTTAAGTGGTAGAGAAAGTCATCATATAAAAACCAACTCTTCTTCTTCTGCTTCTTCTGCTTCTTCTGCTTCTTCTTCTTTTTTTACCCCCGCATCAGTCAGAGAGACTTAGACTTCCACCCAAACGGGCGGCTGAGATGGTGTGGTTGACAACAGTAAAGATGATTCCATTCTGACAGGCTGAGCAGTGCCTCTATGGTTGCACTCACTACTAAACAGCAGTTTCCATGGACAGAAGTGATGTTTTCCAACTGGCGTGGGAACCACAGGGGGTCTTGAATAGCCTCTCAAAAAGGATTAGACAAAAAATGTTGGATCGGCCTATCAGCAGCTAAACGTTGTGATAACTCTCATATCAGGAGGATGTATAGTACTGAACACCAGATGCTGGCAAGATCTAAGCATAAGAAGAAGAAAAAAGGGCACACTTTCGTGACTCATGGGATTATAGGTATGCATGTGTTAAATAGAGATCGGGCATGAATACAACTTAATTAAAAATTATAAGTTGATTTAACTTAATTAAAAAGTTGAAGAAAACCTTAATTTATACCTGTGAAGGTGTCAGGCCAATTATAAGTATTTTTTCTTCCTTGGCACTGGTTTATCACTAACCCACTAAGAGGGGCTATGTGCAGTGCCAGATTAGATAAAGAGAGGCCCTAGGCTGTTCCACTTGTGAGGCCCCTCCCAATCCCCCACCCTCACGGCTAGAGGAAGATGGAAGAGTGTTTTAAACAAAATTTTAAACTCTGTGGCCGTTTATGCAGGGTCAGTTTTGATGCTCGCTCAAAGCTGTTTTTTTAAATGCGACATTTAAAATGCTTATTCATGGTCCCAACGCAAAAGGAGAAATTCCACACACACCCCACTCGCCTGCTCCTTTGTTCCTTCCATGAGCAACCTCTGTTTGCATAGCTAACGCAAGGCTGTGAATTTTGCATGCTTCTTTGAGGGGATTCTTCCAGGCAAGGGCAGAGCAAACGCAAAAGGTTGCGTTAAAGGGGCTCTTCAGAAATGCGAAGTAGGTATGCACCGGCTTCGCAGTCACTTCCTGAATGATGGTTCAGCGTGCAAAACTCAAAAAAAGCTGCTGGGCACTTCAGCCTGGAACGCTCTGCTAATTACCAAGCATAAATGGCCTATGATTCTATAGTTAGTGGAAAACTGACCCCCACCTCCAAACAAAGGTAGCAATGGTTGGGGAAGAGGCCGTAGCTCCATAAGACCTTATGTGTTGCCTCTAGAATTTCCCGGGTTCATTCCTGTGTACCTAAAAGACACAGACATGATGACAATCTCAGATCTCTGTCTGTAAAAGGTAAGTCACTGCTTGATGGTATGCCAATAAAGGTATTGAAATTGAAGGCAAGTCATGCCCACCTGTTTGTTTCTCTGGCTACATCTGTTTGTGCTTTGAGAGTAGGGCTGGGGGGGAATCCACCCCGAGGCTCTGCAGAGGGGCTGTCAGTCTGAGAAAGCAAGAGTGGGCGAGAGGAACATATGCCCCATCCTGTAAATAGGTAGCTTTATGTGCTCAGATGTTTCGCTTGTCATTTGACAGAACTCAGAAGGGACAGAAACAAGAACTTTGTTGCCTATAAAATTTTGTTGCCTATAAAAAAATCCTACAGCTTACTCAAGGACGGTTAATGGACCATTAACGTCTGACAGATATGGGAATTGATGGTTGTTCTATTTTTTAAGTGCAACAGAGAGCAGGGTGTCTGGGGACTATGAAAGCAGTATGTGTCAACAAAACGGTTCATCTGTTACTGGCAAAAGAGACAATAGAGACTGAAAACTTCAGAAGCAACATTCAGGGGAAATTGATGTGCGAGTTCCCTCTCTTCACCCTTTCCGGCAAAGGTAGAGACAAATGTCTACCTCCTGCTATAGCTGGTGAGAGTTTTTTAAATGAACTTGAAGAAAGGCAAATCAACTGAAATAATATAAAGCTATCTGTTTGAGAAATTGCTTTATATCATATACCAGTTACTAACATCCACCATGGTGTAGAGCAGGGGTCCCCAATGTGGTGCCCTTCCCTCACACACGCATTTATCCTTCCCTTTCTCAAAGGAGTTTATAGCTGTCTCCTCCCTGTTTTATTCTCGCAATAATCCTTTGAGGCAAGTTAGGGGACACGATCACCAAGTGAGCTTCAGGGCTAGGGTTGTCAACCTCCAGGTTCTAGCTGGAGATCTCCTGCTATTACAACTGATCTCCAGCTGATAGAGATAAGTTCCCCTGGAGAAAATGGCCGCTTTGGCAATTGGACTCTATGGCATTGAAGTCCCTCCCCTCCCCAAACTCCACACTCCTCAGGCTCCGCCCCAAAAACCTCCCGCCGGTGGCGAAGGGGGACCTGGCAACCCTATTCATGGCAGAGTTAGGACGACCCCCCCGAATCCTAATCCACCCCCAATATTCTTCCTCATTATTCTTTCAAATATTCTTTCTCATAGCTTTGGGGCATAATAACAACCAGTGTCACCTTTTTCAGAGAATACAGAACCTTGTATGTGGAATTACTGAACGTACATTGTTTGATGGTGGTTTTGTCTTCCAAACATGAATAATTGGTGTTCTTCAGCACCCGTATGTCACAATAATGGAAAGCACAAAAGTGCTTTCGCCATTTGTTATGCCAGTGTGTCTAATCTACCAAACTGTGCAGTCCTCAAAAAATCACAACCTGAACGTGATTATTACCTTCCATGACAATTTTCTACAACAACGCTTTTTTATTCTGTTCAACAAACACCAAGAACTTTTGAAGAACCTTGGAGGATAGAAAACTTGCATTATGCTGTACAATATAACAAAATTCTTACTCTTGTCTCATTTGAAGTTCTTTGTGCATAGCATAAATTATTGAGATGGGTGAAATTGTTGTTATATATTTCATTATTGAAATGGGCAATGAATATGGTTTACAGATTGTTTAAGTAGTTTAGAGCCCCGTGGCGCAGAGTGGTAAGCTGCAGTACTGCAATAAAACGCTCTGCTCACAACCTGAGTTCAATCCTGACGGAAGTCATCTCAGGTAGACGGCTCAAGGTTGACTTCCATCCTTCCGAGGTCGGTAAAATGAGGACCCAGCTTGCTTGGGGTAAAGGGAAGATGACTGGGGAAGGCACTGGCAAACCACCCCATAAACACAGTCTGCCTAGTGAATATCAGGATGTGATGTCACCCCATTCCTTTTTAGCTACCCCATCACACTGCTGACTCATGTTCCATGTATGGTCTACTACACTGAGGTGCATCAGAAGTGTACTATCTCTGTTGAGGGCAGTTCTATTCAACTGAAATACCTAACAGCTGTTAATAGATCTACTCCTAATGGTTGTAATCCTTTTAAAGCCAATGGTGATCAGCACAGTTTAATTATATTTTTCCCTTTGCCTCTATTTGCAACGCCTAAATTAAGGTGCCTTTCCAACTTATAGGGCATGGATTTCTTCTTTTAGGACCTGGCCACATGACAACCTTCTTGGCATATCCATAATGGAAAATAACTTTTAATTGTGGCTGCTTGCATGATACACGTCTGCAGCCTCAGACTTTTACAACCTTTTTTACAACTTGTGCCTGCTGTTGCTTGTACACAGTCTTCATACACTGGAGAAGGACATGTGAATAGTTGGGGTTTGGGGTGTCTCCCTCCCCCCATTGCAGAACCCACATTCTCAGAAGAGGCAGCGTGGTGTAGTAGGTTAAGAACAGTGGTCTGGAGCTGTGGAGTCTGATCTGGAGAACCGGGTTTGATTCCCCACTCCTCCACATGAGTGGTGGACGCTAATCTGGTGAACTGGGTTGGTTTCACCACTCCCCCACATGAAGCCAGCTAGGTGATCTTGGGCTAGTCACAGCTCTCTTAGAGCTCTCTCAGCATCGCCTACCTCACAGGGTGTCTGTTGTGCGGAAGGGAAGGTGATTGTAAGCTGGTTTGATTTTCCCTTAGGTGCAAGAGAAAGTCGGCATATAAAAACCAACTCCTCCTCCTCCTCCTCCTCTTCTCCTCCTTCTTCTTCTTCTGTCATACTGGGCTACTTTAGATCCTAATTTCATTCTGGGATAGTGAAGAGAGTTTTAAAATATCTATATTACATTTTGTTGGCATCTCCTGTGTAGCTTGCTAATAAAGGAAGTAACAGTGCCATCCGAAGCAGAGTTACACCATGCTAAGTCCATTGAAGTCAATGGGCTCAGAAGGGTGTCCCTTTGCTTAGAATGGTATTCTTGCAGAGGCAGTTGGCAGTACTGAAGTTTTCAGGCTGTTACAAACTCAGCTTGCGGCCTGACAGTTTTGGCAGTTTGCAAGAGTGAAGTTGCTCTTATTCAGGCTCTTGAAAACTCAACTATGGCCCGACAGTTCTTGCAGTGTTATTAATCGCCAGAGACGTTGGCTTACCTGACGTCTGCTTGCTAGACAAATGCTCAGATCTGATGGCATTTGATTTAGGAACACTCAATGAAGCAATACTAATTGCAGCACTTTGTACGAACCTGACCGTCACAAAAAAAGAATAGCCAGTTGTTACTTCTTCTCTCCCCACAAAGGGGCAGCTTTTAAATTCATTTTGAATCTTCCTTTGTGGTGATGGGTTTTCTCGCAAGGTGAGGGAGACAGCATTTTCAGTAATGGCTTGAGCTGTGGTTCCTTACATCATAAGGCTGTGACTTTAGCAGCAGCAGGAGGAGGAGGAGGAGGAGGAGGAGGAGAATTGATTTTTATATGCTGACTACTTACGGAAGAATCAAACCAGCTTACAATCACCTTCCCTTCCCCTCGCCACAACAGACACCCTATGAGGTAGGTGGGGCTGAGAGACCAACCTGGTTCAGCAGATTAGCCTCCGCCGCTCATGTGGAGGAGTGGGGAATCAAACCCGGTTCTCCAGATCAGAGTCCACCACTCCAAACCACTGCTCTTAACCACTACACCATGCTGCTTTTTTAAGCATCTGCTAAAATCAGTGCTCAGGGAGAGAGGGTGGCATGGTATAGCCCAATCACACCAGGTCTTGGAATCCAAGCAAGGGCGGTACTTGGAAGGGAGACCACCAAGGAAGGCTCTGGAGAGAATGGCAAACCACAATGGCAAGCCCCTGGGGAGGGGCTGAGGTTCAGTGGTAGAGCCTCTGCTTGGCATGCAGAAGGTCCCAGGTTCAATCCCCAGCATCTCCAGTTAAAGGGACTAGGCAAGTAGGTGATGTGAAAGACCTCCGCCTGAAACCCTGGAGAGCCGCTGCCGGTCTGAGTAGACAATAATGACTTTGATGGACCATGATGGTCTGATTCAGTATAAGGCAGCTTCATGCTTTCGTGTGTTCACTTCTACTTCTCACCTGCGTTGAAACCCTATGGCTAGGGTTGCCATAACTCAACTGAGACTTGACAGCACTTTACACATACACAAAATCAGTGGTTAACACGCTGAACATCTGTTGCCCTATGACGGGGGTCACCAACTTGGTACCCATGTGGGCGCCATGGTGCTCACCAAAACCTTTCCTGGCACCCACCAAGTTTTTTTTTTTTTTAGAAAGTGGGTTGGGCCAAGTGGGGCCCTTGCCCCAGCAGGGCTTCTGACTGGCCAGTGAAGATTCAGTTGAGTGTGCAGACTAAAATAACATTGTTTCTGCAGTAGATGCTACCACAGTGTTGGCTTTATTCTCTCTCTCTCCTCTTTCCAAGTGTATTTTTTGAAGTTATCCTTCCTCTTCCTTCCTTGGGCTTTCTGTGTGGTTGGATCCAGCTCTTGTGGAAGTTGTTTTATGGTTGTACCCACAGCTCAAAAAGGTTAGGGACCCCTGTCCGATATAGCCTAATAATCTTCCAGCTGTAGCAGCATTATCCTGCCTGTGTTCCACAGTACCTAATATAATAGGCATGCTCATCTGATACTAGAGATGATAGGTATGCATCATGACTAGTATTCATTTTGACTAGTAGCCATGGATGGCCCTCTCCTCCATGAACATGTCCACTCCCCTCTTAAAGCCTTCCAAGTTGGCAGCCATCACCTCATCCTGGGGCAGGGAGTTCCACAATTTAACTATGCATTGTGTGAAGAAATACTTAGAATCATAGAGTTGGAAGGGACCACTAGGGTCCCTGCACAATGCAGGAAATTCACAACTACCACCCCCACACACACACCCAGTGACCCCTACTCTATGCCCAGAAGAGGGCCAAGGTGCCCTCCCTCTCATGATCTGCCTAAGGTCATAGAATCAGCACTGCTGACAGATGGCCATCTAGCCTCTGCTTAAAAACCTCCAGGAAGGAGAGCCCACCACCTCCCGAGGAAGCCTGTTTTGAATCTCTCACCCTCCATCTTCAGAGGGAAAGAAGCTTCTCCCTGTCCACTCTCACCATACCATGCATACTTTTATAGACAGCTGTTTGCTGAAACCTGTGCCATATCACATGACGATCTCTCTTGTTTGTTATTAAGGGTTATGATGTACTTTGGGAAATGAGAGTATCCTGTTTTGCTTTCTGGAGCGAACCTTTAAGAATTTAAAACCTTGGGGAAAATTACAAGCCTATAAACGCATTCAAATGTGGAATGGAGGGCCTTTAATTGGCACCGACTGCTGAATGTGGAGGCTCCATTTGGCAGTCACGGCTATTTGCAGACGCGGATGCTTTTTCGTCATGGTTGCTGTTGTCTATTGTGTGTGTGTTTGTAACTTACTTTAAATTCATACTGTCATCTTACCTTTGGGGACTGTTCTCTGCAAATATAAAACAATGCACAATATAAGCTGACTGGAGTGGGTCACAGGGACCATACCGCTTCAGTCTTCTTCCACCAGCACTTACTCGCAGTTTGCTTTCAGCCCCAATTGACCTTTAAAGCTCTCTATGGCTTGAGACCAGCTTAGAAGAAGAGAGATTCAAAACAGATAAAAGGAAATATTTCTTTACAAAGCGCACCCCCTGCCCCAGGATGTGGTGATGGCTGCCAACTTGGGAGGCTTTAAGAGGGGAGAGGACATGTTCATGGAAGAGAGGAGTATTCATGGCTACTAGTAAAAATGGATACTAGTCATGATGCATACCTGTTCTCTCCAGGATCAGAGGAGCATGCCGAATTTATTAGGTGCTGTGAAACAGACAGGATAATGCTGCTGCAGTCGTCTTGTTTGTGGGCTTCATAGAGGCACCTGGTTGGCCACTGTGTGAGCAGACTGCTGGGCTTGATGGGCCTTGGTCTGATCCAGCAAGGCTTTTTTTATGTTCTTATGTTCTTAAGAAGAGTTTGCTTTACTGAAAGGAGTCTCAAAGCAGCTTACAATCGCCATCTCTTCCTTGCCCCACATCAGGGGCAGATGGGGCTGAGAGAGTTTGGAGAGAACTGTGACTGGCCCAAGGTCACCCAGCAGGCTTCATGTGGAGGAGTGGGGAAACAAACCCGGTTCTCCAGATTAGAGTCTGCCGCTCTCAACCACTACACCACTCTGGCTCCCTTAAGGATGTCCTACTCCCATGTGAAGCTAACCAAACACTACGATAGACTTGGCCTGGCAACCAGCAGGAGGCAGGGTGGAAGGGATGGGGGGGGGGCACCATGAACAATGGCGTGATGTCGCTTTCAGGGAAAACCGAGGAATGATCACACCTCTCTAGGAATTGCCAGTGATTCCAAGAGAGGACACACACTCTTAACTATCCTGGCTGGGAACCAGGACAGTATGCAACGATGGAATTGCTAATTATAATAACTACTACTACTACTATTATTATTTTTATTTATAGGGTGCACTTTCCTGGCCAAAGCCAGGCTCAGGGCAGCTAACATCATTTATATGATCTTGAAACAAGGGCGATGGTAGCATGAGTCTCCCTTGAAGAAGAAGAGTTGGGTTTTATATGCCGACTTTCTCTATCACTTAAGGAAGAATCAAACTGGCTTACAATCACCTTCCCTCCCTCTCCCCACTACAGACACCCTGTGAGGTAGGTGAGGCTGAGAGAGTGTGACTAGCCCAAGGTCACCCAACTGGCTTCATGTGGAGGAGTGGGGAAACAAATCCAGTTCACCAGATTAGTGTCCTCCACTTATTTGGAGGAGTGGGGAATCAAACTCGGTTCTCCAGATCAGAGTTCACCGCTCCAAACCACCGCTCTTAACCACTACACCTCGCTGGCTCTCAGCATGGGTTTTTCAGAGGCACTAGGGGACTGCTGGGAGAAGGGAGAGGTACGGAAAGATTCACTTCCATGCACTGATTCACTCACAGTTTGTAGAGTTCAACTCCATGCATTTTGAGTGAGGACTGCATGTACACCTGACATCCAAATACACATCTGATTTATCGATCCAGCCAGGGATTCCACGCAATGGAAACCTGCTTCTCCATGAATGACCCTTGTTAGACAGGGGAGTCCGAATCTGATAGTAATGTAGACTTTTGGTTGAAAGTATATACTTTTTTGTCTGCAGCAGAGTTGCAAGGTAACGACAAATCAGATTGTTGTAAAGAGACGGCTACAGTGAAACGTTATGGTACTGAAGCTGTACGAATTGATAGAAAATAATAAAAGGCATGTTTAAAAATGATGGCAGAGTGGTAAGCTGCAGTACTGCAGTCCTAGCTCTGCTCACGACCTGAGTTCGATCCCGACTGAAGTTGGGTTCAGGTAGCCGGCTCAAGATTGATTCAGCCTTCCATCCTTCCGAGGTTGGTAATATGAGTACCCAGCTTGCTGGGGGTAAAGGGAAGATGACTGGGGAAGGCACTGGCAAACCACCCCGTAAACAAAGTCTACCTAGGAAACGTCGGGATGTGACATCACCCCATGGGTCAGGAATGACCCAGTGCTTGCACAGGGGACTTTTACCTTTAGGCAAAATGCACTCTTGCCAACATGCCCCACATTAAAGCTGAGATAGAAAATCGTTTAATTTCCATTTTCTAGTGCTCTTAAACTGTGATCTATCCTAGCGTAGACGTGAGGCAGATGGATGCTGAAGCTCAATTAAAAAGAAACCGCCAAGGAACAAATTCTTCCTCTGAAATGTTTTTTTTATCTTTATTGTTTCTTTTCTTACCACCTTTCTTTTTTTAAACTGTTCCATGGAAAATCTAAGAGCCTGCATTAATCAAAAACAATTGTCACCTGAAAAGATGACCTCATCAAGAAACGGAGGCGGAGGTGCCCTGGCTAGGAGAGAATCAAGAAAATAATGTCTGTTGACTCTTTTTACAGCAGCACTGCTTATAGTCTGAACAGATGAACAAGGTCTGGCAGGCCAATTACAAGCTTTGCTACTGTAATAAAAAAAGGCTAAGCTGGTTGCTGGTGAGAAGAATGGGAATCGAGTGTTATTCTTTCTCTTTAAAAAAAAAGAAAAGACACAGCCCAACTATTTTCAGTAGAGCACCCAGATAAGTCACATAGATAGATACCAAGTTATTAGCAGCAGCAGCAAACTGTCTGACTGCATACATCCACAATTCCCAGCCTACAAAACCAAGAATTAAGAAAGCCGGAGAAGGATGACAGGTCAAAACGATATGTGACAAAAAGACAAGTATCACCTTAAAAGGTGCCGTACTGACACATCAGCCAGTGTGGTGTAGTGGTTAAGAGCAGCTGACTCTAATATGGAGGACCAGGTTTGGTTCCCCACTCCTCCACATGAGCGGCAGACTCATGTTGATGAGGGAACTAGCTTGTTCTCGGTTGCTCCAGAGACTGGGACACAGAGTAATGGATTTAAACTAATAGAAAAGCGATTCCACCTAAACATTAGGAAGAACTTTCTGACGGTGAGGGCTGTTCGACAGTGGAATATGCTGCCTCGGAGGGTGGTGGAGTCCCCGTCTTTGGAGGTCTTTAAGCAGAGGCTGGATGGCCATCTGTTGGGAGCGCTTTGATTGTGGGATCCTGCATGGCAGGGGGTTGGACTGGATGGCCCTTGTGATCTCTTGCAACCTTGTGAATTTGTGAACTTGTAATCTGGTGAGCCGTGTTTGATCCCCCACATGAAGCCTGCTGGGTGACCTTGGGCTAGTCACAGTTCTCTCAGCACTCTCTCAGCTCCACCTATCTCACAAGGTGTCTGTTGTGGGGGGGCCGAAGGGAGGAAGAAGAAGAGTTGGTTTTTAAATGCCAACTTTCTCTACCACTTAAGGGAGAATCAAACCGGCTTACCATCACCTTCGCTTCCCCCTCCCCCACAACAGACACCCTGTGAGGTAGGTGGGACTGAGAGAGTGTGACTAGCCCAAGGTCACCCAGCTGGCTTCGTGTGGAGGAGCAGGGAAACAAATCCAGTTCCCCAGATTAGCCTCCACCGCTCATGTGGAGGAGTGGGGAATCAAATCCGGTTCTCCAGATCAGACTCCACCGCTCCAAACCACCGCTCTTAACCACTACACCACGCAGGGGTGTAGTAGTTAAGAGCAATTGTAAACCGGTTTGATTCTCCTTAAAAGATAGAGGAAAAGCTGGGTATAAAAACCAACTATTCTTCTTCTTCTGTGATAACAAAATGGTTGAACAAGAGCGGCGGACTCTAATCTGGCGAACGGGGTTTGATTCCATGCTCCTCCACATGAAGCCTGCTGGGGGACCCTGGGCCAGTCACAGTTTTCTCAGAACTCTCATAGCTGACATAGAGCAGGCAATAGCAAAACAACTTCTAAGCGTCTCTTGCCTTGAAAACCCTACGGAGTCGCCATGAGTCAGCTGTGACTTGATAGCACTTTCCACCACACTGTGAGTAGCTTGGACACAATTTTGAAACAAAATTTCAGCGACAGTGAATGACTCATGTTTTGATATAGCCATGACATTAAGGACAAGGATAAATCTTGAAATGAAGGAGAAGGGTTGGTTTTTATATGCTGACTTTCTCTGCCACTTAAGGAAGTATCAAACCGGCTTACAATCACCTTCCCTTCCCCTCCCCACAACAGACACCCTGTGAGGTAGGTGGGGCTGAGAGAGTGGGACTAGCCCAAGGTCACCCAGCTGGCTTCATGTGTAGGAGTGGGGAAACCAACCCAGTTCTCCAGATTAGCCTCCGCCGCTCACGTGGAGGAGTGGGGAATCAAACCCGGCTCTCCAGATCAGAGTCCCCCGCTCCAAACCACCGCTCTTAACCGCTACACCACTGGACGCTGGAATTCAAGAAGCCCTGTCTTAACAGTTGCTGCAGTTTCCAGAGGCCAGGACTAAACATTGGCTGGGGAGGAGAGGGAAGGTCTGTGCATTAACTATCCAGTGCTTTTTAATGAAATCCAGACAGGGACGGGGAGTTTGGTTCATAATCTGCACTGTGCTTCAACCATGTAGGCCCGCCTGAGGCAACACCAGGGAAGGCCATGGCCTCTCCTACCTCACAGGGTTGTTGTGAGGATAAAATGGAGGAGAGGAGAACTGTTACGCGTCTGCATTTTAGCCAGCAAAACAGGCCTTCCAGTTTCTCAGATCAGCAGGCAAGCTTGGCCTTGAAGTTCTTAGAGGCATCTGCGATTATCACCTAGCTATTAGAGTGTATAATACAATATTTTCAGGGATATATTTGTTGTTTAAATAGGATTGATTTTATTCACAGTTAATATGCTATAATGTGTATGAGGACAGTACATTTTTGAAGAGGTCTGTGTTCCTAGCTCCATTGTGAGTGAAGAGACTGCTTCTGTTTAAATAATACACATTCTTTTGTATACTAGAAAATTTTGTCGAAGGCTTTCACGGTCAGAGTTCATTGGTTCTTGTGGGTTATCCGGGCTGTGTAACCGTGGTCTTGGTATTTTCTTTCCTGACGTTTCGCCAGCAGCTGTGGCAGGCATCTTCAGAGGAGTCACACTGAAGGACAGTGTCTCTCAGTGTCAAGTATGTAGGAAGAGTAATATATAGTCAGAAAGGGGTTGGGTTTGAGCTGAATCATTGTCCTGCAAAAAGTATCCAAGGTAATGTGCTAATCATTGTCCTGTAAGTATCAAGATAATGTGCTAATGAGGGTGTGGTATGTTAATATGGAACCACTGTATCCTGAAGTGATCTGATAATGTGTGCAATCCAAAGCTAATCTGCATGGCTATTGTTGACTGTAGTCTTTGTTAGTCTGGAGGTTTTCAGGACAGGAAGCCAAGCCTTATTCATTCTTAAACTTATTCATTCTTTTCAGTTTTCAGCTTTTATTTGTTCCTACACTCAGATGTCAAAACCTATACATGTAGCATAGGGTGCAGCAATTTACAGCTCTTTTTGTTGACTGTTGGGTATTATCTGCAATTTTGCTTGTACAAAACAAAGGAATGTATACTTTTAAATGCCATAAATATGTTAAACAGTATAATTTGATGTTAACCATGGTATAAATCATGCATTTTATGTTAAAGCAGTAAAATAAGTTTAGGCTAGGCTTGTGAAGAACGTAAGCATTGCGTTTTTTTCATTTTTTTCTCAAAAAATATTTTTTTTTAGGGAATTTTTGTTCTCTGTGGCTTCAAAATTTTCAGAAATATTACATCTCGAAGTAAGACTTCACTGGTGGGTGAGCAAAGCATCAGTACCTTATCACCGCCCAAATTCTTTCCTGTCCCTGTAATCCATAATGGGAAGAGCAGTGGCTGAATGAGAAAGTATCTGCTTTGCATGCAGAAGGTCCCAGGTTCAATCCCTGGCATCTCCAGTTAAAAAGATCAGGTAGTAAGTGATGTGAAAGACCTCTAGCTGAGAACTCAGAGAGCTGCTGCCAGTCCAATTGAGTAGACAGCTTCACGATCCCTGATAGTTCCAGTTAAAGGATCTCCGATAGCAAGAGTTGGGAAAGACCTTTTGCTGCCTGAGAATAACAGTTAGTACAATACTGAGCTACATGGACTGACTCTCTGGCTTGGTATAAGGTAGGGTTGCCAACCTCCAGGTTATGGCTGGAGCTCTCCTGCCATTACAACTGATCTCCTGCCGATAGAGATCAGTTCACCTGGAGAAAACGGCCGCTTTGGCAATTGAACTCTATGACATTGAAGTCCCTCCCCAAACCCTGCCCTCCTCAGGCTCCGCCCTAAAAACCTCCCGCTGGTGTCAAAGAGGGGCCTGGCAACCCTAGTATAAGGCAACTTCATAGGATCATAGGAAAACTAGCCAGTCTACATGGCTCGGGGGCTGCTTTGGAAGCTACAAATCATGGTAGTGTCTGCTTGTCTTGTTGCCACATATCGGAGGGTGCGCATGATACCACTCCCGGGATGGCACTTCCTTTCTGCATCATTCGGAACATTCTGCCATTGGAAAAACCTCTTCCCTCTTGGGGTCTGAGGGGTGGTTGAGGCTGTGCCCTCATCTACTCCAGTGATGGGGCTGCAATAAAAATCACCAGCTTCCATCCAGTTTCCTTTCCGCAGTAAATACATAGCCACTTATTCCTAACTCTCCGTTCCTCTGTCGGATGTAACAACTGGAGAACGGCTCATAAACCTCTTCCCTGCCTTGCATTTGTGAAAAGAATTCTTTTTCTGAAAGCGTGCCCTAGACTATTTGAGAAAATGCTTTTGGCATGCTGGGAAGAGGGCCACTAAAGCAACACATGTCTTTTCTCTAATATATTTGTAATAAATGCAAACAAAAAAAGAAAGGACCTTTATCATTATGTAAAGAATAGTAAAGCCCTACGGGAATACCACTGTGATTATACAAGCTGTTTTCTTCATGACAGCTATTTGCAAAAGGATTTGTAGTGCAGTGGAAAATGTGTAAGGAGCAGAAAGCAGAATATCGCTGTAACTATTTCAAGACTGAGGCCATGAAGATTCTATTGGAAAGAAAAGAGACCTTCTTTGTGCTTCTCAGACTAAAGACAAAGAGAAATAGGGTTAGTCATAGAATCATAGAGTTGGAAGGGACCACCAGGGTCTTCTAGTCCAACCCCCTGCCCAATGCAGGAAATTAACGACTACCTCCCCACCCACATCCCCAGTGACCCCAACCCTCCCCCCCAGTCATATCTACCATGTTCTGCTCCAGAGAGATTGGAGCTTTTGCCTAATTCTATTCAGCCTTCCAGGTCATGTTCTGGAATTCTGTGCATTCTGGACCAGCTTCCTGGCCTAACTGCATATACACAAATTAGGGGTGTGCATAAATATATTTTGGTAAAATTTGGGTTTGGGTTTATTGGGCCTGATTGTTTTCGGGAAACTCAAAATAAACCGAATTCCCATATCGGTAAATATGGGAATTAGGTTTATTTTCGGGTTCCCTGAAAAAATTCAGCCCTGGGGGAGCATTAGTTGAGGTAGAGCCCCCAAATGTGCAGGGACTCTCCTTGCAAGAACCCCCAAGTTTGTTGAAGATTGGCTTGGGGGGTCTGAAGTTGTGGGGTCTGGAAGAGGTCGCCCCCTCCTGCCTCCATACACGAGAATTGGAAGGTAAGAGATTCTCTGTTCGCTAATTGGCTAATGCTTCTCTATGGAGGAGGGAGGGGGCGACCTCGCCAGAGCCCATAACACTGGACTCCCTGACCCAATCTTTACCAAACTTTGGGGTTCATGCAAGGAGAGTCCCTGAAAGCTTCCCTGAAAATTTGGGACCTCTACCCCAAAAAATGCCCCCACAGGAGCTTCACAAAACATCCACCATAGACTGTTGTGGTGAGAATTTTCCATTAGCCAACTTCCGCTACATAGAAGCAATCCTGCCGAGTCCAATCGCCAAAGCGGCCATTTCCTCCAGGGGAACTGATCTCTATCGTTTGGAGATCAGTTGTAATAGCAGGAGATCTCCAGCTACTACCTGGAGGTTGGCAACCCTATTGCCATGTGATATGCTGGCATTCTCCTCTGCATGTATGCAAAGGCCTGTAGCGTAGCTTAAGAACTTGCTGGCATCTGCTACACTTTCTGAGTGATCCCGGTATGTCCAGGATATCTTTTTGAGCCAGTTCCATCCGAGCCAGAACCACGCATTCTAGAATGAATTGGCTGGGAAGATGTTTGCTGCAGAGTTTATTCTGTACCTAAGATACAAGGAGCCCCGTGGCGCAGAGTGGTAAGCTGCAATACTGCACTCCAAGCTCTGCTCACGACCTGAGTTCGATCACAACGGAAACATTTGCCTTGCATTATGCACACCACTTTTTATTTATGTCGCAAATGCATGATTTATGCAAATCATTATTTATTCAAAATAGATTTGCAATTTGTCAAGAAGGCTAAAAACTAGATTACTCTTCTCTACTTCAAGTTTCTTCTTCACATCTTTTTTCCTTCGTTCATTTGTTCCTTCCATCCATCAATAGCTTCGATTAGTTGGGTTCCTCGCTAAGCTCTCTTAAATCTGAGTAACATGGTTTCAGGTTACCAACAAAAGTGGATTTGATTCCTTCATTAGATACAGTAAAGTTCTATGCAGAAACCTGAAATATTACCATTCTTCTTGATTAAAGGGGGATTAAAGTTTGTTTCAGCTTGATTAACGTTTGTTTCAGGGCGCCTCAATGCCATAGAGTCCAATTGCCAAAGCAGCTATTTTCTTCAGGTGAGTTGATCTCTGTTGGCTGGAAATCAGCTGTAATAGCAGGAGATCTCCGGCTAATACCTGGAGGTTGGCAACCCTACAAATACTGCAGGGTTCCTTCTAGCAGGGAGAGGTGAACTGAGCTGTTTGGATCAAGATGGAGAAATGGCGATTGCGGTTTTGGAAGCCAGGCTGAAGTCCAAATCCACTGGAGGCAGGTGGGTGGTGCTGTAAAGGAAAACAGGCAAGATTGGCAAGAGCAGGGAAAGCTCAAGAGAAGCTTGCAGGGTCATGAAGAGGAGTTGGGACAGGCAAGAACAGGAACGATGAGCAACTTCTATAAGCAGCACACCCACAAATGGCTTTAGTGTACGTTCAAGGAGTTCCCAGGAAGGGGAAATTAACCAAATTAATTTGGCAACTGATTGGCAGAGGTTAAGAAATGAGAAAAACCAGAAATCTACTTGAGTCCAGAAAATCCACTGAGAAGAGCTGTAGGGGATTGAGGGCTTCTGGAAGGCCCAGGAGTGAAGTCTATAGTGCTCTGTAGCTGCTGCCGCTGCTGCTTTTTTCCCCTTGAGGGCTTCTCTCAAATTTGGGTATAATACTAAAGAACTGATCTAGAAGTGGGAGGAGGGATGATACAGATGCAGGCCAAGTCTGCCTGCTTTCGTACTCTGATAAGTGGTAAAATTAAACAATGTTAGGTTTCGCTACAGGAGAGAAGAATAGTTCGTTTTCATACCCCGCTTTTCTCTACCTTTAAGGAGTTTCAAAGCGGTTTACAATCACCTTTCCCTTCTCCTCACAACAAACACCTTGTGAGGTAGGTGGGGCTGAGAGAGAACTGAGTTCAGAAAGAACTGTGACTGGCCCAAGGTCACCCAGCAGGCTTCATGTGTAGGAGTGGGGAAACAAGCCCGGTTCACCATATTAGAGTCCTCATGTGGAGGAGTGGGGAATCATACCCGGTTCTCCAGATTAGAGTCAGCCGCTCTTAACCACTACACCACGCTGGGGACAGATTTCATTTGAGCAACATTTGAGATTTCATTTGAGCAACATAACAGTTCATTGTCAGTAACTAGATACAACAAAAGTCAGCAAAGGTGCCATTTTCTCCTTCTGTTTTTACTCTTGAACTCCGTGGTATTTTAATATGTGACTAACAGTAGAATTATTATTTTTTGCTTTCATGTCACAGCTGACTTGTGGTGACTCCATGCCGTTTGCAAGGCAAGAGACATTCAGAGGTGGGTGGTTTGCCATTACCTGTCTCTGTGTAGCAAACCTGGATTTCCTTGATGGTCTCCATCCAAATTCTAACTGGGGCCAACCCCTCCTAGTTTTTGAGATCTGACGAGATCGGGCTAACCTTGGCTATCCAGGTTAGGGATCCGGGTCTGTGTATGATAGATAGATAGATAATTTATTTGCGGCACTTAACCAGTCAAAACATGATAAAATAGAAAGCATGGACTAATAGATTCTTACAATCAAAGAATTACAGTCCGAGTCTTAAAACATTTTTAAAACATTTTAAAAAAGAGTTACAGCTGGGACACATCTGTCAATTGCGCTGTTCTAAGGCGATGAATTTTCATTGCTGCTAAACAAAATTTTGCAACTTGAAGAGTGGTTGAAGGATTGCCCCCTTGTAGGAGCATCTCAAACCTTTCACCTGCCCTGTCAGGTCTCAATCTCGATAAGGGGCTCAATAAACTTCGAACGGGGTAATGAATAGAAATTGCAGTTCAGCTCAACAGTTTCTAAGTCCCCTGATTTGCAGGGGCAGAATCTCTCTTCCCAGGGTGTCTTCTTATATTTCCCCTCAAGCAAAGCAGATGGTAAGGCTGCACATCTGGCCAGGGTAAAGGCCCTTGTATAATTATTTATCTCTAAATAGTGGAGATAGGCTGCTGGTGCTAAGATGTATTTAGTATGGAGGGGTGCAGTGAATAGAGGCGCCCTTGCTAGATCTGTTTGTCTCTCGATGTCTTTGATTCTTTGGGATATAATTAACTTAGCTTGTTCCCACCCTAACTGAAGTAAAGCTGGGGGTGTAAAACCCAAGTTGTTTAATTGGACATCTATGGCTATCACCCATCTGGATCTAAAGGAGTCACATAGGATCAGTGTGAGGGTCTGTGTATGCAATCATACACAGAGTTAAATTGTTCTAAGCCCATTGACTACAGCGGATATAACGCTGCTTAGGATTGCGTGTGACTAATTGGGCTTAACATATTCGGCGAGCAAAGGAGCATGTTCTTTAGAAACTGTTTGATGCACTGAATCTGCACATAAAGAAGAGAAATATTGCCGTAATGTGGCTGTATGTTTTGGCAGGAATACATGCGTTATGAGGCAGGGTGAGCTGATCTCTCTGTCCACAGTGACGTTCCTTCTATTGCAAGCACTGCTAATCATTCTTCTGCACAAACAACATTGCAAGTGCTATTATTTGAAGTCCCTGTCTGGAAACAGATGCTGCACTAATTGAAGTTGCTGGGAAAGTGGGATTTGTTTAGCTCGCAACAATTATTCCTCATATATGTGTGTGTTAAATGGCATCAAGTAGCTTCCCACTTATGGCGACCATATATGTGTGTGTGTGTATTCCCCCCCTCCGTGGGTTGACAATAACCACCAAAGGGGGGAAGAAGGAGGAGGAGTTGATTTTCTCTACCACTTAAGGAAGACTCAAACCGGAGTACAATCACCTTCCCTTCCCTTCCCCTCCCCACAACAGACACCCTGTGAGGTAGGTGGGGCTGAGAGATCTCTAAGAGAGCTGTGACTTGCCCAAGGTCACCCAGCTGGCTTCATGTGGAGGAGTGGGGAAACCAACCTGGTTCACCAGATGAGCCTCCGTCACTCATGTGGAGGAGGAACTTCAATGCCATAGAGTCCAAATGCCAAAGCGGCCATTTTCTCCAGGTGAACTGATCTCTATTGGCTGGAGATCAGTTGTAACATCAGGAGATCTCCAGCTAGTACCTGGAGGTTGGCAACCCTAAGCATTAGATTTCTACATTCTGAACTTCCTACACATAGAAAAGTGGCATTCTATCTTGGATTTTCCCCAGATATGCTAGCTTGCAGATGCAAGGAGGGTTTTTAAAAAACCTTCAGCATAAGGGCACATTCAAACATCTGATCAACTCTGCAAACTGAAATGGTACAATCAGCACCAGATGAGTCTGCTGATTGTATCTCTCAGCTCTTAGCTTGGGGAAATTTCCTTTGAAGCAGGAGCCTAGGTAGGCATTAGCAGCGAACTAGTCTGTTCCCATTCTTTCAGTGTTTTCCATTTTTTCTCCTGGCAATTAGCTCTTGGATCCTTTTTTTCCCCTTTAGGGTACTTTTTTCTTAATTAGAAGCTACTTTGCAGGCAACTAAGGTTTCTCCCCCAGTTGATGGAAGAGGCTGTTTCGGGAGGTAAATTGGGAGCGACAATGCAAGTCTTGAATAAGGCTGAGAAAATCTCCAGCTGCTTTTCCTCAGCCATTTGCGAAACCACCTATCATTTTTCTCATGCAACCAGCACTTAGAGAAAGCTAAACAAGAAAGTTCTCAAGCATATCTCCTACATATCCTGGTGGGTTTAGGTCAGTCGGTTTGGTGGCAGGTCTGCACAGTGGCTTTGCCTGGTTTAAACAGGGTTGCCATTTCTTAGTAGGGAAATATCTGGATATTTGGGGGATGGAGTTGGGGAAGGTGGGTTTTGGAGAGGAGAGGGACCTCTCAACAGGATATAATGCCACACAGTCCACCTTCCAAAGCAGCCATTTTCTCCAGGTGAACTGATCTCTGTGACTTGGAGATCAGTTGTAATTCTGGGAGATCCCCAGGCCACACCTGGAAATTGATCAAAGGCCTGGAGAAAAATGTCTTGTCCCTTTAATAGAGTTTTGGTGGGATATTATTTACCAGGTGTTCTTAATTACCGGTACTTCCATGCCATGGAAAGCTTCAGCTGCCCCTTTCTACACATTATGCTTCTGTTTAAAGGGACAGGACCTTTTTCTTTAGGCCTGTTGGCAACAAAGTAGCTTACAAGAATACAAAAATAATATTTAAATAATCAAAAAAGAGTATGTGAAACAACATCCTGGGCTGATCTTGGATCCACTGGACCCTCTTTTCTCTCTCTTCCATAATACTAGAACGCGGGGTCATCTGCTGAAGCTGGAGGGTGAGAGATTCAAAACAGATAAAAGGAAGCATTTCTTCACACAACGCACAGTTAAATTGTGAAACTCTCTGCCCCAGGATGTGGTGATGGCTGCCAACTTGGAAGGCTTTAAGAGGGGAGTGGACATGTTCATGGAGGAAAGGGGTATTCATGGCTACTAGTAAAAATGGATACTAGTCATGATGCATACCTTTTCTCTCCAGGATCAGAGGAGCATGTCTATTATCTTAGATGCTGTAGAACACAGGCAGGACAATGCTGTTGCAATGGTCTTGTTTGTGGGCTTCGTAGAGGCACCCGGTTGGCCACTGTGTGAACAGACTGCTGGAATTGGTGGGCCTTGGTCTGATGCAGCAGGGCTTTTCTTATGTTCTTATGCTTTTATTTCACTCAAGAACCCATTTGGCTCTTTCCAAAAGGCTCATACCTCTGGCCACACCTGGGTTTAAATACTTGCAAAAAGGAAGGGAAACAGATGCTTAGCTGAGAAGTAATGCAGCTAGCAGAGATGTTCCCTAAATTTCCTTCCTTTATTTCCAGCATGGTGTAGTGGTTAAGAGCAGTGGACTCTAATCTGGAGAACCAGGTTTGATTCCCCACTCCTCCACATGAAGCCAGCTGGGTGACCTTGGACTAGTCACAGCTCTGTCAGCCTCATCTCTCAGCCTCACCTACCTCACAAGGGGTGAAAACGCATGGTCGCTTTAGCCTCCATTATTCCCTATTTCAGCCAGGATTCAGCCAGGATCGAACGCATGCGTTTTGCCGAAGTGCGTTCAATCCTGGCTGAATCCTGGCTGAAACAGGGAATAAAGGAGGGGGCTAAAGCGACCATGCGTTTTCGCCCAAGGTGTCTGTTGTTGGGAGAGCAAGGGAAGGCTATTGTAAGCCTGTCTGATTCTCCTGAAAAGATAGAGAAAATCGGCATATAAAAAGCATCTCTTCTTTTTCTTCCTTCTCCCTGCTACTTTTTCTCTGAATTGTTTTTCTTACTTATTTTGAGGAAATTAGTCTTGAGTTAGCTGCCGACATCTGTCAGAGCCATGTGAATGTAATTCTCAAGTGATTCCTCTGAAACAGAATACCGCTGCCTACTCTATCTTCTCCTCTTGCTGTTTGGCAGAGATCTCTGCTGAGATAGAGGCATATTTTCACAATAGATCTTCTGAGAGCATATTCACCAGCTGATGCCACGCTTCTGTACGCCACAACGCCCACAGGAAAAACAAAAGAGAATTCCCATGTATTCCACTGGAGTGTTTAGACACACTTTTTTGTTATTGCTGAATCTATTGCTTTGGAAGATCCCATTTGCATCCGTTTGCTGCCAGTTCTTGTTTGCATCGGCGCTCCGTCCCCTTGCGCAGATATCCTAATCTTTTTTTTTTTTTTACAAGCTTAAAAATGGAATGGCCCATGTCAACCATTTTTTGACAAATTTACGTGAAATAAGATAAGTTTTAGTTTGGGGATAATGTTCTTGTTTTCAAATTAATGTGTTTTTTTGCTGCACATCGTTAAGAAGGTGATGGTGTTTGATATTTAAAAGTTAGACTTCACCTCGTGGAGCCATTACAGAGCGAACAGATAAAATAACTATTGTGAATTCAGTTAATGTAGTATTATAGAAATAAAAGTTAAAGTAGGCAAGTAGGATTTTTCTTTTTTTTAGACTATACTAGTATAGAACTTAAGGAGCCCCGTGGCGCAGAGTGGTAAGCTGCAGTACTGCAGTCAAAAGCTCCGCTCACGACCTGAGTTCGATCCCGACGGAAGTTGGTTTCAGGTATCCGGCTCAAGGTCACTCAGCCTTCCATCCTTCCGAGGTCGGTAAAATGAGGACCCAGCTTGCTGTGGGTAAAGGGAAGATGACTGGGGAAAGCACTGGAAAACCACCCCGTAAACAAAGTCTGCCTAGTAAACATCGGGATGTGACGTCACCCATGGGTCAGGAATGACCCGGTGCTTGCACAGGGGATCTTTACCTTTACCTAGTATAGAACTTACATATTAACAATCATTATCATTATCATGCCAATAAAGGTGACTGAAATTTGAAACTGAAACTGAGTAAACTGATATTGAGGTTGACTAATTCAATTTTATTATTTTTAATAATCGGGGGCTACGATGAATATGGCGAGCTTGAGCACTGTCAATACATATTCTGTGCTTTTATTCCTTGTTTGTGTTATTCCCCTTTTCCCTTTTACTTCTGTATCCCCTGAATGAAAAAAAAATTAGGTTAAAAAAACCGGAATGGCCCGATTAGAGAGCTTCCCTTCAGATCCCCCGGTCATACATACACAATTTTACAATGCACGTCCTGACATATACACAAACATTGTACAAGGTAAAAATAAAAATAAAATCCTTTTATTCTGTGGGGCTTTATGTTAAAATAGTTCATGTGCCTTAAAACATGGTTCACGGCTCACACCTTGTATATGGTGTTCAGCATTTTCAACAAACGTAAAGAAAGTAAGGCAGAGGCAAAAGTCAGGGTTCAAGGTTCAGTTTACAAAGGCCATTACAAGAGTTAAACATAAAAAAAATTAAAAATCATTGATAAAAGTTACATTTTAGTAACAAATTAAAACTCGAGGCACTTATCAGAGCCGGAATTTATCAGAAAACTGCACAAAGAACCTTGTTAAAAGTTTGACATTCAAGGTAAGCTGGAATTTAAATAGAATAAAAATAAACATTGAAACCATTCAGAACTCGAAGTAAAAGCTGTGAAATAAAAGAAACCCTGGTACTGAAATCTCAAGCCCGTTACAGTTTTGGTCCCAATCTTTAAGCAACTTCCTAGATCAGATTCACATTTGTGGATAGGAGATCCTACTTCACATCCACTTCTTGTGGATAGAATTTACAGATCAGTTCTGTTATGTTTTAGTACTTTGGGCCAACCTGACCCGGGGTTTTTGTTTTTTTGCGGCTAAAGCACTGGTTCCCAACCGGGGGTCCGTGGACCCCCAGGGGTCCGCGAGAACTAAATTAAGGTCCACGAAACAAAGTTTTAAACCCATAATAAATTAATATTTTCAATTAAAAGTTCTCTATTATAAATATATATATATATTCAAAAATTATTCTAAGTTTAATGTTTAACTAACAGTTATGATTAAAGTTTATTTTCAAATTCTCTGAATTTTTATTTTGAACCTTGGGGTCCCTGCACCGAACAAAAAAGTCCTAGTGGTCCCTGGTCAAAAAAAGGTTGGGAACCACTGGGCTAAAGCAAAGAGGGCAACTGTATAAGAGACGACTGGTTCCATATCTGCAAGGAGAGATAAGACTTTCTCCATCACAGTACATTGGACCAGATGGGCCAGAATTGTCTCCAAAAACTTTTTGGACTCTGTGGCATTGACGTCCCTCCTCTACCCAACCCCTGCCCTCCTCAGGCTTCGCCCCCAAAATCTCCACGTATTTCCCAACCCAGAGCTGGCAACCCTAGCTACAGGTCAGTTTCCCCAGTGGGGCCAAGACCAGCTCTATGGGGCCGTCTCAGGTCAGGAGAAGACAGAGCCTCTTCTCCCCGTACACCGTGGGTCCTGAACCAGATCAAGCTTGCATGTGTGAGGCACGTGTGACACCTTTGGCATGCAGATGAGATGCAATCTGGACTTAGGGTTGCCAGCCTCCAGGTGGTGGCTGGAGATCTCCCGGTATTACAACTGATTTCCAGGCAACAGAGATCAGTTCACCTGGAGAAAATGGCCACTTTGGAAAGTGGACTCTAGGGCATTATACCCCATTCAAGCCCCTTCCTTCCCCAAACTGCCCCCTTCTCAGGCTCCACTCCCTCACTCCCAAATCTCCAAGTATTTCCTAACCCGGAGCTGGCAACCCTATCTGGACTGGTTGAATCAAGTGATTCCTCCAGGAAAATTCAGCCCCTATTATTGACAGTTGTGCCCATCGTGATTGTGGCAGAGAGATTTTAGCTTATCTTCTGCTTTTGCATGAGTGTAATGGGAGACCAAACCTCTGTCACCCTTTCTGCTTTAAAAATCCGTGCCATTTCTGCCCGCTTCGAAACGAAACGTATTAGACGCTTGGCTGCGCAAAGGGAGGTCTGGAAGTTGATCCTTTTTGTATCAAAAGTACAATGTGTTGACTTTAAAAGCGTGCTCTTATCCCCTTGACTGTAAACACATGCGCCTTGAGAATGTAAATCTGAGGCTTAAAAATACATCTTCATTGCTCCATCTCATATAGTCTGTGTACCTTTTGTAACCTTGTAAAGCTGTCAGTCTCAGGACATTTTGCACGCTGAAGAAAAATCACTGTTGCGCCTGGAGCAAGGAACATGAATGTTGCAATCCTGGCCCCTCCTCCTGTGAGAAGAGAGTACATGTACATAGAGCGCGATTCCCACACGGTCGAGAGGCTGCCTGTCTGAGACGCCAAGCTCCATAAAGTGCGGATTTCCCTTTCTGCTCCTGGCTGTGTTCGTTCCCCCGGGGACTCGTTTCCCCTCTGGATTTACTGAATTAATTGAAAACTGCCTTACCGGACTTGAGCCTTTCATTTCCTTGTCCAGGAAGCTCGCCTGAGCCGACATGGATTCATCCAGACTTCGTTACTCCAGAAAAGTGAGTGCTGCGCTTCGACCTTATTCTTGCAGCTGTTTGCATTTGAGTTGCCTTCACATATATATATGTGTGTGTGTGTGCCTGTAACGCAGCATCGTGTGGGATTTTGCTTTACTGGCAAAGTCAGACGAAGTCTTTGCGTGACCATAAAATTAATATCAATGGAGCGCAATTACCAGTTGTGTCGCTCTCCGGTCAAGTGCTAAAAATATCCCAAGCCGAGACCTGTCACTGGAGTTGCTCGCCCCAAAATTTACAAGGCTGGGTGGACTTGCAGAGATAGTTGAGAAGGATCTTTTAAAAAATGCACGTCAAAGTGTACATTGGCCGAACTTGCTAGAGCTATGTTGTTGTTATTAGGCTGGCCGTATGACGCAAAGAAGCTGGGTGTGACGGAAAAAAAAACCCTATTTCAAAGGTAAATGTAGGCATTAGCAATGCACACCTGTGGAACCGGTCAGGAGCTTTCTGTGGTTTCTTTCTTTCAGATAGGCAAGTGTCTGAGGAGCTGTGGCTCAGTGGTAGAGCATCTGCTTGGCATGCAGAAGGTCACAAGTTCAGTCCCCGGTGTCTCCATTAAAAAGGATCAGGTAGTAGGTGAAGTGAAGAACTTTTTCTACCTGAAACACTGGAGAGCTGCTGCGGTCTGAGTGGACAGTACTGACCTTGATGGAATGACTGGTCTGATTCAGTACAGGATAGCATCATGCGTTCATGTGTGACATACAAATAGGTGCACAAAAGGACACAGACATGTGGCATATTTCTTTCTCCACAATGGAAATGATTGATTGGGACTGCAATCCAAAGTTGCCGTCATCAAAAACTTAAGACCCTTCTGAAGAGCCAGTGCGGTGTAGTGGTTAGAGTGTCAGACTAGGATCTGGGAGACCCAGGTTCGAATCCCCACCCATGCCATGGGGGACCTTGGGCCAGTCACACATTCTCAGCTTAAGCCTACCTCACAAGGTGACTGTTGTCAGCATAAAATGGAAGTGAGGACAATGATGCAAGCTGCTTGTGTCCCCATTGGGATAAAGGTGGGGAAGCAAGCAAGCAAGCAAGCAAGCAAAAATTGGGGATGTGTAAATTAAGCTTTCTGTGATCTACATGACACATTACTCACAGATTCACCCCAGGTCCTGCCAAGCAGGTGTCTGCTGTGAGCTTCTGGGTAAAACTTGATTCCCGAGTGAGCAGGGGCCTAATTCAGATGAGGACTTGCAGCCCCTGCCACCCATGCCATTTCAGTGACCTTAAGCAGGCCTAGGGGGTCTCTTTTGCCCCATTGGGGGCTACATGCATACTGGATGGGCTTCAGCCCCCTCTCCCCATGTGTCATGGCTCCAGTCCGAATTAGAGGGACCCCCATGTCTTGTAATCAAGTGTCACCCAGTAACTCCCAGCACAATCTGCTTGACAGAACCCAGGAACAATGTGTTGTGTCATTTGGCCCTTATGCGTCAGACCTTCCACATTCCAAGATGTTTCAGCCAAGGAAGTACTCCTGTATTTTTTGCTCAGCCGGGGAGAACGGGGTATTAAATTGAAACAATAAATAAATATAAAACTAAAATGGGTGGCCAGTGTAAGCAGAACTTTTGTGCCATGCTGACCTTTCAGTGTTAAGGTTGCTATACCTGACCAAACCTTGCTATGATGCGCATAGATTGCTTGCGCGTCTGTTTTCACTAATGTGTTTGTTCTGGAAGGCCATTAGTTGGCACGGAGGCTTTTTGCGATGCTCCACCGACCACAGTGCCACATTTCATTTGTAGCCAGTGTTTCTTCGAAAGCATTTTATGTGCACATTATTATAAATGCAAAGATAAGCCATGCGTTGCTCATCCCAAATAAGGAGCACGTTCCATGTTGTTTTGTATGTGAAATCTTCACACCTCAGTGGCTTGTCGTTAAGATTTCAGAAGGGAAATTAGCTGCACATCCCTTCCTTTGCTGACATTATTCCAGGTGGGTGATTTTCTGTTCGAAGTTTCTGTGTGTTCACTTGGCAGCACAGTTTTAGGCAGTAGCTGTGTGTTCAAATGGATGCCAGTCCTAGCTGTTGAACATGCAGTGGACACAAACTGGGCGCCTGACATTCAAGCAGCGACCCCAAAACACTTACATTTAGGCTTTAAGCCACTGAAAGTGTGGACATTGGAAATTTGACATTTGAATGGAATTATATAAAGAAGGTAGAACACAGAGGCATATTCCATAATCATAGAATCATAGCATCATAGAGTTGGAAGGGACCACCAGGGTCATCTAGTCCAACCCCCTGCACAATGCAGGAAATTAACAACTACCTCACCCCCACATCCCCAGTGACCCCAACCCTCGCCCCGCCATGCAGGATCCCACAATCAAAGCACTTCCGACAGATGGCCATCTAGCCTCTGCTTAAAGACCTCCAAAGACGGGGACTCCACCACCCTCCGAGGCAGCGCATTCCACCGTCGAACAACCCTCACCGTCAGAAAGTTCTTCCTAATGTTTAGGTGGAAACACTTTTCTCTTAGTTTAAATCCATTACTCCGTGTCCCAGTCTCTGGAGCAACAGAGAACAAGCTAGTTCCCTCATCAACATGACATCCCTTCAAATATTTAAACATGGCTATCATGTCACCCCTTAACTGTCTCTTCTCCAGACTAAACAAACCCAGCGCCTTAAGTCTTTCCTCATAGGGTATGGATTCCAGACCTTTGACCATTCTGGTCGCCCTCCTCTGGACACACTCCAACTTGTCAACATCCTTCTTAAATTGTGGAGCCCAAAACTGGATTGTTGGGGATGGGGGCGTTCTTACAAAGCACCAGTCTTGCTGAACAACTTCTGAACAATTTCTTTTTCTCTGCGCTGTGATGTCTGGTTTTCTGGGTCTCCATCGTGCTGAAGTGGTATGCATGATCCGCGTGTGAATAAGACACACATAAATAGCACATGCATCCCCGACCCACATTTATAGCCCCACTGATTCAAAAATTCATCAGCCACTATTGCTGGAGTTTCTCTAGAGTGACAGCTGCAAATAAAATAAAATAAAATAAAAATCCATTCATTAGTCCACTGACTCTGAATGCAAGGCAGAAAAGGGGTGGGATAGCCCTTGAATCCCTAATAGAGGAGAGCCTCTATATGTATAGAAGAATTTGTTTAACTTACGGCAGTGCATACCAGGTGAAAGGTGTGAAATTCCAACTTGGAAACGGGCACCCAGTTACCATTTCTTTCGAAAATGCTTTATTACTTGGGATGATTTTGCTATGTTTAGAATATTCCAAGTTGAATTAACTTGTGCATCCAAGGATGGGCCACTGCTTATTTTCCGGTCATTTGCAGATCGCCGTCTCGTCGCCAATAATTAAACAAATGAAATAATAACATGATGTTGCCGCTTTTATCCGAGATTAAAAAGGGCATTTGGTTCTCTCTCATACTGTTCTCTGCCGTGATGGGAGTTGTAATTGCTGGTTACAATTCTGTAGATCAAAAACAAAAAACCCCAAAACCCAGATGCATGCTCTAGTCTAATGTAGGGCTTATAATTAAATTAGAGACCAATATGCACACAAGGCAATTTAAGTCTCACCTGCCAAAAAATGCTCCAAAAACACTTAAACGAAGCTTAAGATATCATCCTTTTCCCCTGTCAGAGTTGCCTGATGCATGTTTGCCTCCTTGTGAGCAGTAGTGGCTGGGGGTTAGGACTGGGGTTGCAGGGCTGGGGGGGGAAGGATAAATCTCCCCTCTCCCCTACCTGTTTCTTTCCCTCTGCAAGCACCCTTCTGAGATGCACTTTGTGGCTATGCACAGACCAATGAATGTCTAGTTTGGCCCTTGCAAAACTGGTGTTGGAAAATACAGATGTGGCGGAATGGAAGGATAAACTAATGGAGTATGCAATTATGGCCAAAATGACCCACGTGATGAACAAAACTGACAATGGGACTTACGATCAATATACTGATAAATGGAAACTGTTCTACAGATACGTTGAGGCCGAAGGTTAATTGAAATAATGTTAAAAATTAAACACTATAAAATCATAAGGCAGGCTCCCAGTGTAGAGCAGAAAATTGTTTGGACAGTTACAAAACATATAAGATGGTTATTCTTTGAATGCATTTATATTCTTGCCCAGATAATAGCTAACACAAAAGTTATAAAAGTTGCAATGTAGTCTGCTGGATTAATCTTTTAAGATGAAGTGTTTATGCGGTTTTTCTTTTTATCCTTAGACGGACATCCTTTTATGATTACCCATCCCCCTTTCCCCTTTTGTATCCCTAATATAAAACAAATAAAATATTTTTAAAAATACACATTTCATTCAGTTGCATTGGACACAGAGCTGGGACTGCGTGCAGCTCCCATGGCAAACTCACTCTCGGTGGAAGGCGTGGATTTGAGACGGTGCAAAGTGGATTAGATGAAACCAGCAAACATATGTGTGTGTGGTTTTTTAAAAAAATATTTTTATTGCTTTTTATAATAAAACATACAAACAAAAAAGAAAAAAATTATAATAGTAATAAAATCATAATACAACAACAACAAAAAACATAAAATACACAAAAACATATACAGAGCACTAATTCACTACTAATACATTATTCTTTTCTCTTTATAAAACCCTATAGTGCCCTAAATCCAAAACCCCACCCCCCACCACTGTGCCCTTCACCATTGGACTTCCGGTGAAGTGTTATGACAATATATAGAACTCTATTATTATAATCATTAATTAAAAATCACATTAATTCATTAACTATACTTTTAAAATCCGTTTTTGCCAATTTATCCTAATATGCGGTGGCCTTTGACCATGTGTATTTAAATTCATCCATATCTTTACCATGTAAAGAGTCTGTGATTTTGGCCATCCGCATATACATCCATAGTTTTTCTCTCCACTCTTTAATTGAAGGTTTATTTGTTTGCTTCCATTTTTTAGCAATTGTAATTCTTGCTGCTGCAAAACTATATTGACATATGACTCTGTCACCTTTATCTAAATCTTTTTTTGGAATACCCAGTAAACAAAAGGCGGGATCTTTCTTAATTTTTAGTTTAATCAAATTATTAGTTTCATTCAAAACTAATCGCCAAAACCTCCTAATTTTTTTACAAAACCACCAAGCGTGCATAAATGTACCTATATCTATACCGCATTTCCAACAAAGAGCCTTATCTTCTTTTTTCATTTTACTTAGTAATACTGGGGTTATGTACCATCTATAAAACATTTTATATAAATTTTCTCTTATTTCATTCGTAATAGTGAATTTAAACTCCTTTTTCCACAAGTTTTCCCATATCTCCAAATCTATATTATAACCTAAATCTCTCATCCATTTCACCATCACTGGTTTAATCCTTTCCTGTTCTAAATTTGTTTCTATAAGTACTTTATAAATCCTTCCTATCAATCCTTTATTACCCTTAGATAATATAATCTCAAATTTAGATTTGGTTTGATTAAAACCCAACCTGTTATCCTTACTAAAAACATCCCTTAATTTATAGTACATAAACCAATCTTTAATCTGAAGTTCTTCACGTGATTTCAACACCCATGTCCCATCTTTATATTCTATCATTTCTCTATAATTATTACAATCCAAATTTAAATGTGCTCCTCTTCTCATAAATGCTTCTATGGGGTTAATCCAACCAGGAGTTTTACTTTCAAAAGAAGCTTTATATTTATTCCATGTTTGTAATAAATTTTTCCTGATAATATGGGAATTAAATTCTTTATTTACTTTCTCCTTCTCATACCATAAGTAAGCGTGCCACCCAAATCGCAGTTTAAATCCTTCTAATTCTAATAGCTTCGGGTTCTCTAAGAGAATCCAATTTTTAATCCAGGTGAAGCAAGCTGCTTGATAATACATTTTCAGATCTGGCAATCCCAATCCTCCTGTTTCTTTTAGCTCTATTAAATTATTATATGCAATCCTATGTCTTTCTTTACCCCAAAGAAACCTCATAATATCTTTCTTCCAATCTTCAAATATCTGTACACCTTTCACTATTGGTAGGTTTTGAAACAAAAAAAGCATTTTAGGTAATAACATCATTTTGATTACTGAGATTCTTCCCCACAGTGATAACGGCACTTTTTCCCAACTTATCAAATCTTTTTTTATCTGTTGCCATTGGTTTAGATAATTATATTGAAATAAATTAAGATTATTATTCGATATCCATATACCAAAATGTGTGTGTGTTAAGTGCCGTCAAGTCGCTTCTGACTCATGGCGACCCTATTAATGAAAGTCCTCCAAAATGTCCTATCTTTGACAGCCTGGCTCAGATCTTGCGAATTGAAGGCTGTGGCTTCCTTTATTGAGTCAATCCATCTCTTGTTGGGTCTTCCTCTTTCCCACAAGCTCTGGAGGTTCTGCCTGGGCCACTGCCTTGCTGTTCTCAGGGAATGATAGTGAAGCCCATAGGAGTTGTGCAGTCTGTACAGCCAGATTTGTATTTACTGTCTCTGCTGTAGTGTTCCACGGGGAGAGAAAAGAAATTATGGCGGAGATGGATTGATTCAATAAAGGAAGCCACAGCCCTCAATTTGCAAGGCCTGAGCAAGGCTGTCAAAGATAGGACATTTTGGAGGACTTTGATTCATAGGGTCGCCATGAGTCGGAAGCAACTTGACGGCACTTAACACACACACGCACACAGCAAGAGTCAATGGCAGCAAAATTATTTTGTCGCTCTGCAATTGCACGCACACAGCAAGAGTCAATGGCAGCAAAATTATTTTGTCGCTTTGCAGTTGTATTCAGTACCCTGGGTCAATTCAACGAATCAAGTTGAGAGTAAGTCAGGATTCCTGCGTTAAGGTATAACCGCTAATCAGAATTTTGACAAAGCGGGATTCAAGATGGGATATAACTCTGGTTCCGATTTTTGTTTGGATTCCCTCCCACTAGCCAGAGTGAATTCAGCATCCAGTATTAGATGTCATTTTAAACTAAAGTTTAATCGCAATGTGATAGCTGAATGCAGCCCAAGTGATTATTTACCTGTGTGCATATGCCACCTTGCATCTTTGTTCTCAGAAAACAACAAGGTGGGATAAAAAACTCGATAAAATGCATCAACCATCCCAAAGAGAACTCTCATATTTCGCTGTTCCCCAAACACAACATTTATCCATGGAATTTGTTTACATATTCTGCTACCAACAACAGGTGAGAGATTAACAGTGATAACTAGCATTTATGCAGGCTTTAGAGAGTTCTCGACACTGTAGAGTCATTAAGCTGGGCAATCCTTTCAGCGATCTGTTAAGCAGGTCAATATTACTATGTCAATTTTGTGGAACTGGGGTAGGTGTGTAAGGCTGGGAAATAGTGGGTTGCTCTCCCGGTGCAGCCGTAAACAGAGGTACCCCTTCTAAGCCCATTGACTTCAATGGATTTAGAAGAAACAGAGGTACCCCTTCTAAGCCCATTGACTTCAATGGATTTAGAAGGGTGTCTGCTTAAGGACTGGATCACAATTGGTGACCCTGTTAGTCTGCCTGTAGCAGTAGAAAAGAACAAGAGCACCTTAAAGGTGCACCAGTAGCACCTTAAAGACTAACAAAATTTCTGCCAGGGTATAAGCTTTTGTGAGTCACAGCTCATTTCTTCAGATACAGTGAGCTGTGACTCATGAAAGCTCATACCCTACCAGAAAATATTTTTGTTAGTCTTTAAGGTGCTACTGGACTCTTGCCCTTTTTGACTACTGCAAACAGACTAACACGGCTACCCACTGTGAATTATCTTTTCTGATGCTTAAGGACTGCATTGGAAGTTACCACCATTGACGTCAATGGATTTGGAAGGGTGTCTGCTTAAGGACTAGATTAGGATGGGTAGCCGTGTTAGTCTGTCCGTAGCAGTAGAAGAAGAAGAGTTGGTTTTTATATGATGACTTTCTCTACCATTTAAGGAAGAATCAAACTGGCATACCATCACCTTCCTTTCCCCTCCCCACAACAGACACCCTGTGAGGTAGGTGGGGCTGAGAGAGCTCTAAGAGAGCTGTGACTAGCCCAAGGTCATCCAGCAGGCTTCATTTGTAGGAGTGGGGAAACCAACACGGTTCACCAGATTAGCCTCTGCTGCTCATGTGGAGGAGTGGGGAATCAAACCCGTTTCTCCAGATTAGAGTCCACCACTCCAAACCACTGCTCTTTACCACTACACCACACTGGCTCTCATGAGCTGTGACTCATGAAAGCTCATACCCTGCCAGAAATTTTGTTAGTCTTTAAGATGCTACTGGACTCTTGCTCTTTTCTACTTCTTAAGGACTGCACTGGAGGTTACATCCATTGACGTCTATGGATTTAGATAGGTGTCTGCTTAAGGACCACATTGAAAGTTGCCTCCACTGACTTGAATGGGTTTTGGAGGATGTAACTACGTTTAGGATGGCACTGCTAGTGGTTGTGAGGCTGAGGAAAGATCTGAACTGGGAATTTCCTGGTTTGCATTTCAGTCACTGACTTACCTTGCTGCACTTAACGCTCTTGTATGAGATTCTGTGCAGATACGGGAGAGATTCAGCCCTTTACTTTTCCAGCTCATGCATGTTCCCATGTGAAGCTCAATCATCTCCTTTTCCTTAGCCAGTCCCTGCACCCAGTCTTCCCAGTCCCAGAATGCCACTAGCTTCTGTCTGCCTCATTTGAAGAGACGGGACCTTTAGTGCCTAAACAAGGTTAAGGCACACCCTTGCCCCCCCAGGGCAAATGAATGGACTGCTACACAACACAAGCAAGTCTAAGCGGTGAGCAATGTCTGGCATGTGTGCAAATGCCTTTGGTTTTGGTACCTGCGCCTGATCAAACCGATACCTTGTTGAGCCATGGGGCGTCCCAGCCCTTATGGAACACACCCTCTGAAAACTAGTTGGTATGAGGATTAGCAGCAGCCATTGAATTATAGATCCCAAAGCATAAGGAGAGCCAATGAAGGAGGGCATGTTGAATGGATTTAAAACTGGATAGATTTGACAATGTGGAGAGCTAGGAAAATCAGGTAACAAGTCTGTTTTATCACAAGCCCTGTGGAACTCCTTCAAGTCCCGCAGGGCCCTAATCCTCTGTTTGAGGACAGCAGCATACAGCTTTTGGGGTGGAGTCTGAGGAGGGCGGGGTTTGGAGAGGGGAGGGACTTCAATGCCATAGAGTCCAATTGCTACAGTGGCCATGTGCTCCAGGTAAACTGATCTCTATTGACTGGAGATCAGTTGTAATAACAGGAGATCTCCTGCCACCACCTGGAGGTTGCAGAAATCTTATTAATGCTACACATATATAACAACACAACATAGTATACATCACAAACAACAGAACTCAGTCACTATCCTATTACCAATATATACAGCGTGTACAGTACATGTAAAGTGCAGTCTCTATGTTACAATATAGTCTTCTTGGTGATTAATTAACACGGCTCTCAGAACAATCCAATGATTGGTATCATCCAAAATAATCCCATCTGTAAGATAAATGGGGTGTGTGTGGCCGTTTCACAGTCTTATTTCAGCCCCGTATCCAATCCTGCTAAATTCGGTTCTGGAATCAGATTAACTGATAGCAGGAGCAGGTTCAGCGACAGGAGGCTCAGCTAGATTTCGATTTTCAAGTATCCAAGTTGCTGCTGGTGGACAGTGGGGGTGCCTGGAAGAGGGAAGCAGCCAAAGGGTGGGAAGTGTGAGCTCCACAAAAATTCCACCAGGCAGAGCCTGAGGAGGGCGGGGTTTGGGGAGGGGAGGGACTTCAGTGCCATAGAGTCCAATTGCCAAATCGGCCATTTCACCTGGAGAAAATGGCTGCTTTGGCAATTAGAGTCTATGGCATTGAAGTCTCCCCTCCCCAAACTCCACCCTCCTCAGGCTCCACCCCAAAAACCTCCTGCCAGTGGCGAAGAGGGCCCTGGCAATCCTATCTAATATATATTTCTACTAGGGTTGCCAGCTCCGGGTTGGGGGTGGAGCCCGAGGAGGGCAGGGTTTGGAGAGGGGAGGGACTTCAATGCCATAGAGTCCAACTGCCAAAGGGGTCATTTTCTCCAGAGGAACTGATCTCTGTCACCTGGAGATCATTTGTAATAGCGGGAGATCTCCAGCCACCACCTGGAGGTTGGCAACCCTAATTTCTCCCCTACAGAACACTTCATGGTCCCAATTTTCTCTTCCCACTGAGATTTGTTCATGTTTGTCAGTTCAAGACTTTTATTTGCAGATATTTCAATTACATATGGAAAGGTCTGGCAGCAGTGCATCAGAATATATAAAAGTCGAAGGGTCATGCCTGGATTTCTCGGGTACCATCCCAATGTCCAACATGTCCCTGTATCTTTAATTCTTTCAAAAGATGTACGTTTATGTTCTTGACAAAAAGTGCACATCAGGATGTATTTATTTAGAAAAAAATTATGTCACCTCTCCAGGGAACCTTCTATAAGGTGTCTTACAAAACAAAACAAAACCAAAACAAAACATTACAAAGTTATTAATTCAATTCCAGCATTAAAAACCCAACAATAGAATATAAACATAACAATATAGACTACTGAGTAGCTTATAATAACAGTTTTCAGACTAAAAACACACTAAAATGTTGTTAAAATATCAACCCATTAATCTCTTGTCCAGCTGTTTATTTAACACGACTTTAATTCTTTCAACATGCAGTGCCTCCTTTTTATCAGGGCACCTTGTGTTCCCTGTTTGCAGATGGATAAATTTGCCTGTATTAGAGGGTTTTTGTTGGAATGAATCCAGCTGACCTAATAAACCAGATTACTCTGGCTCTGACCGGCCTGTCTTTATAATTACTTACTGCCCCATCAGTTTGTGTATTATCTGAAAACATCAATCAGTAAAAGAATGACTGTGCTCCTGATTTGTGACACTATAGAGTGGGATTGGCAAGGTAACAAATCCCTGCTGGGGTCGTCCATAACCAGAATTATGTACATTCTTGGTTTAAGGATAACAGGTCTTCCATGGATTGGTTTCTGGATCCATACCATTCAAAAATCCACTGTATGCAGCATTGGTCAGGCCACACCTGGAGTATTGTGTGAAGTTCTGGAGGCCCCACTTTAAAAGGGATGTGGACAGAATGGAGCGGGTGCAGAGGAGAGCGACTAGGGCAGGGGTGGGGAACCTTTTTTCTGCCAAGGGCCATTTGGATATTTATAATATCATTCGGGGGCCATACAAAATTATCAACTTAAAAATTAGCCTGCTATATTTGGTCAAACATTTAGCCAAGAGGCACGACCGGAGACGGCTCCGAGTGTCTGCCACATAGAGCGACTCGCTTTTGAGCTCTGGTGTCCCCAGCTGGGCCCAAGAGATTCAGGCAGGGCAGCATCCTTCTGAGCTAGAGATCTACCAGGACCCATGAAGGGCCAGACCAAATGATTTCGAGGGCCTTATACGGCCCCCGGGCCTGACGTTCCCCACCCCTGGACTAGGGTGACCAGGGGCCTGGAGACCAAGCCCTATGAGGAAGGGCTGAGGGAGTTGGGAATGTTTACTCTGGAGAAGAGGAGGTTGGGGAGGGACATTATTGCTCTCTTGAAGTATTTGAAGGGCTGTCACTTAGAGGAGGGCAGGGAGCTGTTCCTGTTGGCAGCAGAGGATAGGACTCACAATAATGGGTTTAAATTTAAGACGGAGAGGTACCGGCTGGATATTAGGGAAAAGTTTTTTACAGTAAGAGTTGTTTGACAGTGGAATTGGCTACCTAGGGAGGTGGTGAGCTCCCCCTCACTGGCAGTCTTTAAGCAGAGGTTGGATGAAAACTTGTCAGGGATGCTCTATGTGTGATCCTGCATTGAGCAGGGACTTGGACTAGATGGCCTATATGGCCCCTTCCAACTCTATTTCTAATTCTGAGGGCTGGTCAGAGCCTTTACATGAACATGTGAAGCTGCCTTCTACTGATTCAGACCATTGGTATACCAAGGTCAGTCCAAATGATAGCAGCTCTCCAGGGTCTCAGTTGGAGGTCTTTCACATCACCTACAACCTGATCCTTTTAACAAAGATGCCAGGAACAGAGCCTAAGATCTTCTGCATGCCAAAAAGATGCCCTGCCATTCAGCCCTTCTCAAAATACTCACATGAAGCTAACTTATACTGAGTCAGGTACCATTGTCTATTAAGGTGAATATTGTCTATTTAGACTAGCAGCGGCTGTCCAGGATCTCAGGTCGAGAGAGGTCTTTCACATCTCCACATTGGACCTTTCATTTTCTAAGATGCATTATAGTGCATTCCTATCCAGTCTACACTCATGCTTCCCTTGACCTGTGAGGGAATGTGCATTTAAATGGCTTCACAGATCTTTTAACCCCCCTTTCAAGATTGCTCTGCCCGAAAGCTGAATT
Organism: Euleptes europaea; assembly: GCF_029931775.1. Taxonomy (NCBI): domain Eukaryota; kingdom Metazoa; phylum Chordata; class Lepidosauria; order Squamata; family Sphaerodactylidae; genus Euleptes; species Euleptes europaea. The sequence continues at coordinate 105,750,232 of NC_079315.1, forward strand.
GAGTAGGAGAAAGCATTCTTTTGTGTAACAGATTGAGAAGCTGCAACCATTTTCTCTAAGAGGACATGAATATCTGAATGATTGCTCTGGATCTCATAGCTGGGCTATGAACACAATTTGAAATCCTTTTCAACCTCAAATTATAACTTGCTGCAGATCATTTAGGTGGACAGAGTCACTAAAAATGCACGTCCACCTTATCTTTTCAGCACCATTTGTTTGCAGATCCAGGTCGAAAGTGTAGGTCAAAACGCCAACTCTGTATTAACTTCAAAATTATTTATTATCTTTTAACTTTACAAGAATATTAATAGAAGGAATTTCTTTTGGAATTGAAAACGGCCAACACAGCTACAACTGTGATGACATAGGCGTAGCATGAAGGACTGGATTCTGAGACATCAGCCAACCCCATGTGGCTTGATGTACGGCCGACGAACCCAGCGAGCCCGCTGGGCTGCCTCCCCCCCCGTCCAAACAGTGGCAGGGCCATAATCACCGGGGCGAATGCCTCTAGGTGTTCCCTGTCCACATGAAGTGGCACAATCAGTGATCTCCCTTAATATTGCCACTAAGCAACCCCGGGGGGGGGGTGAACATACCATGTGTGGCAAAGAGGTACCATGCCTCCTGAACCTTCTGAATCCAGTCCCAATGCTTACCGGGTGGGAGGGTGGGAGCGACGAGAACGGCGACTGAGAGGGATCCTCCCGACCCTCCCTCTTATATTCTTTGGAAGCGGACCTGAGTGAAAACTCCTCAGGTCCTGCTTCCTAACCGGCAAACTTTTTTTTTTTTTTTAAATTGAACGGGGGCGCCTGATTGGCCCCCTTACCCCAACTCAACTTTCTAGCTGGGTGGAGGCTCCCAGGTTGCTGCGTGCGCCTCCACGTGCAGGCGCCACGATCCAGGCCACGTGCCTGGCCGCCCACGCTTCTGGGAGCCTCCGGTTGCCTTCTTGACCCCTCCCGGCCCGGGCTCTGCAATCCAGGCTCCAGGTGAGTCCTGGAACCTTTTATTTGCAGATCCAGGTCGAAAGTGTAGGTCAAAACGCCAACTCTGTATTAACTTCAAAATTATTTATTATCTTTTAACTTTACAAGAATATTAATAGAAGGAATTTCTTTTGGAATTGAAAACGGCCAACACAGCTACAACTGTGATGACATAGGCGTAGCATGAAGGACTGGATTCTGAGACATCAGCCAACCCCATGTGGCTTGATGTACGGCCGACGAACCCAGCGAGCCCGCTGGGCTGCCTCCCCCCCCGTCCAAACAGTGGCAGGGCCATAATCACCGGGGCGAATGCCTCTAGGTGTTCCCTGTCCACATGAAGTGGCACAATCAGTGATCTCCCTTAATATTGCCACTAAGCAACCCCGGGGGGGGGTGAACATACCATGTGTGGCAAAGAGGTACCATGCCTCCTGAACCTTCTGAATCCAGTCCCAATGCTTACCGCCAACCAGCAGGGGGGGAATTTTCCGTCCCCTGCTGCCGCCAATGCCTCACAGTTGCAACCACTCCATTAACCCCTGCCGAATGCTCAGCAGCCAAAGGTCATTGCCCCAATCTGAAAGATGAACGCCATCGCGAAGAAAAAGAGCGGAATTCTTAAACGATATATCCCAATGGGGAAAAACCATGCCACCCAACGCCTGAACTGTACGGCCAATAGCCTTAGTAGCCTTGCGGCGAGCCAGATCTATTTTATGCGGTTTCTGGGCCCCATGCCATATTAAACGTTCCAGCATATCAGACCAGCATAATAACATGTTGGGGAAGTCCGCCGCCAACCTCCGGAAGTCTGATGATGCTACTTCTGACACGTCCTTCCCCTTCCGGATAGTCAGGTCGTTCTCTCCCAGTTGCACTACCAAGGCATCGGGTGCGCCATGTTGGCGAATTTCTTCAAGTACTGCTGGAACCAGGGCCGCCCAGCTCATACCGCCTACACCAAACCAGGAGATTTGAACTGCATCGTCAAGGCCAAGGTTCTTTCCCCATCCGGAGAACGAAACATATTTCCTGGCTCGCTGCACAACGCTGTGACCAATTAGCCAGACCTGCTTGCGGTGAGGAGCTGTAACTCAAGAAAAGAGGGGGGGGTGAATTTAGAAAACAACTTGTTGGTGTCTGATGTAGCCCCTAAAAGCATTGGATCTCCAGCGCCCGAGTCGCTGAATTGTGCCCTTAGAAAGCCCAGATTGTGCTGCTGTTGTGGCGGCCCCAATCCTGAATGAGTGCGACCCAAAGCTCCTCACAGGCAGACCCAGAAAGCCTAAACCACGACGGAACACCTGAATAAATTGATATCGGGTTAAATAACTGCCGTTTTGGTGGATAAACAGTGGCCCTGCTTGAAGGGGGCGGATTCTCAAATACCGCCGCATGGCGATGACAGGGCAAGGGGCTGTTCCCTCAGCTGCATTTAAATGTATAGAGACGCCCCGACCAAGCTGATCCGTCTTGGAGCGACGTATGACAACCACCAACCTAGGGCCGTCCGCACCAACATCCCCCACCCGGACAGCCCGATCAGAGCTGTCCTGTCTAGAAAACGGGACCAGCTCACTGATCCGTAAGGCACCAAAGAATGCTAGGGTGAATGCTGCGTTAAATAGGACTACCTCAGAGTCCGACCAACATATATGCTGTAATGAAGACAATAGCCCACCGAGGATTTCAACTGTAACAGGCTGGCGGTGATCCCCCAGGGTAGGCATGCCCCGTTTCCAACCCAAAACGGCTCGCCGAGCCCTATAACTAGTGCTGGGATCAAAATAGCCGTGGGCTTTGTTAAAAAATGTTAACGCAGCAAGATGTACACCTATGGTTTTTGCTGCATGACCGCTATCTTTAAGATGTGCCAAATATTGAAGGACCCAATGCTCTGTGACCGGCCAGCATACGGGACCCCCCAACCCCCTGGTGAACGCCAAAAAACGCCTGGCTGCAGCTGAATACGCCTGAAAAGTTGATGGAGAAACAGATAAATAAATCCCGTGCATTATGGATCGATGCCAAGCGCCCACAGCTCCTCTGGAAAGTCCGCTGGAAAGGGATCCGCCTCCGGTGCGAGGGTCCGAAATCTGTCGAGCTGTAAACGAGATAGAGAATCTGCAATGCCATTATCAGTGCCAGGTACATGTTGAGCGGTGAACGAAAGATTGGCAGAGAGACAAGTTAACACGAATTTGCGCACCAACCGCATTACCCGGTGTGATTTAGAAGTCTGGCGGTTAACTATGTGCACAACTGCCAAGTTGTCACACCAGAATGTAATATGTGTGTCCTGAAATAATTGCCGCCAAATTATTACTGCCACAACTATCGGGAAGAATTCCAGAAACGTCAAATCTCTTGCCAAGCCAGTGTGAAGCCAGTGTTCAGGCCAAGGCTGTGCGCACCAGTGTCCCTTACAATACACCCCAAAGCCGATACTGCCAGCCGCGTCTGTGTGTACTTGGAAGTCCTGCCCAGGCGCCCAACTGGTTTGCCAGAGTGAAATCCCATTAAAGTTGTCCAAAAACTTCAGCCAAGTAAGAATATCTTCCCTTATTTCCCGGGTTATTCTGATTCTATGGTGAGAAGCTCGGATACCCACTGTAGCCCTGCACATGCGTGCGCAGAAGGCCCTGCCAGGGGAGATTACCCGGCATGCAAAATTCAAATGGCCAATTACAGACTGTAGGTTCTTTAATGTACACTTCTCTTTTACCAACATGGATGTCAATAGATTTCGTAGAGACAGTAACTTATCCTCTGGGAGCTTGGACGTGCCTGCCAAAGTGTCAATCTCGATGCCAAGGTATTTCAAGCAAGAAGATGGGCCCTCTGTCTTTTCTTGAGCCAAAGGAACCCCAAGTTCAGAGGCCAAAGTTATGAAACTGTTCAATAAGGTGGCACATAAGGGCGATCCCTCTGGGCCCACCATCAGAAAATCATCCAAATAGTGAGCAAACAGCTGGCAGCCAGTTCTATCCATCAAAGCCCACTCTAAAAATGTGCTAAATTTCTCAAACGCGGCACAAGCCACGGAGCAGCCCATAGGCATGGCCTTGTCAACATACCATTGGCCCTGAAAGTGTAAACCAAGTAAGCAAAAATCTGAAGGGTGTACAGGTAACAACCGAAAGGCCGACTGTACGTCGCACTTAGCCAACAGTGCCCCCCGGCCACAGCTCCGAACAATACCGACCGCGTGGTCAAAGGTCTGGTATCGCACTGAACAAAGCTCAGGGGGAATGGCGTCATTCACTGAGTTACCTTTCGGGTGAGACAGATGATGAATGAGGCGGAATTCCCCGGGGATTTTCTTAGGCATGACTCCCAGTGGAGAAACTCTTAAATTCAACAGGGGGGGGGGGGCGAGCTGAAGGGGCCAGCCATCCGGCCAAGCCGGCATTCCTTTGCAATCTTGTCGGCAACCACTTCAGGCAATTCTAGCGCAGATTTTAAATTGCCAGCTGCCATAGATATTCGGGGTAAAAAGAATGGAATTCTAAAACCTTTGGTGAAGCCCTCCCATAAATATCTGGCTGCCGGCTTGTTTGGGTAACGAGCAAGCAATCTTGCCAAAACATCTAACCGGATAGGTGTTTTTGCCAGATAAAGTAAACTGTCTGTCTCATTTTGCCCCTGTGATATTGGTGCCGCTATTGGAGGGCTCTTTTCGGGATGATGAAGCTGATGGCCGTTGACCCCGAAAGGAGGATGCACTGTTTGCACTACGAAAGCAGCTGAGTTTTGGGTGGGGGCCTGAACAGAGCTCGCAATTATGATCAAAGCGGCATTTTGCTCTTAAGCATTTTCCAGCATTATATTCCCAGCAAACACGCTTGCTGGCCTCCCTTCGAGACCCCCACCTGTTCCACTTCCCTATCTCTGGTTTTGCCTTGATATGAGGCCCAACTGTCACTAACCACAATTTGTCATTGATTAAATCCCATCTGGACCTCTCACTTTGGGATGCCCTTTTTCTAAATGCTTCGTCATAGTCCATGGCGGCTGTGTCTCCAGCTAAGCTCCTAGCCCGCAACACATTAGCCTGGCAGGGTAGGCTGAAGATACTACTCCCATGAATATTGTATAACCTGTCAGCCAGTTTTCAAAAGTTCTATCAACCACGTTCCACCTTTCTTTTCCTTTCTTCTTTTCTTTTGAAGAGAGCCATGACCTGCGCCCCTCTTCCACCTCAGGCTTTATGAGGGTAAAAAGATCTATGTAAAACCCGTCTAAAATATCTTCCCTCAGTTCCCTGGGGAGATGAATGCCAGGGGGATCCTCAACATCATTGAATGGGGGGGGGGCACTAAAGATTGTGATGAGCTCCTGCTCTCCTCCCACACTCTTCCTGGGCCGTCTTTCTCAGGGGGGGTGGTAGTAAAGAAACGACGCCTGATAGCCCAAGCAGGTAGCCCTGGTACTTCAGCTGCTGCCAACCAGTAGCCCCCCCCCAAAAACCCCCGAGATGGAACTAGATGAATGCTCACCATCCGAGCTGTCTACTGATATCCTTCGTGCTGCACTTTGGGAGTGATGATGAGTTCTATGCCCCTTATGGCTGCGCCTGCGTTGATCTCTCCTCTTGGGAGGTGGGCTGGCTGACGATGAAGAAGAAGTTGCTCTAGCTAATGCCCTACCCCGTCTGGTGGTACTGGGGGGGGTAACCCCACTTGGGCCAGCCACTTCAGCAGCAGGAACCATCTGGGCACTTGAGAATTCAATGTGCCCACCCCTGGGTGTTGGGGGACCTGCCAAGGCGGCACCAGCAAGTGCAGGGGTAACCCTGCAACTCCGCCTGGTGGCCCGTGAGGCGGTCGCCCCCCGTGTAAGAACTGACCCGGCTGTGGGGGTTCCATCGGGGGTATCCGTGCCCCTTGGACTGGATACTGTCAGGGGGCGAGTGTGCCTGAGCCACGCCTGGTCCCTCTCTGCCTCGGGGCCAAGTGCTCCCAGGACTTTCTAGCGGCCCCTGACCTGCCCCTCGTCCGCGGCAGCGATGCCTGCCTGTTTTTGCCGCCGGGAGTCTTCTTGGGGGACATGGCAGCTTAGGGTCTTTACCCACGCAAGGGTAAAGAAACGGACCCCACGCAAGGGGAGTGATAGTCAGCTCTGTGATTTTTTTTTTTAAGCTCTTTTTTTTTTTTTTTTTAAGCCCGGTGGAGTCTCCGCTCCGCGCGACGGGCCACCCAACCGCTCGCGGCCAAGACGCCGTCCTCGCCTCTCCGCTCCTTCGCTGCTGTCCCCCGACGACCTGCCTTCAGCGACGAGAACGGCGACTGAGAGGGATCCTCCCGACCCTCCCTCTTATATTCTTTGGAAGCGGACCTGAGTGAAAACTCCTCAGGTCCTGCTTCCTAACCGGCAAACCTTTTTTTTTTTTTTTAAATTGAACGGGGGCGCCTGATTGGCCCCCTTACCCCAACTCAACTTTCTAGCTGGGTGGAGGCTCCCAGGTTGCTGCGTGCGCCTCCACGTGCAGGCGCCACGATCCAGGCCACGTGCCTGGCCGCCCACGGTTCTGGGAGCCTCCGGTTGCCTTCTTGACCCCTCCCGGCCCGGGCTCTGCAATCCAGGCTCCAGGTGAGCCCTGGAACCTTTTATTTATTTTTATATATTCATACCCCACTTTTCTCCTCAATGGGAACCCACGGCAGCATACCAACATTGTTCTCATCTCCTCCATTTTGATCCTCACAACACCCCTGTGAGGCTGAGTTAGGGTTGCCAGCTCCGGGTTGGGAAATACCTGGAGATTTTGGGGGTGGAGCCTGAGGTAGGCGGGGTTTGTAGATTTGCTCCAGGTGAACTGATCTCTATTGTCTGGAGATCAGTTGTAATAGCAGGAGATCTCCAGCCACCACCTGGAGGTTGGCAACCCTAGGCTGAGTGAGTGACTGATGCAAGATCACCCAGTGAGCTTCCTCAGCTAAGTGGGGAGTCAAACCTAGGCAGGTATTTTCAGGGAGAGACACGATAATTTTCTCAGATCTTCCACTAAGGTTGCCAGGTCCCTCTTCGCCACCGGCGGGAGGTTTTGGGGCACAGCATGAGGAGGGTGGGGTTTGGGACGGGGAGGGACTTCAATGCCATAGTTAATCCAATTGCTGAAGCAGCCATTTTCTCCAGGGGAACTTATCTCTGTTGGCAGGAGATCAGTTGTAATAGCAGGAGATCTCCTGTTACCACCTGAAGGTTACAACAAATGCAGCACACCTGTGCCAGAGTTAAAGTAACTTGAAGAAATTGGCAGCACGAGAGCTCAGATACAATAAGCAAGAATTATATACTAACCAATTAGATATGAAGAGAGCATTCAGTGGTAAAGATCATGCTGTATTATAAAGCATTAACTTCATGCCAAATGAGGACTAACAGAAATGTTATATACAGAGTCCAACAACAGATGATGTACAAATAAACGGGAAAACACAAACTCAAAAATAAAGGCGCACTGCCTACAGTAAAGCACAATGCAAAAAATATTCCGAAGCAGCCATTTTCTCCTGGGGAACTGATCTCTGTCATCTGGAGATCAGTTGTAACTCTGGGAGATCTCCAGACCCCACCTGGAGGATGGCAACCCCAGGCCTCCAAATCACCCCTTCTCCCAGTGGTAGGGTTGCCAGGTCCCTCTTCGCTCTCATGAGATTGCAGTTAAAGTGCAAGTGTGAGAATCATAAGTAGCAAGTTAGATCCATTGCAGTATTATGGCCAAATGGGCGGAGAGTTCGAAATAAATGTATATACTTATTTTCTTGTTGCCTGAGTAATAAATCTATATCTGTTGGTAATCTGACGTGCCTGTTAATTTAATGTTGGGATCTCGTTACTTCATCCATTTGCTAAAATCATTGAAACTGGTCTTGTCCTGCATGGCCACAAAAACATCGTCCACGTATCTCTTATAGACAAGAATTTTGTCTTGATATGGATTATTTTGTAAGATGAATTTGTGTTCAAATGCAATCATATAAATATTTGCTATGGAGGGCGCACAAGCGCTCCCCATCACGACTCCCTTGGTTTGAATAAAAAAATTCATCCTGGAACATGAAAAAGTTATTTTTAGTAACAATGTCCAGGAGACATTGGACAATGTGCAAGTTTCTATTGGACTATTGAACTATGTAACAAGCAATCCTAACAGTAAGGTTGCTTTGTAAAATAGAAAATAATGTCTATGCTATGTTATAATTTTGGTTTTTATGCACAGTTGTAAAATACACTTTGATAACATAATTGTTTTTGGCATTACTGCTGGTTTGAGTTTGCTAACACACGATACAGCAGGCTAACTAGTGTTCTCCACAGTACCTGGAGGTTGGCAACCCTAGGAGGGGGTATAAACTCACTTTAACGGCATCCTGCAATGCTATAATGCCTCTTCCAGCTGTGATCTGTGGCTCACGAAAGCTCACGCCCTGCCAGAAATTTTGTTAGTCTTTAAGGTGCTACTGGACTCCTGCTCTTTTCATTCGGCTGTGCAAGTGGAAATGATGTTAATGCATTGCAGGTTGGGATGCCGGCCTCCGGCTGGGACTTGGGGATCCCCCAGAATTACAGCTCATCTCCAGTCTTACAGACATCAGTTTCTCTGGAGACAATGGATGCGTTGGATGGGGTCTCTATGGCATTGTACCCCACTGAGGCCCCTGTCATCCACAGGCTCCATCCCCAAATCTCCAGGAGTTTCCCACCCTTGATCTGGCAACCCTTGTCCCTTGTTCCCTGCTAGTAGCCAGCAGGGATCTGGCAACCCTAATTGCAGGAGACTGTTTCAGTCTGCCCATTCCCCCCCCACACACACACACACTGTCCTATCAAGCACAGGAGGAATGAGTCAGAGGTTGGGAGGTTGCCCACCAAAGCAGGTAACCTGGCCTCCCTACAAAAGCTTCATGTGGAAGAATGGGGAATCAAACCAGGTTCTCCAGATTCGCGTCAGCCGCTCATGTGGAGGAGCGGGGAATTAAACCCCGTTCTTCAGATTAGAGTCCGCCTCTCTTAACCACTATACCATGCCAGCTCTCAGCTGCTTTGAATATCCACAGGAGGCAGAAAAATTGGGTATTCATTATGAAATTCAAAAATACACACATACATACAAAATGGGAGAATCTGAACAGGATGCCACACCATAGCATAGCGGTGACAGTGATTTCTAAAGACAGCATGATACAGTAATGGTAGATTGTGGTAAAAGAAGACATTGCCATTTTTTTAAATTCACTTGAAGCATCTTACTTAAAATGGTGGGCGTTACATAGCAATGCCTTCTAGTGACGCCAGCCACTGCAAGGGTAAGGGCTTTTTTCCCTAGCCTTCCAATGCGACGTTTAACAAAGTTTTTGCCACTCCGATTTTGAAGAGCAACCACTTAGATTTTTTGTAAATAGTTATTGCCAATTATTTTAATATATATATATATATATATATATTTAAAATATCATGATGTGGCTTTATTTTCGTTACCCGCCTTGGGCCCCAGTATACCTAAAGAAAGACGGGTTTATAAACACTTTCAATTAAAAAATAAAGGCAAAATAAATTGAAACAATCAATATGAAGTGACATCCAATAAGCAATGTACTAGGGCTACAGAAATCTGAATAACAATAATAAGAGTTGGTTTTTATATGCCGACTTTCTCTACCACTTAAGGGAGACTCAAACCGGCTTACAATCACCTTCCCTTCCCCTCCCCACAACAGACACCCTGTGAGGTAGGTGGGGCAGAGAGAGCTCTAAGAGAGCTGTAACTTGCCCAAGGTCACCCAGCTGGCTTCATGTGGAGGAGTGGGGAAACAAATCCAGTTCACCAGATTAGCCTCCACCGCTCACGTGGAGGAGTGGGGAATCAAACCCGGTTCTCCAGATCAGACTCCACCGCTCCAAACCACCGCTCTTGACCACTGCACCACGCTGGCTCTCACACCATTGCATGAGCAGTTCTTATGTTCTAAATGAACAACAATGCCGTTCAACTGGGGGAAATTCGAAGGAGAAGAAGATTAATGAAAAAGCTGAAATCCTCCTCCATTCAAATCTGTGGGAGTTTTGCTTCAGCAGAGGTGGGACTATATTCAGAGAGCTTGTAAATGCTTGGCATTTGAAAAAAAAAAAGGCTGAAGTAAATGGACATGTTTAGATTAGAAGGACAGAAGTTTGAGAAGATGTACTGCATCAGTCACTCTGTTAAGTCATATCACCTTGCCGTGTTGCTCCTGTTATTCCCCTGGGGTGGGAAGAAGCACTCAATGTGTGATGATGACTCATCAGATTGCGGAAATTTATTCAGACTTCTGTGCTATCAAAGGATATCTCTGGTTATCACGCAAATCAGGTAGCTGTCATACGCTAGGATATATAAGAAATAACCCTTTGGCGATTCAGACGGCGGCCCAATCGATCCTCGGAACTGAGCCCCACCCTCAGAAGTCCTGCACACTGTACAACTTCAAAGTAGAACAAGAAGAATTGGTTTTTATATGCCGATTTTCTCTACCTCTTAAGGATGAATCAAACCGGGTTAGAATCACCTTCCTTTCCCCTCCCCACAACAGACACCCTGAGAGAGCTCTAAGAGAGCTGTGACTAGTCCCTCCCCAAACCCCGCCCTCCTCAGGTTCCACCCCAAAAAACCTTCCTCCAGTTGCGAAGAGGGACCTGGCAACCACATTTGATCTAGATTACTGCCATGCTCGCTTTCCACATTTGAAGAATTTTGGATGTAAACAAACGTCGAAGGGAGGGGTAGGAGAATCCCAAATATTTCATTAGGTATCTAGGAGAATGTTCTGATGGCCTGATTCCCAGAACCAAAAACTTCTGTGATTGGCAATAGCATAGCTTGGGAGCCAGACTTCTTGTTAAGACCTGTGAAAATAGGCAGAGAACATGGTTACTTAGCTCCTTTGGCAGATGCTGTGTTTGTACCGCAGCTTCTGTGGATGCCGCCGCTGATTGACAAATTCTGTAAACAGTCACATATAAGTGAAGCTTCAGCGACACAGCAATTATAAAAACAGCAGTTTCGGTTAATATTGAGTGGCGCTGAGTAGCAATGACAATATAAACTGATTAGCATTAGGAACTGACTCATGCTTTGAAAAGAATTACGGACCTTTTTTGGGTAATGCAATTAACGAGATTCATAACATTACATAAAATCCGCACGGCCGTGTTTTCTCATCTGCAGTAGCTGACTGTAACTATGAAGCTTGTTTCTTCAGCTGCTTTTGAAACCCCTGCGCCATTTAGATTAATGTTAAATAAGACACTTTGTTCTTACAAACACATTGTAAATATTGCTGTTTGGCGCGTGGTTGTCTGTAGGTAGAGCACAGAGTTCAGATCATAAATGTACTTGGAGGCACATTAACTGAGTAGTGTACTCTAGTTGTTCAGATAAGCAAGGAAACCAAGGTTGCAGTCCTCACACTTTCTTGGAAGCGAGCCCCATTGAATAACACAAGATTTACTTCTGAGAAGACCTGCTTAGGATTGCTTCCCCAAAGTGTGTATAAGACATATTTTTCTTAGACTAGAAGTGTATCTTTCAAGTTACTCCAAGGACAAATTTAGGGTAGAGACAGTTTCCTTTGTTAAAGTGTTGAAGCCAGTTTGAACGAGGGATTGCTACTTGCACAGTGTATACTCTTCCCACTTTTATCCTGGTAAACAGGTTTTGCAGGGTTTCCCTATTGTATCAAAAACCTGCACAACCTTGCTGGACCAGAAGTGACAGTAGGTCAAAATAATATTTGTGTATGTATGCTACGGGAGGCAATGACTCTCAGATTGCTTTCAACTCTGGTAAAAACCCGAGCTGTTTTCTGTGCTGAGATAGAGCTGGTTTTGCTGCTCCTCGTGCACAGAATATTCCACGTGGAGCATTAAATAACTCTCCCTAGTGGTGTTTCCACATGGAAAACAGCTGGGGTGGGGGAACGCAAGAGCTCTTCCTCCCCCTGCGGTAGTTGCAAGAGCCGTTGACCATAGCTGGTGTGTGGCTGCAGGGAGCTTGGGTTGGGTACATGAAAAAGCAAACGTTTATTTTGACCCTTGGAGCCAAACGTTTAGGTGCCTTTTTCTGAACGATGGGTGGAATATTTGCAAATACATCCATCAGCTGGCCTCAGTCTTGATCAAAAATCACAATTCTGGTCACAGTGAAGTGAGAAACGTTGGGCGAAAACGCGTGGTCGCTTTAGCCTCCTTTATTCCCTGTTTCAGCCAGGATTCAGCCAGGATCGAACGCATGCGTTTCGCCGAACGTGTGTTCGATCCTGGCTGAATCCTGGCTGAAACAGGGAATAAAGGAGGCCAAAGCGACCATGCGTTTTCGCCCATTGTTATCTTGCAGTTATAAATAACCAAGGACTGTGTATTTAAAAGACAGCGCAATCTAAACCACAGGTAAGTCATGTGACAGAGTCACAAAGGTCATAAAACAATGCAGTGCCCAGGTGCTGAAAAGGCACAATATGTTCGAAGTCCTGTCTACCTGAATATAAATACTGCCTTGAAGGCACACTGTTTGCAACTGTTTGGTTTTTATCTTGAGAATGGTTCACCAAAGAAAGCTTTCTTTTGATCTCCATGACTAATAGCATAACAGACTGAGCCAGAATAACTTGACAGGTCAGCGCAAATGAACATACTTACATAATGCACGTTGTGGAACTCCCTGCCCCCAAATGTGGTGATGGCTGCCAACTTGGAAGGCTTTAAGAGGGGAGTGGACATGTTCATGGAGGAGAGGGCTGTTCATGGCTACTGGTAAAAATGGCTACTAGTCATGATGCATACCTATTCTCTTCAGGATCAGAGAAGTATGCCGAATGTATCAGGTGCTGTGGAACGCAGGCAGGACGGTGCTGTTGCAGCCGTCTTGTTTGTGGGCTTCCTAGAGGCACCTGGTTGGCCACTGTGTGAACAGACTGCTGGGCTTGATGGGCCTTGGTCCGATCCAGCAGGGCCTTTCTTATGTTCTTATGTTCTTAAAAACCACTTTTGTTTATGGTATCAATGACTGTTTTCTGTTTTGGTAGGAGTTTCCTTAGTAAAGCAATTCGTTCTTGATGGGAGTTACAAATACAACTATCCTGATCCGTCTTACGTAGGTACTGAGGGAGAGAGTTTGCTTGTTTGTTTATTTTTGCCAGAATATTTATTTTTAATAATTTTTTAATTTAATAAAGTTTTAATTTTCTCCTTCTTAGTCCCCTTTACTTATTTTAGGGTAAAGATAGTCCCCTGTGCAAGCACTGGGTCATTCCTGACCCATGGGGTGATGTCACATCCCGATGTTTACTAGGCAGACTGTGTTTATGGGGTGGTTTGCCAATTCCGTCCCCAGTCGTCTACACTTTACCCCCAGCAAGCTGGGTACACATTTTACCGACCTCGGAAGGATGGAAGGCTGAGTCAACCTTGAGCCGGCTACCTGAAACCGACTTCCGCCAGGATCGAACTCAGGTTGTGAGCAGAGCTTTTGACTACAGTACTTCAGCTTATGACTCTGCACCATGGGGCTCCTTACTTACTTATTTTACCTCAGAAGAAATGAGACACCAGAGGCTATTTCAAGTTACCACACAAATAACAAACATTTATTAAACACTGTACAAGGGATGGATTTGGGGAGAAAACTGTGGTTAGGAGAAGCATAGAACCAGAACTATTTTATAAGTTTCACTTCAGAGAAGGCATGGATCTTAGATGGCTTAGTTGGTATGGTATCACAATTCTTAGGTTCAGTTCACAAATTCAGTTTAGTTCCCGGAACTTCTTATAGATGTTTCTATTCAGACTCTGCTGCCTAGCTATCAGGGAAGGTAGAGATTATCCAACCTCTCTTCCCCAAAGAAACACAGAAGTATGGAGATTTCTCTTCAGATCTCTCTTCCAGTTCTCACAAAAGATATACCCCACCTCTGTGGCAGTAATCCCTAAACAGCACCCTGCATCTGGAATAGCTCCTTCCCAGAGCCTATTCCCTTCCAGCGACCTGAGAAAGGGTCCCTTTCCTCCCAGTCTCTGTCTGTCACTCCACAGGATTTGTTTTATATCAGCTTAGGCAAATCTGAACCCTTATACTTGCTTATACTGAAGCACTGCAACTCACCTAGTGCCCTAGAATGAGACAGGGGCAGGCCTATACATGGTGCTTCCCTAAAGTCACCTGGAAAGGAGGAAATTCTACCTGTGTGTGGGGGAGGGTGTTATATGTACAAAGCTTCTTTCTTTCTCTGCCTGCAGATATGGTGATGGCCACAAGCACGGCTTTTAAAGGAGGTTGGACAGATTCATGGAGGAGAGGCTACTAATCATGGTGACTAAAGGGAACTTCCATATTCAGAGGCAGCAAACCTCTGAATACCAGTGCAAGGAGACAACATCAGGGGAAGACAGTTAGCCTCAGTACCCTGTTAGTTGGCCCTCCAGGATAACTGGCTGGCTGCTGTGTGCTGGATTAGATAGACAACTGGTCTGATTCATCAGGGCTTTTCTTATGTTCTTATGTTACGGTTCCTTCCTTCCTTCTCTGAAGTTGTGATGATCTTAACCATGGCTGGTCACTCAGTTGGGAGTGATTCATTCATCCTCTGTCAACAATTTGTGGAGGGTGCCAGGGCTCCAAATCTTCACATGGAGCTCTTCCAATCACAAGGGTTTTCAAGTTTACATAAACGGAAGGGATAGCGTTGTGGCCACAAAGGATGCATATGCATTACCGTTACCTCCACAGAAGAGAATGGAGTCTGTTTGCACTCGGAACTCCATGTACACATCAGAGCAAAGGGACTCTGGACTGGACACAGCCAGGTTGTTGAGGCCGGGCAGTTGCCAGGGTTTTTTTTTTCATTAAAGGATCCGCTTGACAACCTTGAGTCTCTGCCAACATCCTGTCCATGCCCTGAACCAAACGATTTCCTCTCTGAACATTCAAGAAGATCCATTTGATTCAATTTACACAGCCTGCTTCAAGTCTCTACCCTCGCAAAATGTGTCACTGCTGTTCTCCGAGACAAGTAAGGAGTCCTCCTAGATCACTGGTTCCCAACCAGGGGTCCGTGGACCCCCAGGGGTCCGCGAGAACTAAATTAAGGTCCGAGAAACAAACTTATAAACCCATAATAAATTAATATTTTCAATTAAAAGTTCTCTATTATAATATATATATATTATTCTAAGTTTAATGTTTAACTAACAGTTATGATTAAAGTTTATTTTCAAATTCTCTGAATTTTTATTTTGAACCTTGGGGTCCCTGCACCGAACAAAAAAGTCCTAGTGGTCCCTGGTCAAAAAAAGGTTGGGAACCACTGTCCTAGATCGAGGTGTTTAGGATCTCCCCAAAAGCTGGACCCATCCCTGAAAAAAAGGGCCATGGTATATGCAAGGAGAACTTTCCCATTGTTACCAGTAGGAGGCAAAACCTTTGAAAGTATGTGGGAAAGGGGTTGTACAGATTGTTTCACCCGTGACAACATTGTGAAACCCATCGATGACTGTTACAAGATTGTGGGAGTTAGTCTGGTTTTTCAATCCTTACTAGTCCTCTTCACTGACCTCAAAATAATTTAGGCATCAACTGGATTAAAACCATTAGCTCCTTAAAGCAAAATGTCTCGGTTTCTCAGGATATGACAAGTTAATATTACATAATACCAACTGAGCAATTCCAGTTTCTCTTGATGACATGACACAAACGTATCACTTATGGTTTAGAAGATTTTTTTAAAGACGTTTCTGGATTCAAAATGATATACCTAGATTATCAGCAACCGTGTCATTAGTATATCCTCCCTTTTTTAGAAGGAGTGCCAGTTGAAAGCTAAATTTTAAAACCAAAAGTATTCATTTATTTATTTTTATTAAATTTATACCCCACTCTTGCCTCAGCCGAGGCTGGGTCCAGAGCAGCTCACAACATTTAAAATACATAACAGTAAACTATAAAATTATAAAAATATAATATATTCAAATAAAATCCCAATACTAAAACTAGTTGGCACTAGGGTTGCCAGGTCCCTCTTCGCCACCGGCAGGAGGTTAATGCCATAGGGTCCAATTGCCAAAGTGGCCATTTTCTGCAGGTGAACGGATCTCTATCGGCTGGAGATCAGTTGTGATAGCAGGAGATCTCCAGCTATTACTTGGAGGTTGGCAACCCTAGTTGGCACCTTATCACTGGTGCTCAGGTTCATGACAAGTCTGGGGAAACAATCAATACCCCAATCAGAATCAAGTTGGTACTGAATAGTGAGAAATTAATAGAATAACAATTCCATGTATGTTAGAAGTTGGTCCATTTTGTTCAACATGGTTTAAGTCTTCAAAGATTGTGCGTCGGATTGCTGCCTAAATATTTTAGCCCTGCAGTATCTTGTCACTTTCTTAAATAAAGGCTGAGATTCAGATGATACTGAATTCCACACGTCATGCTTTAAATGCCGATTTGTGGATTACACACCCCTCTGCAGTTTGCATTCATTTAATGGGATTAATTTAAATGACCCCACGCGTACCTGACTAATCTTTTCACATCGGCACGTTCGCTTCATGTGGTTTCTTACAGTTTAGTTAATCCTTAATTGGCAATTGTATCTTCTGAGGATTATCGAGAGCACGCAAAATACCACTGAGGGACCTTGTTTATATAGTGGCCTAGGAATAAATTGCTGGATCTTGAGCCTTTCGACAGACACTTTATAGCTGCCGTGTCTTAAGTATGCTAAGTGGGAGGGCCTCAGTTTAGGTCAATGAGCATGCAATGCAATCCTGTGGGGGGAGGCTAAAGGCAGATATAGTGGGATGAAGGAAAAAAAGCCTCCCGGTTTGCAAGGCAAAGAGTTCCCCCACCTGGGTTTTTTTTCTCGAGGACCTTTGTCCAGTGGGAAAATTGGAATTTTCTAAAGCAAGGTTTTTGTCTCTCAGAAAGCTCATGAAGATTTTAATACAAGACAGTCCTCTGCATTAGACAATGATAATTCCTGTTTATTCTGTCTGTACAATCAGTGCTCATATCCAAGATACATTTCTACACCTAGAGGGTACTGCCATATTATAAGAACATAAGAAAAGCCCTGCTGGATCGGACCAAGGCCCATCAAGTCCAGCAGTCTGTTCACGCAGTGGCCAACCAGGTGCCTCTAGGAAGCCCACAAACAAGACAGCTGCAGCAGCACCTGCCTGCGTTCCACAGCACCTGATATAATAGGCATCCTCCTCTGATCCTGGAGAGAACAGGTATGCATCATGACTAGTACCCATTTTTACTAGTAGCCATGAATACACCTCTCCTCAATGAACATGTCCACTCCTTTCTTAAAGCCTTCCAAGTTGGCAGCCATCGCCACATCCTGGGGCAGGGAGTTCCACAATTTAACTATGTGTTGCGTGAAGAAATATTTTTGAGAGGAAAGCAAAGGTTCACTGAACCAGAGGTCAACAACAAGGATTCAAAGGGGGGAAAAGAATTTTGCAAAAATTGTGTATAAAATTTATGAAAAGTGAAATACAAAAATAATTAAATTCGTGTCACAATATGACAGACACTTCCTCAGTACACCAGTATCTAATGTGTGAAAGTACT
The DNA here is from genome assembly GCF_029931775.1 of Euleptes europaea. Lineage (NCBI taxonomy): Eukaryota > Metazoa > Chordata > Lepidosauria > Squamata > Sphaerodactylidae > Euleptes > Euleptes europaea. The sequence goes on from NC_079315.1 coordinate 105,767,845, forward strand.
TAACTATTTACAAAGTCACACATCAAGAAATGCATTCACAGTAAGTGATGATTCTTAACAAATATAAATGACAGGAATGCCGGCTGATCGTTCCTTTTTTGATTTCTTCATCAGTCCACACGGCTCATAACTATTGAAACCAAAATTTTCCGTCAGAATCAAAATATGAATGAGTCATTAATGAGAAACAACTGGGTTCATGTCCTAGGGTTGGTAAATGTTATACATTTTGCTTGTGGCTGGCAACCTTTAAAACTAAGAGATATTTGCTTAAGGAGGATAGTGTGCAATACCAGTATTGGGTATACTTTATAGTATATTTATAGTTTTATATTTCATAAAGTTTAGGTTGGAGGATTATTCATTGGAGATTATAAATCTGTTACAGATTGTTTCCCCCTTTCTCAATTAATTTCTACCATCTGTTGGATTCACTTCAGTTTTTGTTTGAAGCCCCTCCTCATTCAGATTTCATTTAGCAATACCAGTAAGCTGTTTTATATCCTTTTGGATCAAAGAAGAAGAAGAGTTGGTTTTTGTATGCCGACTTTCTCTGCCACTTAAGGGAGAATCAAACCGGCTTACAGTCACCTTTCCTTCCCCTCCCCACAACAGACACCCTGTGAGGTAGGTGGGGCTGAGAGAGCTCTAAGAGAGCTGTGACTAGCCCAAGGTCACCCAGCTGGCTTCGTGTGTAGGAGCAGGGAAACAAATCCAGTTCACCAGATTAGCCTCCACCGCTCATGCGGAGAAGTGGGGAATCAAACCCGGTTCTCCAGACCAGACTCCACCACTCCAAACCACCGCTCTTTACCACTACATCACGCTGGCATGCTACAAATCTTTTAAACAAAAACAAATATTTGTGAGAGTTTCTAACATCACCAGTGTCATGAAGGCACATCATGTACAAGTCTGCAGACGTCACACTGAAGATTTCTCCAAGGAAACATAAATCAAATTAACAGTCTTGTGTTATGTTGTTTGCAGTGTCGTTTTACAAGTGCGTAAATGGTAAGCTTTCTAGAAATAGTGTTAATCATCTTGTTTGGAACGACAAAGCTTAGGGTTAAATCTACTGTGATCTTAATACAAGCCATGTTGCCAGACAGCAAAAATGCATACTTAACGGCAAAAATAGTATTTTGGCAACCAACCTATCATCTAAACTTTTTATGCATACCCTTTAAGTTCCTTCTGGCCTTTGAACTTGACTTGAATTGAAAAAAACCCATAATCCTGGGGTTGCCATAAATTGAGATTTTCAAGGCAAGAGGTGAACGGAGGGGGTTGGGCCACTGCCTTCCTCTGCAAAGACTTCACACATAGAGAGCCAGCATGCTGTAATAGATAAGAGCGGTGGTTTGGAGCGATGGACTCTAATCTGGAGAACTGGGATTGATTCTCCACTCCTCCACATGAGCGACGGAGGCTAATCTGGTGGACCGGGTTGGTTTCCCCACTCCTCCACATGAAGCCAGCTGGGTGACCTTGGGCTAGTCACAGCTCTCTTTAGAGCTCTCTCAGCCCCACCTACCTCACAGGGTGTCTGTTGTGGGGAGGGGAAGGGAACGTGATTATAAGCCGGTTTGGTTCTGCCTTAAGTGGTAGAGAAAGTCGGTATATAAAAACCAACTTTCTAGAAATAGTGTTATGCATCTGGTTTGGAGCAACAAAGCATAGGGTTAAATCCACTGTGATCTTAATACAAGCCATGTTGCCAGACAACAATGCATACTTATGGTTCTTCTTCTTCTTCTCCTCCTCAACCTTGGATATCCTTGGTGGTTTCCCATCCAAGTACTAACCATTGCTCAGTCAAGTCGGCCATTTAGGCTGCTCTGTCCTCATTGGACACTATGATTGGTTTTCCACTCTGTGTGCATTGTTTCTCTCTTATCTCAGGCCATGACTAAGTTGCAAGAGGAAAACAGCTAGATAACATCTGTAATAGTTCAGGTGTGGTGCAGCTTGCTTTGGTTAAAGTGGTTGGGAATCTTTTTTTGTTTCCTCCCCATTCCCCATTCCCCATCATCCCATCATTATTGATTATGATCTGCAAACGCCTACACTAACATTTCAGTCATTCCCTGTTGCCATGGGCATACCTGATCCATATTTCTTGGTAAACAGGTACTGCAAGATAATTTTTAGTTTTAAAAGTCTTGCTAAAATTTCCTGATCAGATACCTTTAGCTACGCTATGTTCCATATTGCCCCGGAGAGCCAGCGTGGTGTAGTGGTTAGGAGCAGTGGATTCTAATCTGGAGAACCAGGTTCGATTCCCCGCTCCTCCACATGAAGCCAGCTGGGTGATCTTGCCTCACCTACCTCACAAGGTGCCTGGTGCGAGAGGGGGAGCTGATTGTAAGCCACTTTGAGACTCCTTACAGTACAGAAAGAGCAGGGTATAAAAACCAACTCTTCTCCTTCAGTCTCTAGAGGTGTGTAGGAGGTACTGTGAGTCTGTTTTATTTGCCAAGGTTTTTAATGAGGTGGAGGCTGCAGGAGCCCTGACCTGGATAGCCCAGCCCAGCCCGATCTTGACAAATCTCAGAAGCTAAGTAGGGTCGGTACTTGGAAGGGAGACCACCAAAGAAGACTCTGCAGAGGGAAGCAATGGCAAACCACCTCCGCTTCTCACTTGCCTTGAAAACCCCTTGCTGGGGTTGCCATAAATCGGCTGTGACTTGACGGCACTTTACACACACACAAACAAGCAGAGACAGTCCAGGTTAATATTTGGATGGGAGACCACCAAGGAAGCCTAGGGTTGCTACGCAGAGGCAGGCAATAGCAAACCACCACTGAACGTCTTTTGCCTAGAAAACCCTACGGGGTTGTCATAACTGCGCTGTGACTTGGAGGACAATGAAGTTATTAGTGGATTTTATTGTGTATTTGAGTTTGTAAGCCCCTTGAACCATGGAGAAAGGTGGGGGGAGAGAAGGAGGAGGAAGAGTTGGTTTTTATATGCTGACTTTCTCTGCGACGAAAGGGAGAATAAAACCGGCTTACAATCACCTTCCCTTTCCCTCCCCATAAACATTTGACTAACTAACAGTTAGTTAGTTCTGGGTCACAGGACCCAAATTAAAACCCGACTGAAGATTGATTATTGGAAACTGAATTCTAATAACCCCAGTGGGACCTACTTTGAGTAAATTGTTTAGGATTGCAGCACTGATTAGCAGGTTGCAAGTTATCTGATCAGGGTAATTAATAACCCTGCCTCGCTAATCCTGGGTGTGTTCTTGTCATCACTTTTCAAACATGTAGAAATGATGCTATCCCAACTCCTATCTCATCAAAGAACTCCTGTCTCAGCATTCAAACATCAATGCAAAGCAGGATTCATTGAGGCTTCCCCCCTTCACCTTGAGATCAGTTCTTGTTCTCACCCTCCGCTGCACCCAGCTCTTCAGGTGGGAAAGTCACCTTTTTGCTTTTAACCATCTTTGGAGGAGGCATGACCCCGCCGCCAGCATAAGTGTTCTCTTATTCCGTGATAAGAGGCACTTCTGCTGGCGGCTGGGGCACCGCAGAGCTGCACGCCGCTCCCACACTGCCACGGTCTCTCAGAAGAAAGATGTGGCGCTGGCGTTGGGGGGGGGGGGTTCCCGGGGCATTCCCAGGGGTGGAACTGGTTGCCAGGCCTATGTGTGCCTGAGAGCAAATGTCTTGTGTAGCTCAACCCTGGACCAAAGATTTGCAAAGATTTGTATTGCTTTGAAAACCTGCTAGCTGCTGGGGGCAACAGTAGTACAGATAAAGTGTATATTGTATATATGCTTTCCCCACATTTCACAATGTTTTCCTGACTAATCTCTTAGAGATTTCATAGCAGAGTTGGCGTTGTTTTATTGGGTAGTGGTTTCGGTGTTAGAAATTCCGTTGGAATAGCAAGCAACTGGCTAACCAGCTGGGAACAGACTGAGGTTTACTAGCAATGAGGAGTTAAGCTGGGATCCAAAAGATGTTACAGAGCTTCCTGATGTTGCTAGAGGAAGGAGCAGAGCTGTAAAAAGGTAAAGGTCCCCTGTGCAAGCACTGGGTCATTCCTGACCCATGGGGTGATGTCACATGCCGACGTTGACTAGGCAGACTTTGTTTACGGGGTGGTTTGCCAGTGCCTTCCCCAGTCATCTTCCCTTTACTCCCAGCAAGCTGGGTACTCATTTTACTGACCTCGGAAGGACGGAAGGCTGAGTCAACCTTGAGCTGGCTACCTGAGACTGACTTCCGTCGGGATCGAACTCAGGTCGTGAGCAGAGCTTGGACTGCATTACTGCAGCTTACCACTCTGCGCCACGGGGCTCTTAGCAGAGCTGTAGCTGTATATAAAAAAGACTGTTTTTCTGACCAAGGAGAAAAAACACAAGTCTTTAAGTATTTGGATGACTGTCACTTAGAGGAGGGCAAGGAGCTGATCCTGTTAGCAGCAGAGGATAGGACTCGCAATAATAGGTATAAATTATTGGCAGAAATTATTCTATGATTCTAACTAAAAAACTCTGCAGGGTGGCATATCCTCTGCTCCCTATTTCCAGGTTCCTCTTTTCCTCCAGCAGGAGGCTTTCATGTTTAAGTGTGCGCGCGCACATGCGCCAACGCACACGCGGCACTTCTGGTTTAGAACCGAAAGTGCCGCCTCACAAAGGGCCTTTACCACTCAAACTAACAAGTAAAGGCTCCTCGTGAGGCGGAACATCTGGTTCTAAACCGGAAGTGCCGCATGCGTGCATATTTGCCCGCCGACCCTCAGGTGGTCGGCGAGCAGAGGGGGCAATTGCCAGGGGTTTGCCCACCACCAGCGGGCACCTGGCAACCCTAATCGCTATGCAGAAGCAGGTAATGACAAACCACCTCTGTTTACTTCTTCAGATACAGCTAGAATGTGAGTCCATCTATCCTTAAGTAGAGAAGAGTGAATTCAGACACCCAATGGCAATAGCATGTAATTGGGTGTCTGAATTAACTCTTCTCTACTTCAGGATAGAGGGACTCTCATTCTAGCTGTATCGGAAGAAGTGAGCTGTGGTCATTTATGCATGGGAGTTTTACCTGAGGTTCGTTGCTGGCTGGACCCACACTTACCTGTTGGGAATCTATGCTCCAGAAGTCTCCAATCTCAAATCAAGTCTCACCCCTTTAAATGCTGCTTTGTAATTGGCTTACTTGGAGTGCTTCCTGTGAGCAAAAATTACTCCCCCCCAAACCCAATTGCCGCACAAAAAAGCATTTTAAGAACAACAACATAAAAAACGGAGCAATCTGAAGGGGGGGGATCCAAGCCTCGGTTTTAAAAAGCCTTTCTTCTGCTCAGAAAGAGCTCAGAGGAAGCAGGAAGTATTTGAATCCCCGCCTCTGGACATGCTGCTTTGTAATTGGCTGTGAGCGAAACCATGCTTGCGGCATGGGGATTTCACCTGGGCTTTGCTCAGGCAAGATGGAAGAGTCGGGTTAACAGAGGAATGGGAAGACCTGGAAACTGCGAAGGCTGGGCACAAGGTCATCTCTAATGGACAGAAAGCTCATGCATAACTACAAGGAACAACCGAGACAGACCGGGGGCAAATGTGAGTGAAAGTACCCATGCATAAATGACCTGTGACTCACGAAAGCTCATACCCTGCATGAAATTTTGTTAGTCTTTAAGGTGCTACTGGACTCTTGCTCTTTTCTACTGCTAGTGACAGACTAACACGGCTACCCATCGTGATCCACCTCTGTTTGTCTCTTGGCTTAAGTCGGCTGTGGCTTGACAGCAAAAAAGAAAAAAAAAGTGCTTCGATGGAGTAACTCTGCATAGGGTTACTCCTTTAGCCATTTCCTTGTATCTTAAAAATAACTATGCCATACATCACCACAAAATACTCAAGTCGGAGGCAGCTGAATAGCTTCAATTTTAACGCAGTTTAATTATTGCCTTTTAAATCCATCTCCTGGCTGTCCGGCTATAGCAGTAGCTTGCTGTACCCATTGCTATAGCAACAGTTTGACAAGTGCATAATGTTCAACACAGACGCACACAACCCCTTTCCGCTTAAAAACTCTGCTCCCAGAGCAGGTTTTTCTGTATGCAGCAACAATGGAAGAAGAAGAAGAAGAAGAAAAAGAAGAGTAGAGGAGGAGCTTGGAAATAGAGGAATGATCCTCTGAAACCTGTGTTAATTACTATGAGGTGTCCCGATTTGTGACCTACCCCTGCAAAGGGGAGAAGTACCGGCTGGTTCAGCCATTCAAAGCTTGACTGGCAGGAGCAGGAGAGGACTGGCCCGGAGGCAAATGTTCTCCACGCCATTTCTCCGCACTGGCTCCTCCCACATGTCAATTTATATACAGATTAAGATGGCAGTCCTATTATTAGGCCCATTGACCTCACAGGAAGTTACTTATTAATTAGGGGGGGCGTATTATGAGATGGATTTTAAAATGCCCACTTTTTTGGTGGTGTGTGGGCAGGGGGAGGAGAGGCAGGGCATAGTCCAGTTCAGAACAGCAGAAAGGTCTCATAAACTGGGGCCAACCTATACATTACGTGAGCGATTTGAAGCTGGATTGCCTGATTTATTTATTTACTTACTTTAAAAACAGCTGGAAGCTCTGACCTGGACTGGGCCAGTGAACTTCAGACCAGGTGTCAATTTCTTTTGAACAGCTAACAGCAACTTCAGGGATACTGTTTAGCTTGGAAAAATGGTAGAGGGGAGGGGATTAAACTAGGGGTTGATAGTGGCATGAATTATTAATATCAAAAATTAGAATAAAGCTGGAAAAACCCAAAATATTCATAGTGCCAAAATACAATCTAAATAACATTCCTGAAGAGTTTAATGACCATCCAAAGACTAGATTTGCATTACTAAGTTCAAGTAAACAGGAACCAGAAATATGGGCTGAAACCAGAGATATTATCAAGGAAGAATCCACAAAGACTATTCCTGTAGACAAAAGAAATGAAAACCCTCAATGGATGACTGAAAAAACTTTTGAAATTGTTGAAGACAGACAAGAAACAAAGGTAAAAGAAATAGTATCAGAAGTCTCAATTCAGTGTTCCAGCGACTGGCATGTAGAGACAAAAAGAACTATTATAATAACCACTGTAAAGAAATAGACGAGAACAACAAAAAAGGAAGAACAAGAGATCTGTTCCACAAGATCCAAGAAATCAAAAGGAAATTTAAAGCCCAGTTAGGCATGCTGAAAGATCAACACAAAAATACATTAACTGAACAGAACAAAATAAAGAAAAGATGGGAATGATGCGCTGAAGAATTATATAGAAGAGATGAAAGGATGGCAGATCCCTTCAAAGAAGAAACTTTTGAATCAGAATCTACAGTTTTAGAAGGTGAAGTGAAGGCTGCACTGAGAGCAATTGGGAGAAACTAATCACCAGGAGTGGGTGGGATATCAATAGAGCTATTCCAAGTCATAGAAATGGAGTCCATCAAAATTTTAACAAGAATATGCCGACAAATGTGGGGGTGGAAAATGGCCCACAGACTGGAAACCATCAATTTACATTCCAATTCCAAAAAAAGAAATGTCAAAGACTGCAGAAAGTACTGGACCATTGCATTAATTTCTCACACAAGTAAAATGATATTCAAAATCTTACAACAAAGACTATTATCATACATGGAATGAGATATGCCAGATGGTCAAGCTGGATTTAGAAAAGGAAGAGGCACTAGAGATCATATTGCAAATTTATGTTGGTTACTGGAGCATAAGAGATAATTTCAGAAGAAAATCAGTTTGTGTTTCATAGATTACAGCACAGCTTTTGACTGTGTGGATCATGAAAAGCTACGGTTGGTTTTAAAAGAAATGGGTGTGCCACAACATTGTTTTTATATGCAACCTGTACTCTGGACAAGAGGCTATGGTTAGGACAGAATATGGAGAAAGAGAATGGTTTCCAGTTGGCCAAGATGTCAGACGAGGATATTTTTAATCTCCCTGTCTCTTCAATCTGTATGCAGAACATATAATAACAAAAGCTGAATTAGCTTAAGATGAAGGTGGAGTGAAAATTGGCAGAAGGAACATTAGCAATTTGATACATGCAGATGATACCACAATACTGGCAGAAAACAATGAATACTTGAAATGGCTACTGATGAAGATTACAGAGCAGCCATGAAGGAGCTAGAAAAACCCTTAAGTGTAAGGATGTGTTGCTGGTGACCAAGATCAAGATAATTCATACCATAGTATTCCAAATTACTATGTAAGGGTGTGAAAGTTGGGCAATGACAAATAGGCTTCCCAGGCTCAGCAGCTCCACCAGCAGGAGCTTTGCGGGGCTGTGGCGGACGTGCGCTGTGCACGTGCGCTGGCGTGGCATGCACACGCACCCCACGTGACGCGCCTGCCTCACTTCTGGGTCTACCCAGAAGCGACGCAGATGCTCTAGCAATCCGGGCCGAAACTCTATGGTTTCCATAGAGTTTCAGCCAAGGTTGCCAGAACGTCTGTGTCACTTCTGGGTAAATCCGGAAGTAACGCGTGCAGAGCGCAGGCCCGCTGTGCCTGCTGGCCCTCAGCTGGCTGGCGGGCAACCCGGTGGATTGGCGGGATTTTACCTGCCACCACTGGACACCTGGCAACCCTAATGACAAAAGCTGACAGGAAGAAAGCTGATTCCTTTGAAATGTGGTGTTGGAGGAGAGTTTTACGGATACCCTGGACTGCTAGATCAAATCAAGCCTGAACTGTCCCTAAAAGCTAAAATGACTAAACTGAGGCTATCGTATTTTGGTCACATTATGAGAAGACAAGAATCACTGGAAAAGACAATCATGCTAGGAAAAGTTGAGGGCAGCAGGAAAAGAGGAAGACCCAACATGAGATGGATTGACTCAATAAAAGAAGCCATGGCCCTCAGTTGGCATGACCCAAGCAAGGCTGTTAATGATAGGACGTTTTGAAAGTAATTAATTTACAGGGTTGCCATAAATCGGAAGCAACTTGAAGGCACTGCGCACGCGCACACACACACACACACGGGTTTAAAGACCACTCCTTCCCTGTCTGTGATCAAATTTACTCTCCTTAAACTCCAAAGCTCTTTTGAAGAAAAAACAAATGGTGGGAGGGCCAATTATGCATCTTTCACATAACTAGGCTTGCCATTCCCCCAGAGTGGGGGGTGGGACACTGCCTTCAGCTCCCATTGCTTTTTGCGGCTTCAAGTTGCAATGGGAGAATTTTTTTTTAACCCAGATGGGTGACATCTGCACCACTAAGTCACTTCCAGGGAAAACCTGGAAGTGATGTAGAGTAGCTTTAGGAATCACTGGAAACTCTGTTGATTTATGCATGGGAGTTTTACCTGAGGTTCGTTGCTCGCTGGACCCACACTTTCCTGTTGGGAATCTATGCACCAGCAGCCTCCAAGCTCAAACAAAGTCCCCGCCCCTTTAAATGCTGCTTTATAACTGGCTTACTTTGTAGAGCTTACTGTAAGAGAAAATCCCGCCAAAAAACCCAATTGCTGCATAAAAAAGCATTTTAAGAACAAAAAACAAAAAACAGAGCGATCTGAAGGGGAGGAGAAATCCAAACCTTGGTTTTAAGACCTCTGGTCAGAAGAGCCTGAAATAAAAGGAAAGCAAAGCCTTGGTTTTAAAAAGCCTTTCTTCTGCTCAGAAAGAGCTCCCAGGAAACAGGAAGCATTTGAATCCCCACCTCTTTACACGCTGCTTTGTAATTGGCTATGAGAGAAACCATGTTTGTGTGTCCCGTGCTTTGCCTTATGCATGGGGATTTCACCTGGGCTGAGCTCAGGGGAGAGGGAAGAATCAGGTTAACAGAGGAATGGGAAGTCCCAGGTTTTGTGAGGGCTGGCAGCGAGGTCATCTCTAATGGTCAGGAAACTCATGCATAACTCCAAGGAACTACTGAGACAGACTGGGGGCAAGCGTGAGTGAAAGTATCCATGCATAAACTACCTCTATGGGTTTACCATGTGGATTTACCATAGAGTTTCCTGTGATTCCTAGATCTACCCACATCGCTTCTGTGTTTGTCCATCAGTTTCTCTTTGTGAACACTACACTTGTGCTTGACTATTTGTCTACAGAAGCAAGGTTGTATGGAGACAAAATGAGTTGACGTTTCTATTTCTCAAGACCCTCTGGGGTTGAAACTCTTATTCAAGATAAAACCTGAATGGTACCTTCTGGTTTTGGCAGCTGCTTTGCATTTTAGATGTTGTTATACTTTTGTCTTAGCCCTTTGACTCTATTAGGTGAACATTTAACTGGAAGACCGCATCTACCTAACACATCTGCCAGGTTTGAACCCAGCCGGAACATTCAGTTCTGTCAGCTCCAGATTTTATAAAGCAATATAACCTTTTCAGAAGTCTGTTACACGTCTTCTGGTATTTCTCAGATGAAAATTGGCAATACTCTCCACCTTCATGCCATCCCTTATTTCATTACCCACGTCTTCAGACCGCCTGAACCACATTATTTGCTGGAAATGGAAGTGAATGGGGCAGAGCAAACTAGCTATGAGTCCTTTCAGTTAGGGTTCCCAACCTCCCTGTAGTAGCTGGAGATCTCCCGCTATTACAACTAATCTCCAGCTGATAGAGATCAGTTCACCTGGAGAAAATGGCCGCCTTTGGCAATTGGACTCTATGGCATTGAAGTCCCTCCCCTCCCCAAACTCTGCCCTCCTCAAGCTTCATCCCAAAAATCTCCTGCCAGTGGCAAAGAGGGACCTGGCAACCCTAGTGGGGCATAAGGCCATAGAGTCCACCTTCCAAAGCTGCCATTTTCTCCAGAGAAACTGATCTCTGTATCTGGAGATCAGTTGAAATTCACGGAGACCTAGGGTTGCCCGGTCCCTCTTTGCCACCGGTGGGAGGGTTTTGGGGTGGAGCCTGAGGAGGGCGGGGTTTGGGGAGGGGAGGGATTTCAGTGCCATAGAGTCCAATTGCCAGAGGGGCTATTTTCTCCAGTAGGGTTGCCAGGTCCCCCCTCTCCACCGGCGGGAGGTTTTTGGGGTGGAGCCTGAGGAGGGCGGGGTTTGGGGAGGGGAGGGACTTCAATGCCATAGAGTCCAATGGCCAAAGCGGGCATTTTCTCCAGGTGGACTGATCTCTGTCGGCTGGAGATCAGTTGTAATTCCTGGTGTCCTCCAGGCCCTTCCAGGAGGTTGGTAGCCCTACTTGTGGCAAAGAGGGACCTGGCAACCCTAGGTCACCAGGAATTACAACTGATCTCCAGACTACAGAGATCAGTTTCTCTGGAGAAAATGGCAGCTTTGGAAGGTGGACTCTATGGCTTTATGTCCCACTAGGGTTGCCAGGTTCCTCTTTGCCACCAGCAGGAGGTTTCTGGGGCCGAGCCTGAAGAGGGTGGGGTTTGGGGAGGGGAGGGACTTCAATGCCATAGAGTCCAATTGCCAAGGCGGCCATTTTCTCCAGGTGATCTGATCTCTATCGGCTAGAGATCAGTTGTGATAGCAGGAGATCTCCAGCTAGTACCTGGAGGTTGGCAACCCTATGCCCCACTAAGGTCCCTCCCCCCAAAAAAAATCCCAACCTGGAGTTGGCAACCCTATCAACAAGGCAAGGCTAAAGCATTTGGGGCTTTTTTAAAAGTTTAGAATAACAAGGTGGACATTTCTAAAACTATTAAAAGAAAGAAAGAATATATATATATATTTCTCCTCTAGAATTTGGGCTATCCCAATGTAGCTTATCAGCAGCAGCTGATCAGAATAGGGGGGAGTATTATTGCATGTGATGCATTATGGGATTCACTCTCACCTTTGTCTTCAATAGACTGATTTCATGGTGGCTAACAGTGTCCTATTAAATTGAGTTCCACCCGTCTAAGTCTGTTGAAGTCAGTCAGCTTAGAAGGGTGTGTAACTCTGCCTAGGATTGCACTGCAAGTCTATCAGGGGCTATTAGCCATGGAAGCTACATCGTGGTGATATGCTTTTGAAACTACTAGTCGAAGTGGGCCAAACAGTGGGGAAGGGCTGTTGCTATCCTATGCGTGTGGGTTTCCAGAGGCAACGGATGTCCACTGTTGGAAACAGGGTGCTTGATTGAATGGATTTTTTGTTTCGTCCTGCAGGGTTCTTTGTGTGTTTACATCTGTTGGTTGACCGGGCAGGAAGAGTTATGGGTAATAAAGTTATGAGTGTTAAGGCTGATACAAAGTAGGGTTACTAAGAGCCAAACTAGATGATACATTTTTCATGCATTTGCATGCATTTTCAAGTGTTCCCCCAGTTATCTGCCATGAAGCTTTCTGCGTGACCTTGGGCCTGTCTCTCTTACTCTGGTCGTTTATGCATAGGTAATTTCACTCACGTTTATTCCCCCCCCCGTCTGTCTCGGTTGTTCCTTAGAGTTATGCATGAGTTTTCCGTCCATTAGAGATGACCTCGTAGCCAGTCCTTGCAAATCCTGGGACTTCCCGTTCCTCTGTTCTTCCCTCTTCCCTCAGCTCAGCCCGCTTGAAATCCCCGTGCATAAGGCAAAGTGCAGGACACAGAAGCTTGGTTTCTCTCACAGCCAATTACAAAGGATTGTGTAAAGAGGTGGGGATTCAAATGCTTCCTTCTTCCTTGGAGCTCTTTCTGAGCAGAAGAAAGGCTTTTTAAAACCAAGGCTTGGATTCCCCCCGCCCGGTTCCATTTTTTGTTTTTTGTTCTTAAAATGCTTTTTTATGCAACAATTGGGTTTTGTGGGGGGATTTTCTCTCACAGTAAGCTCTACAAGGTAAGCCACTTACAAAGCAGCTTTTAAAGGGGCAGGGATTTGATTTGAGTTTGGAGACTGCTGGTGCATAGATTCCCAACAGGAAAGTGTGGGTCCAGCGAGCAACGAACCTCAGGTAAAACTCCCATGCATAAACGACCTTTGACTACCTCACAGTGATGTACTAAATAATGTTCTAAAAATAAAATGCATTGCTTTCAGGCCCTGCACCTCAATAATTCTGGCAACTCACACTTGGAATTGGGCTGCTTTGTGTGAGCCTGACAATCTCCCCTTGTTATCTCCTGATTGGAACCAACAGCCACTCATTGGTGGCCTTAGAGGCAGCCTACGTTTGCCAAACTCCGGGTTGGGTCAGGAGATCTCACAGAATTACAACCCAACTCCACACTAGAGGGATCAGTTCTCCAATGGAAGTGTCTGCATTGCAGGGTGAACTCTATGGAATCACACCCCTACTGAGGTCCCTCCCCAAACTCTGCCTTCCCCAGGCTCCATACCCAAATCTCCAGGAATTACTCAACTTGGAGTTGGCATCCCTAAAGCTACCTGGCCTAAGAACTAACAAATGCTCCATAACATCTCCTCTAGCATCTAACTAGAGCTGAAATCCACAAAAAATTACACTGGAATACAGTTTTGTTCGTCTTAAAGGAGCCTCTAGACCAAGGGTGTCGAACTCATTTGTTACAAGGGGCAGATATGACATAAATGTCACTTGGTCGGGCCAAGCCATGAGTACCATAAAATTTAATGCCAGGGACCGGAGATACAAACTTTATAGAAGACACAGGCAAAGCCAATTAATTATGTTTGTTTTTACTTTATTCTTTTTTACTTAGAATACAAACTCTCTTAAAACAATAACACGCTTACATAGGGTTGCCAACCTCCAGGTAGTAGCTGCAGATCTCCTGCTATTACAACTGATCTCCAGCCGATGGAGATCAGTTCACCTGGAGAAAATGGCCACTTTGGCAATTGGACTCTATGGCATTGAAGTCCCTCCCCTCCCCAAACCCTGTCCTCCTCAGGCTCCGCCCCAAAATCTCTCGCCAGTGGCGAAGAGGGGCCCGGCAACCCTACTCTTACAATATTTTCTATTATTCAGTCTTCTTTGAACTCGACATGTTCGTGTGATGGGAGGTTGGGATCTGGGACCACTAGTTGCGTGTCTGAATGTGCAGTTGGAGCTGGATTAGGGCCAGTGGTGTAGCCTGTGTTCCTGTAATATTGTAGCTCAGCCCTAATTTGACAGTAGAGAACTGTCTTAGGTGACATCCAAAAGAACAGCAGCGCTGCTGTGATGCAAAGCAACATCTGGCGAAGGTTGGGTTACGAGCCTCCCTCTGTGTTTTTCCAATTTGTCAGCCAAATGCATAAGGCCAGAATGTGCCTTACACAGTCGCACCTGGTTGTGGGACAGGAAATGACAAATACTATGAAAAGCAGATGCTTGGGTTGTGCCTTATTTGATCAAATGCATCCAGGAGACTTTCCCCCCATACTTGCCGAATGAAGAATTGTTCTTCAAGTTCTTTAAAGGAATTGTCCTTCTGGCTAATGTGCTGGAAGACTTCTGCAGAACAATTGTGTTTTCTCCTTTGTTTTCTTCTTCATCGTCTTCTTCTTCGACTTGAAATTTAAATGGTTTGCATGCATACTTGCCAGTTTTTGAACATCGTAGTTCTGTACATGTGCTGTCGGAATTGCTAGTAATTAGGGAGAAGGCATAAATTCCTCTTTGGAATTATTTTATGTCTGGGTGCTGCTCTCTGACTTTGCAAAGCGCGCCCAGGTGCAGGCAGGCTACTTTGTTCTTCTTTTAAGAATCTTAATCCATTTACAGCACTGGTGAAAAGCAGCTGCATGTACGCTTCCCACCAAACATAGAAGCATATTTCATGAAAAGCTGGGCTGGACCCCCCCAATTTTTTTTTATCTTACTGAAGTTGAAAACTAGCACCGGTGTGAGGCGATGATGTGTCCTCCTAGCACCCTGTTGTTAAGACCCCTTATCTAGCGGTGCACAAAACCACCCTTCCCCTAGCCTGTGGATATTTCTGCTTTCCCAACATAGTGGCATCACACGTTCCTGGCACTTCTCCTGAAGAGTGGTCATGATTCAAACTCCAAGGGTTTGTGGCAAATTCCCTGCAAACTATTATTTGTAATTGGTTTAACTGTGCATTTTTCATTCAAGATCAAAAACTTCTCTCTGAGTGTTATCATGCAGCTCTGAATCATTATTACATATTTCATACTCAAGCAGCTCACAGTTCCACCCTAAGCGGAGCGACAAACTTCTAAGCCCACTGATCTGATTTTTTTGGGTGCAAGTGCAGCCCCTCCCCCAAATTACCCACCCTAATATTTGTAATGGTATATTCTCAAATAGCACATGATGGACAGGCAGGGATATAGAGTAACTCAGATATAGGGTCATTTTCAGTTTGTCAAAATGGCATAACCTAGGAAACAATACATTGTCACTGACTTGGTGATTTCTCAGGTACCAGAATGAGCAGGGGACTAGAGCAACTGCCCTATGAGGAGCGGTTAAAACATTTAGGGCTGTTTAGCTTGGAAAGAAGGCAGTTAAGGGGAGACATGATAGAGGTCAATAAAATTATGCATGGTATGGAGAGAGAAGCTTTTCTCCCCCTCATAATACTAGAACGTGGGCTCATCTGCTGAAACTGGAGGGTGAGAGATTCAAACCTGCTAGATATTGGGGAAAATTTTACAGTAAAATTTGTTTGACAGTGGGATCAGCTACCTAGGAATGTGGTGAGCTCCCCCTCAGTGGTAGTCTTTAAGCTGGACAAACACTTGTCAGGGATGCTCTAGGCTGATCTTGCATTAAGCAGGGGGTTGGACTAGATGGCCTGTAAGGCCCCTTCCAACTCTATGATTCTGTGATTCTACAATTAAAATAATCTCTTCTTGCAAGGCACAAGACGAGTTTAACCACATCTTAAACATCACTCTTGAAATTAAAGTAAGAGTTTACATTTATTATAAATGGTGTGATAGGGTAAGGAGGATAATGGACATTCAAATTTCACTTTGAAACATGCTATGGGTACTTTAAAGGATTGTCATCGTCTGAGAAATATTTATTCTCATGTTGATCCTGTATGGCAAGCATGTATACTTTAATCCTGGAATATACTGGAGCCGCGGCGCATAATTTATCCCCTGGTTACTGTTTCTTTCTCTTCCCTGGCTTAACCAGATGGACAACCCAGTCCATCAGGGATCACATAGTGAATGTAATGATGTCAGCATGTTATGTAGCCAGTCAGATTTCACTGCATGATGACATGACTGTGGCAAATTAAGTCAGTTGAGAGTGAGGGTGATGCTTCCTAGATTCGTCACATTAGTGGATTGATGCGTCCACTCATGATACTATGATGACATCACTACACTATGTATGACTAAAATCAGCTCTAATAATGCACCAGGAAGAGATGGAGATATAAGTCCAGCCCTTCAGAAGCTGCCTGTCCTCTTCTGTTGCAGCATCTTCCTCACAGCAGTTCTTGTTGTGTCTCCTTAACCCTAGCTACCTTGCTGGGCAGCTGCTTCGCTGCATCAGCTATCTTGCCTTGCCCTGATGAGTTTCAGAGGGTAGCCGTGTTGGTCTGCAGTAGAACAGCTAGATAAAAGTCCACTAGCATGCTTGTTCTGAACTTGTGAATGAACTCAAGTTCAGCAATCATTTACAAGTTATATGGGTCACTGGGGGTATGGGGGGGAGGTAGTTGTGAATTTCCTGCATTGTGCAGGGGGTTGGACTAGGTGACCCTGGTGGTCCCTTTCAACTCTATGATTTGATTCTATGAAGTTCAGAACAATGGGGCCCCAAGGCTGAATAGGGACATAGGAGTCTTACTTCAGGTGCTAATTCTCAGCCCCCAAGCATTTCCCCTTTGCTCTAATCAAGGTAATTACAATGCTCATTGTACCTCTGCATCCTGAGTTCCTTCTTTGCAACATGCCTCCCACCTTCTGAATGGGATATAAAGACACAGAGATCCCCATTCCTGCTCGTGTCTGATGAAGGGAGCTTTGACTCTCAAAAGCTTGAAATGGAGCATCTACCCAAACATTGCCTTCTCTCCAATCTAAACAAAGTCATGGCAAGAAGGAACCAGGAATAGGCCATACAACCATTGTTCAAACAATATCCATGTTACTCAAGTGATGAGGGAACAAACAAAGGGGAAGCGATTCCTACACCACTCAAAAGTGAAGCAGGTGTGTTATGACTTTCCAAAGGCATCTGACTAGCCACTGTTGGGAATGCTAGATTAGAGGTCCCTTGGTCAGCTCTAGCAAGGCCGTTCCTGTATTAGTAAATACTTTAAATATTAAAAATAAGAAGCATTTCAGAAATATGTGTCAGGTCACAGAAAGAATTTCTGAGATCACCACCATGTGGCTCCACAGCATTTGCTGGCTTTTGTTGAGATTTGCTTCTGGTACATACTGGCCATGCTGATTTGGCACAAAGATTTTGCTCATACAGTCTCGGTACAGACAAAGCAGCTCATAATAATTCACAACTGCCTTTGGTGATTGGTAATTATTTTCTTGGAAACGAAGGACTGTTTCTCCTTCCCAGAATTATTACCTTCACTGTCCCTTCTTTCAGTATAGAAATGGAAAGCCCTCTATGCATACGCAACAGCCAAGGAAAACATGATGTCATGTTATCTAGTGTTACTTCTGAGTGCTGCAAGTATCCTTGTTGGATCGTTAAATCCAGTTTGCCATGTGATTCTTTGTAATAGCTTTCATGGTTTGTTTGGAAGGGTACTTTCACATTAGTCTCAGAGAATTAGGCCTTGTTTGGCTTGGTGGTTGACCGCAGTACTGCTGAGACCCTATGTCCTCGAGGCCTTGATATTTAAAAGTCTAAATGGATAGGAGGATTTAACAGCTTATTTATCAAAACAAAGTATACAGCTGACCTGTTTTTCTTTGCTGACTTGTACATATAGTGGTTTTGCAGACGACTGAAGGTAATATGTAATATGTAAGGTAATATATATGAGTCTTTGAAGTGCATGATACACATGATCATTTGTTCTGTTCTGAGCTCTGATAAGATGGTTTCTGTAAGTTTATAGAAGATATTATCTTGTCTGGGTAAAAATGCAACATTTTCTGAGAAATCTTCCTTCCCATACCTGTGGTGACTTTAGCCCCAATCCTCAGCTTGATACCCTTGCCAACATAAAGAAGGAGAGGCGAGAATTTCGTTGTCCTGAAGGAGATGTCCAAGACTGTAGCAACTATTGGACCACTGATTCAATTTCTCATGCAAGTAAAGTGATGCTCAAAATCTTACAACAAAGACTGTTACCATATATGGAATGAGAAATGCCAGATGTTCAAGCTGGATTCAAAAAAGGAAGAGGCACTAGAGATCATACTGCAAATTTACATTGGTTACTGGAGCACACATATTACCGCAAAGCTTTTGACTGTGTGGATCATGAAAAGCTATGTTTGGTTTTTTTAAAAAATAGGTGTGTCACAACATCTGATTGTTTTGATGGGCAGCCCGTACTCTGGACAAGAGGCTACTGTTAGGACAGAATATGGAGAAACAGAATGGTTTCCAGTTGGCCAAGAGGTCAGTCAAGGATGTCTACCTTATTAATCTAGCACAAACGGACAGAGGGGAAATCAAGTTGTTTACAGGAGCATGGAAACAAATAGAGGATGCAGACAATTTGGCCATAAGAAATGGAAACAGAATCATATAACATAAGCAGTCCAGGATAGCCTGTCCATGTACCCATTCCAAGATAACTTGAGTTCTAGGCTTCTCTAGCATTGAACCCCGTTAATTATTCCTGGTCCCAATGCTTTAATTTGATTGATTGATTGATTGATTGATCATGGACGTTTTTTTTTACCCAGCATGGTTTAGTGGTTAAGAGTGGTGGTTTGGAGCAGCGGACTCTGATCTGGAGAACCAGGTTTGACTCCCCACTCCTCCACATGTGCGGTGGAGGCTAATCTGGTGAACTGGATTTGCTTCCCCACTCCTACACATGAAGCCAGCTCTCTTAGAGCTCTCTCAGCCTCACCTACCTCACAGGGTATGTGTTGAGGAGAGGGGAAGGCAAGGCAATTGTAAGCCGGTTTGATTCTCCCTTAAGTGGTAGAAAAAGTCGGCATATAAAAACAAGCTCCTCCTCCTCCTCCTTTAAGGGTTCATTTAATAAAAATGCATGGTACACTGAGTCACACTGTTGTGGAGTAGGGTTGAATAACTTTTGATCTCAGTTTCTGCTGTGTAACACTGTGGCCAGATATCAAGATATCTGTGTCCTTCCTAGGTATAGTGATTGTGGTGACTACTAGACTACTAGAATAGCAGCAGTGATCCATGAAAGAATGTTCTGTTGGAGAAGTTTGCTCACAACAGAAACGGCTGCATGGTTTTGCCTTTGGTGATCCATTAACTCGTTGCCAATCAGTTGTATAATTTGAAGTCACTGAGCAGATCTGTTGCTTCCCCTGCACTGAGCTGAACTGCATTTGTCCCTCCCATTTCCAGGTAAAGGATTACCATAACCTTTTACCTAAGGGGAAAATCTGTTGCCAGAAGCTTGAGACTTGACTTTGCTTCAAGAACTGGAGTAAAGAAGCCATCAAAGGCTGACAGAATGATCAGGATGAGAGTACTAGATGAGCAAACCAAAATTAAAATGGTTTCTGTATACATATGGTCGGCAGTGAAGCGATGCCCGAAACTGAGGAAGACCTGAGTCCGATAACATATATACAGCAATCGTGACATTCCAGAATATGCTTCTGATATGCAGTGCATTCCTTTTTGTCCAGTACAGTTACTTCACATATTTTAGGTGCATCCTTAAAATGTCGCATGGGTGCACCTAAAAATATAAAATACATATGCAATAAATGTGTTTGCAAAGGGGTGTTTTGCAGATAGAGCGATCAGGAAACTGTGGTTGGCTTCAGCTCCCTACTGAATGTACATTTGGGTTTGCCACCATGTAGTGTGTGAAAGGACCCTACAGGATTATCTTTGGGATGGCAGCAACATCACAACATTATTCCTGTACAAGCTTCCCATGACAAGCATTGTCTTTAACCCATGCTCGGCCAGCCTATATGCATGCTACATCAGCACACCACCTTGAGCCATGTGTTATGGGTGAGCAAATTCTTTGTATGTATGGGCCGGTGCGTGGGGGTGATGATTAAAATATTCAATTGAAACAATTAAAATTGCATAAGACCATACCCCAAAAAGAGAGAAAAGCTTTAATCCCCAATCCTACTGGCTATGTTACCAGCAAAGAGGTGATATGAAGGCCAGTTTCATACCTGATGTTTTGCAGCAGTGTCACAAAATGATCTGGAATGTTGCAGTCAACACCACTGTTCCAAGAATGTGTGTCTTCCCCCAACCCCCACAACTGAGGGATGTGTGGTGTAGGAAAAAGTGGTCTTTAGGGAGCCAGCGTGGTGTAGTGGTTAAGAGTGGTGGACTCTAATCTGGAGAACTGGGTTTGATTCCCCACTCCTCCACATGAGTGGCAGACTCTAATCTGGTGAACCAGGTTGGTTTCCCCATTCCTATACATGAAGCCAGTTGGGTGACCTTGGCCTAGTCACAGTTCTTTCTGAGCTCTCTCAGCCCCACCTACCTCACAAGGTGTCTGTTGTGGGGAGAGGAAGAGAAGGAGATTGTTAGCCCATTTGATTCTCCTTAAAAGGTAGAGAAAGTTGGTATATAAAAACCAACTCTTCTTCTTCTTGTTAGAGGTCAGTGATGTGGCTTATTCAACCCTCAGTGTTGCAGACATCAGACAACCTTACAAATTACAAAGTCCTTAATAATTCTGCATTTTAAATGCATTTGAAAATGTGACCTGGAAGAGTCCACACCTAGGAATACTCGATCTCATTCCATTGACTGTACTTTCCAATATAATTCAGAAAAAGACATTTCATGGGGGCGAAGGAGAAGTCTTGCAGGTTTATTTTTGAAAGCTGATGTCATATGTATGTAAAAATAAGGGATGACAGAAATTTTAAATTCAACTGAAACTGCTGGACTAGCTATTTTTTCATGGCAGATGCGAGTTAATCTTTCCTGTGTATTCAGAAGGATTAGAAGGAAAGGGGGTTTTTTTTGGTCTTCTCTCTCCCACTTCCAATTTGCTTTTACCTTTTGGCACTACTTTCTGTCAACAGAGCTTGTTCACATAAGTTAGCACCCTGAGGTAAAACCTAGGGCATTCCCAGAAACTTGTGCTTACTCTGGCTGAATTCTGTTTGGTAATCCTTCAATTAGAGGGAATTAACCAGAAAAAAACGGCAATTGTTTCTACCCGATGCCTCTTTAATGGTGTTTGATTCTGTCCTTTTTTAAACAGTCAGAATTCACAATATAGCTTTACATTCATTCAGTGTGGCTTAGGATGTAGAAGAAGGCAATTTGGTAGATAAAGAAACATTTGGAAAAGAAAATACATTATATAGATAATAATAAGGATGACCGTGGTGATGAAGACTACAGAATATTCCCTTCAACAAAATGAGCAAAATTATGCCCATGCAATGGGCAGAGGTGTCACTTGGAAAAGCCAAATGCTCCCCCCCACATGAGCAGTGGCTCAAAGGGGAGGGGTTGTGGCTCAGTGGTAGAACCTCTGCTTTGTGTACAGAAGGTTCCAGGTTCAATCCCCGGCATCTCCAGTTAAAAGCAGCAAGCAGTAGGTGATATGACCCCTGAGACCCTGGAGAGCCGCTGGCAGTCTAAGTAGTCAATACTGACCTCAATGCACTGATGATCTGATTCAGTAGAAGGCAGCTTCATGACTTGTTCCTCAGAAGCACCAATATTCCTAGCTATGTACCACACTTGAGTCAATGCATCTCTTGTTGGGTCTTCCTTTTCTTACCACCCCAAATATGAAACTCTTCAGCATTTGGAACTTGCAGTAATAAAATGGCATTCAATAACATCAACAACAACAATATCTGCTGAAAATCACCAATTGGGACATCGGCCATATGGTTTCACAATTCTGTGCAGATGTTGCTCACACACCTACAGTTCATGCTAAGGGCCAGAAAAATATTTGTGGGGTGGGGGGGAAGAAATATTCTCTCTCTGGGTACTGGTTGCTGCATGGATTGCCCATGTGATTGAAATTTATTCTTCAGTCCAAGTAAAGGAACAAACTTGATAGCTTAAGAGGCTCTTTAAAAGACTCCCTTCTCTCATAAAAGATAAAGGTAGACCCTGTGCAAGCACCAGGTCATTATTGACCCATGGGGTGACATCACATCCCAACGTTTACTAGGCAGACTATGTTTACGGGGTGGTTTGCCATTGCCTTCCCAAGTCATCTACACTTTACCCCCAGCAAACTGGGTACTCATTTTACCCACCTCGGAAGGATGGAAGGCTGAGTCAACCTTGAGCCGGCTAACTGAACTCAACTTCCGTCGGGATCGAACTCAGGTCGTGAGCAGAGCTTTTGACTGCAGTACTGCAGCTTACCACTCTGCGCTGTGGGGCTCTTCTCCCCTTCTCTCATAAGCAGGGCTTTTTTGTGACTGGTACTGAGTACAGGCACCTTTTTGGGGAGCTCTCCTAAGTCCTGAAGGGAAAATTGGTAGAAACCAGTGCAACCCTATATATGGCCATTTATGCTTAGTAATTAGCAGCGCGTTCCAGGCTATTTTTTTGAGTTTTTCACGCTGAACCGTCATTCAGGAAGTGACTGCCAAGCCGGTGCATACCTGCTTTGCATTTCTTAATTGCCCTTTTAACACGACCTTTTGTGTGTGCTTCGCCCCCGCCTCGAAGAATCCCCTCAAGGAAGCATGCAAAACCATAGCTGCGTGTTAGCTATGCAAACGGTGGTTGCTAATGGAAGGAATGAAGGCGCAGGCAAGTGGGGGTGGAATTTCCCCTTTTGCGTCGGGGCCGTGAATAGGCATTTTAAAGATCGCATTTTTAAAAAGAGCTTTGAGTGAGCATCAAAATTGACCCTGCATAAATGGCCTATGAGTACTGGCACCTTAAACTCCACCCCAAAAAAGCAGGATTTATAAGCAGTTCGTTGCATTGAGGGTGAAAGCTTTGCAACGCCTGCAAATGACTGTAGAGTTGGCACACAAAGACTGGGCGGATGTCTGGCACGCTCGCACTGGGGCAGGACGGGACCTGGAATTGCTAGGATGGGTTCTCTGGCCCTAAAGGCCAGATTAACTTTTGTGATAAATGGGTGGGGCCTGTGCTAGAGTTGCCAACAGGATTATTCTGCAAACAGTAGCTTTTTATTTGAAAACATAGACAGCTCTGAGGGATGGCTTTCCTTGTCCTAGGCCCCTGATGTAGCTAAAATACCTAGACTTTCCCATTACAAAAACAGTGCTTGTACATCACTGATTGTGTGCAAAGCACATTGGATGATCTGAAGCTCTGTGCCATGGTAGAAATGGTATGTGGTTTGTTTTTTTCTGTTGTCATTCTGATAAACAGCTTGTTAACAAAATATTGTCGAAGGCTTTCACGGTCAGAGTTCATTGGTTCTTGTAGGTTATCCGGGCTGTGTAACCGTGGTCTTGGAATTTTCTTTTCTGACGTTTCACCAGCAACTGTGGCAGGCATCTTCAGAGTAGTAACACTGAAGGACAGTGTCTCTCAGTGTCAAGGGTGTAGGAAGAGTAATATATAGTCAGAAAGGGGTTGGGTTTGAGCTGAGTATTGTCCTGCAAAAGTATTGTCCTGTAAGTATCAAGATAATGTGCTAATGAGGGTATGGTATGTTAATATGGAACCATTGTATCCTGAAGTGATCTGTTAATGTGTGAAATCCAAAGCTAATCTGTATGGCTATTGTTGAATGTTGTCTTTGTCTGGAGGTTTTTCAGGGCAGGAAGCCAAGCCTTATTCATTCTTAAACTCTCCTCTTTTCTGTTAAAGTTGTGCTGATGTTTATGAATTTCAATGGCTTCTCTGTGCAATCTGACAAAATAGTTGGTAGAATTGTCCAGTCTTTCAGTGTCTTGGAATAAGACCCTGTGTCCTGTGACCCCTGTGAACATGGACTGACACAAACAGGACACAGGGTCTTATTCCAAGAAAATTGCACACACAAAAGGAATAAGATGTCCTATTAGTTAGTGATCACTGTCCTATCCAGTCTTGTTCCATTTATCATGAGAACCTTTCCACATAATACATAATTTGTAACAAAATAGAGAGACAAATACAGTGAGGGCCTCTTCTTATAAAGAAACCAGTTTTCTGAAGAATGAAATGCTGTTTGGCAGAAGAAAGAAAAAGTAAGCGCTCTGTCTGCCTGAGCGCTTCTCTTATGTTTCAGAATTGTGCACATATCTATCTGCAATCACATAATCTGTCAAAACATGCCAGGATAAATGCTGACTGATTCCAGAATTAAACAAGCTAATCAAGACAGAACTGGTGAATGACAGGCAACATTTGTTGAATTGGTGGTATGTGAGACATTTACTACTTTAGGAACAATTAAGGGCCAAAAGGCATAAGACATAAGAAAAGTCTTGCTGGATCAGACCAAGGCCCATCAAGTCCAGCAGTCTGTTCACACAGTGGCCAACCAGGTGCTTCTAGGAAGCCCACAAACAAGATGACTGCAGCAGCACCATCCCGCCTGCGTTCCACAGCACCTGATATAATAGGCATGCTCCTCTGATTCTGGAGAGAATAGGTGCGCATCATGACTAGTATCCCTTTTTACTAGTAGCCATGTATAGCCCTCTCCTCCATGAACATGTCCACTCCCCTCTTAAAGCCTTCCAAGTTGGCAGCCATCACCACCTCCTGGGGCAGGGAGTTCCACAATTTAACTATGTGCTGTATGAAGATATACTTCCTTTTATCTGTTTTGAATCTCTCACTCTCCAGCTTCAGCAGATGACCCCGCGTTCTGGTATTATGAGAGAGGGACACAAAATACCTGGCTGCATGTGTGGCACTCCTAGTATTCCCCCCTACCCTGCTTATAGATAGCCAGCGTGTGTTACCCTGATTTGCGCTGGGACCATAGTTCATGTTTTCCAGACCAGTTTGGTTAGGGTTGTTTTCCAGACCAGTTTGGTTAGGGTTGCCAGTCGTGGGCTAGGAAATTTCTGGAGATTTTGGGGTGGGCCCTAAAGAGGGAGGGTTTTTGGGAGGGGGATGCCCACAGGAGGTATGATGCCAAACAGTCCACCCTCCACAGCAGCCATTTTCTTGAGGGGAACTGATCACTGTAGTCTGGAGATCTGTTGTATTTCTGGGAGATCTCCAGGCCCCAACTGGAGGCTGGCCATCCCTAACTGTTATGTTTGGCCAAAAATGTGAAATTCAGCCACATGGGTCAATTCAGGAAAATGGTGCAGAGGGGAAAGCTTAACCCCCACTCTGATAGTCCTGATCCAAAGTGGTGTCCCACTTGCTGGTTATTTAAAATAATAAAAAGTACTGGGAACTCAGTACAAGGAACTCTTGGCATCTCTTCTCATTTGGCCTGAAGACTAATTCTTTGCATCTGACTAAGGCGATATTATAAAACCCAAATAGACCTGCTTGTTTTATAATTTCGCCTGCATTTTTTTAAATTAACCTCTTCATTTATGTTCAAAATTGTTTCTTTTAATGCTCCTAAGGATGTAAAGAAAGAAATCCTGCCACCTGACATGATGGGAAAGGTTGCATCAGCAACATTTCTGCTTGTTGTAGAGCTTTTAAAGGAATTTCATCTTTAAGAGGAAAAGATTTGGGGGGGACTCAGTGTAAGAACAGTTTACTGGGAACCGTGGGAGTCTAATGTTCCATATCTATAATGTTGATTCATAATGTTGTATAACTTGTTCTCATTAGAAACTTGTAGTAGTGTGTATCCATTAGAAGTTGTGGAAAAGATGGAACTTTTCTGTCCATATTCCTAGGGTAGTGAAGAGAAGCATTTGTGCCTGTTAAATTCCTCACATCTTCTCATTTTTTTCCTACTCTTTTGTTTCAGCCTTAGGTAAAATCCTGGCCTGTACCTAGCCAAAGAGGCACCAAACCTACTCTTCTCAGTGCACAGTTTGCTGAAACAGGCTCATGAGCTGTTTCTGTCTTGTTAAAATCCCTCAACAAGGAGATCCCTGGAGGTGTCTTATGTGCATATGAATTACTGCTCCCAAGAGTTCATTAATCAACAAGGCTGTTTGTGTTCTATGCTGAACTTTGCTATGTCTTTTAAGACACCCCCTGAGATCAGCTTGCCTTGTTTACGAGAAATCACTGGCAAATGTACGTCCCTGAATCAACAGCATTGAATTATGCAATATTTCCAAGCAAAGGAATATTTCCAAGCAAAGGTGGAGATCTAAAGGACATTTACTAGGGAATACATCCTATTGTTCACAATGGGATTACTTTTAAGGATGGACCTCTACGCTAGATGTGACTAGGTATAGCAAAATGCCAGTGGTCACTTCTAGAAAAACATATTTATGTCAGGCTGCTATCTCGGTTTCGTTATTGCCTCTGTCTCTGCGCTGTATTGTCTGCCCCCCAAGGTCGCATACCTAGGCCTGGGAACTCAGCTCCTGGGAAACTGTATTCAGCCTATGCGTGTAATCTCCCGCCTTTCCTGCCTTATAATATCTCCCAGCTAGTGAGTCTCTCATAGCTGTCATTTTATTCGTCCCAGCTAGTGAGTCTCTCATAGCTGTCATTTTATTCGTTTGCACTGTATGCCTATTTGACCAGTAAAAGCCATCTGTTTGGACTCTATATGACTTTGTGGTGATTTCTGGTTCTGTGGGCCAAGGGCTGACATTATGACAGCTATCTCTCTTCACCATTCTACTAGCCAGGCTGGAGCCCAGGGGGGTTCGCCTGCCACTTGGATGGGAGCTGTGCAGCTCTCCAGGTGATCTACTACCCTGGAGCCCTTCTCTGAGGATCCTACTCTGTTACAAGACGTAATCGCTGAACTTTTCCGGACGACCCGAGAGGTTTGCCGCTTGAGGGGACTGGTACAGGAACAGTGGCAATCTCTCACAGGACGTCTCTGGATGTTAACGTCGGAGGATACTGATGCTCGTTTAGATCTTCAGGACTTGGATCAATTACTGGACGATGCCCGATTGGCGACTGAGGATTTACAAATATTAACTGGACTTTTGGATAATCTTATTTCTCGAGAAACTCTTTCTACCATGGCGGGAGCCCCACCGGAGGGTTTTTCCCTGATCCCGGATGCAGCCAGCTGTCAGGCTGAGGCCAAGCGAGTCGCTATTAGCACCGCTCTTCTCCTTGTGGAATGTACAAAGGACACCCCGGTAGCCACCTTGGCTCAAGTTTTGACCTCGACCTTTGGAGCCGAGGCACCCGCACTGGCGGTTCGAGTACAACCTCTGCTGGGCGGGGAACCCGACCCCATACTCTCACTCCTGGAGACAGAACTTTTGCCGCGCATTACGGCAGAGACTGCCCTGAGACTTGAGAACGCCAAAGTTCTTGCGGATCAGCAAGCCGCCGAAGCGGCTAAGGTCGCAAGAGAGAGAGAGGCTGCGGAAGCAGCCAGGGCGGCTGCAGCAAGGATTAGGAATCAGGCGAACGTGGACACGCGCCCTAAGGGCAATGTACTAGGGCTATCAGGTCTGTCCTTTTCCCCGGCGTTTGTCCCGTCGCGCGCGACCCAACGCGCACGCCGTTTGGCTGACCGACGTCGAGACTCAGGAGAGTCTGAAGACGAGGATTTATATGGGGATAGCTCTCAATGGGCCACAAGCTTCCGGACCAGTAAGCCTCATCTTACTAGTGGCCCAAGTGAGGAGGTTCATCTCTTACGAGCCCAGAATCGGGAGCTCTCCGACCGTGTTGATCAACTCCAGGAAGTAATGGAACGTATGCTTCAGGAGAACAGGCAATTACAACAAACCCTGATAGCTCAGAGACAGCCCGTTCCGATACCGGGTCAGGGGGTACCCGTGCAACCACCCGCTAATGTGCCTGCTCCACCCTTGCCTCCTGGAGCTCCTGTTGTCCCTCCGCCCGGACCACCCGTGCAACCGGGTCAACCTGCGCCCGGCCCTTGGAAGCAACTCAAATTGAGGACTACGTATGACGGATCTCTCGAGACTTTGCCTTGTTTCTTGCATCAAGTGGACAGTTATATGCGAGAACAAGGACAACTTTTCCCCACGGAAGATAGCCGGGTGCGTTACGTAGCTTCCCTTCTGACAGGTAAAGCGGCTGACTGGATGGTCCTCCAGTTTGACACCCGCTCTCGTGCTATTCGTTCCCTCAACAACTTCATGACTGCCCTGAGAAGAAGGTTTGAGGACCCCTTCCTGGGGGAAAGAGCCAAAACGGAACTCTTACAATTAAAACAAGGCTCTGCTACAGTACGAGAATTTGCCGATGAATTTCAACGACTGGCAAGTAAAATTGTAGGTTGGCCCGAGACCACCCTGATCCATCATTTCAGGGAAGCCTTGCATCCTGACATTCTGAACTGGTCTTACATGCGGGGCGATCCCGATACCCTCGAAGACTGGATCCTATTAGCCGAGGAAGTGGAAAGCCGCCGACGCTTTATTTCTCTCGTCCGTCAAAAGCACAAGGAAAAAGGCACCCAAAAGCCTCAACCCAAGGCACCACTGCTCATCCCACGAAATCCCCCACGTCCGCCCCAGGAACGTGAAGCCCGATTTCAGAGGGGTGCCTGTCTTACTTGCGGAGAAATGGGCCACTTTGCAGCCGTTTGCCCGCGCCGCCAGGAATTATTTCGTCCCAGCACGACAACCCGCGCCCGAGGTCGTCCACCACGCAGAGGCACCGCGGCCACCCGCAGCGCAGCTCCGGGAAGACCCACACCCTCTGCACTCCATGCCGGGGACCCAGCCTCCCTGCCTACTACCAACGACCCCGCCGGGTCTCGGATTACAAGTGCCCCATTGGGGGACAACTTTCCCTCTTCGGATGAGGAAAATCCTTGGATTTCTCCAGCCTTAAACCTGGAATCTCCCCTCGACTTGTCAAAAAACGGCTCCGGTCTGTGGTGAATGGAGCGTCTCCACAGACCTCTCAGGATCTTCCTATCAAACCGAATGCTCCTACCAAAATCAAAGAAGTGGACTCCACCGTCTACGTGGATGCAGTTTTACAACACCTTAACGGTGGCCCACAACTCCCCGTCAAAGCACTAATTGACTCCGGTTGCTGTCGCACTCTCATAAGCGAAGCCACTTTTGCTGCACTCAGAGCCGACGGAAGCCATTTCCAGGGGGGTCCAGTTGATCACCGCACCATAGGGGTGGCAATGGGAATTGGTTCCCACTGGGAACAAATAGACTTCACTATAGCCCCTATCCGATTTGAAGTGGTCTTGGGAATTAACTGGATTAAAGGACATAGTCCCAGTATTGATTGGGAAACAAACACTATCTCCTTCGCTAGTCCCACCTGTGACCAGCATCGGCAAAACTTTGCTCTGCTATATCCGCCCGTTCCAGCATTAACCTCTACCGCCCCAACACCACCGGCTCTACCCGCTGTATACCGGGACTTTGAAGATGTCTTCGACCTTAGGGAATGTGATGCCTTACCCCCCCACCGGGCCTCAGACTGTGCGATTGAAGTGGTAAAAGACTGCACATTGACCAAGAGTAAGATTTACCCTATGAGCGCTTCCGAGCGCACTGTCCTCCGGGACTTTTTGGACAAAAACCTCGCCAGAGGGTTCATTCGCCCTTCGAATGCCCCAAACTCGGCCCCCGCGTTTTTCGTCCGGAAAAAAGAGGGCGACCTTCGCCTGTGCATTGACTTCAGAAAGCTCAATGCGGTTACCCAGACCAACGCCTATCCTATCCCATTAATATCAGATATTTTGGGACAATTACAGGAAGGCCGTGTGTTTTCTAAATTAGACTTGGTGGAAGCTTACTACCGAGTCCGTATCCGCGAAGGGGATGAGCACCTCACTGCCTTCTCTAGCTGTTTCGGAATGTATGAATTCCTTGTGATGCCGTTCGGATTAAAAGGGGCCCCGGGGGTCTTCATGCAACTCATCAATGAAATCCTACATGACCTTCTATATCGTGGGGTGGTGGTCTACTTAGATGACATTCTCATTTATTCGAAAACTATGGACGAGCATGTGGCTCTGGTCAGGGAAGTTCTGCAACGCCTGCGTAACCATCAACTTTTCGCAAAACTAGCTAAGTGCGAATTTCACCAAAGCAAACTCACGTTTTTGGGATACATCATCTCCCACCAAGGTCTTCGCATGGACCCCGCCAAAGTCCAAGCCGTCCTCGATTGGACTCCCCCCACCAACCGTAAGCAAGTACAGCAATTTCTGGGATTTGCAAACTTCTATCGAGGATTCATCCCTAACTTCGCCCAGGTGGCTCTACCCATTACGGACCTACTGAAAACTAAGGGAAAAGTAAGCTCGGCTGCCTTGCCCTCCGCAAAAATCCTATGGACTGAGCAATGCCAAGCCGCCTTTCTGGCCCTCAAACGCCTCTTCACTTCGGAGCCGGTGCTACAGCACCCAGACCCAAATCAAATGTTCATTGTGCAAGTCGATGCTTCCGATGTAGCCATGGGAGGGGCTCTCCTCCAGCAAGGACCGGATGGTCTTCTTCACCCTTGCGCTTACTTTTCAAAAAAATTTGCGCACGCTCAATTAAACTGGCCCATCTGGGAGAAAGAGGCCTCAGCAGTTCATCATGCACTGACTCTATGGCGACAATTCTTGGAAGGGTCTAAAGTCCCCTTTGAGGTTTGGACCGATCACAAAAATCTAGCTGCCCTCACGGGGTCCCATAAGCTATCGGCGAAACAACAACGGTGGGCGGAGTTCTTTGCTCAGTTCCGTTTCACCCTGAAGCACGTCCCTGGGAAGCAGAACGTTCTCGCGGATGCCCTCTCCCGTTTACCACAATATCCGGTAAAACTCGAGAGACCCACCAACTCTCTGTTCACCCCTATGCAACGTGGGGCCCTACCTATGCTGGCTGTGCAAACTCGATCCCAGCATCAGCACACCTTACCCAACTTACAAGCTCCGCCAGCCCAACCGGCTGCCCAGCCGCCACCGCAACAAACCGGAGTTCCCGCCCTTCCTACCCCTCCGACCGCCCAGCCGCCTGCAGTCTGCGCGCCGCCGCACGTAAGCACTAGCCCCATAACTGTTTCTAAGAGCTCCACGGCCGACGGGGGGGCCCCCTCCAAAATCCCCATCTCCGAGTCCTTTTTAACTGTCCTTCGGGACCAGTGCCTTTTAGAACGTTCCGCTCATACCCTACCTCCTGGTGTTTTGGAACAAGGAGGATCCTGGTACAAGGACTCGAAATTGTATGTCCCCAAGGCTCTCCGGAAGGACGTTTTACATTTAGCCCATGGAGCCAAAACAGCTGGGCACTTTGGGTTTCTGAAAACCCTTCACTTATTGCGCAGACAGTTCTGGTGGGGGGGAATGCGTTCCGACATTGACTCCTTCATCCGCAGCTGTCCCGTTTGTGCCGCTGCGAAACGATCGCAGGGCAAACCCCCGGGACTGCTACAACCTCTTGAAACGCCCAGCAAACCTTGGGAAGTGATTGCTATGGACTTCATGACTGATCTCCCTCTCAGTGGGGGTAAAACTGTGTTGTGGGTTGTTACTGATTTGTTTTCTAAGCAAATACATTTGATTCCATGCGCAGGGATCCCCTCTGCTCAGAAACTGGCCCGCCTCTTCGTGACGCATATCTTTCGTTTACATTCGTTTCCGCGTAAGATAATTTGTGACCGCGGAAGTGGTTTCGTTTCTAAGTTTTGGAAAGCTTTCCTCAAGTTGGTGGGAGTGGAACAAGGGTTGTCTAGTGCATACCATCCTCAAACTGATGGTCAAACTGAACGTGTCAATGCTGTACTTGAATGTTATTTACGCTGTTATGTTAACTACCACCAGGATAACTGGGTGGAACTGTTACCTTTAGCAGAATATGCCTACAATAATGCCATGCATCAATCCACAGGTTTTAGCCCATTTTTTGCTGTGTATGGGCAAGATTTCAGTCCCATCGCTCCTGCAGATGATGTGGAGGGGGAGGGGAACCCCGACATTGCCTCCTGGGCACACGCCCTCCGTACCACTTGGCCCTGGCTCGTTAGCAACCTCGACCGGGCCAAACGTAAATACAAAGCGCAAGCTGACAAACATCGCTCCCCCGGGGGTGATCTGCAAGTGGGTGCTTTGGTTTACCTTTCCACCAAAAATCTCCGTTCCACCCAACCGTGCCATAAGCTCAGTGCTAAATTCATTGGCCCTTTCCCCATCACCCGGGTCATAAACCCTGTCACGGTGGAACTGGCTCTCCCCAAATCCTTGAGGCGTGTGCATCCTGTCTTCCACATTAGCCTCCTCAAACCCCATGTTGCTTCTCCACAGTGGCATCCGGACCCACCTCCTGCGCAACCCATCATGGTGGGGGGGGAGGAACACTTCGAAGTCTCCAAGATCCTTGACTCCCGTGTTCACCATGGCAACCTGCAATATTTAGTCCGTTGGAAACATTTCCCCCCTGCCTATGACGAATGGGTGCGCGCACGGGATGTCTCCGCCCCCGACCTCGTCGACGCCTTTCACATTGCTTACCCGGATAGGCCAGCCCCCTTGCGAACTGGGAGGGGGCCTTAAGGGGAGCAGAATGTCAGGCTGCTATCTCGGTTTCGTTATTGCCTCTGTCTCTGCGCTGTATTGTCTGCCCCCCAAGGTCGCATACCTAGGCCTGGGAACTCAGCTCCTGGGAAACTGTATTCAGCCTATGCGTGTAATCTCCCGCCTTTCCTGCCTTATAATATCTCCCAGCTAGTGAGTCTCTCATAGCTGTCATTTTATTCGTTTGCACTGTATGCCTATTTGACCAGTAAAAGCCATCTGTTTGGACTCTATATGACTTTGTGGTGATTTCTGGTTCTGTGGGCCAAGGGCTGACATTTTACGTAACTTTGTTTATTCTCCACCTTTCCCACTAAGAAGAAGAAGAAGAGTTGGTTTTTATATGCCGACTTTCTCTCCCACTTAAGGCAGAATCAAACCGGCTTACAATCACCTTCCCTTCCGCTCCCCACAACAGACACCCTGTGAGGTAGGTGGGGCTGAGAGAGCTCTAAGAGAGCTGTGACTAGCCCAAGGTCGCCCAGCTGGCTTCATGTGGAGGAGTGGGGAAACAAATCCAGTTCCCCAGGTTAGCCTCCGCCGCGCATGTGAAGTGGGGAATCAAACCCGGTTCTCCAGATCAGACTCCACTGCTCTTAACTGCCACACCACACTGGTGAAACACAATGGTACAACTTGAAACTGCACTCAAGGTGGATTATAAAATTATGAAATAGTATAATAAAGACCAGTATAAATACATACATTAAGCAATGCGATAAAATTGTACCACACAATTAGGGAACAGTGAAATAAAAACAGTGTAATATATACAATGTAGTGTAGGACGTGGAAGGGGGAAAGTGGCTGAAATTTTCACAGACCATTAGGACCACAACCCTGTTCCCTTTGTAAAAAGTGCCTTCCTCAACCATCCCTTTTTGTACAACATCCCTATTCCCTTTCGGAGTGGAGAAATTAAAGACAAGATTCTCTCCTGCCCCCCCCCCCCGGTAATACTTCCCCTTTGCAACTCTCCTGAATTCACTTCAGGGTTTAGGGTTGCCAGCCACCTGCCGGCAACACCTGGGAGCTTTGGGGGATGGGTCTTGGTGATGTCACAGTTCACAATGACATGACATCACTTCCACTTACATGTCCAGAAGAGATGTCCTGGCTACACTCTAGGAATTTCATAGCTCTCTATGGTTTTTATTATAAAGGTGAAAAACCACAG
This sequence comes from Euleptes europaea, assembly GCF_029931775.1. NCBI lineage: Eukaryota > Metazoa > Chordata > Lepidosauria > Squamata > Sphaerodactylidae > Euleptes > Euleptes europaea. The sequence goes on from NC_079315.1 coordinate 105,801,536, forward strand.
AAATTTGGGGATATCCTAGATCAGAGGTTCCCAAACTTTTTGAGTCACAAAGCACTTTTCAGGAGAGAAATTTGTAACGGAGCCTTGGCTCAGTGGTAGATCATCTGCTTGGCATACAGAAGGTCCCAGGTTCATTCCCTGGCATCTCTAGTTAAAGGGACTGGGCAGGTAGGTGATGTGAAAGACCCCTGCCTGAGACCCTGGAGAGCCGCTGCCAGTCTGAGTAGACAATACTGACTTTGATGGACCAAGGGCCATCAGTAGAAGGCAGCTTCATGTGTTCATGGATCACTAATTTTCACCTAGCACCTATATACTAAACCAAATGACAGTAGTACTTTTCTTTCCAATCTGTTCACGGAAATGTTTCTCGGAGCACCAAGTGCTCCATGGAGCACAGTTTGGGAACCTCTGTCCTAGACCATTGATGAGATGCCATGAAATCGGCATCACAGCCATGCCCCTTTCCCTCTCATTTTGCTACCGCTGCTCCATCAAGCAGAAGCGGGAGCCTGGACCCTCGGGGTGGGAGCTTTCCCAGCAAAGTGGGAGATCTATCATCCCAAATAGTGCAAACGTATGCTTGGAATACTGTAGCGTGGAAAAAGTGGCTTGCAAAATTGTTTCAGTGGATAATTGGCAGGCAGGGGGGGATATGTGTACAAAGCCGGTTAATCAGGGATCTGTGTACTTTCCACTTGCAACTGCTGAGTTGCTTCTTAGTCCCAGAATGAAATTCTCAGGCTGGTTTCCTTCCTCCTCCTTCTCTTTCTGTCAGCCATGTAGCTCTAAGCTTAGAATCTCTCTATCAAAATAACTTCCTCAATAAATTCTTAATTCTCTTTTACTAGTACACCTCGCAGCACAGTTTTTAATGAGCACAGCTCATTCCATCAACACAATATACTCTGATTAGGAACAGATCTTCCAGATTTTAGATAAAGAACTTCCTTGTTACTTGAGATCTTTTTCTTCGGAGGTATAGGGGATTGAACTTGTAACCATCAGTATGCCAGTTTGAAAATGGGACTTTTTCTAAATTTAGAACCTGAGGCAAGAATTATCATAATACAGAGTAACATTCCAGGACAGAGCAAGTCAAACTGCACATGGGACAGGTTGGATTGTGGGAGTTTTATGGAGTCAGGGTGGTGTAGTGGTTAAGAGCTGTGGACTCAAATCTGGAGAGCTGGGTTTGATTCCCCCACTCCTCCACATGAGTGGTGGACTCTAATTTGGTGAACCGGGTTGGTTTCCCCACTCCTACACATGAAGCCAGCTGGGTAACCTTGGGTTAGTCACAGTTCTCTTACAGCTCTCCCAGCCTCACCTACCTCACAAGGTGTCTGTTGTGGGGAGAGGAAGGGATGGAGATTGTAAACCGGTTTGAGTCTCCTTAAAAAAGGTAGAGAAAATTGGCATATAAAACCAACTCTTTTACTTTTTGACATACTAGAATTGGGTTTAGGGGAGAAGATACTTCCAGTAGCCATTCACAAGATGCAGCAGTGGTTGCAGAATGCAGGTTTATTTACCTGTATATCTAAAGCAAATTTGATTAGGAAGTTTCTAAACCTTCCTTACTGACATCCAGAATCAGAATCAGAGCATTGCATCAGATTCAAAATCAGATTTCAGCCATTCTGACCTACACAAGACTACAGATTATTTAATCAAGAGCTTGGGCCAAGTACAACGTTGGCCTGTAGTTATGTTATTGTGAGCAGTTTCGTAATGCTATTTTCTTCGTTTGACTTAAGTGCAATGTGAGATAGTATCTGCAATTGAATTCTTTGTTATGCTGCTTATAAAAAAGATGAAAATAATTGCAAATGGGAGGGAAGTTTGTTGTTGACGATTTCATATATGCTTGAAGAGTTTCAGAGCTGAGATTCTTCCTGTGTCGTAATCCAGAGATGAGTCCTGTAAGTGTAATATCTAGGCCTCACTTGCACCAACCCTAAGAGCACCTTCCAACATTACCACTGGAATGGGAGCTACTCCTACTGCCTGGTGCCTTCCCATAGTGGTACTGGAAAGTAACACCAAGTCATATTCGACTTGTGGCGAACTTAGGGTTGCCAACCTCCAGGTTGTAGCAGGAGATCTCCTGCTATTTCAACTGATCTCCAGCTGATAGAGATCAGTTCACCTGGAGAAAATTGCTACTTTGGCAACTGGACTCTATGACATTGAAGTCCCTCCCTTCCCAAACCCCGCCCTCATCAGGCTGCACCCCAAAAAAACCTCTTGCCGGTGGTAAAGGGGGACCTGGCAATCCTAGGCGAACCTGTAGGGTTTTCAAGACAAGAGATGTTCAGAGGTGATTTGCCATTGCCTAGCTGTTTGTATTGATCCTGGATATACTTGGTGGTCTCCCATCCAAATATTAACCAGAGCTGACCCTGCTTAGCTTCCGAGAGCTGACACTATCAGGCTAGCCCCAGTAATGGGGTGGGATGCAGATCAAGAGGAGGAAAAACTTACTAGGCAGACAGCTATTTCTTAGAATCATAGAATCATATAGTTGGAAGGGGGCGTACAGGCCATCTAGTCCAACGCCCTGCTCAACGCAGGATCAGCCTAGAGCATTCCTGACAAGTGTTTGTCCAGCTTCTGCTTAAAGACTGCCAGTGAGGAGGAGCTCACCACCTCCTTAGGTAGCCGATTCCACTGTTGAACAACTCATACTGAAAAAATGTTTTTCCTAATATCCAGCCAGTACCTCTCCATCTGCAATTTAAACCCATTATTGCGAGTCCTATCCTCTGCTGCCAACAGGAACAGCTTCCTGCCCTCCTCTAAGTGACAGCCCTTCATATACTTAAAAAGAGCAATGGTGTCCCCCCTCAACCTCCTCTTCTCCAGACTAAACATTCCCAACTCCCTCAGCCTTTCCTCACAGGGCTTGGTCTCCAGGCCCCTGATCATCCTCGTTGCTCTCCTCTGCACCCGCTCGATTCCATCCACATCTTTTTTTTTGTGAAGAGTTAAAAAGACTGGCTAGGAACTTTCCTCCTTAGCTTCTCCCACATGGCTTCACCCTCACCAATTGCTGTTGCCATCGCCAGGGCCGCTGTGGCTCCTGGCCGCCCTCTTCAAGAGACTTCAGAGGTGGTTTGCCATTGCCTGCCTCTGCGTCACATCACGCCCCTGGTGTTCCTTGGAGGCCTCCCATCCAAATACTTGCAAGGGTCGAGGGTGAGTGTGTGTGACTGGCCCAAGGTCACCCAGCAAGTTTCCATGGCAGAGTAGAGATTCGAACCTGGGTTTCCCAGTTCCTAGTCAGACACCTTAACCACGACACTATCAATGGTCTACAAACTTTTTGTTTATTCGTTTGCTAGTTCAATATATTTATATCCCACACTCTCAGTACAGTGGCTCCTGAGGCAGCCAATTACATTGATAAAAAATACAATAATGCAACAATAAAGTTAAAACAAGTGAAGCATGCTGTTAAAAATCCAATAAAAACCAAAATAGCAGCATGAAACACAACAATAGCCAACCGCCTCTCTTCACAAGGCAGGGACGCGCCACCCTTGAGAATTATTTCAGTTTGCAGGCAGGCTCTTATTGGGAGCTGAAGGGTTCCTAAGTAATGTAGGGTTTTAAAGGTGATTATCACCCATATGAACGGGCCCAGAAGCAAATCATCAGCCAGTGAAGTTCTTCTAAAACCGTCAGAGCACACAGTAGGAGTACACTTTGCTTTAGGGCCCTTCACATTAGCGAGAAATATTAGACCTGGCATCTAAATTATACAGCCATTATCTGCTTAATACATTTGACAAATGGGCAGAACAACATCGCGTTATAGCTAAGCTTTATCAAGGAAACAGGACTTGTGAACTGTTTCGTTCCCAGCCGTGTAATTCCTCCGCTTTTTGCCGTGCTCGTAAATCCTTTTGATTTGGCATCTTTTGATTTGGCGAACGCAGAGAGAGACTCCAGGCCGAGCCATTGCATGGGGGCAGAGTTATTAGACTTTAGCAATTGGGATTACAGTGGCAGGTGGAATGGGTCAAACTCTGTGGGCAAAATAGCAGCCATTGAAGAAACAGCAAGAAAACTGGCAAAAAAAAAGAGTGGAAATGTTCAAACCTTATAATTTACAATGGCGTAATAGCGAATTTCCTGCCACTAGAGGATAAAGCGTACAGATGTATTTTGATCTTCCTGCATGTAGCCTCTCGGTGCCTAGTATGGAGCTCTACAACCTGTGGGTTGGATCCGGACTAAATTTTCCGCTCACGCAATGCATATTTGTTGCTGGAACAGAATGTTCCTGCCTTCTGCCAACGGGGCCAGGAAAGAATTTGCCTCCAGGCCAGATTGGTCAAGGATCCTGGAAGGTTTTTTGCCTTCCTCTGGGCATAGAGCAGGGGTTAGTTGTGAATTTCCTGTGTTGTGCAGGGGATTGGTCTAGATAACCATGGAGGTCCCTTCCAACTCTATGTTTCCCCCTCCCACTCCAGCCCACGGACCTCCCTGAAAAGGTACTCCTGGGGGAAAGAGGAGGACCCTCAGGAATTGCATGGCAGTCAGGAAGAGGGAATTAGTGAAAATTATCTAACTCCTTCCGTTAGAAGAAGAAGACGATGAGTTGGTTTTTATATGCCGAATTGCTCTACCACTTCAGGAAGAATCAAACCGGCTTACGATCACCTTCCTTTCCCCTCCCCACAACAGACACCCTGTGAGGTCGGTGGGGCTGAGAGAGCTCTAAGAGAGCTGTGACTAGCCCAAGGCCACCCAGCTGGCTTCATGTATAGGAGCGGGGAGACAAATCCAGTTCACCAGATTAGCCTCTGCCGCTCACGTGGAGGAGTGAGGCATCAAACCCGGATCTCCAGATCAGACTCCGCAGCTCCAAACCACCACTCTTAACCACTACACCGCGCTGGCTCCATTGGTGGAACTTTTAGTCTGGATCCAACCCGGTGGCTCCAGAGCCAAATATGGCTGTTTTAAAAAGAAAATTAAATCTTTAAGCTCAGGTGTATTGAAGGGGCAGTGAAGGGAATGCCAGGCAAAGACTTTATGGGACTAAAGGGCTTTGTAGAGATGCCTTACAGGAAAGATGATATGCATGGCTGTTTCCCTCACAGTCACTCCTCCAATGACTTCAGGTCTTTGTTTTGATTATGCATCCCATTTCTGGCCATCAGAGGTCCCTTGCTCTCCCCCCTGCGTTTCCATGCTTTTTTAAAATGCGAGATAAAAAGGTCCCTGAAAACGCAGGCAAAACACGTGGAAACAAGCAGGGAGAGCGAGGCGACCTCTGATGGTCAGAAAGTTGTCAAAGGGGTGACCGCGAGGGAAACAGCCATGCATAAAAGGCCATTGCCTTCCTCCACACAGCAGCCCTGGTCTTCCTTGGTGGTCTCCCGTCCAAGTACTGAGAGCTCGTGTGTGCCACAACAACCAGCATTTGGGCTGCAGAAATGTTGTGTGTGTGTGTTAAGTGCCGTCAAGTCGCTTCCGACTCATGGCGACCCTATGAATCAAAGTCCTCCAAAATGTCCTATCTTTGACAGCCTAGCTCAGATCTTGCAAATTGAGGGCTGTGGCTTCCTTCATTGAGTCAGTCCACCTCTTGTTGGGTCTTCCTCTTTTCCTGCTGCCCTCAACTTTTCCTAGCACGACTGTCTTTTCCAGTGACTCTTGTCGTCTCATGACGTAACCAAAATATGACAGCCTCAGTTTAGTCATTTTAGCTTCTAGGGTCAGTTCAGGCTTGATTTGATCTATAATCCACGGATTTGTTTTTTGTTTTTGTTTTTTTTGGCAGTCCATGGTACTACCTGTAACACTCTCCTCCAACACCACATTTCAAAGGAATCTATTTTCTTCCTATCAGCTTTCTTCACCTTCCAGCTTTCACACCCATACATAGTAATAGGAAATACGATGGCATGAATTAATCTAGTCTTGGTTAGAAATGTTATGGATTATTAATCAATAGCCATGCATAAAAGGCCAATGGCAAACCACCGCTGCTCATCTCTTGTCTGGAAGGCCCATGAGGTTTCCATGAGTCAGTTGCGACTCAACCGCATGTTCTTTTTCTTAATGCAGAGAAAGAATCTCTCTGTATCCAACATGAAAACTTTAGCTGTTCAACAAATTTATTATTTCACTAAACAATAAAGGGTCTATGGAGTGGGATATGGAGCTGGGTATGTTTAGCCTGAAGAGGAGAAGACTGAGAGGTGCTATGATAACCATCTTCAAGTACTTGAAGGGCTGTCATAGAGAGGATGGTGCCGAGTTGTTTTCTGTTGCTCCAGAAGGTCGAACTGGAACCAACAGGTTGAAATTAAATCAAAAGAGTTTCTGTCTAAACATTAGGAAGAACTTTCTAACAGTCAGAGCGGTTCCTCAGTGGAACAAGCTTCCTCGGGAGGTGATGAGCTCTCCTTCCCTGGAGGTTTGTAAGCAGAGGCTAGATGGCCATCTGTCAGCAAGGCTGATTCTATGACCTGAGGCAGATGATGAGAGGGAGGGCACCTTGGCCATCTTCTGGGCATGGAATAGGGGTCACTGGGGGTGTGGGGAGAAGGTAGTTGTGCATTTCCTGCATTGATAACCCTGGTGGTCCCTTCCAATTCTGTGATTCGATGATTCTATGAGTGGAGGGGGAACAATCTGAGGACAGAATAAAGGCTTTTAAAGCATGGTTTATAGAAACGTTTGACCTTTTCGCTTGATATAAAAGTCATTTTCATTGTAAAATTTTAATCCACACCTTCCCTGGCTGCATCCTCCCCTAGTTTTAGTTTAATGACTTTGCAATGCTGCCTTTTATGGCAACATGTTCTCGTACCTGCCTGGATCAAATCCCAGACTGGACCCAGATTGTGCACAGGAAAGACAGGAGAAAAAGAGACATATGTTCTAAAAGAGTATATCATTTTAATACCCTCTGCCCTTTATGCCACTGGAGAAAACCATGCACCTTGCTAAATTGATACGGCCTGGTATACAGGAGCCAACCCAACACATAATGCTGCATGATCTGAAATAAGCACCCCAAAATCCCACGAGATCATGGGGCTGTGGGGGGGGGGGAGAGATCTGGATTACTTTTGCAGTCCGTTCTCTCCCCCCCCCCCCCATATCTGGTCTGTCAGACCTCCAAGCCTTGGTGACTTCTTCAGCAATAAAATGCAACAGTAGAGGCTCGGAAAGATCAACCTGGAGAGAAAGATGGAAATAGAGCTTTTTAACCCTTTCCTAGAACCAACCAATTTTGCTAAAAGACACAGGGGAAAGATGCAAGCATCAGCAGCTTGGAGAGGGGGCTGTTTATACATACATGCATACATACATACATACATACATACATACATACATACATACATACATGTGTGTGTTAAGTGCCGACAAGTCGCTTCCGATTCATAGTGACCCGATGAATCAATGTCCTCCAGAACGTCCTATCCTTAACAGCCTTGCTCAGATCTTGCAAACTGAGGGCTGTGGCTTCCTTTATAGAGTCAATTCATCTCCTGTTGGGTCTTCCTCTTTTCCTGCTGCCTTCAACTTTTCCTAGCATGGTTGTCTTTTCCAGTGACTCTTGTGTTCTCATAACATGTCCAAAGTACGACAGCCTCAGTTTAGTCATTTTAGCTTCTAGGGTCAGTTCAGGCTTGATTTGATCTATAACCCATGGAGTTGTGTGTTTTTTTGGCAGTCCACAGTATCCATAACACTCTCCTCCAACACCACATTTCAAAGGAATCTACTTTCTTCCTATCACCTTTCTTCATCGTCCAGCTTTCACACCCATACATAGTAATAGGGAATACGATGGCATGAATTAACTTGATCTTGGTTGCCAGTGACATATCCTTACACTTCAGAATCTTTTTTCATACATACATACATACATACATACATACATACATACATACATATATACATACAACCTGTTCAAAGAACAAAGGTTAACAAGCCTCTTACATATACACACAGACTGCCATCTTTTACTGTGGCAGTAATTTTCAAAAGAAAAGGGTTAGAAATGAATCGGAGGTGACTGAAAACCATGTCTGCCTCTCCGATGAAATCCTAATGTGGTAGACATCTCTGACAACACAAATATTTAATGCCAGGGTGTCCTGTTAAACCGGTTTTGTGTTTATTGGTGACCTTTGCCTACATTCACGAGTTCTACTTGGACTTGTAACTAAACAGGAGAGCCTTCCCATGAGGTAACTACAGACTCACTTGTCGTTATGGCAAAGTTCACAAAACTTTGCTAAACATTGACCCAACCAAAGTTGATCTAATGTAGTTCTTGGGTTGAGCGTCGAGTTCAGTGCTCCAGTAATGAGTCCTGGGCAGTAAATGGAACCAGTCAGGAACACTCAGTACCACAAAAAGCTGTGCAGCAGGATTTATTGTTCTCTCCTTCTGCTACAGAAGGCAAGCCTCTGAGCCTGAGTAAACAAGCCAATTTTTTGATGCACCTCTCTGTTTGCATTCTGTGCATTCGATCCAGGCGGGCAGCCGATTCCTAAAGGGGAGACCAGAGCCGAATTATGAGAAGGCAAGAGTCACTAGAAAAGACAGTCATGCTAGGAAAAGTTGAGGGCAGCAGGAAAAGAGGAAGACCCAACAACAGATGGATTGATTCTATAAAGGAAGCCACAGCCCTCAGTTTGCAAGATCTGAGCAAGGCTGTCAAAGATAGGACATTATGGAGGACATTGATTCATAGGGTCGCCATGAGTCGGAAGCGACTTGACGGCACTTAACACACACACAGACAGAGGCGCATAGGAACCAGCGTAACCACTGCACCAGAATCCGTGCCACTTGCGCTGTGCAAACTGGCATGGATGTCAGCATAGAGCGACTTACTCTGGCCCCAGGACGCCACGCAGCAGCGCAAGCCTCCTGCACCCCTGCTGCCTCCCTGGTGGCGAATGTCCGGCACGAGTGCTCACACCAGCATCCTGGGAGGCGTTCCCGGGGCATTCCTAGGAGAGGAGCTGCCTTCAGGCTTCCTAACCCCTTTCAGCCCCAAGAGGCACCATTTTGCAGGCAGCGAGATATGCCTGCAAAATCGTGGCACATCCCTGTGGAATTCTATGTTCCACGGGGTTTTTTTGAAATAAAATCTTTATTTATTTTTCTGGAGGCAGCGCAAGTGCACCTCCTCCAGCCGTCAGTCCTAGAGAGGACTGACATCACTTCTGGGTTTTCCCAGAAGTGACATCATGACATCGTGCCATTTTGACGGCCATTTTTTTCGCCCACCGCTATTCCGAGTGGCTTTTTTTTTTTTTTACCAGACCACCGGGATATAAAGGAAACTGGCAGATAACGATATTGGCTCAGAGGCTAGTGCCAAAATGCTGCTGTGAGAAGCAAACTATTAGACTTTTCTTTTCAACACTGAAAAATACAGGAGCCCTTTCAAGATCTGAGCTTGTCATCACTAGGGGAAGTTGTGGTTGTTGTTTTTTAATACAAAAAAGAAAAATGGGTCTAACATCTTGATGTTATTTTGAATGTGATTTTGGTTAGTTCGGTACTTTAATTACCTCCTCTGTCTTTCTAAAATTGCAAGTCTGGTGCGTGCTATTTACTTGGAATCGGGAAAGGACTTGCACTATAACGAGAGTCTTTCATACCGAGATCCTCTTAAGGGAGAGAAGGCTTAAATAAAAAGCAATATGCTTGGCCTGTAATTAGTTCTGCTTCGTAGCTGTTGCTAATTACCGTGGATGTTTGTGTTTATATAAGACCCTGATCCTCTGCAGCCTGGCTGGGTTTTTTTTCCCCCTCCAACATTTTCAGAGGCCTAATTTGGTGTTTATGAGACCGGATGTGGCAAAAGGCCATGGGGTTTAACTGACTTTTCATATCCAAAAGTAATATCTGGCCATCTATGGGACTGTTTGCTGCAAGTCAAACTTATTCGACTACATTATGCAAATTTTTGTTCCCAAGCGCAACAGAATGCAAATGCCACACATTTGAAAAATGTTATTGGATTGAAAATGTTATATAATTTTGAACTTGTTAAGTTGGGGATTTTTTATTTTTTTTTGCCGTCAAGTCATGCTGACTTACGGCGACCCATAGGTGTTTCAAGGCAAGAGACATTCAGAGGTGGTTTACCATTGCCTGCCTCTGCATCACAACCCTGGTATTCCTTGAAAGTCTCTCATCCAAATACTTGCCGGGGTTAGGGTCGCCAGCTCTGGGTTGGGAAATACCTGGAGATTTAGGGGGCAGGGCCTGAGGAGAGCGGGGTTTGGGGAGGGGAGGGACTTCAGCGCCATAGAGTCCAACTGCCAAAGCGGCCATTTTCTCCAGGTGAACTGGTCTCTGTCAGCTGGATATCAGTTGTAATAGCAGGAGATCTCCAGCTAGTACCTGGAGGTTGGCAACCCTAGCCAGGGTTGAGGCTGAGTATATGAGACTGGCCAAAGGTCGCCCAGCAAGTTTCCATGGCAGAGGGGGGATGCGAACTTGGGATTTCCAGATCCTAGTCTGACCCCTTAACCACTACACCACGCTTGCTCTAAGTTAGAAATACTTTACCGCGAAACAATGCAATTGCAGATGGAAGGAGAGATGGAAATCATGGAATATTACTCGGGAAAAATTGGAGCACATGGGAAGGAATAGTCTCACATTCATTTTGGGAGATCCACTCTATTAATATGGAACAGGGTCCCGATTGGGGTGAAAAAATGGGATATAAATAAAAATATATAAAATAAGGAAATACATCCTCTCTCTCATTTTTTAATCTGTCTTGAGAATTTAGAAGGTCTATGTGTGCCTACACATTTTTTACTGGGACACTCGCATTGTGAGATTGTTCATGTTTCAAAGCTGTAATACATTCAGAATGAAACAAGAATAACATATGTTTATATCTGTTGAAAGCTTTTGCAGTAAACTAACATGAAAACTGCATTGCGGAATATTTTTTGGCACTCTTTTTTCAAGTATATTCTTTTTTTTAAAAAATAACTTAATCCCTTGGTCCCAAGTTATCTTTTGTGCAACTCTGCCAAAATCTGGGAAGACCAGAGGTCTTGGGGGTGTAGGAGAGCCAGAGTGGTGTAATGGTTTGGCTCACAAAAAGGATTTTGAAGAGCTAGGGGAAAGTGCAGAAAAGGGCCATTATAATGATCACGGGAATGAGGAACCTGCCCTATGAGGCAAGACTGAAGCATCCAGGGCTTTTTAGCTTAGGGGAAGAGGCAAATGAGGGATGATGTGGGAGCGATCTATAGAGTCATGTACAGTATAGAGAAAGTGGATAGAGAGAAACTTTTCCTCTGTCCCATAATACTTGAACTTAAGGTCATCCACTGAAGCTGAATGGTGGGAGATTCAAGCCAGGCAAAAGGAAGCACTGCTTCACACGATGGGTAGTTGGCTTGTGGAACTCTGCCATAAGGTGTGTTTTTTCAAGGGGTTGAACAGATTTATTGAGGAAAAGGTTGGTCATTGGCTATTAACTGTGATAGCTGAACAAGGAGAATGCCTCTGACTGTCAAAATGCTGTGGAGCAGTTGGTAGGTGAGGGCTGTTGTCTGTGGGCCCCACTTGTGGGCTTTCCAGTGGCACCTAACTGGCCATTTTGGAAACAGGATGCTGGACTAGATGGACCATTGGTCTAATCCAACATGACCGCTCCTTATGTTCAGTGTCAGAAATGGCCATAAGCTTTTTTTTGACTAGCAAAGTTCTAAAAACAAGGTGGTTGAGGGGCAGTTCTTGCCATGATAAGGATTTCCTAGGGTGAAAATGCATGGTCACGTTATCCTCCTTTAATCCCTGTTTCAGCCAGGATTCAGCCAGGATCGAACGCATGTGTTTCGTCTAATGTGCGTTCGATCCTGGCTAAAACAGGGATTACAGGAGGATAAAGCGACCAATACTCAAAAATACTTTAAAAAACCAGTATCATCACTAGGGTTGCCAAGTCCCTCTTCACCACTGGCGGGAGGTTTTTGGGGTGGAGCCTGAGGAGGGCGGGGTTTGGAGAGGGGGGACTTCAATGCCATAGAGTCCAGTTGCCAAAGCTGCCACTTTCTCCAGGTGAACTGATCTCTATCGACTGGAGATCAGTTGTAACAGCGGGAGATCTACAGCTAGTGCCTGGAGGTTGGCAACCCTAGTTGTTGGGGAATGGAGAAGCCCAGAACCTCATGTCCCAAAGGCGCAAATGTTTTACTTTTAAGTTAAATCGATGTCTGTCATTATTGGCATTAGTCATGCATTTCGCCTAATATCTAGTTCGTTTTTTAGTGGTAACTGTCTTAGCGTGAAATGTTTAACAGGATTGTTGATAACATTCTCCGTGCCAATCTGAAGGCATAATAATAACCTGACTGCTTTTACACTAATTTGTGCATGCAATTTTTAAAGATACATGTTTTTCAGTTCAACTCCACTTATTTCCTTCTCTTTCCATGCTTACATGACAATATAGAGAACTATAATCAAATCTGGCAAAGCTTTTAAAGAGTTTTATGATCTGAAGAAGGAGCAATTGGGTTGGCAACCCTGTCCTAGACAGTTGCGCACCATGATGGTATCATTTGCCCCCCCCCCCATTTTTCAGTATGAGCCAGTATTGCTTTTTTGGAAACTGGTGCAGTTTCTTTTCTTCCTCTGCTCCACTTCTGAAAATAAAGTAAAATTAATTTAAAGCTTTTCTTTCTTGCTCCTAGGCAACTGTATGATTGGCAAGTATCTGTGAAGAAGAAGAAGATGATCTTACACGTGAATCCTGTAGGTAGGTTGTGTTTATGTGTATCAGTGTAAAGCAGGGGTCCTCTTCCTTTCTGTGGGCGCTTTTGGAATTCTGAGACAAGGTGATTGGCGCAGCCACCAATGGCTGCCACGGGAGGCGGAGCCAACAACAAAACAGCTGCCACAGGAGGCGGAGCCCCCCCACACACAGAGGAAGCCCAAGTGCAGGGGAGAAGAGCGGTAATTATAAGAGGGGTGAGAGGGAATAAAACAATGTTATTTTAATCTGCACAGCCATTCAGATCTTCAGTGGCCATTCAGAGGCTCTGCTGGGTGAGAGCCCTGCCCACTTTCTAAAAACACTTAGTAGACCCCAAGAAGCATGTTGGGGAGTGCCATGGCACCCACGGGCACTCTGTTGAGAATCCTTGTGTAAAGTAATGGGCACTCTTTAGAGCAGTGGTTCCCAACCTTTTTTTGACCAGGGACCACTAGGACTTTTTTGTTCAATGCAGGGACCCCAAGGTTCAAAATAAAAATTCCGAGAATTTGAAAATAAACTTTAATCATTACTGTTAGTTAAACATTAAACTTAGAATAATATCTGAATATATATTTTTATAATAGAGAACTTTTAATTGAAAATATTAATTTATTATGGGTTTATAACTTTGTTTCGCGGACCTTAATATAGTTCTCGTGGACCCCTGGGGGTCCACGGACCCCCGGTTGGGAACCAGTGCTTTAGAGAGTTGCGTGTTGATTACAGTTGCCAACCTCCAGGTACTAGCTGGAGATCTCCTGCTATTTCAGCTTCTCTCCAGCCGATAGAGATCAGATCACCTGGAGAAAATGGCCCCTTTGGCAATTGGACTCTATGGCATTGAAGTGCCTCCCCTCCCCAAACCCCGCCCTCCTCAGGCTCCACCCCAAAAACCTCCTGCTGGTGGCAAAGAGAAACCTGGCAACCCTAGTGATGATACTGGTTTTTTAAAGTATTTTTGAGTATTTGAGTTTTTCTCCTGATGTCCTTTGACTTGAAAATATTGTCAAAGGCTTTCACGGTCAGAGTTCATTGGTTCTTGTAGGTTATCCGGGCTGTGTAACCGTGGTCTTGGTATTTTCTTTCCTGTTTCGCTGCTGGCGAAACGTCAGAAAAGAAACTACCAAGACCACGGTTACACAGCCCGGATAACCTACAAGAATCCTTTGACTTGGTTTTTAAAATCATTTTAGCATATTACCATATGTTTTATTGACTTTACATCATTACATTGTTTTATTCTCTGGCCTGCTTTATAATTTTATGATGATTTTGGTTAAGTTTTTGACACACACACACACCCATTCTGATCATCTGCATTTATTGTCATCGGTCTGGGTTGTTTTATGATTTTATTGCTGTCGGTTTACTTACTTTACCGTTGTCATGTGATGCTTTGAAAGAAAATGATACCATAAATATATTTGCAGGGTAGGAATCTTATATAACAAGAGGCCCTGCTTCTGCCACAGAAGCAGAAAAAACTCTGTACACCCCTGTGCATTTTCCTCCTCATGTTTTCTCTGGCTACTCTAGGAGATGGTAACATGCTACTCGGGTTAGTGGTGTACTGTGGAATAATTAATTCTTATATACAGAAGTATAAAAGTTCTTGGATCTGGTACAGAGGCCCTTTATTCCCATATGAAATTAAGAATAATTCACACACCTGGCAATTCTGAGCTATGCAGTGAGCAGGTTCACACATTGTTATCTGTTGCTTGACTGTACCGCTGCATGTCTGTGAGAACAAATGTTTGAATTCTATCTCAACTTGTTCCCTTCACATGCTAGTTTCATTTGTGGGCTTTCAAATGTTCTTAACCCTGTTGTACGCTATTTATGCATACTTTCGATGGTGGCTTAATTTGGAATAGAAAGCAGTAACATTTTAATTTAAACGAGTGTTCTGGCCAACATAGGTTGCAAATAGGCTGAAACAAGAAATGCTTGAAGCCTCATCCATAAAACACACTGCAAGTCTGTTTTGCTATGATCTGAACTCACTGGTTCTGCTCAATGGGTTAGGTATCCTCTGCTACTTTGACTCTGGTTTTTTTTTTTTTACCTATTATGATCCTTATTACTTTTGTTATCCTTACGCTTTTCTCCCGTGCTAAATACATCAAACCCATAATCATCTCCGTTCCTTTCTCCTGAATCCCCCCTTTTTTGTATGATTGCACATGAAGGAGACAAGGCCTCATCTCCAGTTTTTAAAAAAAGAACAAAATATAATTTGGTTGTATAACACTGTCATGGCTTTCCTCCAGAGAATCCGGGGAATTGTCTTTTGATGAGATATTGAGAATTCACGGTTAGATCGCTGCCACAGGTGCCTGCACACACACACACACATACACACACACACCTACAGTTTCCAAGGTTGTCTGGGAAGAAGGAATGACGGTTAAGCCACTGAAGTCTATAATGTGGCAGCGCAGGAGGTAAGGCTGCCAGGTCCCTCTTCACCACCGGCGGGAACTTTTAAGAGGAGAGCCTGAGGAGGGTGGGATTTGGGGAGGGGAGAGCCAGCATGGTGTAATGGTTAAGAGCGATGGTTTGGATCAGTGGAGTCTGATCTGGAAAACCGGGTTTGATTCCCCACTCCTCCACATGAGGGCGGAGGCTAATCTGGTGAACTGCATTTGTTTCCCCACTCGTACGCACAAAGCCAGCTGGGTCACCTTGGGCTAGCCACAGCTCTCTTAGCCTCACCTACCTCACAGGGTGTCTGTTGTGGGGAGGGGAAGGGAAGGTGATTGTAAGCCGGTTTGAGTCTCCCTTAAGTGGCAGAGAAAGTCAGCATATAAAAACTAACTCCTCCTCCTCCTCCTCCTTCTTCTTCTTCTTCTTCTTCTTCTTCTTCTTCTTCTTTGCCATAGAGTCCAATTGCCAAAGCGGCCATTTTCTCCAGGTGAACTGATCTCTATTGGCTGGAGATCAGTTGTAATTGCGGGAGATCTCAAGCTAGTACCTGGAGGTTGGCAACCCTAGCAGGAGTGCCTTCTACCACAGGCCTGTTGAAATGAGTGGCTCTTGCAAAAGGGCACAGCTCCTTGTGCAACTTCCATTCCTTTCGTTGTCAGTTAGGCAGGAAACATCCCTGACAGATCTTGGCCCGCAGATTCTTATCTTTCCAGCACGGCATCCACAAAAGGTTGAAGTCGGGCAGTTTCTGCTGCGCTGAGCTCGGCAAAGCTACAGTTGTAGGATAGGAAGTTTAAATAAGACAGTGCCAGTTTCAGGATGCAGTGGCAAGATGGATATCAAACAGCAAAAGGCACTGAAAGTGATTTTTAAGAGAAATTAAACATCAGCGAGATCCCCTTTCATTGTTGCAGGGCATGGCTTTCTGTTGCATGTGCAAGAGAAAAGCCGTTCCTGGCTTTCTGGAAGGAACTAGCATCCCTGAATGCAGTCTTTCCCACAAACAGGGTGTCTGTTGTGGGGAGGGGGAAGGAAGGTGATTGTAAGCCAGTTTGATTCTTCCTTAAGTGGTAGAGAAAGTCGGCATATAAAAACCAACTTTTCTTCTTCTTCTTTTGCCGCCCCCATCTGTGTTGCGTCTGGGGCTGGTGCTCCTTCTGGCCCCTCCCTAGATCCGGCCTTGACAATGGGCAATGGAGATTCATATCATAGTACTTTGGAAAGAGACGGGTAGGATGGTCAGGGCTCTTTTGTATCAAGATGTGGATTTTGAGCAGGGACTTGAGGAGAAAGAGCAAAGCTGCTTGACCGAGGGAGGGAGGATAGGGGCAAATAGAAAGCGACGCTTTGCAGATAGTTACAGGATCAGGCTTGTTTGTCCTCATCCTACTTCCAGTAAAAGTAATATAAAATAGATACCTAAAGATGAGCTACAAAGAGATTGGGGAAGTGACTATTAAAATGTTTAGAAACATGGAAGTGAGTCGGGAAGCAAAGAGATAATTAGCAAACACTTGCAGAAGACACTAAGTGCTCAAATAAAAGAAAGGGAATACAGTAAGTGCTATCTAAAAGAACAGTAATTGCACCGCATGGCTGTTCGTATGGTGGAAGCCTAATATGCTTGTGAGTCAGAATAAAACCATTTATCAGTGATCACGTTACATTTTTGGTTCTCTGGTTGGCCTGGTTGACATTGAAAGAGATAAAATCCAAAAGCAAGAGTTCCCTACCGAGATGGGAAAGAAGTTTTTCCAGAGTCTCAGAGTTCTTTTCCTTTCAATTAAACATAAAAGACAAGGCTTCGTACAGCCGAAACAGTTGCGTGCGAAGAAACCTGTCGTCTGATCTATTGCATGCAGGGCTGTGTCAGTTCAGCGGGGGCTCTCTCATTATGCGCCACTTCTGCTCTAATGCAGCCACGGAAATTTCCATCCATGTGTGTGGAGGGGCAGTGGCCAATGTATCCAACTACCTGCTCCTCAGGGGAACCTGTCTCTCTGGCCTGTGCCTTACAGTTAGAGCGGTTCCTCAGTGGAACAGGCTTCCTCGGGAGGTGGTCAGCTCTCCTTCCCTGGAGGTTTTTAAGCAGAGGCTAGATGGCCATCTGTCAGCAATGCTGATTCTATGACCTTAGGCAGATGATGAGAGGGAGGGCACCTTGGCCATCTTCTGGGCATGGAGTAGGGGTCACTGGGGGTGTGAGGGGGGGTAGTTTTGAATTTCCTGCACTGTACAGCGGGTTGGACTAGATGACCCTGGTGGTCCCTTCCAACTCTATGATTCTAAGCCTCCCACTCCGGTTTGCAGGCATTGCTGATAAACAGTTGTTACCAGCAAAAGTTGGGGATTCTCTCTTCTTTGCCAACTGAAATATTTATGTTGGCACACTTTGCCACAAGGAGACAACAGGCAGGAGAAGGAAAAGGAGCAGAAGCAGGGGTGGTGGAGCATACCGCATGCCACATCTCTTGTCTGTCTTTTCCAGGGCCGTTCCAAACAATCATTTTTTTCCCATGCAGTGAATGCACAGCTGTCGCTCTTCGTTTATTTATTTATTGTGCATCGAAGGCAGAAAACGTTTGTCAATGAGTTATTTCTGTTGCAGAGATACCGCTTTCCCCCCCAGCACTCAAATCACAATAAATTTTGTCTCTTGGGAAATGCAGCTCCGGTTAGAACATCTGGTGCTCTTGTAAATATTGTGTAGAATGTAGTTGCATGAAAATCAGGATATCGCTATCGGATTGTGGAGGAACCAATGGGAGCTAGGGAGCCTTTGGTTTGGTATGATGCGGTAGATGTTCAAGGTAGCAGGCTAGAATTTGACGATGAGAGTAGGATGGTAACTGATGACCATTTGAGGAGACCAAAGGGCTTGGGGGTGGTAGTGGTTACCAGCTCTGTGTTGGGAAATACCTGGAGATTTTGGGGCTGGAGCCTGAGCAGGGTGGGGTTTGGGAAGGGGAGGGACTTCAGTGGGGTATAATGCCATAAGGCCCATCTTCCAAAGCGGCTATTTTCTCCAGGTGAACTGATCTCTATCGCCTGAAGATCAGATGTAATAGCGGGAGATCTCCAGCCACCACCTGGAGGTTGGTAAGCCTAGGGGGAAGAATTATTGGAGCAGGAAACAAAGCACAGTGGTATATATGCCAGGATGTGGGAGCTGGAATGTTTGGTGCTAACTGAAGAAGAGGAAGAGTAGGTTTTTATATGCCGACTTTCTTTACCACTTAAGGAAGAATCAAGCTGGCTTACAATCACCTTCCCTTCCCCTCCCCGCAACAGACACCCTGTGAGATAGGTGGGGCTGAGAGAGTGTGACTAGCCCAAGGTCACCCAGCTGGCTTAATGTGTAGGAGTGGGGGGGGGGGGAAATCCAGTTCACCAGATTGGCATCCATCACTCATGTGGAGGAGCAGGGCATCAAACCCAGTTCTCCAGATCAGAGTCCACCACTCCAAACCACTGCTCTTAACCACTACACCACGCTGGCTCTCCATAGAACTACTAGACAATGCAGAAATCTGGTGGGATGGAAAAACTAGTGAGGTATGGTTATCCCTGGGAATAAACTCTGTACACAGGAGTGGAAGGGACATGTTTTGGACAGTTTTGCCACCCTCCAGCGTGAGGAGTTGGATGCTGCCCTCCTTGAGCAGCTTGACGGTGTATCCAAGCGACATGACCTTGTAGTCATGGGTGACTTCAATTTCCCTGATGTGTGCTGGGACAGATTCTGCAAAGCGTCCAGAGTAGGGTTGCAGGTCCCTCTTTGCCACTGGCAGCAGGTTTTTGGGGCGGAGCCTAAGGAGGGCAGGGCTGGGGAGGGGAGGGACTTCAATGCCATAGAGTCCAATTGCCAAAGCGGCCATTTTCTCCAGGGGAACTGATCTCTATCGGCTGGAGATCAGTTGTAATAGCAGGAGATCTCCAGCTACTACCTGGAGGTTGGCAACCCTAGTCCAGAGTCACACAACATCCTGACCTGCCTGACCAACACCTTCCTTTTTCAAACGGTGGATGAAGCCACGAGGGGCTCTGTCATATTCAACTTAATATTAACCAACAGACAAGGGCCAGCACGGTGTACTGGTTAAGAGTGGTGGTTTGGAGCGGTGGTTTGGAACAGTGGACCCATGCATAAACAACCAGAGTCAGATTTATCTAGGTTTTTTGGAAGTTTGAAGCCCAGATAGAATGCATACTCAGGTTAGGAAAAATACCGTCAAGTCTAAAAGGATGCCAAGGGCACAAGCAACCCTGCCCCTCCTCCCTCGGCGGCAGGAACGTGCCATTTCATAAACGTTAGCCTGATATTGTTTAATTTTTTGAAGGCTGTGCAATTCCTCTCTCCTGTGTTTGACCACAAAACAGAAGTTGTTTCCTACCTCTCTTACAGCAAGTTTTTTCCTTCCCTTCTTGCGTAGGTAGATGCTGTTGCTGCATTATTTTTGTATTGCAGCAAGAATGAATGCTGCAATTAGAATAACATTTTTGTGTGCAGCTGAAAAAAAGCCCTCCCCGCATTAATACAGTGTAAGGTGTTGCATGATGGGGTGGGGGAGAAAGTATTAAAAGAATTGGTTAGATCTGTTGGCTTATCTCTACATCTGTTTGCAGGTGAAACTGTGAAAGCAAGCTTGGACAGGGGATGCTATTATTATGCCGTCTATCAAATTATATGACCTGGTTCTCACCAGCGTTTGCGCTCTCTGTGAGTGTTATGCGTTGTCAAGTCATTTCTGATATATGGCAACCCTATGAATTAATGACCTCCAAACCCTTGAACAACAGCCTTGTTCAAGTCTTGCAGACTGAAGGCCATGGCTTCCTTTATTGTATCTAGGCTAGGGTTGCCATGCCCCCCGTAGGGTTGCCAAGCTCCAGGGACTAGCTGGAGATCTCATGCTATTACAACTGACCTGCACCCCAAAAACCTCCCATTGGTGGCAAAGAGGGACCTGGCAACCCTACCCCCCTGGCCACCAGTAGGGGCAGGGGGGTTAGGGTTGCCAGCTCCAGGTTGGGAAACGCCTGGAGATTTGGGGATGGAGTCTGGGAAGGATAGGGACTTCAGTGGGGCACCATGCCATAGGGTCCACTCTCCAAAGCATCCATTTTCTCCAGGGGAACTGATTCCTGTAGTCTGGAGATGAGGTGTAATTCTGAGAGATCCCAAGACCATGCCTGGAGGCTGGCATCCGCATGCAAAACGGGGCAGCTTTTTCCAGTGATAAAATTACAGGGCAAAGAAATGTGAAAGTCTCCCCACCACCACCATTTTTTTCCAGGATCGAACAATCACCAAGGCTTCCAGAGCTCAGGGATTTCTAGTTTGGATGAATGGATCATTCAAGTGCTTGTGCCCCATATCAACCTGCATGCCAATTAAGAACTTCCTTGGTTTGTACCTACCTTCAGAGGTCTACCAGAGGCCCATCCTCCATTGTAGCATTTCATCTCTGGCATACCTTACCCTCGGTTCATCTGCCACCTGATTGAAGAGATGTGTGTGTGTTAAGTCGCTTCTGAATCATGGCGACCCTATGAATCAATGTCCTCCAAAACGTCCTATCTGTAACAGCCTCGCTCAGGTCTTGCAAATTGAGGGCTGTGGCTTCCTTTATAGAGTCAATCAATCTCTTGTTGGGTCTTCCTCTTTTCCTGCTGCCCTCAACTTTTCCTATCTTGATTGTCTTTTCCAGTAACTCTTGTCTTCTCATAATGTGACCAAAGTACGATAGCCTCAGTTTAGTCATTTTAGCTTCTAGAGTCAGTTCAGGCATGATTTGGTCTATGAAATACATCCTTGTTTGACAGTTTTGCTAGTTGGAAACCATTCTGTTTCTCCATATTCTTTCCTAATAGTAGCCTCTTGTCCAGAGTACAGCTCAGACATCAAAACATTCAGATGCTGTGGCTTACCCATTTCTTTTAATACCAACCATGGCAGTAGTAGTAGTAGTAGTAGTAGTAGAAGAAGAGGAAGAGGAGGAGGAGGAGGAGTTTGTTTTTATATGCCAAGTTTCTCTACCACTTAAGGCAGAATCAAACGGCTTACAATCACCTTCCCTTCCCCTCCCCACAACAGTCACCCTGTGAGGTAGGTGGGGCTGAGAGAGTGTGACTAGCCCATGATCACCCAGCAGGCTTCGTGTGCAGGAGTGGGGAAACAAATCCAGTTCACCAGATTAGCCTCCGCCACTCATGTGAAGGAGTGGGGAATCAAACCTGATTCTCCAGATCAGAGTCCACCACTCCAAACCACTTCTCTTAACCACTGCACCACGCTGGCTCTTAGTACCCAGCCAATATGTAATTTACAAAACAATTATATAATGGGATGGGATGGTTTTCTTGTTGGTTTAACCTCAATTAACCATACAGAGAAAGACCAATATACTTTTCTTTTATGGTAAAATCTTATTTGGGAATCAGAGAAAACATTTTATCTCATGGAACTGGAACCTTGACATAGGGAGAAAATGGGTGCCGGACAGAACTTGTTCAGCTTATAAACTGGAGGAAACAGACTAAGCGTCAAGAAATTCATGACAATAAAGAAGGAAGTTTATCTGGTCACAGAGGAGGAAGGATGAATATTGCCTTGAGGCACGGTAGAGGTTTTCAAGAAGGGACACGCAACTCTCAGAAGGACAGCTATGAGCACAACTAATTCGGCACTAGCTGTGGCTTGCGAGACCCGAAAAACGTAAGAGATCCCTTGCATCCTTATCTAGCTAGTTGATTGCAGAGGACTGTGGTTTGTTGACAAGTGTTACTTCTCTTGCATTTCTGAGATATTGCCTGTTCACCAGGTATGACTCCCCACTCTTCCACATGACGCCAGATGGGTGACCTTGGGCAAGTCACAGTTCTCTCAGAACTCTCTCAGCCCACACAGAGGCAGGAACTGGCAATCCACCTCTGAACGTCTCTTGCCTTGAAAACCCTATAGAGTCTCCATAACTCAGCTGTGACTTGATGGAACTTTCCACCACCACACTCCCCCAGAATTCCACTGTTTATAAGATGAATTGGAGAGCCAGCGTGGTGTAGTGGTTAAGAGCAGTGGTTTGGAGCGGTGGACTCTGATCTGGAGAACTGGGTTTGATTCCCCACTCCTCAACATGGGCGGCAGAGGCTATTATCCTTACTGAATATATCTTTTAATTTATAATACATAAACCAATCTTTAATCTGAAGTTCTTCTCGTGATTTCAGCATAAAAAGGACTGATTGAATGGCTTGGCTTTGACAAAAACAGAATAATTAATGGCATTAACATAACTGATACTTATTAGATATGTGGGAGAAATGGAGGAATCATAATATTCATTCTCAAAGGAAGTTAAAAATGATACTTATTACCTAATCCATTTTTTATTATAAAAATAGTGCTTTTTATATCTGTTCTTCTTTCTTTTTTATTTTTCTTTTCTTTTTCTTTATTTGAATATAGATAAATGAAATAGCAAATACTTAGATTATGAGTAATGTAAAATAAACAAAATAAAAAAATATCTTATAAATGTTTGTAACAATATTAGGATTAGAATCTTAAACAAAGGAGATTACAAATAAATGACAAGATTGAGGGAGGTGTAGGGGAAGTCTCTATATTTTATTTTTTATCTATATATGTATGTATTTTCAACAATTGTTAATTAGAATTTATACTTTGATGTTCACCTATATTGATAGTTGAATACTTTGTCTAATTAGTATAGTATAAAAAAAGAACGATTCGTCGAATTAATTTCTAACACTCTGATCTTTCCCAAACCTGCTTTGCTGCGACGTTTTGGAAAAGATCACAGAAAAGCCTGGACGGCTGCTGTGAGAGTTGGGGAAGTTCAAATTTTCCTAGTCCCACCCGCACGGCAGAATTTTCCCTGCTCCTGTCCCAGCAGCAGCAGTCATTTCATCTCCCCGCCTCCCGGACTTTTTTTGGTTTTCTAGAAGGGGATATAGGAAAATCCCCTTCTCCGAAAGAACTTGCCCGTGTAATGGTGAGGAAATTGAGACCCGTAAGCATGCCTTACTGTATTGTCCTCTCCATCATGAGATAAGAGTAAAGACTATCCAGGAAGTTTTAAAAAACAATATGGGTCTGTCTGATGAAATTCATACTCAACGACTTTTGGAAGATAGTGACCCGTTAATCTCGAGATGTATGGCTGAACTTTGTGCCACTATATATAAGGCACGGAAAGATGTAAGTCATAAATAGTAAATACTATTTGATAAACCTTTTAGAATTTAGAATATGGTCCATTTCAGAAATGGGATTTTATTGGGATCGTGTTGATAATTTTTATCTATAATTTGTTGAGCAATTAATATTGTTTTATGGTGATCGTATGTTATTTTGATTTGGTCAAATGACTGTAAATTAAAGATTGATTGATTGGTTCTCAATTAATCAACAATCTAACATCATTATAGTGATATAACCACCTATGTATCAAGTTCTTTGAACTCCCAGCTTTCGTGGGATACAAGGTGCAAAACCATATCTCTTCAGCAAAAGGGGGATAGAAACTTCCATAAAAGCTGGGGATTCAGAGAACATGATACATAGATTGATATATTGTGTTATAACACCATTCAATTGCTTTTTTTTTTTTTTAAGTGAAAAACTCTGGTAATGGAGGTCTCCAGACCTGATTCATTTTCTTCACAGTGACAAAGCAGCTACAGGACACCTAGTATCAAACATCTGCAGCGGCCCAGTTTGGATCAGGACATGGTGTGGGGGGCGGGGAAGGAGGGGTGCCTATCTTCCCCACACTGTTTACCCTAGCTGAAATGGCTGCAGGGACATTATTTGCCCCATTTGGCAGCTACACATAGAATCATAGAGTTGGAAGGGACCACCAGGGTCATCTAGTTCAACCCCCTGCACAATGCAGGAAATTCACAACTACCTCCCCTCCACACACACCCAGTGACCCCTACTCCACACCCAGAAGATGGCCAAAAAAAAAAAAAACCCTCCAGGATCCCTGGACAATCTGGCCTGAAGGAAAATTGCTTCCTGGCCCCAAAGTGGAGATTGGCATTACCCTGAGTATGCTAGAAAGGGCCATGAGAGCCAAACATTGATGCAAACCTTCCTGCCCTCCCTCTCATGATCTGCCTAAGGTCATAGAAGCAGCATTGCTGTCAGATGGCCACCTAGCCTCTGCTTTAAAACCTCCAGGGAAGGAGAGCTTACCACCTCCCGAGGAAGCCTGTCCCTCTGAGGAACCGCTCAAACTGTCAGAAAGTTCTTCCTAATGTTTAGCTGGAAACTCTTTTGATTTAATTTCAACCCTCTGGTTCTGGTCCGACCTTCTGGGGCAACAAACCCGGAGCTGGCAACCCTAGTGAGGATGGATGATTGTTCTTCAGAGACATGAAGGCAATCAAGTTATCGATGAACACGCCACACATTCTTTTTCTGCCTGCCCTACTATTAGGGCTGCCAGCTCCAGGTTGGGAAATACCTGGAGGTTTTGGGGGCAGAACCTGAGGAGGGCAGGGTTTGGGGAGGGGAGAGACTTCAATGCCATAGAATCGAATTGCCAAAGTGGTCATTTTCTCCAGGTGAACTGATCTCTATCAGCCGGAGATCAGTTGTAATAGCGGGAGATCTCCAGCCACCACCTGGAGGTTGGCAACCTTACCTATATGCCCTTTGTTCAGACCAAATTTTGCACTTCATGGGCAATGATATCATCTACCATATGTCCTCAGACTCTTTGAAAAGCTGTTGTCTGTACACAGAGCTTGATAGGATCTTGTCAGTACTTCGAGATCCCTGTAATGAAGTTTCTGGTATTTTCTGTTTAGTCTCCTGTGCCTTGTTAAAGCTAATTATTGTGTTGAAGGAGAGGCTACTCCGTTAATTAGCATTTCAGAGAACAGAGAATCGGACAGGGATGCTTGGGATCTGTCTTTCTCTGGTTGCAATGTGGGAAAGTATGAGTCAATCGTTGAGCAGCAGATGAGTGCAGGTCCCTTCTGGACAAAGCAAAATAAATCTGTCATTTTATCAGTAACACTGGGGTTTTGTTTGAGAAACAAAAAGTAAGGAGTCAGTTCAGGTAACATTCAGTGATACTAGCTGCCTCATCTAACTTCTGTTCTAGAAAACAGACTCCACATGGAATTCCATGTAGGTTTAAACACCCATGAGTCTGTATTTTGGTTTTTGCAAATCATATACCAGTTCAGTGCAACTGGTTCCAGCAAAGGTGCTCCTAATTTCCACTTATGTAAATGAAACCTGGGTAAACGTTAAGCCTTTCTATATTTTGCTGTCTAGCTTTTCCTTTGAGTTGAGTTTGAGTTGGTTTTTAATACGCCAGTTGTCTTCCTTTAAGGAGTCTCAAACCGGCTTACAATCACCTTCCCTTCCCCTCCCCACAACACCCACTTTGTGAGGTAGGTGGGGCTGAGAGAGAACTGTGACCAGCCCAAGGTCACCCAGTTGGCTTCATGTGTAGGAGTGGGAAAACCAACCCAGCGCGCCAGATTATAGTCTGCTGCTCATGTGGGGGAGTGGGGAATCAAACCCGGTTCTCCAAATTAGAGTCCACTGCTCCAAACCACCGTTCTTAACCACCACACCATGCTGGCTCTCTCCTTCTGCCTTCCTAAAACAAAGCCAATTATACATTAATAGAAAAGTTTCATGTGTGCTGAAATACTATATGTTTAACCTTGAATGGACAGTTTAACCTTCAATTTGAGTGCCCTCACCGGTTTCTCTATTTGGAACACTGTGGATTATAAATCCTACAGCACCCTCTGGAGTGTGTGAAACGGATTCATTAACCAAAGGCTTTGAAAACATGACACACGGAGTGGGTGCATCACAGAAGTTTATTAAATGCTGCTTGTTACCTTATTCCCCAGTGAGCCTCTGAGCTTTTGTTCCTTGCTGGAGCTGGAGACAAGGAGGTGGAAGAGAGCAACATGAAGTCAGATGTGTTGTCATCAGTATTTACACTGCTGTTTTCTCTAAACACGTTGTTGGTTAATGGTGAGTACCCAGATTTATTGCCCATTTGGGAAATAAGACCCTGGTGAAAATTCAGAACTCTGTAGAACGGTCCCTGTCGACCTACGCAGAGATTTTGAATGTGGCTTGAATGTCCATGTTCTTCTTGACTTCATTGGTGATTTCAGGTCAGAATGGGCATTCAGATGATATGATAGGCCTTAGAGACAAATGATTCATGATGTATACCTATTCTCTCCAGGATCAGAGCAGCATGCCTATTATATAGGGTTGCCAACCTCCAGGTAGTAGCTGGAGATCTCCCACTATTACAACTGATCTCCAGCTGATAAGAGATTAGTTCACCTGGAGAAAATGGCCACTTTGGCAATTGGACTCTATGGCGCTGAAGTCCCTCTCTCCCCAAACCCGCCCTCCTCAGGCTCCACCCCAAAAACCTGCTGCCGGTGGCAAAGAGGAACCTGGCAACCCTACTATTATATTAGGTGCTGTGGAACACAGGCAGGATGGTGCTGCTGCAGTCATCTTCTTTATGGGCTTCCTAGAGGCACCTGGTTGGCCACTGTGTGAACAGACTGCTGGACCTGATGGGCCTTGGTCTGATCCAGCATGGCCTTTCTTATGTTCTTATGACTCAAGTGCCTCAGGGTTGATTTTATGCTCCATCAGCCTCTTCCTTAGTAGGCAGCCCACAGAACACCTCAAACCCGACTAACCTTTTGCATCTAACCCACTGAAACTTAGCCGCTTCCTTTGTGGTACAGAACTGGGGTGGTGTGACTTGAGTGTCGGTAGGTGACCAGCAGGTGCAGGGGAGAAGGGATGATTTTAAGGCCACCAGGTGAGAGGGGCAATGCTTGTCCTTCACCTTCCAACACCCCTTACTGTCACCATGCTGCAAAGGTCCACAGCATTAATTTGCTTCTGCCTCTGGCTGCCATCTTGTGACATGTTTGTTGTGCCACCTTCTGCGCTCAAGCTCCCCTTTGCTAGCCCTGCTGCTCCCTGCCAGGTAGGCCACTCGCCTGCTGCTTTACAGTCTGAGCTCTGGAAAGAGGAGGAGGTTTGAGATTCACTCTGTCCTTTTCATCTCCCTGTGCTCGCTCTTCCACTGGCTAGAGCAATGACTGGCCGTTTCTTGAACACCTGAAGCTGCCCTATACTGAATCAGATCCTTGGTCCATCAAAGTCAGTCTTGTCTACTCAGACCAGCAGCGGCTCTCCAGGGTCTCAGGCAGGGGTCTTTCACATCACCTACTTGCCTGGTCCCTTTAACTGGAGATGCTGGGGATTGAACCTGGGACCTTCTGCATGATAAGCAGATGCTCTGCCACTGAGCCACGGCCCCTTCTTCTCAGCCTCTGTTTTGGTTTTAGAGGTAAACCTACAGAGGGGATGGATCCCTCCAGGCCTTCCCCCGAGATCTGGAGAGCCAATTGGCTGATAGGTCAAGCCTTAGCCTTCCCTGCTTTAACCCCATAATGACCCATCTGACAGGCAAGGACTCTCTATCGTTGTCAATCAGCTTGGTGGCGTCCATGTTGCTAGCACCCAGCAGTCTCTCCAGGCCAGAATGCAGTCACCTAGTTGGATGACTAGCTGCACCCCATTAGGGTTGCCAATCTCCAGGTGGTTATCTATACAAATAACTCACTCTACTGTAATGAGTGTTGATCAAATAAACAGTAGTAGGCAAAAATAAACAAGCAAAAATAGCAAGTGCAATCAATGTATTACACAAATGTAACGCGATAAACAAGCAACGCTAAGCAACCGAGGTTACAAAGCAAGTAGGTAGAAACAACTTAATAGTAATAAATATGCAAAAGTTCATATAAAGCATATAGTTGCGTTCTGGTCAATTTCATGTTCTTCGGACAACGGAGGAGTAGGTGGTGGTAACGCGGCTCCGGAAGTATTCCAGCGCTTTTGTTATAGAGGTCTTTTTTATATATTTTTGTATTCTCATGTTTATAATTTTGGACTAGGCTGATGAAGCTACCTCGTGTCCGGAGCCGCGTTACCACCACCTACTCCTCCGTTGTCCGAAGAACATGAAATTGACCAGAACGCAACTATATGCTTTATATGAACTTTTGCATATTTATTACTATTAAGTTGTTTCTACCTACTTGCTTTGTAACCTCAGTTGCTTAGCGTTGCTTGTTTATCGCGTTACATTTGTGTAATACATTGATTGCACTTGCTATTTTTGCTTGTTTATTTTTGCCTACTACTGTTTATTTGATCAATCTCCAGGTGGTGCCTGGAGATCTCCTGGGATTACAAATGATCTCCAGGCGACAGTGATCAGTTCACCTGGAGAAAATGGCTGCTTTGGAAGGTGAACTCTATGGCATCATTCCCCTTTGAAGTCCCTCCCTTCCCCAAAGTCTGCCTTCCTCAGGCTGCACCCCAAGAATCTCCAGGTATTTCCCAACCCAGAGCTGGCAACCCTATATCCTGTGGCTCAGTCCCACCTCTAATGAAAGTTGGAGGTACCTAACCTCAACATACCACAATTACTAAAATGTTTTGTGGACAGGATCATATCAGTGGCACCAATTAGTATGACCAGATTTTAATGGCTCTTTTAAATAACTGTGTTTTTATATAAGTGCTTATACTTTTTACTGATTATTGGAATCATCATCATCAAGTCTTTATTGCATTAGGGGGGGGGGGGAAGCCATAGCAACAATACAGAACAAGGTAGAAATTCCGCCAAAACAAAATCAATAACATTAAAAAAAATAGTAACATAATTTAACTTATTGGAATCTATGTATCTAAAATTGTCAGCTGCTCTGAACCCGGCCCTGGCCAGGAAATAGAGTGGGGCACAAATTGAAATGAATGAATAAATAAATAAATGCTATGGATTTTTGCAAAATGATGGTCTTCATCCCTTTGCCTCTGTGTGAAATATCACTTTGACAGTTGTCTGCTATGTGGAGCGGCACACAGTCTGAAGCTGGTGACAACCTTGCCGTGCCAAGATGCCGTTTTGATCATGAGAAGACATTACTTGCGCTTTTCCGCTTCCTCTTTTTTCATAGAATTGACCATATTTCCTTTTTTGTGGTCCTATGGCAGGGATATAATAAGCTGCACCACTCAGACACGTGCCCGCTGCAGATTGCTTACTCTATGCAATAGCAACCTATGCTTTCCTTTAGTGAGCATTAGCCAGAATAGGTGTTAGCTCAAATCCTGAAGAGTTAAATGAAAATATGGTGAATGGAGGATAGGTCTATTAGTGGCTGCTAGCCATGGCGACTAAAGAGAACCTCTATATTCAGAGGCAGCAGCAAACCTCTGAATACCAGTGCAAGGAGGCAACATCAAGGAAGGCCTTAGCCTCCACATTCTGTTTGTTGGCTCTCCAGGGCAACAGCTTGGCCACTGTGTGAGAAGTGGTAGATGGACCACTTCTCTGACATAAAAAGGGTGCTTTTTATGTTCTCTTATGTCCCTGTCGTTCAAAAGGATATATCTATACCCTAAACTCAATTAGGTTAACACTCATTCCTCCATAAATGAACCTGGTAATTGTATTTCAAAAGGGGGCGGATGGGGCTAGAAGTTTCATTTGAAACAAACAACAGCAGAGAAATGGAAACCATATTATCGAACTGCAACATGGATGAACACATGCACACATGAAGCTGCTGTTAGCCAAAATGCCCGGTTATGAATTGTTATATGGGGAAATTAGCGAATCAATAACCGGCAATGGGCATAACTTGAGCTGGGATGCAACCTTTATCTACCAGAGTCCATACCATGACCAGTAAAGAGGCAGAAGCAATGGAATTAGGTTAAAAGGAATTTACTCAGATTATATGTTCACACATAACATACAAAACTACACATACACATCACACAACATACAGAGTCTAGGAATCAAAGAGAGGAATAAAGAGACTTTTGCCATGTGGCAGGCAGAGGAGAAAATATACTGCACCTCTCTTGCAAAGTAGTTGTCCGTCCTGAATTCCATGCAGCTTTGGGGGATAAAAAGGGGACAGGGGGGCTAGGTGTCCAAGCATGAACACCCACTCTGGCAGAGTGCCAGGCAGTATGGAGGGGAAGGCCCAAGGAAGAGAGAGCGAATGGGCTGGGAGCACTCCAGTTATACTGTTTTTCTGAGGGAGGGGAGAAGGGTTTTACCCCTCCTAGATTCCCAGGTGACAAAAGGGGACAAAAATATTAAGCTGTGGCTACCGGGGTAGGGCAATGAGAATTTGGAAATCTATTCTGATTCCAATGACTTTTGCAACCTGTGATGAGCTGGAAGTTCTCTGCTGACGAGATTAGCATTCAGGAACAATGGGAGCGATCTGTGCAAACGTCGCTGCTGCTGAGGTGGGGTCGCTGCTGCTGAGGTGGAGGAATGACTCATCATGATATCTGGATTGCTGCTGATGACCCATTAAGCAGTGGATGTTGCAAGGGGGGGTGCTTGACACTGATTTCCTGGCATTCTGCTTCTCTTGACATGCCTGCAGCTGGA
This sequence comes from Euleptes europaea, assembly GCF_029931775.1. NCBI lineage: Eukaryota > Metazoa > Chordata > Lepidosauria > Squamata > Sphaerodactylidae > Euleptes > Euleptes europaea. Next base: position 105,832,280 of record NC_079315.1, read on the forward strand.
ATAGAGCCTATACAGGAACATGGCTTCCCTCTGGTTCACCGGAGGCTGCCCCTGCATCTGCTTCCTAACTGCTAGCTGCACGGCGCTTGCAGGAGCGGCCGAGTCCGTGACGACAGAGCGCGCAGCGGCCGTCCCGTAGCGTTTGGGGTGGGCGCGCGGCCAGCGGAGTAGTCCAGTGTCAGCACAGCGGGTTGCCAGATCCCGTCCGGGAGGGGGGGGCAGGCCCGTATGCTAACACTGCCTTCTACTGAATCAGACCCTTGGTCCATCGAAGTCAGTATTGTCTACTCAGACCGGCAGCGGCTCTCCAGGGTCCCAGGTAGAGGTCATTCACATCACCTCCTTGCCTAGTCCTTTTAACTGGAGATGCCGAGGATTGAACCTGGGACCGTCTGCGTGCCAAGCAGATGCCACATCCCCTCCCCATGATAGCAAGGACTCCAAAGCATTGGGGTGGGGGGGGAGTCATATATTCTCAGCAGCCTCACTAAACCGCAGTTCCCAGTAGGAAGACCGGTTAAGCACCTTTAAATGGTTTAAAGATTCAGATATTTCCCCCACAACTCACTAAAGAAAAGGCGTCTCCTGACTTTTGCTACTAACAAAGGCAGATGCAAACCCACAACCCCCTCCCTGAGCTAAGTCAGGGACCCTTAACAACAAAAATTATTTTTTTTCCGTCCAATTCCTCAGGTAAATCACCTCCTGGAAAGCCCATGATAATAAACTGCCAGTCTTCAGGAAATGAAACATTTACTTGCTGGTGGATGCCTGGTTCCGATGGGGGTCTTCCTGCAAATTACACTCTATGGTACAAGACAGATGGGTAAGAAAATATTCTGTGCATTGTTCTTTCTTTGTTCCCTTTTACAGATGGAGCTCACACACACTGAGGAGAAGAGGGCAACAACATGTTGAAGACATTCATGATTACAAAGGGAAACCATGAGCAATGTTTTTATATTCCCCTTTAATATATATCCCTGTGAAGGTTGAGATTTCAGCCATGCGAACAAGTTCTATTTGTACCATACTGGAGGATCCATACCAAAACTTGTTTTAACCACATTTTTTTCCCAGGATACCAATTCATATACAATCATGGGGGGCCTCCGTTGGAAGGCAACATTTCCCATTTTATACCCATATAGCTTTCAGTTGACTCAAGATCTGAATGCTTTCTCCTGAGTAACTTAGCTCATCGCAAACATGGATTCGCTTTGGCCATAACTGCTCCTTGAGTTGTAAAACACTGATGTCATAAAAATGTTTTAGAAGAAGAAGAAGAGTTGGTTTTTATATGCCGACTTTCTCTACCACTTAAGGGAGACTCAAACCGGCTTACGATTACCTTCCCTTCCCCTCCTCACAACAGACACCCTGTGAGGTAGGTGGGGCTGAGAGATCTGTCCAGTTGGACAGTTGGACGTCCCCAAGGACGTCCAGTTGGCTTCGTGTGTAGGAGTGGGGAAACAAATCCAGTTCACCAGGTTAGCCTCCGCTGCTCATGTGGAGGAGTGGGGAATCAAACCCGGTTCTCCAGATCACCGCTCCAAACCACCGCTCTTAACAACTACATCACGCTGGCTTTTAAACTTGTATGTGGTTATTCGGTTTGCTAAGCATAGACAGATCCCTATTAACTGCTATGTTAAACTATTGTATTTCAGAGATGAACACGCCCGTGAATGTCCTGACTACATATCTGGAGGCCCCAATTCCTGTTATTTTGATAAAAAGCTCCTCAGTCTTTCGACATCATATAACATCACAATAAAGGCTACCAATGATCTGGGAAGTAACATCTCGGATCCTCATTATGTAGATGCAGCATCTGTAGGTAAGTCTCCACTCAGGCCACCAACTGTCTTGTGTACCCTCCAGAATCCCTGGCCAATCTGGGCTGGAGAAAAAATGCTTCCTGACCCCCAAGTTTTGTGTAACCTGCAAACCCCTCAGGGCCCTCCCCCCATCCTCGACAGGCCAGGACCTGGTTTCTGGGGGAAGGCATGGTGGAAACGGCGTAGGAGGTCCGGTGTGTGGAGGTAGTCCGTGGGTTCATGGAATCATAGAGTTGAAAGTGACCACCAGGGTCATCTAGTCCAACCCCCTGCACCATGCAAGAAATTCACAAGTACCTTCCCCCCCACACACACACACAGTGATCCCTTCTACATGCCCAGTAGATGGCCAAGATGCCCTCCCTCTTGTCATCTGCTTAAGGTCATAGAATCAGCATTGCTGTCAGATGGCCATCTAACCTCTTCTTAAAAACCTCCAGGGAAGGAGAGCTTACCACCTCCCGAGGAAGCCTGTTTCACTGAGGAACCACTCTAACAGGAGCGTTCTTCTGGTCTATATCCTTTCCAAACTACCAGGTATTTACTGCCTCTAGCTGAGTTCGCCTGTTCACACATCCACCCAGCAAACCCCGTTCATGGCCAACTACAGACTTCACCCTGTTTTTTTCTTCCCGATGCCCTGGCCTCATCCGTCCCCTCTGCTGACAAGTTCATACTGGAACTGCACAAACTCCACCAGGTCCTCCAGGAACAATTAGAGCGGGCCAAGCAAGCATACAAGGAGGCCCCGGGCCTAAGGCACAGACCCTCGCTCTCTGCCTCCAGCATGACACTGGGGGTGTGGGGGAAGAAGTAGTTGTGAATTTCCTGTATTGTGCAGGGGGTTGAACTAGATGACCCTGGATGTCCCTTCATAAGAACATAAGAAAGGCCCTGCTGGATCAGACCAAGGCCCACCAAGTCCAGCAGTCTGTACACACAGCGGCCAACCAGGTGCCTCTAGGAAGCCACAAACAAGACGACTGCAGCAGCACCATCCTGCCTATGTTCCATCGCACCCAATATAATAGGCACGCTCCTCTGATACTAGAGAGAATAGGTATGCAGCATGACTAGTATCCATTCTAACTAATAGCCCTGAATACCCCTTTCCTCCATGAATATGTCCACTCCCCTCTTAAAGCCCTCCAAGCTGGCAGCCATTACCACATCCTGGGGCAGGGAGTTCCACAATTTAACTATGCGTTGTGTGAAAAAATACTTCCTTTTATCTGTTTTGAATCTCTCACCCTCCAGCTTCAGCAGATGACCTTGTGTTCTAGTATTATGGGAGAGGGAGAAAAACTTCTCCCTGTCCACTCTCTCCAAACCATGCATAATTTTATAGACCTCTATCATGTCTCCTGTCATAGAACATTTTGGAGGACTTTCATTCATAGGGTCCCCATGAGTCGGAAGCGACTTGACAGCACTTAACACACACACACACACACACACACACACACATCGTGTCTCCCCTTAGCCGCCTTCTTTCTAAGCTAAACAGCCCTAAGCATCTTAACCGCTCCCCATAGGACAGTTGCTCTTCCAACTCTATGTTTCTATGATTCTGCGATTCTGTTGTAAGGAAGTGTGCAGAAGTGTGCAGACTCTTTAGTTAAACAACTTTATTTCTACAAGGCACAAATTCAGGGTAGCTACAAGACAAGCTCCAGGTACATCTAGCAAAATAAAGAAAAGTTACTAACTAGGTACTAACAATCCATGGAACATCTGGTCTTTGTCGGTTGCATGGTAGCCCCTGGGCCCTGGCACGCTGGTAAATACCTTCGAGCGTTATTCCCCTCTATCACCCTCATCCAGAAAAGTCCATCCTTTCCCATATTCTCCCCGTCACAGGGATACCAATGTTCTCTTCCGTCACCATAACTCACAGCATATCTTATCCATCTGCCCCTCATCCTACAGTAAGGTTGCCAACCTCCAGGTACTAGCTGGCGATCTCCTGCTATTACAACTGATCTCCAGCCGATAGAGATTAGTTCACCTGGAGAAAATGGCCTCTTCGGCAATTGGACTCTATGGCATTGAAGTCCCTCCCTAAGCCCCGCCCTCTTCAGGCACCTCCCCCCAAATCTCCTGCCAGTGGCGAAGAGGCACCTGACAACCCTATACTACAGCATGGGCCCTAACAGTTTCCTGAGGAAGAGCCATAGTTCAGTGGCAGAGGACATGCTTTGTATATTGAAGGTCCCAAGGTTGGTTCCTGGTTTCTGATATCTTCAGGAAACAAGTTACTCAGGTAGCAGAGCTAGCTGGATCCTGGATCACCCATTATACATCATCTCCATCCTTTTGAGCTGGCTCTGTTATTTCACATACAGAACCATCAAAGAAAAGATCTCTAGTAGAAAAAATAAAAATACAGGTTATCTCTTATCCGAAATACTTGAGACCAGAAGTTCGGATTTCTGATTATTCCAGATTTTGGAATATTTGCATATACATAATGAGCTATTTTGGGGATGGGACCCACGTCTAAACACAAAATTCATTTATGTTTTATATACACCTTACAGACACAGCCTGAAGGTAACTTATACAATATTTTGTATCATAATTTTTAATTATTTTGTGCATGAAACAAACCTTGTGTACATTGAACCATCAGAAAGCAGAAGTTTCGGATTCTGGATCATTTCGGATATCGTATTTTCGGATAAGGATACTAAACCTGTACAGACTTCTGAATTTTCATTTTAATCAGGCAAGCCAGAACCCCCCACAGACCTTTCTCTGGAAGTCAAGCAGCTGAATGGGATAACGTACATCTGGGCAAAATGGTTGCCGCCTCCCTCGGTCGCGGGTGCAGGAAGCTTGCAAAAACAGAATTATGAATTGCGGCTCAAGTCTGCAGGAGGAAAAGAATGGGAGGTGAGTTGCACCCTTTTGCTAATGGACGCCCTTCACTTAAGAATCCTTTTAAAATATGAGATCGGCGCATCAGTGTTATTATCATATCCCTACCAACCGAGAAGTCAAGGCTTCTGCAAGCATAGCATAGGGCCCCAGTTGCCAAAGCAGACTTGAGTCTCCAACAACTGCATGTGATGCACTAAGATGACCTCCATTTGCTGGAGGGCTTCAAGGGTCGAGGAGACTGAAAGCAATCCACTCATCTTCGAAGATTCCTCTTGAGGCGATACATCAAGGTCACGTCCATTTGCCACAGGGCTCGAATGGTAATGAAAATGCTGACCTTGAAGCCTTATAGCAAATGGATTTGACTTTAGAGCAGCACATTCCATTCTTGAGACTGAAGTTCTACTTTTGACTCAAATAACCTGTATTTGCTATTTATGCTCTAATACATTTGGTGCTTTCTTTCTTCTCTCCCCCCCCCCCCCCATGTTCATTGAAACTTTAAAAATCGCTTCTGATAAGGGAGAGGATGTGTCTTGGACTGGCACAAGGTATATGCCATATTAGAAAGACAAGTTCTAAATGGCAGAAAAAATTAAACAAGCTTGAAAGGAATGTTATGCCTTGGAAAGATAAAAGAAGATAAATAAATTAGGTACTCCTGCCAGCCCAGGGAAGTGACTCAGACACTGTGGAAGGAAGAAAAGGTTTGCATTGAAGTAGCTATGAGTAATATGTTTGTTGCCAGAAAGGCTATGAAAAAAGAGACCTACTTTCATGCATACCTTTTATCATGATGCTTTCTTGAGAGATCTTTTCTTGGACCCATTTGTCATGTTACCAGTAAGGCTTCATTTGTCATGTTACCAGTAAGGAAAAGGTTTGTTGTTCTGGGAACTATTAAAGTGAAATATTTTAAAAATCAGTGCGTTATAGATCAAATCAAGCCTGAACTGACCCTAGAAGCTAAAATGACTAAACTGAGGCTATCGTATTTTGGTCACGTCATGAGACGACAAGAGTCACTGGAAAAGACAGTCATCCTAGGAAAAGTTGAGGGCAGCAGGAAAAGAGGAAGACCCAACAAGAGATGGATTGACTCAATAAATGAAGCCACAGCCTTCAGTTTGCAAAATCTGAGCAAGGCTGTCAAAGACAGGACATTTTGGAGGACTTTCATTCATAGGGTCGCCATGAGTCGGAAGCGACTTGACAGCACTTAACACACACACACACAAGAAATCCACGTAAATGGGAATTTTTCACTATAGAAGCAAGCAATAATGTATTTATTAAAAACTTTTATTAGCTGCCTTTCTTCCTTGTGGAGCTTAAGGCAGTTTACAAACATAGATGAAAACACATCAAATAAAATACATTAAAAACATAAAACCAAATTGAAAATCACTGCTTAGGACTGCTACTAAACTAAATGGAGTCCTAAATACAGCTGTCTTCAACTGCTTCCTAAAGATCAAAAAGGAGGAGGCCAAGCGTACCTCCCTGGGGAGGTTGTTCTGTAATTGTGGGGCTGTCACTGAAAAGGCCCTCTCTCATGGACCCATCAAATGAGCTTCTTTCACTGATGGGACAGACAGGAGGGTCTCTCCCTGTGATCTTAATTCCCAGGTGGGAACATATGGGAGAAGGCAGTCCTTCAGATAACCTGATACCACACCATGTAGAGCTTTAAAGATCAAAACCAGCACCTTAAATAGGTCTCAGGAGTGGATTGGTAGCCAGTGTAATTGCTGTAATGTCATGGTCAAATGCTCCCAGTAGCTGGCCCAACCAGCAGTCTAGCCACAGCATTCTGCACTAGCTGCATCCTGCGAACACTCTTCAAGGGTAGCCCCAAGTAGAGCACAGTGCAATAACTAAGGCATGGATCACTGTGGCTAGATATGGCTGACTCAGGAATGGATGCAGTTGACACACCAGCTGAAGCTGGGCAAAAGCACCAGAGTAAGTTAAGAGATTTTATTACATTACAGTGGTTATCATTTGTAGATAGGGTTGCCAGGTCGCCCCTCTTGATCGGCGGGAGGTTTTAGGGGCAGAGCTGGGGGGGGGGGCAGCGCGCATGCGATGACGTCACTTCCAGAGATACAGATTTTCATCAGACAATTGTGAAAAAATATCCACTCCTTTTAAAAAGAAAGGATGGCCAAGTAATTGAGAGCCAGTGTTGTATAGTGGTTAGATTTGGATTGGGGAGACAGGGATTCAAATTAGGGTTGCCAGGCCCAGCCTAGCCACTAGAAGAAGACTGGGGAAGGGAGACATGGAGGAGTAGCCGTCAGCGATGCTGTGATGTCACTTCTTGGAAAACACTCTCTAGAAATCACTGGAGACTGTATAATTTTGATTCCTAAAGAAGTGTGATGTCCCTTCCAGGTTTTTCTCGGAAGTGCCCTTTTGATTACATTCTTTAAAAACCCAGATTCTCTCAAATTCTTCCCATTGTCTCTACTACTTCCCAGATTAACTTTGTTGGAGAACAAACACAATATAAAATCTTTAAGTTACATCCAGGAGTGAAGTACACTGTTCAGGTTCGCAGCATAACAGGATACAGCGAGAAGAGTAAATGGAGTCCTGAGACTTACATTCAGCTCCCTAATGGTGAGTTAATTCCTGTGTTGTTTTTATGTTTTGAAATAAGTGTGCAACAGACAGGCCTGAAACTTAAAAGTCTTATGAATACATGTAATAAACAACTAATGGCTTCTCCATCTAGGCAAAGCAGCTTCCAGAAAAGGGGTCTGGCAGTGAAGATGCAGTTAGGGGGGGGAAGTAGTGGTTAATCCTTGCCCCAGTTGTCAGTAGAGTTGCCAATAGGACTGGAGAAAAATGTTCTATCCCTTTAAACAGAGGCTTAATGCGTAGCAATGTCCATCTGAAACTTTTCATGGTGTGGAAGTATATAATATCCCATTAAAAAGTTAAGGTAGTCCCCTGTGCAAACACCGGATCATTCCTGACCCATGGGGTGACGTCACATCTCGACGTTTACTAGGCAGACTATGTTTACGGGGTGGTTTGCCAGTGCCTTCCCCAGTCGTCTACACTTTACCCCAAGCAAGCTAAGTACTCATTTTACCGACCTCGGAAGGATGGAAGGCCGAGTCAACCTTGAGCCGGTTACCGGAAACCGACTTCCATCGGGATCAAACTCAGGTTGTGAGCAGAGCTTTTGACTACAGTACTGCAACTTACCACTCTGCGCCACGGGGCTCTCATTAAGCCTCTGTTAAAGGGACAGTTTTTTTTTTTATGTCCAGGCAGTTGGCTGCCGCTTTCCAATGCAAGTGTTCCCCAAGTTACTTCCCCCTCCTCAAGATTACTTTTATCATATTAAAAGGAAGTTGAAAGAGAGAGTCATTGTAGTCAAAACCCCTCTGGATGCTTGGAAGTTACAGCAGAAATGCATACCACAACTAGGGGAAATGTAAACGAGTCCAAGAGGATGGTAGCACAGTTAACAAGAAGAGTCAAGGCAGCTATAAGACAGGGGTCCCCAACCTTTTTGAGCCTGTGGGCACTTTTGGAATTCTGACTCAGTGTGGTGGGCACAGCCTCATGGAGCCTTCTGCATGCAAAGGGTGCTTTCTACAGCTATGGCCCCACCCACCTCATGTTGACTTCAGAATCCCAGGTCAACATGTTCTAACCTAGCAGTCTGTATTCAGAAAGATAACTGCCTTTTATATTTAGGACTTGGCTACAGACAAAGTTTCACTGATACATCTAGAGTGTTACTTCTGACCCCTGCAATCAGCCTGGCTATGGGAAAGGAAACCTACCAGTGTGTCAAGCACAACTTCTGGGTGCATAACCAGGTGACTTGTGGATTGGTGAGAATGCAGACCACGGCCTTACCTATCTCTTTGTTTCTAGGCAAACCTCCAGGGAAGCCAGAGCTAATAAGATGTCGCTCTCCCGAAAAAGAAACCTTTACTTGCTGGTGGAAGCCCAGTTCTGATGGAGGTCTCCCCACTAATTATACTCTGTTCTATAAGAAAGAAAAGTAAGGAGTTATAAAATGAAACCATGGCTTAACAAATGTACAATTTGGCATCTCTCAGAGCAGGTTTATCTTAGGGATGCTGACAGTGTTCACAGCTCATATAATACCAGCTCAAGGAGGCTTACAATATTAATAAAATAAATAAAAAGAATTTAAAAAAACATAAAACCACTATTTAGGACTGCTTTAATTAAATGCAGCCCTAAATAAAACAATCTTCAGCTGCCTCCTAAAGATCGAAAGGGAGGGGGCCAGGCATACCTCCCTGGGGAGGTGGTTCCATAATTGTGGGGCTGCTGCTGAAAAGGCCCTGTCTCGTGTAGGGCTGTTGGGGAAAAAAATTCAGGAGAATTTGGATTCGGCAAAACTCGGCCCGTTTTGATTCGGGAAATGCCGAAGTCTGAACTCCCCCGATTCGGATCCGGGGGATTCGGCCGAATTCCCGAATCAATTCGGCCGAATAAAGGCAGGCGGGGGTCTTTAAACCGCTTTCCCCGGGAGTCCCGTGAAGGGGGGTGGTGGGGGTTTAAACTGCTCCGCACTGCCTGCCCAGGCAGCGCAGAGTAGTTTAAAGACCCACCGCCCCCCTTCCCGGTCCTATGCTCAGCTGTTGGGCAGGGGGCGGGGACCCACCCAACAGCTGAGCTGGGGGGGAAGTGGGCAGGCAGCGCAGAGCAGTTTCCCCCCCTTCCCGTCCCGATGCTCCCACCCAACAGCTGAACTGGGGGGGAAGTGCTCCGCGCTGCCTGGGCAGGCAGCGCAGAGCACTTTAAAGACTCACTGCCCCCCTTTCTGGGAAGGGGGGCAGTGGGGGTTTAAACTGCTCCGTATTGCCTGCCCAGCCAGCAGGGAGCAGTTTAAAGACCGCCCCGCCCAGTTTCCTGGGACTCCCAGGAAACCAGGCAGGGCAGTCTTTAAAGGCGGGAAAAGGCAGGTTTGGGGAATGCTGAATCTGCCGAATTTATTCGGCATTCACCCAAACTTGCCGAATTTGGCGCGTCCTTTTCCCGCCTTTTTTTGAGTTTGGTTCCATCTGAACCGGAAACTGCCGAATCGGGGGAAATTCAGCGGTTTTTCGGTTCGGGACGAACCGAATCGACAGCCCTAGTCTCATGTAGCCACCAACCGAGCATTTTTGATTGATGGGACAGTCAGGGAGGCCCCTTCCTGTGACCTTAATTCCCAGGCAGGAACATATTGGACAAGATGGTCCTTCATTTACCCTTGTCTCAAGCCAGTTCCCCAATGCCATGTATGACTACAAGTCAAGCCTGGGAAACTCTGATGTATCAAACCCCAACTCGTCATATTTATTGTCTAGTTTGGCAATCAGTGTCAATTAGAAACTATTTTTTTCTAGACACTGAAATTGTCTTAAGGTATTGGTTTTAAATGGCACTGTAATTTATAGAAGTGTCCTGATTCCGTCTGCAATCCAGCAATCTAACCAACATCAAAGAAATGGTACAGAGTTCCTTAGGCAAAATGCTGCCATCTGCCCCCACCCCCATCCTGCAATTTCCAAGCAGCATAAAAATGTAAGTGCACCAAAATATTACAAGCTACCCGAGAACTCTTGAGGGGGATAGAGGTGATTCTTTTTAACCATTCTAAAGAATCTTTAGCAGTAGAAAAGAGCAAGGGTCCAGTAGCATCTTCAAGACTAACAAAATTTCTAGCAGGGTATAACCTTTCGTGAGCCACAGCTCACTTCTTCAGATACAACTAGAATGTGATTCTGTGAGCCTCTACGTCCGACTCACTGTCTGTCGTCTGGTCCAGGTCGGCCCCTTTCCGCTGCTCGGCCTCAGGAATCTGCCCCAGCCCCTCTTGGTGAACCTCCGCAGAGCCTCAGATATCGAGTTTGGGGACCGCTCATCCCCTCTTCACTCGAGATCTGCAGGTCTCACCAACAAACCATTTGGTGATCCTTCCGACCCATCTCCTCCTCAGCGTGCGTTTTTGGTTCCCCTCTTATGCCCGTCCTCCCATCACCTGTTCCACCCACCAATTTCTGGTAATTACTCGGTTCCCCCTCGCACTGCATATGCCCGCGCCCCTTCTCCCCTGCTTTCCCGATCCCCCCCTCTTCCTCTCTAGAGGAGGGGTCCCTTTTTGAGCCCACCTCAGTAACCCCTCTGGTGTCTGGCGCGCTGTCTTCCTTCTCCTCGACTCCCTCTCCTTGAAGCTGCGTCCCCCTTGTCGGAGCCGCCTTCCTAGCCTGCACTCTCTCTCTCAGGGCATTCATGAGTCTCCCAATGCCCGACTCCATGTTGACCCCTTCTATAGGTGGCCCTGGCGGTAGTTCCCGTGCGCCCTCTCCCCTGGCCTCCTGCCCCCACTGCCACCCAGTAGGTTGACTGTGGCCCTGCCCCTCTACGGAGCTCGTGCTCGTTGGGGAGGTGCCCGGGATGGCACAGATTCCATCTATCCTTAGGTAGAGAAGAGTGAATTAGACACACAATGGCAATGTAAACGTCAAAAGCAAGTAAATGACATTAGCTTGTGTGATTAGATTAGATGTGATATGTAGAGGGGTAGTAGGCGTGGAGAAATTAGCATTGGTAATGAGACAGGAATTCCAGATCTCTATTCAGTCCAGGAGAATGCTCAAGACAATGCTCAAGACAATGAAGCTCAAGACAGTGCATGTATCAAATCTCTGTGGCTCACAAAAGTTCATACCAGAAATTTTGTTAGTCTTTAAGGTGCTACTGGACTCTTGCTCTTTTCTGCTGCTAGTGACAGACTAACATGGCTACCCATCATAAAGAATCTTTGTAATTAGTGGACCAGATATGATTCAGGCTAAAGAGCGACTCTCTCATTTCTAAGTCATTGTAACAACAACAGCAGAAAACACTGCTTCTTCTGTATTTCTTTCACAATTCTTTTGTTTTTATTTTTCAAGAGATGAATTTTACAGCGAATGTCCAGACTACGTAACAGGAGGACCCAATTCCTGTTATTTTGATCAAAAGCATACTTCCATTTGGACACTGTATAATGTGACTATAAAGGCAACAAATGCGTTGGGCAGTAACGTCTCCGAACCTTACTATGTGGATGTGGCTTATATAGGTAAGTAGAGCAAGTCATAAAACCCAGGCAGAATAGTCAAAGTTCCTGAGAGTATTCCATGAGGCTTCTATACCATTGGCCATTGTTGCAGGGGTTGCATGACACTCCTTTTTTATATTTTTATTTTAAATTTCAATAACAAAAAGGAAAAAAAAACATAACATAACTTAAAGACTCAAACGTAACATACATAACATACTTCCTACATACATTAGGTAAAGGTAGTCCCTTGTGCGAGCACCTGGTCATTCCTGACCCATGGGGTGATGTCACATCCCGACGTTTACTAGGCCGACTATGTTTAAGGGGTGGTTTGCCAGTGCCTTCCCCAGTCATCTACACTTTACCCCCCAGCAAGCTGGGTACTCATTTTACCGACCTCGGAAGGATGGAAGGCTGAGTCAACCTTGAGCCGGCTACCTGAAACCGACTTCTATCGGGATCGAACTCAGGTCGTGAGCAGAGCTTTTGACTGCAGTACTGCAGCTACATTACACATAACATATTACCAGATGTGCCTCGCTTTATCCTAAATTGACCATCCATTCAAATAATTTTGTTTCTACCATCTATTATGGAACCTTCTTAGTTACTCCAAATAGGCCTAGTCATTCAACTTACATTTCATTCTACATTAAAATATATAAGACTTCTCGTTGTATCATGAAATCTTAATCATCTATATTGTATTAATAACATTTAATGCTTATTGTTTCATATGTTATTCTCTTACTATGAGATTTTCCTATCATCATAATCTTATCTATAATATCTTATCAGTGTTAACAAGCAGGTTATATGGACTACCTGTTTGCATAATCAGAGTCGCATGACACTCCTGTTTATGATTTTACTTGTCTCCTAAACCACTGTGCAGGCCTGGCAGTGGTTCTGCATATGCACCGTCATGCACACATGCCTTAGTATATGGCAGCCGTAGATTGCTTTTAGGCCTTTTATGCAGGGTCATTTCAATGTTATCACCCCCGCCGACTGCTTCGGGGCTTCCTTTTGATTATGCATGCCTTTTCCGCCCGTCAGAGCTCGCCTCACTCTCCCTACGCGTTTTGCCTGCATTTTCCAGATTCTGGATAAAACAGCATCTGGAAAACTCGGGCAAAACGCGTGGGAAGAGCGAGGTGACCTCTGATGGGTGGGAAAGGCATGCAAAATCAAAGGAAAGTCCCAAAGCAGTCGGCGGGGGTAGCTGTGGGGAAACATCCCTGCATAAAAGGCCTTGGAAGCCAGTTCAGTATAGGTAGGGTTGCCGACCTCCAGGTACTAGCTGGAGATCTCTTGCTATTACAACTGATCTCCAGCTGATAGAGACCAGTTCGCCTGGAGAAAATGGCCACTTTGGCAATTGGATTCCCCAAACCCCTTCCTCCTCAGGCTCTATCCCAAAAACCTCCCTCTGGTGGCGAAGAAGGACCTGGCAACCCTAAGTATAGGCTATTGCAGAGGAAATGCAACACGCAACAGGCAGAGAAGAACCTTCTGTCCTATGCAGTTGTATCGGGGAAGGGAGGGCTCAGACCAAGGTCCTTACTGTGACAACCGAAGCATTTCATCAGACTCCCTGCTGTCACATGTGAAATACTGAACGGCGTGAATCTTTGATTCTTTTACAGTTCAGCCAAACCCTCCGGTCAACCTGTCTCTGGAATGGGTGGATCAAGACAGTGGGAAATATCTGTTGCTGAACTGGGCTGCGCCGCCACGGGCAGATGTCAGGTCTGGCTGGCTGACGCTTGAGTACGAGCTGCGCACTAAGCCGGAAAAAGGGCAGGAGTGGGAAGTAAGAAAAAAAATGCACTCTTTCAGAAGCCAGATGTTCATAAAATGATAGAATCATAGAGTGGGAAGGTGCCATCCAGGCCATTAGCCCAACCCCCTGCTCAATGCAGGATCAGCCTAGAGCATCCCTGACAAGTGCTTGTCCAGCCTCTGCTTAAAGACTGCCAGTGAGGGGGAGCTCACCACCTCCCTAGGAAGCTGATTCCACTGTCGAACAACTCTTACTGTAAAAAAATTTCCCCTAATATCCGTAAGGGGTCTAGACTCTATCAAGAGACTAAACTCCTAGCAGAGTCACTCAAGACGGAATGGTCACAGCTGAGACACCAGACGAAGATGCATCCACCCCCTTAAGGGATCAATGGCCACATCCGCAGAAGAGAACAGGCAGTTCCAATGGAGATGGGGGTAGAGGAATCCCTGAAGGTTAGCTACTGGGCAGCAGCAGTAGTGGAAGGGGACACTGGCGGAAGATCTTTCGTAGACAACGGCAGTGCCACTACGGCTAACTCTGGTTAGTACTGCGCAGAAGAAGGCACTGGTAAACCACTTCTGACCAACCTTTACCTTGAAAACCCTATGATGAGACAATCCAAAATGAAAAAAGATATAGTGCTGGAAGATGGGACCCCCAGGTCGGACGGCACTCAATCTGCTACTGGGGTAGAGGTAGAGCTGTTCTTAATGATGCGATTGGACTAAAGCCGAAAGGACGTTCAGTGGTTGACATGAATAGATGCAAAAGGGAAATCTGAAGCTGTTCGACGCATATGATAGGAACATGGAATGTGAGAAGCGTGAATCAGGGTAAGCTTGAAATTGTTAAACAAGAAATGGAACGCATGGACATTTCAGTCCTGGGAGTAAGTGAATTAAAGTGGACTGGATTAGGACATTTTCAATCAGAAAATTACAAAGTGTTTTATTCAGGGAATGACAAAAAGAGAAGAAACGGAGTTGCTTTAATAGTGAGGCAAGATGTAGCAAAGGCAGTCAGGAGCTATAATGCAAAGTCTGACCGAATAATATCAATCAGACTTCAGGGAAAGCCTATCAACATAAGCATCCTTCAAGTTTATGCCCCAACTACAGATGCTGATGAGGAAGAAATTGAAAGTTTTTATGCCAGTGTTCAGGAAGAAATTGATCACACACCTAAACAAGATATTCTGATAATCATAGGTGATTGGAACGCAAAAGTAGGAAACAAAGCAGAATCAAATGTTGTTGGCAGATTTGGGCTAGGAGCACGGAATGAAGCAGGAGAACGCCTCGTAGAATTCTGTGAAGACAACAATCTGTTCATTGCAAACACATGTTTCAGGCAACCAAATAGACGATTGTATACATGGACATCACCAGACGGCCAGTATAGAAATCAAATAGATTATATAATTGGAAGCAGAAGATGGAGAAGCTCTATTCTCTCAGCCAAAACAAGACCAGGAGCCGACTGCGGTACAGATCATGAATTGGTAATATCGAAAATCAAGATAAAGCTTAAGAAAAACACCAAAACATTCATAGCACCAAAATACAATCTAAGCAATATTCCGGAAGAGTTTAAAGACCATGTAAGGAGCAGATTTGCATTACTAAGTTCAAGTGAATGTAAACCTGAAGAACTATGGGTGGAAACTAGAGATATTATCAAGGAAGAATGTGCAAAGACTATTCCTGTAGCCAAAAGAAAAGAAAAACCTCAATGGATGTCTGAGGAAACTCTTAAAATTGCCAGAGATAGACGAGAAGCAAAAGTAGAAGGTGACAGAAATAGAACCAAAAGTCTAAGTGCAACTTCCCAGCGACTAGCACGTAGAGACAAAGAGACCTATTATAATAACCAGTGTAAAGAAATAGAAGAGAACAACAAAAAAGGAAGAACAAGAGATCTGTTCCACAAGATCCAAGCAATCAAAGGGAAATTTAAAGCACGGTTAGGCATGCTGAAAGATCAGCATGGAAATACATTAACTGAACAGGACAAAATAAAGAAAAGGTGGGAACAATACACTGAAGAACTATACAGAAGAGATGAAAGGATAAAAGATTCTTTCCAAGAAGAATCTTTCAAAGAAGAACCTACAGTTTTAGAAAGTGAAGTGAAAGCTGCATTGAGAGCAATCGGGAGAAACAAATCACCAGGAGCAGATGGGATATCAATAGAGCTATTCCAAGCCACAGAAACGGAGTTCATCAAAATCTTGACAAGAATATGCCAACAGATATGGAAAACAAAACAATGGCCCACAGACTGGAAATGATCCATTTACATTCCAATTCCCAAGAAAGGAGACATCAAAGATTGCAACAACTATCAGACCATTGCATTAATTTCTCATGCAAGTAAAGTGATGCTCAAAATCTTACAGCAAAGGCTGTTACCATATATGGAACGAGAAATGCCTGATGTTCAAGCTGGTTTCAGAAAAGGAAGAGGCACTAGAGATCATATTGCAAATATACGCTGGTTACTGGAGCGTACGAGAGAATTTCAGAAGAAAATCAGCTTGTGTTTCATAGATTACAGCAAAGCTTTTGACTGTGTGGATCATGAAAAGCTATGGCTGGTTTTAAAGGAAATGGGTGTGCCACTGCATCTGATCGTTTTGATGCGCAACCTGTACTCTGGACAAGAGGCCACAGTTAGAACAGAATATGGAGAAACAGAATGGTTTCCAATTGGCAAAGGTGTCAGACAAGGATGTATTTTATCTCCCTATCTCTTCAATCTATATGCAGAACATATAATTAGGAAAGCTGGATTAGATTTAGATGAAGGTGGAGTGAAAATTGGAGGGAGGAACATTAATAATTTGAGATATGCTGATGACACTACATTATTGGCAGAAAATAGTGAAGATTTGAAACAACTACTGCTGAAAGTTAAAAGAGAAAGTGCCAAAGCAGGACTACAGCTGAACATCAAGAAAACAAAAGTAATGACTACAGGAGAATTACACAACTTTAAGGTTGACAATGAGGAAATTGAAATTGTTCAAGACTTTCTATTCCTTGGCTCCACCATCAACCAAAAGGGAGACTGCAGCCAAGAAATTAGAAGGAGATTGAGACTGGGAAGGGCAGCCATGAAGGAGCTAGAAAAGATTTTGAAGTGTAAGGATGTGACTCTGGCCACCAAGACTAGATTAATTCATGCCATCATATTCCCTATTACTATGTATGGGTGTGAAAGCTGGACAATGAAGAAAGCTGATAGGAAGAAAATAGATTCCTTTGAAATGTGGTGTTGGAGGAGAGTGTTACAGATTCCATGGACTGCCAAAAAAACAAATCAGTGGGTTATAGATCAAATCAAGCCTGAACTGACCCTAGAAGCTAAAATGACTAAACTGAGGCTGTCGTATTTTCGTCACGTCATGAGACGACAAGAGTCACTGGAAAAGACCGTCATGACAGGAAAAGTTGAGGGCAGCAGGAAAAGAGGAAGACCCAACAAGAGATGGATTGACTCAATAAAGGAAGCCACAGCCTTCAATTTGCAAGATCTGAGGAAGGCTGTCAAAGATAGGACATTTTGGAGGACTTTCATTCATAGGGTCACCATGAGTCGGAAGCGACTTGACGGCACTTAACACACACACACAATATCCAGTCTGGTCTCTAAGTGACTCAGTGCTCTAGTCTGATCTCCTTTTGAGTCAGCTTCTCTGGGGTTGGATAATTGTGCCACCTTTCTGCAGCATTATCAGTGCAGACAATTGACAGAACTGTTCACCTTAAGAGTAGGTGTGTCCAGGGGAGGGAGACTCTTACAGAAGCTCAGGAAAAATATTGGGCCAGCCCTAAGCACAATGCAGGGTACATTTCTGTTCAAAAACAACTATAACAACCCCCCTTGTTAATGTGTGTTAAGTGCCGTCAAGTCGCTTCCGACTCATGGCGACCCTATGAATGAAAGTCCTCCAAAATGTCCTATCTTTGACAGCCTTGCTCAGATCTTGAAAACTGAAGGCTGTGGCTTCCTTTATTGAGTCAATCCATCTCTTGTTGGGTCTTCCTCTTTTCCTGCTGCCCTCAACTTTTCCTAGCATGACTGTCTTTTCCAGTGACTCTTGTCGTCTCATGACGTGACCAAAATATGATAGCCTCAGTTATCTTGTTGTCTCATGACGTGACCAAAATATGATAGCCCTTGTAAATACCAACATCTACTGTAAATTCTTCTCAACTTATCAGACTCGCCATTAAAAAAAAACTTTAGGAAGAATAAAATAGAAATATAGTGGCGTACAGGGCATTTTTTGTGATGATACTCACTGGTATTGAGTGTTAGTACCTTTTTTGAGGCACTCTCCAAGCCCGGAGGGTGGGAGAAATTGGTGCAAAATGGCCCAACATTATATACGAGTGTTGGTTTCTTTTTGTTTACAAAAGAAGCACTGGTGGTGTATATGTATTGTGTAGTGTGGGACTATAATCTGGGAGACCAAGGTTTGAATCCCTAGTCTGCCCTGGAAGCTTCCTGGGGGGGTGACCTTTGGCCAGTTCTGCACTCTCAACCAAACCAACCTCACAAGGTGGTTGTGAAGATAAAATGCAGAAGAGAAAAACAATGTAAGCCTCTCTGGGTCCCCACTGGGGAGAAAGGTGGGATAAAAATGAAGTAAATATCTCCCCCCTGCATGGGGGGTGAGGTGCGGGCAGGAAAACAAAAGCGATCTTAGGTTTTGTTTCCTTTATCATTCAAATAATTCCTTTAACATTTAAATAATAAATATTCCCTTTTGTTTTTGTTTTTTTGCCATTGTTAAAAAGTACCCCACATTTTTACAGTTTTCCATTCTTGATCCCTTTCCAGAATATATTTGTCGGACCGGGAACCAAATATCAGTTGTTTAGTTTAAATGCAGGAGTAAAGTACGTCGCGCAGGTTCGCTGCCGATCAGACCCTGGGAAATGGAGTCAGTGGAGTTCTGAAAGTTACATTCAGCTCCCGAAAGGTGAGTGGTGATTGATCAGTTCTTTATGAAATAGCACCAGTCACATTGGGTTTGCAACCCCCAGGTGAGGGCTGGAGTTCTCCTGGATTTACCACTGATCTCCAGATGACAGAGGCCATTTATGCACGGCTGATTCCTTGTGGTCACCCCGCTGATTACTTTGGGTCTGTGCCTTAATTATGTACCACCTGAGGTCGCCTTGCTCTTCCCACGTGTTTTCACGAGTTTTGCCTGGGTTTTCTGGATGCTTTGACTTGACGGCACTTCACACACACACACACACACACAGCTAAACACGAATCCAGAAAACGCAGGGGAAATGCGCCGGAACGCAAGGGGAGAGCGAGGCAACCCCTGACGGTCGGGAAATGCATGCATAATCAAGGCAAAGCCCCGAAGTAGTTGGCGGGGTTACTGCGAGGAAACAGCCATGCATAAATGGCCAGAGATAAGTTCCCTAGAAAAAAAGGCAGCTTTGGAGGGCCGACTCTATCGAAGTCCCTCCCCAAGAGTGTGTGTAAAGTGCTGTCAAGTCGCAGCCAACTTATGGCGACCCCCATCAGAGGTCGCCTCGCTCTCCCCGCGTGTTTTGCCCACGTTTTCCAGATTCTGGCTAAAACAGCATCTGGAAAACACAGACAAAACGCGCAGGGAGAGTGAGGCGACTTCTGACAGGCTGAAAAGGCATGCATAATCAAAAGCAAGCCCCGAAGCAGTTGGCAGAGGTGACCACGGGAAACCTCCCTGCATAAAAGGCCAATGTTTTTGCATGATGTTTAAACCAACCCAACGGAGGCCTGAGGTCAAATCCCCATTTAGTCACGTAGATAACTAGATGAGTGTCTGCCGTGCATCACAGTAAAAACAGGCGGGTGGGAGGAGATATTGAGTATGTTGCCCTGTGGTAATTCATGTGAAACGAATTCCGTGTTTTCCCTTCTAGAGTTCAGGCTGAAGGACTTAATAGTTTGGATCTTTGTGGCCTTTTTATCATTTGTCATATGCTTGATCATGATCTGGACAATGGCTTTGAAAGGATTTAGGTAAGTGGCTCGTTTTGACATTGCCCAACATGTGAACAAGCAAGTTGTCTATCTCTAAAAAACAAAGAATCTAGTTTTGTTTTTTTGGCAAATATATCCAGGAAGAGCAGGAGGGGAAATATTCTTGGGATGTACAGAGCTGTTCCCCTTCTTGAATGGGCCACAAGCTGCCCAAAATCCTTACCCCCATTCTAATTCGCCCTCCTACCCACTCAAAACAATATATTCACCTTTGATTATTCACCAAGAAAAAACCTAGGAGGCCAAGGCTAGAGGATAGGGTTGCCAACCTCCAGGCATTAGCTGGAGGTTGCCTGCTATTACAACTGATCTCCAGCCAATAGAGATCAGTTCACCTGGAGAAAATGGCTGCTTTGGCAATTGGACTCTGTGGCATTGAAGTCCCTCCCACCCCAACCCCACCCTCCTCAGGCTCCGCCCCCAAAATCTCCAGGTATTTCCCAACCCAGAACTGGCAACCCTAGAATGCATGGTTTCTCTAAATCTAGAAGTGACAACGTCATCGGAGAGCCATGATTAGGGCGCCTTTATTGATATTAATATTTAATGTTTTAATTATTGATATGGTATTTATGATTTTAACTGTAATAATTCTATGTTGTTAGTTAGCCACCCTGAGCCTGGCTTTAGTTGGGAAAGGCAGGATATTAATATTGATATTAATATTAACAACAACAACAACAACAACAATAATAATGCCATTTTTCCTGACTCACTCAGCATTTTCACTTTTTTCTTCTTCGTCTTCTTTTTTCTTTCCAGCATGGTTGCCTGTATCTTGCCACCAGTTCCAGGACCAAAGATACCCGGTTTTGATGTCCATCTGTTAAAGGTAAGTGTATAGTTGCTTACTGGGGCGGTGGGGGGGGGGGGAAACAACATGATCCTTCACTGCTTTGCATTTTGTATATCACAGCATTTTAATTAACAACTGATTAGTAACATTAAGAACCTTTCTAATCTCAAATGACTTTGACCATTGCGAACTTTGCCCAAGTTAAAAAATAACTATGCTGACTGTTTTGCTGTGAACGTTACATTTAATTCTGTATTTTAAATGCTTATCATGACCTCCCTTTGGGGCCTTGTTGGACTTAAAGACAAATCAGAAATAAAATCTAAACACACACACACACACACACATTTGTTTAAATGTTTTTATGTTCACTGCCTGGTGGACCCTGGCAGAGTGGAAAGACAGCATTAAAACCTTTTAAATAAATAAATAATGTTTTAATTATTGATGATTTATTATTTTAATTGTAATAATTGTAACACTGCACCACTCTGCTAATGTCTACATCTCCCTCTTCTTCTACAGAAGGAAAAAGAGGGATGGATAAAATAAAAAGGTATCCGTCTTGCAATAATGAAAAATATATATGAAAAAATGACTTTAACGTAAACATCTTAAAAACTAATCAAGCAGACAACATTGTTCTTTCTTACTGTTGCTCGGGCAAGATTATACATACATTCAAAAAATAAACTCCCTCTACCTCTAACAGCGGGCATAGCGATTTCCTACTCTAAGCTTAAAATTATGTTGCTATTTTACAATGTTGGGTTTCTATTTTTTTTGTTTCTGTTAGCCTGCCTCTTCTGCAGTTTCAAATGCCGTTGGGGATGTAATACAAACGTTATGTAGGCTGCCCTTTATATATCATTCCAATGTGTTTGGCTTTGTCACATTCTCAGGCAGGGAAAGCGGACGACATCATAAGCTCCCTCGGTTGCCCCGTTTTCCCTCTGACCTCAGACTCCGGCGACGAGTTGGAGAAATGGTTGGTGATAGACTGCGAAGACCAGCAACTGATGCCAAGTAATGAGAAGAGTCATCTCAATAAACATTCAAAGTTGGTATACAAGGAAACAGACAACGACTCGGGGAGAGGAAGCTGTGACAGCCCTTCTCTGTTGCTGGAGAAGGGCAAGGAAGCTAGAAATCGGCTCTTGGAGCTGAAAGCGGCAGATACCAACAAGCTGCAAGGAAGCGTCACTAGGAAATGCATTGGGGAAACTCTGGACGTAGGCCTTGAAGGGCAGCTCCCCTTTCCGAGCAGTGGTGGTCCTAAGGCATCCGCATGGCCTGGATCTCAGCTAGCTAATACACAGTTTCCTAAGTGTTCCTATCATGACATCATGGATGCATGCAAAATAGCCCTCAGTGCCATGAATCTAGACAGGTCACCAATTCTGACGGGGAATGAAGAACAATGTAATTCAACGTGTCCTAAAACCATCGGTGAAGAGGAAACCACCAAGCTGCAGGAGGCAAAAATACCACCTTTAGATGTTCAGTGTGACCAAGGGTCACTGTGGTCCTTTATGGCAGAGAGGATGCCTTTTTTGCCCACCAAGTCAATGGATTATGTCGAAGTTCACAAAGTCAATCACCACGGAGCGTTGGCCGTAGTACCGAAACCAAAAAGAAATCTTGAAAAAACTGAAAGCTGTCCGGCCCCTGGAGATCCCAAGGAATACACCAAGGTCTCCACGGTTGTAGCCAACCACATTCTAGTGTTAATGCCAGATCCCAAAGTGGAAGCTTCGCCCTCACTTCAGGAACCACCAAAGGAACCCTACTGGAGCTGCCACGCAAATCCGGCAGAGAAAAATACAAGCTCTTTTCTCCCAGCTCCAAATGCTTGCCAAATACAGACTGGTGGGTTAGACTACATGGATCCAAATAATTTTATGTGCCCCTTTAATTAATGGAAAGGTGGAGTGTCCTTCTTCAGGTAACAACACTACGAGTAAAATAAACTCTGTTGACACAACGTTGTACAAATAGTTGTAGCTCGTGCTCGCACACCTTTGTACGCTTTATATCCAGTCAGTCAGAGACATGCTGATAGCTGATGGCAGATCAAATTATTATTTTTCTAGCTGTGATTTTGTAGAGGGATTTTTTTTGGCCGGGGGAGGGCGACTTTACAGCAAACGAAAAGCACATGGTATAGTTTTCTGAAAAAAGAAAAACACCCATTTCTGATTTATTATCAAAAAGGATGTGTGCATTGTAGATCCCATATAAAGCATTGCTAGTTAAGAGGCGGAGGTGGATCTTAGAAAATACTATAGAAAATGCAGTCAGATGCCGGACTTACCCCAATGATGTCCAACCTGCATTTGGCAAGCTTGTCACAATGCAGATATTAAATATGTGGTAATGACTGCTTCAGTGTGGACTACAATCCGTGGGCAACCAAATCACCACGAGGAGGGGGGGCTACTGGGAGCCACGTAGCTGGTTTGAGGGGTTTTCCTCAAAGCCTAGTTTTATGTATACTGAAAGATTTGAGATTTATATATACATATATATATAAAGCTTAATATATTGAAAGTATTCCTTACCAGGAAGTAAAATCTATATGTGTTTTCCTGTTTTCATTATAGCGTGATAACTTGTTGTACATTCTCTTTGCTATATAGGCTCCCTGAGCTACAAATTTCAAATCAATCCCATTGGCATTAGTGGGATTACTTAGAAGTAAGTGGCTTCAGGATTCCAGCACATGGAGGGGAGGGAATCTAGCTCTTTTTTATACTGATAGGAACAGCCCCATAGCAGGATTCAATTCCATATATGGCCTTATTGTAAATAATATAAAAGTCGTCTTTAATACAAGCCCAATGTATTTTTGCAGACTATTTTTCTATTAATAAAAAATAAACTATTTTCTAATTTTCCCAAAGCTATTTACTTAACTAAAAGCGTCACTGGACAGATAACAAAAGAGGAAACTGTGAAGTCTGTAATGAAACTGCATTGCTGTAAGTTTAATAATGAATTTCGGTCAAAGTACGTTTTTGAGGTCCTTCATCCTTTATAGCCGGATGGGAGGGCATATTCTTTATCATTAGTGCAGGGGATGCCCCCGTGATTGATACTTCCAACATTCTGCTGAAAGCTGTCGAGGCTTAGTTTGCCAGGATAAATGGGTCTTGTACCATAGAGATGGCAAGCCCAGAGCAACCCACTCCTATGCCCTCGTGCAGACCTTGAGCGTCACCGCTGATGGCGGCTTTCAGTTTAGTGCCAGAAGTTCAGGCTGTGTTTCGCTTAAGCCTTTCTCTTAACTCTAGTGGGGTAGCCATGTTAGCTGCTTGCAGTAAAAAAAACAAAAGGCGTCTCATGGCATCTGACTGATTTATTGTTGCATGTGCTTTTGTGGGCTAGATGATAAAGTAGGCTGTAGCCCGTAAAAACTTACCCTACCAAATATATATATATATATATATTTAGCGTGCCACAAGACTCTCTTTTATTTTCATGTTTCCCCCCCCCCCCTTCACTCTATGGCCTTTTATGCATGTCTGTTTCCCTCGCGGTCACCCCTCTGACCACTTCGGATCTTTGTGTTGACTACGCATGCCGTTTCCGGCCGTCAGAGGTCGCCTCGCTCTCCCCCCTGCGTTTCCCCGCTCGTTTTGCCCGGGTTTTCAGGGACCTGTTTTATCTCAAATTTGAAAACGCGGGCAAAACGCGGGGAAAGGCAGGGGGAGAGCGAGGCGACCTCTGACGGTCGGAAACGGCATGCGTAGTCAACACAAAGACCTGAAGTCGGCAGAGGGCTGACCGCGAGGGAAACAGCCATGCATAAAGGGCCTATGAACCATCTTAGCCCATCGCAGCCACAGACACATCCAAGCTGATGCTGACTCCCAGACACTTCAGCCAGGATATGCGCCAGGTTTAAGGCTCGGCGCACCACTGCTGGCCACTTAAGTGTGGGGTAGTAGCGGCATAACAAAAACCAGGTCCGGCGCATGGAGACTCGTGAACTCCACTAATTTGTCCCAGGCTAAGGTGGATCAGTCCCAGGCTAGCCTGATCTTGTCAACTCTCAGAAGCTAAACAGGGTCGGTCCGGGTTAGTCTTTGGATGAGCGACCACCAAGGAATACCCAAGGCCATTATGCAGAGGAAGGCAATGGCAAACCACCTCTGTTAGTCTCTTGCCTTCAAAACCCTACCGGGTTGCCATGAGTCGGCTGCGACTTGACAGCACTTTACACAAACACAAGGTGAGTGGAAGTCAGGCACGAGCTATTCTTTCCCCACACCCCCGGTGGCTGGCCACAGGCAGAAAGGTCTTGTGAGCAGGCTTTAATGCAAATGGTGGACTGTGATGTGTTTTATTTTTTTAAAGACTTGCCTATCCAGGGCCATGTAAGTGTAGGTGCATATGCCATGAAATTTAAAACTGTGCCGACGGAAATTGGGTAGGGGGAAACACCTGGTTTCCCATAATGGGTGTGCGTGTATAAAGTTTCTTGCTAGCCTGGTGAACGGAGTGCGTAGTGGCTCCCGGAAAAAAATGATATTTATAGTCCAGTCTTTTTAACTGGCTTGTTCAAGTAGGCATGGGATGTGCCAGGCATGGAAAGGGAAAAGAATGGGGAGAAACGCGTGCTGGAACAGGCCTTCTTGACTTTATCCTACCAAAATGAACACCACCCGTCAGCTGTGCGCTGCAGTCTGCCAGCACTCATCAGTTTCCCGTGGCTTGCCATCCACGGCAGGAAGCAAACCCCCCAGGTGGGCCACCATAGCAGGTGGCCAGGCTGCATTTCCACTGGGGCAAGGGAGCAAGACACACCAGCCGGTGCTAGATCCTTTGCCTGCGTTCTGTCCAAATGTATTTATTTATGTTACTTTTATTTATTTCTACCCTGTGTGGTGTAGTGGTTAAGAACAGAGGACTCTGATCTGGAGAACCGGGTTGGATTTCCCACTCCTCCACGTGAGCGGTGGACTCTAATCTGGTGAACCAGGTTGGATTCCTCACTCCAGCGTAGACTCCTCACTCCAGGGAGAGCTAGTGTGGTGTAGTGGTTAAGAGTGGTGGTTTGGAGTGGTGGACTCTAATCTGGAGAACCGGGTTTGATTCCCCACTCCTCCACACAAGCGGCGGATGATAATCTGGTGCACCGTGTTGTTTCCCCACTCCTACACATGAAGCCAGCTGGGTGACCTTGGGCTAGTCACACTATCTCAGCCCCACCTACCTCACAGGGTGTCTGCTGTGGGGAGGGGAAGGGAAGGTGATTGTAAGCCAGTTTGAGTCTTCCTTAAGTGGTAGAGAAAGCCGGCATATAAAAACCAACTTTTTCTTCTTCTAAAATTTCAAGGTATTTTCAAATTAAGCGTTCGATCTTGAAGATCCCTTGAAAAAGATCGATTTGTTTTATATAACTCATAAAGGTTTTGCAAATACTTTCCTCCCTTTGGACCAAATATTTTATATAAATATCTACTTTTATTGTAGATGCTCTTTCATTTTCTAATTAATCTGGCTATTAACTTACATTTACCAGAATTCAATAAGATGTCCTGCCCCAAAAGTCTCTATGTAATTTCCTGGTTTTAAAACTATCTGGTTAATTATGTTTGAATAATTGGGTTCCTTAAAATTATATTAAATAAGATTTTGGAAGATGTTCTTTAGGGTATAGTATGATGTTCAAAGAACAGTTTTTTTAACTCTACTTTTTGTTCCATATTTAAAATCATGTCTGCAATTCCAGCAGTTCATGCAAGAAGAGCAAGTTTATTCTAAATTTGTTGATGTGTTTTTGTGCAGTTGTGTTATACTACATCTGTGTAACACCCTTACGGTGTCATTCATACTTCAGTCTATCAGCAATAACTGCTTATTAAAACTCAGTCAGCAGCTTTGACACAGTGACTTCTAAAGTATTGTGCGCGTGGAGTTCACATGAGTAACCCTCAAATCCTTCACGCTGCTTGCTTATGCACACTTCCTAGGGAGCAAGTCCTATGGAACCCAGTGGGACTTCTGAGTAAATGTAGCTAAGATTGGGTTGCAAGTCATTTTGCATTTACTTCAGATAACTTGTGAATGTTGTGCAGGAAAACCAAAGTGATCTAAGCCAGCTAAATGTATGTCTCTCACAAAGACATAATGCTTTTTTCTCTCCAGACTCATCAAACTACCTCATGTTTTCTTTACCCTCTAAAAGCAGAGAGAGAGAGAGAGAGAGAGAGAGAGAGAGAGAGAGAGAGAGAGAGAGAGAGAGAGAGATCCAATGGCCAATTATTTCAAAAGCAGCAAAGTTAACACTTCTAACGTTACAGTTGCTTTGTAGTAGAGCTGAATGATAAGAGGCTCTCTTTAAGTTGCTAGGAAGATTTTTTTACAAATAGCATATTGTGTATACATGATGAGATGTATGTCTTTGTGTTAGGGTTGCCAGGTCCCTCTTCACCATCTGTGGGAGATTTTGGGGGCGGAGCCTAAGGAGGGCAGGGTTTGGAGAGGGGAGGGGCTTCAATGCCATAGAGCCCAATGGCCAAAGCGGCCATTTTTTCTCCAGGTGAACTGATCTCTATCAGCTGGAGATCAGTTGTAATAGCAGGAGATCACCTGCCACCACCTGGACGATGGCAACTCTACTGTGTATTCAACTGCATGTAAAATATAAGCGTAATAGGCCTGCAGAGGTGTTTGCCGACTGAGTACGCTCATGCATTGGGGCTGGTGGGCATGACAGTTACAGTGGGCGTGTCCACACGGGTTATTTGCCCTGGGTTCCATACTGTTGGGAAGCGGGTGTTTTCCCCGCTTCCCCACAGCATCATGGCGCATTCATGTACATCCTAGGGTTTCCCGAGCTTTTATTTGATCTTTCCCACAACTGCTTTGCTGCAAAGTTTTGGGAAAGATTGCAGCAACATCTGAATGGCTACCATGTGGATGGGAAAGTTCAGATTTTCCTGATCCTGCCCATACAGCAGCCATTTCCCCTGCAGTAGACATTTCCTCCTCCCACCACCATTAGTTTTTTTTTTTAATTGGCAATTGAATATCTCTATACCGTTATAAGTAGCCTCGTGGTGCAAAGTGGTAAGCTGCAGTACTGCAGTCAAAAGTCTCTGCTCGCAACCTGAGTTCGATCCCGACGGAAGTCGGGTTCAGGTAGCCGGCTCAAGGTTGACTCAGCCTTCCATCCTTCCAAGGTGGGTAAAATGAGGACCCGGCTTGCTGGGGGTAAAGTGTAGACAACTGGGGAAGGCAATAGCAAACCACCCCTTAAACATAGTCGGGCTAGTAAACGTCGAGATGTGACTTCGCCCCATGGGTCAGTAATGGCCCAGTACTTGCACAGGGTACTACCTTTACCTTTATACTGTTATAATGTTGTAACAATCTCTGTGTTGGGTTCTCTGAATTCCCAGCTTTCATTTTAAATAGTCTCTAGCCCCTTTTGTTGCAGATATATGCCTTCCTTGGTGTATCTCCACAATTAAAAGGGCTAGATGCTTAGTTTTTAAAAAACGGCAGCTGGTAATTCACAGAACCCAATACAAAGGTTGTTATAGCGTTACAACAATACTGTGATACTCAACTGCCATTTTTAAAAATTTTAAAAAGCCCTGGTGGCACAGAGAGAATGGTTGTTGCTGGGAGATGGGGCAGTATGGGAAATCTGCTGTGTGGAAGCTCCGTTGCCACTGCACTAAATCAGCAGAATTTTTGAATAAAAAAATTAGCAGCCTAAGTGAGGGGCTGTGGCTCAGTGGTAGAGCATCTCCTTGGAATGTAGAAGGTCCCTGGTTTGGTGAGTCACAAGGCATAAACTGGAAACATACATTTGATTTCTGCATTTTAACCCCCATTAACTGCAGAGGAAGGCACTGGCAAACCACCTCTGTTAGTCTCTTGCCATGAAACCCTCCCAAAAAGGGATCGCCATAAGTCGGCTGCGACTTGACGGCACTTCACACACACACAACTGTTGGAACAACAGCATTGGAATCCCAAGACACTGCTAAAAAGGTAAAGGTCCCCTGTGCAAGCACCGGGTCATTCAAGACACCTTTCTGATAAAGGGGGCTTTGCCTCTCGAAAGCTTATACAGGTTGAGTATCCCTTATCTGGACATCTGATATCGGGACTGATTCGAAAACCGGACCTACTGAGCCAGCATGCAGGCCCTCAGCAGCGCCACTGGTGGTTCAATGTACACAAAATGATTGAAAATACTGTTTAAAAGATTCTTAAAACATAAATGCACTTTGTGCTTAGACTTGGGTCCCATCCCCAAGATATGCATTAAGTAAAGGTAAAGGTCCCCTGTGCAAGCACCGGTCATTCCTGACCCATGGGGTTACGTCACATCCTGACATTTCCAAGGCAGACTTTGTTTGTAGGGTGGTTTGCCAGTGCCTTCCCCAGTCATCTTCCCTTTACCCCCAGCAAGCTGGGTACTCATTTCACCGATCTCGGAAGGATGGAAGGATGAGTCAACCTTGAGCCGGCTACCTGAAACCAACTTCCGTCGGGATCGAACTCAGATCGTGAGCAGAGCTTCTGACTGCAGTACTGCAGCTTGCCTCTCTGAGCCACCGGGCTCTTTCAAGACACTGCTAGCACTCGTGAAAATGCTCAAACTTCTTGAGGCTCTTTCCAGATCATAATTAATGCATATTAAAAACATGTTTAACCACCATTCTCAGCTTGTGCAATGTGTGACCCGCTACGCTAGAAGCTGCTCACAAGCCTAACCAGTGCTTGACAATCACCTTGGGGAGTTGGGGGGGGGGGATTTCTGTGGCAGAGCAAAGTCAGAAGTGCTTGGAAAGGTTGCCTTGACATGACAGAGGAGTTTGGCTTGGTGGGTCTCTGGTTGTGTCATCTGCATTCCTGCGTTCTTCTTGCCAGGGATCCAAACAGCATTTTCGCCCTCAAAGAAGTGCAATTGTTACTCAGCCGTTGTAGGAGAGTCAGATGCCTTTCATAAGCCAGTGCTTCTGTTGCAGGCAAACTGTTCTTCGCTCACCACTCAGTATTTTCTCACTGGGTGGCTTGGGATTCAAATCTGTATTAATTTAGTAGGAAAATGAAAGCCATGACTGCTAATGTTACCTGTTCTTAGACTGAGATTCGTTGTATTGCTCTTTGGTTACTGATTATCCTTGCAAAACATCCCTCCCAGAATTGCAAAAGGCGATGCGTACTTTTGTGATTCCTAGAAACCAATGAATCCCATATGATGTACTAGATTGCTAAGAAATACCTGGTGACAAACATCTGGGATCTGAACACATGCTTTGCAGCCTCTTCTTGGGAGGGGCTGTGGCTCAGTGGTAGAGCATCTGCTTGGCATGCAGAAGGTCCCAGGTCCAATCCCCGGCATCTCCAGTTAAAGGGACTGGGCAGGTAGGTGATGGGAAAGACCCCTGCCTGAGACCCCGGAGAACCGTGGAGAGGGGCTATGACTCAGTGGAAGAGCCTCTGCTTGGCATGCAGAAGGCCCCAGTTTCAATCCCCTGCATCTCCAGTTAAAGAGTCTAGGCAAGTATGCAGGTGATGGGAAAGACCTCTCCCTGAGACCCTGGAGAGCCGACCCTGGAGAGCTGCTGTCGGTCTGAGCAGACAATACCGACTTTGATGGACCAAGGGTCTGATTCAGTAGAAGGCAGCTTCATGTGTTCTTGCATTTACATAGCAGCTACATTATATTAAAAGCTATTTCCAGACAAAAATGAATGATATGTGTTATGGGTGAAATCTAAAGATCTGCACGTTCTTTGCAATTCTTGAAGTTTAGTTAAATACAGATCATTGTCAGATTATTTCTTAATAAAGTGTCTTTTAATAGGCACATTTATGAATGCATTTACATCGTGTTCTAAATCACGCACACTTTAATGATGCATTTCACTTGAAGAAAGAGGTGGTGTTTAAAACAGGGTTTTGGCAATTTGTTGATTAATACATCACTAACTTACTCAGTTTTACAATGGGGAGTTGAAGTGAAGCTTTTTTAAAAAAGAAAGAAAGAAAAGAAACCGAACAATTATCTGCTTTTCATTTCACAAATATGCCTTGCTGCCAAACAAATCCAGATAAATATTCCAGATGTATGGATGCTCTTTTCTGTATTATGGATGACTTGGAACCCACTGTGTGGGGATCTAAAAGATATAGGACAGAGGTTAAAAAATAATTTGCGTTTAATATATTGTTTGGAGAACACTGGTATAAAATAAATGCTCAGGAATCCTTTATTGTTTGTTCAGTGTGTTTCGGGGGAAAGATGGTTTAGATGAAAGTTATCAGGAAAAAGTTATCACCGATTAAGTTATTGTTACTTTAAATATTGCCTACTGCTGGTTTCACGTTCAGGATCAATATTGTTATTGTTATGTACCTTTTTCTGACTTGTCCGTCCTTTTCACTGTCACTCTATTGGTTTGCTTTTTGAGGAGGAGGGTTATGTCATCCGATGTAATAAACTTTCTTCAGCAAACTGTGGAAACAAGATTCGTTATTCATGGGGGGGGAAAGAAATTTATAAGATTGCCAGGGGCACTGTCTGATCACACACACGCTCCCTCTTTACCTACCAAACCAACCAGCAAAATCCAGTGAATCAGAGAACTGTTTCATTGCTTCCTGAAGATATTTATTGCAGAGGGACTGCCAAAGCTGGAGTCATGAGGCTGTCGCCATTTGCCGCAATCTTACCCAAAATACTGTAGCACAGTAGAATCATAGAATCATAGAGGTTGGGAAACTCCCTGGAGGCTTGAGGATGGAGCCTGGGGAGGACAGGGACCTCAGTGGGGGTACAATGCCACACAGCCCACCCTCCAAAGCAGCCATTTTGTCCTGGGGAACTGATCTCTGTAGTCTGGGGATGAGCCATAATTCTGGGGGATCTCCAGGTCCCACCTGGAGGCTGGCATGCCTACCTTGGGCAAATCGCCAATGTAGAAACAGCCCAAGCACCATGGTACCCTCTTTTCTCCGTGCTGCTGCCCACACCACATCAGATTCGTGCAAAGGTTCCGCAGCAGCAATTGTATTAAAATGTCATTAATGCCCATGAATGCAAGTTACGTTTCTGGAAAACGTTAGCCATACTGGAGACCTGCTGCCAATCAGAGTAGACACTCTGTGGGGAGGGGCCGTGGCTCAGTGGTAGAGCATCTGCTTGGCATGCAGAAGGTCCCAGGTTCAATCCCCGGCATCTCCAGTTAAAGGGACCAGGCAAGTAGGTGATGTGAAAGACCCCTGCCTGAGACCCTGGAGAGCTGCTGCCGGTTTGAGTGCTGACTTTGATGGACCCCGGGTCTGATTCAGCATAAGGCAGCTTCATGTGTTCATGTGTACTGATTCTGGTAGATCGGTGGTGTTCATGTGGTCTTCAACAAACAGCAGGAGATAAGAGAAGAAGGCGAGAGGCTGTAGGCATGAGGCAAAGCCTGGCACAGTGAAAAAGTAGCAGAAAGATTTCAAAAGGCTGCTGTGTCAGTAACCAAGCAATGTATCCCAGTAGCCACTTGGAAATTCCATATATTCCTATAGGCATTTAGAAGAATCCAACCAATGTGCTCCAATGGCCATTGGCATCATTTCTTTTAGAGCATCCCCACAGTGTGGAGACGAAAGCAGACAAGTGAATGTCAGCTAAAGGTTTAGCATTGTTATAGAGGAATTTCCATAAACTATAATCTTAAAAAAATAATGCAGCATTCTCATAATACACCCAAGGGCCTTTAGTTTCTAAAAAGAAAGAATTAATGGAGGAAGCCTCATCCTGTGCCTTGGAAGGAAGTGGGGCTGCTTAGCTCTAAGTTGGTGAGGGCAGACTGCCGTTGCTCAGGACAGAGGAGAAAACACTCTGTACATGCCATGGGGAATCTGTGTGCACACGGGAGGCTTGAAACCACTACTTACTTTATGCAGCTTTACATTACATGTCTAGAATTTGAGCTGGAGACCTTGTGGTTGTGGGTCAACCTTGGGCTCTCTAGCGTTCTTTCATAAATAAACAAACCAAAAACACGGGGAGCAGGTGGGCACTTTGCACATGCTCAGAATCCTAAAGCCAAACTAATCCAGAAGTTTTTTAAACTGGGGAAATGGATACTAGTCATGACGCATACCTACTCTCTCCAGGATCAGATGATTATATTATTATATAATTATTATTATATAATAATTCTTATATTAGGTGCTGTGGAACACAGGCAGGATAAGGCTGCTGCCGTTGTCTCAGGAGAGTTGCTGACGAGAGACAGGTATAGCTGAGCTCGAAAGAGCATTTCTCGTGCGTTCGATCCTGGCTGAATCCTGGCTGGAACAGGGAAGAAAGGAGGCTTAAGCGACCATGTGTTTTCGCCCTACAGAGAGCGGCAAACCCAAGGCAAAACCTCCCATGATTAAGCGTCCCTAACCGGCACGTGAGGAAATTGAAATTGTTCAAGACTTTCTATTCCTTGGCTCCACCATCAACCAAAAGGGAGACTGCAGCCAAGAAATCAGAAGGAGATTGAGACTGGGAAGGGCAGCCATGAAGGAGCTAGAAAAGATTTTGAAGTGTAAGGATGTGTCACTGGCCACCAAGACTAGATTAATTCATGCCATCGTATTCCCTATTACTATGTATGGGTGTGAAAGCTGGACAGTGAAGAAAGCTGATAGGAAGAAAATAGATTCCTTTGAAACGGGGTGTTGGAGGAGAGTGTTACGGATTCCGCGGACGGCCAAAAAAACAAATCAGTGGGTTCTAGATCAAATCAAGCCTGAATTGACCCTAGAAGCTAAAACGACTAAACTGCGGCTGTCGTATTTTGGTCACGCCATGAGACGACAAGAGTCACTGGGAAAGACAGCCGTGCTAAGAAAAGGTGAGGGCAGCAGGAAAAGAGGAAGACCCAACAAGCGACGGACGGACTCAATAAAGGAAGCCACGGCCTTCGATTTGCAGGATCTGAGCAGGGCTGTCCAAGATGGGGCATTTTGGAGGACTTTCATTCATAGGGTCGATAGGAGACGGAAGCGACTGCACGGCCCTTAACACGCACATACAGGGCGAAAACGCACGGTCGCTGGAGCCTCCTTTCTTCCCTGTTCCAGCCAGGATTCAGCCAGGATCGAACGCACGGACGTTCTTCGAACGTTCGAAGAACGTTCCAGCCAGGATCGAACGCACGGACGTTCTTCGAACGTTCGAAGAACGTCCGTGCGTTCGATCCTGGCTGAATCCTGGCTGGAACAGGGAAGAAAGAGAAGGAAGCCCAGGCTCGCCCGGCCCCTGCTGCGAAGGGGGGTCCGGCAAGGGTGGAGCCTGCGCCAGGCCGCCTCTTGCAGGGGGGAGGGCGGCGGCCTGTCCAGGCCAGCTGCCGTCGGGTAGGCGGAGGAGTCCGAGCGCGGTTCGACTCGGGGCAGCTGGGGGACGTGAGATGCTGGCCGGGCAGGCGGCGGGGCTCCTCCGGAGGGGAGGTAAGGCAGAGGGCGGGCGGGCGCGCAGCTGGTGCCTCTCCGACTCGGGGCCAGCCGGCTCAAGAGCTCCGCTGGCGCCGGGATCCCTGGTTTCAGCCCCCCCGGGCAGGGACCGCAAGCCTCCGCCGAGTGCCTCTGAGAATGCGCAGAGGGCATTTCCCGAAGGCTCGCCGCCAGACCAGGATTCCGGGGGTTTCCAAGCAGAGGGTGTCTTGAGCCCCCCGGCCCTCTCGCTGGAGGGATTGGGCGCTGAATCGGTCCCTTTCTCTGCCCTCCCCCCCCGGACTCAGCCCCCTGGGGCAGTGACTGAAAACCCCCTCCTCCTCCTCTTCGAAGCTCGGGCGGGAAGTGCCTCTGAGAATGCGCAGAGCGCATTTGCCGAAGACTCGCGGCCGGACCTCACATGATGGGGATACCGGGGAAGGGGTTTCAAAACAGAGGCCCGACCCCTCTCACCGGAGGAATTAGGCACTGAATCCCTTCCCCTTCCTTGTTCAACATGGAAGGGCACACATATATTGAATAATCCAGAAACCTGACCCTGGTTGCATTGTGAGTTTTACATATTTTAAAAATTGTGCTTATTTCTTGCCTGCCTTTCTTCCCAGTGGGGACCCAAAGCAGCTTACGTTGTTCTCCCGTCCTCTGTTTCATCCTCACAACAACCCTGTGAGGTAGGCGAGGCCAAGTGTGTGCGACTGGCCCTAGGTCACCCAGCAGCCTTCCGTGGCAGAGTGAGGATTCGAACCTGAGTGTCCCAGATCCTCGTCCAACACGAGGCTGAGAGCGGAGAGAACTGTGACTAGCCCAAGGTCACCCAGCTAGCTTCATGTGGAGGAGTGGGGAATCAAACCTGGTTCTCCAGATTAGTCCTCTGCTCGTAACCACTACACCACGCTGGGGAAGGGTTTAAAATACAACTTGTGATAATGGCACAGTCACTATCCAGTAGGTTCCTGCAACACCTGTACCGTAACCAAACAATGAGCAGTACTTGTGCTTTTTGGTGGCAGATCTACTGGCAAATCTA
Organism: Euleptes europaea; assembly: GCF_029931775.1. NCBI lineage: Eukaryota > Metazoa > Chordata > Lepidosauria > Squamata > Sphaerodactylidae > Euleptes > Euleptes europaea. The sequence goes on from NC_079315.1 coordinate 105,867,233, forward strand.
CAACGGTCCAAACTGCTTGGAGGGCTTTAAGAGGGGAGTGGACATGTTCATGGAGGAAAGGGGTATTCATGGCTATTAGTTGGAATGGATGCTGGTCATGCTGCATACCTGTTCTCTCTAGTATCAGAGGAGCATTTCTATTATTTTGGGTGCGGTGGAGCACAGGCAGGACGGTGCTGCTACACTCGTCTTGTTGGTGACTTCCTAGAGGCACCTGGTTGGCCACTGTGTGAACAGACTGCTGGACTTGATGGGCCTTGGTCTGATCCAGCAGGGCCTTTCTTATGTTCTTATGTTTAACACTTTAACCAAATACATTACACGTTATGTGTTCTATACGTGGGACAGATATCCCAGATTAGAATGCCCACTCCACGGAGATACCAATCTAGCAGTAAGTTTCTGCCCTGTCTCTGATCTGTGCCCTGAGCAGGCCTGTAAAATATGATTACAACTTATATTAAAGGATCCCTGTTCTCTGTGCTGTGTGAAATCACAGGAATGGAAGGACTTGTAAAGGATGCATCACTAAATCCGAGTCTTGTGGCACCTTAAAGGCTGCCCAAAGGGGTTGCCATGGTAGTCGGTTGTAGCAGAATAAAACAAAAGTCCTTTTGTAAGTCTTTCAGGAGCTACTGGACTTTTGTTTGACAGAGTTTTATTCCTGTATAAACTTCAGAAGTTCTGAGTGAATTCTTACTTTGCATCAGTGTTATTCATAGAGAGCAGAATCAAAGGACAATGAAATGTAATCATGTAAAATTGAAATGTAATTACCGGTATGTAAAAGTCAGAACTAATTGGGGAAAAATGCTGGAGACACATCATTAGTTATACTAAGCTATAGCCTGTCACTAGTGGGGAGTTATAGGCCATTTTTGCATGATCAATTTTGATGCTCGCTCAAAGCTCTTTTTTAAAATGCGACTTTAAAAATGCCTTTTCACGGTCCCCAAGCAAAAGGAGAAGTTCCACCCCCCCCCACTCGCCTGCTCCTTTGTTCCTGTTTGCATAGCCATTAGAATATGCATAGCTAACGTGCCTCTGTTGTTTTGCATTGTTCCTTGAGGGGGTTTCTTCGAGGCAAACACCAAAGATCATGTTAAATGGGCTCTTTCGTAATGTGAAGCAGGTATGCGCCAGCTTTGCACTCAAAGCGACAGCCAATCAAATATTTATGATTCTAAGAAAAGCAAAAGTAGCCTGTCACAAGGGCCCCACCGTTTTTGAACCTGCAGGCAGCTTTGGAATTCTGACCCAGGGTCATGGGTGCAACCGTAGGAAGCGGAGCCAACCACAAAAGGTCAGGGAGTAAGTTCATGTGTAACTCTAGAAGTAACTCTTCAGCATTTCGAGCAGAAGCTCTGTTTAACAGGGTGCCGTTTAAAACGAATATATCTTTATTTTCTTGCATACGCAGCTTGCCTTCAGTCACATAGTAAAGACCTTTGTGCTGTGGCGGCAGCTGCTGTCAAAGCAACTTTAAAAAAATGTGCACAGCCCATCAGATCTCCAGTGGCTAATCAGAAGCCCTGCTGTGTGGAAGCCCACTTTCTAAAAACGCCTCGGGCACCTTTGGTTGGCCTTATCAAGCTTGTTTCCCAATGAAATTCTATTTCATCGATTGCACTAATTAATGTTAAAAAATCTAATCTGTTGCATTTTCCTTAGTATTACGTAGGCAGCAAGAACTGAAAAACTCTGCCTGCTGCCTGCATGTGGCAATGCCGCCTTGTGACTTTGTGCCTGACAAATATGAGGTAAATGTGTGATGTATTTATTCCTGCTCTTCACGGACCAGCTCTTTTCGGTGTTGTAAACAGAGTCACACCTTCCTAAGTCCATTGGCTTTAATGGGTTTCGGAAAGGCGTAATTTTGGGTGCTTTCACACATCCTGAATAATGCACTTTCGAACCACTTTCAATGCACGTTGTAGCTGGATTTTACTGTGTGAAATGGCAAAATCCACTTGCAAACGATCATTAATGTGCATTGAAAGTGCATTATTCAGGATGTGCGAAAGTGCCCTCTGTCAGATTGTACTGGCGTTGTGCCACTAGTCCTCAGTAAGGCTGTACACTCAATACAACATATTCCTGTAGTGACTGTACACGATGGACAAAAGCAACATGTCTTTTACAAGCCGCTTGCCTCTGGCCAGCAAGCAAGCCCCAAATTTCAAGGCTCTTGTAGTTCATGTGGTCCCTGAAATAATGTGGATAAATTGGTTCTTGTAGGTTATCCGGGCTGTGTGACCGTGGTCTTGGTATTTTGTTTCCTGACGTTTCGCCAGCAGCTGTGGCAGGCCTCTTCAGAGGAGTAACACTGAAGAGACACTGTCCTTCAGTGTCCTTCAGTGTTACTCCTCTGAAGAGGCCTGCCACAGCTGCTGGCAAAACGTCAGGAAACAAAATACCAAGACCACGGTCACACAGCCCGGATAAGAACCAATGAACTCTGACTGTGAAAGCCTTCGACAATATAATGTGGATAAAGTTGTTGATATGATGAGGATCTCAGCTTTAGAATGAGAAAACCTACACGATCTCCCCTACGATTCAACTTCCCTCCAATGATCCCACTGTCAATAGGCACATTGTCTATCAATATTAACTGTTCCAAGATTTTGCCATGCATTTACACGGGCTAGATTTAATGTTACGGATACCATGGACGGCCAAAAAACCCAAAAACAAATCAATGGGTTATGGATCAAATCAAGCCTGAATTGACCCGTATTTTGGTCACATTATGAGAAAACAAGAGTCACTGGAAAAGACAGTCGTGCTAGGAAAAGTTGAAGGCAGCAGGAAAAGTGGAAGATCCAACAAGAGATGGATTGATAAAGGAAGCCAGAGCCCTCAATTTGCAAGACCTGAGCAAGGCTGTTACAGATAGGACGTTTTGGAGGACATTGATTCATAGGGTCGCCATGAGTCGGAAGCGACATGACGGCACTTAACACACACACACTTACACACACACACACACACAGACAGATTTAATGTGCTGCCATCTGCCTTGAGGATAGGAAATTGCAAAACATTCCATCTAATTGTAGATTTCATCCTAGCTCAGCTAACACTGATTGAATAATTGGTTCACGTGTTTTTTCATTGCAGATTTTAAGTACAGGCATGCTTGGATTTATTGGAACCTGTGTTGGTTGATTAAAACACTGTCCTTTTGAGCAGAAGACTCTCAAAGTCTTATTGGTGGAGTTGGTCAAAGAACTCCTTTATCTGTACCAAAGTTTCTTTTTCTCTGCAATGAAAATATGGACTGAGAAAGTGAATAATCTATTCAGATTCTATCTATTTTATGTATTAATTCATTTATGCCCAGCCTTTCTTCCCAATGGGGACCCAAAGGAGCATACGTCATCCTCTTGTCCTCCATTTTATCCTCTCAATAAACCTGTGAGGTAGGTTAGGCTGAGAGAGTGTGACTGGCCCAAGGCCACCCAGGGAGCTTCCATGGCATGAGTGGGGATCCGAACCTGGTTCTCCCAGCTGGTACTCGATACTCTTATCCACTGCACCACACTTGCTCTTGAACCCATAAACTGTTAAATATATTAGGATGAAGGATGCTGAGATTTTATGTAGGTAATTGACTCAATAACAGTGTCTTTCTGCTTCTGTATGGCTTGTGGGATGTAATAAAGACTGACTGACGACACCTATCTGCTCTTCTGCCCAAAGTCTTATCCCTACGAGGACATGCTGAAGATCCGCAAACAGAATGTTTCCCCGTCCCTCACCCCCTATTACAAGAAACCGTTGCTGCTACACCAGGGGCGTATGCAGTGGCTGTTCGACCACGAAGGTCGTAGGTATCTCGATCTCTTTGCCGGGATCGCCACTGCTGGTGTCGGTCATTGCCACCCGTAAGTATGTGATTAGGCCCACAGGCTGTGTAGGCCAGTTGTCCACAACCTTTTTGAGCCTGTGGGCACTTCTGGAGTTCTGACGCAGGGTAGCAGGCGCAGCCACAAAATGGCTATCGCAGAAGGCACAGGCTCACAAACAGGGAGAAGAGGGGTAATTAAAAAAAAATACACTGGGTAAGAAGAGTGAAAGAATAAAACCAACCATGTGGTGGCAGCTGCCGCCAAACAACCTTTTTAAAAATCTGCACAGCCAATCAGGAGCTGTGATGGGCATAGGGATGCCAACCTCTAGGTACTAGCTGGAGATCTCCTGCTATTACAACTGATCTCCAGCCAATAGGGATTAGTTCACCTGGAGAAAATGGCCGTTTTGGCAATTGGACTCTATGACTCTATGCCCCAACCCTGCCTTCCTCAGGCTCTGCCCCCAAAACCTCCTGACTGTGGCAAAGAGGGACCTGGCAACCCTACCTGGCCAAGAGCCCCCCGCCTGGTGCAACCCACTTTCTGAAAACTCTTGGCGGGTGCCAAGAAAGATGTTGGGAGGCACCAAGGTGCCCCATGGCTACCATGTGGGGATCCCTGATGTAGGCTTCAGCATGATCACAGCCCATGCTCAGTAAGTGCCATGTGGCAGGGAGTGGGGAATCTGCTGTGGTTGCACAGTGAGCCCAGGACAACACAGAGGATGCAGCTGTTCTGCCTGCCATTCGCTGAGCTGCTGTGACATCACTGGTGACCTTGTTCCAATCAGCCAAGAGAGACACGGGGAGATACTAACATTTGTAATCTAAGGACAATGCATAACTTTAAAAAAAAAATTAAACTATGGACATATTGCCTGCACCCCATGGACTTTCAAATGGTATCTTATTTGTACAAGTCTGCTGAGCTGTTTGGAGTCTTCCCATTAAAATACAAAAACCAAAGGCATTTGCCACTTACGTATATGATATTTGTTTAGTAAGAATCTCCAAACTGTGAAGAACCCTTTTTTCACCGCTAGACAAGCAACGCTGGAATATTTCGGCTCAAGTATTTTGGCTTGCTTGTTTAACAAGTGTGAGAAATTACAATGGATGTAAGAAGCCTTTATTTCTTTGGCTCCCTTCCCTATGCCACGGGCTTCATTGCCAGCGTCTGAATTGATACAGACATTGATTTCACAGGAAAAATTGGGTTGCCATAAATTATGACTTAAACCAGGGGTCCCCAACCTTTTTGAGCCAGCAGACACCATTGGAATTTTGATACCACATGGTGGACACAGCCACGAAACGGCTGCCACAAAATAGTTGCCACCCGAGGCGGAGCCAGCCGCAACATGGCGGTCACAGCTTACCTTCAAGGCACTTTCACACATTCTGAATAATGCTCTTTCAATCCACTTTCAAAGCACTTTGAAGCTGGATTTTACTGTGGTAATTAGCAGCGCGTTCCAGACTGAAGCGCCCCACATATTTTTTTTGAGTTTTTCACACTGAACCGTCATTCAGGAAGTGACTGCCAAGCCGGCGCATACCTGCTTCGCATTTCTTAAGAGCCCCTTTAACGTGACCTTTCGTGTTTGCTCCAGCCCCGCCTCGAAGAATCCCCTCAAGGAAGCATGCAAAATCACAGCTGTGCATTAGCTATGCAAACAGTGGTTGCTAATGGAAGGAATGAAGGAGCAGGCGAGTGTGTGTGTGGGGGGTGGAATTTCTCCTTTTGCATTGGAACTGGGAATAGACATTTTAAAGGTCGCATTTTTAAAAAGAGCTTTGAGCGAGCAAAATTGACCCTGCATAAACGGCCTGTGTGAAATGGCAAAATCCACTTGCAAATGATCGTGAAAGTGGATTAAAAGTGCGTTATTCGGCATGTGTGAAAGAACCCTTACAGTCACACAATGACAGCTGTTGCCAAAGGAACGTTTTTAAAAAATCTGCGCAGCCAATCAAATCTCCAATAATTGATCAAAAGGCTTGCTGGGCAGAAGTCCTACCGGGCCATGCCCCCTTTCTAAAAACACTTGGCGGGTGCCAGGAAAGGTTTTAGCAGGCACCATGCTGGGGACCCCTGACTCAAACTATTATCTTTTCATATGCTCACAGAAAAGTAACAGCAGCTGCCCAGAAACAGCTGGGTCGCTTGTGGCACACGTCTAGCGTCTACATGCACCCAGCAGTTCAGGAATACACCAAGAAACTGACTTCGCTGCTTCCAGATCCCTTAAAGGTATGCAGAGTTGAATGCCGAGAAACTTTATCCTAATACACTGAAAATCTCATTAGGTGTAGCTCAGTGGTTCCCAAAGTGGGCAGTACCACCCCCTGGGGGGCAGTGGGATTAGCCAGTGGGATTACCTAGGGGGGCACTAAGAAGCAAGGAAGCAGCAGAGCGGCCCTAGAGGTGGGTCCCTTCAACTGTTGTTCACTAATTTACAATAGATCAAGCTATGGCACCATGCTGGCAAATTTATTGGAAACTATCAGAACTGTTTTCCAGACTTTGAAGAGCTGGTACCACTGGATCAAGTTCATCAGTTCTGCTGAATAAATTAAAAAGTTTTAATTTGATTTTGAATAGATGTGCAATTAATTGTTGCCATTTTAAATTTTATTGTTATCTCCTTTAGTGCATCATGCAAACCCCTGTTTTGAATAATGCTTTTTATTGGATAGGGTAGGGGGCGCTGGGGTTGAGTTTGTGGAACCAAGGGGGTGTTGGTCCAAAAGGTTTGGGAAACACTGATGTAGGTGAACTAGAAGCTTGTACCAGCACTCTGTTGAATACCTAATTGTGAATCAAATATGTGACATGACGTTCTGGTTCACATCTTTTTTTCTAGGTGATTTACCTAACCAATAGTGGTTCCGAAGCCAATGACCTGGCAATGATTATGGCAAGGCTTTATACAGGCAGCTTTGACATCATTTCTTTCAGGTAGGTGTATGTTGGGGTGGGAGGGGCCGTGGCTCAGTGGTAGAGCATCTCCTTGGCATGCAGACAGTTCCAGGTTCAATCCCTGGCTTCCACAGTTAAAAAGATCAAGGAGTGGGTGATGTAAAAGACCTCTGCTTGAGATCCTGGAGAGCCACTGCCAGTCTGATTAGACCAGGGGTGTCGAACGCAATGGTTACAAAGGCTGTATATGACATAAATGTCATTTGGTCAGGCCATGCCATGCCTTGCCAGCCCAGATCGAGAGTCGGGGGAGAGGGCTGCCTCGGCTGGCTCACAGGCCGGATAAGAGCTTGCAGGGGGCCAGATCCAACCCGCGGGCCTTATGTTTGACACCCCTGCATGAGACAATACTAACATTGATGGACCACTGGTCTGATTCAGTATAAGGCAGCTTTATATGTTCATGGGTGCACTGAATTCGCTGTACTTACACTGAAATCTTAGGCAGTTACTCCAGTTTAATTCTGTCAATTTCAGTGGGATTACATTGGAGTCATCCTGCATAAAATTGCACGGTTAGTGGTTTACATGTTCTGTATAGAGTTGTGATCCCGGACAAAATCTTACACTGAGATGTACTGAGACTATAAAACATATCCAGCTCCTTCAACTTTTCCTCATAGGTCTCCAGACCCCTCACCATCTTTGTTGCCCTCCTCTGGACACGTTCCAGTTTATCTACATCCTTCTGTTGATACAGCCAAAGATCGCATTTGCCTTTTTAGCTGCTGCATCACACTGCTGACTCATGTTCAGTGTTTGGTCTGCTAAGACCCCAAGACCCTTTTCGCACACACTACTGCTAAGACAAGTCTCCTCCATCCTATAATTATGCATTTTATTTTCCTACCTAAATGCAGAATTTAACATTATTTTTTACATGTTATTGTCAGTATACATTTTAAACTAGCCTCCAAAGAGAGTGTTGGGGATTCAATGCGAGTTCCATTTCTGTCAAGGCAGTTAAAGGGTTAATTTGTTTATATCAACAGTTTAGATAGCCTCAAGATGATGATGAAATAACAGATGTCAGTATTCTATTGGCTAGCAAATCGCAAAAGTCACAGAGTCAGAATTGTCTTTATTGCCCTGTTCCTTTGTTAAGGCAGTAAAAGTTTAGGGCAGGTGTCTGTAACAGTTTGAATCTCACAGATGCAAGATGCTTAGATTTAAGCCATAGTACCTGCTAGAATCTCTAGCAAGTTTTATAGGGAACTAGATAGAAAGATTATTTGTTTTCATCCCATGTAACCTTCCCTGTTTAGGAAAGTAAAGGATTTTTGTTTGATTGAGAGAAAATCTTTGACTCTGATTTATTGGGTGCTCTGACCTGACCCTTTCTAACCACAATCACGATTCCATGAGCCTTAATATCCAACAGAGAGTTATCTCTCATGCCTTCCCCTAGTGCAACTTTCAAAATTACTGTTAGTGAGATTTCACCTACAATCTGTATTATGCCAATAAAGGAATTTGAATTTGAGATTTCAAAAGAAATGCTTCACTGCTTCATGAAACCATGGTTCCTTTGATTTCTTGGCTCCTCTCCCTGTCGAGGGCAGACGTTCCAGAGCGAGTGCCATTTTTTTACAGATTGAAATTTGGTAGCCTTAACCTGTGCTGACTCATTTTGCTGTTAGAAAATGCTAAATTAGGGGCTGCCAAAGGACAACACAAGACCTGATCTGAATGCGTTTCTATAAAACATGAAAATCCAACGAATATTTAAAATCATGGAAGCAAACTTTTAGGTTGTACATAATTCTTTTTCAGGCATACATTTGATTAACTTCTGTCCAAGTTGCGGGATACGAACTTTTGGGTTACACAGAACCCTTCTCCATACATTGGCATTGAAAGCCAAACAAAATCAGGCTAGAGGCTATTTGCACAAACAGGGTGGTATTAGTCTGGTAAAGATGAATACAATTAAATACTCCACCAATTCTAGTTTATTATCCTTTCGTTATGTCTTGATTTTTAAAATATATTTGTTGTTGTTTTTGCTTTGAATATGAAGAGGACTTCTGTGGGATTCAGAAGCTTGCAATGAGTAGTCTGAGCATTAGTTGATTCCAGTTAAGATATCATGATGAGAGGGAGGCCATCTTGGCCATCTTCTGGGCATGGAGTATGGGTCACTGGGGGTGTGTGGGGGAGGCAGTTGTGAATTTCCTGCATTGTGCAGGGGGTTAGACTAGACGACCCTGGTGGTCCCTTCCAACTCTGAGATTCTATGATGTCACTTTCTCGGAGGTATTTTTGCATTTGCTACCAACCTTCAAATTTGTAATTAATTTTTTTTACTAAGATCACTTGGAATGACTTGAAAGCTGTTTACTGCTTCCTTCCCTCAGAGGAGGATACCATGGGAACAGTCCTTACACTATGGGTTTGACATCCATTGGAAATTACAAGCATGGCCTTCCTAACGGCATTGGCTGCCAAACAGTAAGGGTTTTGTTGCTTGCTTTCGGGGGAATACCTGTTGCACAATGAAAATTTTTAGGTGATCTATCTAAAATATAATGTTCTATACTGAATCATATTTTGGCCCCAGTGATGCAAAATAGATGCATACCCCAGTGTGGTGTAGTGGTTAAGAGCAACGGTTTGGAGCGGAGGACTGGTCTGGGGAACCGGGTTTGATTCCCCACTCCTCCACATGAGCGGTGGAGGCTAATCTGGTGAACTGGATTTGATTCCCCACTCTTCCACATGAAGCCAGCTGGGTGACCTTGGGCTAGTCACAGCTCTGCTAGAGCTCTGTCAGCCCCACCTACCTCACAGGGTGTCTGTTGTGGGGAGGGGAAGGGAAGGTTTGATTTTGCCTTAAGTGGTTTGATTTTGCCTTAAGTGGTAGAGAAAGTTGGCATATAAAAACCAACTCTCCTCCTCCTCCTCCTCCTTAATACAGGTTCATAAAATGGGACCTTGTAAGCGATGCGTTAACTTTGAGCTCTTCGGGATGCAAAATTAAAAGTTGGATTGGATTCCCCCCCCCCAATAACTTCCAAGTACCAAAATGCAGATATATTTGGTAACTTTCAGCAGTTTGCGCAGTTTGGCTTTGAACTGTCTCTTTGGCAGCTGAGCCGCAGCGTTTCATATTAAAAAATAAAACCTGTGCAAAAATTTGGATCAAAAGTTCAGATCCAAGTCTGAAATTTTTAGAGAAAATGTATTTCGTTCAAGTGGCATCCTCCGGCACTTTTGCTGAAATAGCGGCGTCTCTTTAAAGCATTCTTCTTTATTTCTGTCCTTTTTTTGTGTGTCTGTAACTGCTGTTGCCTACTGTTTCCTCCCTTGGTTCTGCCCTTTCCCACGACCCTGGGCTTCATCTTACATTTTTCTTGCTGCTGGCTGTCCTAGCTGATGGGCTCGCTCAATATGCCTTTTCTTTTCGGGAATGCTGTCAGGTTCTCCTGATTGGCCATTTGCATTTGACACACGCTGCCCTATAATGTGATAATCCACATCTGTGCAGGACTCAGGCCCGAAATGATGGAGACATAAAAGGCAGTTTATAAAAACCTAGTTTATAAAAACCTAGCATTTCTTGGCACGGCTTTGGTGTGTGGGCAAGGACAAGCGAGGAGCATTTGGGCTATCGGTCTGTGCTTGGAACCAGGATGGCCAACCTGTTGGGTCTGTAGGTTGGCAAAGCCGTTTTGTAGCCTCTTAAAGTGACTGCACTAATTGGGGTGCTAAAGATTTTACCAGTGGCTGCTCAGCTATTAATATTAAATATTAAAACTACAGCATAAAGGTAAAGGTAAAGGTCCCCTGTGCAAGCACTGGGTCATTCCCGACCCATGGGGTGACGTTACATCCCGACATTTACTAGGCAGACTTTGTTTATGAGGTGGTTTGCCAGTGCCTTCCCCAGTCGTCTTCCCTTTACTACAGCATAGATGGCCCAAAATAATTAGCATGAATTGAACATCATAAATTAAACAGACCCCCAGACTGACAACCATTGCTTTAATGTGTACTCATTAATAATGGTGTCCTATCTACCAGATAAGAAACTACACCAATACATCACTTAACGAACTCTCCAATATAACAAAAATACTCTTAGACATCGAATAACACATAAATCAAGTGAAATAACAGATAATAGTCCCAATTAAACAGTTGAAGAGCTGCAATGTAGATATCATGACAGACTTAAAGATGAGACTTATCAGTTCGTTGACCAGTTGGGTAGTAACAGGTAAATTATATCATGTAGACAAGATGTAAATGAAGGTGGTAGTCTTTATAATAGACCTATAACAAGTTAAATTGCAGCTGGTGAAGTATATAGGTGCAAGATAGCAAAAAAGGAATGGCGGTCCAGAACATGTCTACCGTTTAGCTGTAAAAAGCTTCCTCAGCCAAGGTTGCTAACTCAAGGTTGCTACAAGCAGCAGCTGGGCAAACACTTGTCAGGGATGTTCTAGCCTGATCCTTCATTGAGCAGGGGATTGGACTATGATTCTGTGTTTAACTACATTGCTGCAACTTCCAAAGCAAACCTCCCGATCTCTTTTTTGTGCTTTTCAGACAATGTTACCAGACGTTTTTAGAGGCCCCTGGGGTGGAAGCCGATGCCGAGATTCTCCAGTACAAACAATTCGGAAATGCAGCTGTTCCCCAGGTTGGTTCGGTGTGGGCAAGGTGTTGAGTTTCCAAAAGCAGAAAAAGAAGATAGTCTCAGGGGATGGTTAATACATTCTCAGGGATGGTTAATACTAAAGAGCTTTAAGTCAGAATATATAAAGTGGCCTTGTAATGAGCCAGACGGTTTGGTCTGTCCCAGGATGCTTTCCCTGGTAGTTGCTCTGCGGGGCCCCAGTCCAAGATCTTCCTTAGCTCTGCTGCCTGCGATTTTTAAACTGGAGATGTCAGGGAATGAACTTGGGACCTTTGCACATGCAAAGTCCAATTCTCAGCTAGGAATTTAGAGGGTAGCCCTAGGAGAGCTGCTTTCTCTCTCTCTCAGTCTTAGCTTTTCACCATCCCGGCCCAAAGTACAAGCATAGCATTCCTAACCACATTGCAGGGATTTTTCGAGGACTGGTGGTTTAATGTATGTGAAGTACTTTAGGTCCTTGGATGGTGGAGAAGTGCTATGTTAAATACAAAGGATTTATTGTTATAACTCTTATAACAAGTATTAGCAGTCTTTCTTTTTGGTTGCAGTCCTTAAAACTCTTTCCAAGGAGAAAGCCCCAACTGAATAAAATGGGACTTACTTCTAAGTTAATCTGTTTAGGATTGCTCTCTTTGTAAGTATGTGCCCCACTCAGGGAATGAGGCTTGTTTCGTACATGCAGGAGAAAGCGGTTGATAGTGTGGTGGCAGAGAGCAGAGGTAGCAGAGCAGACTGGTTTTTCAGACTGTCGGTAAGGCTGCGTTTTGGAATCCTTCCCCCCGTCTTAAAAAAAAATGCACACTTTGTTTTACATCTGTGGTTCTTCATCCAACAAGTGACACCCATGTGGAAACCTACTTAATGTATGTGAATCTCCTCAACTGGATTAGGGGAATGTAGCGGAAACCAGGGTTCGTGGGGGGGAGAAAGAGACCCAAAACCGTTATCAAGAAAAACAGTTTTTATTCGCAGCTGCGGCTCAGTTACTCTAGCAAGTTAAACACTGAGCCCCGATTCTACTGGGGGTCAGACATTTATCCAAAATCCACACTCTTCCGAAGCACATCAACATTCAGTGCTTTTACATTGTCTGGAGCCTTAAGAGCTCCAGTGGTTCTTTCCAGTTGCAGTTCTTGTTTATCGTTCACCATGACTTTCCATGACTTTTCCCCCACTACCTTTAGCACACACATAGAGATATCCTGCCCAGCAACAAGCTAATCCCTTGCTGTCCTAATACATTTCAATACATTTACAGAAAGGAAAAGAGGTTATTACACATTATTAAATCAGACTACTTAAATGGATCCTCCATCTTCAGGGGAAATCTATCTGGCTGTCACAGCACAAAAGTTGTAGCCATCTAAGTTTGCTGTTCTGCTTTCATTGGAGGATGGTGGTGGTGATACCTCTAATGTGGGGCCATGTGCCCAGATGCATTGTGCGCATGCATCCTAAATACATTGCGTATGAGCATGTGGTGCTATTTGGAGGCCATATTACCCATTTACGCAGATTTGTCTGGAAAGGTAGGGCAATGCTCATGGCTTCTGAATATGCTTGTTTCATTTTACTGGCACCAAGTTTCTTACATAAAACATTTTGAGAGTTTTGCTGAGAAAATGTGTGACAGCTCAGACAATGGATAGATGACTCTTAATTATTAGTACTTGGAATAATTACATGGCTGCTGTCAACAAATAACGTGTAAGGGGAACATGAAACAGCAGCGAACTTTGGTAGCGAGATAGTGTTGTGTGTGTGTGTGTATGATATCTTCTGGGGACAAGTGATGATAAATACAAAGACTGTTGTTCGTTCCAGAGTTATGTAGCTGCTTTTCTCTGTCCTGTTGTGTCTCAAAGATGCAAGTAGAAATCGGAGGAGGAGGTGGAAAACAGATGACACATATTACTGATAGTGTTTGGAGGGTCTTCCAAGTCTAAGCAGTCACCAACCCTATGTTGTGTGCAGGAAAAGATACAGAGTTAGACCCAACCACCTTTTTTTGCTCAATGTAGTTGAATTCCCCTCCTTATTACAGCCCCTGGCCCCCACGGCGTTTGTCCCTGCATGCCCCATGATCCCTAGAGCAGCCTTTTTGGTGATCAAGAAGTCCCTCCTTTCCTTTTTCACCAGTGGAAAAGCTGGCTGGATCCAACTCATAGTATAGCTTCTTCAGATGTTAGTGAGATGTACAGCTGGTATTTTTTCCAAAAAGTAGTTATTTAGATGCAAAAAGAAAGTCCAAAGCTGTTCTATGCATATAATAGGAACATGGAATGTGAGAAGCGTGAATCAAGGTAAGCTTGAAATTGTAAAACAAGAAATGGGCCGTTTGAACATTTCAGTCCTGGGAGTAAGTGAACTAAAGTGGACTGGATTAGGACATTTTCATTCACATTATGAGAAGGCAAGAGTCACTAGAAAAGATAGTCATGCTAGGAAAAGTTGAGGGCAGCAGGAAAAGAGGAAGACCCAACAAGAGATGGATTGACTCAATAAAGGAAGCCACAGCCCTCAATTTGCAAGATCTGAGCAAGGCTGTCAAAGATAGGACATTTTGGAGGACTTTCATTCATAGGGTCGCCATGAGTCGGAAGCGACTTGACGGCACTTAATACACACACACACAGTTGTTTAGAGGCATTTATCAATCTTTATCATGCTTAAATGACCTTTTTTGTTCCTCCAACACAGGCTCTTGCCAGGCAAAGGACCGTTACATCGAGCAGTTCAAAGACACGCTGGCCACTTGTGTGCCAAAGAAAATTGCTGGATTTTTTGCAGAGCCAATTCAAGTATGTGACTTTTTGTCTCCCCCACCCCCACCCAGGGAACAAAATTAATCCGTGCTCTTTCACAACATTGCCTGGCTTGTGTAACTCACCTGCCTTCAAAACAATGTTGGCTTCACAGGAGAAATCTTGTCAGCAACAGTAAATGCTGCATTTTGTTTAAAACTGAGAGCATGTTTCTTGATAGTGTCAAAGTTGTTGTTCAGGTGAAGGTAAATCAGTAGATTTCAAAGGCCACCCCAAACCTATCCCTGTTTAAACCACAATGCAAAGCAAAAGAAGCTGCTGAGAAGATGAATTTAATCAGTTGGATCCAACCAACCTTTCTCCTGGTGAAAAAGAGAAAGGATTGGGCCCCCTTGACTACCTAACACAGCTGTGATGGGGATCAAGGGACAAATCACAGACAAAAACCTTGAGGGACAGGGCTATAGTAAGGAGGAGAACTGGAGAAGATGGAGCAGAGAATCTGGCTTTATCCAGCCAAATACCAAGGAGGATGACTAAAGAATTAAAGGATCGCTTAAGGAAAACAGAGAGATGGCAGAGAAATAGAATGAATTATTTGTATCTGTTTTCACTGTAGAAGACATGGGGCAAGTACCCATGCCGGAGCTACTGTGTTCAGGAAGAGTGTCTGAAGGATGGGTCCTCAACATGGTGCCCATGGGTGCCATGGCACCCTGCGACACCTTTTCTGGTGTCCACCAAGTGTTCTTGGGAAGTGGGTGGGGCCTGGTAGGGCTTTTGCCTAGCAAGGTTTGTGATTGACTATTGGAGATTTGATTGGCTGTGCAGACATTTTAACAAGTTGCTTTGGCAGCAGCTGCCACGACTACACAAGATCTGTGTTTCTGTCATTAAGCTGTGGCAATCATTTTGTGGCACCCAATGAAATGGATGCCCTGACCTGTTTGGCCCAGGCTAGATCTTGTCAGATCTCGGAAGCTAAGCAGGGTCAGCCCTGGTTAGTATTTGGATGGGAGACCACCAAGGAATACCAGGGTTGCTGTGCAGAGGAAGGCACTGGCAAACCACTTCTGTTAGTCTCTTGCATTGAAAACCCCAAAAAGGGGTCGCCATAAGTCGGCTGTGACTTGACGGCACTTTACACACACACACAATGAAATGGATGGGCAATAGAGCCAGGATGAACAAAAGGAAATACTTCTTTGCTCAACCAGTCATTGAATTGTGGAATTCACTGCCAGTGATGTATTGGTGGCCATGAGCATAGATGGTTTTAAGAGGAAGCTAGACAGATTCATGGAGGATATATCCATCAGTGGCTACTTGCCATAGTGGTGAAAGAGAACCTCCACATTCAGAGGCAGTAAGCCTCTAAATACCAGTGCTAGGCTACAGCAACTGGGGGAGCACTTGGCATCTCTGCTGGCTCTCCAAGGCAACTGGTTGGCCACTGTGAGAAACAAGATGCTGGACTAGACCACTGGTCTGATCCAGCAGGGCTCGTCTGGTATAAGAAAAAGTTAAAAATCTGTCCTTTTGCCAATGGAGTTTCTTTGTCTGCTTTTAATAGGGTGTCAATGGCACAGTTCAGTATCCCATGGGATTCCTAAAGGAGGCTTTTGAGATAGTTCATGAAAGGGGAGGAATATGCATTTCAGATGAAGTAAGTATTGGAGCATAGCTCCCCTATCCAGAGGAAAGTGTGTATTGCATCATGCACACCTGGCTCCAGTATACTGTTGTTTTCTTTTGGCACAGACTCCCTCCCCCCTTATGGGCAGGGGAGGTCATTGGGTGCCATGTATCCTTTTCATCTGTGAGGAATTGCAGGATCGGTATGCCTGTCTGCTTTTTGACTTCATCTCTGCTTGTATTTTGAAAATACTTGTAGGGAAGCATCCAGAGAATTGAGGAAATTGCTACTTTTATAAAAATGTGAATTGTGGAGAAGGCCTCCATGAGACACGCCTCATGGTTGTGTCCTGACTGCTCTGGTGATTCAAGCCTCGCAAATCTTTGATTTTCTGCATTCTTTCCAACAACCATTTCCAAGCATGCGCAGGAAAAGGTCACACAGAAAAGCATCTTCCTGGAACCTTAGCAGATTGTCCAGTGTCGATGCTGTATTTCATACAATGATATTTCACTTTTCTGCCCTGGGAAAGAATGGGAGCCAATACTTGCATCTTGGCAGAAGTAAATGGGAGGAAACAGGCTGAAAATTAATGCAGCTGTCACAGGTTGCTACAGCAGAAATTTGAAGCTGTAGCAAGTCTTTCCTTCAAAGTGCTCTTTTGGTGCCCTCTGCTGAATTACATGGATTTAGCATTCTTACATACTACCTTTTGGCCTTGGAAGCCCCCCCCCCGGTGGCTATCAATTTCAGATTAAAAAAACAATAAAATGTTATTAAAAACCAACATCAAGTTTAAACAATGCATAAGATGTCAGGCGTAATAGAAGAAGGAGTTGGTTTTTATATGCTGACTTTCTCTACCGCTTAAGGTAGAATCAAACCGGCTTACAATTGCCTTCCCTTCCCCTCCCCACACCCTGTGAGGTAGGTGGGGCCGAGAGAGAGTGACTAGCCCGAGGTCATCCGGCTGGCTTCATGTGGAGGAGTGGGGAAACCAATCTAGTTCACCAGATTAGCCTCCACCGCTCATGTGGAGGAGTGGGGGAATCAAACCCCGTTCTCCAGATGAGACTCCACCGCTCTAATACAGGCAAGAGGTGCCATTCCCTCAATCAGTTTTAGCTCAGATGCTTGGTGGAATGGAATCTGAACTTATCCCACAAGTTACATCATCCTGTGAAGCTAGTATACATGGTCCCTTTGACAAGATGCATCAGTTAGCAGCGATTGCATGTGATAAAATAAACATGCGTCTGGTCCTCATAGGCGACAGTATTTACTCTGGGTATACGCAGCTTCCTGCCGAGAAGGGAAATCAGTCTTCTGTAAACTTCTCTTAAAAACGTTAAGCAACTGTGTTTGGATTTGTCCTTGGAAGGTTCAGACGGGGCTTGGTCGCACAGGCAGCCATTTCTGGGGGTTCGAAGGACACGGTGTGGAGCCTGACATTGTGACCCTGGCCAAAGGAATTGGTAACGGCTTCCCCATGGCAGCAGTCATCACTACTGCAGGTACGAGGGTGGGGGGTCCTTACTGAAAACTTTGCTTTAAATCTAGCATCATAAGATGAATTGTGTTTTAGGGTTCGAATTCTATCTCCTCCACATCGAACCCTCATTAATCTTAAAAGCCTGAGAGATACTTGGTCTCGTTATGAGTTTGGCCATCTTGTTCTCTGCTAACATCCTGAAAACATGGTTGGCTTGGCTACCTTGGAGCGCTGTGTGCATTTCACACTTTTGCAGCAAGCCCTGGTCCCCAGTTGATCTTTACCATTCATTTAGCAAGCAAAGCAGCATGATCAATTTAAAACAAGTAACCTTTAAGCCACAACCCAACCCAAACCTTGCTGTACAATTGCTTTTGTTTGTTCGTTTGCTGTCCAAATAAATTGTCAATTGACATGAATGGGCTGTATTGGAGTATGACCCTGTAATGCAAACAAGAAGAAGAAGAGTTGGTTTTTATATGCCGACTTTCTCTACCACTTAAGGGAGACTCAAAGAGGCTTAAAATCACCTTCCCTTCCCCTCCCCACAACAGACACTCTGTGAGGTAGGTGGGGCTGAGAGATATGTGACTAGCCCAAGGACGTCCAGCTGGCTTCATGTCTAGGAGTGGGGAAACAAATCCAGTTCACCAGATTAGCTCATGTGGAGGAGTGGGGAATCAAACCCAGTTCTCCAGATCAGAATCTACCGCTCCAAACCACTGCTCTTAACCACTACACACACGCAAAAAAAACCCCAGTAGCATAGAAAGCAAATTCACTTTGGAATAAGCCCCACTGAACGCTATGGAAGTTTCCTCTGAGTAACACACCAAGGATGGTGGCCCACAGTCTTTTAGTATTTCATCCTTTTGGTGGTGAGGCAGTGAGAGGATCATTTGATCTGGTAGGGCAGCGAGTAGATCCCTGGATCTGGCGGAAGGGTTCTAATGCAGAGCTGGGGTGATAATCATCTCTTTTTCGGCTTCATCCAGAATCTAATTGTGGAGCACCACCAGCTTTTAATTCGTTGAAGGAGTACTTTAAAAAATAATGCAAAAATTCTTTCTTTCTTTCTTTTTTAGAGATTGCAGCTTCCGTGACTCAGGGCTTGTCCTTTAACACATTTGGAGGAAACCCCATGGCCTGTGTTGTTGGATCTGCAGTTCTGGATGTAAGAAAATTCCTGAGGTCTATTTCTTATATTCGTTCACCTGTGGTGCCACCCGTAAATATTGTTGCATGGGTCCCTCTCTCCCAGAAGACTCTTGTTATTGTTGCTAACATTTTTGTTGCAGTCCAGCAATCTGCCATGAGTATTGGGACTCTGGGGGATGCACATGCAGTCTTTCTGCCCGTTTATTCAGTTCGGGGGGGGGGGAATTCAGCTCTGGGGGGCAATCCTGTGTGCATGTTCCTTTGCCACTGCTGAGCTCTCTCTTCTGACCCAATGAAGAGGGAAATCTAGGCAGCAAGTTGTAACCCCATGGACAGTTCCTGGAAGACGTGGAACTCTGGATTAAGCTCGTGTGTGTGTGTGTGTGTGTGTAAAGTGCCATTGAGTCGCAGCTGACTTATGGCAACCCAGTAGGCTTTTCAAGGCGAGAGACTAACAGAAGTACTTTGCCATCGCCTTCCTCTGCATAGCAACCCTGGTATCAAGTTCATAGAATCATAAGAACATAAGAAAGGCCCTGCTGGATCAGACCAAGGCCCATCAAGTCCAGCAGTCTGTTCACACAGTGGCCAACCAGGTGCCTCTAGGAAGCCCACAAACAAGACGACTGCAGCAGCACCATCCTGCCTGTGTTCCACCGCACCGAAAATAATAGGCATGCTCCTCTGATCCTGGAGAGAATAGGTATGCAGCATGACTAGTATCCATTCTAACTAACAGCCATGAATACCCCTCTCCTCCATGAATATGTCCACTCCCCTCTTAAAGCCCTCCCTGGGCCAATTCCCTTCTATTTTGTGTGTGTGTTAGAACATAAGAACATAAGAAAAGCCCTGCTGGATCAGACCAAGGTCCATCAAGTCCAGCAGTCTGTTCACACAGTGGCCAACCAGGTGCCTCTAGGAAGCCCACAAACAAGATGACTGCAGCAGCACCATCCTGCCTGTGTTCCACAGCACCTAATATAATAGGCATGCTCCTCTGATACTAGAGAGAATAATAATAGAGTTAGAAGGGACCACCAGGGTCATCTAGTCCAACCCCCTGCACAATGCAGGACATTCACAACTACCTCCCCCCCCCACCCCCAGTGACCAGAAGATGGCCAAGATGCCCTCCCTCTCATCATCTGCCTAAGGTCACAGAATCAGCATTGTTGACAGATGGCCATCTAACCTCTTCTTAAAAACCTCCAGGGAAGGAGAGCTGACCACCTCCCGAGGAAGCCTGTTCCACTGAGGAACCGCTCGGTTAGAAAAGTCTTCCTAATGTCAAGATGGAAACTCTTTTGATTTAATTTCAACCCGTTGGTTCTGGTCCGACCTCCTGGGGCAACAGTTCTTAGTTACAGTCATTTCTGCAGTGGTAAGCCTAGAGAAATGAGTGAGAAGAAAGGCTGAGGGACTTGGGAATTTTTTCGTCTGGAGAAGAGGAGGCTGAGGGTGGGACGACATGATTGCTCTTTTTAAATATTTGATTGGCTGTCGCTTAGAGGAGGGCAGGGAGCTGTTCCTGATGGGTTTCAATAATGGGTTTCAATAACGGGCAGAAAGGTATTGGCTGGATGTTAGGCAAATATTGTTTTACAGTAAGAGTTGTTCGATGGTGGAATCAGCTACCTAGGGAGGTGGTGAGCTCCCCCCTCACTGACCATCTTTAATCAGAGGCTGGACAAACACTTCTCAGGGAGGCTTTAGGCTGATCCTGCATTGAGCAGGGGGTTGGACTAGATGGCCTCTACGACCCCTTCCAACTCTATGATTCTATGAGTGGGACTTGAAAGTTCCAAACTGGGCACAGGATTTCCTGCCTGAAATGAAAAAGGACATTGGCCTGCAAACAAGGGAGGATTATTTGCTCTGGGTCAAGCAGGTCCTTTTAGCCACCGTGTTTGCTTTCAGCCTAAGGCAGGGTTGCCAGTCTCCAGGTGGGGCCTAGAGATGTCATGGAATTAAAACTATTCTCCAGCCAACAGGGGCATTTCCCCCTGGGAAAAAATTGGCTTTTTTGGAGTGTGGGCTCTATGGCATTATACCCCACTGCAGTCCCTCCCCTCCCTAAATCCTGTCCTCCCTGGGCTGCACCCTCAGATCTCCAAGAATTTCCCAATCCAGAGCTGGCAACACTAGTCTGCGGGTCTATTTATTTATCCGGTTATTTATACCCTGTTTTCCTCCCCAATGGGGATCCAAAGCTGCTTAGGACATCCCCCTCCCCCTTCTAATGTATCCTCACAACAAAAACAGTTAGGCAGAGTGACTGGCCCAAGGTCACCCAGTGAGCTGCCGTGGCAGAACTGGGATTCGAACCCAAGTCTCCCAGGTCCTTGCATGACCAATGCAGTACACTGGTTGTACGTTTTCCCAACATGACATATAGCAGCTCCCTGGGATTGTTTCACACAATGCATAGTTACATTGTGGAACTCCCTGCCCCAGGATTTGGTGAATGGCTGCCAACTTGGAAGGCTTTAACAGGGGAATGGACATCTTCATGGAGGAGAGGGCTATTCATGGCAGCTAGTCAAAATGGATACTAGTCATGATGATGCATACTTATTCTCTCCAGGATCAGAGGAGGATGCCTGTTATTTTAGATGCTGTGGAACACAGGCAGGATGGAGCTGCTGCAGTCGTCTTCTCTGTGGGCTTCCTAGAGGCACCTGGTTGGCCACGGTGTGAACAGACTGCTGGACTTGATGGGCCTTGTCTGATCCAGCATGGCCTTTCTTATGTTCACAGGGGAAGGGGAGGAAGGCTTTATCCCCTTCTCCTTGTGTGCCACAGTCCAATTTGTGCCTGGGAATTGTTCTGAGCATGGCACTCCCTGGTTCACTGGACTGGGGCAGACATGAAGACTTCATAAGAAACCTAGGACTCCGTCCTAGGAATTGGCTTCAGGCCTGGTTTTATTAAAGAACCATTCTTAGCCCACCTGTGCCACATCTCCAGTCCCCATTGGCTATGCTATACCCATTCTTCAATACTTCATTAATTTTGGATTGTAGAATTCACTTTTTGTAACGGGAAATATAAGAAGACACCCTGGGAAGAGAGATTCTGCCCCTGCAAATCAGGGGACTTAGAAACTGTTGAGCATGCCCTTCTGAACTGCAATTTCTATACATTACCCCGTTCGAAGTTTATTGAGCCCCTCTTATCGAGATTGAGACCTGACAGGGCAGGTGAAAGGTTTGAGATGCTCCTACAAGGGGGTAATCCTTCAACCACTCTTCAGGTTGCGAAATTTTGTTTAGCAGCAAGGAAAATTTGTCACCTCAGAACAGCGCAATTGACAGATGTTTCCCAGCTGTAATTCTTTTTTTAAATGTTTTAAAAATGTTTTAAGACTCAGACTGTAATTCTTTGATTGTAAGAATCTATTAGTCCATGCTTTCCGTTTTATCATGTTTTGACTGGCTAAGTGCCGCAAATAAATTATCTATCTATCTATCTATCTATCTATCTATCTATCTATCTATCTATCTATCTATCAATCACTTTTTGCAACAGCGGTGAACCAGAAACAACGGAACATGTCCTTCTTAGGTACAGTTATTATAGGGAGGACAGGGAGAAGATTCTTGGCCCTCTTTTAAGAAAGAGCACTGGTTATCCTGAATTTGTTAAGAGTTAACATCCTTATTAAGGATGAATTTTCTCAGGTAACAAAGTTAGTGGCCAGGTTTTGAAGAATAGTATTTAATTATGCCCTGACCTGGATGGCCCAGGCTAGCCTGATCTCGTCAGATCTCAGAAGCTAAGCAGGGTCAGCCCTGGTTAGTATTTGGATGGGAGACCACCAAGGAAGACCAGGGTTGCTGTGCAGAGGAAGGCACTGGCAAACCACCTCTGTTAGTCTCTTGCCATGAAAACCCCAAAAAGGGGTCGTCATAAGTTGGCTGTGACTTAAAGGCACTTTACACACACATTTAATTATAGGAAATCTAAATAGAAATGAAAAGTTGTAGAGTGGATTGTTTAATTTTATATTGCTGACCAGTTTTTAAAGTGAGGAATATTTTGCATAATGTTTTAACCACAAGGTATTGTTTTATACTACCAGTTTGGGTAAGGCAAGGTACCTGCAAACTTTTGATGTTTGGTCTAAGGACTGTAAAATTGAATAAATTGAAAATTCACTTTTTGGGGCAGGGGCCTCACGACTCTCCTATTCTGTACCACGTACTGCAAGCACTACTAATTGAGCTCCTAAGTGCTCAATAGGGTCCAGTCCACATACTTTGCAAACGCATCTGTTATGTGTGGCTGGTCAACCCCTTTTCACCATGTCTGGCGTTTTCTTTCTTACCCGTTACTGTGCGGCCAGGCGATAGTGGAAGACGGCTTGCAGAAGAACTGTGAGGCTGTTGGGACGCACCTGCTGCTGGAGTTCGCCAAGCTCCGGGATGAGTTTGAAATCGTTGGAGACGTTCGTGGCAAAGGTCTTATGATAGGGATCGAGATGGTGAAGGATAAGGTCAGGAATCCATTGCTTAGGACTAGAGTGGGTGTTGCGCCTTCTTCCTATATGCCTGCCTTAGCATTTGCAGTGCTGCATCTAAGGGGTGGCTGTAGTGGTTAAGAGCCAGCGTGGTGTAGCTGTTAAGAACGGTGGTTTGGAGCGGTGGACTCTGATCTGGAGAACCGGGTTTGATTCCCCACTCCTCCACATGAGCGGCAGAGGCTAATCTGGTGAACTGGATTTGTTTCCCCATTCCTACACATGAAGCCAGCTGGGTGACCTTGGGCAAGTTACAGCTCTGTTAGAGCGCTCTCAGCCCCACCTACCTAACAGGGTGTCTGTTGTGGGGAGGGGAAGGTGATTGTAAGTCTGTTCGAGTCTCCCTTAAGTGGTAGAGAAAGTCAGCATATAAAAACCAACTCTTCTTCTTCATGTTCTGGTCCTCCTGTGGAGGTCACTAGAAGTTGCCTCAATAGGCTTGTCAGTCCCCCAGTTGGGGCGGGGTTGGGGCAGTGGCTCCCCTACACCCAGGTTGGCAGCATTGCATGCA
The DNA here is from genome assembly GCF_029931775.1 of Euleptes europaea. Lineage (NCBI taxonomy): Eukaryota > Metazoa > Chordata > Lepidosauria > Squamata > Sphaerodactylidae > Euleptes > Euleptes europaea. Next base: position 105,890,798 of record NC_079315.1, read on the forward strand.
CCATTACATTACTTGCAGTGAAAACCTGGATGTGATGGAAGGTAGCTCCAGGAAACGCTGAAAACTATGGCTTTACCATAGAGTTTATAGCGTTTTCTGGAGCTACCTTCCTGGAAACTATGGTTTCCTTGAGCTATTTTCCCATATGGCTTTATCATAATTTCCTGTGATTCCTAGAGAGGGGTGTCAAACTCAATTGTTATGAGGGCTGGATATGACACAAATGCCACTTGGTTGGGCTAGGCCATGCCTCACTAGCCAAGATTGAGAATGGTGGTGGTGGGGTGGCTCACAGGCAGGATAAGAGCTCTCAAGGGGGTGGATCCGGCCTGCAGGCCTTATGTTTGATGCCCCCATCCTAGAGGAACCCTATGCCACTTCCAGGTTTGCACCAGAAATGCCCTAATGGTGCATGTGCCACCACAGCTGCCCCATGTCCCTGCCCCCAAACCTTCCACTGGTTTCCATGCACAGCCAGGCAACCCTAAGCTTGAATCACATGGAGAGTTTCAGTGCTGAGAATATATATTCCTGGGGTGGTTAGTGCTGACATAGACACTCGTGCTACGACTAGGTGGAGTTTATTTGTCAATGGGCAAATAGTATATGAGAAGTAATTCTGGAAGCTTCCCGTTTGGTGGGGGCATGGCTCAGTGCCAGAGCCTCTGCTTGGCATGCAGAAGGTCCGAGGTTCAATCCCTGGCATCTCCAGTTAAAGAGACTAGGCAAGTAGGTGTTGTGAAAGACCCCTGCCTGAGAACCGCTGCCGGTCTGAGTAGACAATACTGATTCAGATGGACCAAGGGTTTGATTCAGTATAAGGCAGCTTCATGTGTTCAAGACATGCACATTTGAAGTGGAACAAATGCAGCGCCTGTATGTGGCAACCACCGGTAGTGCAGCCTACACCCCTGAAGCAACACATGAACACACGAAGCTGCCTTATACTGAATCAGACCGTAGTCCATCCAAGTCAGTGTTGTCTACTCAGACCGGCAGCGGCTCTCCAGGGTCTCAGGCAAGGGGTCTTTCACATCACCTTCCTGCCTAGTCCCTTTAACTGGAGATGCCGGGGGTTGAACCTGGGACCTTCTGCATGCTAAGCAGATGCTCTACCACTGAGCCACGGCCCCTCCCCTAAACGACTTCCTTAAGATTGGAACAGCTTATCTTAGCAGTGGTTTTGCCTAGCCAGGCACTTCTGTAACGAAGTGGGGAGCTGCTGATGCGCCCGTGTGGGGCTTCGTGTGGTCGCTGGTTCAGGCACATCAAACGAGCCCTTTATCCATCACTCCCATGCAAAAGCCCAGATACCTCTGCTCCATCGAAGTGTAGGGCTGGGTACAAAGAAGCCACGACACAGATTTTTGCAGACAATTTGCCAGCCTAAGATCAGGGCTCTGAGGACTTATAGCTTTGCTGGTGTCTCTTTTGTTGTTAGCTGCTTTTCCGTATTTAACTTCAAAGGCATTATGATGGAAAGAGGCAAAGCGAAGCTTGATCTTTATTTCACAGGACAGTCGCCAGCCCCTTCCAACTGAGGAGGTGAACGAGATCTTTGAAGACTGCAAAGACATGGGGGTGCTACTTGGGAAGGGAGGACTTCATTTTCAGGTACTATTACTCTTCCGGGAGATGTATTCAACTACAGAATCACTTGGGTGTTGAGCAAAGGAACACGGTTCCGCCACTGTAAACGCTCAAAAGGACCGATCAGTAGTAATGATATCTAACTTATGCTCAAACTAGTTTTTATGTCTAGACAATAAATGATATAAATACGGAGAAATAACTTTGATGATAAAGTAGAGATACTTGGTATGTTTAATAATCTCACAAAGTGATCATTTTTAGATTACATGTTAGTTCAAACATTCTTTCTCTATTCAATAATCCGAACAACTATTTGATCATAACGTAGAAAAGCAGGGCAATGTAGTCTGATTGACCTATATTTGTATGTGGGATATTTCTGTTTTTACCCTTTCCCTTTTTCCTTCTGTACCCTTCTTTATAAAACAATTTTAAAAACTTTTTTTAAGGAAGGAAATGAAAAATGGAGCAATTCCTGCACCTTAAGGTATTTAGGTGCCACATATCCAACCAGATGTGTGGAAGGCAGAGAGCAATGCAAGAAAACTGGCTTGCCCTTATCCACATGTTTGTTAGCCTGCTCACAGAATTCCAAGAGGTTGGTGAGGCAGGACTTCCCTTAGCAGACCGTGTGCTGATTTCCTTTCAGCAGACTTTGATCTTTGATGCGCTTAACACTTTAATAATAGTTTCTGCTAACGGGAACTGATGTTAGGCTAACTAGCCTGTAACTTCCAGGATGCCCCCTAGTTCCTTATTTAACAACTGGGGTTGTTTTCTTTGGCACTCAGAATTTCATAAGATCCACAGAACGGCTCCAGAAAATGTTTTCCCCAGTTGCGTAGATAATAGTCGAGGATATCCGAATGCACATCCTTAGCACCAAGAGACACTAGCTGCTTTTCCCCGCCCACCTTCTGACATTACTTTTCTCTCTCTGTTCACAGACGTTCAGAATTAAACCACCCATGTGCATCACCAAGGAAGACGCTGACTTTGCAGTGGAGGTTTTCCACACGGCTTTAGCCAGACATAAGGAGAGAATGGCAACGGCAAAGTAGCAGCCCCTCGATCGCGAACTGCACCAGATGCCACCGAAATGTTGCAGCTGCTTTTCGTAGGTTCTGTAGTAAGAAATGATCCAATGACCCGGGGAGAAGGGCACAGGGAAGGAGGCATTCATGTGGCATGTGCCTACATACATACAGAAGCCGGATTCCACAACTGGCAAGAACTGTCCACGCAGCTAAATTGCAGAGGGCTTTTAAACTGTCAAATTCTGATAATGATTGATTTGGTTGAGGGGGGGAGATAAACTTCTCCTTAGCGCCCCCCCCCGCAAACAGCTGATTAGTGGAATTTGAGCTCTCTCAGCAACCTGCACCCGTTCCATCAACCTGTGTGTTTGAGCCTGAGCGCAAGACAGTTATCGCATGTTCTCCGTCATTTACTCTACCGAAAAAATAGGTGGAACATGAGATGAACATGTCCAGCATTAAGACCGGTTCTTCCCAATACTGGTCTCAAGCAAGACTCCTAAGGACAACCTTTTAAAATGAATAATAGGGCTGGCTTTTGATTCTGGCTTCTAGCCTTATATTGTAGCCATTTGCTGGCATTTACCTGCAGCCTCGCTTTGAGCTATTTTAAACGTCTAAGGGTAGAACTAGAAGGCTACCCTCCATTTCCTCAATGAGTCGACTTCCAAATAATGTGGCAGAGGATCAGTCTCTCAGGTAAAGAACTATGGTTTCCATGCTCAAAAGGAAAAACATGTAATAATTAATAGAATCCACCCTAAAGCATTTACCTGTGACAGGTCTATCGTAGGCATATGGGTATCCCCAGTTCCTCCACCGAACTTAGGATAAGTTCAGACAGAAGGTCCTATTTGATCTTCACAACAAGCACGGTGGACAGGTTAGTCAGAAAAATCACAAGCCTGTAAACCTGAAACTCCTGGCTAATCATTCCACATGACCAGACTCACATTAGAAGAGGCTCATTGGGTGTCTGCCTGTCCCAAGTAGATGCTCACTAGGTGGGAGATAAGAGATTTTTCAGTATCATACCAGCCTTACGAAGTGCCTCAATACATAAAAACATGGTTGACATATTTCAGTTGTGCTTATGCCTATTGAAGGCACGGGTACCAGAACGGAGTTGGGTGTGACCCTGTTACACATTCCTCAATTCTGTCCCCCGCACAAGATTTGTACCAGCAAGAGGGAACTGTAGAGCTAACTACTGGTTTTCTCTTGCCGAATGAGTACAGATTCCCAAGCTATAGATGATGTAAAGTTTCTCTGTGTTAGGATCATAAACAGATCAGACGGGGAGACGAGTGACTCAGTGGTCCAGAAAGGAGCTAGAAAGAACCTTAACCCGATGGCTTCAAGGTGGCGGGGAAATGGTTTAAATAAAGAAATAAGTACACATGGATCTTTACATGTACCTATCTTATAATAAAACTGCAATGTACGCTAAAATAATTTATTTCTTCATTCCTGTACACATTTATCTTTACAAGTCTGTATAGGTATGAGGAAGACCCTCTTGAGGAGTACCTGGGCTTTTGGGAGGGGCCAAGAAAGGATTTCAGAAGTTTAGAACTAGGGAAGGGACCAGGTACAACACAGCCAATGGTCAACTTTTAAAAAGAAAAACCCACAAAGTGAATAAGAGGCACAGTCCATGTTTAAAGCCTTTACCACAGGGCCAGTCGCTGAGGAAAACCAGAGAATTTCTTCGTTCCCAGTTAAGGCGGTCAGGACCATTCTTGTCTGTCTTTGGGCTACGGAGGTGCCTCTGAGGGTCATGCAAAGCTGCCCGCCAGTTTTCCTGCCATCTCCTTCAGGGAGCCCTATCTGTTTTTACGCTTTTCTTTTTTGCTTCGGCTGCCCATGGCTCCGTTCGCGGTTGGCGCCTGGACCGCCTTGGCGTGGCCCGTTGCTTTCAAATGGTCAAACAGCTTATTCCGCGACTGGAATTCACAATGGCAGGTGACGCACCGGAGAGGAGCTTCATTCTGGTAGCAGAGAGAGGGGTGGGGTGGGGAAAAACCAGCAAGCCATTTTGTTAAATACTAACACGCAATCTCCTTCGCGCAGACGGCAAAAAAAGTTACTAAAACCACAAGCAGCAATTTGTGGTACCAGACCACAAAGACTTTCCACTCATGCAGTGGTTTGCTTAAACCATGCTGCGGGACATTAAAATCACCTGTCCTGGGCAAAGGGCAGAGTCCCACAGATGAGCGTCTTTTAGCCTCACCAGTATCACACTTCGTTCAGGCCAAAGTTGCTCATCGGGTCCAGAGTGTGTTGCCATTAGCGACCAGCAAGCTCGCAAGAAAAGGCACAATGACAGAAGCCAACCATGCGCTGGCACTCGGCCTTTGAACGAGAAGACTCCAGCTGGCTAGAAGCCCGTGAAGATGGCCACTAGCTTAAGCCTCCTCCACCTTTAAATAATCCTATAGTTTCTACACCTTCCAGAAGAAGAAGAGCTGTTTTTATATGCCGACTTTCTCTACCACTTAAAGAAGAATCAAATCGGCTTACAATTATCTACCCTTCCCCACAACAGAAACCCTGTGTGGTAGGTGAGGCTGAGAGAGCTCTAAGAGAGTTGTGACTAGCCCAAGGTCACCCAGCTGGCTTCATGGGGGGAGTGGGGAAACCGACCCAGTTCACCAGATTAGCCCCCTCCGCTCCTGTGGAGGATTGGGGACTCAAACCCGGTTCTCCAGATTAGAGTCCACCACTCCTAACCACCGCTCTTAACCACTACATCACGCTGACAAATTCCATGTTATTTATATGTGACATGAAGAATTATTTCCATTTGTCCTACCCTGAACCTACTGCCCACTAGGTTGGCATACAGGCCTATCAGGCTGACCTGGCGGTGGTGTTAGAAAGTGCCGTCAAGTCTCAGCCGACTTATGGCAACCCCATGGGGTTTTCAAGGCAAGAGACGCTCGGAGGTGGTTTGCCATTGCCTGCCTTTCCCTGGGACTTCCTTGGTGGTCTCCCATCCAAATACTAACCAGAGCTGACCCTGCTTAGCTTCCAAGATCTTACAAGATTGGGCTAGCCTGGGCCATCCAGATCAGGTCAGGCTGACCTATTAGCTGAATATGGTCAATTATTCCATGAACACCATTCTGTAGCTAGCAGCTCTCCTTTCTCATGGTAATGTCATTTGTTAGCAAAAGACCCTCCCCTGACGCTGCAGCAGTCAGGGATGGACTGAACAGCATCGCCAAGTTTCTCCTACAGGCCACCTGCTGTAATGTGAGAGCCAGCACGGCACAGTGGTTAGAGCGTTGGACTAGAACATAAGAACATAAGAAAGGCCATGCTGGATCAGACCAAGGCCCATCAAGTCCAGCAGTCTCTTCACACAGTGGCCAACCAGGTGCCTCTAGGAAGCCCTCAAACAAGACGACTGCAGCAGCATTGTCATGCCTATGTTCCACCGCACCTAATATAATAGGCATGCTCCTCTGATCCTGGAGAGAATAGGCATGCATCACGACTAGTATTCATTTTGACTAGCAGCTATGGATAGCCCTCTCCTCCATGAACACGTCCACTCCCCTCTTAAAGCCTTCAAAGGACTCAGATTCAAATCCCCACTCTCCGTGAAACTCATGGGGTGAACTTAGCCTCATCTACTTCGTGGGGTATAAGAATATAAAAAAGAGCCCTGCTAAATCAGACCGGTGGTCCATCTAATCCAGCACCGTCTCTCACGGTGGCCAACCAGTTCCTCTAGAGGGCCAACAGCAGGCTACAGAGGTATAGGCCTTCCTCTGATGTTGCCTCCTGGCTCTGGTATTCAGAGGTTTACTGCCCTCTGGATGGGGAGATTGAACCACATATGCTACCCTGAGTTCTTTGGAAGAAGAGCAGGGTTAAAATAAATAATTTTTTCAGGCATCTCCAAAGAGGAAGGATTAACCTGTGGCTTACTTAACAACAATGCCTTTTAAAGTTGACTTCCTAAAAAAAAATTGCTGTTTGCTTTGGTTTATTCTTCATTTAATTCATGACTTTTTAAATCCTGCATTCTCATCCCAGCACCCAGGTGGCTGTTGGGAGGTGAGCAACATGGCTGCAAAGAAGAGAGAGAGAGAGAGTAAAACCACCACCACCACCATGGGCAGCTGCCAGGAAGAAAGCAAGCTGTCCCCCAGGAGGGTGGTGCTGAATTTAGTCCCCCTTTCTCCAGAGCCGGCTTGCTCTCCTCTGGGAGCCTAGGCCGTCCCACTCTCTGACCTGAGCTGCTGTGCCTCACGCTGAGGAGGAAGCACAAACAGAGGGGATGCCTCAGACCCTGGAGAGATGCTGCCAGTCTGAGTAGACAATACTGACCTCGATGGACCGAGGGTCTGATTCAATATAAGGCAGCTTCATGTGTTCATTGAATCTGGTTTGATTGTTCAAGGGAGTTTTGTTTTCAAGTTTGTTACCTTCAGGGAACCGTATCACTTGGTTTCCCCATCTTTGGAGGTCTTTAAGCAGAGGTTGGATGGCAATCTGTCAGGAGCGCTTTGATTGTGGGATCCTGCATGGCAGGGAGTTGGACTGGATGGCCCTTGAGGTCTCTTCCAACCTTGTGTGATTTTGTGATTTTTTTGTGATTTTGTGGTTTGTTTGGGAATTCCCCCACATATTGCCGAGGACAAAGGTAAGTGTCCTAGGGAGAGCTATCTGTTTATAAGAGGTGGTAGGCAGGACTCGCCATAGCATGGTGTGTAGTGGCTGACTCTGATCCAGAGAAATGGGTTTGATTCCCTACTCCTCCACATGAGCGGCGGACTCTAACCTGGTGAACCGGGTTGGTTTCCCCACTCCTACACATGAAGCCAGCTGGGTGACCTTGGGCTAGTCACAGTTCTCTTAGTTCTCTCTCAGCCTCACCTACCTCACAAGGTGTCTGCTGTGGGGAGAGGAAGAGAAGGAGATTGCAAGCCAGTTTTGATTCTCCTTAAAAAGCAGAGAAAACCGGCATACAAAAACCAACTCTTCTTCTTCCTCCTCTTGAATAAACCGATAGTACTCTCAAGAGTTCATACTCTGCTTATGGGCACATTGCCAACTCCAAATTAATTATGGCAAGACCAGCTGTTTTCAAAGGCAAGAGAGCTCTGATAAGCTTCTGAACAATCCCAAATACAGTCTGGGGAGGAAAAAAATACTACTACGCTGGATGCTAAATTCATCCTGCTAGTCACAATGATCACACAGCTGTCTGTCTAAAGCCCTTCTACGTACCACGGTTTGATGTTCTGAAGAACTTCGTGCAGGTGTTTTCTTTGTATCTTTTACTTTCTTCCCTTTAGCTTTTGGATTGCTGAAAGAAAAGAAAAAAAATCCTCTTACTCAAGCATCCTTCCAGCAGTGCACACGATTCGGCCAAAAAGGAAAACAGAAAGGGATTTCAAAGGGAGATTAGAAAGAGACTGCTGAATTACAACAAATAAAGAAGCTCAAGACAATGCATTCTCCAGGATTAAACAGAGATCCGGGATTCCTGTCTCATGACCAATGCTAATTTCTCCACGCCTATTACCCCTCTGCATATCACACCTAATCCAATCATGCCTGCTAATGTCATTTACTTGCTTTTGACATTTACACTGCATTTGTGTGTCTAATTCGCTCTTCTCTACTTAAGGATAGATGGACTCACATTCTAGCTGTATCTGAAGAAGTGAGCTATGGCTCACAAAATCTCACCCTGCCAGAAATTTTGCTAGTCTTTAAGGTGTCACTGGACTCTTGCTCTTTCCTACTCCCAATTTCACAGACAGCTAGCGCAGAAATATTTCACGCATTCAATCCATGGAGGAGGTAACGCACCTATTCTTGTCAGTGGCCCCTTAGCCTATGAACCCCTGTACACAATCACGCATGTGCAGTTCTGCCTGGAAACAGGGAAGCTAACACGGGATAACTGCCAGCAGAGGAAGAATCAGTGACTCCGAGGGCTAGGAAGGACATCCTTTGTTGAGGAAAAGGGGAAAAGGCCGAAAACGGGACATCTGAACCAGCCCTTTGGCTTAAGCATGGTATGCGGATAGGATGAGGCAACAGTCACAACAAAAAATAAAATAACTGAAGTTCCATCCAGACAAGACTGAGGTGCTGCTGCTCAATAACAAAGCTGTTTGGGGAATGAAGAGTCGGCCTGCCCGGGAGTCGGCTGCACTCCCCCTGAAGGAACAGGTTCATAGATTGGGGGTCCTGCTTCGATCCTGGCCTTCAGTTGGAGGCCTAGATCTCCCCTGTGGCATACAATGCATTGTCTTTCAGCTTTGGCTGATAAGCCAGCAATGACCATTCCTCAAAATGTGGAATTTGGCCACAGTGATTCACGCTCTGATTACATCCAGGTGAGATTACTGTAATGTGCTTTACGTGAGTTTGTCTTTGAAAACAGCCTGGAAACTTCAGCTTGTCCAGAATCTATGAAAAAGCCTGGGTTAAGTTCGATGAGGGCTGTATATGCAGGACAAAAATATCTAGCACAAACGTACATTAACAGAATATCTAACACAAACGTACATTAATGTACATTAACAGCCAGGGGGCAGGGGGTGGGTGGGAGGGAATAAACATAAAAGAGAGGTTTTTTTCTATCCCCACCAAGAACTTTTGTGAATTTTTCTGACTGGGGTATCTGAGGGACCATCTTTCCCCATATGTTCCTGCCTACAAATTAAGATTATAGAGAGGCCCTCCTGACTGCCCCATCATCAAAGAAGCTAATTTCATGGGTACATGAGAGAGGCCCTTCTCAGTGGCAGCCCCACGATTATGGAACAACCTCCCCACAGAGGTGCACCTGGCCCCCCTCATTTTCAATCTTTAGGAGGCAGCTGAAGACAGTTTGATTTAGGGCTGCAGTTATATACTTACATTTTCGCCTCTGTTTTTGGTTCATTAGTGGGAGCTCCATTTCCCCCAGTGTTTGCTTCTGTGTTGTGGCTTTTGCTGGCATTCTCCAATTCTTCAGCTGTATTACCCTGGTTAGCACAAATGGCCTCACTCGCTTCAGCAGCTTGATCGCCCATGCTTTGGCCATCGACAGGGAATTCCTGTGCCTATTTGAAGAAATGCAAAGTTACAGGACACGGAGGACAAAGACACTCCGTTACATGGAGGTTTACAAAACCACAGGGAGCAAGATCAAAAGTGGCCCCTGGTAGCCTTCTAACATGCACGTAAATGCTCTGTTATAGGTCCAATTCATGGTGCCTGACGCCTTTTTTGGACACCCAGAAGGACCTACCAGATTCCAGAACACCCAGGTTCACATCCAGCTCAGTTGCACAGAGAACCAAAGAACGGCCAGCCCCCTGAGGTCTCCCTTGAGCCTCCACTCATCAGTATAGCAGTGTATACACAGGCCATAACAAACGCCAAGGTCATGAAGTTGTGGCACATATCAATGACATTGCTTGTGCTTATCTGAGTCCAGAAGACTCTAGGGTGGCTTAAGTGACAGTGGACCCACAGTGGGAATTGATGAGATTTGTGTTGAGTCCGCCTGCAGAGGGACAGTGGGAACTGATGAGATTTGTGTTAAGTCCGCCTGCACAGGGACAGTGGGAACTGATGAGATTTGTGTTGAGTCCGCCTGCACAGGGACAGTGGGAACGGATGAGTTTTATGTTGAATCCGCCTGCACAGGGACAGTGGGAACTGATGAGATTTCTGTTGCGTCCGCCTGCACAGGGACAGTGGGATGAGATTTCTGTTGAGTCTGCCTGCACACCGGAGGAAGATTGGGGAAAATATCTTTATGGCAGATGAATGAGATCTGGGGCAAGATCTCCTCAGTTTCAGGTATTTAGCCTGAGTGTGACCAGAGTTTCAAGACACCTTTCTGATGAAGGGGGCTTTGCCTCTCGAAAGCTTATACAGGTTGAGTATCCCTTATCCGGACATCCGATATCCAGACTGATTCGAAAACCGGACCTACTGAGCCAGCATGCAGGCCCTCAGCAGCGCCACTGGTGGTTCAATATACACAAAATGATTGAAAATACTGTTTAAAAGATACTTAAAACATAAATGCACTTTGTGCTTAGACATGGGTCCAATCCCCAAGATATGCATTAAGTAAAGGTAAAGGTTCCCTGTGCAAGCACCGGGTCATTCCTGACCCATGAGGTGACGTCACATCCTGACGTTTCCAAGGCAGACTTTGTTTGTAAGGTGGTTTGCCAGTGCCTTCCCCAGTCATCTTCCCTTTACCCCCAGCAAGCTGGGTACTCATTTCACCGACCTCAGAAGGATGGAAGGCTGAGTCAACCTTGAGCCAGCTACCTGAAACCGACTTCTGTCGGGATCAAACTTAGGTTGTGAGCAGAGCTTTTGACTGCAGTACTGCAGCTTAACACTCTGAGCCACGGGGCTCCTAGGATAAGCATTATATATGTAAATATTCCAAAATACAGAAAGATCCGAAATACGGAACACTTCTGGTCCCAAGCAGTTCGGATAAGGGATACTCAATCTATATCCTGAAAATCTTAATGGTTTATAAGGGGCTACTAGACTCACATCTAACTGTTCTACTGCAGACCAATACAGCTTCCCTCTTAAGACTAATCCAGCATGTGACATAGCGTACTTTCCCCCCCCTTTAAATTGTATTTCGTATTCTGCTTTGAGACCCAAATTGGGGGGGGGGGAGAGAAGAGAGGTAAAATACTTAAATAACTCCAGCCTTGTTCAAGTTCAACTTCAGGTATTATTTGTGAGACCTACAGTGACAAACTCATGAGTTAAAAATGGATGCATAAGCATTGTGTGAATGCAATCGTCACTTCTGGAAGTTAGAATACAAAATAGAAATCTGGCATGAAGACTTACCGTCATAGGTTTTTGTTTCTTTCTCTGCTTCTTTGAGAGCCTGTAAAAAGAAAAGTGGGCATTAAGATGTCAATAATGCTTATGTTCATTTTTTGAGAATGTAACACTATTTTTTATTTAGGAAATTTTATGCCCCTAGACACCTACACGAGGTGGATTACAAGTAAAAATACCATAAAAATATTTAAACTTAAATATAAAAAACAAAACAAACTTCTAAAAATTCATCAGCAGTCATAAAAAAGCAGCATAAGTATATCCATAAAACAAATCTCGTAGCGATTTTTGAAAGATAGTACAAGTTGAGCGAAAATGTGCCAAGAAGACAAGACTATAGCAGAAATACTAGATAGGCATTACAATTCTAAATATAAAATCTAGAAATAATACGTTATAGCATAGTGCAAATAGAACAGAATGATTATACAAACTATCAAGATAACTATGTATTGTGATTTTAAGAACTGTTAAATACTAACCCTGGAAGAAGCCCAATCTGTGTGTGAATGGTTATGTATACAGTGTATGTTGTGTGTATGTTAAGTGTTAAAATTTAATAAAATGTATTATAAAAACAAGAGAAAATCTCAGGCTAGAAGCAGCCCTTAAACATCTAAAAAGATAATACTCCTCATTAAAAAGCCTGGCTAAAAATGAAATATTTTGGCCTTGCAGCTGGAAGACATTATGGTATGTACCAGATGATCCTTGACGGGAGGGCATTCCAAAGGCAAGGTGCCACCACTGAAAATGTCCTGCATCTACTTGCCATCTGCTTCACCTCTGAAGGCTGAGGCACAGAGAGTAGGTCTTGGGAGGCAGATTTTAACTGGTGGGCTGGACAGTGCAGGAGAAGATGGTTCTTCACATACCCTGGCCCCAAGCAATTTAAGGTAAAAGGTAAAGGTCCCCTGTGCAAGCACCGGGTCATTCCTGACCCATGGAGTGACATCACATCCTGACGTTTACTAGGCAGACTTTGTTTACGGGGTGGTTTGTCATTGCCTTCCCCAGTCATCTTCCCTTTACCCCCATCAAGCTGGGTCCTCATTTTACCGACCTCGGAAGGATGGAAGGCTGAGTCAACCTTGAGCCGGCTACCTGAAACCGACTTCCGTCGGGATCGAACTCAGGTCGTGAGCAGTGCTTGGACTGCAGAATTGCAGCTTACCACGGGGCTACTTCCAAGCCATTTAGGGCCTTAATGTGGTGGCTAGGCTGTTGTCCGGGTGAATTGTGTCACTCCCTGGCAACCCCTCTGGGCACAATTCCAAGAGCTGGCTCTTATTTTTAAGGTCCAAGCCATTTAGGGCCTTAAAAATAAGAGCCAGGACTTGGAATTGTGCCCAGAGGGGTAGCCGGGGAGTGACACAATCCACCCAGACAACAGCCTAGCCGCCACATTGTGGACCAACTGAAGCCTCCAAAGAGTTTTCTAAGGCAGCCCAACATAGACCATGTTACTGTACTCAAACCTGGATGCGATCAATGCATGGATTACTATGGCCATGTCTCTAGATTAGCTTAGGGCCGAGACACAGTTGATTGCACAGGTGAGCATTTGCTGCTAATTCAACCCCATATCCCTTTGCAGGCACCACCTATCCAAAAGTTCACATGTCTACAAGCACATGGGATACATCTGCCATGGAGCTACCACTGGCCACAGATCCCTGGCATGTTTTCATTGTGTCTTTATGGACACACAACTGCCCTTCAGAAGCATATGGATGTTCGCCATAGTCTGATGAGAATGCAGCACCGGCATGAGGAGCGTTCCCGGGGGCAGAGCTGACGTTAGTCAGCTTCCTAAGCCCCTCCGTCCCGGGAACGCCCCCTCCACCAACAGTGTGGCTGCGACAGGTTTTTCCTGCCGCAGCCTCGCTGTGTTTAAAGGCTTTTTTTAGCCTTTCAGCGGCAGGGAAATCGCTTTGGAGGCGGCGCGGAGGTGCCTCAGTTACACCGTCCCCGGCCACCACAAAGCTCAGGAATGAGCTGTTAGTCTTAATAAGCTGTCCTGTTTATTTGTGATGCAACAGATCAACTGTGCAACCCGATGCAGAGTTACTCCATTCTAAGCCCACTAAAATAAATGGCCTGCATCCTACCACCCTCCACTAAGCTAAGTTTGATACCGTCCACCGGCCTATCAAGCCTTCCACCAACTTGTGTCTCTTCTACCAACTGTTTAGACTGGAACTGCTAGATTCGAGTTCAGTAGCACTTTAGAGACCAACCAGATTTTCAGGGTATATAAAATTCTCTTCGTCAGATCTTCATATCTTAGACTGAAATTACTGTACATAGATTCGGCACTGCAGTTCAGCTTCCCCTCCGTAATGTGTTGCACAGTAATTCTGGGTCCTTTTCCCACTAATTTTTGCCTATCGCAATACATACTTTTGCTTGGGTATTTCTTCCTCCTCCTCCTCTTCTTTAGCTTCTAATCCATTCTCGTCAGCTGCAGCGAGAGAAAATCTTTCCTCTTCATCCTCCAGCTGCTGCCGCAATAAGGCGACCATCTCCCGATGCTTTTTGGATTTTTCGTGGTTCTTCATGCTGCAAAGAGTTGTCGAGACAAGCCATTCAATGAGATCAGCCTGGACTGAGCACGGGAGTAGCTGCACCGGGTTTATTCAGGGCAGGTGGCAATCTTGCTTAGAACCAAGCAAACGTGTACAGAAACGGGTGCAAAGTGATCACATCAAATGGCCAGCATTCAGATACTAAAACTTAAGTTTGCGTTGGACCCAAAAACTATGTTATTAAATATATCGCCAAGCAATATCCCAAAAATACATAGAGAACTATTCAAATACATGGTGACAGCAGCAAGAGTAATTTATGCAGCAAAATGGAAAGCAGAGAAATAACTTATTCATTAATTCAAAACTGGATAACAGAACTTGCAACCATGGCAAAATTGACATCTTTTATACGTAATAGACCAACTTTAGAATTTCAGAAAAAATGGAATGTGTAAAAATTATATAGTTAAAAATTAATAGAATTAAATCAAAATAGAATAAAAATGATTTATGTAATACAAGTTTTTTATAGAAAATATATTGTTAGATATGAAGATATATAGAGAACATAGAGTATTGTAATTCAAAGAGGTTAATTATTCAAATGCCCTGACCTGGATGGCCCAGGCTAGCCTGATCTTGTCAGATCTCAGAAGCTAAGCAGGGCCAGCCCTGGTTAGTATTTGGATGGGAGACCACCAAGGAATACCAGGGTTGCTGTGCAAAGGAAGGCACTGGCAAATCACCTCTGCTAGTCTGTTGCCTTGAAAACCCCAAAAGGGGTCGCCATAAGTCAGCTGCAACTTGACGGCCCTTTACACACACACAATTATTCAAATGTATTTTAAAAAATGTAAGCTCCACTTAAAATGTAATATCAGGATTGTTTATGTTTGTATGTTTATATGTTTGTTGTATATAGAAATAAAATATATTTTTTTTAAAAAGGCCAGTTTTCTAGGCTAAAACTCACGCTTTTTCAGTCTTAAAGAATTTGTCACAAGCAGCACAGTACAGATCATCATAATATTCAGCATCATCCGCCTCATCATTTAGTTTGTCTGGAAAACAAAAAGGAGACATCTGATGCAACGACACGGGAAAGATTCTTCGAGCCCAGTATAATTCATGTTAACTCAGAAGGAAGTCCCACCACGAATGCGAGCCAGTGTGGTGTAGAGGGTCAGACTAAAACACTGGAAGCCCAGGACCAAATCCCGCTGGGTGACCTTGGGCCAGTTACTCTCTCTTAGCTAAACCTCCCTCGCAGGGTCGTTGTGAAGATAAAATGGAAGCCATTCTCAGCTGCTTGGAGGAAGAGAGGGGATGAAAACATAATAGCTAGAGAGGGTTTACTCACAAGCAACTGCAGACTTAGTTGGCACTCCTATGTTACTGATGAGTAAATGACATTAAATTCTCAAGAATCAGCCTGGAATTCTGTGTATTTTGCTCCGTTTCAGCCTATTCCTTTGTCCCACGTGGCTTCTGCCCATGCAGTTTTCATGATCCCTAGTATAGCCTTTTCAGTGGTCCAAGGGAAACTTTTCCTGCTTGTATCTAACCCATCATATAAAGTGTGGACAAAGTTAGTCCAAAGCTAAACAACCTGCACTTGAAAAGACTGCATAAAACCGGAATAAATCCGTCTCTAAAGCTGTAGATTATCTTAAGTAGAAATTTTCACTATTCATTTCGAGTAACTTTCTTTAATTCCCCCTGTTCTTAGACCGAGGTCCTGAACAATAAAACCATAAAACTTAATTAAGACCCATCTCTAAAAACACCTCCCTTCGGCGCTTCTCTGCAGCCTCCAAAAAATGTGCAGCAAAATGAGCACATTTTGTGGGCCTCTGGTACTGGAGGGAGGGTCAGAATCCTCTAAGGAATTGAACCTTCTGCTCTGAAGTGGCTCAGGAAAATTTGAGTAACAGTGCAATCCTATGGATAGTTACTCCAGACTAAGCCAATTCATTTCAATGGGTTTAGACTGCAGTAACTCTGCATAGGTTTGTACTGTAAAACCTTGTCTTAAAAAGGCATTCTATGCATTCCAAAAGAGGAAATATTTTGTAGGGTTCCCTCCCCCTTACAGTGCTCTATAAGTCTCTAATTTTTCTGTGGGGAGAAACTAGAAAATAAATATTTCAGGAAAAAACACTGGAAGGGAAAATCCCCCACTGCAAATTCTTCCAGACCTTCACCCCTCTAACTGGAAGGCTGTCTGTACCTTCTTGTCCTTCTTTCAGCTCTTGGGATCCTCCTTCCTCCTCACTGTCTGATCCGTCGCCAAACTCCTTTTCATATTGGGCTTCCATCTGCTGCAGCTCTCGCTCGAGATCTGACATGGTAATCCAGCTCTGCTCTTTATACTGCTCAGCCAGCCTTTGAAGAGCAAACGGAAAGGGGGAATCTTTAGAACACACTTTATTCATTACATAAAACTCTTCATTTAGTAAACAGATGAGCCAATTCTTGTACGGAGCTGATGAAGGGGTAAAATTGTTCCTGGACTGTACCACTTCAAGTATGCAGCTGAGAGAACTGCATGACTGAAGCCTCCTCCATATTGTTTTTAAAGAAAAACCTTCCTGCATACAGAAGACTAGAAGTTTCAGAACAAACTCTAGGCTTTGCCTTGATATGTTAGTTTCATACATGGGAAGTATTGGTTTTCCCCCTCTGTGGGGCAACAGCCCAAACAGGACACCATTTCCCCACTTCACTTGTCAAGGATGCATTTTGTTTCATGTACGTCAAAGCAGACAAAGAGATTTCACAAAGGGACGTTAAGAACCTTAGAACATAAGAAGAGCCCTGCTGGATCAGACCCAAGGCCCATCTAGTCCAGCATTTTGCTTCAAAGTGGTCAACCAGCTGCCTCTAGGAAGCCCACAAACAGGATGACTGCAGCCGCATCCTCTCACCCCTGCATACTGCCTCTGGTACTGGAGGGAGTAGATATTTACACCATTCTGTCTGCCACAGAATCACAGATAACACGTTCAGATGGCAGGTTACCACTCTCTTCACCAAACCTTCCAGCCACCAAAGATGCTCACACACCTCTCGACTGTTTTGATGCAAAAGTTCAAAACTCACAGAACAGTGCAAAAGTGCAGAGATTGCTTGACTTCTGGCTATCAAAACTTTCAAGCACACAGCTCTCATGTTTACAAACTTATGCTTCCCCAAAGTGTCCACAGGACGGCAGGGCACTGGAGCAAACCCTGTACTTTCCCCGAGACCATTCAAGCTACCTGTTTTAGGTAGATGTAGTATGGAAAGGGAGCGTACAGCCATCATCTGAACAATATTTATGGCTGTTTCTGTTCCACTGCAGGGCACAGTGCCTGGGCATGTGAACACATGTGAAAGGGAGTGCATGAGAATATATGCATGACCGCCACACTGGTGCGAGAGCACCACCCATACTCATGTGTCAGCACTATGGCCTTAGTAACACAACTACAGCCTCTTAGCGCTGCAACATAGAATGAAATGCAGCTATTGGCTCTCAGAAAAAAGAAAATCATGAATAACCACCATAATCCCTGCCAAACAGCAGAATCACGCTATAGCTCTGTACACATTAAACTGAATGCACATACAATCTGTCTACAGGATGCAGTGGATTTTAATTTGTATGAGGGTCGAGTAATTCTCACATTACTTTCAACGCACACACAGCTGAACGTCCCCCATATTTATCCAAGTACTGATCTCCAATGAGAGGATATGATCACCATCTTCAAGTACTTGAAGGGCTGTCATATAGAGGAGGGCGCCGAGTTGTTTTCTGTTGCCCAAGAAGGTCGGACCAGAACCAACGGGTTGAAATTAAATCAAAAGAGTTTCCGTCTAGACATTAGGAAGACTTTTCTAACAGAGCGGTTCCTCAGTGGAACAGGCTTCCTCGGGAGGTGGTGAGCTCTCCTTCCATGGAGGTTTTTAAGAAGAGGTTAGAAGAGCAATGCTGATTCTATAACCATAGGCAGATCATGAGAGGGAGGGCACCTTGGCCATCTTCTGGGCATGGAGTATGGGTCACTGGGGGTGGTGGGGAGGTAGTTGTTCAGGGGATTGGACTAGATGACCCCTTCCAACTCTATGATTCTATCATTCTATGATTTTTGAAGTCAACACATGTTGGCTTTCTCATGTAAACAGATGTACATATGTTCAAAGTAACGTGTGAACAGGCCTTGTGTCTTTCCTCTGGGGGAATAAAAACATCTGCCCCTCGTTTTTTTCATACTTGGCTTGCTTTAGTTTCTGCTGCCTGCGGAGCTCTTCCACCTTCTTGGCCTTCTCTGCGTTCTGCTCTTCCAGAAGCTTCCGGTGGGCCTGGATTCGCCTGTCCCGCTTTCGGATGAAGGCAACCAGTTCGCGGACCATCTCGTTCCTTTCCTTCCGGGCTTTGTCACGGGTTTTCTTGTTCTCTTTCTCCATCGCCCGCTTCTCCCAGCGGTTCGACGCCTGCCGCGTGTCATACTCTTCCTTCCAGGCAAAGTTCTTCCGAGTGCAAAAACTTTGCCAGTGAGCGTAAAAGCAGTGGACTACCTGATCAGAAAGAACAAGGACATGAAGAGAAACCATCCAACACAAGACAGCTAAGTACAGCACAGAGGTTAGTGTGTCAGATTAGGATCTGTGAGACCCAAGTTCAAATCCATACTCTGCCATGGAATCTTGCTGGATGACCTTGGGCCAGTCACACACTCTGCCTAGCCCACCTCACAGGGTGGTGGTTGTGATAAAAACATCACATAATTATCTGTTAAGCAGAAAGCTAAGGGCTACAAAGCAAGCACACACTTCATAGAGCTCAGCAGTCAATCTGGTCTATGTTGAGTTTATCTGCATACTATCCTACACTACAGACAACCCCAATATGGGGTAGTGGCTAGTCTTTGAATCCAAGTACTCCCAGAAGATGACCTAAACGGTCATTACCTCTAAGCCTAATGCCTACCTCGCAACAATGTTGAGGGAAAACCCTATAGATAGGTACACCACCCTGGGCTTTCTGTAAAATAAATAATAAATCCACATTTGCTTCAGACATGACTGTACCAAGAAATTATGAATGTGAACTTTGAATACAAGCTTATTCTTAATTCACCACATCGATACTTTGCCCTTACTCCCCTGGGCACCTTACGTGGGACTATCCCATTTGATCTTCAAAACAACCCTGAACTGTAAAGATAGTGAGTTGTGGGGAAATGTCGCTTAACAAAGGGGGTGATTTACACTGACACCCCGCCCCCAGCTGCAGGCGGCCTCTGACTCCCCAATCACGCTTTTCCTGGATGTTCCCTGTCCCCAGGAACAGTGTTCTGAGGATCATTTTCAGCTGACGTTTGAAGGGGGAGGCGAGGAAGTCCCACAGCACTGCCTGAAATCTCTTCTGTCAGCAGAAACTTACGGTGGAACATCCCAGTCAGTGGCTGGTCCCAGATCACTCAACGAGGATTCATGTCAGTGTCACTTGGGTCCAAGTTTACCCAATATACCACACCGGCCCACAATGTCCATTCTAACTCTCAGCTGCAGGATGGAGAATTTCAATAGCAACTTTCCCCCTGTACTGGGGTGTTTACTTTACTTGCCTCATTGAGGTTGCAATCCTACACACGTAAAGCCCTGCAGCATAGCACATGCACTGGTGTTAACATAATTCCGTCACATACATTGTATAACAAGGATGACGTAAGTGGAACGGGGCCCTAAGGAACTGCCCCCCAACGCAAGCGGCTACCAGAGAAGAAGAACTCTGAGTTGCCAGAGATTTAGTTGCTCCCTGGTAGCAAAAATGTGTGGCACCTACAGCTAGTCACAATTTGCACAGCTGTTCTAGGCAAGGTGAGTCTCCTGGCAGGATACTTCCCTTTTACACCCACTCTGCTTCTAGCAGGAAGCACGTTGACCTTTTTAAGCAGAAAGAGGTACATGCCTGAGACATTGAACTTCAGACCCCCTCAACTCTAATCTTCCTATATCTGCATACTCCTTGGAGTGGTCGTCTGCTTGAAGGCTGACCCCCTAAGAGGTTTGGGGTCAGGCATTCTAACCCTACACATCCCCTCGACTTACAATCCCACTGGTTTTGGGTAAACATGCATTAGAGCTGGCCGCGTCTCACACCAATCCATCCCCCCTTATCCTTTTCATTAAATCTGTAATAATTTTCGTTACATCGGGGAATTCTAGACATATTTTTATTTTGTTTATTTTTTATTTTACAAAATTTCATCCCACCTTTCTGCCCTCACAAGGGCCACCAAGACAGCTAACAAATTAAAACATACATATATGAGTTCATTCTAATAATCCCTGCTAAACAAAGGAGTTCTTTAGCAGCCTTCAGGGGGAAACGGAACTACGCACCAGTCCTTGAAAACTGTCCAGCAAATCAATTTGTAGCTTACCGTGTCATAGTCACTCTGAGAGTCTCCAAAACTTGGAAATTCTTCAGCATCTTCCTCAGGCATGGATTCCATTTCTTCTTTTGCAATCATTTCAAAGACGTGACGATACACTGCATAGAAACCCTGAAAATAAAACATGTACATTTACCCACAAAGAAAACAAGGTTCATTATATGCACAGAGCACCAGCATTGTTTAGTGGTTACAACAGTCGGACTAGGAACCCAGGGAGACCCAGGGTCAAACCCTGCCACCGAACCTCGCTGGGTGAACTTAGGCCTCTCAGCCTACCTTACAAGATGGTTGTGGTGAGAATAAAGTAGTAGAGAGGAGAGTGATGTTGAGCCACTTTGAAGATGCCCCAGAAGATCGGACCAGAACCAACGGGTTGAAATTAAATCAGAAGAGTTTCCATCTAGGCATTAGGAAGAATTTTCTAACAGTTAGAGCAGTTCCTCAGTGGAACAGGCTTCCTCGGGAGGTGGTGAGCTCTCCTTCCCTGGAGGTTTTTAAGCAGAGGCTAGATGTCCATCTGTCAGCAATGCTGATTCTATGAACTTAGGCAGTTTATGAGAGGGAGGGCATCTTGGTCATCTTCTGGGCATGGCATAGGGGTCACTGGGTGTGTGTGTGGGGGAGGTAGTTGTGAATTTCCTGCATTGTGCAGGGGGTTGGACTAGATGACCCTGGTGGTCCCTTCTAACGCTATGATTCTATCCAGTGAGCAGCCTTCAACCCACTCACCAAACAGCAAAATAAGTGCATTTGTCCAAACGGAAAGAACGACAACTGAGTTTTGCTCACGTATGGGCGAAGTGAGGGTTGAATGTGGGTTCAGAACAAGCTTTCCTTCAGATCCAAGTCGCCTTGAGACCCGAAAGCTCTTCCCTTGACATGTATCCTATAAAGTGGCTTGTTTGTTTGAAATACCTGCAGTCATCTCCTCTGCAATGCCCTGCCCTTCAGCCGTGGCACGCTTTAGAAATCAAGATGGCACAGGGTGAACCGTGAGGGGATGGAGTGTGGAGGGACTTGCAAATGAATCTGCACAAGTCCAGAACACTTTCCCGCTAGCCGAACTGCCCATACATAGAGCCCTCCGTGGCATGCTGACCGCTTGAAAACAGCAACACTTCTTCTCCCCAACCAGCCCTGTCTGGTCTCCTGAAGGTGGCTTTTATTCACCCCAGGCAAACTACTCTCAAATATACTGCTCTAGAGGATTTTTTTGAGTCCTGCCTCTTTGCCAACTCTACCACTGTATAATTTCTGCTCCCCTTTCCTGTTTTTGGAGCGGGGTGGGGGATTCCGAGTTACCTTTTCATCATCTCCATAGCCAGAGTAACAGGTCACAGTGAAGAAGCGGAGGATATCTACACTGTCGTCCTGATACTCTCCGTCAACCCCGCCTTTTAACAGAGCTTCTCTGTGATTGTCGTACCTAAGAAGGGACCAAAAAAAATAAAAATAAAACAATACAGCCTGGGATTATGGGAGCTTTTCAATACACAGAGAGTTGCAGAGATCTATGAATGTCAAGCACCAGCAATGCATTCCTAATCAGAACTGCACCCTTCTAAATCCATCGAAATTAAAGGATTTAGAAGGATGTAACTGTTTAGGATTGCACTCCAGGTCACATTAATAAGCTTCTGGGTTGCTGCCGCCGAGCCACAATCTACACTCAAGTCAACGGGACTACTTCAGTGTAAATAGCCCCAAATGGCAGTCAAACATTAAGATGAATCTTGGAAGAGGAAACTCAAGGCCAGAAGTCTGAACCTGTTCGAGTTCTTGGATCTTACCCTCCTTGCCTTTTCTTTGTATTAATTCATATGTGTTTAGGAGGGGGGAGAAAAGAAAGCAAAACTTTACAATTCTATATATTTATCAGCAACATAGTTATCCATGAATGAGTCACCTTCAGGTTAGACTCCTGCAATGCACTTTTTGTGGGGCTGCCTTTGAAGGCAGTCCAATCAATGCAGTCCAATCAATACAATCCTAAATGCAGCAGCAAGGCTTTTGAGAACATGTTTTTGCCAACTCTGCTTGGCTGCTTCTGGGCCCACAATTCAAAGTGCTGGTCCTGACCTTTAAAGAACTAAATGGGCTAGGAGAAGGGTACCTAAAGGAATACTAACTCCCACTGGAACACTTGCGATCCCCATCTGAGGCCCTGATCCATGTGCATTTACCTTCAGACGTGAGAAAGGTGGTTAAATAAAGAGAGGCCTTTTCTGGTGTGACCCCTTCCCTATGGAATGCCGCCCCCACAAACTTCCACCTGGCGCCGAATCTCATGCCCTTCTAGCACCATGTTATGGCTTTTCATTTTGATGGGTGTGGTTAGAAGGTTAGCTGTGTGCATTTTGGCGCTTTTTGCTATTGCCTTTGCTGTCTTCTGACGTTTATTTACTCTTGGTGTTGCAAATCAAATTTGTAAGGTTCTTATTTGTTTCTTGCAGCTCTCAACCGATTGTAATAATTTTAATTACCTGCTGAGGATCTTTTAGAGCCCCCCATTTTGTTATTTGTTCTTATGAAATTTTATTTTATACTGAATTTTATTGGAATTTTATTATTATATTGTACTGCTGGAGATCCCCTTGGAATGTTATTATATAACTCTATTGGCCTTCAGTCTCCAAGACCTGAGCAAGGCTGTCAATGATAGGATGGTTTGGAGATCATTAATCATAGGTCATTAATCACAGGGTTGCCATAAGTTGGAAGCAACCTGATGACACATAACACATAACCTGATGACACATAACACACATATATAAGTATATTACATAAATAGCGTCTCAGAGTTCAAGCTATGAACTAGAAGCCTTGGGATCAAATCCCCATTCTGCCAGGATCTCCATAAGTAAGAAATCACTCGAGCTCACCCTCCTTCTCCAAATCGAGAACGGCAATGTCCTGCCTTGCAGAACGGTTATAAGGACTGCAGAGATGATTTATACAAAACACTTTGCCTTGCGGTCTATGACATGTGAGCACTGCCCTAGCTTCCCATTCCCACTGCAACTTGCCATGTCCCCAAAACACTTCTCCGGGGGGGGGGGGGGGGGTGTCAGTATATCCTTCCCGCTCAGCAACAGCATTGGGTGTGAATAGTTACAATCTGCCCTCTCCTTTTCCACGAGTGGAAATGCCTTCCATTCGCAGAAAAAGCAATCAAGATCTAAGCCTGGGACTATGCTAACGAGCAACACAAGTGTTCTTCGTTTTATTTTGAGGGCATTGAGGGCAGTGGCTCAGTGGTAGAGCATCTGCTTGGCAGATGAGAAAAAACCTCTGCCTGAGACCCTGGAGAGTCCCTGCCGGTCTGAGCAGACAATACTGACTTTGATGGACCCAGGGTCTGATTCAGTATCAGGCAGCTTTGTGTGTCCACGCATTCAATAACGTGCAGGGCGAGGGACTCCGTCAAAACTGTAGCCAGCTAGAGGGGGAAATAAAGGCCTCCTTAACTTACCAGGCTCTCTCTTGAGGGTCACTTAGCACATCATACGCCGCTTGGATCAACTTGAACTGCTCTGCAGCCTCCTCAGCCTTTTCTAGGTTCTTATCTGCAAAGACACAGCAGCAGAATTTAAACGACAGGGACAAGTCAGAGACACACGCCCAGACTTCAGCGTGGGCACCAAGAGCCTCGGCATCAAAGTACACTCGAGAGGGCGAGGGGGAAACTTGCTGGTGTAGCCCAAGGAGGTACAAAATAGCCATATTACATGGAACAAATTGATAGTTATTAGAACCGTGTGATACCATGAACTCCTCAGAGGAAGCCAGCGTGGTGTAGAGGTTAAGAGCGGTGGCTTGGAGTGGTGAACTCTGATCTGGAGAACTGGGTTTGATTCCCCACTCCTCCACATGAGCAGCAGAGGCTAATCTGGAGGACTGGATTTGTTTCCCCACTCCTACACATGAAGCCAGCTGGGTGACCTTGGGCTAGTCACAGTCTCTCAGTCCCTCCTACCTCACAGGGTGTCTGTTGTGGGGAGGAGAAGGGAAGGTGATTGTAAGCCAATTTGATTCTTCCTTAAGTGGCGAGAAAGTCATATAAAAAGGCATATAAAAAACCAACTTCTTATTCAATGTAGTAAATAATACACTGTTAAGATTATTCAATTGTTTTATTTGCAAACGCAAGCACCATTTCAATGCAAATAAAAGAGCTGGGGATAGAATTTCCCCCCCATGCATCCCCCATACTGAAAAACCCATACAGACTGAACGGATCACACGTAAATGCCCACAACCCACTACACCAAGGTTGTAGTAGCAGGGGGGGGGGGGAGGCAAAATCCGGTGATGTTTAATTGAAGCGTAGTTCATGAAACTGGATTTTGTAGGATCCTTCTTTAAAAAACACTCAGCTTTAGTCTCTTGATGGTAAATTTTAAGGCAACCTAAATATTTTTGTTCTTCCATAATATATTCCAGAATAAAGAATCCCAAAGTCACAAGATAGACAGAGCCCACATGAGCACACTCAAACACATAATCCCACCTCCCAAAATCCTACATAAAATGTACTGCACAGTTATTGGCTTAGAATCAGGAGATCTGCAGTGAGAGGGGGGAAATCAGCAAAAATCTCCCCCTCTTTCATCTGCAGAAATCCTCCAAGGAATCCAAGGCCTTGTTGCTGTTCACTATAAATCTGCTTTACGTTTCCACTGGTGGCAGTTCCCAATGATTCTTTCTCCCTAACCCTGCTGAAATTTATAGAAGCCTAATGTTTTATTATCTGTTCATTTGCAGCCTCCTCCAGTAGTTTATTTTATTTATTTTCTTCTTTAAAGCATTTCTATGCAGCCTTTCCATCCCAAAGCAGCAAAGCATCACACACAAAAATGGTTTGTAAAATTGGGTGATTACTAATTTTGTTGGCCCTGGTTGTAAACATCTACTCTGTATGGTCAGTTTCTGTTTTACCTGTTTTATCTGGCAGATTAGCAGCATATTAAATTTATTTATTTATTTACAGAAACGGTAAAAAGTAAAAATCGTGTGACATTTCCATTAGCCTGCCGCCAAGGCCCGCTTGCAATTCCTAAATGCTGCCTAGCAAAAAGCACGGTAATGATAAAACATTAACAGTAATAATACAACATTAACAGTAATGATAAAACATTAAATGGTATGGATGTAATGATAAACAGCAACAACACCAGCGGTCAGAGTTTCAAATTAGGCCCTAGGAGTCTCTAGTTCGACTCTCCACTCAGCCACAGAACTCACCAGCCTTGGTCCTAACCTACCTCACAGGGTTGTTGTGATGGTAAGATGTGGAAGGGAAAACTATGGGTGAGATCCAGCCAGGTTTTTCACTCCATCTTGCCTAATTCTCTTCTTTAGTACAGTCCCTATCTTACGTGGCTTTTGTCTATGCAGGTCCCCTGATGCCCAGGATAGGCTTTTTGGTGGTCAAAGGGGACCCTTTTGTCCCTCTTTTAACCAGCAGAAAAGGTGGCTGGGTGCGACCTTGTGTTTGCTGCCCAGAGTTGAACACATGAACATGAACACATGAAGCTGCCTGATACTGAATCAGCCCCTTGGTCCATCAAAGTCAGTATTGTCTACTCAGACTGGCAGCGGCTCTCCAGGGTCCCAGGTAGAGGTCATTCACATCACTTCTTTGCCTAGTCCCTTTAACTGGAGATGCCGGGGATTGAACCTGGGACCTTCTGCATGCCAAGCAGATGCTCTACCACTGAGCAACAGCCCCTCCCTAAAGTTCCTTGGAGTAGGGGCATGATAAAAGCATCTTGATAGACAGAAAGAGCTTAGAGCACAAGAGTTTCAGAGAAGACGGCGGCCAGTTGCTGTGCCAGCCATTACTGTGAATAGCTTTAGAACACTGGTTCCCAACCAGGGGTCCGTGGACCCCCAGGGGTCCACGAGAACTAAATTAAGGTCCGTGAAACAAAGTTATAAACCCATAATAAATTAATATTTTCAATTATAAGTTCTCTATTATAAAAATATATATTCAAAAATTATTCTAAGTTTAATGTTTAACTAACAGTTATGATTAAAGTTTATTTTCAAATTCTTGGAATTTTTATTTTGAACCTTGGGTTCCCTGCACTGAACAAAAAAGTCCTAGTGGTCCCTGGTCAAAAAAAGGTTGGGAACCACTGCTTTAGAAGGATGTCAAAGGCGCTCCTCAAAACCACATTCCACAGGCTCCGTGTCATCACAACTTGCTGCTAGCAGTCGCTACTATGACCTGGACTGGAACAATTCATTCCCCAGCTGTGTAGACACCCTTCCTGAGAAGCCAATACACAGCATCACATGCTCCATTAAGAATGTTCACAACTTTTTAAGAACTTACAAGTCACACCGCTAGTAAACTGGCAATCCTCTAGATGTCTAGAAAACATCCTTTTTCTGAATGATTTTGTGATTTGGACACTGTTTGGCATTTTTTAAAAACTGATTGTAAAAAGTAAGATATCGCCAGAAAAAGAATAGTTGGTATTTATACCCACTTTTCTCTACCTTTAATCACCTTCCCTTCCCCTTCTCACAACGAACACCTTGTGAGGTAGGTGGGGCTGAGAGAGTTCAGAGAGATCAGCCCAAGGTCACCCAGCAGGCTTCATGTGTAGGAGTGGAGAAACCAACCCAGTTCACCAGATTAACCACTAGACCACTCTGGATCACAGTATACATCCAGAAGTGGAGACCTGTCCTAAAGCAAGAAATAGTTGCAAAGCTATTGGCTGATCTAAATGTAACCCTTGATGTACCAAAAAAAATATCTATGGCTTTTAATTATACTTCCTTTTAACTGTATACCTTAGATTTTGCGTTTCTGTATCATCGAATTTATTGAATTGGTTCGCTTATGACCTGTTGGTCTGCAAGCATAAAGAACCCTTCCCCTTCTCTAGACAGAGATCAAAAGTTTTGAAGGACTTCGTGTAATGTATTCATGGCTACTAGTTAAAATGGATACTAGTCAAGATGCATACCTATTCTCTTCAGGATCAGAGGAGCATGCTTATTATATTAAGTGCTATAGAACACAGGCAGGACACAGGCAGGACAATGGTGCTGCAGTCGTCTTGTCTGTGGGCTTCCTAGAGGCACCTGGTTGGCCACTGTGTGAACAGACTGCTGGACTTAATGGGCCTGGTCTGATCCAGCAGGGCCTTTCTTATGTTCTTATGAACGTGATACCTGAAGGATGCCCTGATCTTTATGCACTTTCAGGCAGGTTCTCAAGCCAGATAAACTGCCAGACTTAGAATGTCAAAACAACTGGATGAAGTAAGGGTAAACCCCTGGATTAAGTAATGGTAAACCTACCCGTTCTACAGGTCAAGCAATTAATTCACGCGATCCCTTCTTCCTACTCTGGGAAATTGTTGGTGATATCATCTAATTCCCCACTAATTCTCTCCCACTCTCTTGCCCCAAGTGGGAAGAGGATCGGGAAGCAAAGAAGGGGTCTACAATTCAGGACACAGAGGCTATTTATGCATGGGAGGTTTTGCCTTGGATGTGCCGCTCTCTAGATGCACATTTTCCCCATCTAAATTCTCAAAACTCAACAATAAGCCCCCATGCAGAGTTTTGAGAATTTGGATGGGAAAAATGTGC
This sequence comes from Euleptes europaea, assembly GCF_029931775.1. Lineage (NCBI taxonomy): Eukaryota > Metazoa > Chordata > Lepidosauria > Squamata > Sphaerodactylidae > Euleptes > Euleptes europaea. The sequence continues at coordinate 105,918,878 of NC_079315.1, forward strand.
ATCTGTGTGTGTTAAGTGCCGTCAAGTCGCTTCCGACTCATGGCGACCCTATGAATCAATGTCCTCCAAATGTCCTACCTTTGACATGACGGCCATGCTCAGATCTTGCAAACTGAGGGCTGTGGCTTCTAGAGAGTACTTCTGGAGAGTGCATCTAGAGAGCAGCAAATCCAAAGCAAAACCTCCCATGTATAAATTGGGAATAAATTGGACTAAAACCAATAAAATGCATTTAAACAGAGATAAATGTAAAGTTCTGCATTTAGGTAGGAAAAATCAAATGCAAAATTATAGGATGGGGGAGACTTGTCTTAGCAGTAGTGTGTGCAAAAAGGATCTTGGGGTCTTAGTAGACCAAACACTGAACATGAGTCAGCAGTGTGACGCAGTAGCTAAAAAGGCAAACGCGATCTTGGGGTGCATTAACAGAAGTATAGTGTCCAGATCATGTGAAGTGATGGTATCACTTTACTGTGCTCTGGTTAGACCTCACCTAGAGTACTGTGTTCAGTTTTGGGCACCGCAATTCAAGAAGGATGTAGACAAGCTGGAACAGGTCCAGAGGAGGGCAACAAAGATGGTTGAGGGGTCTGGAGACCAAGTCCTATGAGGAAAGGTTGAAGGAGCTGGGCATGTTTAGCCTGAAGAGGAGAAGACTGAGGGGTGTTATGATCACCATCTTCAAGTACTTGAAGGGCTGTCCTATGGAGGAGGGTGCCGAGTTGTTTTCTGTTGCCCCAGAAGGTCGGACCAGAACCAACGGGTTGAAATGAAATCAAAAGAGTTTCCGTCTAGACCAGTGGTTCCCAACCTTTTTTTGACCAGGGACCACTAGGACTTTTTTGTTCGGTGCAGGGACCCCAAGGTTCAAAATAAAAATTCCGAGAATTTGAAAATAAACTTTAATCATAACTGTTAGTTAAACATTAAACTTAGAATAATATTTGAATATATATATATATATATATATATATATATTTATAATAGAGAACTTTTAATTGAAAATATTAATTTATTATGGGTTTATAACTTGGTTTCGCAGACCGTAATTTAGTTCTCGCGGACCCCCGGTTGGGAACCAGTGGTCTAGACATTAGGAAGGATTTTCTAACAGTCAGAGCGGTTCCTCGGTGGAACAGGCTTCCTCGGGAGGTGGTGAGCTCTCCTTCCCTGGAGGTTTTTAAGCAGAGGCTGGACGGCCATCTGTCAGAAAGGCTGATTCTGTGACCTTGGGCAGTTCACGAGAGGGAGGGCATCTTGGGGGGGGGAGGTAGTTGTGCGTGTCCTGCATTGGGCAAGGGATTGGACTAGATGACCCTGGTGGTCCCAGGGTCTGTGATTCGATGATTCTATTCTATGATTTCTAAGTGGCTAGAATAAAAAGAGCCCGAAAAGCAACTCTGGGGTGTGTGTGTGTGTGGGGTGGTGAATGCTCCTTCCCTGGAGGTTTTTAAGCAGAGGCTGGGTGGCCATCTGTCAGCAACGCTGATTCTATGACCTTGGGCAGTTCACGAGAGGGAGGGCATGCTGGCCATCTTCTGGGCACGGAGTAGGGGGTCAATGGGGTGTGTGGGGGAGGCAGCTGTGCGTGTCCTGCATTGGGCAAGGGGTTGGACTAGATGACCCTGGTGGTCCCAGGGTCTGTGAGTCGATGATTCTATTCTATGATTTCTAAGTGGCCAGAATAAAAAGAGCCCGAAAAGCAACTCTGGGGTGTGTGTGTGTGTGTGTGTGGGGTGGTGAATGCTCCTTCCCTGGAGGTTTTTAAGCAGAGGCTGGGTGGCCATCTGTCAGCAACGCTGATTCTATGACCTTGGGCAGTTCACGAGAGGGAGGGCATGCTGGCCATCTTCTGGGCACGGAGTAGGGGGTCACTGGGGTGTGTGGGGGAGGCAGTTGTGCGTGTCCTGCATTGGGCAAGGGGTTGGACTAGATGACTCTGGTGGTCCCAGGGTCTGTGAGTCGATGATTCTATTCTATGATTTCTAAGTGGCCAGAATAAAAAGAGCCCGAAAAGCAACTCGGGGGTGGGTGTGTGTGTGTGTGGGGTGGTGAATGTTCCTTCCCTGGAGGTTTTTAAGCAGAGGCTGGGTGGCCATCTGTCAGCAACGCTGATTCTATGACCTTGGGCAGTTCACGAGAGGGAGGGCATGCTGGCCATCTTCTGGGCACGGAGTAGGGGGTCACTGGGGTGTGTGGGGGAGGCAGTTGTGCGTGTCCTGCATTGGGCAAGGGGTTGGACTAGATGACCCTGGTGGTCCCAGGGTCTGTGAGTCGATGATTCTAGTCTATGCTTCTAAGTGGCCAGAATAAAAAGAGCCCGAAAAGCAACTCTGGGGTGTGTGTGTGTGTGTGTGTGTGGGATGGTGAATGCTCCTTCCCTGGAGGTTTTTAAGCAGAGGCTGGGTGGCCATCTGTCAGCAACGCTGATTCTATGACCTTGGGCAGTTCACGAGAGGGAGGGCATGCTGGCCATCTTCTGGGCACGGAGTAGGGGGTCACTGGGGTGTGTGGGGGAGGCAGCTGTGCATGTCCTGCATTGGGCAAGGGGTTGGACTAGATGACCCTGGTGGTCCCAGGGTCTGTGAGTCGATGATTCTATTCTATGATTTCTAAGTGGCCAGAATAAAAAGAGCCCGAAAAGTAACTCGGGGGTGTGTGTGTGTGTGGGGTGGTGAATGCTCCTTCCCTGGAGGTTTTTAAGCAGAGGCTGGGTGGCCATCTGTCAGCAACGCTGATTCTATGACCTTGGGCAGTTCACGAGAGGGAGGGCATGCTGGCCATCTTCTGGGCACGGAGTAGGGGGTCACTGGGGTGTGTGGGGGAGGCAGCTGTGCATGTCCTGCATTGGGCAAGGGGTTGGACTAGATGACCCTGGTGGTCCCAGGGTCTGTGATTCGATGATTCTATTCTATGATTTCTAAGTGGCCAGAATAAAAAGAGCCCGAAAAGTAACTCGGGGGTGTGTGTGTGTGTGGGGTGGTGAATGCTCCTTCCCTGGAGGTTTTTAAGCAGAGGCTGGGTGGCCATCTGTCAGCAACGCTGATTCTATGACCTTGGGCAGTTCACGAGAGGGAGGGCATGCTGGCCATCTTCTGGGCACGGAGTAGGGGGTCACTGGGGTGTGTGGGGGAGGCAGTAGTGAGTTCCCTGCATTGGGCAAGGGGTTGGACTAGATGACCCTGGTGGTCCCAGGGTCTGTGAGTCGATGATTCTATTCTATGATTTCTAAGTGGCCAGAATAAAAAGAGCCCGAAAAGCAACTCGGGGGTGGGTGTGTGTGTGTGTGGGGTGGTGAATGTTCCTTCCCTGGAGGTTTTTAAGCAGAGGCTGGGTGGCCATCTGTCAGCAACGCTGATTCTATGACCTTGGGCAGTTCACGAGAGGGAGGGCATGCTGGCCATCTTCTGGGCACGGAGTAGGGGGTCACTGGGGTGTGTGGGGGAGGCAGTAGTGCGTGTCCTGCATTGGGCAAGGGGTTGGACTAGATGACCCTGGTGGTCCCAGGGTCTGTGAGTCGATGATTCTATTCTATGATTTCTAAGTGGCCAGAATAAAAAGAGCCCGAAAAGCAACTCGGGGGTGGGTGGGTGTGTGTGTGGGGTGGTGAATGTTCCTTCCCTGGAGGTTTTTAAGCAGAGGCTGGGTGGCCATCTGTCAGCAACGCTGATTCTATGACCTTGGGCAGTTCACGAGAGGGAGGGCATGCTGGCCATCTTCTGGGCACGGAGTAGGGGGTCACTGGGGTGTGTGGGGGAGGCAGTTGTGCGTGTCCTGCATTGGGCAAGGGGTTGGACTAGATGACCCTGGTGGTCCCAGGGTCTGTGAGTCGATGATTCTAGTCTATGCTTCTAAGTGGCCAGAATAAAAAGAGCCCGAAAAGCAACTCGGGGGTGGGGGGGGTGGGGGGGGGTGGGGGGTGTTGGGATCAGCCCTCCGCCCCTTCTGCTCGCCCGGCAGAGCCCGGCCCCGAGTGAGAAGGGAGTCCCCCCAGGGCTCGCCCAGGCCCGGCTCCTACCTGGGTGCCAACGCAGCGCCAGCCTCCGGTAGGCTCGCTTCAGCTCTTCCTCGGCCGCGTCGCGCTTCACGCCCAGCACCTCGTAGTGGCACTTCATCCCGAGCGCCCCTCGGCCCTCCTCGGCCGGCCCCCGCGTGGCCAGGGCAGCCGCAGCCGGCGAGGGGAGGGAGGGAGGCGAGCAGGCCGGCCGGAAGGAGCCATGCAGGGGGAGGAGGCGGAGCCGCGGGGAGCGCGCGCCCTCGCGCCGCCGGAGGGAATCCCCCCCGACGTCATAGAAGGCCGGCGACGCCAACGTTCCAAAGCGCCGCCTCCGCCTTTGATGGGATGGAACGCCCAAAGGGGGCGGGGAGGAGGGCTACTGAGAGTTCTGAGAGCCGGGTCTAGCCCAAGGCCACCCAGCTGGCCTCACGGGGAGGAGTGGGGGAACCAACCCGGCTCACCAGATTAGCCTCCGCCGCTCCTAACCACTACACCAGGGGTGGGGAATGTCAGGCCCGGGGGCCGTATAAGGCCCGCAAAATCATTTGGTCTGGCCCTTTGTGGGTCCTGGCAGATCTCTAGCTCAGAAGGATCTAAGACTGGCGATCCGCCCCCTCCCACGGACAGGAATAGCCTCTATTCAAGGCGGATGTGAGTTTGTTTTGCTGAGAAAAGGAACCTTTTCCCCCCTCTTAGCTATGGCGCTGCTAGGACCACCCAGCAAACTGTGTCTTATGTTTGCTGCCCTGCCTGAATCTCTTGGGCCAGGCTGGGAACTCTACGTGGCAGACACTCGGAGCCGTCTCCGGTCGTGCCTTTTGGCTAAATATTTGACCAAATATAGCAGACTAATTTTTAAGTTGATAATTTTGTATGGCCTGCGGATGATGTTATAAATATCTTGATGGCCCTTGGCAGAAAAACCCCTGCACTACACCATGCTGACATTCTTCCCCTGGAGAAAATGAAACAGCTGCTTTGGAAGGGGGACTCTAAGGCCTTGCACTCCTGTAATCCACAGGCTTTACCCCCAAATCTCCAGGAGTTTCTAAACCTGGAGCTGGTAACCCTACCCCCTCCCATCCTCCACAGGTGCCCAGGGGAGGCCTGGCAACCATAGTTTCATGTCTAGGATTTGAGGATCCCATTAGATGAATGATCTAGGGCTAGGGTCCCCAACTTGGTGCCCGTGTGTGCCATGTAGGGTTGCCAACCTCCAGGTATTGAGTACAGGAGAGGCTGGTATATACAAATAAACACAGCTAGTGTATAACAACCCTGACCTGGATGGCGCAGGCTAGCCTGATCTCGTCAGATCTCAGAAGCTAAGCAGGGTCAGCCCTGGTTAGTATTTGGATGGGAGACCACCAAGGAAGACCAGGGTTGCTGTGCAGAGGAAGGCACTGGCAAACCACCTCTGTTAGTCTCTTGCCATGGAACCCCCCCAAAAAAGGGGTCGCCATAAGTCGGCTGTGACTTGACGGCACTTTACACACAGTGTATAACAAGGTGCATTAAATTACAAACAACAATGACAAGAACAAAGAACTATGTACAATACTCTATGAATAGTCCACTAAGTGTACAAATATCAAGAACAAAGAACTATGTACAATACTCTATGAATAGTCCACTAAGGGTACAAATATCACAAGTTCAAAAACATGTGAGTAGGGAGGAAGGTTTTGCCTTGGATTTGCCACTCTGTAGATGCACAAAGGCCCTGACCTGGATGGCCCAGGCTAGCCTGATCTTGTCAGATCTCGGAAGCTAAGCAGGGTCAGCCCTGGTTAGTATTTGGATGGGAGACCACCAAGGAATACCCGGGTTGCTGTGCAGAGGAAGGCACTGGCAAACCACCTCTGTTCGTCTCTTGCCATGAAAACCCCAAAAGGGTCGCCATAAGTCGGCTGCGACTTGACGGCACTTTACACACACAGAGATGCACAAAATAGGTGGGCACTTTCACACAGCCCAAATAATGCACTTTGGAGGTGGATTTTACTGTGTGAACTGGCAAAATCCACTTGCAAACTATCGTTAAGGTGCAGTGAAAGTGGAACAGGCTTCCTCAGGAGGTGGTGGGCTCTCCTTCCCTGGAGGTTTTTAAGCAGAGGCTAGATGGCCATCTGACAGCAATGCTGATTCTATGACCTTAGGCAGATCGTGAGAGGGAGGGCATCTTGGCCTTCTTCTGGGCACTGGTGATGTGTGGGGGAGGTAGTTGTGAGTTTCCTGCATTGTGCAGGGGGTTGGACTAGATGACCCTGGTGGTCCCTTCCAACTCTATGATTCTATGAAAGTGGATTTAAAGTGCATTATTTGGGCTGTGTGAAAGTAGGCTGTCAAGGATAGGACATTTTGGAGGACATTGATTCATAGGGTCGCCCCATGAGTCAGAAGCGTCTTGACGGCACTTAACACACACACACAGATGCACATCCAAATTCTCAAAACTCAATAAGCCCCCATGCAGAGTTGAGAATTCTGTATCTGAAAGGGAAATGTGCAAATCCAAGGCAAAACCACCCATGTGTAAATGGCCAAGAACTAATAGAGGTGCCAATGGGCTTGCGTCAAGGTAGCTCTGCTCTGGTTTAGAAGTGTGCAGGGCCTCTTGCGGTGAAATGCAGGGGGGGGAAGGGTTGCCAGGTCCAGGTTGGGAAACACCTGGAGATTTTGGGGATGGAGTCTGAGGGCGGGGTTTGGAGAGGGGAGGGACTTCAATGCCATAGTGTCCACCTTCCAAAGCAGCCCATTTCCTCCAAGGGAACTGATTTCTATTGCCTGCAGATCAGTTGTAATAGCGGGCGATCTCCAGCCACCCCCTGGAGGTTGGCAACCCTAGGGGGGTCAAGTCATGGCTGACTTATGGCGACCCCCTTGGATTTTCAAGGCAAGAGCCGTTCAGAGGTGGTTTGCCGTTACCTGCCTCTGTCTGGGCTAAGAGAATTCTGAAAGAACTGTGACTGGTTCAAGGTCACCCAGGCTTCATGTGGAGTGGGGAATCGAACCTGGTTCTCCAGATTAAAGTCCGCTGCTCTTAACTACTACACCTCACTGGCTCTTAAAGGTAGCATGCATAGACCGAAATCAGCACGCAACCAGGGCATAGATGGGAAGGAAACGAGCTAAGTGCAGTCCTTCACTTCAGTTTGTTGCGATCAGCGAACATAGAAGAGGCACGCCGCGTAGAATTCTACAGCTAGCTTTCTACCCCCCCCCCCCACTTCACCCTGTTGGATAAAAGAAAGGCTGCACATAGTTGCCAATGAGTGTGGTGGTTTGTATAAGCAACCAGTTTTTAAGACTCATCTTTCTGTAGCGCTGCCCCCCCCTTCCTTGAAAACTGAGCCCGTGGGATGGAGCGGGTAGGGCCCCTTGATGTGTGTGTAAAGTGCTGTCAGATCGCAGCCGACTTGGAAACCCAGTAAGGTTTTTAAGGCAAATCTAACAGAGGTGGTTTGCTATTGCCTTCCTCTGCATAGCGACCCTGGAATTCCTTGGTGGCCTGCCATCTAAGTACTAGCCAGGGCCGACCCTGCTTAGCTTCTGAGATCTGATGACATCAGCCTAGCCTGGACCATCCAGGTCAGGCCCCCTTGATACCTCCTTTCAAGTGCCTATTTTGAGGCATGAAGCACATTTAGTGAAACTGGGCCACTTTTCTTGCTGCTTAGCCTACACCTCAAGTGTAATCTGGTAATGACCACGATGAAAAGTACTGTCAAGTAGCAGCCAAATTATGGCAACCCTGTAGGGTTTTCAAGACCAGAGGCGTTCACAGGTGGCTTCGCCATTGCCTGCCTCTGCATAGCAACCCTAGACTTCTCCTTGGAGGTCTCCCATCCAAGTCGTAACCAGGGCCCACCCTGCTGAGCTTCCGAGATCTGATGAGATCAGGTTAGCCTGGGCCATCCAGGTCATGGTCTTGATTCATTGTAAGGGTTTTAGACCACTGGTTCCCAACTTTTTTGGTATGGTGACCCACAAGTTCAAACTTATTTGGAATGCAACCTACTGATTTATTGTCATGTGAATTTATTGTCATGACTGTAGGTTTTTGATTTGATATTGTTTCCATGCATTTTAACTGCAAGTTTTCCTATAACCGTTACTTAAATGTAAGTTATCCAAGCAAAAATTTACTTAACACACCTATTGATATTGAATTTGTTGAAATATTACATAAAAAACCATAATAACTTATGTAATCTATGCTTATGTAAGAACACAACTATCTGATTGCAGGTTATTGTTTCATGAGCTATAAAAATTATAGACACACCAGAGTGACTCCTGTATGCCAAGATACATGCTGAGCCAAGACCCTAGAAGAAGAGTTATTTTTTATATGCCAATGCGAAGGCTGGGGTGTACTAAGCACGTGACCCCCGGGCCTTCCGGCAGCTTTCTCTAAATTTTTAAAGGAGAATCAAACTGGCTTACAAGCTCCTTCCCTTCCTCTTCCCACAACAGATACCTTGTGAGGTAGGTGGGGCTGAGAGTTCTGAAAGAATTGTGACTAGCCCAAGGTCACCCAGCTGGCTTCATGTGGAGGAGTGGGGAAAACCCGGTTCACCAGATTAGAGTCCACTACTCATGTGGAGGAGTGGGGAATCAAACCCAGTCCTCCAGATTAAAGTCCACCACTCTTAACCACTACACCACACTGGCTCTTCTGCATGTACATATGGGCATGAACCTACGTCTGTTAATTAGGCCTTAAATAGGAATCCGTGAGGGAGAAGGCACGTTTGCAGTTTCATGATTCATTTCCTGCAAAGATCTTGTTTTACAAGTCACTGCAGAACAAGCACCATGGAAGGCGTCTCACATAGCATGGCTGCACTGGCAGGCTCAGCAGGGTAAGGATGCAGGACAGAACCTAGCGTGGCATTGGCAATCACTCCTCCTCTGCAGAAAAAGTGTAAGAACAACTTCCAGTTTTTCCGATTGTGTCACACTTTCCCAAACATGAGGAACACTTAAGAGGCAGGAAATTCAATTTATACATGTTTCTGATCATTAAGATGGTAGGTGTAGCTGACGTAGTGTAGTGGTTAAGGTGTCGGACTAGGACCTGGGAAACCCAGGTTCAAATCCCCACTCATGCCATGGGAGCGTCTTGGGTGACCTTGGGCCAGTCACACACTCCCAGCCCTGACCCTGGCTGGTATTTGGATGGGAGACCTCCAAGGAATACGGGGGTCATGACGCCTAGGCAGGCGATGGCAAACCACCTCTGAACATCTCTTGCCTTGAAAACTCTACAGGGTCACCATAAGTCAGCTGTGACATGATGGCAAAAAAAAAAAAAAGCTAACAGATTGGGGCTATTCTTGGCACCATACAGTGTTTCTAGACATCTGCCAACATTTAATTTTAATAAGTCATGGACCTTTGATTTGGTTGTAGCATAATTAGTACAGAATTTATTATTACTGGATTGCTTATAGCCAACAAAAATAGCAAAAATAAAATGTTGTTTGAGAAAAATCTGTTCGAAAAATTCAAAATTGCTGACAAGGGCATAGTTTTTTTAAAAAAGTTACTATACACAAATTAGTCACAAAACTGCAGCAAACGTGTCTGCTTTATCAAGTCCTGGCTTATTTTTTCTTGGGATGTTCTGCGCTCCCAATTCTACCAAGCTTCTTCTTCTGCTTCCTCTGCCGTTGGAACAGTTTCTTCTTTTTCTTCAAGCTAGGTTTGGGCTCCGGTTTCACCAGCTGGATTTCCACAGGCTTTTCTTCTGCTGGCGTCGCAAAGACTGCTTCCGTGGGATCTTCAGGGACGAGGGTCTTCTCCTCCTTTCTCTTTACCTGCTGCAACACTTTCATCTGCTGTTTCTCTCGGAATTTCGCTGCGGTGGCCAATCTTATCGCCCGCCGATGCTGAAAACAGGAGAACCTAGTTAACTGTAAAACTGAAATCCTGGTTTTCATGCTGCGTTTGGAGACTTAACACATTCATGCTTCAGTTCTTGCCTTACAACCATTGGATGTTTCAGTGGGTGTGCAGCAACTGGCTGCTGAACATCGGAAACTTCCTAAAGCTTATAAACCAATTAATGTAACCACATGACCTTGTTGCCTACTATAGAAGACAAAGCATGGATCCCCCTTCCTAGAGAAGAAGAGTTGTTTTTTATATGCCGACTTTCTCTACCACGTAAGGAAGAATCAAACCGGCTTACAATCACCTTCCCTCCCCCTCCCCACCACAGACACCGTGTGAGGTAGGTGGGGCTGAGAGAGCTCTAAGAGAGCTGTGACTAGCCCAAGGTCACCCAGCTGGCTTCGTGTGTAGGAGTGGGGAAACCAACCCAGTTCACTAGATTAGCCTCCACCGCTCATGCAGAGGAGTGAGGAATCGAACCTGGCTCTGCAGATCAGAGTCCACCGCTCCAAACCACCACATCACGCTGGCTCTGAACTACTACCCCGCATAGCATCACACAAGTGTCGCAAGACACAGCACCTATGAAAACCAACTACCCTTATGCCTTGCACTTATTTGGGTGTGCATACCTGCATCAAGCAATACTCTGCAATCCTACACACACCACACCACTTTTGTATTGGCATCATGGTGAGACCCTAAAACAAATCTGGGGCCCGAGGGGCGGCCACACTATACAGTGCTTACTAAAGGCATCAGAAATGATGCAGCAATGGCCACCCAGAGGCTATTTCATTTTGGTTTTAAGAATGTCAGCATTTTACTTGAGTACTAAGATCCCCAGGGTGGAGAGACTTTGCCAGTGTAACACTGGGGAGCTGGAAACCATTGAGCATGTATTTTTAGATGTCCCTTCTACAAGTCAGCCTGCTTCAATATTATTGACCCTTTGAATAGGGCAATGGGCTCTGGTGATGAGGGTGAATGGGCCAAAAGGTTTCTGCTGGGAGACAGCTCACCAATCACCACCCAGGTCGCAAAATATTGTGCCATAGCAATGAAGCTACGGTGCCTTAATTTAATTCCTTAATCCTTGGAAACGTACAATTGGTTGATTCCTAATTTTGTTGGCCTTGGTTGTAAACATCTACTCTGTATGGTCAGTTTCTGTTTTACCTGGCATATTAGCTGCAAATAAAAATTTATTTATTTACTTGAGTACTAAACAACCAGCATAGTTGCAGCGGAGATTAGCCCATCTACAGCACACACTACACGTAATCAACACAAGAGACACTATTACCATGTTTGGAGACTGGTAGTGCGGATTTTCGTACAGGGTTTGTCCCCCAAAGCTGCCCTGGAAGATCTTGATAAGGTTTAAGACAAAGCGAGGTCCAATCTCAACCAGAGCGGCGTCTTCTTCTACGATCTGCAACAGAGGGGGAAAGCATCCTTTATTGGTGGTGGAAAGTGCCAAAGGCTAGTCTGTGCCAGCCAAGAGGGATTCAAATCTATTCAGCACAGCATTTTTCAATTCAGAGTGTTACAGATGGATCCCACAGCATGCAAAGAGAACTCACTTGCCAACTCCAAAGCTACTAACCTGATAGTTTCGAAACCAAATCCTGTGGTCTGTTATGGAGAACGTGAAGACATGATCTACAAAAGGCTGGCTTTTGGGGTGATACTGCGGAGTACTAAAAATCTGGGGGGGGGGGGGAGAACAAGAATCTTGTTTAAGCAACTGAGATTTAATAAAATATCTGGATGGGCAGAACAGCCTGCACAATCTCCTTTTCTGGTCCGCTCATGGCTAGCCAAAATTAGAATCTTTGCGGGCCCCAATATAACCCAAAGCCTATGCAGTCTTGGTTCCAGGATTTTGAACAGTCACAATATGATTCTTATACCAACATTCTTATAGTTAAAGTGTAGAAGTACTGGATGGCAAGGGAGTAGAAGCTAAATGCAGCACCTACTCAGTCTATGCCAGTAGAAACAGCTGAATCAAGGTAAATTGGACTCAAAACACTTCTCTGTTACCAACCCTCCAGCATTCTATCACTATACTTAGTTAAGCACCAAGTCCAGCAAGGATCAAAACTGGAGACTGTCATACAGTTCAGCATGAAGCACAAACACAAGAGCTTTGTAAAACTGGAAAACAGCATGATGTAGCGGTTAAGAGCGGCAGAATCTTATCTGGATTTGATGCCCCACATGAAGCCTGCTAGGTCACCTTGGGCCTGTCACAGTTCTCTCGGAACTCTCTCAGCCCACGTGGAGGCAGGCAATGGCAAACCACCTCTGAACGTCTCTTGCCTTGAAAACCCTACAGGGTCGCCATAGGTCAGCTGTGACTTGACAGCACTTTCCCCCACCAAAAGTGGAAGCTGTAAAACCAGTGCACATTTAAGTAACTCCCGTAACACAGTGAACAGCAACAGCTCAACGCTTTATGTTGGCTAGCCCGGGGATCTGTGCCACTTAGAGGACCAGAAAGGAGAAAAAGGGCATCGGAGCAGCTAGTGCTTTAAAAAAAAAAATCAGACTGCAGGTTGCAGAAGAGACATGTTTTGAACAAGCCACTGCTAAATGGAACTCTCCACCCTTGAAGTGCTCCTGGGGAACAAAACAGATTGTCCCTCCCACCACCCACAACCTCTTCAGTCCCAGGGCTAACACAGAAATTTATGCTGGTTCAAGAAAGCTGATTGCAGGTATTCTCTAGTGTATATCGTTAACAGCACTGGGTAGGCAATGACCATGCTGCCTTCCCCCTTGGCAAAACATTTCTTTAAAGCTTGACTTACAACAGGAGAATCAAAATATAAAGAACAGACCTGAATAAATAGCTCTTTTAGCAATGCATAATGTGGCTGCTGGTCAAAAGCCTGAAAGGAAGAAGCAGTATTTTAGAAGAGCACAAAAGAGAAAAACTAAAGCATCAACACTCCCAGCAACAAGGTCACAGGAGGAGGTTGGGTAACTTGCAAAAATCTATACTCACCGAGTCAAAAGACAGAAGGGGGCGGGACCCTCTCAAGCAGTTGCCTGTCATCTTCAGCTCTGCCAGTGTATGAACTGCAACAGCATTAAATACAATTATGACGTTTGGCTTTGTAAGGTATTCAGGAAAGTACAACTACAAGGTTTTGTTTTTTTTTAATAAAAAGCTGGTAAGCAATAAGAGACATTATCAGATATTTGAACTTACTATTCTGTACTAAAAACTTGGCCGATGGACCATGGGGTGCATTTGAAAGCCTGAAACAAGACGAGAGACAAGAGAATGTAATTCTGTTTTCTTGAAATTGATCAATTGGCCTTTGGTGCAGTACTGTAGCCACATGAAATGCTGTACCCATTCACAAAGTGACTGGGGTTTAGCACACACACAACTCCCAATAACCACAGGGGAACTGTAAGGTAGGATCGCAAGTAAGCACTAAACTAAAAGATGCACCCTCATGCAAGCTCCCATTCTCCTCTTTCACTTTAAAAAGCCCTTTAAGGTTAAGTGAAACAAGACACCCCCAGGCCAGAAAGCAGACCAGAGTCCTGAAAAGTGTAGGCTCTGTCCCTGCATGTCTCTATTTTCGCTGTTGCAAAGGAGGAAGAGCAATGCCTGCTTCCTTCAGAATGCAGCCCAAATTAGACCTATGTTTCCAAGGGAGCATCTGCAATTATATCCCATCCCCCAGCAGGGAACAGCATGGGTGGCCTTCAATAAGCAAGCCCCCCTCTTAAAGGAGGTAAATGGGGTTCTAAAGTCAGCTCTCTGGGCTGTTTCCTGCTTAGAACAGGGGGAGAGAATGCCCTATGGGAGAAGGGGAAAGTCTCACCCTCCGCTGCGCTAGAAACAGGATTGTGTTCCAAAAGAATCCAGGATCACCTGCCAGGGCAGCAAGAACAAATTCACTGCTTGTGGTGTTTTTTGGTTTCTAGCCTTCGATCTACCAGGCCTAGGGCTGGAAAGGAAAAAAGCCCACCCGGCGACTTTCCAAATGCTGCTGCTGCTTAGCTGGGGCTTCCCTGCTACGACACCTTCTTTCCTCAAGGGAAGGCAGAGAAAACCACCCCCACCTCTTCCACACCACAACTGGATTTAACAGACAGCACCGTGCAGGCTGCATAGAAGGTAGAGAGCTGCCTGTTATTACCATTCAAGAGTTGTGACCTGGAATGACTTTTCACAGCATAAGGATGAATAGAGCCATCCCCCACCACACACACACACTTGGCATCTATCCATGTGTGTGTGTAAAGTGCCGCCATGTCGCAGCGGACTTATGACGACCCCTTTGGGGGGGGGGGTTTCATGGCAAGAGACTATCAGAGGTGGTTTGCCAGTGACTTCCTCTGCACAGCAACCCTGGTCTTCCTTGGCGGTCTCCCATCCAAATACTAACCAAGGCTGACCCTGCTTAGCTTCTGAGATCTGACGAGATCAGGCTCGCCTGGGCCATCCAGGTCAGGGCACATCTATCCATAGCAACATCAATAATCAACACAGAGGACAATGTTAGCATTTTCTTTACCACATGTAAAGGTCCTGTTTCTTCTTTGCTTCAAAAAATATGCATTTGTTGCAATTTTTTATTTCGCAAACCTGCATGAAGGAAGAAAATCAATTTTGCTGAAATTGAAATGCTCTGTTATAGCCCAAGGAACCAGAAACTCACTTTTCTGTGTGCTCACCATCTAACTTTCTAACAGTGAGAGCAGTTCCTCAGTGGAACAGGCTTCCTCAGGAGGTGGTGAGCTCTCCTTCCCTGGAGGTTTTTAAGCAGAGGCTAGATGGCCATCTGTCAGCAATGCTGATTCTATGACCTTAGGCAGATGATGAGAGGGAGGGCATCTTGGCATGGAGTAGGGGGTCACTGGGGATGTGGGGGGGTAGTTGTGAATGTCCTGCATTGTGCAGGGGGTTGGACTAGATGACCCTGGTAGTCCCTTCCAACTCTATGATTCTAATGCAGCAGTGCCCCACCTAGTTTTGCAACACCCCTGATACAACACTAATCCGCTCAAGGGGTGCTGTGAAATTCTCCAAAAATGAATTTCACAGCACTTTCATTTTTTTAAAAGTATCTGCCATACAGCATTTTTTCTAGGCACTTTACCAAATTGTAAACATATTGGCTTGGATCCCAAGGATTCTTCCCACTGTGCTACCAGCCATCAATCCACGGGAGATGCTGCAGGAAAGTTCAACAATTCCGTAGAACAAGCATAAATTTTATGTGCCAGACTTCATGAGTGTTTTTGTTCCTAACTGAATTCAATGTGATTGGTGGTAATAAAGCTTTGTTTTGCTCACATGCCATATTTCACACAATGCAATATTAGCACAAAATCCTAAAATCCAGATTTTCTAAATTAGTACAGTTCTCTGTAAAACTGCATGTATACAACTGAGAAACATAGTTATGCTGCAGAATGGTGAAATGCAAGTTATTTTTAAGCCACTTCACTCTGAAGACCTTCCAGGACCACACATGCAAGTTATATACCAACTGTTGTGAAAAAGGGAGCTACAAATATCAACTGACTTAAAAGGTGGACATATGTTGAGAAAAGAGCAAGAGTCCAGTAGCACCTTTAAAGACTAAAAAAATATTTTCTGGCAGGGTATGAGCTTTCGTGAGCCACAGCTCACTTCTTCAGATACAGCTAGAATGTGAATCCATCTGTCTTTAAGTAGAGGAGAGTGAATTCAGACAAGCATTAGTATGTAAATGTTAACAGTATGTAAATGTGAATAGCAGGCGTGATGGGATTAGGTGTGGTATGCAGAAGAGTCTATGATGTTCAGGGGAGAGATGGGTGTGGAGAAATCAGCATTGGTAATGAGCCATGAATGCAAGGTCTTTATTCAGCCCAGGTAAATGCATTGTTTTTAGTTTGAATATCAACTGTAATTCAGCAGTTTCTCTTTCCAATCTCCCTTTGAAATTCCTTTGAATTACAGTTGATATTAAAACTAAAGACAAAGAAGTGAGCTGTGGCTCACGAAAGCTCATACCCTGCCAGAAAATATTTTTGTTAGTCTTTAAGGTGCTACTGGACTCTTGCTCTTTTCTACTACTGCAGACAAACACGGCTACCCACAGTGAAATATGTTGAGAAATATCTGCTAGCTCTTTGAACACCTGTATCTTAAGCCAAACTTTCCTTCGCCTCTCTCAGGTAGGCACTTTCCAAACAAATACAGAATTGACATAAATTACCTCATTGATTACAAAAAGTTTGTCCTTCCTGTCCATTTTGGTGTCTGGAAAAAAAAAGACGTAAACGTTAACTAAAATACATATTGCTTTGTATAATGAATGCAGCAATGAACAGCATTCTGTGATAGAAGTACTTTCTCTTTTTCTAAAGGTTCTGTTAAAATTTGTGATCTTGATCCAGCTAGGTTCTACGCACGTCTCCCTAGCTGGATAAGAGATGGTGTGTGCTAATGAGTGCCAGGAACATGGCTACTTTTCCCCAAGACAGCTACTGGGATAGGTGCACAGATTTATGAGTTAACATGGTGTGGTGGTTGAAGGACTGGAGAGGGAAGAACTTTACACGGCATCCTGAGTTCCACAGAGGAAGGATGGTTTCTAAATCCTACTATTTCAGACAACTAATGTTTGGAGAGGAGTTGATGCAGGCAGCCACAGCAGCTGAACCGAAGAGAGGAACTGCATGAGCATCAGGGCCTATGGCTCTATATGGCTCCCATAATGTTTAGCTTGAAACAAAGGCAGGACAGAATGAAGATGCACCACTTTGCACAGAAGCCAGTGATATGTGTGTACCCAATTGTTGTGAAAATGTAGACTTGCAAACCTTAACCTTAGTAAGGGGCTATAAAGATAAAATTATAAATCAAGATACAGACAGTTTGTTTTTAAAGGTAAAATCAGAATCTACCTGCTTTAGAATGGGGCATCAATGTTCGCAAGTCTTTCATCAGATGTCTGGTCCTAAAATTTATTCCTCGGGAAGAAAAAATAAGCACTCTCTCTTTGTTCTTCCATTTGCCCTGAAATACACAAAGGCAAACGTGAAAAGGGAGAAACTGAGACCATCAGTCACAGACCCATCCTAAAAAGAGTTGCCTCCTTCTAAGCTCACTGGCTTTAACGGATGAAACCACTCGGGCAATCCTCAGTCTCAAGTTCTATTAAAACAAGAGCACTAACAGAAATGTTCCATTTAAACATGCACAAAAAATTTCTAAGCTATCTGACATTTGAGTCTTCAGCTCCTTTAACTAAAGAAAACCCCTGTAACTGAAGTGAAACAGTTAAATAAAGCTACAGCTCAACTTCCAAAGCTCAGCCAGCAAGCAATAACAGCCCTTCAGAATATACATAAGAACATAAGAAAGGCCCTGCTGGATCAGACCAAGGCCCATCAAGTCCAGCAGTCTGTTCACACAGTGGCCAACCAGGTGCCTCTAGGAAGCCACAAGCAAGATGAGTGCAGCACCACCATCCCGCCTGTGTTCCACCGCACCCAAAATAATAGGCATGCTCCTCTGATACTAGAGAGAATATACAGTGAGAGTTCTCTCAGTGTCCAAATAAACACAGCCCAAACCCCTGGCCCCATCTCTGAGATTAACAGACAGTTTTCAAGCGAGAAGTCGTAGTTTCTACAAAGGCACAAGCACCTGTTGTTATTGTTTTTTTAAGTTATCCATGACTCTTTAGTTACACAGACAGGGAATGGCACAGCAACCAAAAATAGCTTTGAGACATAATATACCTTGTGCACTTTAAAAATATTCATTTCACAGGTAAGCCAACCAACAAAACTTAACACTTAATGTGCCACTTTTTCCAGGGTATATTTAAGGTTGTTTTCAATAAAACTACACAACAGATTAAAAATAACATAACTGATTGACAGGGTACAATCGCCTATCTTAAGTAGGCTTCCCCCCCACACCCACAAATCAGCAGCATGCTGCCTCTTTATCAGGCACAACCCGATTATCAAAAATCATCAGTCAAGCTCTGAGCTCCCCAGAAGTCCTCATCAGGCAGGATGTCCTATACCAAAGAAAGGGATGGGGAGTTTCATGACACAACAGAAAAGTCCAGTGTCTCACACCCCCTCCCCCCACAAACAGATCTGCAGTCAACATTCAGCCATGACAAGGAGTGCTGTGGAACCGAAAAGCTTGCTCACTGTTTTGGTAGTTCCTAATCGATACTGTACTCTTTAATTGTGGTAATAACCACACACAAAAATAGCTTCAAGAGGGACTTAAGACAGATTCATAGAGAAGAGGTCCATCAGTGGCTACTGTGAGAGCCAGTGCGGCCTAGGACAGAGAGAGAGAGCCGGGTTCAAATTCCCACTCTGCCAATGGAAGCTCCTGGGTGACCTTGAGCCAGTCATGTCCTCTCACCCTTACCTACCTCACAGGGTTGTTGTGATGATAAAATGGAGAACAGGAGAACAGTGTAGGCTGCTTTGGGCTCCCAACTGGGTAGAAAGATGAGATATAAATGAAGTGTGTGTGTAAAGTGCCGTCAAGTTGCAGCCGACTTATGGCAACCCCTTTTGGGGTTTTCATGGCAAGAGACTAACAGAGGTGGTTTGCCAGTGCCTTCCTCTGCACAGCAACCCTGGTCTTCCTTGGTGGTCTCCCATCCAAATATTAACCAGGGCTGACCCTGCTTAGCAGCTGAGATCTGACGAGATCAGGCCAGCCTAGGCCATGAAGTAAATAGCTACTAACCATAGTAACTGAAAGGAGGCTCCCTATACAAAGGCAACAAACCTCTAAATACCAGTGCTGGGAGGCAGGATCGGGGAAGGCTTCAACTTCTATGCCCTGGGAGAGACAAGATGCTGGGCCAGAAGGACCAGTGGTCAGATCAAGCCGGATCTACTTATGTTCTTACGGTGGGGAAGGTTGTTAACGTAAGGAATCAATGTGGCTACCTACGGTATTTGCCTATTTCACAGACTCGCACTAAGCAAACACAAAAAGAGATAATTCACAGTGGGTCGCCGTGTTAGTCTGTCTGCAGTAGTAGAAAAGGGCAAGAGTCCAGTAGCACCTTAAAAGACTAACAAAAATATTTTCTGGCAGGGTATGAGCTTTCGGGAGCCACAGCTCACTTCTTCAGCTCATCCCCTACCAGAAAATATTTTTGTTAGTCTTTAAGGTGCTACTGGACTCTTGCCCTTTGCTACTACAAAAAGAGATGTTTCAACAAAGTGCAAAGCGAGTCCACGACTAAGATCAACTTCGTCCCCCCCCCTAGGAAATCCTGCCTTGTAAGAAGAACGCTCTGCACACGCTCAGAGGCACTCTTTCTCCATCCCCCGAGCCAAGCGCGTCTGTCGGGCCTCACCTGCGAGACAGGAGGCGGGACTTGGTGCACCTCGGCCCCTGCATCGGCCCCCGAGGACGGACCGTGCTCCTTCCCCTCTTTCGGAGACTTCCTGGCACGTTTCTTCTTCGGACCCGGCCCGGCTCCACGAGGCCTCTTGGCCGCCGCCATCTTTCGCACACACGCCACAAGCAACGCCCCGCCTCCCTCGCAGCACGGAAGCCGCTCTAGCAAGAGGCCCTCTCTATGGGCCTCAGAAGCAAGGGATACTTCCGGCAAAAAATATACTTCCGGCAAAGAAAATGAAACCCGCCCTCTCCGGGGACGCTATGGGGGGGGGGAGAAACCAGGTCGGGTTTAAACCGGAAGTGCTGATGGGGAAGCGAGGTAAGCAGCCGCTCTAGCCTGGCGCTTCTATCGTTAGGGCACCTTAAAATCCCAAAGTCAAGTCGCCAGATGCGCCATAGAGATTTAAACCGGAAGTGCTGATGAGGGCGATGGGGAAGCGAGGTAAGCAGCCGCTCTAGCCTGGCGCTTCTATCGTTAGGGCATCTTAAAATCCCAAGTCGAGTCGCCAGGTGCGCCATAGAGATGATCGGGAAAGCACAGTCGAGCTGACACCATAGAGACGCCGTGGGACAGAGAGACACCTTGAGTTAGATGACCGTTGGCGGCTTTCGTTTTCGTTGGGGGTTCCCGTTGGGTGCCGCTCTAGCCTTTTCTGTCTATAGGTCCTCTGTGGAGTAGATAACTAACGAGAGGAAAAGCGTCACGGCCGCTGCGATGTATCTTACGGCTGTGGGGTAGGAGTAAGTATTTTTAGATGCTTTCGGCGGGCTGAAGGGTTTCCCCTTCTTAGGCGAGTGCAGAATGTACGACTTGGAGGGAGGCAGGTAGAAGTTCAACCGGTGTGGTTGTTCTGCACCTCAGAATAGGGGTCCTTGCTGAATTTCTGCCTGCCATCGTACTCTTAGATTCCCTCCCCCCCCCGTTTTTAAAAAAGCAGAGGTGGTTGCTCTAGATACGTAGGGATGGAGCGAAGGGCTTTGGGAAGCCGAAGAAATGCAGAGGCTTCATCATCTAAGGGTCCTTGCAATGGCTCTAGGGGCTGGCAGAAAATTGTAACAAGAGGTGTGGGGATGCTCGTTTCTCATTTTGCTGTCAGGGTTTGTTTATTTATTTATTTAATATACTCAATGCTGCTTTTTCTAACAATACAAAGTGATTTCCAAACATGGAATTCTGTATACAATAAATTATTAAAACATCATTCAATACAAGAAGAGACAGAATAAAACCAACGTTCAACTGTAGGTCGTTTTTAAAAGTTTTGTTTTTTTCAGTTCTGCTAAACTGCAGGAACGGTCTTCATATCGCTTTTCAAAACAAATTAGCTCGCTGCACTAGAAACGTTAAACCCAAATAACGGTAGTATGTGGCTAATAAAAAATGCACCATGGCAGCTAAATTTTGAATACTGTACACAGACAGTACACAGAACAGTGCATATATAGTACATAAACAATCATTGCAAATGCCAAAGTATGTGACCGTTAAATCCTTGTGTAAAGTCCATATATTGGTTCTCGTAGGTTGTCCGGGCTGTGTGACCGTGGTCTTGGTATTTTCTTTCCTGATGTTTCGCCAGCAACTGTGGCAGGCATCTTCAGAGGAGTAACACTGAAGGACAGTGTCTCTCAGTGTCAAGTGTTTAGGAAGAGTAATATATAGTCAGAAAGGGGTTGGGTTGAGCTGAATCATTGTCCTGCAAAAAGTATCAAAGATAATGTGCTAATCATTGTCCTGTAAGTATCAAGATAATGTGCTAATGAGGGTGTGGTATGTTAATATCAGTCACTCAGTCTCTCAGTGAGAGACACTGTCCTTCAGTGTTACTCCTCTGAAGATGCCTGCCACAGCTGCTGGCGAAACATCAGGAAAGAAAATACCAAGACCACGGTCACACAGCCCGGATAACCTACAAGAACTGATCTTAATTTTGTAATTGCTGCTACATTATATTTGCTTTGGATTAATTCATGACAATTCCGTTTTAAACCAGTGTCTTGGACTACTGCAGGCCTCCTGGTGTAATTGCTGGACCTCTTCCTTCTGCCCTTGTAGGAGGGTGTAGGATGTGAAGGAAGTCTTCGAAACCATGCCGTTCTTCACCCAAGAGCAAACGGCCGAAGAGCAAGGTGCCTTGGCCGCCAGTCTTGACAACGTCCGAAATCTCTCCAATATCCTGAAAGCCATTCATTTTAAAGATCATGCCGCCTGTTTTGCAACTACAAACGGGCTCAAGGTGACCGTGGAAAATTCAAAGTGTCTTCAGGCGAATGCTTTTATTCAGGTTAGAGGGTAATGTTTTCATTCTTTCCATTGGACAGAGAAACTGATTTCAGCTGAAAAATATAAATTGACAATTTCTTTAACCTATGAAATTCTCACTGGCAATAACAGTGTTCTGACAGGCTAAAATAAACTTTCTGTGACCTCCCTGAGTGTTTTAATGTCAGTTCAGAGAATCCTTATGTCAGCACTGGAAAGGTCTGGGCCTTGGATCCCTAGCTGGTCTATTGCAATTTGGTGTGTAATTGAGCATCTGGTACAGATTTGACAGTTACCTTCCCAGAAATATTTGTGTGTCTCATACAGAGTAATGGTATTCTGAAAAGAGCCAGTGAGGTGTAGTGGTTAAAAGTGGCAGACTAGTATCAGGGAGACCCGGGTTTGAAAACCCCATTCATGATATAGAAGATCACTGGGTTATGAAGGGCCAGTCACACTCTTTCAGCCTAACCTACCTAGCAAGGTTGTTATGAAGATAAAATGGAGGAGAGGAGGAGGATGTAAGCTGCTTTGGGTCCCCACTGGGGGAAAGGTGGGGCTCAAATGAGTTAAATAAATAATTAAAACTGTTGCAGGGTAGAGTTTCCAATGTGCACCTTCATCTCAAAAGAGGGACTATCAGATTTTGGTGCACTCCTTTCATTCCATAAGTAGAGCTGTCCTTTTCATTGACACGAATAGGTAGACAATCTGCTGCAATGCACAGGATGCAGGGGAAATGAAGAGGGTTGGATCCTCCAGCCAGCATTTTTCGCTCAATCTTGATCCATTTTTCTCCTTATTACAGCCTTTGACCCACATGGCTTTAATCCATGCAGGTCCTATATGCCCAGCATAGCCTTTTTATAGTCAAAAAGTATTGGAAGGGATAGACTCTGTAATGTCACGGGCTTTAATGCCAGTGATTTCTCTTCCCCCTTCCTTTGGAGAGGGGCTGTGGCTCAGTGGTGGAGCATCTGCTTGGCATGCAGAATGTCTCAGGTTCAATCCCTGGCATCTCCAGTTAAAGGGACTAGGCAAGGAGGTGATGTGAAAGACCTCTCTACCTGAGACCCTGGAGAGCCGCTGCCAGTCTGAGTAGACAATACTGACTTCAATAGACCAAGGGTCATATTCAGTATAAGGCAGTGTACTATCAGTGCCTGGTGGTTGGGAAGAAGAAATGGGTTGCTCTGCACTGTAGTCCCTCTTTCTCAAAGCCCCGTTGCTCAAGCATAAAGTGCTTTTTCTAAAGGCACCATGTGGGAGGGGGTCCCTTCCTCTGTTCTCTCAAATACTGGCATGGGGAGGTGCTGGTGGCACTGTTAGCCCATGTGTTGGGCAGGCGGCCATTACACCCAAGTCATAGTTAAGGTGAAACAAGTAAATGCTGGTACTAAATGCCACAGTGCCAAGAAGTGAAATGTTTACCTACTGGCCATAGCCTTGCCTCTTTGGTAGCTTCCTCTACAAGTTAGAAGTCTCCACTGATCTTTGCTGATAGTTCTGTGAAGCGCTTAAGCTGTGTCCTGAGGATACTTTCTTGGAGGTAAGCCCCGCTGAATACCATGGCACTTACTTCTGAGTAGACAGGATTGCCCTCTTCCTTCCTTCCTGTGTCTTATCAAACTGACGTATAGCTCAGCCCTCTGTCAGTCCCCTTAGGAGTAAGCCCCACTTAGTTCTGTGGCACGTACTTCCTGGTGTGTACACTTAAGGGTTTGCAGTCTTTGATTCTAAGGACAGATCTACATCACCAGTATTACTGTCATGGCTTGCCTTGCAATGAATGTTGGGAACTGTAGTCCTGCAACGGTGCTGTCTTCTGATAGTTTCTTGCTCTTCTGTCTTCTGTCTTTCAAACATACAGGCAGGAATTTTCCAAGAATTTGTGGTGCAGGAGGAATCTGTGACATTCGGAATAAATCTGTCTGTTCTTTTGGACTGCCTGACTATTTTCGGCACAAGCTCCTTGCCAGGTATTGCCTACATGTGTTCCTTGCAGGAACAGAACCAAGATGCCTCTGGGTGCTGAAGCTTGTCCTTCCTTCAGAAAAGGAGGCCACTCAAAGTGATGGTATCGTTTTACTGTGTTCTGGTTAGACCTCACTGTGTTCAGTTTTGGGCACAGCAATTTAAGAAGGATGTAGTCAAGCTGGAACGTGTCCAGAGGAGGGCAACAAAGATGGTGAGGGGTCTGGAGACCAAGTCCTATGATGAAAGGTTGAAGGAGCTGGGTATGTTTAGCCTGAAGAGGAGAAGACTGAGAGGGGACATGATAACCACCTTCAAGTACTTGAAGGGCTGTCATATAGAGGTTGGTGCTGAGTTGTTTTCTGTTGCCCCAGAAGGTCGGACCAGAACCAGTGGGTTGAAATTAAATCAAAAGAGTTTTCCGTCTAGACATTAGGAAGAATTTCTAACAGTTAGAGCGGTTCTTCAGTGGAACAGGCTTCATTGACAGGTGGTGAGCTCTCCTCTGGAGGATTTTAAGCAGAGGCTAGATTTCCATCTGTCAGCAGTGCTTATTCTATGACCTTGGGCAGTTCATGACAGGGAGGGCATCTTGGCCATCTTCTGGGCATGGAGTAGGGGTCACTGAGGGTAGTTGTGAGGTAGTTGTGAATCTCCTGCATTGTGCAGGGGGTTGGACTAGATGACCCTGGTGGTCCCTTCCAACTCTGATTCTATGATTCTATGTATATTTAATGGTCAAAAACAATGGTTTTGAAACACCTCTTTCATTGGCGCATTTCAAATATGATGCAGGCTGCCTGAAATTGTTTAAATGGGTTGGTCAAGAAACAGTTCTTGAGAGTCTTAGAACTGCAGCATTGTAGACAGCACGTTCTAGGTGTCTCCTTTTGTTTCAGGAACTCAAACGGCCCTTCGGATGTGCTACCGGGGGTACGGTTATCCCTTGACGCTCTTCCTGGAAGAAGGGGGTGTGGTAACAGTCTGTAAAATCAACACTCAAGAGCCAGAAGAGATACTCGATTTTGATTTCTGCAGCACCAACGTCGTGAACAAAATCATCCTGAAATCGGAGGGGCTGCGGGAGGCATTTTCTGAACTAGATATGACCAGCGAGGCACTACAAATCACAATGTCTCCAGACAAGCCTTATTTCAGGTATTGGATCCCCCCCCCCCAATTCTATTAGTCATGGCTAGGAATATTGTAACCAGGGTGTAGAAGAACTAGTGCATGTTTTTAGCATAAATGTTTGAGTAGACAGTCCTGGCCAAGAACACCCCGTTACCTGATTTGTAGCCTCAGCTGTCTTCTTCTGCGTTAGTGGATGGAGAAGGGCCTTGGAGGTTCTGTGTTCAGGTCATGAGTCTCCATGAACATAACTTCACTGAACATAACTTCACTGAGTTCACCATTTTACTTCTGTGAGTCTAAGGGTACCTTAGGCACCTTTTCTTTGGAGTAGTTCCAACAAAGTTGTTAGGACCCTGTTTCAGGGTCAGTAAGTAATGTGATCTTGGGGTGACTGTGGACATTACAGTGACAAACATATCAATGCATTCATCTCTTTCTTTCTTTTTCAGATTGTCTACTTTTGGGAATGCGGGAAGTGCTCATCTTGACTACCCCAAAGACTCAGATCTAATTGAAGCTTTTAACTGCAACCAGACCCAGACAAACAGGTGAGCTTCAGCAATCAGCCTACCTTTGTAGTAGCTCAAGAGCCATTTGGTCCCTTTCTTACTGACTACAAAAATCCATCATTTGATTGTGGTTTATTTCTATTGACTAAGCCACACCTGCAATGCTAGAAAAGCTGGATTCGAGTCCAGTAGCACCTTAAAGACCAACAAGATTTTCACGATATAAGCTTTCAAGAGTCAAAGCTCCCTTTGTCAGATGCCACCTTTGATTCTTGAAAGCCTACACCCCAAAAATCTTGTTGGTCTCTAAGCTGCTACTGGACTTGAAGCTAGCTCTTCAACTGCAGACCAACACGGCTACACACCTGACACTATTGCTAGAAAAGTGAGTGGAAAATGCAAGCAGATTCAACAAAGAACATAGATTTCTGTTCCTCTGTTAAAGGGAGATTACATGTGCGCTCAGCCCCAGTTAGGCATGGAACCACGCTGGGAGGAGAGCGCCCTAACTTCAACCCTCCCCCATAGTTTCACTAATGAAAACTGAGCTCCCCATGTTGTTTGCCAGTGTGGTGTAGTGGTTAGGAGCGGTGAACACTAATCCGGTGAACTGGGTTCGATTCCACACTCCTCCACATAAAGCCAGCTGGGTGACCTTGGGCTAGTGACAGTTCTCTCTGAACTCTCTCAGCCCCACCTACCTCACAAGGTGTCTGTTGTGGGGAGAGGAAGGGAAGGAGATTGTAGGCCGGTTTAATTCTCCTTAAAAGGTAGAGAAAGTTGGCATTTAAAAACCAACTCTTCGTCTTCTTTTTACGTAAAATGCCCCAAATCTGTATTGTGCTTTAAAATGCTAATAACAAAATGACCTTTTCAACCCCTGCTCCGTTCTGCAAATTTTATCTGGGTCATTTTGTTGTTGTTTTTCCTAAAAATGTGGTTTCTGTATGTTGTCCATGTCATTTGAATCCAGTAACTGAGGATATTTAAATAGTTAAATTGTGGAACTCCCTGCCCCAGGATGTAGTAATGGCTGCCAACCTGGAAGGCTTTAAGAAGGGAGTGGACATGTTCATGGAGGAGAGGGCTATTTATGGCTATTAGTGAAAATGGATACTAGTCATGATGCATACCGATTCTCTCCAGGATCAGAGGAGCATACCTGTTATATTAGGTGCTGTGGAACACGGGGAGGATGGTGCTGCTGCAGTCGACTTGTTTGAGGGCTTCCTAGAGGCACCTGGTTGGCCAACTGTGTGAACAGACTGCTGGACTTGATGGGCCTTGGTCTGATCCAGCATGGCCTTTCTTATGTTCTTATGATATGCTGTTAGGCCTTGTTAACCTAATGCACCCAATCTAATTGACAGATACAAGATCTCCTTACTCAAGCCGTCTATCAAAGCCCTCGCTCTGTCTTGCAAAGTCTCTATTCGGACAGACAACAGAGGCTTCCTGTCGTTGCAGTACATGATCCGGAATGAAGACGGGCAGATTTGCTTCGTGGAGTATTACTGTTGCCCAGATGAGGACATTACTGAGGCAGAGATGTAGCAGCGGCATACAAACTGACTCCCCCTTCCCCCAATTTTTTTTAAACCAGCCATCCAGAATTTATTTATGAATGAAAATTTTTGATCGGGAAGACACAAGGATCTATCTGGTGTTATTGTTTTTAATGAAAAGAAAAACCAGAAAGTTCTGGCGTAGAGATGAAATAGACAGCATCTAAGAAATTGGTGGAGAGAGGGTCCTTTTGTAGAGGAGGGCCATGGGGTTCAGTGGGGTGATTCTCCTGATACTAGAAGGGGAGGGAGCCATGGCTCTGTGGTAGAGCATCTGCTTGGCATGCAGAAGGTCCCAGGTTCAATCCACAGCAGGTCCAGTTAAAGGATCTGGCTAACAGTAGGTGATTTGAAAGACCTCCGTCTGAGACCTTGGAGATCCGCTGACCGTCTGAGTAGACGATACTGACCTTGATGGACTAATGCTGATGTTGCTGGTTTGATTCAGTATAAGGCAGCTCCATGTGTAGCACCATGGAAAGCCTATTCTGCCATGGTGTGGAGCAGGAGGTTATCTGCCCCATAGAAACACAGCTTCATTGCTGGCCCTCCGGCCACCACTTCGGGGTATAAGCTACAGGTCTACTGCAGCAGTGTGGAAGTGGATTAGTTGTTGGTGATTTCAGGGAGGGCAGACTACAGATGAGCAGATAGGCCGGGGCTTATTCAGTGCTACTGACAGTTGCTTACAAGTAAGAGCTTGTTGTGAGACCGCTGGTAAGAGGCAGGATCAGTCCTGGACCAAGCAGAAGAGTAAATGCACATATTAATGCCTGCAAGGGGTGGCCTCTGGATGTCGGTGTTCTTTGGAGGGCCAGAAAGTGATGGACTTGAGGTCAGTGATTATTCTTTCTTTTCCTTGAGGAGAAAGAATGGGCTCCTGAACTCACCTTAGTCTAAACTGTGTGACACTGCTAAGAGGGTTGACACTCTGGAAGTTGTAGAAGCAGAATAGGTGCGTTCTGTCCCCACAGAGGGATAGAATACACCAGTCGTCCCCACCATGGGGCCCGCCGACTCCTTTTCTTGCGCCCCCCCAAGTGTTTTTAGGAAGCGGGTGGGGCCAGGTAGTGTTTTTGCCTAGCAAGGCTTCTGATTGACTATTGGAGGTTTGGTTGGCTGTGCAGATTTTTAAAAATGTTGCTTTGGCAGCAGCTGCAGCAACCGTTTTATGGCAGCCATGTTGTTGGTGCGGCCGCCATGCTGTGTCAGAATTCCAAATGTGCCTGCAGGCTCCAAAAGTTTGGGTCCCCCTGGTATACACAATCTACCTCCCTTCACCCTCTCCCCCATCAGCTAGAAACTTGAGCAAACCTGGCCCAAGTTACTCATGTCATCCTCTCTCACCTCAACTCTCTCTCTCTCTCTCTCTCCCCCCCCCCCCCGTTCTCAGACCAAGGTCTTGAACAATAAAACCATAAAACTCAAATAAGACCCATCTCTAAAAACACCTCCCTTTGACTCTTCTCTGCAGCCTCCAAAAAACGAGCAACAAAATAAGTACGCTGAGGGTCATAATCCTCTAAGAGGAACTGAACCTTTTGCTCCAAAGTTGCTCAAGAAAACGGGGACCGTTTGTTAAAACATGGTATAATCCATTTTAGCCTAAGTTGGTACATGTAAGGACAACGCAAAAGGATATGTACCAAGGAGTCCACTGACCGAAGAGGGCAGGGACACAGCCAGTTTGAAAAAGGGACCCTTAGTAAACGACCCAGAAAAACAATTGAAAAGGGGCAATTAAATCTCGAATGGATAAAGATTCTACATATCTCACCTCAACTGGAGTTAGTTTCCAACAAGCCTTAGGAGAGGGGATGGGCCACGGAGAACTTCTTTGCATCAGCAGCCTATAATGTGCCCTTAATCCTCATGCCGATGCATTGTGGGCGTAGTGCACTAAGTTTGAGCTCAGCAAGCCCAAGGATTTCACACCGAGCCCCCACCCCACTAGTCAAATGAGATCGTTCAGTGGGTGGGCTTCTCTGTAACTGCATCATCCAGTCGTGCATCTGCTGTTGTCCCATCTCCAGCAACTGGTTCAGGGAGGGCTGAGACCACCGGCGTTATTAACACAGCGCTTGACTTGATGCCCGCTGTTGCTGCTGGGTCAGCTGTCTGGAGCCTTCACGTACAACAGAAGACCTGCAGCAAAAGGAATCAAGAAAGGTTTTTTCCCCCAACCTCTCTAAGCAGTTTTTAACACAAGCTAACAGTAGCCTTTAAAATCAGAAACAAGGGGGTGATGCTGAACCAGTGCCAAGTAGCAGAGCATGGTAAAGGTAGTCCCCTGTGCAAGCACCGGGTCATTCCTGACCTATGGGGTGACGTCACATCCCGACGTTTACTAGGCAGACTGTGTTTATGGGGTGGTTTGCCAGTGCCTTCCCCAGTCGTCCATGCTTTACCCCCAGAAAACTGGGTACTCGTTTTACCGACCTCGGACGGTTGGAAGGCTGAGTCAACCTTGAGCCGGATACCTGAAGCTGACTCCCATCGGGATCGAACTCAGGTCGTGAGCAAAGCTTTTGACTGCAGTACTGCAGCTTACCACTCTGCGCCACGGGGCTCAACGGAGCATGACCTTCACGCTATTCCATTTGACTTCCTTGTAGATAAGACAGTATCAAAGACATAAGTAGTTTGGTTCTTAGACTTTGTATTTGGGTTAAGCATTTAGTCTCTCTCAAACAGTGAGGGGCTGTGGCTCAGTGGCAGAGCAACTGCTTAGCGTTTAGAAAGTCCCAGGTTCAATCCCCAGTTAAAAGGACCAGGTCATGTTTGTTCGTTAAACGCTGTCAAGTCGCTTATGTCTCATGGTGACCCTTTGAATCAATGTCCCCTAAAATATCCCATCATTAATAGCCTTGCTCTGGTCTTGCAAATTGACGACTGGCGGGAGATTTTTGGGGCGGAGCCTGAGGAGGGCAGGGTTTAGGGAGGGGAGGGACTTCCATGCCATAGAGTCCAATTGCCAAAGCGGCCATTTTCTCCAGGTGAACTGATCTCTATCGGCTGGAGACAAGTTGTAATAGCAAGAGATCTCCAGCTAGTACCTGGAGGTTGGTAACCCTAGGTGAACGCTGGACATTCTATTATCTTTGGTTTGCCTCTTCCAATACATTTGATTTCTACGTTGTTTTTTAAAAATGAGAAAACTTACGTCTCCAGCAGCTTCAAGAGCTTTTGCAACTCTTTAGATTTCTTATGTCGGGGCCCATAAACAGCAACCCTGATCTCTGTACACTGCATGAAAATAAAATAAGACAAAGTATCACATAGATTCATGGATGACTGTATAATTGCAGAGAAGTAGCCATTGTAGCAAAAATGAAACAAAGTACAATAGCACCTTAAAGCAACTTCTATTTTCAGTATGAGCTTCCATGAGTCAGAGCTCACTTCTTCAGATAAGTGGGAAGGAACTGTTTTGGGAATATGGATAGAGAAAATTACAGAAGGGTGGGAGGAGGAGGTGAAGCACAGAGTGGTTTTGTGCAAACCCCATCATAACTGTAATTCTCTGTGTAAGGAAGTGAAACGGAATTTTGAATTTAAGAACTTTTAAGATGCTGCATGAGGTTTAAAGTGACTTGACTCCAGATCAGCACCTCATGTTGCGTTTTCCCAGGCCCGACCTCTGGCTAGTCGCCTTACCCTCCCGATATCATGTCCTTTTCCTTATCAGCAGAATTTGGGTATCATAAAAGCAGAAACAAGCGTGACAACTAATTCCATTTCAGGCTCTTACGCAGAGAATTACAACAAACATTTCTGATGAGTTTCAATCCAAATCTCCCTGTGAACCCCCTCCCCCATTACTGTAACTTTCCCTATAAGTATTCCCAAAATGTCTGTCTTTCCATATATCTGGAAAAGGGAGCTCTGACTGGAAATAAATATTGTTAGTTTTTAAGGAATGCAAGTGCTGTACAGGTTGCGTATCCATTATCCAGAATGCTTGGGACCAGAAGTGTTCATTATTTCATATCTTTCCGTATTTTGGAATATTTGCATGTACATAATGAGATATCTTGGGGATGAGCCCCAATTTTACGCATTAAATTCAATTATACACACACACACACACACACACACACACACACTACTTATGTTATATATATATATATATATAACACACACACACACACACATATATATATATATATATATATATATATATATATATATATATATATATATAAACAATATATATATGTGTGTGTGTAGAAGTTGGTTTCAGGTAAACGGCTCAAGGTTGACTCAGCCTTCCATCCTTCCGAGGTCGGTGAAATGAGTACCCAGCTTGCTGGGGGTAAAGGGAAGATGACTGGGGAAGGCACTGGCAAATCACCCTGCAAACAAAGTCTGCCTAGTAAATGTTGGGATG